>NC_091472.1:277168252-278475752 GCF_036971445.1 Narcine bancroftii | reverse complement strand
TCACAACCGTACTCTCAAGAGGAATTATCAGAAGTTAATTGGTATTGACTTTTTCATTGTTACGCACATCTTATTAATGAATAATAAAGTCACAGGTCAAAATGCTTTGCAGCATTTTGAGTAAAAACACCCTTTAGTTAGAGAGAATTGGAGTAGCAAATCTGTAGTGGGATAGCAGACCAATGTAAGAAACAAAGTTGTGATAGTAGGAGATTTTAACTTTCCACATATTGACTGGGGTCCCTTATTGTGAAAGGGCTGATGGCTTGGAGTTTGTCAAATATGTTCAGGAAAGTTTTCTAAAACAATATACAGAGGTACCAATGAGAGAGGATACAGTACTTGCTCTCCTATTAGGGAACCAGACAGGTCAGGTGATAGAAGTATATGTAGGCAAACATTTTGAGTTTAGAGACCTTTCCCCTTTCACCCTAAAGTCATGTTCTCTCATATTTATCTCTCCTAATCTAAGTGGAAAAAGCCTACTTGCATTTACTCTCTATACCTCTCATAACTTTGTAAACCTCTATCAAATCTCCCCTCATTCTTCAACATTCTAAGGAATAAAGTCCAGACCTGTTTAATCTTTCCCTGTTACTCAATTCCTGAAGACCTGGCAACATCCTAGTAAATCTTCTCTGCACTCTTTCAATCTTACTGATATTCTTCCTGTGGTTGGGTGACCAGAATTGCACAAAATATTCCAAATTCGACCTCACCAATGTCTTGTACCACCTCACCATAATATTCCAAATCCTGTACTCAATACTTTCATTTATGAAGGCCAAGATGGCAAAAGCTTTCTTTAGAACCCTGTCTATCTGTGACACCACTTTCAGGGAATTATGTATCTGTATTTCTAGATTCCTTTCAAAGTGCCCTACTATTTACTGTGTATGTCCTACTTTGGTTAACCCTTTCAAAATATAACACCTCACACTTGTCTGCATTAAATTCCATTTGCCATTTTCTGGTCCATTTTTCTAGTTGGTCCAGATCCCTCTGCAAGCTTTGAAAGTTTTTCTCGCTGTCCACAACACCTCCAATCTTAGTGTTATCAGCAAACTTGCTGATCCAATTTACCACATCATCATGCAGATCCAGATATTAAACATTTTGTGATAACATCCCTTATAAAGTTTTTTTTTCAAACAGACTGAAATGCTGAAGGAACTCAGCTGGTCTTTTCAGCACCTACAGGAGACAAAGATATATTGTCAATATTTCAGGCCTGAGGCCTTCTTCAAGGAAAATAAATCAGAAAAAGCAGAAGCAGGATATATCAGAAAGTCTCTGAATTCAAACAATGAGGAGGAATCCAGACCAACAAAAGGTGTTAATTGGATATGATCCATCTTATCTTTGGACATGTGAACACAATGCACCACTTTGAATTGGATTAATGAATGTCGAGCACATGATGAAGATTATTCACTAGTTTAAGAATCATGCCCCAAAGATCCTCTGATAAGGGTTTTGAAAGTTCCCAGGGTCTTGCATGTCCAAAGATAAGTTGGCTTGCATCTTTTCTAATATTAACCCTACTTGTGACAGATGCAAATCTGATATTGCTACTTTGACACATATGTTTTGGTCTTGTCCATCTTTAGAAATCTTTTGGAAAGGAGTTTTTAATATCTTTTCAACTATTTTTCAAGTGGAGCTACAACCCAATTTTAATAACAGCTCTTACTGGGGTTATTGAACCAGACATAGGGAGTTTTTCTGTACCTGCGCAATGGGTTGTGGCCTTCTCTACATTGTTGGCTAGAAGAACCATCTTATTCAAATGGAAAGACTCCAACAGTTCTCTCGTATTATGTCCTGTTTAAATTTAGAAAAAATTAGATATCATGTATTTGATTCATCAGTGAAATTTTGAGATACATCACAACCTTTTATGTTTTATTTTCATTTGATGTATATGTTTTTTAATGTGATCAGATGTACTCACTCTTCCAGATGAGATATAGTCTTACCTTTGTTTTTCGATTCGCTGTAAGATTCTAAAGCTACAAAATGTATGTAACCCTTAGAGTTTTTTTCATTCGATTTTTAAAAATCCTTAATAGAGTAGGTTAGGGGGTAGTTTTTTTTATATATAATATTTTTGATGTCTTTTCTGTCTTCATCCAGTGCAGTGGAGGAGGGGACTGTGTTTATACAAGTTTTATCTTGATATTTATATACATATGTGATATTGTATTTTCTGTTTCTTTCCCTTTTCTTGTACTGCATTTATGATAATAAAGATTGAAAAAGAAAGTAATTGGATATAAGGGTCTAGGTAGAATTGATCATATCTGTGCAAAAGATGACAGGGAATGGAGAGATAAAGGGGAAAGAAGGAGGTGAAGAGTTTTTTTTAATGTAAGTCAGATGTCAATATTAATGTCATTTGGTTGGAGGGTGTCCAGTTGGAAGTTGAGGAGATGTCCCTCCAATTTGTGGGTGCTTTCAGTCTGGCATTACATGAGACCATGGAAAGAGATGTCAGCAAGGGAATGGGATGGAGAATTGAAATGGGTGGCCACTGTGAGACCCACGCTATTGCGGTGTCAGAACCAAGGTGCTCAACAAAGCAATTTCCCAGTCTGTGTCCAGACTCTCTTGTGGACAGTTTGGTGCAATCAGATATTAAGACTCCTATTAAAAATTGCTTGAACACTTGCAGGCAAATTGCAGTGTAACAGAGCAATGTATTTCCATCTGCGTGGATCAAAGTTATAGAGAAAACTGGGGGTAGTAAAGAAATTCCAGTCCTCACTTGATGAATGATTAATGAAACAATAACTTTGTTCTAACAAATTTAGCTTCTGCCATTACTATATGATATACTGTCAAAATGATGCACTGCAGCAGACTTAGAGACACTGTAGTCTGATTTAAAAAAAAGTAATAATTTTAAAGAATCATAGTTACCTTGGCAATTTTGAATCTTTTTGTTATGATGTAGAGTTTGAAACATTAATGCATTGTTCACACATCAATATTTTGTCATTCAGCTCCATGAAACAGCAAGTTAAGTGCTGACGGGTAAATGACCTTGATAAAAAATCAAAATATCTATTATAAAATGTAATTGATGGGATGTAAGGTATTGCTACAATACATAGTGATTTGCAATGTTATCATAAAACAACAAATGAGAAAACTGAAACATTGGAGCAAAGCAAATATGCTTTTTATATATTTTTATAAAATTACACTGTTATTCAGAGCTTTTAAAGTTCTATTTAAATACCACTTTCAGTCAGACTGGATAAATCATTACATGTGATCTATTTTATGATTAAAACAATTCTGGAATATTGTTCAGAAAGATTTTTTTTTCTTTTGCTCTCGAATCATGAGGGAAAATAATGGGGTGGCATGGTTGGTGTAGCAGTTAGCGCAATGCCTTCACAGCGCCAGCGATTGAGACCAGAGTTTAAATCCTGTGCTGTCAGTAAGGAGTTCGTATATTCTCCCTGTGCCTCCGTGGGTTTTCCCCAGGGGCTCCGGTTTCCTCCCAGCATTCAAAACAGAGCAGGGCTGTAGGTTAATCAGGTGTAAATTGGGCCGCATAGACTCGTGGGCTGAAATGGCCTGTTACCATGTTGTATTTGTCTAAATCAGGGGTGGCCAACCTTTAATTTTTCATTTAGACATAAAGCATGGTAACAGGCCATTTCAGTCCAAGAGTCTGCGCCTCCCAATTAACCTACATCCATGGTACGTACTTGTGGGCTGAAACGTTCTGCTACCACGCTGGACGTCTAAATTAAAAATTAAAAGGTTGGCCTCCACTGGTCTAAATCTTTGTCTAAATCTAAATATTCAGACATTTCACAGTCCCTGGAAGTGAATCTCCAATCAAGAATAGAGTAGTTAGCAGAACTCTATTACAGCGACTGACGTTCGAATCCAGCACTGTCTGCAATGATTTTATATGTTCTGTCTGTGGCCTGCATGGGTTTTCTCTGGCTACTCCTGTTTACTCCCACCCTTCAAAATGTAAGGGGCTGTTAAATCATTAGGGTGTAATTGGGCAGCATGTTTTTTTTTATGGACTAGATGGGTTTTCTACTATGCTATATCATTAAAATAACAAAAAGTGTTTAAAAAATTACCACTGCCATATAATGGAAATCAAGGAAGCTAAGCAATATTTAATCAAAAGATACAGACATTAAGCATAGACAATAATAAATACCATTAACAAGTAACCAGTTAACCCAGTCATTATTTCAGAGCAGTGCGGGAAGTTATCCTCAGTTGTCAGATCTAATGTATATTCCTTAATCAACATCTTAAAAGCTAAATTGTCATGTAATAAAACGGAAAATGTAATATTCCATGAAATTTATTTTCATCTGCTGTAAGGAAAGGAGTCACAATTATTCTTCCCAGCATTAATAAATGAATACTCATGAATAATAATGATTATGAAGAATGATAAATTCAAAGAAAAGTTTCTCGAGAGCTCACGTCTCTTCCATGGTCATTCCAAGAAAGAGATGTGAGCTCTTGAGAAACTTTGAATTTATCATTATTCTTCATTATTAATCATTTATTATCATTTTAATTCACTTTTATCAATGGAACATTAAAGCTATTTAGAGTTGCAATTACAAAGTTTGATTTATTTGGATAATAAGATATAATTCGGAATGTCGAGGTGTACTTCTCTTGGAAGGTGACATGTTGTGAGATTGGGAAATATTAGCTGGGAAGTGTCATCTACAATTATTATTCAAAGAAAAGTTTCAATGAATGCAAATCATTTTGGTCATAAAATGTAATTTGCCAAAAGGGAGTCCCTTCAGAGTCATTGAGTAATAGTGATTCACCTTGAAGCCACTCAGACCCCCATTCTATCTGTTGGCTAACCTCTGATATGATCAGGTACCCTTCTTGCTCTCAGCACCCTCTCAAATCTTGGTGGCAATATTTGGTTCCCATGAGCCACTCGCCAGCAGCCTGTGCAGGTCCCCTGAAGGCCAGTCGCCTACATCCTGTCTGGGGCCCTCAGCTGCTGAGCTGCTCGCTAGTCTGCCACCATTATAACCATCCTGTTGGGTCATCTCCTATACTTCTCCTCAATTAGGGAAGGGGAGGTAATGCTTCTCCCCATTTCTGCTACCCCTCACCAGTCCACTGTTCCCCCAGAGTCGACAGCCCCTCAAGACCACTGCCAGCACCAGCACCACAATCTTGGGCACAAACCCTGCTGTGGCAGTATTTTAAACATAAACACTTGGATGAAAGGTTCAAGCCCGAAACATCGGTTATGTATCTTTGCCTTTGCTACATAAAGGACACTGTTTGACCCGCTGAGCTTCTCCAGCATTTTGTGTTTTTACTTAAATAAAAACATCATCGGCTGTATGTCCAACTTTTTCTGGCAATTTGGCTCCAGTTTTTCCATCCTGCCAACACTGACCATGATTCATAAGTTGTGTTTGGCAGTAAATATCTTTGGAAAGCCAAAAAAGGGAACAAACAAAGAAATGCTGGAGGAACTCATTTCCCTGGGTAGAAATGATCAGTCAACATTTCAGGGTGAGACTCTAGACTAGGGATGGCCAAACGTTTAATTTAGACATTCAGCATGGTAACAGGGCTTTTCAGCCCTCAAGTACACATTGGAGGTGTAGGTTAATTGGGCAGCATGGACTCATGGGCTGAAATGGCCTGTTACTGTGCTGTATGTCTAAATTAAAAATTAAAAGGTTGGCCAGCCCTGCTCTATGGTGTCACCCTTTTAAGGACTGTGTCATGTGCCCAAGCTTATCAGTAATCTTATTGATTTGGGAAGTTCCTTGGTCTGAAAGCTTTTTTCCATGAATAAAGTATCTCAAAGGGCAAGATATGGAGATGGTCAGACATGTGTTGTTCCAGTATAGCCATATCACTGCCATCTACTCAATAATGGGGAGATATTTTGTCCACTTCACAAAAAGCAGGAGAAAATCAATCTAATTACAGCCCCATCAATCAATCAGAAAATTGACTGGAGGAGCTGTGAACAGAGTTATCAACTGCTATTCTCTTCCCAGAACATGGCATTGATGCACATTTTGAGTTCTGTCACGACCATTTATCTCCTGATCTCTTTACAGGCTTCGATAACCAAGAACAATTCCTGCCCATTAGCATCATGATGTCATTTGATTAAGTGTGGCACCAAGAAGTCCTTGATAAAATAAAGCAATTGAAAGTTTCAATTTGTTCCAAAAAAAGACAATTTTGCTGATTGACAGAAAGTGATTTTAGCCACAGAATATCACTGAGGGCACCTATTTAGGCAGTGAGCATGATCCAATGAGTTCATTGCCTGATTTATCAATAACCCTCCTTTATTCTGTTCACTGCAATTTGTCATTCCTTAAATGATAAAACAGTCTATAATTACAAATAACAAAAGTCCCAATATGTGAGTGAAGCATAAGCCATAGCAATTCCAACAGGAAGGAACCTAATAATCTTTGCTCACATTCTGCAATGGTGACATTGTTCTGAAGTTGAAGTAGGCTGAACAAGCCATCTCAATGCAGTTGCATGTAGAATCTGAATGGCCTATCTACTAATGCACAAAAGTTTTGAAAGAATAAGCCAGAGGTTTACTGGAAACCAAACAGCAGAATACCATCATCTATTCCAAGTACCATTGACATGCTGTGCCTGCAGTGGATTTGCTCCAGTAATTTGTTAAGATTGTTTTTGGCAGTAGTATTCCCCATCAAACATCTAAGAAGGAAAATATGGTAGGCATATAGAAAACACTACAATCTCCAAGTGACCTTTTCAGTCACACATCCTGTTGACATGGATTGTTGTGGTGTAGGTTTGCACAGGTTGGCATAAGATCATGGACTGAAGGGTCTGTACTGAGGTGTAATATTCTATGTTCCGGTCTGCAATAAATGGTTACTGGGTCAAACTCTTGGAAATCCTTACAGCACATTATGAGAAACACATACCATTGAGATTTCAATGGCTCAAGAAAGTGGCAGATAATCATTTTCTTAAAACCAATGACACATGGACAATAAACGCTAACCCGGTCAGTGGTGTCCACAATGTAAGAATGATTTCCTTTAGTTTATATATTCAAAATTTGAATTTGTTGCTCTTGAATGTCAAAAGGAAGATAAATTAGTCGTGTCAAATCAGCACCATATTGACACCATTTAGTAAAATAACTGAGAATGAAGATGCAGATCAACAAGTTCATAAAATTTGGAAACATTAGGAAACGTCACAAAACTAAAACCTGCATAATGCAACTATAAGTAGTTAGAAAAGATACATAGTAAGTAAAGTGATAGAAGAATGCTGCAGTCAAAAAATCACTCAAATGGGATCAGACAAATTATCATTTGTGGGAACCTATTTGGTGTGGAGAAAGTTTTTGTTTGCTAGTACAATTAATGAGGGAAGCATGTGTCTTCTTTTTTGTTGAAAATGTTCATTCCTTTTCCTCCTAGCATCTTTCACATGCTAGTTCTTCTCTCCCATTAACTCCCGGGAAATGAAGTCTTCCATTGAATTAAAAATGAACATGAAGTTTCAGGCTTGAAAACCAATAAAGTATTTTAAAAGATCGACTTTGTTCACAAGCTGCCCCATCCCCATCCCTACCCAATTCCAATCTCTATTAAACCAAAAGAGGGCACATTTAGATTCTTGTCCAAGATATTTGCTGATCGTGTCACTGAGGGCGGCTTGGCTATCATAGCTGTTAGCGCAATGCTCTAACAGCACTGGCGACCCAGGTTCAAATCCAGCACTGCCTGTAAGGAGTTTGTATGTTCTTTGCGGCCCTGCATGAGTTTTCTCCGGGTGCTCCAGTTTCCCACCACCTTTCAAAAAGGTACCGAGATTGTAGGTTAATTAGCATATTGAGCAGCATAGACTCACGGGCCAGAAAAGCTAGTTAACTTGCAGTGTGTCTGAATTTAAATTTAAAAAAAATTTTTAAATTGAAAAAAATAAAATGTTTACACCTCATTCAATCTAAACTTAACTTTCTCATGGGATGAGACTTCCTTCATGATATCTGACATTAAGCATGGTTTCATTACAAGGGGAATAAAATCCATTTGCTTGCTTTTTTTTTTCTTAATATTTAAGTTGCAACATGAACAGATGAACTCACTCTCTCACAAAGAGCTGAATATAAGTAAATCTTAAAGTTTGCGCGTAGTCTTATAAAATAAGTATATAACTTCCGTCAACATGTTCTGTCCAATGAATATAGCCTTACTTTGCAATATGACTGCTGGACAGCATCATTTATCAGTTGGCTATCCAGAATAGATATGATGTCTCTGCTTATCGTGGTTTCAGGTTGCATTAGTAGTTAATTTGCAGGTTGGCTGGCTGAAGCAAAATGTCACACATTGGAAATCAGATCAAGAAATGGAAAATAAATTCTGCAATGCAGCCAGATTGTTTTTCCAAATAAAGTCAGAAAACTGAGATTCAGTGGAGAATGGTCTCACGAAAGCAATTGCTAATTGCCTCCACTCTGCTCTGCTGAATAATAATAAGATTATCACTCACATGATTCAGTGCAAGGTCTGTTCATCAATATAAGTCATATCATTTAACTGGTTTCTGCTTTTGCAAGAGATCTCTGTATAAGTTTAAGATCAAAATCTAAACTGCTATCTGTGAGTACAAACCAAGGAAATTGCATTTAATATGAATAAACTAAAGCCTAAAATATCAAGATTTCAAACAATAATTTGTATATGAAATGAATGTATGAAGGATTTTACTGTCAAGAGAAACAAGATTGGAAAATAAAATTGCATTGGGCACGGAACCAGCCTGCTGGGATGTTCATTCGATAACTTATAGACCCTTTGAATAGAGGACATGCAATTGTGGATAATTGGGTGATGAGGGACATGGTGATGTTTAAAAACACACATGATGACATTTTTTGATGAGTGTAGAAATCCTGATATCAAACACTCTAAAAAGACCATATCCAGTATTTTGACAGGGTTCTAAAGCCAGTGCTATTCAGGAAGGAGATTCTAACCTGGACCTCAATGGCAATGGGAATTTGATACAGTTGGTCAATGACCTAAATTAGTGGTTGCCTATTACATCAATTTCTTTCTAACACATATGAATGAACACAGAAAAAATTAAGCCATTTTAGTTATAACAAGGAAATGAATGTTAAATGTTAAAAGTCACATATCTCTGGCCACGTCAAAGAACTAATTCTATGTTTATTTTCATTCATCCATAACATGGTGCATACTTAATAAAAAATCAGTTTCAAAGAGACAAATTATGAGAATTTTAACCTGCAAAATGACCCAAATTAGGTAAATCACTGGAAAAACATGCTGACAATTTTCAGTAATGAAATAGCTCGGAGTTGTAAACTTACAATTAAATTGCATAGATTGCTACAATAATTTGTCACATGATTTCAAAAAGAGAATGAACACATAATTGCCACACAATGCTTCTTGGGAACTTTGAATTATCATAAACACATGTTATGGTCTAAAAGGCTCTGCGCAAGCCATCTGCATCGTCACAAATGTCTTATGGTCTTAAACTCCTAGAAGCACGTTAAATCAGAACAATAACAGCAGAGCTGATTTTTAAAAAAGGGAGGCGCGCCAGTCTGCACATGCTGTGATTGTAGTCAAAACACACCAAAATGCTGGTGGAAATCAGCCACTCTTTCAGCGTCCCGAGGAGACAAAGGTTTTATTGCTAATGTTTCAGGCTTGAGCCCTTTTTCAAGGAATAAGCAGAATGAGCAAGATATCAAGAGTACAGACCGTGCTGGCTGGGGTAAGAGTCCAGATCAACAAAATGTGCTATTTTATTGTGATAAGGGGAGAGGTGAGAATTGATTATGTCTGTGAGAAAGGAGATGGAAGAGGGGAGAGAGACGGATGGAGCTGGGAGAAGGCAAAGAAGAAAAAGAAAGGGGAGGGGTTTAATGAAAGCCAGAGGAGTTGATATTAATGCCATCCAGATGGAGGGTGTCCAGTTGGAAGATGAGGTGTTGTTCTTCCAACTGGAGAGTGGTCTCAGTCTGGCAGTGCATGAGACCATGGACTGACATGTCAGCAAGGGAATGGAATGGGGAACTGAAATGGATGGCTTCTGAGAGATCTACACTATTGCAGCAGTCAGAGCTGAGGCGCTCCAACAAAGCAATCTCCCAGTTTGCATTCAGTCTCTCTGAAGTAGAGGAGATCACAACGGGAGTACCAGATGACCCCCTGCAGATTCACAAGTGAAATGTTGCTTCACCTGGAAGGACTGCTTTGGGGCCCAAATGGTGGTGAGGGAGGAGGTGAAGCATCTCCTGTGGTCACAGGGGTATGTACCAATAGGACAATTGGTGGGGAGGGAGGAGTGGACAAGGGAACTTGGCCATAACAAATATAACCACTGAATGAATTAAATCTACTAAACAGAGCATAAAATTAGATAGCAACATGATAGGACTGTAATATAAAAGGAAGAGAGTACATTCTAAATCAAGTAGTAGACAATAATGATCACTTGATCAAATGCTTATTCAATGCTATCCAAAGGGCTACCATTTGAAACTAATGCAGTCCATATTCATGCTCCACACTTATTCAACATTGAGAAATCTCTTTTGAAAATTAAACTGAGGTCCCATTATTTCATGATAGAAATTGATCATTTTGAGCTCCACAGCAGATGAACCCTCAGCTCCTGAAATACCATGGTTTATTCTGTCCACAACCAAATCCAAGTGTCACATTTTCATGCACAAGCAATCATTTAGGAAATCTGTCATCTTTTTCTGTAGCATTCAGTTCCACATATAGAGAAGGGTTCACAGAGAATGGGCAAAATAAAACATGCGTGACCTCATCATGTAATTTGTTCATGTTCTTCAGCCTCTCTTGAGGGAGACACTCACTCAGAGTTTGGCATTATTTGAAACACCATACCTGAGATGAAAGTCAACTTAGGTCTTGTTCAATCATTGCTAGTGTAATAAAGCAGCTTTGGCATTTACACAAATTATTTCAAATTCACATGTTCCACTGACTGGCCAATGGAAGAGCCTCACCTGTCATCCAGTATACAAATCAGGAATCCCTTTGGGACCTTGACATGAAATGGATGAGATTAGGCACCTTGGCAAGTGCATCTTCTGATCATGACTTTACTCATGATGAAGAGTGATGTTAAGTCAAGGGGAGCATATCACTGTTCTCCAAGACAGAGAGGTGTGCTGACACTTACCTCATCTCTGCTCTGTACTTACAGCAGAGAAATCAACTTATGTGCAGCTATGGCAAATTTGAGGAGCAAAACTAACCATAGTTATGACATTTTGCTTACAGTTGACAATCTACTGCTCAATGAGAAAAATGACCTGTTCACAAGTGGTTTTACTCTGCTCAGAGAGGACATCTAGCTGCTCTCATGTAATAGAGGGCAGACTGCAAGCTGATGAGGGTGAGCTTGAGTGGAAGGAGGAGGATTTGGTTTGGTCTCCATCTATGTCTCCATGGAAGATGTCACCTGAACAAGAAAGTTCAATCTCATAGAATTTTCCCTGACCTTTTGTTTAGAAGTTAATGTTGCAAACAAAATGAACATCATCATCTCCCATTTTTCATCACATCAGGCAAGAGAATGGGAATAGATGGCACAGTCTTCCTTATAATCTCTTGGAGGCAGAGGAATATAAGATGTTCCGGATTGAGACACTGCATCTGAACTGTCGAGGGGAAATTGCTTTTGTAGAGAGGTGAGGAGGAGGGATGTGCAGGAACTGGTGGATCAAGGGGTTGGTGGATGGTGGAAAGATGGAGCCATGTTGGTGGATGGGAGGCTGGAGGTAGAGACAGGCTGGAAGGTAATGTGTAAATAATAAATGGTAGCAGATTCTGAAATCTGATCAGTAATGAAGGTGGTGCGTGGAATCTGACAGAGAAGGGACGATGGGCATATGGAACCGAAGAGGAAGGAGATGGAAGCTCAATATCAGATGGGTGTGGGGTGGGGGTGGGTGGGGGTTGTATAGGGAAGAATAAGGGAAAAGGGAGGGATGAGAGAACCACAAAGTCATGGAGTGAGTAATCCCTGTGGAAAGCAGAAAGGAGTGGTTATGAATTACCAATATGATTGGTAATGGGATCCCTTTGAAGCTGGAAATGACAAAGCATAATGTGCTGGGTGTAGAGTCTGATACGGTGAAAATTAAGGACCAAGAGAACTCGCTCACCCTCTGTTCTGTCTGGAAGGAGTAGACAATAGAGGAAAAACCACATTTGCTGAAATAGAAGGACATTTCAGATATTCTGGAATTAAAGGCTTCACCTTGAGATATGCAGTGGACACAGAGATATTTAGAGAAAGGAATGGAATCTTTGCAAAAGAAAGGGGCAACGAGGTTTGGTCTAGGTAGCTGTGGATATCAGTGGGTTTATGAAAATGTTAGTGAATAGTCTCCTGAGATGGAAACAGAAAGGTCAATAAAGGTGAAAGAGGTGTTAGAAATGATTCAAGTGAATTTGAGTGCAGTGTGGAGATTATTTGTGAAGCTGATAACATTGATGAGTTCTACATGAGTGCAGATGACTGCATCAATGTAGTGAAGTAGGAATTGGGGAAGGGTCCCAAGTAGGTTTGGAACAAGGAGTATTCCACGTGACCAGCAAAAAGGCAGGTGCTGTTGGAGTCCATGACTGACAATTCCAGTGACTGACCAAAATTGTAAATAGTACTCAAGATGTGGCCTAACTGAGGATGTCTACAGTTTTAGAAAAGCACCCTTAATCTTCTATTTTATCCATCAGGTGGGAAAGGACTTTCCACCTGTATTTTTACTTTTAAGGATATGAGGACATGTTCCAGGTTCTCCTTGTTGCCCCACATAACTCAATATAATATTACTTCTGAATCAAAATCCCCACTCCTCGTGCTTTTGAATTAAAAGAAGATGAAATTACGTGACCAACCCAGTCTCTCTTCAATTTTAAATGTTCTTTTTCTGTTAAAAGAGTTTCCTGCAAAAAAAGCAACATCCACTTTCATCTTTTTTATATAAGCCAAAACACGTTTATGCTTGATCAGATTATTTAAACCTTTAACATTAAATGTTGCAAAATTCAAACTAGACATTATTTTAACAATTAAAGAAAACCCTCTATTCACTCAATCAATAAAAAAAAACATTTGTTAGATATTTGGACTAAAAGGAATTTATTGATAGGTACCAAAGGTAAAATATCAGTTCAGGCTCCAATTTATCAAAATAAATTGATTCCTTTTTCGCAGAATTATAGATTTTTAAAAGAATGGCAGATTGAAGGAATAAAGTTGTTGCAGGATTGTTTTGAAGAGGGTAAATTTCTATCTTTTCATCAACTTAGAGAGAAATTTGGAATTTCAGAGAATTCTTTACTTGTGTACTATCATATTAGAGCATTAGTGAAAGATAATTTTGGAAAAGAAATGAAAATTCCTAAGTTAACGAAATTTGAGTTTTTGATTTCTCACTCATTAAATAAGGGTTTTATTTCTGAGATGTATGCATTGTTGCAAGACACCATTGATAAAATAAATTTAGATAAATCTATGATTAAATGGGAAAATGACTTAAATGGTGATACTAATCAGGCCGATTGGGAGACTATGTGTTTTGATGGAGTGACTAAATTGCTTAATGTATTGTTAATTATGACTTTTTGCATCAGTTGTATCTGACCCCTGAGAAATTGAAAAAAATATGGATTTAGTAATTCAGAAGTGTGTTTTAGATGTGGATTATGTGTAGGAACATTTTTACACTCAGTTTGGCTTTGTGATAAGGTTCAACCATTTTGGCAAAAAATTAGGGAATTTTTTCAAAAATTGTTTAATATTAAATTTTTATTAGATCAAAAAAATTTTTTGTTGGGTTGTGCTGTCCTATTTAGTGATTTGGTGCTTTCCTTTGTCTATCGTTGGCTGTAGCACGTAAACATGTGGCGATTTCATCGAAAGATGAGGCTGAGGGAAATGTAGCTCACTGGAATAAGGAGTTGAGGTCTTTATTTATATGGAGAATATAACATATAATCTGGATGAATATTACGATTTCTTTATTAAGATGTGGTCGCCATATTTTAAATGTATGGGTTTAGTAATACCTTAAATTGTTGTATGTCTTTCTTTTATGATGCTTTTTGTATGCTTCCCTTGTGGGGATTGCTGAAGGTGGGTGGGTTAGTTGTAGTTTTTCATTTCGTTTTTATATTATGGACTTTGTATAAGTTTTTTCTTGAAAATTTTAAATAAAGTTTTGAAAAAAAAAGACAAAAATAAATATATACTATTACTTCCTTGACCTCTCCAAATGCATTGCCATATATTTCTCTTTATTAACTGCCCAGTTAGGCAGCTTATCTGTATATTCTTGCAGTCCAGATTTCAGATTTATTGTCAGAGTACATGTATGACATCACATTCAAACCTGAGATTCCTTTTCCCTGTAGGCATGGCAGAATTACCACTAATCGGTAGTGCAAAAAATAAACTGTTCACAGCATAAACATGTAAACAAATAAAAGAACTGTAAGCAGACAACTGTATTGGAGGATTTAAACCATGCTTTTTGCTTCAGCTTTAAACCATGTTTTTTACTTTTGCAGTCTTTCCTTCTGCAAGGCTGAGAACCTGCTTGTTTTTAGAATCAGCAGACATAAGCTAAATTCCACCGAGGGCCCAGAGATGCAGTTATCTGACAAAAGGACATCTGTGTACCAAGAACATTTAATCTTCCTGCTTGTTTTGGTCACAGAGGCCTACCCTTGATGCAAAATAAACCATTGTATTCAAAGTGATAAGCTGAAAATTACGTTATTCGATAAACGCCTAGGCATGCTAGCTTGCTCACTTATCTTTCTTACTGTGCTGGGAATAGGTGCTTGAGTAAACAGTTTTTGGGTAATATAAGCCATGGTCCCACTGCTGAAGTTTGAGACTCTCCGAGAGGTGGCAACATCTCTCAGCAAGAAGAACTTCTAGAGTCCAGCCAACGTCCTGGTCGGGGGAGGTGGAGAAGCTGCTACCAGCGCCCCGACAACCTACTACAAGTGTGCAATCGTTGCCCTGCTTCGGCAGTTGGGACCAGTCTAGGCGTTGATAAGTATAATTGGGAAGGGCTTGCATATTGTAGTTTGATATCAGCTTTAGAATTTGTAATAAAGATTTGTATAAACTGAAGTGCTCTCGGCGTATGTGTCTATTTTCTTTTGGTAGCTCAAACACTGTGACCAATCTAAGATGAACAAAGTGAGAGGTATACATTTACCCAGGACAACAACAAATGTAAACAAACTGTGAAATACAGAGAGAAAAAAGAAAACCAATAAATTGCACAAGTGCGAGTCCGTAAACGAGTCCCTGATTGAGTTTGTTGTTGAGGAGTCTGATGGTGGAGGGTAGCAGCTGTTCCTGAACCTGGTGGTGTGAGTATTGTGTCACCTATACCTCCTTCCTAGAGCAACAGCAAAAACAGAGCATGTGCTGGGTGGTGAGGGTCTTTGATGATTGCTGCTGCCCTCCAACAGCAGTGATCCCTGCAGATGTACTCAATAGTGGGAAGGGTTTTGCCTGTGATGTCTTGAACTGTGTCCACTACCTTTTGGAGGGCTTTACACTCAGGACTATTGGTGCTTCCAAACCAGACAATGATGCATGCAGTCAGCACATTTTCCACCACACCTCTGCAGAAATTTGTCAGGGGTTCAGCATCAGGTGTCATACCAAACCTTCACACACTCCTGAAGATGTGTTGGGTCCAGGCAAAATCCTCTGAGGTAGTGACTCCCAAGAACCTAAATTTGCTCAACCTCTCCACCTCTGATCCCCCAATAATTACTGGATTGTAAACCTCTGCCTTTCCTTTCCTTTCCTGAAGTCAACAATCAGCTCCTTAGTTTTGGTGACATTGAGTGCAAGGCTGTTGGTGCACCTTTCAGCCAGGTTTTCAATCTCCATCCTCTATGCTGACTCGTCCCCTTCCTTTATACAACCCACTACTGTGGTATCATCGACGAAGTTATAGATAGTGTTATTGTCATACCAAGCTACACAGTCGTAGGTATAAAGTAAGTAGAGAAGTGGGCTAAAAACACAGTCCTGTGGTGCTCCAGTACTGATGGAGATTGTGGAGAAGTTCTTACCAATCCTCATTGACTGTGGTCTGGAGGTGAGGAAATCCATGATCCATTTACAAAGTGGGGTGTTAACTCCCAGATCTTGGAGTTTGCTGATCAGTTTTGAGGGGAAGATGGTGTTAATTGCTGAACTGTAGTTGATTAAGAGCATCCTGTTGAATGCATAATTGCTGTCCAGGTATCCCAGGGCTTTGTGTAGAGCCAGTGAGATGGCATCCACCCTAGACCTGTTTCTACAATTGGTGAACTGGAATGGATCCAAGTTACCGCTCATAAAGGAGCTGATATGCTTCAACACCAATCTTTCAAAACACTTCATCTCTGTTGATATAAGTGCTTCTGGTCGATAGTCATTAAGGCAGGTTACTGCACTCTTCTTAAAACTCCCTATTTATCAGTGTAATCATCAATCACAGCCAGTATCGTCTCATTCTGCAAATTTATTTGTCATGTCTTCTACTTCTAGGTCTAAATTATTGCAGTATATCGAAACATACAGGGGCAAGTACTGAGCCCAACAAACCTTCTCAATATCAACCCTCCAAATATAAAACCATTATTTTTTTGCCTCCTGCAACTGAGTTTATTTGGGATGCAATTTGTCACTCTCCCTTACTTTTATTGACCATCCTGTCAATAGACAATAGACAATAGGAGCTGGAGTAGGCCATTTGGCCCGTCGGGCCAAATGATCATGGCTGATCATTACCATCAGTACCCCTTTCCAGCCTTATCCCCATAACCCTTAACTCCGTTACCCACAAGAGTCTTATCTAACTCTCTTTTGAACATAGGCAGCGAATCCGCCTCTACCACCCTCTGTGGCAGAGCATTCCACAGATTCACACTTCTCTGGGTAAAAAAATGCTTTCTCATCTCCGTCCTAAAGGGCCTACCCTGTATTCTTAAACTATGCCCTCTAGTCCTCGTCTCCCCCATCATTGGGAACAAGTAATCAGACTTCACCTTGTCTATCCCCCTGATGATTTTGTATACCTCAATCATGTCCCCCCTCATCCTTCTAAACTCCAATGGATACAAGTCCAGTTTTTCTAGCCTTGCTGCATATGACAGCCCTGCCATCCCTGGAACTAACCTTGTAAATCTGCGCTGCACACCCTCTATAGCTAGTATGTCCTTCCTCAAGTTTGGAGACCAGAACTGGACGCAATACTCCAGGTGGGGTCTCACCAGGGCCCTGTATAACTGCAGAAGGGCTTCTCTGTTCCTATACTGCAATCCCCTCTTTATGAAAGCCAACATTCCATTTGCCTTCTTCACCGCTTTCTGAACCTGCATGCTAGCCTTCAGTGACCGGTGAACAAGTACACCCAGATCCATTTGCACTTCCCCACTCCCTAGCTTGTCTCCATTTAAATAATACTCAACTTTCCTATTACTTCCCCCAAAATGAATAACCTCACATTTGTTCACATTGAAATTCATCTTCCATTTAGCCACCCACTCCTCCAGCCTGTCCAAGTCCCTCTGCATTTTCCTTACATCCTCCTCACACCCCACACCATGTGAGAACTGATCAAGTTTGGCTGTTTTCCACACAGACTGTATCAAGTGCACTGCCCTCATCAAAAAAATACAAACACATTAACCAAATCCATTTAAATTGGCTGCTTCTAATTAATCTGAACCTTTCTAATTCCAGGTTTATCTGTGAATCACAATGGATTTCAATAACTACTAATTTATATAATTATATTGTAATTATTTGGATCATTCCAATCTTAAACAACGTGAGCAATCTTCCAATCCCACTCCAGTCCTTCTTAGTAACAAAGGATTGAAAAGTTAGTCAGAAACCTCAAACTTTCTTCCCCTGCTTTTTACTCAAATACCTTATTCATATCCTCTGCACAGATTATCATTTTAGTTTCTTAATATGCACCATTCTTTCTGTAATTATCAGATTTTTACACAGATAAAGTACATTTAGATTTTCTTGGGCTTTTCCTGCAAAATTCTTTCCTGCCTCTTTTTTTCCTTTATTAGTTCCATTTTAATATCACACTTACATTTTCACTGATCGCATTGAACCAACAGTTCATATTGACCATCAATTTCCACGTGGTCTTCTCATTATATTCTCTCCACATTCCCATCAACTCCACCAGATTGTACTAATCATAAGCTAGGAAAAACTTACAGTGGTCAATTAACCTATCAGCTTTCATGTCTCATGAAACTGGAGCACCTTGAGGAAACTTCTGCAGCCAGGGACCTAATAAAATATGCTTTACTTCTGAGTGACTCTAATCAATCCAGTTCAAGAACTACGCAAAATAAATTAAGGATTTTAAAGTTGTTTTAGCTCCTGCCTCCCATAATCGTAACATGTCTGTATAATTTTAGGTAGATGGCCACAATAATATTATTAAATATTTTCTAATTGTAGAAAAATCAGGAAGTTTGAAATTCATACAGGAAATCGAGAAGTCCTGATCGTACCTGAGCACTTGGAAGAAATGGTATCGTCTGCAATAAGTAGAATACGCAACAGTCATTGCCATATTGACCTAAAATTTCTTTGAGTCAGAAAAATTAATCTGAAAGCAAATAAGAAACAGTGGAACTATTGATATAAGACTGAAGAGAAAGTTACAAGAGTGTAGTAAGAGAGATGCCGGAGACTCGTGGAAAAGGTAAACAAATATGATAACTTAAAGATGAAACACATTGATATAAGCTTTTGACAAGTGCCAGTATCAAAAGTTATCAGTTGGGCCCAAAAACAAGGCGAAAAGTGTCCAGAGATGTTTCTATTGCGGTGCTTCCAAAAAGAGTTAAAACAATTTGATAGATTTCAGTTATTATATAGTCCATAATTTTGCAACTGAAATTATCAGGCAATTGTTGATAAATTGTGAATAACCAACAAAAAAATCTTAATAGCATAGAACCCTTACATGCACACTCGGCGCCCTGATGTCATCTATAGTTTTGAATGTATAGCAAGCCTTTGGATGATCTCCTGAACATTTTTTTAAATTTCTTTTTTAGTGCAGCTTAACAGGCCCTTCCAGCCCACGAGCCCGTGCCACCCAAATACACCCAATTATCTTACAATCCTCATACATTTTGAGGAGTCGGAAGAAACCGGAGTGCCTGGAGGAAACCCAAACAGACGTGGGGAGAACATACAAACTCCTTACAGACAGCGCAAGGTTCAAACCGAAGTCATTGGCGCTGTAACACCACTGCGTTAACTGGGCACCCAACACTTATGAGGAAAGACTGGATAGGCATGAGCCTTTTTTCTCTGGAGCAATTGGTAAACTTGTAGAGATACATAAATTTATGAGGAAAAGGATTATGGGGTAGGATAGTCCAAAACTCGAGTTTATTTATTTAAAGTGAGAGGGGAAAAATTTAAAGGAGACTGGAGGGGAAATTTTCATCTGGATAGTGGTGTGTTTATGGAATGAGTTGTCAGACGAAGTGGCAGAAACAGGCACAGTTATAGTGTTTATAAGACATTCAGACAGTAGCATGGATATGAAAGGTTTAGAGGAATATGGGCCAAACACAGGCAAATCGTACAAGCACAAATGGCTAATTTGGCATTGATGAGTTGGGATGAAGGCCCTCTTTTCATGCTGTAAAACTGTATGACAATGAAGTGAGAGTGTTCATTAAGCAGCTGAGTTCCATTCAGGAACTCTTGAGAAGCTATCATTAAATAACCATATAACTGCAAAACCATAAGATATTGGAGCAGAAATAGGCTATTCAGCCCATCGAGTCTACCTCACCATTTAATCACAAGCTGATCCATTTTCTGACTCAGCCCAACTGCCCAGCCTTCTCCCCATAACCTCTGATCCCCTTGCTAATCAAGAACTTATCATCTCTGCCTTAAATACATCCAGTGACCTGGTCTCCACAACCACCTGTGGCAGCAACTTCCACAGATATACCAATCTTAAATGAAGAAATCCCTCTGCATCTCTGTCTGAAGTGGATGACCTTAAATCCTGAAGTTGTGCACTCTTGTCCTAGACTCTCCCACCATGGGAAACAACCTTCCAACATTTGAAATATTTCAATGAGATCTCCCCCTCCCCCCCTATTATCCTAAAGAAAAGCACAGACCAAGAGCTGTCAAATGCTACTTATATGATAACCCTTTCATTTTCAGAATAACCCTTGTTAACCAAGGATATAAGGCAAAAATGATTACAAAACCATTTACCTTTTCATTTTTCATTTTTCAAGAATGCTTCCATTTAATTTGTGACTGTGGTTATTGAAATTAGAATGATAGCAACAATTTCTTTTACTTACAAATCTGAAATGCAATTAGCTGTAGGTGATAACTTTCCTTTTGGGGAAACTGCAGGTGCAGCCATATTTATAGATTTCCACAACAGGTGCAAACCATCCTTTTCCTGAAATAAATTGCCTGGAGATTCCTTCTGGATTCTAACCTCTTCCTTAATTGCTGAGTGATTGTGTTTCATGCTGCTCTAAACTGCTCAGAAAGAGCTCATATTTTTTCTGTATATGTTATGCACCAATGCTGTCCAATTAATGACTTTGTTTAAAGCACTGTTAATGAGAGAAAACATGAACAATGCCTACCTCATTGCAAAACACAATCTCCTAGCTGAAAACTTGTTTCAGTGATTTATAAGAGGAGAGACCTTTTTTTTCTACAGTTGATAGAAAATGAACATGAGCTACCAACTAAGCAATTTGTTCTCATCCTGGAAGAATGCACGTATTTCCTCTAAATATGCAAAGTGTCCCAGCTGCCTTAGTGTGCTATGTCATGGAATATATGGACTATACTTTCATTGGTGCAAAATCATAATTGAAGAGGAAATCAGCTTATAATTCTTTAAAGGCTTGAAGCTGTTCCAGTCTATGTGCACAATTGCTAGTATTCTTTTTGGACAAAAATACTTCAGATAGACAATCAGTCTGAAGTATATTTTGAAGGTTTCTTCATTTACCAGTTTATAGAAATCCTGAATGCATACAAATTTATTAAGTAAAATCAGTATTTGATTCATAACCTTTGAAAAAGAAAGAAAACATAGTCATGTTTAGAGATGGCACTGCTCCATTTTGCATATCTTATTAGTTCTGTTCCAGGTTTGATTTTTAATTGCTTAAAACTAACTAAAATTGTCAACATATTTAAATGCAATAGCCATGCAAAAGCTAATTTTCTGCTCTATGCTCCAACTTATTTTGTGCTGATTACGTGGTCAACACACCAGCTAACATTTTGCCCAATTTTTTGTTGGGAAATTTAATCTCATCAAATTAACACCACTGCTCAGAGAATACTTTTCTGTATATGTAGCAGACATTTAACATTCAACAAGGCATCCGCTAGGAGTAATGAGGAGGAAATCGACAAACAGCAACAAGAAAATATTTTTAAACTACTTCGGCACTATAGATCTAGACCTGTGCACAGATTTATCTTCACAAATCATTTACAGTGGCAGGGCAGGTTAAGAAAGCAGTTAATAAGGGATATGCCACTTTGAACTTTATCAATACAATCTTCTAGCTGCCCAGGGAATTCTTGGCCACCCTGATTGCCAGAGTTTATGTTCTGCCTTCAGCAAATGAGGAGAAGGTTTATGGTGCCATCCGAGAAAGCCCAGCCTCACCCTGATGCATGATTGCAGCTGGCAACTTCAACCCCACCAACCTGAAAATTGTTCTATCGTAATATCAACAGCATGAACACTTTGCAACCAGAGTAGGGAACACCCTGGACCGGGTGCACGCCAACATCCTTGATGCATACAAGGCTGTTAGTTGCTCCACCTTGGTTATATAGATCACACGTCCATCCTGCTAACTCAATACCGCTGACAAACCAAACAAAGCCAGGTTACTGGGAGATCAGGATGTGGCAGGGGATGCCATAAAAGCACTACAGGATTGTGTGGAGACTACAGACTGAGTCTGTTTCAGGAAGGTGGCCACCTACAATGGCTATGTAAATATTGAGGAATATACCAGCTCAGTGGTTGGATACATTAGCATGAGTGTGGTGAAACCATTATTGTACATATTTGTCCTGATTGACCCTGCTTTCACTGACTGGCTCATGACTCCTCCCCTTTCTTCCCCATAAAGGCTGTCATTACCACAAGCCTGCCCTCAGTTTGAGTCCGGGTCAGTGTGAGTGACCAACATAGGGATGCTATCCATCCCTTGCAAATAAAAGCCTTCAGTTACAGCAGCTTTCAGTGTTTGTGTAATTGATCGTGCAACAATATGCATCAAGGATGTCACAGAGATTAAATGCTACACAAGCAGGGCTAACCAGAAACCATGGTTGGATGCAGAAATCAATGGACTTCTCAGAGCTCATGATGCTGCCTTTAGGACAGGGGCAAGATGGCACCAAGATCAACCAGGGCTGAACACTCGAGTGCAATTTGGAAGGCAAATAAAAAGATGCACAGAAGATCTATAGCCAGCTGTGTGACAACAGTGACATGGGGCACATGTGGCAAGGGATCAAGACCATAACAGAACACAAGACAAAGTAAGTTCCATCTTCCCCTGAGGTGTGGAGAACCATATCCAAGGTGAACCCACACAAAGCAGCAGGATCGGACAATATACCTGGTCAAGTACTGAAGGATTATGCAGACCAATTGTCAAAAGTCCTTATGCACCTCTTCAACACATCACTAAAGAAGTCTACCTCCCTTATGGCCACCATTATCTCAATTCCAAAGAGGGGAACAGTAACAATCCTCAATGACTACTGTCCAGTGGCACTGACCTCACCATTATGAAATGCTTTGAGTTTCTGGTGAAGTAACACATCAGAAGGCACATCTCAGAGACACAGCCCACTTTAATTTGCCTTCAAATGGAACTATTCCATTGATGATGTTATAGCCTTGTCCCTCCACTCTGCCCTTTCACATCTGGAGAAGTATGCCTCACAACAGGCTGCTGTTCATTGACTTCAGCTCAGCATTTAAAATGATCATATCTTGCTGTGACTCAACACCCCTCTCTGGAAGTAGATTCTGGATTTCCTAACAGCAAGACCACATTCTGTCTGGTATGGCAGCAGAGCATCGAACACCATCATGCTGAGCACTCTCAAGGCTATGTGCTCAGTCCACTCCTATTCACGGTACTGACCAACAACCAGTTTGACAGCTTCATCAAGTTTGCAGGTGACACAACAGTAACTAGCCTCATGAACAACAAATAACTACAGAGAAGAGGTGGAAAATGGAATGAAATGGTGTACCAATAACAACCTGAGTCTCAATGTCAAGAAGATGGAGATGATTGTGGGCTTCAGGAGGACCAAGGACTACCACCGTCCACTAAACATTATTAGCTCAGTAGTGGAGAGCACCAAGTTCCCTGGAGCCCACTTAAGAAGTGATCTATCCTGAACAAAAAAATCTCAAGTCAACTCACCTTTATTTATGCTCACATGATAAAGATGAGGTCATGTTTCTCTCGGACCACGGAGCATATTTGCATTAATATAAGTTAGTATAGAAGTTAAACACGTTAAAATATTAAGACATATGCAATAAAATATGCAATAAATTAATAAAAATATTTATTTATTTTAATATATGTATATAATTACTGTACATATGTATCAATTGACTGCATGCGCGTTATGTCTGTATGTGTGTGCACTGAGGACTAGACAATACTGTTTCATCAGGTTGCATTAATAATAAATTATCTTGGACTTGAACTTGATAAAGTATAGGGCTTCACAGTTAGCTTAGCAGTTAATCCAACGCTATTACAGTGCTAGCGACCCAGGTTCTGCAAGGAGTTTGTATGCTCTCCCCCATGACCCCGTGGGTTTTTTCTGGGTGCTTCGGTTTCCTCGCACTCTCTAAAAATGTAAAGGGTTTGTAGGTTAATTTATTTATTTGGGCAGCATGGGCTGTTACCATACTGTTTGTATGCCTATATTTAAAAGTACAAAAGCCTGGAAGTTTTGATCAACCATTGGTCTGCCTTATCTAAGGTATGGTGCACAGTTCCAGTTGCCATATTGGAGAAAGATGTGCAAGTATTAGAGAGGGCCTGGCAAAGATTTATGAAAATTGTTCATGGAAATGTTCTTGTTGCTTGGGCCTGGACTGTGCAGGAAGTACCAGGGAGAAGGTTTTGGCAGCATTGGACTGTATTAAAGTGGTCAAATCCTCAGGGCTTGATGAAGTGCATCTTCACAACTTTCAGGAGGTCTTTTTGGAAGGAATTGTGACTGTCTTTGCTGAGATATTTACACCAGCTTTGGCTTCAGGTGAAGTGCCAGAAGACTGGAGGGTGACTAATTTTGTGCCATTATTTGAAAAGGGCAGCAAAGACAAGCCAGTGAGCTTGACAGGAGTTATTGGCCCATTATGTTCATGGTGACCTTTCACCCTTCTACACTAATCTCTTTTGCTCACATTAGGATTGTGGCCTTATATTCCTTGCCTATTTAAGTGTCTGTCTAAATGCATCTTAAAGATAGTTATTGAATCTGATTCCAACAGCAGCATTTTCCTCATATACATTAGAAATCCTCCAATAAATTGACAGGATGATGGCCAGTAGCCTTGCCCACCCCAGTCATGTTAGGAAGTGCAGTCATAATTGCACCTTCCTGTCAAGTGACCACACTCCACTGAACATTGACGGCTCAACTGTTGAGGTCATCAAGAGTATCAAGTTCCTTGGAGTGCATTTGGCGAAGAAACTTACTTAGTCCCTGTGTAATTCCATCAGGCATCCTGGTATTGAAGGATGTGGATTCCAGAGGTACTGATATAGTTGCAGAACCGCAGTCAATTTTGCAAATGGTATTGACTGCCACAATGGCACACCATTGGTGGAGAACGTGAAACTTAGGTATTAGATAAGGTGCCAATTATGCAGGAGCTGTTTTGTCTTGGATAGCTTTAAACCTCTTGAATGTTGGAGTTGTACTCGTCCAGAGAAGGTTTTCCACAACCCTCTTGACATTTGCTTTGCTTGTGGTGGAAAAGGCTTGTGGAGTCAAGAGGAGAATCACTCACTGTGGAATTCAACTTTTTTATGACTAGCTTTTGTAGCCATTCGCTTTATTGTTGGTGACTCCCAGGATATTGATGATGGGGAGAAAGGTGTCAGTCCTGTCATTGAATGCCAAAAATAATTGGTAAGAGATTTATTTTATAGAAATTGTTTCAACCTTGCATATGTGTGTATTGTCAGTTATCATTCCATGTTTGAATGTTAGATAACATTCTGCATACCAACATTGTCTTAAGTCGAAATTCTGATTTTCTTTTCTTTTTCAATCTTTTTATTAATTATATTATTGGCAAACAGTACATGAGGAGAATAGATCATCAAAAAGGTAAAAATATCACTATATGGCATCATATGATATAACATATCACATTACACCATAATTAACAAAAAAGTTCTCATCTCATCAAACTGAAATCTTCAAAAAAAATTATATAAAACTCCATCGGTTCAAATGAATGTTGAAAGTCGGAATTTATTGATAAAAAATAATCATCTGATCTTCACCAACAAAGAGAAAAGATGCATAGTCTGGAAGACCCTAAAAAAACCAAAGGAAAAAGACTGGGCATCCTTTCCTGATAATATGTTTTGGTCATGTGCAATGTTCGAGAGGTGTTATATAGATATTTTTAAGACATTGTCAGCTATACTGGATAACAGTTTGCAACTAACGAGTTTCCACTTCCACATATCGGATTGTAGCCTTTTCTACATTGCTGGCTAGAAGAGCTATCTTATTTAAATGGAAAGATTCTAATTCACCTACTTTGACTCAGTGACCCTCTCAAATTATGTCATGTTTAAGTTTAACCGAGGGCCGTGAGTTTGTTCCTCCCTGGGGCTTCATTTCTTTAAGGGGCTCTATGAGTTGTGACTCTCTGTCTTCCTTATGGTAGACAAAGAATTTCATGTATGTTACATTCTAAATGTAGTATTACATGACAATAATGGAACCTTTGTCTTTACCTTTACAGAAAGTTATGATACTTCCATTAAATTTGAAGAGACTTGGTGACCTTTTATAAATTATTTCCACATGACATAGTTAGTATAATTATTTTCCCTTCTGACTTCTTTTCTCTTTGTTGGTGAAGATCAGATGATTAATTTTTATCAATAAATTCTAGCTTTTGCAGTGGCAGCTACACTGCTACTGAAAGAACACAAAACCAGATGGGTTGAGCTCAATGAGCAGAACTGATTTATTGCAGGCTGCTGGGCTAGACATATACTCCCAGCCCAGACCTGGCTGAGAACTGCACTGGGGGGTGCTGACATCACCTGGGTGTCACGTGGTCCTCCAGCACGGGCTTCTGAGCCTTGTGCTGAGAAGAAGGGGAAACCCCCGACGGCACCATTTTGGCCGGCTGCCCCGTCGCGTGGATAAAAGCGGGGCCAGTTCACCTGCCCAGTGGTGTGCCGCCACATTTTCAACATTCATTTGAACAGATTATATGGGTAGAAATTATTTTAAAAGATATGGGTCAAATGCAGGCAAATAGGGCTTGCATTGAGTGCCAACATGCCTGACATGGATTAGATGGACCAAAGGGCCTTTTCTGTGTTGTCTAGCTCTGTGATTCTGTGAATGGAATTAAGCATTCCCCCTTCTGAATGAAACTCATTTATGAGAAAATGAAGATAGTTGGGCTGAGGAACCTGGCCTTAGGAACTCCTATTGTATAACCTCAGGTTGGGCTGATTACATCCAACATTTGCAACCATCTTCCTCACACCTTGTCCCCTGCACTTGTTGTTTAATGCCATACTCTTTGATTTTGAGATTTCTGCCCTTGACCTTGATTACTCTCAACTGCATCTAATTCTTTAATACCTTTCCTTAAATGAAAAGACCAGAGCTGTATCCAATACTCTAGATTTCCTATATACTGAATTGTCTCCTTACTAATTCATATTAATTCCCCAAACAAAAAAAAAATATTGATTTTTCTAACTACTTGTATCTACATACTTGTTTTTTGCAAATCATTTGCAAGGTCACCCTGATCACTTTGATATTCAGTGCTCTGTAATCTTTCACCATTTAGATAATTGAAAGTAATTTCAAAATGTCTTCTGGATTCCTGACATAAACTTTCCTTTATTAGTCTGGACATGGAATATATGTGGAGGGAGGCTGTGTTAGCACTGTGGACAACACTAATTAGAGTGCTGACACCGTGATGGTATCAAAAGTGGAGCAACTCTGCCAGTCTTTTCAGCATCCCTCGGGACAAAGATATATTGCCGACATTTTGGGTCTGAGCCCTTCTTCAAGGAATAAGCAGACCACAGCTTTCTGGTCACCACATGGCAAGAATAATTTGATTCAATTTATGAAGCAAGTTATGGAGGTCAAAATAGAAAATGTTGGAAAATGAGTGGTCAGGCAACCACTGTAGAAATGGAAACAGTTAACATTTCATCGTGAATCAATTTAATCAGAAGAGGGAAAATGATAAAATATTAGTTATAAGTTGGATGGTGTGTGTGTGTGTGTGTGTGTGTGTTTCATTTAGGGAAGGACATGTCAGCATCTCTACTTCCCCAGGAGTTTCTGGAGGTTTGATACTGCACCAGAAACCCTGCCAAATTTCTACAGAGGTCTGGTGGAAAGTGTGCTGACCGGCTGCATTACAGTCTGGTATGGGAACACCAATACCCCTGAGCATAATGCCCTTCAAAATGTTGTGGACACAGCCCAGGATAACACAGGCAAAGCTCTCCCCTCTATTGAGTATATCTATAGGGAGCGCTGCTGTCGGAGAGCAGCAGCAATCATCAAAGACCCACATCGCCCAGCATATGCTCTGTTCTTGCTGCTGCCATCAGTAAAGGGCTATAGCTACCATAAGACTTGCACCACCAGGTTCAGGGACAGCAGCTGCTATCCCTCCACGGTCCACCATCAGACTCCTCAATGACAAAGGCATTCAGAGACTCATTTAAGGACTCTTACTTGTGCATTTCAATGATTTTTTTTCTTTTCTCTCTGTATTGCACAGTCAGTTTTTTTACATTTGTTATCATTTAAAGTTCTTTTTATATATGTTTTCACCGTGTAGTTTATTTTTTGCACTACCAATTAGTAGTAATTCTGCCACACCCGCAGGAAAAGGGTAATCAATGGGACAAGTTACAACAGAGAAAAGTCAGGAGTAATATCAATGTTTTGATGAAGTGGGCTGATCAATGGCATATAGAATGCAATCTTGATAAATGTGAAGTCATGTATTTTGCAAGATGTAATAAGGCAAGGACAGACACCATGAACAATCTGCACAGGCATAGCAAAGAGATGCAGAGAACAAAGTTGAGATAGTAGGTGATTTTAACTTTCCACATATTGACAGGGATTCCCATACTGTTAAATGGCTGAATGGCTTGGTTTGTCAGATGTGTTCAGGAATATTTTCTAAATCAATATATACCAATGAGAGAGCGTGCAAATCTGGATATCCTATTAGGAATGAGACAGGACAGGTAAGAGAAATAAGTGATAAGGAACCCTTTGGTTCCAGTGATCAAAATGCCATTAATTTCAAGATAATTATGGAAAAGGGTATATCTGGTCCTCAGGTTGAGATTCAAATTGGAGAAAGGGCAATTTTGAGGAAATGAGAAAGGATCTAGGAGTACAGATTGGGCTAGGTTCTTTTCTGGTAAGGACTTTCTCAGTAAGTGGAAGGCCTTCAAAGGTGAAATTTCGAGAGTGTAGATTACAAACTGTATGTTGCTGTAAGAAATAAATCCAAAATTAACAGGGATAAGGAACCTTGGTCTTGAGGGATATTGGGGATATGGATAAGAAAAGAGAAGCATATGGCAGGAATAGGAGCAAATGAGGTTCTCGTGGAGTATAAAAAACTTAAGAGGGAAATCAGGTGGACTAAGCAAAGACATGAGGCTGTTTTGGCATGCAAGCTGAAGGAAAATCTTAAGGGCTTCTACAGGTTGTAAGAGTAAAAGGTGGCACAGATAGTGTAGCAGTTATTACACTATTACAGTTCAAGTGATCCAGTTTGAATCTGGAGTTAGTACATTCTCCTCATGTCTGTGCATGTTTTCTCTGGGTGTTCCCTTTTCCTCCCACTGCTCAAGATTGCATAGGGATTGTAGGTTAATTGGTGCATTTGGGGGCACCGGGCTCATCTTCTGGAAGGGCTGTTACTGAGTTGTATGTCTCAAATAAATTTTAAACTTAAAATTAAGGGACAAGATTGGTCCCTTTGAAGATCAGAGTGATCGACTATGTATGGAGCTAAAAGAGACAGGGGAGATATTAAATGTTTTTAGATCCTTTTTTACTCAGGAAATAGGCAAAGAACCGAGGGAAGTGAGGAAAACAAACAGTGAGGTCATGGAATCTATACATATTAAAGAGGATGAGGGGCTTATTGTCTTAAAAAGTGGATAAAACCCCAGAGACTGACAAAATATTTCCTCGGATCTTGAGGGAGGCTAGTGAAGAATTTGCAGGGGGCCTGGCAGATATATTTAAAATGCTTTTCGACATAGGTGCGGTGCAGAGGATTGGAAGGTCGCTCATATTGTCTCATTGTTTAAAAAAAACCTCCAAAAATAATCTGAGAAATTATAGGCTGGGGAGCCTGATAACAGTAGTAGGTAAATTATTGTAATGTGTTCTAAAAGATCAGATATAACAGTATTGGGATAGTCAGGGACTGATTAGGGATAGCCACCATAGCTTTGAGCATGGTAGGTAATATTTAATAAACCTTACAGAGTTTTTGAGGAGATTCTCAGGAAGATTTATAAAGGAAAGGTTGTGAATGTTTTCTATGTGGACTTTAGAAAGGCCTTTGACAAGGTCCCTCATGGGAAGTTAGTCAGGAAAGTTCAATCACTCAGTTGTCATGGTGAAGTAGTGAACTGGATTTGACATTGGCTTTAAGGGAAAGCCAGAAAGGTGAGGTGGATGAATGCCTCTCTGACTGGAGGCCTGAGATTAATACTGTGCTTCAAGGATTGGTGCTGGCTAAATTGTTCTTGGTCATCTATATCAACGACCAGAAGATAATGTGGTAAATTGGATCAGCAAGTTTGCAGATGACACAAAGATTGGAGGTGTTGTGGACAGCAAAGAAAGTTTTCAAAGCTTGCAGAGGGATCTGGGCCAGATGGAAAAATAGCCTAAAATTGGCAGATGGAATTTGAAATATTGACAAGTGTGAGGTATTGCACTTTGGAAGGACAAACCAATTTACACAGTAAATTGTAGATAAGTGTAGTAGAACAGAGGGATATGGGAATGCAAATACATGATTTAATTCCCTGAGAGTGGCATCTTAGGGGATAGGATTGTAAAGAGAGCTTTTAGCATATTAGCCTTCATAAACCTGAGTATTGAGTATATGAGTTGGGATGTTGTGATAAAGTTGCATAAGACATTGGTGAGGCCAATTTGGAGGATTGTATGCAGTTTTGGTTACATAACTTCAGAAAAGATATCAATAAAATTAAAAGAATGCAGAGAAGATTGACTAGGATGTTGCCAGAACTTGAAGTACAGTGTAACAAGGAAAAAGTTAAACAGGTTAGAAGGATGAGGGGAAATTTGATAGAGGTTTTCAAAATTATGATGGGTATAGATAGAATAAATGCAAGTAGACATTTTCTACAGAAGTTCGGTGAGATACAAAGCAGGGGACATGGGTTAAGGGTGAAAGAGGAGTAGTTTAGGGGGAATATTGGAGGGATTTTTTTTCACACAGAGAGTAGTGGCAGTATGGAATAAGCTGCCAACTGAAGTAGTGAATGTTGGCTCAGTTTTAACCCTTTGACTCTGTGTCCATATTTTTAAGGACAACCAACAAGTGCATTAACTCTGTATCCCAGTTTTCAGTGACAACCAACAGGCATGTATACTCTGTGCCCCTGTTTTCCAGGACTGATTTTATACCCAACCACTAGCAGCTTTGTACTAGTGTTCATGCTAAAGTTTAACAATGGTCTCAGTAGGCTGTATATATTATGAGAGGTTAAAATTGGCTGGAATCCAAAGAGTTAACATTTAAGAAAAAATTGGGCATGTACATGAATGGGAGGTGTATGGAAGGATACGGACTGGGTGCAGGTCAGAGGCAGTATACTAGTTTGGTTTAGTCTAGAATAGCTGAAAGGCCTGTGTGCTGTGTTACAATATTCTATAGCTCTGTGGTTTTTATAAGGTCCCAGGGAACACTGAGGAACAAGGGGGCCTTGGTGTACAAGTCTAAAGATCCTTGAAGATAGCTGTGAAGGTAGATAATCTGGTTAAGAAAACATGTAGGATATTGGCCTTCATTATTTGGGAGCATTGAATGCAAGAGTATGCAAGTTATGCTCTATCTTTATAAAACCTTGGTCATAACTCAGCTATACTATTGCCTGCAGTTCTGGTCACCACGTTATAGAAAGAACGTCATAGCACTGGAGAGAGTGCAAAGGAGATACACCTGAATATCGACTGGGATGGGACTCTTCATTTATGAGGAGATACTGGAGAACCAAGGTCTATTTGGCCCAGAGCAGAGGAAATTAAAGTAGGCATGAATGGGGTAAAGAAGATAGAGTGGTATAGATAAGGTGCAGTGCAGGAAATCTTTCTTCACATCAAAGGTAGATTAGAGGACATAGATAGAGGTGTACAAGAATTGGAGGGGATCTGACGGGGAGTTGTTTCTTTCAGAGAGTGGTGAGTATCTGGAATACACAATCTGACTGAGAGATGGAGCAGATTCATTGACAACATTTAAGCAGAGTTCAAACAAGCATTTGAATGATCTTGGAACCCAAGGTAACACGTCAAGTGCTGGAAGACAGGATTAATTACGATGGGTGCCTACTGATGGAGCGGGGTCCTATTTGACTCCACAATTCTATGATGAACGATTTTATTTTACAAAGACTTCAAATTAAGCAAACTCACTGTTGACTTTGTAATTAAGTAGTAATGCAAAAATAATCTATCAAAATGTTTCCGTTAGAAAATGATTTCATAAATAGTTCACATTCATTTTCTCTTTAATCCAATTTACTCATCGCCAAGACAGCAATTTTTTTTCTTTTGGAATTATCTTAATTTCTTTAGTTTTACTGCAGAAAATATTGCAAAGTCTTGATTAGATTCCCGTCCTTTGAAATCTGAAAATACTAGAGTAACATCATGCTGTTATAGCCTTTTTTCCACAAGTTTATTACATATACATTGTAGAAGAAAAATGCAGTGTTGTGATGCTGCATCTCAACCCCCTAGGAGGTAGTATTGCACTAAATTCAGTTTATGCCTCATAATCATTCTACTGACCTTCTTAAAGCATACATGGGCCAGTGGTAAAATTGTGCATATTAAATGAATTTCATCTGAATGTTCTGTTCAAATAGTATGCTTCCCAGGAGCAATCCTGCTACTTAATAACATCTAATCATGTTCTCCTGGTTCACTTTCATTAGCCTGCCTGGTGTGGGGGCAATGAATTCCATGTAATGAATTGTCCTTCAAATTCCAAAAGGACCTTAGTTCCAAACAATAAAATTGATCTAGCATCACTTAAAGGCTCCACTCTTGATACAAAACATAACAAATTGAATGCCTTAAAATGTACCATTCTCATTATTAGTAGCGGACTGTTTGTGTTAAGCCAGTAGCCTCTGAAGGGAGGGGATTGATATTTGGATGATTAGTACAGTGGTTTTCTTTTTTATTTTGTTTTTAATGTAACATAGCTTTCAATGCTATTTTTATTGCTAAATAAGATTTGTTAATATTTTATTTTATTGTCATGTACCTATGTAACATTTATTTGATAAATATTAAGAAGTACCACAGAAACTATTTGGAATTTGACATTTTCCAACTAATTTAAATAGCATTCTAAGGTGGATCATAGTATTTTTTCATAACACAATGGCATGGTAACATCATCATTGCAGTCAGGGCATTACATCAGCTCAACAGAAAACACAAGTAATACAATTTAATATATTCATACAAGCCACCAAAATTAACATCTACTAATGTCCATGTACATTGTACATTGAAAACATAATTTAAATCAGATGTAAGATCTGTTACCAAGTCACGCATATCCGTGATTGAAATATATTCCAGTTACTTCAGAAGCACTGGGGCTAAATCCTGGAACTCCCTTTCTAAGGGAGTGGTGCACTTTTAATGAAGAGTCACCTCATTCGTTTGAAGTATTTTTGATGCTACTTCCAGCATGCTTTTCTGCACTTCTCATTGAACCAGAATAGGTCCCTTGGCTTGACAGTAATTGTTGAGTGAGAGATATACCAGGTGATACCTCATGGTGGGATATATTTCTGCTGCTAAATGATGATCCATTTCTCCTTATGAATGTCTGGTTTTGAATTGCTAAATCTCAGTCTCATTTGGAACAAATGGAGCGCCACGCAACACAAGGACCGCGGTCAGTATCACCATTGCTATCATAGATTGATGCATCTGCCACAGGTATATTGGTAAGGACAAGGTAAATGAGGTTTATCGCACATGTTAGGGTACTCATTATTTGCCACATACCAAGTCTCGCAGCTATGATCTTCTGGACATGACCAGTTCAGACAGTACTGATGCTACCAAGCCATACACCAGTGATGGACATTGAATTCCCCCACTAAACCATAACCCTGCTTTTCATCATGGAGGACTACCCATTCAGCAGCAAGGATGGAAGCATTCTGACTGGATGTATCATTGTCTGCCATGGAGGTACCATTGCACAGAACAAGAGAAAATAGAGTTGTGAACTCAGCCAGTCCCATCACAGGCATCAGTTTCCACTTCATCAAGGACATCTCCAAGCAGCAGTGTCATAAGAAAGCAACCTCTATCCTCAAGGACCCTCACCACCCAGGCCATGCTCTCTTCACAGTACTACCATCAGAAAGGAGGGACAGGAGCCTGAGGATGAACATCCAGTGATGTAAGGACAGCTTCTTCCCCTCTGCCATCAGTTTTATGATTGGACAATGAACCACAGACACTATCTCACTTTCTCTTACTTTTTACACAAATTTATTTATTTTTGAATGTAATTTTATAGCAATATTTGCACCGTAACTCTCCCACAAAACAACAATTTTGTGTCATATTCATGACAATAAATTCTGATTCCAATCAGGGGGAAATTTCCTTGACTTTTGACCAAATTCCATGGGACTTCATGGCTCCGGGAATCAATGCTGAAGACTCCAGGGGCAACTCCTTCCTCCCTATCCTACTCTGTATCATCAGATGTTGTTCTGAGCTACATTCAACTGCTTCTGCAACTTCTAATTTTGGGATGGGTGACTCCCACACTAGGATGCATCCATCTAATATGCTTTTGATGGTGCACTGATAGAAGTTATTCACGATTCAAGATTCAATTTTATTTTCATAGTAATAAAACATTAAATTACTTTTTGCCTGCTGCAAGGCAGACAGATTCACCATTGGCAGGAATTGCCTAAGTGCCTCTTACAGTCAGACTTATATTCATAGAGAGAAAAGCAAAAGAGAGTCCCCCAGAGTCACCGAGTATCCATAGCTTCGCCTCCAGTGCTTCCACGGGCCCTGCAGCCACACAGAGTTCAGTCCAAACCAATGGCAACCCAAGCTCCAGGTCCAGATATTGAGTGACACAGTTTTCTAAGAAAGGCCCAATTTCTACCACGCAACCAAGATTGTATATTCCAGTAGTCCTATAATTGAGATGATTCAAAAATATCATTCTGGAGTAATTTCACAAATTCTCATTTGCCTAAAGAGGGCACGCAAAATCATTGAATACCCCTTCCGCCCAACACACAGCATCTTTCAGCTGCTCCCATCAGGAAAGAGACACAGGAGTATCAGAGCCAGCACCACTAGGCTGAGGAACAGCTTCTTCCCCATGGGCAGAGAGAATGCTGAACATCTAAAGGAATTGTTCACATTAACCATCCAAGACTCATATTTAGGAAACAGTATTTATTTATTTGTATCTATGAATACTTGTCCTACATATGTGTTGTTTGCCTGTATGTGTATTATATCTGGTTTTTCACCAAGGATCAGAGAATGCTGTTTCAGCAGGTTATACTTGGACAATCAGATGACAATAAACTTGACTTGCCTCATTCCTTCTTCTTCAGTCATAACTGAAACATGGCAAAGCTTATAGGCCTTCAAGACTGAGGGGATATCAGAATGATCTCATGGATGAGATTGTTAATGCATGAGGAGCATTTGATGGCCTGTGCCTGAACTCACTAGAATTTACAAGAATGAGAAGGAATCTCATTGAAACATACCAAATATTGAAAAGGCTGGATGGAGCGGATGTGGAGAAGATGTTTCTAGTAGTAGAAGAGTCTTGGACCAGAGGGTGCAGCCTCAAAATGAAAGGAGATCAGAGATGAGTAGAAACTTCTTCAGCTGGAGGGTGGCGAATCTGTGGAATTCATTACCACAGATGGCTGAGGAGACCAGGTCATTGGGTAGATTCAAACTAGTGGTTGAAAGGTTCTTGATTAGTAAAGGCATCAAAGGTTATGGGTAGAAGGAGGAGAAAGGAAGTTTAAAGACCTGCTGAGTTCCTCCTGTATTTTTGTGTTTTTACTACAATTACCCTGCACTGCCCAGTTCTACCTCCTACCCAAGGCCGACAAACACAATCGTCCTGTTAGACCCATTGTTTCCATGTGCTCCTGCCCCACTGTATTGGTATCTGCTTATCTCAACTCTGTTTTATCCCCCCACCCCGGTCCAATTCCTCCCCATCTACATATGTGATACTTCATATACCCTCTATGACATCAACAACTTCTGTAAACTCGACTGCTTCATCTTCTACATAGATATTCACTCACTATACACCTCCATCCCCCAGACTGAAAGCCTTTCAGTTCTTCCTCGACAAGAGATCCAACCAGTCACCTTCCACCTCCACCTTCCTCCAGCTGGCAGTAGTTATCCAAACCCTCAATAACTTCTCCTTTGACTCATCCCACTTCTTCCAAGTCAAATAGGAAGCCATGGATATCTGTATAGGCCCCAGCTGTTTTTGCCTTTTTATTGGCTCTGTGGATAAATCCATGCTTCACCTACACAGGCAACTGTTCTTCCACTTCATTAATGACTGCCCTGTGCTGCCTCATACACCCATGATGAACTTGTCAACTTTATCGACTTTACTGGAACTTCCAACTCGACCACAAATTCACTTGGTCCATCTCTATAAACACTCTCCCATTTCTCGATCACTCTGTCTCCACATTTTCTACAAACCTACCGAATACCACACCTCTTCACACCCTGTCTCCTGTAATGATTCCTTTCCTTTCTGACAATTTCTATCTCCATTGCATCTGCTCCCAAAACTAGGTCTTCCATGCAAGATCATCTCCTTCTTCATAAAGTGGGGCTCCCCCCTACAATCATCAACTCATCCCTCACCCACATATCCTCCATTACCCGCATACCTACTCTGGCCTCCTCTACTCCCAAGCACAAGAAGGACAGAATTCATCTTGTCCTCAATTACCACCTCACCAGCCTTTGTATCCAACGTATCATCCTCCACCATTTCCACCACCTCCTATGTGATCCCGCTTCCAGATATGAATTTTCCTCTGCTCTCCACTCTGCTGTGACTGCTCCCTCCAGGACTCCCTCATCCACTCTTCCCTTTCCACCAATCACTCCTATGGCACTATAACTGCAAGAAATGCTACACTTTCACCCATACCTCCTCCCTCACTACCATTCAGGACTGCAAACAGTCCTTCTGTGTAAACCAATGCTTCTTCTGTGGTCTTCTCTATCTCTATCACAGGCTAGAAGATCAGTTCATTGACCACCTTCACTCTTGGCTCTGTCTGCCGCAATAATGAGAATATCCCAGTATCAACCATTTCAATTCCCCTCCCCATTCCCATGTCCATCCATGGTCTCATATGCTGCCACTAAGGAAGAACCTTGTATTCCATCTGGACATATACCCTCCAACTAAATGACATGAACATCAATTTCTTCAGTTTCCATTAGCCTCCCCGACCCATTTTCCCATCTCTCTTTCCCTATCCCTATGTCTCCTTTCCTCTCGCTGTCTGTGTTTTTCTCTCTCTCTGTTTCTTTTCCAGCAGATTTCCATTCATAGAGCCACACCCCTGCCCTGATCAATTCTCACCTTTCCTCTCCTGTCCTCCTATCCATGTCTAATTATTGCCTTTTGCCAGTTGGCCTGTGCTCCTCTCCCCACCCTGTGTATTTAATCACCTGTCTACTTTTCACTCATGCTTTGATGAAGGGCTTAGGCCCAAAATGTTGGTTATGTATCTTTACTTCCCATGGACACTGCAAAACCTGCTGAGTTCCTCCAGCATTTTTGAGTTTTTGGTACAAGCACAGCATCTGCAGACTTCCGTGTTTCACCACATTCATTACCAATGATTCGTATGGTGGAACAGACAAGTGGAATGAATGTCTTAATTCTGCCCCCATCTCTGGTCTCTTATTAAGATGTTTATCCATTGAACTTGATTGAAATAACTGAATTTTACAAACTGGGAAATCTATTTTTCAGGTAGGGAGACTAGGTGAAGGATTTAGTGGTGGAAGGGTTGGAGAGGAGGGATTCTGATTCATCATCGGTAGAAAGTCATCAGGCCAGATAAAATGAGTGTATAAATCTTATGATGTACTCAAAGAACCATTTACCATTATTTAACACACATTCCAGCAAGGATAGCAAAAATCTTCACAATAAAATACTGTACTGTAATTTTAATTATTCTATTAAGGCAAGAAAAGAGTTTTAGAGTAGAGTTGTTTGATTCACTGAAGAGTTCATACGTAATAGATGTGATTGGCTCAACAGCTATGGAGGTGCTAATTCACAGGACAGGAAGAACATCCAGAGTTGTTAACTTGGCAAGTGGCATCACGGGCATCAGTCTTCACTCCATCGGGACAAAGAGGCAATGTCTTAAGAATGCAACCTCTATCCTCAAGAAGCCCCATTGCCCAGTTAATGCCCACTTCACACTGCTATAATTTACAAGTACAGGAGCCTTAAATCAAGCACCCAGCACCTCAAGGACAGCTTCTTCCCCTGTACCATCAGATTATTGAAAGGACAATGAACCACAAACATCACCTCACTTACTCTTTTTTTTCTTGCACTATTTATTTATTTTGAAATGTAATTTATATCAATATTTGTACTGTAATGCTGCCACCAAACAATGAATTTCATGATATATTGACAACAATAAATTCTGATTTGATTTTTTTTCCTAGGTTGTAATTTCATTGATTCTTTTCGACAGCCGAACATTCTCCATCAGAAGAGAATAAGCCACTTTCCAAGGTACCTGCCTGCCTGGTAAGAATAGCCTTTTCTCCAAATTAATGGAGATGATCGAGGAAGGAGACAAATGGTGGAAGTGTTTCACTGTTGGAATGCAAAACACTGGATCCTCAATCATTGTTAAACTGACCTTTGATTTGATTAAGGTATGAAAAAAAACTTTTGGAAATGGCAGGAGTTTGATGGGATGCCATAGAATTCTGGGCTAGAGTTTCAACTTGCCAACCAGCTACAAACATTTGGTGTCATGAACATCAGTGGAAATTGGACAATTTCCTCAATAAATTTCCTCAAGCCACAATAACAAATAAAAGATTAACTAATTCAATTGGTCAATAGAATTCACCTCTCAAAATGTCAACAGCTCACGCAGGTTACAGTAAGTTTGGATTCCCTACAATGTCACTTATTGGAATGAAAGGCATTTTCTATTTTACTTCTCGGGCGGCATGGTTAATGTAGCGGTTGTAACAATGCTATTACAGCACTGTGACCACGAATCAAATCTGCTGCCATCCGTAATGAGTTTGTAGATTCTCCCAGTAACCATGGGGGTTTCCTTTGGGTTCTCTGGTTTCCCCCCACCATTCAGAAAAATGTTACGAAAGGTCAATTGGGTGGCACAGGCTCAGGGGCCGAAAGGGCCTGTTATCATGCTCTTACGTCTAAATTATAACATTAAAACAACATAAATTCAATGCCTCCAAGGTAACTGTGGAATGTAAATTAAATAAATGTGGATTTTATTTTTCTTTTTTACTAGGTATAAGGTTCTTCATGAGACCATTTCTAGAGAGTTGTTTAAAATGTTGGTCTCCTTACTCAATAAAGGATATCCTTGCAATAGAAAGTGCAGTCAAGATTCAGTAGATTGATTTTTAGGATGACAAAACTATCAGTTCAAAGAATGAGCATGCTAGATCTCTAGAAGAATGAGAAATTACCTTGTTGAAACATACTGAATTCTTAGGGTACTTCCAGAATAAGATACAGGGAGGATCTTTCCTCTGGATGAGGAGTGTAGAACTAGAGGCCACAGTCTCCGAGTAACTTTGTGCAAAAATGAGAACAAATTTCTTCCTCCTGAAGCGAGTGAATCATTGACTTTCTCTCTCAGAATATTGTGAAAGGTTCATTGTTGCATTAAAAACTGAGATTGTGGATTTCAAGATACTGAGGGAAACACTAGATAAGAATGCCAGGCACGAAATGATGTTAAGTGTACAAATGATAATTCTCGTGATTTCCTGCTGGATTTACCCTTCCGTAGGTGAATGGCTCTGGGATGCGCTACAGGGCGAATGAACAAGCTCAAATTACGAAGGCTGTACTACAGGCTTTAATTAGCTTAAAGGTTCAGCATCCCTTCTGGCTCCATGTGCTCTACTCCTTGCACAAGGGCTGGTGTGAGCCTTTGAACGGGACCGGTGATTGGCAGAGAGTAGGTGGAGCCAGCCTCCCAGGTTACCTCCCTGCAGGTACAGTGGGTTTCCCCCTGCAGTAGGCAGGTAGGAATGCAAACAGGCAGGTAGTTGATTCACCACATGCTCTAATTCATAAAATTATAAAACAGAAAAACTGGGATCTCAATCTAAATTCTGGATTGCAGAATACTCTAAAATAAGGTGTACTGTTGGTTGTTTGCATTTTGCATGCTTGATAGCCTTCTAGTGGAATGTAACTTAAGCAATGTCAGTGTATATTCTCAGTGGACTTTTAAGCTGCAGTCTTTTCAATTAAGTGTTACTAAGATCCTTCAGTCAAATATTTTGTTATTATTACATACTGGTACAATTGTGTACAAGCAATCTCATACATGCAGAATATTTTACTTCTGAACAAACAGTGAAATTAATGCATCTTCTGGCTCTCCTGGAAGGAAGTGTTATAACCAGAAAAAAAAATCTTTATTTCCTGACAACCCCTTCTTACCGAATTCAAACTTATAATTTTCATATAAGTGCAGATAAAGTAACAGATTTTAAAACATAAAATTCCAATGATCAGCCTAAAGTAAGCAATAACTCTGAATATATTCAATAACAATTACTCCATGACAGATGCTAATTTTGAAAACATTCTTCAAACAACATGGCTGTGAAAAAACTGGTTGGATGTGATTAAACTGGCACCATTCTGTGAAAAGTGATGGAATGCAAAGTATGTAGACAAGAGCTTGAGAGTAGACAGTACTGGCTAGTGGGCCCCTTCTTATCATGAGCCCCAAGGATGCAAGGATCTGGTTCAGCATGGTACAGTGACCTAAGGTAGTCTATAGCTAGTACTGTGCTTGCTTAATAGAGACATGAATATTAACTTGGACACCCCTAAGGAGGGAATGAACTAATTAACATAACATGTGCTGTCTGAAGAAGGAGGAACTGAGTGATTGATACCTGGATTGATGGAAGGGAGATGGAGAATATTGTAATGTACTAAGATTCTGATTGGAAGAAGGTAAATAAAGGTGGGGTGATATTGAGCGCGGGACTGTACAAAAGAATGATGATTCTGAACCTCTGGTGTGTCTCCAGACTAGGGACACCCAACTCTGCAGACTCGAAATAAAGCTGAACCTGTTCTCTAAGACTTTGTCTCCAAAGTAGTGATTGTGAACACTTTATATTTCACAATGGCTTTCCCTCTACTACCATCAACCCGCCCCTTACCCTTATATCCTTTATCACCCACACATCTGCCCTGGCCTCCTCTTCCCCCAAGTGCAACAAGGACAGGATTTTCCTTGTCCTTATCTATGATCCCACCAGCCTCCGCATTCAATATATAATCCTCCACCATTTTCTTCACCTAATACGTGATCCCACCACCAGACACATCCTCCCCTCTCCCCCTTCTGCAGGGACCATTCCCTCCATGACTCCCTCATCCACTCCTCCATTCCCACCAATCATCTGAATGGTACCTACTCATGTGTCTGTAGAAAATGCTTCACTTTCAGCCACAACTCCTCCCTTGCCACCATTCAGGTCTCGAAACAGTCCTTCCAAGTTTTAGATTTTAGATTTAGATATACAGCATGAGAACAGGCACTTTCAACTTTCAAGCCCTTGCCACCTAATTACACTCAAATGACCTACAACCCTTGGTATGTTTTGAACAGAGGGTGGAATCCAGAGCCTGCATGGAAAACCCATGCAGGCACGAGGAGAATATACAAATTCCTTACAGATAGCAAGGGATTCGATTCCCAGTCCCGATCGCTGGCTCTGTAACAGTGTTGCGCTAACCACTGCATATCACTTCTGAATCTGGAGGGGTCATCAACTGCATCCAGTGCTCCTCCGGCAGCCTCCTCTACAGTTGAGAGACTGGACGCAGTCTGGGAGATCGCTTCATTAATCAACTTCGCTCTGTCTGCTGCAATAGTGAGGATTGCCCAACGGCCATCCATCTCAATTCCCTGCCCCATCCTATGCCCACATGTTTGTATGTGGTCTCATGCACTGCCAGAGTGAGACCTCATGTATATTGGAGAAACAACACCTCATATTTTGTCTGGGCACAAACTTGAGGGCATTAACATTACAATTAGTACCCTCCCCCCAACTCCATCTTTCCCCTTCCCCTATCCACTTTGAAAAGGAAAATTCAGTTGGTATCTGTGAGAATCCTTGCAGAAGCTGGCAACCCTGTACTATCTGTCTATGGGGTCTACGTCATAATATCCCCTTCAGGAGGGTGAACTGTCTTGATAAGGCATGAGCCCCTTATGGCATACCTGGTAGAGTACTGATATTCTGTGCCGACCAACTAGCCAAAATGTTCACGGAATTTTTAATCTCTCATTGCTGCAGTCAAAGTTTCCCACCTGGATCACAAGGGCATCAGTTGTACCGGTGCCTAAGAAGAGTAGTGTGAGCGGCCTCAATAAATATTGCCCAATGCTTTGAGAGGTTTGTCAAGGCCAGAATTAACTCATGCATAAGTGAAGATCTGGAACCACTGTAATTCACCCATGATCACAATTGGTCCACAGCAGATGGAATTTCACTGGATCTCTACTCAGCTCTGGATCACGTAGACAACAGCACACACACATCAGGTTACTCCTCATAAACTACAGCTCAGATTTCAACATCATCATTCCGTCAGTGCTGGTCAACAAGATCCAAAACTTAGCCCTTTGCACCACCCTCTGCAACTGGATCCTTGACTTGGTTATTGGAAGACCACTGCCTGTACGAATGGAAACATCTCTCCTCATTGACAATCAATGCAGGTGCACCACAAGTAGGCATGCTTAGCCCACTGCTCTACTTGCTCTACAGCCATGATTCTACAGCTAGGAACAATTCAAATGTTGAGTAGATGGTGAGAAAATGATTCCCCTCATGGTGGAATAAAGAGCAGGTTGCACAATTTCAGGTTGACTGGTTGTCCATTTAAGATGGAAATGAGGAGGCATGTTTTCAGTCAGCAAAGTTTGAATTTTTGGAATCTCTACTTCAGAAAGCTGTGGGAGTTGAATAATTGCATCCATCCATCGGTGATGTTAAACAATATTTAGCCTGTGCAACAATGATCTTAAAATGGAGCAACCGAACAAGGATCTCAATAGGTACTTGAGTACACTCCAGCAGTTCTGCTGTGAAGGTAGTGAGGGTCATGGGGAACAGTCACGAAAAAAAGGAGCTCCTGCCAAGGTTAGACCAGTCATGTGGAACAGATAGACTCAAGGGGAATATGTGGAGATGCTGTCATGGGCAAAGAATTGTTATAGAAGTCCAAGAGGGAATGTTCTATCTGACATTTAATCCTCTCCCCAAATCATGAAAGTTTTCTAGTTTTCATCAAACATTCCTGCTTTTATACTCTCTTGTTCAAATTCAAGTTTATTATCATCTGACTGTACATATACAACCAGATGAGGCAGCATTTCCCCAGACTTTGCTGCACACACATACATAAACAGCACATAGAACTTAATAATCATATATATCCACAAAGAAATAATTTAAAATATAAATGGGATGATTTACTTTGTTACAACATACTGTTCATTAATCTCACAGCCTATGGCAGGAGTTATTTGCCAGACTAGTAGTCCTAATTTTGATGCTCCTGTACCTCCTTCTTGATGGTAGCATGTCAAAAATACTGTGTGCTGGATGGAAAAGGTCTTCTATAATTCCATGAGCCCTATTTAAGCAATGCTCCTAGTAAATATCATTAATAGAGGAAAGGGAGGTCCCAGTGATTTCTTGGCCATTTTGTTGATCCTCTAAATTGACTTCCGGTCCAATGCTTTGCAGCTATGATGCCACACAATAATGTAGCCAGAAAGGACACTCTCAATTGTGCTCATGTAAAAAGTTGTCAAGATGGGGGCCTATAGCCAAGCCCTCCTCAAGTTCCTTAGGAAGTGTAGATGCTGCTGTATCTTTTTGACAAATGAGAAGGTGTTAAGGTGTTGTTGGTCCAGGATAGGTCATCCTTTATATATATATATATATATATATACACACACACACCAAGGAATTTTGTGCTTTTTACTCTCTCTACAATGGAACCATTGATGTGAAATGGAGAATGGTTAACCCCCGTCCTTCTAAAATGCAGAATCATCTCCTTTAACCGCCCCCTTATATTGTATTCCTTCTTTATACCTCCAAATTTTCCATAAGGGAGGTATAGATTTCCTTCTCATGTGAAATAGTTAATGTAGATGAAGGATTCTGAATAAAATGTTCAAGGACTCATTTCCCACAAGGATTCTACTCAGCCTTGGGAATCTATTTGAGCTCGCAGCTAACACATCTTTTGAAGTGCTCAAGCCGGTTGCACTTGCATTGATTACACATTTCCCAGAATTTAAGTGAAAATCTTCTGCTCTTGAATAAGGCCTCTGAAATGTTGCAGTTGCAGGCAATTATAATTCTTCAAAACTTCAATGCCAATAATTTCAATATTTGGCCCTGGAATGCCAGCCTTGTAGTTAATGTATTTTTGATATATCTACTCAAATTGATATTCAGAATGTGTATAACTCTGAGATGATGCAGTTAATCACAGGAGAGCATTTATAGTAATTGCTGAGATGACAAGTTACATAAAATACTCTGGACTGAAAGATGCACTTCCCTTGTTAATACATAATAAATGACTACTTACGACACCCTTACTGGCTGCACACCTAGAGCATGACCTCTGTGCTTTCCAGCTAAAGAACAAAATAAAGCTATAAAAGGAACATATGTCAGTGTACATTGATAAATAGATCCCCAGGAAAATATGTTATCTGTCACAAGTAGGATTTTAATTGAAGGAACTGCACAGTAAGTATATTCACAGGGAACCTTAAAAAAGATCTTTTTTTTAATCCATAGTTTTCTCTTGTGTCTTCTTGAGCAGAGCTATTGACATTATAAGTTTAATAAAGGTCACTTTTATTGTCATTTTGCAGACTAAGATGCTTCAGTTGTTGTGTTGAAGCTGAACTAGTTTATTTGTTTGTTGAAGCTAATTCTGGGAGAAGGGACATTCTGTGATAATTGCTCTTTCGCTGCAGCTACACTTGACAGCAAAACATGGAAGAAATTCATTCCTGTCACATAAACAGTACAATGGAAATGAACAAACTGCTCAGTGATGTTTGGAAATAGGACAGATCTGCCAAAACAATGTGGGCAAACCTTCTGTTCATTCGAGGTTTTGTCTGTATCGAATTTGCTCTTTCAAATTTCTTTTTTTTTCAAAAGGTGATATGTTAGAAACCCTTATCCAAAGCGAGGAAACCAGGATTCCATCTGTCTAATTTTACTCCACCAATCTGAATTGTGTAATGTTTCCATGGTGACACTAGACTTCCTCACTCAGTTGCGCTGGTTCTGTACTGGGCATCTATCTGTAATGATGCTGAATTTACAGAAAGATTGAGCTTTGTGTTGAATATAATATAAAATTTCATAAAATTATCATATCTTTTAAAAAATTAGTTCTTAATTTGTTTTCTGCAAAATAGTTCCAAATCTGAAACTAAAACCAAATATCTCAATTTCTTCTTATCCTCGGTGTGCTAAATGAAATGTTAAATTCACCTAAATAATATGTAATAGTCTTCAGATCAAACTAATTGGCTGCATGTTAAACATTGTTGGTATTGTAAATTTTCCAGATATCAGGTGTATCTGCCTACTTTGACTGGTCTGGCCTTTCCTAAAGTCATTGAGATTAGAAATTCAAGTGAGAAGAAGAATAAAAACCCAGACTCACATCCCATTTAAATGAGGCATTAAATGGACATCCTGCCATATGGACAGAAGAATTCAACATTCCAATATGAGTTCTCCTTCTGCCACAACCAACAGTTATTCCTCAAACAACATCATATACACTAAAAAGTGCTTACGGTTTGAGACAAAACTGCAATACACAAACTTGCTGGAGAAACTCTGCAGGTCACCCACACCCATAGGAAATAAAGGGTAACCAAAGTCTCCAAACATCTTTCTGAGGAAGGCATGATTTTTTTAAAGGAAACCTGAACCAAAAAGAAATCAGTTTTTCATGACTGATGGAGTTATCAGCCAATCTGAATAGAAATCTTATATTCAAAGTTTATCTTTCAAATCACTTGTAAAAAGAAACCAATTTTTTCATGCTTCCCTCAAAAAGTAATTTATGTTTTGGTTTGTAAGTTTTTTAGTGATAAGTGGTTTATAATTTGTTGATAGACAAAATAACCTCTTGTATCAACAAAATTTCTTGGCATCAGTCATTAACTGTGTATCCCATATTATTAATTCCTTTGGTAATTAAATAATGGTATTTTATTTTAATAATTAAAGGAACCGCAGATTATAAATAAAGGTATTTAATCTGAAATGCAGATTCTGCTTGAACACACAATCCAATTAAATATGATTTGTTTTCCTTTGTATTTCCATGATAGGGTTAAACGTATGCATTCATCATTGTAGAAGCAGAAATAAGACACATAGGGCAGAAAATCACAACAGATTGTTATTTTAAATTTGAGCAAGGGTGGCTGGAATAAAGCCAGAAAACTCCATAATGTGCGTCTGTCAGCTGTTGCTTGGTTGGCCCTCTGAACCGAAAAAAATTGCAGGTTCAAAACCAGCTTGAATAGAAAAATTCATGTTCCAATGTATGACTGGGGGGGAGTACGATTGGCCAAGTGAGGCATGATGCTGACTGGTCCCATGGTTAACCGCCACTCAGTCTAGCACATCACAGTACAACTCCTGAAGAAAATTCTTTGGGGAAAATCTATTTGCAATTTGATGATGGTGAGAATGAAGTCAGATCCTTGGTTGAGGAAGTGTCTTGAGTAGAGAAAAGTGAAAATGTAATGGAAGATCTGATGCAGTCTTTACCTGATCATTTATTCCCCTACAAATCAAGTTCAAGTTTATTTATCATCTGATTGCAACAGCTCAACCCAATGAAACTGGTCTAAGGTGCAAAAATACTGGAAACACACATGAAAACAATACACATACAGACAAAGAATACATATGCACAGGACCTAATTATATGTCCTATGTACATACTGTATATTAAAAATAAATAGTAGTTTTATGTGGAATTGTTTTTGCAGTTTAGTAGTATTCAATAGTCTTGCTGCTTGTGGAAGAAACTGTTCCTCAGTCTGATGGTTCTGCATCTCTTTCATAATGGGAGCTGGAAGATGCTATCTATGGGGGGGGGGGGGGGAGTCCTTACAGATTTTGTGAGCTCTCTTTAAACAACAGTCCCAGTAAGTCACATCGATGGGGGGAGAGGGAGACGCCAGTGATCCTGTAGATTGGCTTCTGATCCAATGCACTACAGCAATGGTACCCCACTGTGATGTAGCGGGTCAGGACACTCTCGATGGAGGTCCTGTAGAAAGTTGACAGCATGGTGGTGGTAGTCTTACCCACCTGTTTTTTCAGAAAGTGTAGTCACTGTTGCCTCTTCATGACAAGTGAGGGGATAGGTCACTTACTAATTGGTCTCAAAGAAACATAAGGCTCTACTCTCTCCATTGCTAAGCTATTAATGTGTAGTGGAGGGTAGTCATCCCTGGTTCTCATGAAATTCACAATCACCTTCTTTGTCTTGTTCACATTGAAACTCAGGTTGCTATTCTCATACCATTTCACATGATTTTCCACCTCTTCTCTGTATGGCAGCTCATCATTGTTTCTGGTGAGGACAACTACTGCCATGTCATCTGCAAACTGATGACTCCGTTAGAGCTGGATCTGGCGATGCAATCATGGGTCAACAGCTTGAACTGGAATGAGCTGGTACTTGATGTTCTGCTGCCATTAGGAAGTCTAGAATCCAGTTACAAAAAGGGGTAAAGAGTCCCAACAAGGATAGCCTTTCCACAAGCCTCTGGAGTATGATCGTATTAAATGCACTGCTGAAATCAATATGAGATGTCTTTCTCCAGATGGGTCAGGATGGAGTGGAGGGACAAGGCTATAGTATTGTCAATGGAACAATTCAGTCTGCAGGTGAATTGAAATGGGCCCTGTGTCTCTGGGAGATATGCTTTGATGTGTTTCTACATCAGACATCCAGAGCACTTCATAAAGGAGGAGGTTAGTGGCACTGGGCGGTAGTCATTGAGCGCTGTTATTGTTGGCCTCTTTGATACAGGGATGATGGTGGCTGCATTAAAACTGGTGGGGACGATGGATTGCTGCAAAGATATGTTGAAGATCTCCATAAGAAACTCTATCTGTTAATTAGCTCAGTGCTTCAGTCCCAGACTGGGTATGTTGTCTGATCCCTTTGCCTTGTGTGGGTTCACCCTGATTAGCATTCTCCTCACCTCAGACGCAGCTATGCGAGGGTTTATTTTTTAGGAAAGTCAGAGCTTTCTTTGGTGTCAGCTGTGTCAAGGATATTCAGTCAACTTGGAAGGGATACATAGTTGTCATTGACATTATAGACTGTTACTGTTTTGATATCTTTCCACAAATGACTCATGTCACTGGTGTCACTCAGCTGACTATGTATGGATGTGTACCTATGCTTTGTCTTCAAGATTGCATAGAAGAGTTCAGCCCTGATGCCAACATACCCTGTCCTGAAGGCTGCTTCTCAAGGTCTGAAAATTGCTCTCCCTTCTGACTCCAACCACGTTTTCTAGTTGTGTAGCATTTGGTCTCGGTGACGTCCTCAAGGTTCTTGCTGATGTAGCCAGACACTGAGCTCGTGTACTCATCAATGTTTATGTGGCCATTGTAGATAGCTGCTTCCCTGTCCACGCTCCAGTCCATAGTCTCAAAGCAGTCCTTTAGTGCTGCCATGCCCACCCCTACTTCTCACCCCCCCCCCACCCCATTCACATCCTGATATTCTTGCAAACTGACTTTGTCCATTTTGCCAAATTCTTCTTAACCTGCTGAACTACTCCAACAGTCGGCTTTTTCTCTAGATTTCAGCATCTGCAGTGCATAGACTCTAAGACAGAGGAGCTGAAAGAGGCCACTTGGCTCATCGAGCCTGACCTGCCATTCAATCTTGGCTAATTTTCTATACTTTTAAACATTATCCAGCTGCTTTCACCTTGTAATCCTTGATTCACTTCCAAATTAAGAACCTATCTACCTCAGCCGAAAACATGCTGAATGACTTGGCTTCCCAACAATAAATTCCACAGATTCACCACACTCAGAGCAAAGAAATTCCTCCTCATCTCTAGTCTAAAGTTCAGACAATCTGAACTTTTTGTATTCTGTGGCAGTGCCCGTGAGCACATGCCACCTAATTATACCCATGTGACCAATTAACCTACTGATGCACTATCACTAACTCAAAAGACTGGAGTTACACAGGAATAGACTTTTATTTTACAATAAACTTGAAGGTCCTCCTGTGCTGTGGCCCAGGCTTTCTGGGGAGAGGTTATGGTGTTGGAGCCTTTATACAGGGTTGACAGGGAAGAGCCATGGGTACAGTCACAGAGCAGGGTGGAGCCACATTAATGAGTGTACAGCAGTTCACCATATTCACCCTTTTTTTGTTTGATTTTGTCCAGCAGAGTGACATGGGGCACAAGGTCTTACAGGTTAAGTCTGGCAGGTGGCCCGGTATTCCGTTGTGACCGGCGGAGAGTCTGTTGCTTTTTTGTAGCTGGGATCATTGGTGAGTCCTGGATCTCCAGCACTGTGTTGACTTGCATGGTGACTCAACCAGAGTGACTGAGGTGGGTGTGGGGTTAGGGTATAATGGTATGTAATGTGTGTCCATGGAAGGGGGGGTGCTGTTTGGTGGGTATGATCCTCGGGACCCCCATGCACATGAGGTCCCAGATGGAGACAGTTTCCTCGCGCCCATCTGGGTAGGCCACATACACGTATTGGGGATTCACATGGAGGAGCTGGAAACTTTTGACCAGTGGGTCATTTTCATGGCCCCTGGGGATGTCAACCAGAATGGCAGAGTGGTCACCGATGTGGACTTCTTGGGGAAGGAAAAAAATTGTTCATGACAGGTAGTGTTGGTGGCAGTACATAACAGCAACCTGATTGCATGGAGTGCCTCGGGAAGGGTCTCCTGCCAGTGAGAGACTGGCAGCCCCCTGGACTTAAGGGCAAGGAGGATGGCATTCCACACAGTGGTGTTCTCCCTCTCTACCTGGCTGTTCCCTCGGGGGTTATAAATGGTGGTCCTGCTGGTGGCAATATCTTTGGCCAGTAGGTATTAGTGCAGTTTGTCACTCATGGATGAGGAACCCCAGTCACTGTGGACATATGACAGGTACCCGAACAGGGAGAACAAGTTGTGCAATGCCCTGATGACCATGGTGGTGGTCATGTCCGGGCAAGTTTACGCATTTGGCAGTTGTGAGGAAATTTCTGGAGGTTGGCATCATGATCTTGCAGGTCGTGACCACAGATCATGATGTTATCCAGGTACGGGAAGGAGGAACACGCAGGTCATTTTGATCCACCATCTGGTCCATCTCCTTTTTGAAGACGGAGACACTGAGCAGGCCCTGAGGAAATTGGTAGAAGTTGCCATCTACATCAAAGGCAGTGTACTGGTGGTCTTCCAGATGGACGAGGAGCTGGTGGTAGACAGATTTCAGGTCAGTTGTGGAGAACACATGATATTGAGCAATTTGATTGACCATATCTGCAATGTGAGGGAGGGGACACACATCCATCTGTGTATAGTATTTAATAGGTTGGCTATAATCAATCACCATTCTGTGTTTACCCCACCCTTGACCACTACCACTTGGGCTCTCCATGGACAGGTACTGGCCTTGATGATCCCCTCATTCAGGAGTGGCCGGACCTCCACTTTAATAAACACCCTCTCCCCTTCACTGCATCACCTGCATTTTGTAGGGACTGGTTTAAAGTTGGGGGTGAGATTTGCAAACAGCAGTTGGGGGTGAGATTTGCAAACAGCAGTTGGGGATCGATATAGAGAGGAGACTGCATGTCGGTTGGTCCCACGGTTGGGGGGGGGTGGTGAGAGGGAGCAGGACGGCTTGCTGACAAACTGTGGGTTGCTGACCATCAGGTCATATTGCATCATAACACTCTTGAGGTGGTACTGAAAGTCCAACCTCAAAAGCACTGGTCAATCTCCAGCTTATCAGGCTTCTCAGGCTTCAAGAGTTGTCCCATCATTTGAAACAATTATTGTAAATAAAATTGATTCACCATCAATAGTTGTAGGTGCCTGGAATACATTCTGCGGGTGGTAGTTGAGGCTGGTTCAATGGGGACATTGAAAAGACACTTAGATAAACACATGGATGTTATGGACTGTGAGAAGGGGAGGGTTGAGCAGACCAGGAAGCATAGTTGTTCCTGAAGAAGAGTGTGGGAGATGGATTTGGCTCATGGTTAAATACTTTTGAACCAGGCAGAAATGACAAAAGCTTATAGACAGAATCAGGGACTAGAATGATGAAATAAAAAGGCTGGGGGACTCTTATCACTCTTATAAGCAACACAAAAACTACAGATACTGAAATCTTGAGCAAACAAAGAATTGCTGGAGGATCTTAAAAGATCAGTCAGCGTCCATGGGTGGAAATGATCAGTCATCGTTTTGGGTCTGAACATTTTATCTAAGGCAGAACAGGTGAAATTCCATTACAAGTAAAATAAAAACTGGGGGTGGGGGGGAGCCCAGAGGTGATAGAATATAGACAAAAGGTGTCAGAGCTGAGGGAGAAACCATTTGGAAGGAGAGTGGATCAAGAATAGAGAGAGAGAGCATCAGTGGAATCAGGAGTGGAGAGGATTACTTAAAATTAGAAAATCTCTGATCATGCGGTTAGATTTACGGCTCTCTAGGTCTAGGAGGAAAATGACATGTTGTTACGTAATTTTCTATTTCGTCTCAACCTGACAGCGGGACAAAAGTCAGTCAATTGTGACTCACATGTTAGACAGGCAGTAGAACTTTTATATCTAAATATTGGTGACATTGCAGGTTTTGTGATGAGGGCTATTTTGCTTCCCACATTGATTTTTATCTGTGAAAGGGACAGGTTTTATGAATGAGATTATAATTGAAGTACCAAGTGTTTTGGCAGCAAATATATGCTTATCTCAAAATGACAAAACTAAATTTCATAAAAATAGATTATGTTTTCTACTTTCTCATGCTAGGTCACTTCTTTTGTTGCTCTGTTTCAATTAGTTTTAAGATATCCTGTCAAAGAGATCTTTCTTTTTTGAACATCCAAGGAAATACCTCCTAGTTTTAGTGCTGAGACTGTGATTCTTTATTTTAATTGAACAAACTGCATCTGGCCTCATCCTAACCATTGAGTGTATATATTCTCAGATTTTGTATTCAGTACACATTTGTACAGATCCTCCTTGAAATAAATTTTGTAGATAAAATTCCTGATTCAATTAACTACATTTGCATGAAGTGGAAACTCAACAGATTATTAACTTTCATGGTTGCAATGAATGCTCATGACATTTTAATTCCAATTTTAATACTCATTGTGAAAGTCACAGCAACAGAAACAAAACCTTTGCTTTACTCCTGACAATCTGAACTTCTTGCCATTCGATCCCATGGTGTGGCATCTCAGCTACATTTGCTGTTTCTCCTGCGAATGGGAGTTGGAGAAGAGAGAATGTGAGAGTGGGACAGTTTAAGAAGTTCATACGTAAAAGTGGAATGGATATTATGGGAGCTGCCAAAGTGTGAGCAGGCTTGAGGTAGAGTGGCAATGTTCTTGAGGCTCAAGAGGCTTCGATGAAAAGAGGCGGTGAATAAAGTAAGACTCTGGTAGATTTTATCTATTCTTTGACCTTTATTAGTGCCAAGGTAAAATAGTCAGAAATGGCACAGAGTTAGTGTTTGGTTCATCTTGTGAGGTTTGGGAATTCTGGGAATCTAGCCATCTTCCTGATAGCTACATCTGCATGAAGTGCATTGAGTGGCAGCTCCTTAACAGACCATGCTAGGAAACTAGAGCTGCAGCTCGATGACTTTCAGTGAGTACAGTAGAAGCTACAAGGAGGCAGTCACACTGAAACTGCAGTGACTGTCAGGAGGGGGAAAGCAAAAGCAAGCAGGCAGGTAGTGCAGTATATTCTTGTGACCATTCTCCTCTCTAATAAGTATACTGCTTTGGATGTCTTTGTGGGGGCAGAGAACTTACCAGTGCAAAGCTGCAGTGACCAGATCCCTGGCATTGATCCTGGCCCTGTGAATCAGAAGGGAAGGAGGGAGTAAAAGAGAAGAGTTATGATAAGGGATTCAAAAGAGACAGACGGGTAATTTTATGGACAGGAAAGAGGCAGCCATATGGTATGCTGCCTTCCAGGTTGCAGGGTCAGGTATGTCTCAGATCAGGTCCACAGCATCCTGAAAAGGAAAGTTGAGCAGGCAGAAGTTGTGGTTCATATTAATATCAATAACATCAGAAGGTAAAGAGATAAAGTTTTAAGAGTGAATGCAGGGAGTTTGGTAGGAAGCTGAAACACAGGATCTCAAGAGTAGTATTGTCAGGATTGCTGCCTGCGCCATACACCTTTGAGGGTAAGAACAGTGTGATATGGCAGAAGAATGTGGTCCAGGGCACGCTTTCAGGTTTCTGGTTCTCTTCTGGTGAAGGTGTGACCTGTACAAAGAGAGCAGAATACATCCTATCAGAAAGGGGACCAATTCTCTGGTAGAGAGGTTTGTGGTGTGTTTAAACTAGTTCAGCAAGCGGATGATAGGGCAGAATGTTAGGTCAGAGAATAATGTAGATGGTGGAAAGGTTGATGCAATGTGCAGAGAGATGGTGAAGAAGGACAGGCAGTGGAGGGAGAATAATTAAAGTCAGATGGAAAGATTGAAAGTAAATTGAGAACCACAGAAGTAAAGTGGAAGATGTTTAGGGACCACCTGTATGGGTTTCAGATAGGTTTGTTCCACTGAGACAGGGAAAAGATGGTAGATTAAGGGAACAAAAGAGGTGAAACAAGTAGTTAAGATGAAGATGGAAGCAGACAGAAGGTTTAGGAAGCAAAAGTCAAAAAGTGCTCATGAAAATTATGTGGTAGCCAGGAAGGAACTTAAGAAAAAGGAGAGCAAGAAGGGAATATGATCAAATAGGATTAAGGAAAACCCTAAAGTGTTTTATGCATACGTGAAGAAGGATGACTATTAGTGAAGGTAGGATCACTTAAGAATAAAGGAGGCAATATGTGCCTCCTGATGGCAGAGGAGATAGGGCATGTTCTAAATGAATACTTTGCTTCACTTTTCACCAGAGAGAGGGTCTTTGGTCAATATGAAATCAGAACAGAACAGGCCTATGTTCTAAAGCATGTTGCTGAAATTTAAAAATGTTCCGATTGATGTCCCTGGGACTAGACGAGAAGTTAATTACATATTGAAAGCTGCAATAGCTAAATAACAAGTTTGTGAATATATGTTTCATTGTATTCTCCTGGATATTAGAATATTATTCCTCCTGTCTATTTGGTGAATGGTGAGTTTTTTTTGACATATGCAGATCCTTACCAAGTTTCATATAAGTAAATGTGATGGTGGAAAAGCTGCCATAAATGGAAATATTTGGAATACAAAAGTCTGTAGATTATCTTGAGTTTCTCTTGGAATGTGGCAATATTATCAGTTCAACTGTACAGCTGGAAACATTCGACAACACTTGTCTACAGCACCAGTCTAAACTGATACATTTTAATCAGTAATAATGCAAGAAATTCATGTCCCAACATATCCAACAGATGTGTGGTGGAAAGTGTGCTGATTGGCTACATTACAGTCTGGTATGGGGACACCAATACCCCTGAGCGAGAAGCCCCACAAAAGATAGTGGACACAGCCCAGGACATCAGAGGTAAAACCTCCCCACCATTGAGAAAACTTACGGGGAACGCTCCCATCGGAGAGCAGCAGTTAGGATCCACATCACCCAGCACATCCTCTGTTCTCACTGCTACCATCAGAAAAAAATGTATAGGTGCCACAAGACTCACACCACCAGGTTCAGAAACAGTTGTTCCTTCTCCAGCATCAAACTCCTCAACAAGGATTAATTTCAGGACTCTTAATTGTGCACTTTATCTTTTTCTCTTAGGATTGTACAGTTTGTTTACAATTAAATTATATGTTTACAAATGTGCATTGCATACAGTTTATTTTTGCACTACCAATTAGTGGTAATTCTGCCTTACCCCTAGGAAAAAGAATCTCAGAGTTGTATGTAATGTCATGTATGTACTCTGACAATAAATCTGTAATCTGACTATGGATCTGGATAACTAAGTATGGCAAAATATCTTGTGTGAGACATCCAAGCACATTGTCAGATCTTTTGGGTTATTTCTTGAGGTGGGGGATAGAACACCAGTTAGGGCATTTGCTAGCACTTTAGAACTGCAGCATGCCAGCATCAATCTCTGAATCTGTTGTCATGGAATCAGCTTTGGCAGCTGCAGATTTACAAGATCAAGGCAGGAGGATCAAGTATTAGGGTCAATTGTGGATTTCTGGTTTTTTTTCTGCTCTTTATGAGCCTTTGAACCAAATGTTCTCATTTTGCATTTAACCAAAAGCATTACAGGCACAGCGAGGGACATTCCAGGTTAATGGAAGAGTGCTTGCAGAGAATTGGTGTGCTGTTTTGTATACAACTACAGATTAAGGGGACCAAGTCTAATATTACACTCTGAAACAAAACTAGAAATGCAAAATTGGTAGATTTTTTTAAGTCAAGGGAATACTTGACTATCTGGAACATGCATTGTTTCTGAGTATTTTCATGTTCAATGTGTTATTCTGTCACTTGAAATGAATGGAAGAAATCTGTATACTATGCTTGCCTGCACCTCTCAGACTACAAAATTCAAAGTTCAGATTTATTGTCAGAGTACATACATGTCATCACATACAACTCTGTGGTTCTTTTTCCAGCGGGCCAGGCAGAATTTCTACTGTTGGCAGGGCAAAAAAAAACTGTACTTAAGAAAAGTTATGTATAAAAAATAGAAAAATGTAAACAAAGAAAGAAATATAAACAATCTGTGTAATACAGATTAAAAGTATTTAGAAATAAATAATATGCAATATAAGAGTTCTTAAATGAGTGTCTGACTGATTTTGTTGTTTAGGAGTCTGATAGTGGAGGAGTAGCAAATGTTCCTGAACCTGGTAGTGTGATTCTTGTGGCACCTCTACCTCTTTCCTGATGGCAGCAGCAAGAACAGAGCATGTCCTGGGAGGTGTGAATCCTTGATGACTGCTGCTGCTCTCTGATGGCAGCAGTCCACGTAAATTTTCTCCTTGGTGGGGAGAGTTTTGCCTGTTATTTACTGGGTTGTGTCCAATACCTTTGGCAAGGTCTTGTGCTCAGAGGGATTGATACCCTCATACCAGGCCACAATGCAGCCAGTCAGCACATTTTCTGTGGAAGTTTGCCAAGGTTTTCTATTTTTTACCAAATCTCCACAAACTCCTGAAGAAGTAAAGGTACTGACATGGTTTCTTACTGATGATAGTGGTGTATAGGTCCACCAAGATAATAACATCCAGGAGTTTCAATTTGATCATTTACATACCATTTACTATTCTATGGAGTTTTCTAATTCAAATTCCTCATGGTGTGGGGAAATGTCTTAGAGTTCACATCAACAGAAATCTAGATTTAACTACCAGTTTCTTCAAGAATGCACACATTTTTCATGCAACTGGATATCACAAAAGGTCAGGCATCATCTGTGAAGAAGAACAGAATAATTGGCCTAAACATCACAGAATACAAATGGTGATACTTTCAATCATTGCAATCAATAACCTAAAAAAAACATCAACTTTGGGACTTCTGAATAAGTGAACATGAATGCAGGTACTCAGAAGTAACTACTATTTGCTACAAATCACAAGGCTGTGTACTCATGGAGCTCAGTAAAATAGCAGGAACTTGGACTAACTCCATGATATGTTCCTTATGAATTCACTAAGAAATTTTGCAGATCAAAGGAAGTGAAGTGAATATTCTCTTAATGAATGGTGGAGATAAGTTCATCAGTCTGAAACCTCTCTCTCTCTTGCAACAACACCATGCTTTATGACTCCAATCAATTCAGTTAAACTCAGGGTGAACAATAAATGGCAGCTTTGCCCCAATTTTCACTTCTTAGGAATAGATTAATAAAAGCTTCTTTAACAATGAAGCTTCTCTAATGCTAGTGGGCAGGGTCAACTGTATTAAAATGAATGTGAGCAAAAAAACATCAGTACACTGCCTGTAGAATTGCCACATGGTTTTTTTCCAAAACTTGCTCTCACACTTGAGAGCATCTTTATGGAATGGAAAAGTAGCCAGGGTCTCTATGGATAATTTGACCTGATATTGCAGTCTGCGTGGACTACAAATGCCAGACTTCAAAAAATACTATTGGACAGCCCAGTCAAGATATATCTCCTCACTCTTTGCAGGGGGTGGGGGGGGAGTAACTATCCTTGGCACAAATTGGTCTGTACTTGGTGGGCAAGAAGGTGGCAGAGGATTATTATCTGGAAAAGCCGAGAGTCCTTTATTGAAACAAATTATCTGCATTTGGAATAACATTAACCAATATTTAGGAATAAAAGTGGGACTGTCCCCAAAAACACCCCTGACTCCAAATAGATGAATGCCATTGACAGTAATTAACAAGATCCTGGACACTTAGTGTCGAAATTGCATCAGGTATATAGAGGACTGTTACAAGCAGGGGAAACCAATGTCATTCGAGCAACTTAGGCAGAAGTATGATTTATCAATTGAGACATTCCACTGCTGTATTCACATAAGATCTTTTCTATAGGACAAATTAGGTCCAACCATGGCCCTACCAAAGTGCAGTGACATAGAGACCATGATTCGAAGGGGGAACACACAGAAATTAATTTTGGCAATGTATTTTCTACTCCAAGTGGAAAGACCCAAACACGGCCTTCATGAATCAAGACAAAGATGGGGGTCAGACTTAGGAATAACGATTAATGAGTGGTGCTGGTCCAACCTGCATAGGGCTGGCATGACTGCAGTCATCAATGGGTGGTACCGGCTGGTGCAATACAATTTTTTTCAACAGCTGTACCTGATGCTGCAAAAGATAAATAGATCTAAAGTAGAACTATCAAATCAATGTTTTAGATGTGACATTGAGACAGGAATCTTTGTGCATATGACCTGAACATGTACCAATGTGAGGCCCTTTTGGGTGGAACTAGCCAAAATCTTTGGGAAAATTATTGGTAAGGAATTCACAGAGTTGGTCATGTTGGATAACATAATGGACATAAGACTTAAAATGAAGCTGTCCAAATTTCAAATTCAATTTGTAATGATCGCATTGGCGGTGGCCAGGAAGTGCATAGCGGTTACATGGAAGTCCAACACTTGCCTGAGTATTGCACATTGGAGCAAGGAATTGCAAGGTTGTGCTCCCCTGGAGAAAATTACTTACAACTTAAGGGAAAGGTATGATACATTCCAAAAAATTTGGAAACTGTTCTTAAACTTTACAGGAGCACGGTTGTAAAGAGGATAACTACGCCTTATTGCGCTGCCTTCCCCATTTTCTCCTGAACCTTGGGAGGGGCAGGTGGGCTGTCTCATTCCAACCAGGTAAAGTCATGAAAAGAAATTGGCCTGAACTTGAGCTGCCATGGCTTGACAGGCCTAAAATTCCCTGATACATGATTTACTCCTTTGCTGTGTTTTTCATGTCCTGTGTGTATTTTGATTAGTTAAGTGCTATGTGTCAAGGTAGCAGGGGGGGGGGGGGCGGGGAGGGGGCAGTAAGGAGAGGGGATAAACTTGGACTCGGCAGAGACATCTGTGTAGAATAGATATGAATAATCTGTAGTCAGTGTTAATTTGTAAACACTGACATTGACAATGTTGAAAACTGTTTGAATTCAAGTCTGGAAAATAATAAATAAAATTTTTTTTTAAAAAGAAAATTTTATAAAGGTGCCAGAAAACTATAAACATGGCCAACAAGAACTAATTAATGATGGCATTTAGATACAAGCATTAATAGATCATAATGTCCCAACATGTGCCTGAGGAAAAAAAAACAGCAGTGATGTACTTGCCCAATCTCTTTAGGCCCTGACGAAGAGTTTACATTTGCAAATCAAGGGGAAATGTGAGGGATTTTTTAAACTGAAAGAATGATTTATTATTCATAAATGAATACTATGAGGGCTGATGAAAATAGAATCAATTTGCAACTTTCAACAGGAATTGGACAAGTTCATGAAGGGAATATAGGACACATGGTGAATGGTGGAATGACAGGACCCATGAGATTGGTCTCCTCAGTGATTATGAAGGTTCCATGAACTGAGAGTCTCGCCAGGCCCTGGAAATTCTAATACACATTGCAACAGCATCATAAATATCTCAAAATCTCATGGTTTAAGTTGACAGTTGTTACTTATAGATTTTTAGTTTATCCCAATCATTACCCCCTTAAAAGATTTAAAATGTTAATTAACATTATATAATTTATAATGATGTGTCAGCAAGAATTCTTTAATGTGATTTGATTCTTAACTATTTTTATGACATTAATGTTACAGTGTTCCTTTATAATGGCATCTGAAAGCAACCAATATCAGAAAAGGATCCTTGCACACACCACAGAAACTGAGATTGTTGTGGGCAGTTTTCTTTCATATCAGCTTGAATATGATCCCATTTGTCATTCATAACTGGTGTTCTTTGGATTACAGGTAAAGCAATCAAGCCATTCATCAATGTTGATTGCAGCAAGGCTAAAAGAAAGTCTGCATGGGTTGCTGAGGATGCCAATTTAATCACTGCAATCCATACGGAGCCTAACAAAATTACATCTACGTTTTATGCTTGAGCTTAGAGATCATTTCTCAGAAATTCAATCACTTGGCAGTTGTTTTTCATGCCCTGTGCAATTGATTCCAGGGCAAAGTTGATCACTTCCTGGCTTAGATACACATCAGGTGTTTTTAAAACAAGAATTTCAGCTCACATGATGAATGGATGCTACTAAATACAGCAGTCATATTATTTTATGTGCAATACACATTTCATTTTGCTGCTGTCAAAGTGGAATGTAGCAGTGTGAATGGGAAATACTCTGTGCCTTCATCAGAATAGTCTATTCAAATATTCCTTTAGTGGACAGGTATTACCTTCCCCATTGCTTGGAAGTCTATAATGAGTCTGCTCAGAAACAATGTTAGACCAGATATCCAAACAATTATTCACGTAAGGCCTTTATTTTCTTTGGGCATATGGTGGGGGGGGGGGGTGTGGTGAGCAGAAAGATGCTCTTAATTACTCTGATCTTCTCCATGTCTGTTGACATCAAATGCCACAAAGTTCAATCCAGCTTTGGAGAAGTAGAGGGCTACTCCCTGTCCATCCACTGTGTAGTGAATGTCTGCCAAGCTGCCTGTCTCCCCCCTCTGGTGAGCCTTGCTGTACTAACATTGGCTGTGCATTATCTCTATTGTTAAGGACACTCCCCTTGGATATAACTCTATATGCATCTATTGTCTTTCATTATTGTAGCATGAATTTCTGTTAATAAAAGCCATGATTATTGTTTGACCACATCGTTTTTGTCTACTTCATCAACTGGCACTTCAATTTTATTAGCAGAAACTCATGGTACAAAAATGAAAGTCAATAGATGCATATACAGTTATATCCAAGGGGAGTGTCCTTAACAGTAGAGATAATGGACAGCCAATGGTAGTACAGCAAGGCTCACCAGAGGTGGGGGGAGACAGGGAGCTTGGCAGACATTTACCACAGTCTCCCCCGGCAGAAGAAGGGCTAAAATCAAAAGGACAGCTGCTAGGAAAGACTGAAGCAAGCGATACATGGATACCATGTTTGGCCTTGAGATACTCTAACAGCCAAAATACGCCAGTATCTAGCAGGCAATTGAAATATAATGAGATGTTTTATGAATATGTCAGCCTATCAGGTCGTTTATAAATTCTGGTGCTTCGTCTTAAAACAGATGGCTCCTTTGCAACCTTGGGAACTGGTACAGGTCCTGGGTCAGTAGTGTGGGAAGGAATGACTTCTGGACCTGCTCTAGAATCACCAGCATGAGGCAGTGGAGCCTCAGCATGGCCATCTGAAAGCTGACTAGGGGTCACAGGCTGGGGGGGTGAGTCCAACCTCTCAGGCTCACTCTGAGTAGGGGTGCGAGGAAGGGGCAAATCTCTTAAGGGGTACAGTGTCAGTACTCCTGTTTGGGAATCTAACATGAGCGTAGTTAGAGTTAGTATGCAGTAGCTGAACTGTGATGGACTGGCCAGCCTGTTTATCTGAGCCTGGAACCATGCTGCTGAAGAGCCACGCTCGGGCACGTAAACAGCTCCAAAATCAGTTTATGCAAGATTCAAGATTCTTTCATTGTCATGTAATAAAACAGATGTAATATTACACAAATATTATACAAAGTTGCATTTAGTCTGCCGTAAGGCAGGCAGAGATTTACCATCAGCAGAAATTGCTCAGTGCCCCTTCACAGTCACTGAATGCTCATGCTTCAGTCCAAACCATCAGCAACCCGAACTCCAGGTCCAAATCTCTGGCACGATTAGGAAAGCTTCAGCACCCTAAGACCCACAGGAGCTCTACCTGCCCTTGGCACCCTCTCGCATCCTGGTTCCAATCTCAAGCTAGTCTCCAACATGTCTGCAGGCTGGTGTGGGTCCTTTTGATCATGTCACCAAGAGCCAACTTCCTGCAGGGTTCTTCACCTTGAATTGCCAACAGCCCACCACCTGTGTGTTTTTCAGCCATGGAGTCCCTCACGAGTCCGCCACCATGGTCATCACCCCATAGGCTAATGATTTCTGCTTCTCTTTCTCAAATGGGAGGGCGGTCTCCCTTTTTTATTTGGTTCCCTACTTCCCAGAATTTGAAACCCCTCATGGCAACTACCAGCACAGGTGTCGTCATGATATGCCCAAACCCCACGATCACAGGATTTTAAAATAAAATAAAACACCACCAGCTTCTTTAACAGGACATGTAAAGGTTGTCTGGAGCTGTTGATAGTTGGACTGGGTGGTGGAACCCTGCAGAGTGCTGTGTCTCCGCTCCACACTCTCCACGTGTCCGCACCAGCTGCAGTTCCGGTGGCACTGCCATTTTTTAAAACTTAATTCCAGTACCAGCTACAGGTGAGAATGGGGATTATTACAGCTCAAACCATGATGGTCATCATGTGGACCTCCTCAAATGATGCACGATTAATATGATTGATTATGCTAAAAGATCACAAATGCTGACACCTCCATGCACAATGCTCTCTTGTTCTTGTGCATAGAACTCACAAAAATCACTTCTTACAGACCCAATGACCCTAGAGTTAGGAATCCACGCTGCATCATTAAACACAATATTTTAGGTCCAATTTTTTTTTCTCAAGCCAATCACTGGCATATAGGAGTGAGATAGATCAACTCGTTGAATAGTGTAATGACAACAACCTTGCACTCAACGTTAGCAAAACCAAGGAGATGATAGGAGGAAGTCAGTGGAACACGACCCAGTCTTCATTGAGGGCTCAGTAGTGGAGACGGTCAAGAACTTCATATTCCTGAGTATCAACATCTCTGTGGATCTGTCCTGGAGGTTCCATGTTGATGCAATCACAAAGACACGCCAGCGGCTGTGTCTTGTGAAGTGTCTCAGAAGATTCAGTAGGTCACTGAAAACTCTTGAAAACTTTTACAGCTGTAATGTGGAGGGCATTCTGGCTGGGTGCATCACAGTCTGATCTGGAGGTGCCAACTCTCAGGACAAGAATAAATTCCAGGGGGTTGTTAACTCAGCCTGTGAAATCACAGGCATCAGACTTCACTCCAACAGGGACATCTACATGAGGTGATGTCTTAAAAATGCAGCCTCTATCCTCAGAGACCCCCACCACCCAGGTCACGCCCTCTTCACTCTATTACCATTGGTAAAAATGTACAGAAGTCTAAAGATGAGCACTCAATGGCAGAGGGCAACAATTTCCCCACTGCCATCAGATTCCTGAATAATCAATGAACTAAAGACACTGTCTTACTTTTTGTGCTCTATTGTTTTTATAATTTATAGTAATGTAAGATAGTTATAATATGAATGTTTACATTATGATGCTGCAGCAAAAACATCAAATTTCATGACTTGTTCCTGACAATAAATTCTGATTCTGATCTGTTGACCAAACTCATTACCTAAATACAGGAGCAAACACGTCTCAGGTTTAACCTTGGTCTCTTTACATAAATTGATTGATAATTGGTGTCATATGGCAGCAGAACTACCTGACCTCCCAGCTAGCATGCTTCCTTAATGAGGAAATAACAACCATATCATTTGCCTCCCAAGAGACAAGTAATATCTTTCCTGCACGTCATTCCAGCCAGGCGAACCTTGGTGTTAATTACAGCTACCATTTTCTTCCTTTGCATTGTATCTGATGTTATGAACCATTTCCCATCTTGATTTTGATTTGCGAATCCACCACTGAAGTTATTACAATTCTGTTAGCTCTTTAATAACTGAATTACTGAAAAATCAGGTTTTAGTTTAGTCTTCATATTCTAACAACTGATAAGTCATCAGCTTGCCAGTGATAACAAATATCAGACCACAATTCTCTCACCTTCTCCACTGACAATAGCAAGCAAGAGTCATTATTAAAGGTATATAAAAGTGTAAATGGATAAAACATTCATGATAATAAATGCGACATATTATACAGTATGTTTCCGATTATCCGAAATTCTTGGGACCGGGCCTAGCTCATATAAACAGATCTTTCGGATATTTGAGAATTTTCTCTAAAGCTGTCACCGATCCCCAACACCTCCCCACCGCCGTTGCCTATCCTGCCCGCAAGACCAAGGTCTCACCTCACCTATAAATGGTAAGAGATTGCACAGGGATTGTCCTCCAACAGAATTTCAGCGACCCCGCTGAAAGGGTATTTGACAGAGGGAGCGGCTCGGGCAGAGAGAGAGCGGCAATACGGTTCGGGTGAGCGGGTGGAGAGCACGGCTCGGGGCAGTCGAGCGGGGATGGAGCAGGGGAAGAGCACGGTTCGGGGTGGGCGAGCGGGGAGAGAGCACGGCTCGGGCGGGCGAGCGGACAGAGATTGAAGACAATATTCCATTCAAATTCCACAATGCAATTTATCACCAAGTTGCAGTAACTCATGGTAAAAAAAAATGGCAATTTATAAATAAATAATCAGTACTGACCCTTCCTTGAACATGTAACCTGTGGACAAATGTCTCCTTTATAAAACTGATGCCCTGTAGCCCCATTTGAGCACAGAGGGGAATTAGTTTTCTTATATATTGACATCATGTCATACCCAAAAAAACCTTTCAGATATTTGGAATTTGGGTTGATGGGTTTTCCGTTAATTGAAAACATACTATACAAGGTTTTGAGATTTATGCTGCAATAAGAAGCAGAAGTACCCCAAAATCAAAGGCTTCAAGGGATGATAACAAGAGGCAAAATATGGTATAATAGCAACAAAATCTGAATCCCAACTGAACTCAGAGTCAAATGCTGAAGAACATTATGTTCTCATAATATTAAGTTTATACAATTAGTAATTGGTGAAAAGGAAACGTAGAGCTTTGGTTACATTCCTCTTGAAAAAAAATGAATGCACTCCCATCCAGTCATGGAAATACTGGAGACACCCATCTTATAATTTGTGTCGATTCTAAAATTAGTTTCAACATTCTTTTAGTTCCAAAACTATTATTGCCTCTCTTGTCCGGTTTTATTTCCATAACATTAAAAGTAAATGATAAAGAAATTATAAAGTTCACAAATACATAAATAAAATTGAACAAGAACTTAGTGGCTCTGACTTGATTTGAATATCTATTTTCCTGAATACTGTGTGTAGTTTTCCATCCATGCATTTTCATCTAAGGATAGCATATTTTGTTTTAAATTCAAACTTTAGCCAGATTTTTCTATATACAGTGAGATTGATCTATAACAGCATAAATTTGTAATAAACATAATCCAACAGACATAATTACAGCAAGAGTAAAGATAATTTTAAAAACCAATAGGAAACTGTTCAATTGGCAGTAAATGCCCTTCAATACATAGATGACCTGAACCTCAGTTGTCAAGCTGTAGTTTGCAGATAATGCTTGTGGTTATGTGAGGTTGTCAGCAAACCACCACTAACTCCTTTACTGTAATACACAGAAGGATGGGTTTTACATGTATCATCTGCAAAAGAAAGGTCTTTAACCAATCTTCTCCCACTACACCACAGTGCTCTCTTATAATAAACATTCATGCTGAGACATTGGAAAAGATGAATTACTTCTCATTTCCCAGAACCAACTCTCCACAAAGGCAAATACTGATGATAATATTTGCCATCATGATTAATGCATTACTTCAGTCTTTAGTTGATTGAGGAAAAGTGCATTTGAGGATCAAGATATCAGACCTCTGACATGGTCACATGAGAAACTGCAGATTCTGAAATCTGGAAAAAAACACAACCTGCTAGAGTTGTGTTAAAGAGTATCAATGGAAGAAAAGAATTGTCAATGTTTCATGCCAGAACCCTTCGCCAAGACTGAGAAAGCAGAGGTGAGATAGCACGTATATTGAAGGGTTGTTCAGGGCAATTAAGCGACTGGTGAACTAGGGAGGGTTGAATGATGATGGACAGAGGCAGTTTCTATACAAAAGGAGAAAGAGATATAAAAAAAACAGAGAGGTCAGATGCAGGAAGGTGAGGTGATGATAAGTGGAGCAAAGCTTTCATGTGCTGGAATCTTATAAGAAGAGGAGAAAACAGTGGTATATGTTTTGCTCTAACCTGAGCAATTGGCTAATTGAAATCCCTGCCTTTTCATGTGCTTCTGAGATGTGGATCCCTGCAGCATTCATCTCAAAGCACTTGAAAGATACCACCAAACCTCTCTCTGCAAAATCCTCCAAATTCGCTTGAAGGATAAGCAAACCAACATGAAGGTCTCTTCCTGACATACACTGTCAATTTAGTTGGGCAGGCTGTATTGATGAGTCTGACACCTCATGCCCAAAACAGACTTTAAGATTTGCCATGGTAAGAGATTATCTGCCTAAAGAAGATTCAAGAATATGCTCAAAACATCCATGATTCTTGACAACTCAAAGTAGAGAAAACATATAACCATATAACAGTTTATGGCATGGAAACAGGCTATCTCAGCCCTTCAAGTCCACGCTGGTTCACTGAAACAACTCCGCTAGATCCCCCTGCCTATTCTCCACCCATAACCCTCCAACCTCCTCTTATCCATATATTTATCCAGCCTCCTCTTAAATGAAAGATTTGACTCTGCCTGAACTATTTCCTCTGGAAGATTATTCTGTTCAGCCACCACTCTCTGAGTGAAGAAGCATCCTCTAATGTTTCTCTAAAACTTTTCCCCCTTACCCTCAACTTGTTTCAACTTCCCCTGCTCTCAGGGGGAAGAGTCTACTTGCATCTAGTCTATCTATTCCCTTCATAATTTTAAACACCTCTATCAAATCTCCTCTCAATCGTCTACATTCCAATGAAAAAAGTCCTAACCTCTTCAATCTTTCTCTGTACTCTAGGTATTTTAAGCCAGGCAACATCCTGGTAAATCTTCTCTGCACCCTCTCCACCTTATCTATATCCTTCCTATAATTTGGAGACCAGAACTGAACACAGTACTCCAAACCTGGCTTCACCAATACCTTAAACAGTCATAGCATCACTTCCTATACTCCATGCTATGATTTATGAAGGCTAACATATCAAATGTCTTCTTAACGACCCTGTCAACATGGAATCCATCTTCAAGGAACACTGCACCATAACTCCAAGATCTCTTTGTTCTTGTGCATTCCCCAATGTCCTCCCCTTCACTATATATGTCCTACTTTGATTAATTTTTCCGAAATGAAGCACCTCACACTTCTCTTCATTAAATTCCATCTGCAATCTTTCAGCCCAATTTTCAGACAAACCAAATCCCTGTAGGCAAATTCAGTATTGCATTGAGTCTATGCATTTATAAAATTAAAAATGATTTCCTTCCCAGTAGGATTCTTCCCTCAAAAAGTGATCTCTTCAAATATTATGTCTTTCTGGGGTTTACTTAACTTAAAGTATAGTTGTGAAAATAATGGGATTGAATTGCACAAGGCAGAACATTAGAGTTATTATTGCTAAGTGATTTTGGTACTGGGTTAGGAATTCTTAAGTCACAAGATCAAATTTCTTAGTGGGAAATGTGAATACTTAATACAGACAAGCATGGCAAACTATGAAAGGACATAAAAAATAATGATCATGAAAATGGCAAATACATAATTCAGCCACTAAAGCCCAACATAACTGTTGCTTAGTAGCTTCTAAGATGTCTTGGGAAACCACTCAGATCTAAAAGTTAACACAATATCAACTCTGAGAAACAAGATTACATAATGTGTTATGAAACCTTACAGTAAAAGAGGAATGCATTCAAACCCTTGAGTTCATGCCAGCTCTCTGAAAGAGGTGTTCACTTAGCCACTAGTCTCTGTCATTCACTTCTTTTCACGTTTGGATCCAATGCTCCCTTTACCCTTTCAAGCATTAAATTCCAGAACATAACAGCCTAGGGGAAAAAAAATGTATTTCTCAAATATATCCTCTATTACAAAAAATTTCAATTTGTGCTCTTTAGTAAACACTCTCCTCCCAATGTCACCTACGTCCAGTGAAAAATATTAAAAAGTTGTGACAAAATATTTAATTTCTGTGACTCTCACTAGACGTGCTAGGTGGTTATGTCAGCAGATTGGATTCTGTCATTGAAATTCATTCACAGTGCACTTAGACTCTCAGACACAGAATTATTTTTTTTAGCAATGTTTTCCTTCTATGTTGCAAAGCAAAGTATTGCAGATTCTGGAAAGCTGAAATAAGATATGTTTCAAATGTTCTATTTTCTGTTTCTCTTAAGGAAGCTAAAAAAAAAATAACAACCCAGGAACTTAGATAACTTGCTTCAATGAACATTGCTTGGACCAAGCAATAATATTTAATAAATGGTAGTTACTCTGGAATCTGGAGCAGACAACCTGCCTATATTATCTGTAACTTATAAAGTCTGCTTGCAAATATAGTACATTAAATTCATTACAATGTATACTTTTAATCGCAATATCTCTTTTGGTAGGGAATTGTTACAAATTAACAAACCTTATTAGTAGTAACAAAAGCCACTTTGAGGTGGCCACAATACCTCACTGTAAAGCCGCACATTGTACTCCTATGCGGCTGTCGGGTGGCCATCTGAAACTGGAGTACCCGGCCAGGAGATTTACCTACCTAACCCTTCTCCTGTAGGTATAATATCCTGCTCTGAGAATCCCCCGTTGCAGCTGAAAGCAGCAGGGGCTGCCAGGAGGCGGACTGATGAGGTCGCGGTGACGTTGTCAACCTCGACTCTTGGCGTGATTTTGAAAATCCAGTTGGTGTGCAGACTCATGGTTACAGGTGCAGTTTAATATATCATTACAGCATAATATCCAGGTACGGCATCCAACTGGTCAGATGCAGAGGTTAGACTGCTTCTGGACAATTTATCTCAAGAAGCACAGGAGAAGGAGCTGGCGGGGACGGTGAGGGAGCCAGTACTCGCACCAGGGGACACAGGTACAGTAGGATTAAAGAGGTTTTGTTTATTGAGAAGCACATAATTTAAATACTGATGCACTTTTCATGATTTGACCCTCAATGCCCGGTCCCAGATGCAAGCGAAGGAGGCTGACAAAGGTTCAGGTTCTCACCAAGAAGCTGCAGATCATGAGTCCGCAATGAACCAGGAGGAAGTGAACAGGGACCGCTAGTGTACAGAGGTGACTCTGGAGCATCAGAGAGAACTGATAGTAGATTTAACGACACATGAGAATGCTGTTCACTGGTCCAAGGGTGACAGGCACGTGCAGGTAGCGACTTGCTTGTAATCACAATATCTCGTGGTCTGACCAAGGATTTTGCATATCTCGTCATGGATGCTGACACAGGCTGACAACATCCCCATAAGCATTTCTCTTCTGTCCTCCATAATCCTGATCCTGTGTTCCACTTTAGCATTGACATGCTGTAAATGACGGCAAGGCAGCGTGAGTGGGACTAGGCCACAGTCCTGAGGAGCTGGACGCAGCTATCCATCAGCTGGCACGTTCAGGTGACAAAAAGGCGTCCTCTCCACAGCCACCTGAACGTCCAAACTGCACTTCCCCAGCCACCTCTGCCAGTGCTTGATCTACTCTCAGAGCACCTGAAAGCGGCTAAAGGAACAACAATGGAAAATTTACCAATAGTAAATTCAAAATATTAAATGTTATGTTATTAAACTATTAATAATATTACATTTTTTTCTTATCTCTAAATTTAACCCCACTATGTGCACATGTGTGTGTGTGTGTGTGTGTGTGTGTGTGTGTGTGTGTGTGTGTGTGTGTGTGTGTGTTTTAAAGTCGAAAACTATTTCAGTTTAAACTTGAGTCTGAAAAATCAGTTTTAAAGTCCAATTTCAAACTTCTTGTTGAACTTCAGGATATTTTTAAATTGTGGTTCAGAAGTATTACAAAGCACTTTTAAACACATCTTCAGATCTCTTTACACTCACAAGTCTCTTGATGAGATATATTCTTCATGAGTGTTTTCACAATTTCCCTTTTTCTTGTTAGGGTTGCAGAACTGTGATTTTCATGATGAGTTATTTCTTAAACAGGAGTGACCTTCTTCGTGAGGCTGCCTCGCTCTTTGTAAAAGAGCAATCAGAAGTGATCTTATTTATTTAAAAGCCATTTATGTTGTGTATCTTATATAATAAAGATAATACAATACAGAACAGCATCTCAATACCTTTCTAGAGATTGCTTCCCTGGGCCTGTCTTTCCAGGATGTCAAGTGTTTCTTCAGTCTTCAGTCTTTTCAGTCTTCTGATGCAAAATGTCTCTATGCCTTAGCTCTGACATCCTGTGATGTGACATCAACACAAATTTTGTTTCATTTCTGCAAAATCTCTTGCCTTTTCAAAAACATTTACATCCAAAACAACATTTGACCTCACACCCCTGTTGCAAGAGGATTAAGTAGTTGTACAATTCCACAAAGTCTGGCACATGTCATCAAAATGTTGCATATATCAACAAGAAATGCTTTTAAGAAACCACACATAGTCCTTGAGTTTCAATTAAGAACTCTTCTGTTCCATTATGGCCCTGTTTTCCAGATGCATGGACTCCAAGAATGAACTCTCTATCTCTGAGTACAATGGCTCTCTATAAATGTGCTGTGACCTGTGTGTGACCCTGTACCAGCCCACAACTAATTTACTAAATATACATATACAATATTTTAACTCCATAACTTACTTTACTAAGAAATATATATTTCATAACTTTAAAGATTAACACAACCATTACAGAATCTAATTGCAAATTATCAGTGTGTAAATGAGAGAAGGTGGATTTGAATTTTAAATTTGCTGAAATTGTCTCTCCATAGACTTTCAGATGTTAATCAGTTAGACCAAAACTTAGCCTTTGACACCAGGTAGAATTCAGGAAACAGATAATCTTGGGTTCATAAACTTTTGCAGAAAAATGCCCTTGGCAGTCTTCATGAATATAATGCAAAATGTCACAATTTCTATGTAATGAATCAAATGGATTTCATTTAACATTAAAAAGCTATTTAATAGCTTGGCCAATAGGACATTATTTGCAACTACAGCTGAGTAAATAATGGTTTTCTCTGCTGATGGCCTTTTAAATGTGAGAGATATCCAGAATCCCTGAAACAGATTGCACAAAAAGATGTATTTTACTATTCCCAAACAAGGCAGACTGTAAAGGTTATTGACGAAGATGTCTTCAACACTTGGCACTAACTCCATTTACTAAGGAAGTGGTTACCTCGCCAGATATTTTTGGTAATGAACTATCATCTAGAACATTTTCTTTCACAGCACTACAATGCAGAACAAAATAAAAATGTATACAGGTTGCTTTTAAGGTTAGCTACTACACATCATGCCTAGGATTGCATTGATCATCAGCTGAACTTCATTGAACTGAAATAATAAGATGCATCCATCCAGAGATTCTTGACATTTGAATCAGTAACACTAAGGGTGTAGTTCACTGCAACCTTCAGTTTAAGACGTGTATCTGTGAAATGTTAGATACAAATTGTCATTTTATTGTCCACTGTGCTTCATTGCACTGAAATGAAACTACAAAAAAAAGAATTTCCATTTCTATGAAGGCAGAGATCTGCTCCCCAGATGGGTAATTTTTAAAGTTAAGACAAAAGCCAATAATATTTTAAAATTTGAAAAATTATCATATACAAAACTAAGGAGTGAGTATTTTAATATAGAGCATGCTCTATTACATGTGGTAGTTATGCAGTACCAATATGAACAAAGTAAAGCATCAAAGGATTTAGAGGGGCTATGGCACAATTTGGTTTCAGTGTCCTGAAAGCAAATTGAGATTTATTGCCACAGTGACACAATCACTTGTAGTGATTGTGTCACATGGAAACAAACTCATTTTGCATTGACACAAGTCTGAAGTGTAACTTCATTCTAATTACTTGCACCTTGACATGTCATTGCTGGAATAATGTTGCACCATTTTCCAAAGGGGAAAATTATAACCATTTCACTCTGGACAACAAACATTTTTCTTCCTGAACACTTCTGGTTGTATCTTATGGATTTTGGGCCGCTGATCATGCAAATCACCTTAAAATTTTCCTGTCACATACCATTTTTTAGATATAATCTATTTTTGTGATTTCCTGTCATATTTTAAGTCTGCTTCAACCATATGAAACCATAAAGTGCAACATGTCATTGAAAATTAATTTTCTGCATTCGCACTTGGACTTCTTCCCTGCTGATCTTGGTGCCATCAGTGACGAACTTGGTGAAAGGTTTCACCAGGACACTGTGACCATGGAAAAGCGGTATCAGGGCCATTGGAATCCAACAATGCTGGCCAACTGTTGTTGGATACTGACATGAGAGGCATCAGATGCTGAGGACAAATGAAAATCAGCAGCAAAACATTTTTACGTCAGTCGATCAAATTCAATGAGTCAGCATCATTAAGCTATTAAACATCCTAAATTCAATAAAAAATAATTTAATGTTTCTCCAATTTCCAATGTAATACAGCAAATCTGAAATTATTTTTATGTTCAGCTTTAAGTTGTCTATCATAATCCCCAATATTTTTTTCAGAAAGCAAACATTCAAAAAAAAATGTTGTCCAGTGTAAATTGTTATGATAACCCAACATCTTTTAACAAAATTAACACAATATAAAATATCAAAGCAATAAAATTAGCAGTTCTTAAACTTTTTTTAAAAAGTTATGTACCATATACATTTATTGGAAGCTGAAGTTAAATATTCCACTATTACAATTAGGATGGAGATTCTATCAATCAGCTTAAACTGAATTGCTAAAGATAATTCTTTCTGTGTTAGTTTTTTCAAGATTGCCATGACTCGCTCAATCTTGCAACAATGAATCATGGGAACATCCATCCAATAAAAGAAAATGCCAGGCACTCTGTCTGCAGCAGCTGGCTGGTCTAAATCATTCTGTGGAGATGAGAGTTCCTGTTCCAGAAGATTCCTGGGAAATACACTCTAACTGTTGTTTCTCTGCTCTCCTTCCCAAGTGATGCATTACCAAATTAAATCACATGAAAATTCAGTGATACCTTCTTATTTCCAATGGAATAAATACCAATGTTTGAGTGCAGAGAAATATGCAATATCCTTGCTGCCCCACTGGACACAGGATAATATAAAGGAAAAAAAAATGTTTGATCAAGTTACATTGGATAAAACTCTCAAATATACTCTATAGGTCAGCATATAAGATGACTGGGTGTATGACTACCCCAGAATTTCTACTTAAAATGTTGGTTTGGAGCTGTACTCACTGTATAAGACAACACCAAGTCTGGCACTTAGCACTGAGAGCTTACTGTCCCAATAGTCCTTTACCAGCCATCCCACTGACCAGTGGAGTGATGCAGTTAAGCACACTACTAAGCAACACAGTCTGGGTTATTTAAAATTTAGCCAATTCATTTCAAATAATGGCAAAATACTGTTAATTTCCTAGCATAATGTGCATCAAACATTCCCAGCTGGTGCAATGCAAACACTGGTGACATCACGTGTTTTTTTAAAACAGGAACAAACATGCTGTTAAGTATAATTTTATCATTTACTTGAAATTGATTTAGCTTATGTATAATATTATCCTGATGGGGTTTTATGGTGCTGGAGATTCATGTTCACGCAAACAGAGTGCTGCTGTTCCAAGAAACTCTGTCTTTAAAAGTTTAAAAGTACAGGTAACTGGTTACAGCAAGATTTATTCTGATTGACCTGACTAGGCATTCTGGGACCTTGACTGATTGTTTACTCTTTGTCAGCTGTTGTAAATGGTGACTGTTGGCTTCATTTGTTGTGCTGTTATATGAAGGTATGTTAGACAGATATATAATGCATTTCTATTGTTTTAATATAACATTAATATTACTCCAGTTTCCCAAACACAAGTTTCAGTAGAAATATATTTAGTGGTAGGACCATAGAAGTTATGCGAGTGTTTTATGCTTTTCTCCATCACCATGGGGGGACACTCTAAACCACAGGATATTAAATTTGAATTTTATACTTGGTATATAAGACAAGCCCTCATTTTGGGGTGACATTTTTCAGGTTCAAGTTCCGTCTAATATGCTTTATTCGAGATGTGAGGTAACCCATTCCATTATAATATATTAATTCCACCATTATTCCATAAGAAACAAAGATCCATCTCAACTATTCATTGCCATGAAGTGATAGAATGCTACCACTAGGAGAAGTCAGAGATGAATTTTGAATTGTGGCATCTTGGGTAGATTCAAGATGGATGCCTCCTCGGGGTCTTGTATGAGTGAGTTCTGTTTTAGTTATTAAATATAGTTGTTTAAATGGAACTTAGGTTTCTTTATTGTAATAAAAGAAACATCACATACTATATTCCACAACTGTCCATATATTATATATAGATATTTGACTTTGAGATTATTTGTGTGCATGTCAATGAGCCCAAGGAAATTGTTGTTCCTCTTTTAACAACAGTAGACATTAACTTGCGAGAATGGTTAGGCTAAGCATTTTGATAGTTGTAAATGTTAAAATCAAACATTCACTAACACTATATAATAAATGAACAAATATAATTTTGAGTGGTAAGCACTTCAATTTCATATTTTTATCTTTACATAATTGTGGTGCACTGTTAGCCAGAATCAGACGCACACATGGTAAAGGCTGTACAACAGGCTTTAATCCACAAAGACTTCCACAGAGGCAGGCTGGCTGTAGCTGCACCATCTCTGAGTGAGCTTTGGGAGGGTGGCGCAGGCTTATATCCCAGAGCCCCGGATGGGGCTTGATCCCTTCAGGCCCACTGATTGACAGCCAGCCAGGTGTTGTCCTGTCCCCTTATACTCCTGCAAGTAGAGAGGTTGACCCCTGCAGTAGGCCGGTGATGTACCACCACATTCAGCCTCTTCTTTAAAATTGTCCCGGGGGGGCAGTGACAAGGAATCATACCCACTATACACATACAATATTTACAGGTTGAGACAGTCTGGAGGCCGCCAGGGTCTCTGTGACCATTGTAGGACTGGCTCCTGGTGACTGGACGGAGGGGAAGTGGTGGGGCTGGTGGCAGAGGGGTGTGTGTGCCTGGTGTGGTGCTGCACGGAGGGGTGGCCGGGGTCGACGTATGAGGGTTGTATTGGATGGGTGGGGTCAGGTTCATTTCCCACGGCTGAAGCGGGCCCCTGGTGGGCAGGGAGTCCTGCCAGTACCCCACGACCCACCCTTTTGACCTGAGAGCCAGGAGTACTGCCTTCCAGACCTCCTCATTTTCATGGTCCACTTGCCCATTGCCTCTCAGGTTATAGCTTATCATGCAACTGGTCGCGATTCCCCTCGCCATCAGGTACTGGCGCAGCTTGTCACTCATGAAACTAGACCCCTGGTCGTTGTGAATGAAGGTGGGGTAGCAAAACATGGTGAAGATCTGCCCCAGGGCCCTGATAATGGTGGCCATGGAGGTGTTAGGGCAAGGGATAGCGAAAGGGAAGCGTGAGTACTCGTCCACTTCCGTGAGGAAGTATGCATTTTGGTTCGTAGAAGGCAGGGGCCCTTTGAAGTCCATGCCAAGGTGCTCTAAAGGCCAAGTAGCCTTTACAACATGGGCCTGGGGTGGGTGGAATAAACGTTACACTCTGCACAGACCCGACAGGCCTCGGTCATGTCCCTGACGTCCCTGATGGTGTATGGCAGGTTCCGGGACACAATAAAGTGGTACAACCTGGTGACACCTAGATGGCAGAGGGACTCATGCAATGCCTGCAATCTGTCATCATGCATAGATGTGCAGGTGCGAGAGAGGGCATCGGGGGAGTCATTAAACTTCCTGGGGCGGTACTGGATGTCGTAGCTGTAGGTTGCCAGTTTGACTCTCCAGCGCAAGATCTTGTTGTTCTTGATCTTGCTCTTCTGGGTAATGATAAACATGAATGCCTTAACCGCTGGTCCATGAGGAGGGTGAATCTCCTGCCGGCCAGGTAGTGGCACCAGTGGTGGACCACTTCCACAATCGCCTGGAACTCCTTTTCAATGGCGGAGTGCCCTAGCTCGGAGCAATGGAGGGTCCTGGAGAAGAAAGAGACAGGACGCCCCTCTTGGTTGAGGGTAGCCCGATGCGGATGAAGGCTGCCTGCACCTCGGGTGGGAGGGGAAAAGTTGTAGCTTGAGCCAGTGGGTGGACCTTGTCCGAGAAGCGAGGGACCCATTGCGAGTAATAAGAGAAAAGGCCAAGGCACCTGAGGAGGGCCTTTAGCGGGGGCGGGGGGGTGGGAGAGGTAACTGCATTAATGGGCATATCCTTTCTGGATCTGGGCTGATTACTTCAAGGGCCACGATGTACCCCAGGATGGCAAGGTGGGTGCTGCTGAACACACACTTTTCCATGTTGTAAGTGAGGTTCAGCTCCCCGGCCATCTGGAGCAATTTCTCCAGGTTAGCATCATGGTCCTGCTGGTCACAGCCACAGATAGTGACGTTATCCAGATACAGGAATGTCACCTTCAGCTTGTGCCAGTCTACCATGCAATCCATCTCCCGCTGGAAAACGGAGCTGCCGTTTGTAACCCCAAAGGAAACTCGATGGAACTGGTACAGGCGCCCGTCCGGTTCAAAGGTGGTGTAGGGCTTGTCCTTTGGGTGGATGGGGATTTGGTGATACACTGACTTCAGGTCAATCGTGGAGAAAACCTGGTAGCGGGCTATCTCGTTGACCACGTCGGTGATCCTCGGCAGGGGGTAGGCATCCAGCTGGGTGTACCAGTTAATGGTCTGGCTGTAATCCACGACCATCCTCTGCTTACTTCCCTCTTTGACCACCAGGACTTAGGCTCTCCAAGGGCTGTTACTGGGCTCTATGACACCTTCCTGCCAGGAGTCGTCACACCTCCGCCTTGATAAAGTCTCTGTCCCTGGCACAATAGCGCCTACTTCTGGCAGCGATCAGCTTGCAGCCTAGCGCAAGATGTGGAAAGAGCGCTGGTGTGGTGATGCGCAGTGTGGAGAGGCCGCAGGTTGGCCGGGGCTGGTAGGTTGGCGGGCTGTTTAACGTGAGTGGAGGTTGGGGCCCCCCGAAGGCAAGGGTGACACTCTGCAGGTGGCACTGGAAATCTAGGCCCAGGAGGACTGGGGCACAGAGTTTGAGCATGATCAGGAGCTTGAACCCTGTGTAAGTCTCCCCTCCCACAGTTATATTGGCCGAGCAGCGCCCGAAGGTACCAACAGTTTTATCCTTGGCGGCGAGGGTAATCGAGCAGATGGTGGGGTGGACCACTCAGGGAGTGAGCCACGTTCAGGTGAATTAAGCTCTCGGTGCTGCCACTGTCGATCAGGCACTTTGTTATCTGCCCATTGACTTGCACGTCCATCATAGAGCACCTGAGGTCGTGAGGAATGTCCCTGGTCAGCGTGGTGGCAGCCAGGACCGTCTTGGAGTTTGAGTCATCGCTCTCTGGTTGTGCGCAGTGACTTATGGCATCCAGAGGCGTGGGGAGCGTTGGTAGGACAGCCTGGTCATTGCCTGTGTTGACCACATCGACATCAGTCATGGGGTGCGGCATTCGGTAGCTGATGGCATCCGGAGGCGTGGAGAGCATTGGTAGGGCGGCCTGGTCACCTCCCGTGTTGAACATGTTGTTCTCAACGTCATTGGGGACCCCCCATGTCGGCCGCTGCCTGGCCCAAGATGACGGTGGCACATGGGGGCTCACTGTGTGGCTGGCCTACTTCCCCAGCTGTTTTTGTTGCGCCGGGGGAAGTGACATAATCGTGGCCGGCAGTAGTGATGACATTACATCAGCCGAAAGCGATGTCATGCCATGAACCAAAAGTGACATCGCTATAGTTCTCGGTGAGCGGAGCTGGCGAGGGTGGGGTCTGGTCCAGGTGCTCATGGCACACGCTGTGACAGTCACTGGTGGGGCCGGATATTGTACCTTCAAGGTCGGGGAAGGCAGAAGTCATAGCGGGGACAATGGCGTCGCCCGGCACGCACATGTGGAGGGGTCCACAGGGGAGGTGGGGAGGTCATAGAGGGCCGCTGAGCTGCCGGCTGGTTTTGAGAGGCACACTTTAGCAAAGTGGCCTTTCTTGCCGCATCAAGAACAATACTGGTTCCTAGCCGGGCAGTTTTGCTGCGATCGTCGGTTTGACCCACACCAGGACCCACAGTACTTACCGGGGTGCCAGGTGCCTGCTGCAATGGCGTTTTCCTCCCCAGCTCAGTCTGGGACTGCAGCTGCAGTGTGAAAGGGCCATGAGGGAGCCTGGGGGAACCAGAAATCGAAGGCTTTGATGTGCAGGGCTGCTGCTTCCAGGGTTTGGACCACTTTCACTGTCTTGGTTAGGGCGTAGATATTGTCTTCCAGCAGCTTCTGTCGGATGGCCCTCAAGCGTAGCCCTCAGACAAAGGCATCCCGGATTTCCTCTGCACCTACCCCAGGTTCAGGCGGACATGGTTGGGCCAACTCTCGCAGGTGTCCCAGGTAAGACTCAGATGTTTCCCCGGGTTGCTAGGCGCGGGTGTTGAAGAGGTACCTTGCACAGACTGCATTCATGGGGATCTTGTACAAATTCTTGAGAGTGTTTATTGTGCTCTTGTATGTGGAGCAGCCTTTTGTTGCCTGGAAGGCATGGGGACCCAGCTTTGACCGGAGTAGGACCAACCTCTTCCAATCTGAGTCCAGGATGCCGTCTTCGTGTGCCTCAGTGATTGCCTCGACCACGTGCTGCCAGATCTCAAATCGTGTCTGGGCTCCCAGGTGGCGTGGGTCAACTTTGAGGATCCCTGCACTCAGGAGTTTTTCCATAGCAGCCATGGGAAAGCTTCTGTGGATTAAATTATGGTGCGCTGTTAGCCAGAATCAGACTCACACAAGATAAAGACTGTACAACAGGCTTTAATCTACAAAGACTTCCACAGAGCCAGGCTAGCTGTAGCTGCAGTAACTCTGAGTTAGCTTTGGGAGTCCAGTGCAGGCTTATATCCCGGAGGGTGATTGACACCCGACCGGGTGGGGCTTGATCCCTTCAGGCTGACTGTTTGACTGCCGGCCAGGTGTTGTCCTGTTCCCTTACACTCCTGCAGGTACAGCTGTTGCCCCCTGCAGTAGGCCGGTGGTGTACCACCACAATATTATTGCTAGCTGCTCAATAAAAAAAGGGGTTAATAAGTTAGGATTTTATTCCTTGAAGCATAAGAGAATGAAAGGTGATTTGATAGATGTCTTCTAAATTATGAGGGGTATAGATAAAGTAAATACAAGCAGGTTTCTTCCATTGTGAATGGGTGAGAAAAGAACTAGAGAGCATTGGTAAAGGGTAAAAGGTGAAATGTTTAAAAGGAACATTCAAGGGAAATTCATGGAGTAGGTGGTGAGAGTGTGGAATGAGCTGGAAGAGGAGGTGATGTAAGTGGTGTTGGATTTGGATTTGATTTCCACATAAAGCAAAATTTGGATAGGTATATGGATACAAGGGGTATGCTAGGCTGTAGTTCAGGTGCAGGTTGATAGGACTTGGTGGAATATAGCTCGGCACAGGCTGAGGGTCTGTTTCTGTAGTGTTATATGATTTTATGGTTCCATATAAGAGCGTGAGGATTAAGAGCAGAAATAGGCCATTCAGCCCATTGAGTCTGCCCTGCCATTAAATCATGAGCTGATTCATTTTCCCATTCAGTCTTACTGCCCCTGTAACCTTTGATGCCCTGGCTAATCAGGATGCCTTAATACCCCAATGACCTGTCCTCCACAAATGCCTGTCGCAAAAAAAATCCTCTGCATCTCTATTAGAAGCAAGCACCCTTTAATTGTGAAATTATGCCCACTTATCCTAGACTCCCCCCATGGGACACAACCTTTCTATGTTGTATCTGTCCATGACTTTCAACATTGCAAATGTTTCAATTAAATCCCCTTCATTCTCTTAAAAGAGTATAGACCAAGTGCTCCACATATGATAATTATTTCATTCTTGGAATCAATCTTGTGAAACTCCCCTGAACCCTCTCCAATGTGTTAGGTCTGCTTTGTTCGAGAATGAGTGAGTCAGACACCAGACTGAGTCGAAATCAAGGTTCTTTATTACCGGATTGTAACACTTGCAACTAACAGTGTTAGTTGGAGAAGGCGCATTCTCCTGATATCAGCAAGTGGTGTTTTTTTATACCTCAGGGCACACACTTAGTAAATTATCATACCATTACACTGTCCAATGAATAAGCTGTTGCTACCCTTCACTGTTAGTCTGCTGCTCATCAGCTTGTTAGTGCCAAACTTATCTTGAGCGTACAAGGTCACACCTGCATCCTGTTACTCCTTAGTACTGGTTGACTCCTTCTCCGGTCCCATCTCATGATGTTTTTACCTTACAAATGTCAGCACATCCTTTCTTAAATGAGGAACCAAAAATTGCTCACAATACTCCAAATGGGTTCTCAGTAGTGCCTTATAAAGCCTTCACATCACATCTCTGCTCTTATATTCTATTCCTATTGAAATGAATGACATGCATTGCATTTGTCTTCTTTATCACCAATTCAACAAGTTTACTTTTAGTCTTTCCAACATAAGGTCTCCCAGGTCCCTTTGCATCTGATAATTTTCAGTTTTATCCTCATTTAGGAAATAATCTGCCCATTTATCTTTTTTTCTACCAAAGTGCAGGACTGTACACTTTCTGACATTGTATTCTTTTTGCCACTTCTCTGCACATTCTCTTAATTTATCCAAATCCTTCTGCAGCATCCCTGTTTACTCAACACTACCTAGTCCTTGACCTACCTTTGAATCATCTGCAAATTTGGTCTCAAAGCCATTAATTACACAAGTTTAATAATTAATATGCAACATAAAAAGATGTGGTCCAACACCGACCCCTGTGGGATACCACCAGAAAATTGATAGCCAACCAGAATATGATCCCCGTATTCTGACTCACTGCCAATCACCCAATGCTCTACTCATGCTAGTATATTTCCTGTGATAACACTGGATCTTATTAAGTAGTCTCATGAGTGGCACCTTGCCAAAGGCCTTCTGGACATCCAAATAGACACCATTCATTGCATTTGCTTTATCTAGCCTACTTGTAACTTCTTCAAAGAATTTCAATATGTTTGTCATGCAAGATTTTCTCTTAACAAAACCATGCTGGCTTTGGCCTATCATGTCATGTGCCTGTAAGTTTTCCGTAACTTCATTCTTGAAAATCGACTCCACCATCTTCCCAACCACTGATGTTAGGCTAACCAGCCTATAATTTCCTTTCTGCTGCCTCCTCCCTTCTTGAACAATAGGGTGACATTTGCGATTTTCCAGTCCTCCAGGACCATGCCAGAATCTAATGATTCCTGAAAGATCATTATCAATACCTCCACAATCTCTACCATTACTTCTTTTAGTATCTGAGGGTGTAATCCAACAGGTCCAGGAGACTTTCCATCCTTAGACCAATCAGCTTTCTAGACACCTTCTCTGTTGAAATAGCAACTTCCCTACTAGTGTCCCCTTTCAATCTTTTTTGACCAATTCTGCTCTCAGCCAGTGTAATTCCTTTTACCCCACTGAAATAATGACCCACATGACTTTAGTTTTTCCTTTTTAAATCTCAAATTGAACTTAATCATATTGTGATCACTGCCACCCTAAGGTTCCTTTACTCTAAGATCTCTCATCACCACTGGTGCATTACACAACACCTATCTAGTACAGTTGATCCCTTCGTGGGGGTCATCAACAAGCTGGTCTAAAAAGCCAGCTTGTAGACTGTCTGCAAACTTTCTCTCTTGAGATCTAGTCCCAATCTGGTTTTCCCAATCTCCTTGCATATTAAAATCCCCATGACTTCCATAACGTTGCCCTTTTACACTGCATTTTTATTTATTGTTGTAATTTGTTGTCCATATCTCAACTACCATTTTGGAGGTCTATATATTACTGCCAACAGTGTATTTTTACCATTGCCATTTTTTAACAATCCATATAAATTCTATATCTTCTGATCCTATTTTACCTCTTTCTAATGATTTAAAGTTATTCCTTACCAACAGAGCCACTCCACCACCTGTTTACCTGCCTATCCTTTGACATACAGATCCCAATGGCATCCATCCTTCAGCAACAATTGCGTGATAGCTACAACATCATACCTGCCAATCAGTACAATCAGTAGCTGTACTACAAGGTCATCCACTTTATTCCTTACAAACTTATTAGCCCTGTATTTTTATTTTTTGACTCTGTATCCCTGCTACATTTCATCTCATTCGAAAAGCTGCAATTTTGCCCTATCTGCCTGTCCTTCCAAAGAAACTCCCTTCCAGCTATCCCTACTTCTGCACTGACTTCCTCTTTCTCTGGCACTTCACTTTGGATCCTACTCTCTGCAAATCTAATTTAACACCTCCCCCCACCACCACACACCCCACCCTTCCAGGATATTGATTCCTCTTTTTTTTAATTTTTCACAATATGAACCATATTAATTAAAATACACACAAACATTTCCCTCTTGAACATACAGTGTCATTTTCTCCCCTTTTTCCCCCTCCCTACCCACTAAACATTCAACATATAAAATACAATAAACCCATTAAACAATGTCATCACACAATGAAAATAAACAAGAAAATTGTGTCATCTACTTTTACACACTGAGTCAGTTCATTTCGTCTTCTTCTCATTCTGTCATTTTAGGGGGTAGAGGTCCACGGTAGGTCCTCTCTGTTGTGTTCCATGTGCGGTTCCCAAATTTGTTAGATTACAGTGATGTTATTTTTTAAATTATATGTTATTTTTTTCCAATGGAATACATTTATTCAATTCTATATACCATTGCTGTACTCTCAGGCTCTCTTCTGATTTCCAGGTTGACATTATACATATTTTTGCTACAGCTAAGGCCATCATAATAAATCTTTTTTGTGCTTCATCCAAATTAAGGCCAAATTCTTTACTTCTTATATTACTTAGAAGAAAGACCTCTGGATTTTTTGGTATGTTGGTTTTTGTGATTTTATTTAATACCTGATTTAGATCTTCCCAAAACTTTTCCACTTTCTCACATGCCCAAATTGCAGGTACTGTTGTTCCCGTTTCCTTCTTACAGTACAAACATCTATCTGATACTGTTGGGTCACATTTTTTAACTTTTGGAGGGTGGTATATAGCCTGTGTAACCAATTATATTGTATCATGCGTAACCTCGTGTTTATTGTATTTCTCATAGTTCTGGAGCATAGCTTTTCCCATTTTTCATCTTTACGTTTAGATCTTGTTCCCACTTTTGTTTGGGTTTACAGCTTATTTCATCGTTCTCTTTCTCTTGCAGCTTGATGTACATGTTTGTTATAAATCTTTTAATTATTATTGTGTCTATAATCACATATTCAAAGCTGCTTCCTTCTGGTAACCTCAGCCTGCTTCCCAATTTGTCCTTCAAGTAGGTTTTCAGTTGGTGGTATGCAAACATTGTACCGTGAGTTATACCATATTTGCACTTCATTTGTTCAAAAGATAATAAGTTATTTCCCAAAAAACAATTTTATATTCTTTTGATCCCTTTTCTCTCCCATTCTCTAAAGGAAAGGTCATCTATTGTGAAAGGGATCAGTTGATTTTGTGTCAATAATAATTTTGGTAGTTGGTAATTTGTTTTTTTTTCCTTTCTACGTGAATCTTCTTCCAAATGTTGAGCAGATGGTGCAGTACTGGTGAAATTTTATGTTGCGCCAGTTTTTCATCCCACTTATAAAGTATATGTTCTGGTACCTTCTCCCCTATTTTATCTAGCTCTAACCTGGTCCAATCTGTTTTTTCCCTTGTTTGATAAAAATCTGATAGATATCTTAATTGTGCTGCTCTATAATAATTCTTAAAGTTTGGTAGCTGTAAACCCCCTTGTTTGTACCATTCTGTTAATTTTTCTAGCGCTATCCTCGGTTTCCCCCCTTTCCATAAGAATTTCCTTATTATTTTCTTTAGCTCATTGAAGAATTTCTCTGTTAAGGGAATTGGTAACGATTAAAATTTGTATTTTATCCTTGGGAAGATATTCATTTTAATGCAATTTACCCTTTCTATCAGTGTTAGTGGTAAATCTTTCCAATGTTCTAAGTCATCTTGTAATTTCTTCATTAATGGCTGATAATTTAATTTGTATAGATGGCCTAGATTATTATCTAGTCTAATACCTAGGTATCGGATCGCTTGTGTTTGCCATTTAAATGGTGATTCTTTCTTAAATTTTGTAAAATCCGCATAATTCATTGGCATCACTTCAATTTTATATTTCTCCATATTCCTTCAATTTCTTAGGTAATTCTTTTGTTGATAATTCTAGCTCTGTTAAGTATACTATGACATCATCTGCAAATAGACTGATTTTATATTCCTTCTCTTTTATTTTTATCCCTTTTATTTTATTTTCTGTTCTTATCAGTTCTGCCAAGGGTTCTGTAGCTAAAGCGAACAGTGAGGGAGATAATGGATATCTCTGCCTAGTTGACCTGATTAATTTAAATTGGTTCGATATATATCCATTTACTGTCACCTTCGCCAATGGTCCCTTATATAATGCTTTAATCCAATTAATATATTTCTCTGGTAGGTTGAACCTCTGTAGTACTTTGAATAAATAATTCCATTCTACCCTGTCAAAGTCTTTCTCTGTGTCTAAAGCAACCGCCAGTGTTGGCATCTTATTTCCTTGTACTGCATGGATTAAGTTAATGAACTTAAAGATGTTGCCCGTTGTTCGTCTTTTCTTAATAAATCCAGTTTGATCTAGTTTTACTATTTTTGGTACACAGTCGGCCAATCTGTTTGCAAATAGTTTTGCTATTTATCTTATAATCTGAGTTAAGTAGAGATATTGGTCTATACGATGTTGGTGTTAGTGGATCTTTCCCCGTCTTTGGTATTACTGTAATTAGTGGTGTTCTCCATGAATCTGGCATGTTTTGTATTTCTTCAATCTGGTTCATTACTTCCAGGAGAGGAGGAATTAATGTCTTTAAATGTTTTATAGAATTCTATTGGGAGTCCATCCTCTCCAGGTGTTTATACCCACACTTCTGTTCGGCTCCGAATCATGGGTCCTCTACCGGCATCACCTACGGCTCCTAGAACGCTTCCACCAGCGTTGTCTCCGCTCCATCCTCAACATCCATTGGAGCGCTTTCATCCCTAACGTCGAAGTACTCGAGATGGCAGAGGTCGACAGCATCGAGTCCACGCTGCTGAAGATCCAGCTGCGCTGGGTGGGTCACGTCTCCAGAATGGAGGACCATCGCCTTCCCAAGATCATGTTATATGGCGAACTCTCCACTGGCCACCGTGACAGAGGTGCACCAAAGAAAAGGTACAAGGACTGCCTAAAGAAATCTCTTGGTGCCTGCCACATTGACCACCGCCAGTGGGCTGATATCGCCTCAAACCGTGCATCTTGGCGCCTCACAGTTTGGCGGGCAGCAACCTCCTTTGAAGAAGACCGCAGAGCCCACCTCACTGACAAAAGGCAAAGGAGGAAAAACCCAACACCGAACCCCAACCAACCAATTTTCCCCTGCAGCCACTGCAACCGTGTCTGCCTGTCCCGCATCGGACTTGTCAGCCACAAACGAGCCTGCAGCTGACGTGGACTTTTACCCCCTCCATAAATCTTCGTCCGCGAAGCCAAGCCAAAGAAAAAGAAGAGCTTTTTTAATATATCCTGTATTTCCTCTATTTCAAATGGTTTTATCAATTTGCTTTGCTCCTCTTCTTGCAATTCCAGTAGTTCAATTTTAGCTAGAAACTTATCTATTTTGTCTTCTTTCCTTTCATTCTTAGTTCAGTATAATTGCTCATAGAATTTCTTGAAGTTTTCATTGATCTCTGTTGGGTTATAAATAATTTGTTTGTCCTTTTTCCTTGATGCAAATAGCGTTATTTTATCTTGTTCTGTTTTAAGCTGCCAAGCTAGTATTTTGTGCATTTTTTCTCCTAGCTCATAATACTTCTGCTTTGTCTTCATTATGTTTGTCTCCACCTTATACGTTTGTAGTGTTTTGTATTTTATTTTTTTGTCTGCCAATTCTCTTCTTTTCGTTGTATCTTCCCTTGTTGCTAGTTCTTCTTCTGTACTTACTATTTCCCTTTCCAGCTGTTCTATTTCCCGATCGTAGTCCTTCTTCATCTTAGTTACATAACTTATTATCTGCCCTCTGATGAAAGCTTTCATTGCATCCCATAATATAAATTTATCTTTCACTGATTCCGTATTTATTTCAAAGTACATTTTAATTTGGCGCTCGATGAACTCTCTAAAATCCTGTCTTTTAAGTAGCATGGAGTTTAATCTCCATCTATACGTTCTTGGTGGGATGTCCTTCAGCTCCATTGCTAATAACAGGGCTGAGTGATCCGATAACAATCTAGCTTTATATTCCGTTTTCCTAACTCTCCCTTGGATATAGGCTGACAACAGCAACAGGTCAATCCTTGAGTATGTTCTATGTCTACTCGAATAATATGACTATCCCTTCTCCTTTGGATGTTGTCACCTCCATATATCCATAAGTTGCATTTCCTGCATTGTTTTAACCATAAATTTGGCTACTTTGTTCTTTCTGCTAGTCTTTTGTCCAATTTTATCCATCTTTGAATCCAAATTAAGGTTAAAGTCCCCTCTTATTAATATATTCCCCTCTGTATCTACAATCTTCAAAAAGATATCTTGCATAAACTTTTGATCCTCTTCATTAGGTCCATATATATTGAGCAAATTCCAAAATTCTGAATATATCTGACATTTTATCATTACATGCCTCCTGCTGGATCTATTATTTCCTCCACTATTTTGATTGGTACATTTTTATTGATTAATATAGCTACACCTCTGGCTTTTGAGTTATATGATGCAGCCATTACGTGCCATACCCAGTCACTCCTTAATTTCTTGTATTCCACTTCAGTTAGATGCGTTTCCTGCATGAATGCGATATCAATTTTTTCTTTTTCAGTAAATTTAATAGCCTCTTCCTTTTGATTTGGTTATGTATTCCATTAATATTTATAGTCATATAGTTCAACATGGCCATTTCATACTTTGTTTACATCTCATTTCCGCTTCCTCACCACCACCTTTCCCCTTTTCCCCATTTCCATTTCTCAGCTTTCTTTTTTTGAACGCACTGTATGACAACACTTCTAAAACATCAAATATTTCAACCATTCCCACATCTAAAATTGATATTGATTCCTCTTGAGTTCAAGTGCAACACTTACCACTTGTACAGATCACCCCTTCTCCAGAACATGCGCAATGATTCAAGAATTTGAAACCATTATCGCTAAGGAAAACTTGTGACAATTACCAACACAACAAGCCATGCATAGCAGCTGCTTTAAATACATCAGAACCTGCTCTGAAAGAGCCTTAAAACATTTGTGTTCCTTACAAAGGATGGATACTGAACTGCACGTGTCCTTTCCTAAATGAAATAATCTGCGATGGTGCATTAACTTCCTCTCTCTTTACTTTCTTTGAATCGTGACTGTGTCTTTAAAATCCTGTTATCTCACACAGCCGTTGTTCATTGTATCAATATTATTAAGTTTTTGTGTCTTCTGCAGTAATTGAAATATTTTGCTTTCTGGTATTTTTTGTCTGTGTGCCTGTGTATTTTGAACCGAGGACCAGAGAATGCTGTTTCATTGAGTGGTACTGGTACAATTGGATGGTAATGAACTTGAATCTCCATGGTCTGGGCAATTTTAGTCCCGGACTCAAATGAAAACTTGGGTGTGTCTGATAGTTGCAATTTTGTCCTTTCATCCCTTAGATTAAGCATGAAGCTGTTTCTGAGTAGACCAACAAAAACTGCAAATATAAAATACCTTGAAGGGTTGTTAGTATGTTAACATTATGACTGCATTTCCAAAATTTACAGCTCTCTACAATCTCAAATAATGGATTTGATGTATTCTCCAAACCGTCTTGCTTTCTCCAACTATTAACTTTGCAAGTGTTCGGTGCACTTTCAAATTAATTTGCATGCAACAATGTTCCTTCACACCAGCATTAAATTCCTATTTATTATGGCATTGTTTTTCAGCTTAAGTATGTTATTAGACCTGAAAAACGTTTAAAATGTTATGATTTAAAAATGAAAAGGAAATATATTGGGTGGCACAGCTGGCATAGTGGTTAGCGCAACACCTTTACAGTGCCAGCAATTGGGACCAGGGTTCAAATCCTGTAATGTCTGTAAGGAGCTTGCACTTTCTCCCCATGTCTGCATGGGTTTTCCCTGGGGGATGTGGTTTCCTCCCACTGTTTGAAATATACCAGGGTGTTGGTTAATTGGGTGTAATTTGGGCGGCAAAGATTTGAGGGCCAAAATGACCTCACGTCTCAATTTAAATTTAAAATAGGATTATATTTTGCAATGTAATGAAAAGAAAGTGATTTCATAAAACTCACACCACTTTAGATTTTAGATTTGAATTCACTGCATCAAATCTCATGTAATCTGTGCATTCTAACTTCTAAGATTAAAGGAATCGTAACTTGAAATGCTTCACTGAACTTGTTTTCTTCTCCCTTGTGGTTCTCATCTATCTTGCAGGCGAAAAGGCCATTTTAAACACCTGATCTTTAAGTGATTACTTACTAGCTTGAATAATGGAAAACCCAAAGTCCAAATGCTGACCTGGTCATAATCTGTGTATGAGCAGTTGTAAAATATATATTAGAATATTTCAAATTTTGAAGAGCTAAAGATCACAAGCAGAAGAGGAAGACAATAATACCTTAAAGTTAACAATGGTAGCCAGAGAACAAGATGAGTCTCCACATTTAATTTCAAATGGAGCCCATCTGAATTTTCTCTGCTTTCATTCTTTTTGCATAGTTGATATCAGTGTTATTCTTGGAGCAAAACTTTCCTCTAAGACAAAGTATGTGTGTTTTCAGAACATTCACAAATAATTACAGTATAGCTTACAATCTAATGCAGAAGATTGGGCAGTTTAGGTTGCCAACTTTTATACAGAACATTTAATTGAAGGCTTTTCATGTGAATGCAATATATCTCATGGCAGGATTTCAGAAAAAAGGGACTCTGTAATCTGAACAACGCCACTAACATTATTCAACAATCATTATGAAAAAAAAAAGTGCTGACTGCCCCCAAGGTCAAATCTGACCTGCTTCCCTGCATCATACCAGTGAGTGTATTTCAGAAGTAATTTATTGATAAAGTGTGATGGAACACTCGGAGGGTGTGAGAGTGTTTTATAAGTGCAACTTATTTATATTTCATTATGAATGGCATCATGCCCAATCACACCATTTTTCTCAAGATATCTGTAATACTGACTTTGTTTTATGTTAGTTCATTTCCTCCTAATGAAACCAAAATTGTTGCTTATATTCACTTTAGAGGACTTGCTATGTCTAGATAAATTTCAGTCCAAAGGAAAAATCACAATGGATCTCTTGTTTCAGTTCCCCTTGTAATTTAAATACTGCCTTATTGGTGGAATGAGGCAAATTTGCATTAATTGGTGTAACCATCACATTGATTAGCTGCAGCATATCCACCTTTATAATTAACGGAGGAGACAGTTCATAGTCAACCATATAAGCAAAACATGTAAGTTTGCAGACAACATGATTGAAATAAAAGCACAATGCTGGAGAAACTCAGCAGGTCAAACAATGCACTTAATGTATCTTTATAAGGTACACTGATTGAACAAATTAATTTCTCCAGCATTGTGTTTTTACTAGAGTCAATCATAGCCAGGCTTGGCAAAGCTCATACCCTGGAGGATAATGGGTGAAACAGATGGACTTTTATGATAATCTAATTCAAATTTATTGTTAGAGTACATGCATGACATCACATACAACCCTAAGATTCATTTCCTGTTTGTTTGATTCATTTATATATTTATTCGCTTGTTTCATTAATATATCACTATGACTCACTTATTTTAAAATCTTAAGATTAATTTATAACTTGAATTTTAAGTTGTCCAATCACCATAGCAGAATTCAAATTCTCATTTCTTGATTACTTGTCCAGAATTCTAGCTGCTTGTCCTTTCCCCTAACTCCCATGCCTCTGTTACCATGGAAATAGTAGGAAAGGCTATGTTCCTGTCAGACAGTTAGGAATAAAAATCAGCCCATTTTAAAACAAAATAATCACATTTCAAATCTGGAGAACATCGATACAATCAGCAGATACAATCAATACACCTCAATGCTCATCAAATGCTGATGTATTTCCTGCCTTCTGTGTCATCTTCAAACCTCCGAGGGTCAAACAATATTTTCATGTGTTTCTCCATTCTGTGTATGGTTTGAAGATCTTACCAAGAAATGTCAAGATGTCCAATTAGAAGGACAGAAGGTGTAAAGGTGATAATTAACTTTAAATTGGTGCTTGTGTTCGGATATCAAACAAGGTATCATATTCCTCAGTTAATTAAGCCATAGTTCCAAGAGTGCTGGCATCAACCTTATCTTTCAAGGCACGGTCTGCATGCTTCATCATCCTAAGCTACTTTTCCACTTGCTTATCAGTTTAATCAGCAGACAACTAATTCTATGTTTTAGTTACTTTTCCTTTCTTGATCATGAATTTATTCTGCATATTCTTACTTCCTGCACCTTTGCAAAAAGACAAAAGAATTAAAAATTAAAACAGTAGACTGAATTGAATGAAAAAGAGATGAAGAGAAAAAAGATAATAAATGCAATTTTATAAATAATTATTAATATTTTGTTTTAGATTTGGGCATTATTGTCAAGGCTAGAATTGTTGTGCACTAGACACTGGAGACTGATGAGGTGCTTCCTTGAGCTCCTGTAGTATTCCTTGTGGAATCATCTCCACAAGGCAGTTAGGTCAGGAGTTCTGAGATTTAAAACCAAGGACACTGAAGGATCAGCAATATACTGTACTTGCAAGTTGGGATGATGCGCAGGTAGGAGGAGAACTTGCAGATGGTGGTATTCTCTTGCTCCTGTTGCCCTTGTCTATCTTGCTAGTAAAGTATGCAGGCTCCAGAGGTGCTGCTAGAGTCATTTAGATGAGTAACTAGAGTGGATTTTGCAGGCTGTCATAGTGCACTAGTGGTGGAGGGAATGAATCGAAGTATTGAGTACCAGAGTTGGGATGTTAATGATAAAATTGTATAAGACATAGGTGAGGCCAAATTTGAAGTATTGTCCGCAGTTTTGGTCACCTAACTACAGGAAAGATATCAATGAGATTGAAAGAGTGCAGAGAAGATTTACTGGGATGTTACTGGAACATTAGGAACTGAGTTACAGGTTAAGGTTAAACAGGTTAGGATTTTATTCCCTGGAGCATAGAAAAATGAGGGAAAATTTGATAGAAGTATATTAAATCAGGAGGGGTATTAGATAGAGTAAATGGAAGTTGGACTTTTCCACTGAGGTTAGGTGAGATACATAAAAGAGGGCATTGGTTAAGGGTGAAGGGGGTAACATTTAGTGGGAATATTAGTGGGACCTTCACACAGAGAGTAGTGGGGGTGTGGAATGATAAGACAGCCAAAGTAGTGATGAATGCGAGCTCAATTTTCACATTTACAAAACATTTGGACAGATACATGAGTGGGAGGGTGATGGAGGTCTATGGACAGGGTGCAGATCAGTGGCACGAGGCAGAATAATAGTTTGGCACCAACTAAAAGGGCCAAAGGGCCTGTTTTCTATGCAGCAATATTGTGTAATTTATGGTTCTAAACTGATATTATAGAGGAAAGATTCATTTACAAGAATATTCCCTAAAATTTCATTTTATTCACTTAAACACGAGGTGTTTAGGGTTGACTTAACCAATGTGTTTAAAATGATGCAATAATTAGTTTGGACAACTGTGACACTTGATTTTTTGCTTTATGAGAACCTTATCTGATCAGTGTGGTTCCCTGTGTTATACATTTTTTTTTCCTGATTTTATGTTGGGTCTATACCATGAGTACTGACTATTTTCCCTCATCATTGCTTGGAGGATATCAGAATGTTGTTGTTGTTTATGAATCGTTCAAACAAATCCATATTAAAGTTGAGTTATTTTCCAAAGTTATTAAATGATAGTAAACATTGTTAACATTATTATCTGATGCAATACATTTTTACAAGCCATTAACCATAGTTACACGGTGCTAAAACTTTGTTAGATAGTCAATAAAAAATTGTCGGAATAGTACAATTCATTACCATTTTGTCGAATAGGAGCTAAACTAAACATATGTAATCTCTCTAATAAGCTGCAAGACCTTGGCTCGAAGATCTTGTTATCAAAGAATATATAAACAACATCTTGAAAGTAACAAACAAAATTTTATTGCAAGCATGAAATATGTTTTAACCCCTACAATACTGGCTCCTAATTAATATATTTAAAATAATTATTATTATCACAAAGAGAAAAAAATCAAACAATACATAGTAGTATAAATCAGTTAAATTTCAGAAGAAAATGAAAGTTACTTATCAAAACTTTCTGCCCCTTGGAGATTGGTCTGGTCAGGAAGCCAGTTTTAGTCTTGATCCAAACTTGATATCTAAGTCTTCTTTTGTCCTGGATGGTATCAACCAGGAATTTTGAGGCACTGAGAATTGTCCATGATGATCACTACATTCCCAGCCATGGAATTGCACCTGATCTTAGACCATTTCTGTCATTTCTACAACAGTGGAAGATATTCTTTCACCCATCTTTTCCAGAACAAATCCGATATAAATTGCACCTGCTTCCACCCATGGTGTGCATATATATTTTCCTTCTGAAGCTGCCCAGGCAGTAATGAAGGCTTGGACTTAAGAAACAAAAGGCTGTTAGAGTAAGTGCTTCAAGATCATTTGGATCTGTAGAAGTCTTAGTAATTGATGACTGTTGAGGATAGCTTCAACTTCACGTAGAATTGTCCGAAGACCCTCCTCATTAAGATTTTGTCCATCAAGGGTGAAATTGAGTACTTATCACACTGATCTAATCAATCTTTCCCATAGACCTCCATGGTGTGAGCCAGAAGGGGGATGGAAGATCCAATTAATTCCTTTCTGGAGTAGTTCATCATAAATCTGATCCTGAATCCAGTCCATAAGTATTTTCTTTAATTCTTGTTGAGCCCCCACAAAGTTAATATCACTGTCAGATCATAGTTCTTTTACTCGACCACACTGGGCAATAAAATGAAGGCGTCTCTATCAAGTGATGACGCCACTTCGATGTGAATTGGTCTTATGGCTAAACATGTGAAAATAACATCACAGCATTTCACGACATTCCTTTGTGGTGGCACACCACTAGACAGGTGAACCAGCCCCGCTTGTAATCCACACGCCAGGGCAGCCGGCCAAAATGGCTCAGAAGCCTGTGCTGGGGGACCACGTGACGTCCACACTGGGGGAACCACGTGATCCCTGGAGGACATCAGCACCTTCCAGCGCCGTTCTAAGCCAGGTCCAGGCTGGGAATACAAGTCCAGCCCAGCAGCCTGCAATAAATCAGTTCTGCTCACTGAGCTCAACCTGTCAGGTTATGTGTTCTTTCAGTAGCAGTGTAGCACATTTTTGATCCCATCATGAGCAAACCTGGGATCAGCGCTATAGCCGTCAAGCTGTCCGAATTCTGGGTTTAAGAGCTGGAGACCTGGTTCAGCCACGCGGAGGCTCAGTTTCACCTTCTGCCAGATTTCGTCCGACATGACCAAATTCTACCATGTGGTGACTGCCCTGGACCAGGCCACCACCAAATGCATGCTGCACCTCGTTCAGGACCCACCTGCCAAAGACAAATACAAAACCATCAAGCGAGTGCTCACTGAATCCTTCGGACTATTCAGGCGACAGCGTGCCACTCAGATGCTGCACCTTGATGCTCTGGGGGACAGGTCCCTGATGTAGCTGATGGATGAGATGCTCACACTCATGGGTGATCACACAAACTTGACCATCTGCCTGAGGACATCCGGCCATTACTAGCCCAAGAGAGCTTTACCAACCCAAGGAAGGTCACTCAGAAGGCCCAAGAGCTATGGCTCGAGCGATTCTCGGAGGACTCGGCGGTCTAGCAGGTCACGAGGCATGGGCATGACCACGCCAAGCCCACCCCTAGTGCTGCAGTAGAGCATCTTGCCCCTGCAGGGGCCACCAAGAGCACAACCAGGGGCACGGCATCCGCTCCAGGCCTCTGCTTCTACCACCAGCACTGGGGAGCAAAAGCTCGGCAGTGTCATTAGCCCTGCTAATGGCTGCGGCAGCTGGCTAAGGACACAGCCTCCTCTACTTGTAGGACTCAGTCAGAGGCCGCCACTTCCTCGTCGACACTGGGGCTCAGATCAGTGTCATCCTGGCCACGGCCATCGGGTCCAGGAACCGATCTCCCCTCCATGCAGCCAACGCAAGAGAGATCCGGACATATGGAGACAAGACAGTCAATTTCCAGATAGGCTGACAAAAGTTCTCGTGGAGGTTCACAGTCTTGTCCCTACCGACCACCATCCTGGGTGCCAACTTTCTCCTCGCCCATGGGCTTCTGGTGGACATTCAGGGTAGGTGCCTGGTGGATGCCCATACTTTCCAGGCCATTCTCCTAGACGCTTCCTGCACAGAGCAGCCGCAGATGGCCATAATCAGCATGCCCAGAGAAGAGTTCCAGCAAATCCTGGATGAGTTTCCAACCCTCCTCAACCCACAGTTCTCCACTGCCTCGCCGCACCACGGGGTGTTCCATCACATCCCCACCCAGGGCCCACTGGTTCACGCCAAGGCAGGCCAGCTCCTGCCTGACAAACTCCAGGTGGTGAAGGAGGAGGTTTCGCATCTGTTGGAGCTGGGGATCATTTGGAGGTCTGATAGCCCATGGGGCTCACCGCTCCATCTGGTCCCAAAAGCCTCAGGTGGCTGGCACCCCTGCAGAGACTATCGATGGCTCAATGAGGCAACAGTTCCTGACCGTTACCCCATCCCTCACATCCAGGATTTTACGGCCAACCTGCAAGGTGCGAGAGTTTTCTCCAAGGTTGACCTGCTGCGCGGGTATCACCAAATCCCAGTGCACCCCGAGGACATACCCAAGACGGCCATCATCACCCCCTTTGGCTTGTTCGAATTCCTTCACATGTCGTTCAGGCTCAAGAACACCACTCAGATCTTCCAGTGCCTCATGGACTCAGTGGGCAGGAACCTGGATTTCATCTTCATTTACTTAGATGACATTTCATTGCCAGCTGGGATCGGGCACAACACAAGGCCCACTCTCTTCTCCTGGCTGGCCGACGTCAGCCTCACCATCAACCCAGCCAAGTGCCAGTTTGGGAAAGAGTCCATGCAGTTCCTGGGCCATATCATCATGGCTAGGGAGCCACGACCACCACTATGAAGGTCGCCGCTATCAAGGAGTTCCCACATTCGGACACTCTCAAAGGGCTGCAGGAGTTCGTGGGTATGGGCAACTTCTACATCCGATTCATCCCGGGATCTGTGCACATCATGCAGTCACTATTCGCTCTCATCGCAGTCAAGCACAAAACACTGACCTGGACCCCAGAGTCCTGCAGTGTATATGAGCCCACCAAGGACATATTCATGAAGACTACCCACACATCAACCTGCATATGCCATACTCTGTCGATGCCTCTGCCACAGCCGTCAGTGCCATGCTGGAGTAGCAGGTGAACAGACAATGGAAGCCGCTGGCATTCTTCAGTCGGCTTCTTCACCCACCAGAGCACAAGTATAGCACTTTTACTGGGCATGTACCTGGCAGTGCGGCATTTCCGTTATTTCTTGGAGGAGAGGACTTTTACCATCTTCACTGACCACAAACCTCTCACCCAGGCACTCACAATGGCAAAGAACCCCTGGTCAGCCTGCCAGCAGCGTCACCTCCCCTTCATGTCAGAGTTTACCACTGATGTTCGGCACAAGGTGGGGAAAGACAACGTGGTCGCCAATGCACTCTCGCGACCAGCCATCTGCGCCCTGATGCCTGGCCTCAACTTTGACCAGCTTGCCTGGAACCAGAAGTCTGACAAGGAGACGCGAGCCTTTAGGACTAGAATAATGGGCCTGCGGTTCTGAGACCTCCCGACTCTGAGCGGCAGAAGCACCGTCCTGTGCGATGTCTCCATGGGCACCCTGCGGCCAGTAGTACCCCAGCAGTGGTGCAGGCAAGTCTTCCATCACATCAATGACCTTTCACACCCATCCATCAGGTCCATGGTCCGAATGGTGGCAGAGCGGTTCATCTGGCACGGGTGCGGAAACAGATCACGGGCTGGCCCAGAACATGCACCCATTGCAAAATGTCCAAGAAACACAGGCACACCAGGGCACGCATGTAAGGTTTCGAGCACGTCTGGGAACGGTTTAGCCACATTCACGTGGACATAATAGGGCCATTACCAGTTTCCCGGGGCAACCGTTACCTGTTCACGGTGGTGGACCGCACCTCTCGTTGTCTCGAGGCGATCCCGATGCCAGACGCCTCCACGGACTCCTGCTCCCAGGCGCTATTACACGGTTGGGTCACACTGTTCAGCATCGAATCACCTCACCAGCGATTGGGGCACCCAGTTCACCTCTGCGCTCTGGGCACAACTCGCCAACAGGTTGGGGATCGAGCTACTCTGCACCATGGCCTATCACCCGCAGGCCAACGGGCTGGTTGAGGATCTGCACCACCACCTTAAATCGGCACTTATGGCCCACCTCACCGGTCCTGACTGGGTGGGCGAACTGCCTTGTGTGCTCCTGGGCATCCGCTCCACGCCCAAGAAGGATCTGCAGGCGTCACCAGCTGAGCTGGTCTATGGAGAATCACTAGCACTTCCTGGTGAGGACATCAACGCGCCTCACAACCCCCAGTGGTTGCTGCACGAGCTGCTTCCCCACCTCCAGGCCCTCTTGGACTCCTTCACACCCCCACCGCCGCCCAGACACGCACACGACCATCTGACATCCCCAGCGAGCTGCTTTTCACAGAGTACCTTTTTATTTGGTGGGGCACGCCCGCGGCACCTCTGCAGAGACCTTACAAGGGGCCGTACAAGGTTGTCCAGCGTTCAGGGTCTACGTTCACGCTGGACATTGGCAGCAGGTGGGAACTGTTTACTGTGGACAGGCTGAAGCCAGCACACCTTGACCCCACCGAACCAGTGATTGTGGCCCAAATCAAAAAGTGAGGCCACCCAGCTAAAAAGGACATTGGCGCCTGTTCTGGGGGCTGGGGGGGGGGGGGGAGATGCTGTGTGACGGCACATCACTAGGCTGGCGAACCAGCTCCGCTTGTAATCCACGCGGCGGGACAGTTGGCGAAAATGGTGCCATCGGGGGTTTCCCCTTCTTCTCAGCACAGGGCTCAGAAGCCCGCACTGGGGGACCACGTGACGCCCAGGTGACATCAGCGCCCCCCAGTGCGGTTCTCAGCCAGGTCCGGTCACGTCCAGCCCAGTAGCCTGCAATAAATCAGTTCTGCTCACTGAGCTCAACCCGTCTGGTTGTGTGTTCTTTCAGTAGCAGTGTAGCTGCCGCTACATCTTCACACTTTACTCCAAAGGGTCCAAAATAATCACTCCAACATATGGAAATAGAGGTTCATCCGGAGAGACTCTATCCAGGGGAAAATCTGCCATCTGCTGGAGTATTTATTAGGAGACCAACAACACATTTTGACATAATTTTTCTGATTGACCCAGTGGCACCTGGAATCCAATATTTTTTGACATATATTGGATAATATATGGTTGCGACCACTGTGGCCCAGCTCTTCATGAATATACTGAAGAATTACATCAGAGATGTAAAGATCCTTAGCCAGTATGAAAGGATGTCTCATCTCTTCTGGCATTATTGCTCTGCTATGTTCGTCCCCCCCACCAACTCTTAATACACCATTCTCCAGAATAGGATTGAGTATCCGAATGTGGCTTGTCATTTTAATATTAGGCTCTTTCAAGCAAGGAAAATGCCTGACTGTAAAGGAGGAGGTCTCTGCGCTTACAACTAGAGACTTACCATTTTGAATGTGTGTGGCCGGCTCCAAGATGTCAAATACCACCCTTCTTGGGCAAGAATATTCGGCAAGCACTGCACTCCGCTGCCCCACATAAATGTACAGCCGCTGCAAGCGGCTGATTAGGGATGGACTGATGACGCTGTTAGCCCGTGACCCATTTCACCACTCATCCTTCTCCCTCTATGACCCCCTCAATGTAGGGACATCAGGGAGTGACCAGTGCAGGCTATGACAGCCTCTGGACCTTTTCAGCCTTCGGGGCTGCTCTCTGTGGCTCAAAGCGCGGTGGTTCCAGCTGTGTGGGGAATTATGGGTAGGGAAGACAGCCACTGCTCTGCTGCGTATTTATGATAGGCGGCGGTGTGGCACCAGTTTCCCCACCTCCTTCGGCTCTGGAAGGCATTACGAGGCACTGTTTGACATGAATGCGATGCTGGACCAGCCTTTTAGGGCTGCTCTATGAAAGGTAGGTTTTATGTTTTCCCTCTGCGCTTGTAGCCAGCCTCCAGGCAGAGGCCTGGCATGAAATGGCCTATTCATTCTATTTTTCAGACTTGAAATTTCATCTGCAAATCTCTTCCTCTGGCAAAAACAGATTATCTCCATTTTAGCATTAATGAATTCTTCAACTGTGAGACCTGATCTCCTGCCATTTTTTGTAGTAGATCTTTTTGATGGATATGATTGGATTGAAATTGAGCAGGAACATTGCTTGTTTGTTAGTTCTGTCTGCTATGATTCAGAAACAATTTTTAAAATCTCAGCATCTTTCAAATGATTCCAGGATGAGAAGAAATGGGATTCAGCTGGTAACTGTATCCATTTGTTCAGACATTATTTGAACAAGATTTGCAGTCTGATTTCAGGGTCCTCTAGTAAAATTTATTTTAATTTAATCAGGATTTTGAGGCTGTAGAAAAAAAAAATCAAGGCTTGGACACCCACATTCCTTCCTTAATAAAATACTTGACTTTCAACCTTGGGAAACCAGATCAGCAGGGATTCTTAACTGTGTTAACTTATCTCCACTGTATAATGGGCGTGAGACTTTATCAATTTCAGTGATTCTGTTTGCCACAAAAGTTTAAAACCTTGTGGTTTTATTGTTGATGTATTTGAGCACAGAAGTGCTAACAGTCCAAAATGTGGAAATTGTAAGTTTCATCTGCAACTCTCTTCAACATTGTGTCCATAGTGGCAACCATCAATTCCATTCGAGGGATAGTGATTGGTTTCAATGGAGCCACTCTGGCTTTTCCATTACCAAATCCACCATGTACCTGATCCTTGTCATCATGCAGAAATAGATAACTAACAGTTCTGCAACTGCTTTCACATGTATCAGCAAAATGATGCCATTGAGCAGATGTCACAATTTCAAAATTTGTGGGTTTTTAAAAAAAATTCACACTATGAACCATATTGACCAAAATACACAAACATTTCCCTCTTGAATATACACAGTATAATTTTCTCCCCTTTTTCCCTCCTCCCTCCCTCCCTCCTTCCCACCCCCCTCCCCACCCACTAAATGTTCAACATATACAATACATTAAACCCATTAAACAACAGTTGAAGCATCTGTCAATCTTGAAGTCTTCCAGCTTACAAAGATCCTGAATCCAACATGTCTATTCTTGTACATTCATCCCAACCAATCTTTTTTCTGGTACAAATCTTGCAGGATCTTCTTGGCAGTCAGGATAACTGGTGCCAATCCAGGATCATAGAATCCCCCTTCTTGTGAGAGACCAGTCTTTCAAAATGATTTTGAACTTAAAAATGTCACACTGAATACACCATTGTACATGTAACACACTCTCCACAGGAAGGTTGTCATGGTCCAAGTCTAAATTCTTCATTTTGTTTGCCCTCTCTCTTTCAAGTATGACAGCCAATATCTGGCATCTATTATTTCACCATTTGGTAAGTAGAAAGGTTCCTTTGAAACAGATCACTCTCAACTCACGATAAAGAGCCATTGCTTCTTTTACTGTAGCTTCAGAAGTGAGACACTTATCCACATAGAAGTTATTCCTGATGATGCTTATAGCTTGAGAACTAAACTGTTCCACATTGTCGTTAGAATATTTTCTCAGGGCAAAATTCACACAACTTGGTGATGAAGTTGCTCCAACTAGATTTCCTGTCATTCTGTATTCTGATCATAGTCTCCATCAGGCCAACAAAGGAATCATAACAAGACACAGTCTTCATTCAGTACTTTCACCTGGTGGAACATTGCTTTAATGTATGCAGAAACGATGACAGATTCTTTACGAAATTTAGTTAAGACTCCTATCAATGAACTGTTCAAATCAGGACCCCGTAAGAGTTGATAATTTAGTGAAACTCCCTGAAAGGTTGCTCAACCATCAAACACCACACAAAGCTTTTTTCTTCTATGGATGCAAAACCCCATGGTGTAGCAAGTACCATTTTTTGCCATCACTGCATTCCAAAATATTATCTGGTACTTTCTCTGGATCACCTTTAAATGTCATGTCATACACACCTTTGGTGTAGTTAGAATGAAAAGAAGGATCTCTCTTAAATCTTATTTATAAATTCAATGTAAATTGCTCGATAACCTTCTATTATCAGGCATGCATATTTCTCTATTCTTTAAAGCTAATCCAATGCAATAATAATCATTAACCAGCTTGCCAGTTTTTGTCACCAATTCCAAGAACTGCTGGTCTTCCTTTGAAGGCTCTTGGTTGTTCCTGAGACACTCAGGAAAGTCATTCTTGACCTGCTTCTCCCACAGCCTATCAAGCTTAACAATTGATAGCTTATTGACACTTACAGCCGACTGATTTTGAATCTCTTTTCTTCCTCCTAATGGTCCATTAATCATGCAACAAAGCATAGTTTGACTGCTTAAGGTCTGTCTCCCACAATCCTTATCATATCTAGTGGTTCCAGAGCCTTTGGTACATCTGAACCAATCTGCAACTCAATCTCAGAGTTGATTTCGTTTAAACAAATATTTTTCAAATGTCAAATTACCAACTACCAAAATTATTATTGACACAAGAATCAGCTAATCCCTTTTTACAATAGATAGCCTTTCCTTTAGAGAATGGGAGAGAAAAGGAATTAAAAGAATAGAAAATTGTTTTTTGGGAAATAATTTATTAACATTTGAACAAATGAAGTACAAATATGGAATAACTCATGGTACAATGTTTGCATACCATCAACTGAAAGCCTACTTAAAGGATAAATTGGGAAGCAGACTGAGATTACCAGAAGGAAGCAGCTTTGAAATTGTGATTACAGACACAATGATAATAAAAAGATTTATAACAAACATGTACATCAAGCTGCAAGAGAATGAAAATGATGAAATAAGCTATAAACCCAAACAAAAGTGGGAAAAAAATTTAAACATAAAGATAAAAAATGAAACATGGGAAAAGTTATGCTCTGGAACTATGAAGAATATAACATAAGGTTACGCATGATACAATATAATTGGTTACACAGGTTATATAATCACACCCCAAAAGTTAAATAAATGGGACCCAACAGTATCAGATAGATGTTTTTGCTGTAAGAAAGAAATGGGAACAACAGTACATGCAATTTGGGCATGTGAGAAAGTGAAAAAGATTTGGGAAGATCTAAAATCAGGTATTAAATAAAATCACAAAAAGCAACATACCAAAAAATCCAGAGATCTTCCTTCTAAGTAATATTAGTAGTAACGAATTAGGCCTCAAACTGGATGAAGCGCAAAAAAGATTTATTATGATAGCCTTAGCTGTAGCAAAAATATGTATAATGTCAATTTGGAAATCAGAAGAGAGCCTGAGAATAGAGCAATGGTACATGGAAATTAATAAATGTATTCCATTGGAAAAAATAACATATAATTTAAAAAATAAAGTCACATTATTTGAACAAATTTGGAAGCCATACATGGAACATAACAGACAGGGCTTGCCTCGGACCTCCACCCCCTAAAATGATAAGAAGACAAAATGACTTGATCCAGTGTGTAAAAGTAGATGAGACAATTTTCTTGTTTATTTTCATTGTGTGATGACATTGTTTAATGGTTTTATTGTATTGTATATGTTGAATGTTTAATGGGTTTGGAGGGTGGTGGGAAGGTAGGGGGGAAAAAAAGGGGAAAAAATGCCACTGTGTATATTTGAGGGAAATATTTGTATGTATTTTGATTGATATGGTTCACTGTGAAAAATTTAAAAAAGATTATTCACATAATGCTGTTCAAACAGCATGAAGCAATGAATCATAGATTTAATCTAATTCTGCTTGAGATCAACTTGGCCTTTAGCTATACTTTGTTCATAATGTAGCTCATATTTGTCAACTTCTATCTAAAGGAAATAAAATGTTATATCTGCAAGGTTATTTAATACAGTATGAATAAATATACAGATAGCATTAAAGTTACATCCATTGCATGGCTCATGATAGAACTTATCCTGTATGTGGAATCCATTGAATTGCCTCTTGTCATTTTATACAATAAAACTCTTGTTATCCGGAATTCAAGTAACCGGCAGCCTCAAGCAACAGACAAAAAAATTGCAGAGAGTAAACAGGTAAAAACAACAGAAGTTTAAAATTGGTGCACCCGACTGTTAGTTCGCCAATCATGCAACATACAGTCTCAAGCAACCAGAAACTTCACTTATCCAGCATCTACAAATCTCCATTGGTGCTGGATACCAAAGGATGTATTGTAAATCAACCAGATAACATGGAAGATCTTTGTCTGCCATTGGAAATGAAACTAATGAAACATTCAAATTTCTCTTCATCACACAGAATCATTGTAAATGAATTATTTAAAAGGGATAGTTATTGCTAGGTAATCTATATTTAATTATGGTCGCACTGCCACTAGTGTGGTCCTGGGGAGAGCAGGGAGCAAAGATACAATGCTCCTCCACAGGGTCCAAACACCTGGTCATAATGCCAGCAGCTCCATGTAGGCTTTAAACAGACTATTAAAGGAGCTGATGATGTTTTATTTAAAATCCTGCATCTGTGAGGTCTGTGCTCAAGATAGCAGGACCTTTGCTGGCAGTGGCCTTGAGGGGTTGTAGGCTCAGGGGAGCCACAGGGAACCATAAATGGGGAGAAACACTTCCACCCCCTATTGAGAAGGAGAAGCATAGAAGATGTTCCTACAGTATGGTGACCATAGCAGCATTCTACCAAAGGGCTCAGCAGAGATTGGCTCATGAGAACCAGGTATCGGAACTGGGATTCATGAAGGTGCTGAGGTCAAGAAGGGTTCTTGAAGGGGCTCAGGTGCTAAATGCTTCCTGGTCATATCGGAGTTTGAATCTGCAGCTAGGGTTGCCAATAAATAGAACAGGAGACTGAGTGTCCATGGATTCACCTCCAATGTTCCTGCAGCCACACAGTGATTCTGAGGAGGCTGTCTTTTGCCTCTCTTTCTCTGACTGTAAGGGACACCGGGCAATTCTAATAGTGGCTCTTCGTCTGCCTTGCGGCAGGCAGAGGGAAATGTTGTGTAATATTACTTTTTCTGTTTTGTTGCTTTACAATAAAATAATCTTGAATGATGCTGGCAGAGCCAACATTTATTCCCTGTGCATAATTACTCTTAAGAAATTGGTGGTGAAATACCTCTTTAAACTGCTGCAGCCATTACGGTGATAGTACTCTGACAAGGCTACCAAGCACTTTAGAATTTGGAAGGTGAAGTTTGGGAAATATTCCAAATTTGAATGGAGTGTGAGACGGATGTGAATTAATGGTTGTAGGCATTACGAGACACATACATTATACCCCCAGCTGGTAGAAAGCTTACAAAGAAACTATGAAAGATAACCTCAGTGCTTGGTATGCATGTTGCAGCTTCACATTCCTTACTTATGGCTTGTAAATGACAGAAAGATTATGGGGAGATGGAAGTGAATGACACATTGTGAACCAGCAAACATGGAGCTTTGTAATGTCAGAGAGATACCCCAGCATGGAACAACTAGGCAATGCATTTCAAGACTAATATCCTGCCTAAGGAATGAAGACGTAGAAAGACAGCAATTGATGTTGCTGGCAATAGAAGATAAACCAGAATAGACAAGAGTAAAGCAGTTATATTTCACTAATCAGCGAGAAGTGAGTGGTATCATACCATAAAGCCTTTGAGAGAGACCCCATTTCAAACAGAATGCAACTTGTGTAGAAATAAAAACCATTGGTCATTACCAGTTCCTTAAATAGATCCAGGTGCAGGCAAATCCTTTAGGGAGTTTCATAAAGGGGTTAAGCAGATAATTGAGATTTGTAGGACTTGCTGCACAGAGATCAAATTATTTGTGGAATCAGGAGGTCACAAGAGAGAATGACTACTAGTTGAGACAGAGGAACCTCCAGGAAAGTATGCAAAAAAGTTGGTTTGCGGGTGTAATGGTAATCAAGAAAGCATTTGTATTTAAGAGCAGTGAGGTTTTTCTGCAACTGAACAGAGTACTGGTTAGGCTGCACCTGGAGTACTACTTACAGTTCTAGTTCTCCTTACTTGAGAAAGGATCACTTAAACCTACGCTTTCTACCCACAAGGAATATAACGTCTGTGTCTTGTAATCCCAACAACTATTAATTCGCATCCATCTCACACTCCATTCAAATTTGGAAATATTTTCTAAGCTGCAAATCTATTCATAGTTCGGTTAAAAATATTGGATGGTCAAAAGAAGAAAATATATCGGAACATAAGAACATGGGAAATGGGAGTACAATACACAAATGTGCTGGAGAAACTCAACAGGTTGCACAGCATCTATAAGAAGTAAAAGATGATGAAGGGCGCAGGCTTGAAACATTGGTTACCCTTTACTTCTTATGGATCCTGATAACCTACTGAGTTTCTTCAGCATATTTGTGTCTTGCACTTGAACACAGCAACTGCATATTTTCTTGTTAAACAGGAGTAAAGGTCAGCCATCAGCTCTGCCGAGCCTGCCCGCCATTCAATAAGATCATAGCTGCACTTGATCTTAGTCGAAAGACCGAGAAGCATTAAGAGCATAGCTGATGTGGCTGTGGACTGAGTTCCACACACTCGCATATTGCCCATGATCCTTAATTCCCTTACGATCCAAAAATTTCTCTGTTTATGAAATAGATTCAATGCGTCACCCTCTAATACTTCATTTGTCAGATAACCCCACAGATTCACCAAACTCTGGCTGAAGCAGTTCCTCCTCATCTCTGTCTTAAATCTAGTCCAACAAATCTTGAGGCCATGTTCCTTGGTTTTTAATCTCACCTGCTAGTGGAAACAACTTCCATGCTTCTATCTCATCTACTCCTTTCATAATTTTATTTGTCTCTATAAGATCCTCCCTCATCTTCTAAACTTCAATAAGATTAGTCTTAGGCTACTCAATCTCTCCTCATGATCTAACTCGCTCATTTCTGGAATCATTTGGTGAACCTCTTCTGTATCATCTCCAAAGCTAGTATATCCTTCCTCAAGTAAGAAGGATGCAGTACTCCAGGTGCAGCCTCACCAGTACCCTATCTAGCTGCAGAGCAACTTCACTGCTCAAATATAAATGTCTTCCTGACTACCTGTTGTATCTGCAAACTAACATTTTGTAGATTCATGGACAAGCACTCCCAGGTGTCTGCTGAACAGCATACTACAATTTTTTATCATTTATCATAAGAGTCCAAACTATTTTTTCCCCAAAGTGCATGTCCCCACTTTTACCAACATTGTATTTGTTCTGCCAGACCCGTCCGCTCACTCATCCTATATATTCTCTGCAGATTCTACATCCTCTATACTATTTGCTTTTCTGCTCAAATTAGAGTCATCAGTAAACTTAGATGAACTACATTTAGTTCCCTCCTCCAATTCATTTATGTATATTATGAACAGTTGTGGGCCCAGCACCGATCCCGATAGCACCACACATAATGCTGATTGCCATCTAGAAAAAGACTCATTTGTTCTATTTCCTGCCTTATATTGATTAACAAATCCTCTATTCATGCCAATGCATGACTCAAAAATCCATGTATTTTACTTTAAGCAGAAGGTTTTGTGCGGACCTGATTGAACACTTTCTGGAGATCTCAGTATACCACATCCACCTGCTCCCCTCTATCTACTACACACATTGTATCCTCAAAGATAGGAGACAAATTAGGCAAGACAATTTGTATATTGCTTGCATTACAAATGGTGAAGGAGATGCCTTTTGAAAGGAAGAAGTGTGCACAATGTGCACACTTGAAAGGCAGACGTTTGAAGATTAATTGTGACAACTAGTGCATGATTAAAAAGGGTGTTGACGTTCTATGCAGTGGAGGAGTTCAAATGTTCACGGACAGAGACATGTTCAGATTCAGAGGACCAGCTGAGCACCTGGTTTCAAGCAAATTAATAGAAAATGCCAGAGATATTCAGACTGAATCTATGGGGTGATGGAGGAAGTAATATCTTAAGTGAATGACCTTCCATCAAATCTGATGAAACATAAACTGTTTTATTTCTCTGCCGATACTCCCTGACCTATTGAGCATCTCAAGCATTTATTGTCTTTATTTTAAATTTTCAATATTACCTATATTATGTTTAGAATAACCTCTAGTTATATCTATGACAAGTAGGTGGGCCACAGAAATTTCAACTTAAATTTGGAAATTAAGTGATAATGCCATCTATCAGTAGTGCTCTGGACGATAGAGGTCAATGTCCCACACACAGACCTGGCCTTGGTGTGCTCAGTGTTTCATACAATATTATTCAAAATTGTTGGGCACTAATTCATCAGCTGAGGGAGATCGGGAGTTTATTTATTGCTTCTCTCTCAATAACCATAGAGAGTAATTAAGCTGTTAAAATGCAACATCTGAAAAATCTTTTATTTTTTCTCTGCCAAGGAATGTTCCAAGAAATGCCAGATTATGGTCTTCTTTGATTGTTTTCCCTTTGATACTGGTTGCACCTGCATTTTTAAGATAAGGTGGATGGATGTTACTTGATGTAAATACATTAACTGGGTTTATCTGTCAAATCCTACTGCTACACTTATAGAATTTCCAATATTTGGAAGCAAAATAGGGATTGAAATGGAAGTCAAAATGTAGGTACTTAACTAAAATTGATTTCAATTCACATAAAAAATTTGAAGAACCCCCTTTAAAAATGATCTTATGACTAACATTTACATTATTCTTAATTAATTGCCATGAGAGTTTAGTGTACCATTTCGGACCCCTCACCCAAATGGAAAGAATATATTCATTATAGTTAGCACAGTGAAGAATGACTAAACTCATTATGACGAGTTACTCTCCAGAGAAATACAAAAGCTGGAAATGCTGGAATAAGAACTGCTGGAGGAACACAACAGGTCAGACAGCGAAATGAGTCTCAATGGCCAGTCTGTAGCGGGCCACAACAGTTATAGCTTGAAGTATAGCCTGGTTATAGCTTGAGGTTACAGAAAAAAAAGGCTCTCACACGAAGGCAGTGTAGTCGTCACTGACTCCATTGGGCTGGAGGTCTGCCTTTTATAGGTAGCCGGCCATATCACCATCGGGGCATGGCTTGAGCAGAGCTGACTGCTGATTGGCTCTTTCAGATCCACAGGCCTGGATTGGACCCCCTGTGATTCTCTGGCAGTGATTGGTCGATTTGACCCCTCATCCCACATTCGATGGCAGTTTCCTGTGTCAGCCCGTGGAGTGGGATGTGGGCCGCTACGAGTTAACAAGACTTGATAAACCAGGAGGTAAACTAGTTCTATCCTTAGATGCTGCCTGAACCATTGAATCCCTCCAGCAATCCTTTATTCACTCAGCTTCAGTTGTTGATTGAGGGACCAGTACATTAAAGGAATCAAAAGGATGAGAATATCCGTCTTTCTGGTTTAGATTGGTGTTAATACATCAAATACATTAACACATTAATTAATTAACCAAAGTATTAATACATAAATACAACTTGGTTTATGCTCATGTTGGGACAGTGAAAAGGGCTTAGTATATGTTTCTTAGCAACAACACCAAAGTTGAAATTCCATAGACCTGACCTAGGACAGCAGACTCTCTGGAATGTGGGTTGTCCTGGTAACAGCAAGCTGACTTGATGAATTTCTAAGTTTTGTTTCTCTCTAAAGTCATGTAATTTTCAGGAATGGGGGGGGGGGGGGGCGGGGTATCAAAACTGTGGAAATGTCTTCAAGTCTGTATGATTGGTCCACAATACTGTGCATTTTGAAGATGGACATTCCACTACTTAATGCTGATAGAAGGATGTTTGCTGCTAGAGAGGTGATTGTTTTGAGATTGGTTAACGTCAGATAGCATTGGAGAATTTAAACCCATGTTCTTGTAGGTTTGTGGATCTCTTGGATCCTTTGGGGAGGTGACAAAACTTTCACAGGCCTGTGTCTCAAATAAAGGGAATTAACTAAAAAGTCTGGGTCCTTCATTCCTCTGGAGAGGAAACGGATTCAGATCTCACCGCAGAATCAAGGATTGACATGGATCTTCCACAAGAATAAAGTAAGCATTGGTAAGCTGGGTTGGAGATCTATGGAGTGCAGTGTTGGTTGAAGAAAGCTTTGCTGACTGAATGATTATATTTGAAGAGTAATAAACAAATTTGAATATAAAATTTCCCATATGTCCTGAACCTCTTTCTTGAAGGTAGTGTCTCAAAAGATACTGCGGGCTGGATGGTAAGTGTCTTGAATTATATTCTGAGCCATTTTTAAGCATCACTCTATGTAGATATTATCCACAAGGAGGAGGAAGACCCTGGTGATCTTCTCAGCAGTTCTAATCACCCTCCACAAAATGATGTAGCTATCCAGGACACTATTGTGCTCCTGTAGAATGTTGTCAGGATTGTGTCTGAGTAACCTCACCCTCCTTAGGAAGGGTAGGCATTGCTGTGCCTTCCTGACTAAAGAGGAAATGTTGTGGGTTTGGGACAGGTTTCCCTTTAAATTGATGCCAAGAAACTCTGCTTCACACTCGTTCTATGATGGAGCCATTGATATGTAGTGGGGAGTGGTCCTTCATCCTCCCAAGTACACAGTCATGTCCTTTAACTTGTCCACATTGAGGCTCAGCTGTTACTCTTGCACCACTGCCTTTCACCCTCCTCTCTCTAAGCCGACTCATCATTGGTGCCAATGAGGCCAACCACCATTGAGTCACTTGAAATTTGATGCTACTGTTGGAGCGGAACCTAGCAGTATAGTCGTGAGTCATCCACGTGAACAGCAGCTGGCTGAGCATGCAGCCCTGAGGTGTGCCAGTGCTCAGTGTGATGGGGCTAGAGGTTTTTCTGCCACCACCACAGAGCTAGTTTGTTCACTGATGCTGCATTTTTTGAGATTTGGGCTAAAGATCAAGGGACTTGATCTCAAAATTGACAGATTAGGAGATGGAAGTGCTGCCACTGAGACATACTGATGCCTTATTACTTCAGATCCTAATTTTAATTTAAACTAATTGTAATAAAAATGTATTAAAATGAACTGTTAAATAAATTGCATTTTCTTCATAGTCAAATGTGATTTTTTTTAAAAATTGTAATAAAGAAAGTTGGGTTCCAACAACTATACTTTATTAGCTAGTACTCATACCTTGAAGAGGCATCCATTTTGAATTTACTCTTAGTTGCAACAACTTATCCCTGACTCCCTCTAGTGGTCAGGATTATCCTTAGCACTATCATTTCATCCCCTTTCCTTGTGATGTTTAATCTAACAACATGACACACTAATACAGTATTCAATTCAATTTAAATTTCAACACATGCATAAATATAGACATCAACAGTACAAACTTTTTTAAAGTGTGCAGGTCTTTTTCTTTTAGCAATTCAGTCTGTCAGCTGCTTTGATAACACGTGTGGATCTTCTTAACACAGGTGCTTATAATCGGCTCTGTTGGTCTACTGTTGTCTAGCACTGGTGATATTACCCCTGTTGCTGTGCAGACTGGATCCTCTGCATTTGTCTGTTCATGCAGTGTCTCCTGAGTTTTCAGCAGGGCCCTTCAATTCCTCCTCAGTATCTGATCATCCTCTGTTCTGACAGTGTAGGATCTTGGATTTACATCCTGAATCTCACTGTGTTCTGTTGTGCCAGTGACCCAAAGCTTCTTGTTCATTTTTTATAGTATGCATTTTGTCTCCATTTCAGAAATTTTTGTTTCCATTTGACATCTTTATTGTTTGGGTCTGCAGAGTAGGGAGGTGTGGTTCATAGTCTACCTCCCATCAGAACCTCAAAGGGTGATATGCCATATTCAAGTGATGTAGCTCTGTAACTCAATAGAACTAGATAAGGATCTGAGTCACTGTCTTGTGCTTTTTGAGCAACTGTTTAACTATGTGAGCTCCTTTCTCTGCTTTACTGTTTGACCATGGATGCAGAGAACTTGAGGTCACATGTCAAAAAATATACTCTTCTCCAAAGTTCTGGAATTCTCTACAGCTGTAGCATGGTTCATTGTCAGTGTAGATAATTTGAGGAATTCCATGTCTTGCAAAGATTGATTTCATATATTTAATCACACAAGCAGCCGACATGTTATGAAGCAGCATAATCTCCACAGATTGTGGAAATAATCAATAACCAGCAAATAATTATTTCCATCCATGTGGAACAGATCAGTCACAACTTTCTGCCATAGTTCTATTGGTAAGTCAGTTATGATTATGGATTCCTTTGCCTGCTTTGCATGATGTTTCAAACAGGTCACAGCTTGAAACCATCCTGTCATCATCAGCATTTATCACTGGCCAATAAACAGCAGTTCTGGCCCTCCTCTTGCATTTTTCCATTCCAAGGTGCCCCTCGAGCACACTTTTCAGCATCTCTTACAGTGTTTGAGGAATGACAGTTCAGGTCTGTCCTTTGGAAAAAAAATCTCAGCTCAGCTCTGATGTTGTCATATGGCTGACATTCAGATTCATTCAGATACTTGGTGATCTTCCGTAGAACTGTGTCTTGGTGATCTTCCGTAGAACTGTGTCTTGGTGATCTTCCGTAGAACTGTGTCTTGGTGATCTTCCGTAGAACTGTGTCTTGGTGATCTTCCGTAGAACTGTGTCTTGGTGATCTTCCGTAGAACTGTGTCTTGGTGATCTTCCGTAGAACTGTGTCTTGGTGATCTTCCGTAGAACTGTGTCTTGGTGATCTTCCGTAGAACTGTGTCTTGGTGATCTTCCGTAGAACTGTGTCTTGGTGATCTTCCGTAGAACTGTGTCTTGGTGATCTTCCGTAGAACTGTGTCTTGGTGATCTTCCGTAGAACTGTGTCTTGGTGATCTTCCGTAGAACTGTGTCTTGGTGATCTTCCGTAGAACTGTGTCTTGGTGATCTTCCGTAGAACTGTGTCTTGGTGATCTTCCGTAGAACTGTGTCTTGGTGATCTTCCGTAGAACTGTGTCTTGGTGATCTTCCGTAGAACTGTGTCTTGGTGATCTTCCGTAGAACTGTGTCTTGGTGATCTTCCGTAGAACTGTGTCTTGGTGATCTTCCGTAGAACTGTGTCTTGGTGATCTTCCGTAGAACTGTGTCTTGGTGATCTTCCGTAGAACTGTGTCTTGGTGATCTTCCGTAGAACTGTGTCTTGGTGATCTTCCGTAGAACTGTGTCTTGGTGATCTTCCGTAGAACTGTGTCTTGGTGATCTTCCGTAGAACTGTGTCTTGGTGATCTTCCGTAGAACTGTGTCTTGGTGATCTTCCGTAGAACTGTGTCTTGGTGATCTTCCGTAGAACTGTGTCTTGGTGATCTTCCGTAGAACTGTGTCTTGGTGATCTTCCGTAGAACTGTGTCTTGGTGATCTTCCGTAGAACTGTGTCTTGGTGATCTTCCGTAGAACTGTGTCTTGGTGATCTTCCGTAGAACTGTGTCTTGGTGATCTTCCGTAGAACTGTGTCTTGGTGATCTTCCGTAGAACTGTGTCTTGGTGATCTTCCGTAGAACTGTGTCTTGGTGATCTTCCGTAGAACTGTGTCTTGGTGATCTTCCGTAGAACTGTGTCTTGGTGATCTTCCGTAGAACTGTGTCTTGGTGATCTTCCGTAGAACTGTGTCTTGGTGATCTTCCGTAGAACTGTGTCTTGGTGATCTTCCGTAGAACTGTGTCTTGGTGATCTTCCGTAGAACTGTGTCTTGGTGATCTTCCGTAGAACTGTGTCTTGGTGATCTTCCGTAGAACTGTGTCTTGGTGATCTTCCGTAGAACTGTGTCTTGGTGATCTTCCGTAGAACTGTGTCTTGGTGATCTTCCGTAGAACTGTGTCTTGGTGATCTTCCGTAGAACTGTGTCTTGGTGATCTTCCGTAGAACTGTGTCTTGGTGATCTTCCGTAGAACTGTGTCTTGGTGATCTTCCGTAGAACTGTGTCTTGGTGATCTTCCGTAGAACTGTGTCTTGGTGATCTTCCGTAGAACTGTGTCTTGGTGATCTTCCGTAGAACTGTGTCTTGGTGATCTTCCGTAGAACTGTGTCTTGGTGATCTTCCGTAGAACTGTGTCTTGGTGATCTTCCGTAGAACTGTGTCTTGGTGATCTTCCGTAGAACTGTGTCTTGGTGATCTTCCGTAGAACTGTGTCTTGGTGATCTTCCGTAGAACTGTGTCTTGGTGATCTTCCGTAGAACTGTGTCTTGGTGATCTTCCGTAGAACTGTGTCTTGGTGATCTTCCGTAGAACTGTGTCTTGGTGATCTTCCATAGAACTGTGTCTTGGTGATCTTCCGTAGAACTGTGTCTTGGTGATCTTCCGTAGAACTGTGTCTTGGTGATCTTCCGTAGAACTGTGTCTTGGTGATCTTCCGTAGAACTGTGTCTTGGTGATCTTCCGTAGAACTGTGTCTTGGTGATCTTCCGTAGAACTGTGTCTTGGTGATCTTCCGTAGAACTGTGTCTTGGTGATCTTCCGTAGAACTGTGTCTTGGTGATCTTCCGTAGAACTGTGTCTTGGTGATCTTCCGTAGAACTGTGTCTTGGTGATCTTCCGTAGAACTGTGTCTTGGTGATCTTCCGTAGAACTGTGTCTTGGTGATCTTCCGTAGAACTGTGTCTTGGTGATCTTCCGTAGAACTGTGTCTTGGTGATCTTCCGTAGAACTGTGTCTTGGTGATCTTCCGTAGAACTGTGTCTTGGTGATCTTCCGTAGAACTGTGTCTTGGTGATCTTCCGTAGAACTGTGTCTTGGTGATCTTCCGTAGAACTGTGTCTTGGTGATCTTCCGTAGAACTGTGTCTTGGTGATCTTCCGTAGAACTGTGTCTTGGTGATCTTCCGTAGAACTGTGTCTTGGTGATCTTCCGTAGAACTGTGTCTTGGTGATCTTCCGTAGAACTGTGTCTTGGTGATCTTCCGTAGAACTGTGTCTTGGTGATCTTCCGTAGAACTGTGTCTTGGTGATCTTCCGTAGAACTGTGTCTTGGTGATCTTCCGTAGAACTGTGTCTTGGTGATCTTCCGTAGAACTGTGTCTTGGTGATCTTCCGTAGAACTGTGTCTTGGTGATCTTCCGTAGAACTGTGTCTTGGTGATCTTCCGTAGAACTGTGTCTTGGTGATCTTCCGTAGAACTGTGTCTTGGTGATCTTCCGTAGAACTGTGTCTTGGTGATCTTCCGTAGAACTGTGTCTTGGTGATCTTCCGTAGAACTGTGTCTTGGTGATCTTCCGTAGAACTGTGTCTTGGTGATCTTCCGTAGAACTGTGTCTTGGTGATCTTCCGTAGAACTGTGTCTTGGTGATCTTCCGTAGAACTGTGTCTTGGTGATCTTCCGTAGAACTGTGTCTTGGTGATCTTCCGTAGAACTGTGTCTTGGTGATCTTCCGTAGAACTGTGTCTTGGTGATCTTCCGTAGAACTGTGTCTTGGTGATCTTCCGTAGAACTGTGTCTTGGTGATCTTCCGTAGAACTGTGTCTTGGTGATCTTCCGTAGAACTGTGTCTTGGTGATCTTCCGTAGAACTGTGTCTTGGTGATCTTCCGTAGAACTGTGTCTTGGTGATCTTCCGTAGAACTGTGTCTTGGTGATCTTCCGTAGAACTGTGTCTTGGTGATCTTCCGTAGAACTGTGTCTTGGTGATCTTCCGTAGAACTGTGTCTTGGTGATCTTCCGTAGAACTGTGTCTTGGTGATCTTCCGTAGAACTGTGTCTTGGTGATCTTCCGTAGAACTGTGTCTTGGTGATCTTCCGTAGAACTGTGTCTTGGTGATCTTCCGTAGAACTGTGTCTTGGTGATCTTCCGTAGAACTGTGTCTTGGTGATCTTCCGTAGAACTGTGTCTTGGTGATCTTCCGTAGAACTGTGTCTTGGTGATCTTCCGTAGAACTGTGTCTTGGTGATCTTCCGTAGAACTGTGTCTTGGTGATCTTCCGTAGAACTGTGTCTTGGTGATCTTCCGTAGAACTGTGTCTTGGTGATCTTCCGTAGAACTGTGTCTTGGTGATCTTCCGTAGAACTGTGTCTTGGTGATCTTCCGTAGAACTGTGTCTTGGTGATCTTCCGTAGAACTGTGTCTTGGTGATCTTCCGTAGAACTGTGTCTTGGTGATCTTCCGTAGAACTGTGTCTTGGTGATCTTCCGTAGATCATACACACAACTGTGAAATTTCTCAAGTCCATAGACCAGACTCTTTCTTGATCTGTGCATATTGACATACAGGTGTTGTCATCATCCTTAAAGTGTACGCTACTGACCCTACAATCTTCTTCCACAGCCTGAAGTAGTGTGGCATCTTTTCCATCTTTTGAAGCATTTGTGGATATTTTTGTCCTTCTGGATGTGTCACAGAATCTCAAAGGCTCTGATTTTGTGGTTAGAATGGTCTTCAGTCATCCCCATTCTTTCTTGTGGTTGACTGTCCACTTGAATTCACATTTGTCCTGTAACAGCTTCCTTAGGTACATTGTTTGGGAAGACAGATTTGGTATAAATTTACCAATGAAATTGATGATTCTCAGCACTCTCAATATGTTTTTTTTTGCCACTGTGTATGGGCATCTCTAAAATTGCTTTCACCTTGCTCTTGTCTGCCTGCTTCTGACAGTTTATCTCCCAGAAAGGGGATTTCCTTCACACTAAGCTGACATTTTTCTCTGTTTAACTTTAATACATACATCTGGATGTGTTGTAGCACTTTGATGGGCCTCTCATTGTGTTCTTCTTGTGTGGATCCTCATAGGATCATGTCATCCATGTATACACATGTACCCTAGTTATGCCTTCTATGATGTGCCCCTCTGTCCCGTGGAACACTTCTGGAGCTGAGGAAATTCCAAAAAGGCATCCTCAGACAGGAGTATCTGCCAAACAGGGTAAAAAATGTACAGTATTTTGTACTATCTTCATGTAGTTTTATTTTCCAGAAGCCCTGGTAAGCATCCAATTAAAACTTTGCACCGGTGATCTCACTTGTACTCTCATCCCTGGTTGGAATCTGATAATGTTCTCTCTTTATATTGGCATTCAAGTCTTTTGGGTCCATGCACATGTGTAGTTCACTATTCTTCTCTTTGACACCCACTGTTGAATTCACTCATTCTGTGGGCTCCTCCATTTCCTTTATGACACCTAATTCTATCATTTGGTCAAGTTCTTGCTTGAGTTTTTCTTTTAGGCTGGAATCTGCCTTGGGGCATGCACTACTGGCTGCATTACTACTGCCTCTTTTAACTGTATCTTACAGGTAGATGGTAGAACACCAAACTCCTTGAAGATATCTGGAAATTGACCCAGTTGCTATGCTGTTCTATGCATTGTCACTGTCAATGTGGCACCCCCTCTTGACACCCAGCAGTGATTCAAGTCCATCTGGGACTATTACAAACTTGAGGTGGTGCTCTTTATCTTTAACTTTCATCTTGACTTTACATGTGCCTTTTGTGTTCATGATAGGATTTAAACCTGCAGGATTTGCATGGAAGTATGGCTTTATCTTCATTGCCCTGATGTTGTGCTCACAGATCAAATTGATTTTTGCCCCATGTCTAGCTTGAAAGGAATATTCATTCCATTTGTATGCAATGACACTGTCCACCTATCCTGCTTGACTCTGTTTATAAACCAACAGAAACTGAAAAGCCACACATAGTCTTCCTGCACTATCCATGCTAATGAAGTACACATCACTATGAGCATTTTCTTCTATAGTGTGTACGCTTTCACTTTTGTTTTGTTTCCATTTGGAAAAACATTGCTTTGCATAATGATTCTGCCCTTTGCACTTATTACAGTCTTTTCCCTAGGTGGGGAATAGTTTTGGTGCATGTTGAGTGCCACATCCTTTACAATTGAATGTCTCTCAACCTTTTTGTTATTTCATATATCTCATTTTTTGGGGTTTTTTTTTATACTCTCGCTAAACTTTTTATTGTGCTGCAGTGCTATTTCACTGGTGTGGCATATCTTCACTGCTCCAGCTAAGGTAAGTTCTGTCTCTCACAGCAACCTCTCTCTCACTTTCTTATCAGTAAACCCAAACACAATTTGATCATGGATCACTGAATCTTGCAGCAATCTGAAATTTAATTTCAAGTCCGTTAAAAAGTATCAAAGCTCTCTCCCTGCAGATGCATGCATGAACTGAATACGTACCTCTCAATCATTTTATTTTTTTTGTGAACAGTGTTCATTAAATATCTCGATAACCTTGAACTTGCCCTGCTCAGCTGCCTCAGCAAATTCAAAGGTGTTGAAAAACTTTAGTGCTTGAGGTCCCACCACAGTAAATAGCAGTGCAATCTTCCATGCATCAGGTTTGCTCTCAAGTCCAATAGCTTGCAGATATAGCATAAATAATTGTTTAAACAACTTCTTCTCATGGTTGACATATCCAGTCCAATTTAGAGCATCAGGAATCTTTAAACTCTCCATGTTTTCTCCTGCTATCAACTGATTCTTACTCTGCATATTCCTAGTATTTCTTCCATTCCTGGTAGCATGTGAACTCCTCATACCATATGATGTTTATTTATTGTAATAAAGTAACTTGGGTTCTTTCATAACCACTATACTTTATTAGCTAATACTTATGACCTGTTGAGGCATCCATTTTTATTCTACTCCTAGCTGCAACAACTCATCTCCAATTCCCTCTACTGGTCAGGGTTATCACCAACACTTCTATCATTATAGCCAAATAAGGCCAACAAAAAAAACACCCAAATGTCATCACTTTGAAGCATGTTCATGGCTAAAATTGCCAAGAGAATTATCAGAGAGTTTAGAGAGCTACTGTACTTCTTAAGGTGAATACCACCACATATGTAACTTAAAACAAGAGGACCACTGGCAAAAGACAATTATAAAACTGCCCATGTTGAAATCTGAACTAAAATCAGAATATGCCTGAGCAGGTCAAGCAGAATCTATGGGAGGAGAAATTGGTATTGGTTTCTGAAGCAGTACTGTGAATTGTCCCTCTTGCCATGGATGCCTCTTGATTTACTGAATGCTTTCAGCAAGTTTTGCTTTTATTTCAAAAATCAGTTGTAGGTGGTTTCTTTTCAACTTAATAGCATTACGCCAGAGCTAGCCTGGCATGCCTTTCCATTACATTCTCTTTAAGCTTTCCAGTTCCAGGTCATCTAAAAATATTGCTTTTGGCTTCAAATCCTCCTTATTGGTCCCAATGCCCCACTCTTTCCCTTTATGAACATGTTTCAGCTTTTTAAGATTGGTTGCTCCACTGGGTTTCTGGGGGGGGGGGGGGGGGGGGGGAAGGGGATGTCCACAGCTGACAGCTGCCTGCAAGGAGATCAGCATTAGGAGCTTCTTTATTTCATATAAATATGCTCCATGGAATATGTCCTGTTCAAACTTTACTCTCATAGCATTTAAAATGTGCAATGAAAAGCTCCTTGTTGCCTGCTGATATTAATTGAAAATTAGAGTGCCTTGACTGGTGGCAACATTGTGTGGTGTGATATCTGCAAAGCATCAGACCCAATCTACAAAATCATTGAGGAGATCATTGGGGTCTACCTTTCCTCAATTTATGACAGTCACTGTGAGCATTGCTTAAATCAGACTCAAAGAATTATTGATGACTCCATCTAGCACAGTAGTATCTTTGACCTACTACCATCAGGAAGGAGGGTCAGGAGTATCAAAATCAGGATTGTCAGGGTGGGAAATAACTTCTTCCTGCAGGCTGGGAGATTGTTGAACAGTTTCCTGTAACCAAGTTTATATATATGTGTTTAATATGTGGTGTGTATATTGTATAATATGTGGGGTGTATAGTGAGCCCACCTTGCAAAGCCTTCCTGACCAGAGAAAAAAAACAAGCCTTCCGTCTCGCATGCAGCCACCTTCAGCGCAAACTCCGGGAGATCCAAAATGAGTGGTGGACTAGCCTCGCCAAACGAACCCAGCTTACCGCCGACATTGGCGACTTCAGGGGTTTTTATGAGACACTAAAGGCTGTGTACGGCCCCTCACCCCAAGTCCAAAGCCCACTGCGCAGCTCAGACGGTGAAGTCCTCCTCAGCGACAAGATCTCCATCCTCAATCGATGGTCAGAACACTTCCAATCCCTTTTCAGTGCCAACCACTCAGTCCAAGAATCCGCCCTGCTCCAGCTCCCTCAACAACCCTTGAGGCTAGAGCTGGATGAGGTCCTAACCCGGGAAGAGACATACAAGGCAATTGAACATGTGAAAAGTGGCAAAGCAGCAGGTATGGATGGAATCCCCCCCAGAGGTCTGGAAGGCTGGCAGCAAAGCTTTGCATACCAAACTGCATGAGTTTTTCATGCTCTGCTGGGACCAAGGAAAGCTGCCTCAGGACCTTCGTGATGCCATCATCATCACCCTGTACAAAATCAAAGGCGAGAAATCAGACTGCTCAAACAACAGGGGAATCACACTGCTCTCCATTGTCAGTCACCAACAAGCCTACAGCAGACGTAGACATACCCCTCCATAAATCTTCATCCGCGAAGCCAAGCCAAAGAAGAGATGTACAGTCAGATGGCAATAAACTTGAACTCTTGCACTGTTACACAAATAGAAACTGAATTTGGACATGAAAGTAGAGTTAATGCACTTCAGACATTAAACCATCATATTCTATGAAATTGCATTCGATAATTCACAACTTCCACTAAATATTAATACTAGGTTTAGAACATTGTACATGTGTGAAGCACCCATAATTGGCTTCAAAATGCCACAAAATGGAGTACTCCAATCACATTAGCTGTAGGAACAGACAACAAAGTTCTGATGAAGGGTCTTTGACCTGAAATGGGAACTAGATTTCTCTTTCCTCAATCGTGGTCTAACCTGCGGAATATTCCTTTCATATTTTTCTCTTTTGTTTTCTTAGATTTCCAGCATCTGTGCCTTTTTTTAAAAATTATTTTCAAGTAAGACAATTCATTTAAATGTACCATAACCTCAAGATTTGCCAAAATAGGATTACTTGTTCTTTGTTACTCCTGCTAAGTCCATATTAAGCCAATCTGGTAAACCATGGCAAGTAAACCCTGAGATAAAGAAACCAAAATTGCACAAAATAAATCCAGCTATGGAAGATTATGTAAAATGGCATTGTATTTTATGGATCTTAGGAGAATAAAAAGAGATCTGCTGGCAGGTATGAATTTTATTTATATCTATACATCTCTCTCTCTCTCTCTCTAAGTTGATTGGCAGGCTAGATACAAAATATTTCCCTTGGCTGAGGAGACTAGAACCAAGGGTTACAATCTCATTAGGATTGAAATAAGGAATAATTTCTTCAATTGGAGTAAGGTAATTCTTCTGCTATACTTGTCCCCCTCACTCCTCACCAGTATGTCCCCAGACCCAGATTTATGCTCCCCTTCCCCACCCCCCCCCCCCCACCCCACAGGCCTCATATCCCAATCCCCAATGTTTGGGGCTGCTCTCTCTGTATATTCCAAACTTACCTCTGGTACTCCATACAGAACATACAGGCCTGATCTTTACCTTCCCCCCCCCCCCACAAGAACATTATTTGATCCCTTCCCTCACCTCCTTCCTTTCCTGAGGGAGTCATATCTCCAATTCTTCTCCAGGCAGCAGTATTGTGAGACCCTTCCCCACTTTCCTATCCAGCTATATTGTGACTAATCCAAATGCCAGCAGCACCTCCAAGACATTTTCTCCGATTCGTTCTTTGCGCCCACCCATCCAGAATATCAACCACTTTTGTTCCATCTACAATCCCACCCCCCCCCCACCACCATCAAATCTCTAGGATCTTTCCTTCAACTCATTTGACCCCACAGCAGTATATATTCCCTCCTTGCACAACACCAACAGCACCTTTCTTCAAGACAATGCACAAGAACAGATTCAAAGCCATATATAGACTTCCACCCAGGCTGGCCTAAGGATGATATCTCAAGTATGCTCAGGAAAGGAATATCAAGAGAAAAATATGATTAAATAATATTTTGTATCTAGCCTGTCAATCAACTTAGAGAGAGTGAGAGATGTATAGATATAAATATATAAATAAAATTCATACCTGCCAGCAGATCTCTTTTTATTCTCCTAAGATCCATAAAATACAATGCCATGATTGCATTAACTTTTGATGCAGTGAGCAAAGTGGTCATTATCTACTACATTTACACTCTGCCAATGCAGGGTACATTTCAGTCTTTGGAAAAGTGGTGATTGTTGACTTCAGGAAGGAAAACCAGAAGTTATGATCCAGTGATCATTAGGGGATCAGAGGTGAAGAGAGTGAGCAAACTTAAGTTCTTGGGAGTCACCATTTTGGAGGAACTTTCCTGGACCCAACCCACTAGCAGCATAGTGAAAAAAACAAGTCAGGGCCTCTACTTCCTCAGGAGTTTGTGCAGGTTTGGTACAACTTCACAAACCTTGACAAATTTCTACAGATATTTGGTGGAAAGCGTGCTGACCGGCTGCATCATTGACTGGTATCGGAACACCAATAGCGTATAAAGCCCTGCGAAGTTAATGGACATCACAGGCAAAACCCTCCCCACCATCAAGACCATCTACGGGGAATGCTGATGTCAGAGGGCAGCAGCAATCATCAAGGATCCCCACCACTCAGCATATGCTTTGTTCTCTCAGCTACCATCAGGAAAGAGGTATAGATGCTACAAGACTGTTACCACCACATTCAGAAACAGCTGCTACCCTGACTTTTCAATCAGTGACTCGTTTAAGGATTCTTACTTTTGCCCTTCAATGATTTTTCTTTTCTCTGTACAGTACAGAGTGTTTGTTTACATTTCTTTATTTGTTAACGTGTGCATTGAGTACAGTCTTTTTTTTTGCACCATTAATAAATGGCAATTCTACCTTGCCCACAGGAAAAAAAAATTTTTGATTTGTATGTGTCATGTATGTATTCTGACAACACATCTAAAATCTGAATCTTGTCTTGCTGATGAGCTCTTGGAACTCATCAATCTCAAAGCAATTCTAGAGTTTTTGTGACTTTAATTACTCGTTCAGGAGAGTGTAATTATGGAAGAAATGCCCTTCTTTTAATTGCAAATGACAGGGTGAGGCACATCAGCTGGATTAGTCCATGGCTACAGTGGAATGAACTACTCTTTGCAGATGACGCCGCTTTAGTTGCCCATTCAGAGCCAGTTCTTCAGCGCTTGACATCCTGTTTTGCAGAAACTGCCAAAAGGTTGAAGAAAACTGAGGTCCTCCGTCAGCCAGCTCCCCACCATGACTACCAGCCCCCCCCACATCTCCATCGGGCACACAAAACTCAAAACGGTCAACCAGTTTACCTATCTCGGCTGCACCATTTTATCGGATGCAAGGATCGACAATGAGATAGACAACAGACTCACCAAGGCAAATAGCACCTTTGGAAGACTACACAAAAGAGTTTGGAAAAACAACCAACTGAAAAACCTCAAAGATTAGTGTATACAGAGCCGTTGTCATACCCACACTCCTGTTCGGCTCCGAATCATGGGTCCTCTACCGGCATCACCTACGGCTCCTAGAACGCTTCCACCAGCGTTGTCTCTGCTCCATCCTCAACATTCATTGGAGCGACTTCATCCCTAACGTCGAAGTACTCGAGATGGCAGAGGTCGACAGCATCGAGTCCACGCTGCTGAAGATCCAGCTGCGCTGGGTGGGTCACGTCTCCAGAATGGAGGACCATCGCCTTCCCAAGATCGTGTTATTTGGCGAGCTCGCCACTGGCCACCGTGACAGAGGTGCACCAAAGAAGAGGTACAAGGACTGCCTAAAGAAATCTCTTGGTGCCTGCCACATTGACCACCGCCAGTGGGCTGATATCGCCTCAAATCGTGCATCTTGGCACCTCACAGTTTGGCGGGCAGCAACCTCCTTTGAAGAAGACCGCAGAGCCCACCTCACTGACAAAAGGCAAAGGAGGAAAAACCCAACACCCAACCCCTACCAACCAATTTTCCCCTGCAACTGCATCTGCCTGTCCCACATCGGATTTGTCAGCCACAAACGAGCCTGCAGCTGACGTGGACATTTACCCCCTCCATAAATCTTCGTCCGCGAAGCCAAGCCAAAGAAGAAACAGTGAAATGAAACTCCTAGTACAATATTTTTGTCATTGAAAATGCAAGGGTAAGAGCATGGATTTATTGCTTGAGGCAGTATGTATGGCTGAATCTCTTACAATTCATAAGCACCTAGTGAAGGTAGTCATGTACAATCAAAATCCATGTTTTCTTTGGTCAGATAGCTAAAGATTTACAGATTTTAATCTAAGAACACACTCAAAATAAATGTAACTCAACACACTGTACTGATGGAAATTATGTTTGCCAATCCTTGGGGGTCACAGTTTCAGTAAAGCACAACCTCATCAAAATCTCGGGAAATAATATTTGCATTGACTTTGAAGATGGGACCTGCTTTCTACAGGAGGTCTTTTGCCATATCAAGTTTGTATTCAGAAATAATGGATATTAAAAGCCTATGATATTATACTTTATATTGTACTTAGCTGCACCAAGATCAGCTAAGGAGTCAAAAAGAAAAAAAAACTTACAACTGAGGTTAAACAGAAAAGCGACCTGAGTATTTTTCTCGTCTCCACTCAAGTGCTAGATGTCAGAAATAGTATAATTTCAAGTACTTTGAGAGTTTCAACTTTTTCTTTAAACACCATCCAATAACAGACAGGAAATCAATGATCGAAATATGTTCTGTTTTGGGAATGTCAAATTGAAAGTTCATTTTTGTGACTATGAGGAATTTGTTTAAAGTCTCTTTTGCTTATACAGTTAAAGTTAACAGTTTGAAAAAAAAATGTCCTCATAAAAATACGAACTGAAGTTTCAAGCTTTATTGAAATACTCATTCAAGATCTATCATATTCAAAAAAAATGTAGCATCATTATGCTACATTGTATTCTGAAGAGGTCAAAAGACTGCTTCAGTTTATGGACATGAATGACGTCCACAACAAACTTTCAGTGCATTGAAACAAAAAAGTCTTTAAAACCAGTGAGGAATTTAAAACAGGATATTAAATAAGAAATGAAATATGTACCATCTTGCAAATTGACTATTTATACAAGGCAGATAATACAGCAAATTGGTAAAGCTTGTAAAAAAAAAATACATGATCAAAAATATAAACATTTAGCAGTGAGTGGAGTGGATTAACATTGGCCTATTCAGGAACTACAAAGTAAAACTGGAGTGGTATAACATTGGCCTATTCAGGAACTGCAAAGTAAAACTGGAGTGGTATAACATTGGCTTATTCAGGAACTGCAAAGTAAAACTGGAATGGTATAACATTGGCCTATTCAGGAACTGCAAAGTAAAATTGAACTGTGAAATGGAATTGGAAATTTTATGTATTGGCTGGATAAACAAAGTTTTGATGCACTTTTTAAATACATTTTAATAGCATGACTGTAATTATAGATGAGTAATGTAGATTTGTGTAAAAAATAAAGTAGGTCAAAACTAATTGTATATTCCAGCAGAAGAAACAAACATGTCTTTAGTTAAATGACTCCAATTAAATGCTGGTGATGAGAAGCTATGCCATGTTGTATTGGATTTGGTCAGGTAATCTAAAATATCAGTCTGGATGTAGACAGGTGTTACATAGCTGAAAATAAAATCCTTAAAATTGATCAGAATGAACGTACACATTCATCCATTCACGGTTTGGAGTTTATCTCAACTGGGTAAAGACATAAATAGCTATTGCAATGTTTCTTGTGACCGATAGGTGGAAACAATATTGTGTAAGAAAAGTGCATTGCCCACATTTGCCTAGCAAGATAGTAAATGTACATTCAAGCTGTTTAAGCTAATCACCATGATGCCTTGGTACCTCAAGGTACCCATTGCTTTCCATGTAAGGAAGGCTCAAACATTATTTGTTTGATAGCCAACATAAATATTTTTCATTTCACAGTCTGTAGGTGCTGGAAAATGAACAATAAACAAACTGCTAGCACAACTCAACAGGTCAGACAGCATCCTCGGAAAGAAATAGATAGGCGTTGGTTCAAATGCTTGGGTACTCCTATTTCTTTCCAAGGATGTTGCCTGATCTGCCAAGTTCCTCCAGCAATTTGTGTGCTGTTCCAGCCTTCCAGGTCCTTTGCCTTTACCAGAAGGATTTAAAAAGTTACCAAGGACAATTGGGAATGTGCAATAAATACTGACCTTTACAGTGGCACCAAAAATAAACATGAAGGAGGCAAAGTACATGAGGGAAAACTAGATACATTCAAATCTAAATCATAAATTACATGCAGTGTCCCAGAGACACTCTAAATCTTAGTTTTACAGCAGATGTGGTTGGTATATTTAGAACAGCCCCATTTATTTGAATGGCATTGATGACCTTCATTAAAAAGGTAAGAAAAAGCATTTTATTAGTTCAGTTCAGTCATCATTAATGTTTTAATTAATTTATGTGGTCAATATGGTTTTAGATGAGTTCGCTACAAAAGACAATAGGTGCTGGAATAGGCCATTCAGCCCATCGAGCCAGCACCACCATTCATTTAGATCATGGCTGATCTTCCACTATCAGTACCCTGTCCCTACCTTCTCCCCATAACCCTTAATTCCCCTATCCACAAGAACCTTATCCAACTCCTTCTTGAACTTATCCAGAGAACCTGCCTTTACCACCCTCTGCGGCAAAACATTCCACAGACCAACAACTCTCATTTTTGTCCTAAAGAGCCTTCCCTACATTTTTAAACTATGGCCTCTAGTCCTTGTTACATTGGGAAAATGTAACAAGTTTCTATGGTGTCCAATCCCTTAATTATCTTATATACCTCAAACATATCTCCCCTCATCCTTCTAAATTCCAAGTTTATCCAGCCTTTCAGCATACATCAATCTCACCATCCCAGGAACTAACTTTGTGAATCTACACTGCACTCCCTCAAAAGCGAGAATGTCCTTCCTCAAATTAGACCAGAACTGGACACAATATTCCAGGTGTTGTCTCACCAGGACCCTGCACATCTTTACTCCTATACTTTATTCCCCTTTTTATGAAGGCCACCATGCTTTTTGCCTTTTTCACACTATCTATGAAACTCTTCAGCTTGCTTCCCATAATAATTTTGCCCATTTTTGTTTTTAAGGGCCAAATTTTGGTCCTAACTATTTTTTTTCCTCTTTTCATAGCTAAAGCAGCTTTTATATTATTGGCTAGTTTATCCTTGTAGCTCATTTTTCCCTCCCATATACCTTTCTTAGTTCTCTTCTGTTGCTCTTTGAAGGTTTCCCAATCCTCTGGCTTCCCACTCCTCTTTGCTATATTCTACTTCCTCTCCTTGGTCTTGATACTGTTCTTGACTTCCTTTATCAGCCACAGTTGCCCTTCACTCACCTTAGAACCTTTCTTCTTCTTTAGAATGAACTGGTCCCGTACCTTCTGAAAAATGGCCATAATTACCTGCCATTTTTGTTCCACTATTCACCCAGTCAGGGTATCCTTGTATTGTTTTGTATTTCGGTGAGCTCCTCCTTCATGGCTGCATAATCCCCTTTCTTCAATTGAAATACTGATACTTCTATTTTTTTTATTCTCCCTTTCAAATTGCAAATTGAACTCACCATATTATGGTCACTATTACCCAATTGCTCCCTTACTTCAAGGTGCCTTATCAAATCCACGTTGTTACACAACACCAAATCCAAAATTATATTCCCCCTGGTGGGGTCCATCATGAGTTGCTCTAAGAATGTATCCTGAAGATAAAGTCTTCCTTCATTACTTAAATGCTTCTCAAACTTTTCCATATTTTCGTGATGAATGGAAGGGGATTTTTGCAATAACAAATGCCAGATGACAATCACGATTATCTAGAGATGGGGCCTTAATTTCTGTTCCTTTCAGCCAAAAGGCCTTCTAGGAACATGCCATCTTCACGTTTTTGCCTTTCATTTTACATAAAGGTATTATTCATTGATGCAACTAACCACCATACCCCACTGCTGCCACGGATCTTCAAATAAATAGTTTCCCATTTGGTTTTGGGTACAGGTTTTTGTTTATTTTTATTGAAATTTAAGGCAGTTAAGTAGTATGCAGAGAGGATTCTGTTCCTCTTTAGTTGATATCAGCTCACTTTCTTTTTCATCACGTATATGTATCACTGTGGGTTCCAGAGACCATAAAAAGTAAAAGCAGAATTGAATGTAATTTGTTAGAGTGCAATTACAAAAATGTGCTGCATTTTTGAAACATATCTCAATCTGCACTAATCTTTTTTTAAAAAAAGAAATCCAGATGACATGAGAGTTTATTCCAATATTGAGAGGTTTGCGACAAATGAGCGAGCAACTCTCTTTCAAAAATAAGAATTAAACTACAGTAGTGTTTTGCAATGCTGCCTTCAAAATCACAGCACATTATTAGGGATTAGCACATCTTGTGTGTATTATAACTAAAATAGTTTGAAAATAAGAAGGATATTTAGCTATTCACTCTTTTGATACCAGACAAATATAATCATTTGGTGAACAATAAATATAATTCCAATCTATTGAATAACTTCATCACTGTCACATGGTAACTGTGGAGTATTTGTTCTCTAATTCTCTGTCCCTGTATATGCTTGTTTGCTTATTATTAGTATGCAAGGATAACATTCTTAAGGTACACAATACATTTCTATCCAATGTTAACCTACAGTGTGATAGAAAACAGGTCATTTGCCTTGTTTATTTTGATTTACAGAACACAGGAACCCAATACCAAACAAATTAGCTGCTTGATCAGTAACCCATCCAACACTTTAACACACACTTCCTCCACCACTGGACATTGTAATTGCAGTGTTCACCAGTTAAAAGATGCAAAGCTACAACTTGCCGCAAGTTCTCTGATCAGACTCCCAAGCTCACAAATTTTACTAAGAACAGCAAGATCATGAGTAATGTATTCTCATATTTTCTTTGAAGTCACACACACAATCCTGACTTGAAAGCCACAGATTTCTGGGCTAGAATTTTAGTATTCACTACATAGCAAAGCCAGGTCACATCTATGCCAGGTAGGATTTTGTATGAGTGACAGCAAAATGAGTATTATTCTTCATTCATCATTAAGCATGCCTAGTGCCATCCATGCATACCATGTACTCAAGGAGTTCAAATTGATAATGAGGGGAGGGGAAAATGGGTGGAGTATTGGCATAAAAAGTACCCAATTTAATTGTTATCAGTATATTTTTACCTCAAGTTCTTTTGTGCAACACTTGATTACACGACTTGATAAAATTGGTATACATCTGCCTTATTTTCAAGCAATATTATATTTGAATTAATCTATCAATGAAAAGCCATATACTGCTCCTCTAGAACAGCTAAACTGTGGAGGATCTTCTATATAGTAGGGATCATTTTATCGGAGTAACAGGATTTCAGTTTAGTTCCTGTCTGATCTGCAGACAGCAGCCAGTGACATGCTGGATAGCAAAGAGCATGAATTGTGTGTCTCATAATTGTGTGTCTTATTCAAAATCTCTTCAACAAAAAGTAAGGTTGTCGCCTGCATCTTTCATTTGCTGACAGCTCATCAAGTATTGCATCGAAGGTTAATTAGAAAAATTATCTCATCAATGCAAGACAAAAAAAATAGGTTGACAGAGTTTTCTCCATTCTGATGTACCAACCTGCATCAGTCCTATTCTGTGTACACCTGTGATCTATCAAAGTCATTTCCCTGACAGTCCCAATGGATATTCGGCAACTCAGCCAAGCATGGCTGCTCTGGCATACTGACTGTACGAATGAAATTGGATGATTTAAATGGATTGTCAGTTTTAACCTCAAGTATATTTTGTCGAGCATTTTTTGTTCCACGACTCGGGTATAGGGATAAGTGGAAAATGTTGGATTAGCAGCTGGTGTCGCTGCAAGCAGTAGGACAAACCATGGGCTAAATGTCAATCAGGGAAAAGACTCCATTTCTGTCTCTCAAAATGAAAACTAATGGTATGTAAGAGACTGACTTATGTTTCAGCAATAAATGTTTCTTTCTTAGCATAAATATTAATGATGCTATTGCAATTATTTGTGGAACAGAGACATTTACAAAATTTCACATTAAGAATTGTTAACTTACACAGCAGAATGATAAAGGAAAACCAATCAAATGTATTTTTGTACCAATGACATTTAAACCCATGGGCTAAATTATTCAACTTTTCTTAAATATTAAAGACTATTAAACTGAGACAAAGCTTTGTACATAATGTGTATTAATAAAAATATTCATCAGTCTAAATGTACCATTTCACTTGCAAATTACATTCTGGGTAAACCATTTTCAGGCACTTGTCCTTTACTCCCTGGCTGTTTATTTGTCCTTTTCTGTCTTGCAAATTTCAAAACAAGGTATCTATGTCCCTAATGAGCATAAATTAAAGTTATGAAATAATCTGCTTAAACCATGTTACTATTCAACTATGAAACAAAGTTGGAAATTGTTCTTTGAGTGATTTATACCCTAACTCACTAAAGCCTTTCTAATAGTTAAGGGTCACATCAGGAACTTCAGCTCAGCACTACCCAAGATAAATCAAGTTGCTTAATTGGCACCTTGAATACTGACTGCAATGTTAAATCCATTAAATGCACTATATCAAATGGTTAAATAAATTTTGACAGCATCTTCCAAACATGCAAACCATACCTACTGGGTACACACTAATGCTATCACGTGCAAGTTCCTTTCCAAATTGCACAGCACCCTGATTTTGATATTTGTCACCATTCCTATATTAGTTTTTTGGCATAAAATAGGACTTTCTACCCATTCACCAAAAGAATGGTGAATTATTACACTCTTGATTAAAAAGAAAAGGGAAAATAGTTCTTGTCTTTCCACTGGCTCCTATAAAGGAGCAAATGGGGAAGTCAAAGAAACATTGATTCACACTGTAGTGGCATCAGTCTGAACTGAGAGAGTCAAAGGTACTTGCTTCTGTCAATTAAAAAAAATATGAATGCATTGAGCCAGGAACAAGGAGTGGAGGGAAAAGGATGGGGGAAGTGAGTATCGGCACCTTCTGTAGTTTAATCCTGGTACTATCGAAGGTCTCCACAATGGCCATTTTGATTAAACTGAGCATTTTCCTCCCCAAGGATAAAGTCATACAGCCAAGCTTCATCTCTGCCCATTATCTGCTGCCATCTCCAATTATGCATCAACTTCTCCCGACAAAGAGAGGGAAGTGTATTGTTGTAATACAGCAAGCATGAATGTCATAAATATCGTTATTGAATTGTAGCTGTATATCTAAACTATTTGCAGCAATGCTGAAAGTGAAATAAACCTATGAATGACTGAATTCTGACTGATGGTGTTGATTGGTAAGTGATGGGGCTGTGGTGAATAAAAATGACTAAGGCTAGACTATTTACAGCAGACATCAACCCCACTGGTAACCATTAATTCACAACCTTCAGAGAGTTTCTCAGAAAGTCCCTATATACCAATAGAGCAGATATTTCGTCTTTTCCATTGCCAACCTAAACAACTGGTGCATTGCCACAATATCTTGAATACACTATTCTAAAAGCTCCCAAATCAGGAAATAGACCAGCTCATCTTCCACAAGCACACTACAATCCCCTTTTAGATTCAGCTGGTGAGATTTAAGTGGTTTGGGCACCTAGTCAGGCATAAAGCAGATTGGTCTCTGAATGAGTCACATAGCCAATAAATAGTATAGTTTGTGTGAACCGAATAAAGCAAATGACTTAAATAACGCTGTTTTTAGCATTCTATCCATAACAGCAGCTACAGATACAACAGGGTTTCGTTCCTGAGAACTGGTCATGACCCAACTTTTCATAAGAATGAAATGAACAAAAACAATGGGTAGGAGAGGATCATAGAAACAGCTGAGATGGGAGAGTGATACAGCACAGGAAGAGCAAACAGGCATGGGAGATTGAACAGACACAAAGAGAGCTAGTGGGCAAGAGGAGAGTGTACAGCCTGGTAAGAACGATCAGGTATGGGAAGGCTGAGCAGGCAATGGGAGAGTGAGTAGACACAAGGAGATCGAGCATGTACGAGAAGAGTGAGCAGGCATGGGAAAAGTAGGCAGGCACGTTAAGATTGAGCAGACATGTGAAGAATGAGCAGGCACAGAAGAGTGGCCACCAGCCAACCTCAGTCCAATGAGCATGCTGAGTGCTCCTAGCTCTGCTCAAGTTGTATCAGCCCCTGATGTTATGGCTCAGGAAGGGGTAAAATGGCACTTATAAATGCTCTGTTCCTACCTGACAGAAGTTGCTTGCAGCCCCACAACAGCTGGAAAATGCATCACCATCTATCCCTTCCATCACATAAGTACTCATTCATATGTACAGAGTGCCCATTGAGTGAGTATTCATGATGAAATGAGTAGCTGTATATAGGTTAGTTTTGCATTTGTGATTTCTCTGTCACTCTACAGTGGGATATATACTCTAATAAATAATTTTGTTCTCAATTTAAATTGATTAGTAGTCACCAACTTTATTCCTTTTGACCCTAAGTTCAAGGACTTGCAAGTATTCAGTAATTAATTGTATCAATTAAGTTCAGGTTCAAGTTTATTTATCATCTGTAATCAGTATCACCTGGTGAAACAGCATTCTCCAGTCTGTGATGCAAAAACAGACAAATCACACATACAGACAAATTATAAATATATACAAATAACAAGCCACAAACGAGACTGCAGCTGACGTGGACTTTTACCCCCTCCATAAATCTTCGTCCGCGAAGCCAAGCCAAAGAAAAAAAAAGTTACAAATAAATAGTAGTGTCACTGGAAGTTGTTTTCATAGTTCAATAGTCCTGTGATTTATGAACCTCTTGAAACAATGATCAAAGAAAATCACATTGATGGGGTGGGTGGGGAGAGAGAATGGAGACTCCAGTGATTTTCTCTACTGCTTTTATGATCCCGTGGATTGACCTTCAATCCAATACTATGGAGCAACTGAACCACATTGTGATGCACCAGAAAGCTTTCGATAGAGTAAGTGGACAGTAGCCTTGCCCACCTCAGCCTTCTAAGGAAGTACAGTCACTGTTGCACCATCCTGACAAGTGAGGACCTGTCCAGGATAGGTCACTTCTTAAATAAACTCTGAGGAACTTGGTCCTCTCCATTATCTCCACTACTGTTAATGTTAGTTGGAAGGTGGTCTTAAATTAAAGAATGAGTCACACATTAATTTTAGATAAAGAATTAGCAAACAAAAAAATATACAGATGCTGGGGTCTTGTGCAGAACACAAAAATTCCGGGGAAACTTAGCAGATCACGTAGGTATCAAGACCACATAAAAAGGTAGTTGACATTTCAAGTCTGTACCCTTCTACAGGGGAGCAGAAAAACAGGTAGACAAAATGGGGTGGGGGGAGGGGAGGGGGAGGGGAACTGAAGGGAGAGGAAAAGGAGAGAAAAAAATGAAGCTGAGAAATGATATGAATGAGGGCTGAAAGCTAAGAAAACAGAAGAAATGGGTAGTTAGAGGAAGGGAAAGTAAGAGATGGAGGGTGGGGGAGGTTAATGGAAATTAGATGCTGATATTGATGCTGTCTGGATGGCGACTGCTGTGAGGGAATACAAAGTGTTGTTTCTCCAATTTGCAAAGATAAATGTGTTAGTTGCTTTGACATCTCAAGGAGAATAGTAATGTTTGTAATTATTTAAAATATACTGCTTGCAAACAGCACCCTTGACTTGCTTGCTTAAAGTTCAATGCATTCTATAAAAATTTACCCTGGGAAAGCATATTGTTGGGCGCTACCAGTTGCCCCAATAATCACGGAGACAAAGACTGAGGGGAACGATAGGCTTTATTATACAATAGACAGCTGGCCCGGTTCTAGGCTAGGGAAAATGAGGAGAGGGAGAGGAGACTCGACCTTTATCACATGGGGGAGACCAGGGACGAGTCAAGGACAGCATATCACCAGGAAGGTGGGTCATCCAGTTCACACAACCATATCACCACGCATATATTGCGTACAGAGCTTTCTGACCTCATGTTGGAAGGTGGGATTAAACAGGGAAGTTTTTTTTTTCTGTGCAGTACACATAAGTGCTGGAGAAACTCAGCAGCTCATGGGGCATCTATAGTTTAGAATAACCAACATTTTGGGCCTGTCCCCTTCATCAATATATGACCCCAAAAAGCAAGTAGGTGGCAGAATAAAAAGTTGGGGCAAGGAGCACATGTTAACAGGTAAGAGGGAGTTATATGGGTGGGAAGAGAGAACAAATAAAAGTTGAGAAGTGGTGGGGAGGGGGGTAAATCTCTGAATGGAGAGGGAATGGGGTTGGGAACTGGATCAAATGAGACAAAGGGAGAGCGAAAGACTTTGGGGGAGGTGGGAGTTTAACAGAAGCTGGAGGTCAAGGTTAATGCCATCTGGATGGAGGGTGCCCAGGCAAAATATTTGGTCTTGACCCTCCAATTTTGTGAGTAGCGTTGGTTTGGCAGTGCATGTGGCCATGACAGTGTGGGTATAATGTGTGGAAGTAAAATGGTTGGCCATTGAGAAAAACAAAGGGTTTTGAGACCTTCTGTTTGGGGGATGGAGATGCAAAGATCGTTTGTCCATTGTGAAAATGAGGTAATTGACTCCAGGGAACTGGCAGTTTTTGAAGTGATGGGAGGGCACGTTGGGTATTGTGGATATAGATAAGAAGGGTCAGGAGTAGAGGGGACAAAATGGAGTTGAGGTAACATGATACATCTCAGTGGGGCATGAGCACACAAAACAATTTTCTTTCCCAGGGCAATTAGGTTTGTGGATCTTGGGTTTTAGAGATTGCATTTACATCGAATTCTCCAGCTTCTGTTAAAAACCCCTTCTTCCAAGTCTCTATTTTTCCCTATCCCTCTATCTCTTTTCTGCAGCTCACCACCCCTTTCCTTCCCTCTCCATTTAGAGTTACCCTCTCACCCTATCATTTCTCAGCTTTTTCTCCTCTCTTCCCATCAATATCTACCTATGACCTATTTCTTATTGGCCTGTTCTCCTCCCCCTGCCCCTTCATCCTTCCTCTTCTTCCACCCCCCCTTCCCCCCACTTTTTATATTCAGGCACCTGTCTGCTCTTTGCTCACATCTTGACAAAGGTTCAAGCCCAAAACATTGGTACCCTTTAGAATCTTCATGATCTGCTGAGTTTCTCCAGCACTGTTGTGTACTCCACGACAATCCCAGCGTCCGCTGACTTTCTCATTTAAACACAAGCTTTTGTTCGAACTGGCATCACTGTGATTGGTCAAATAGTCTCCTCCTGTATTATACATTTTGTATCTTCTGACATTGAGAAGATAAGATGATGTGGTCTTCTAAGCAGAAAAATTGCATGGTTTTTGTCAGATTTTTTTATTTAATGAGGAGACATATGAAGAACTTTGGTGATAAAGCTTGGGAAGAGCAAACAGACATGTGAGATTGAACAGATGCAAAGAGAGCGAGTAGGCAAGAGAAGAGTGTACAGCCTGGCAAGAGCGATCAGGCATGAGAAGGGTGAGCAGGTAATGGGAGAGTGAGCAGATGCGAGGAGATCGAGCAGACACAAAAAGATCTAGATGAAAGGACTGTCCAGTCTGAATCTCCCTGACCTTCCCTAACCCCTCCCTTGGCTCCTCCCCAGATTTCCCATGCCCGGACTTGCCCTCTCTTGATCCTGTACCTGGAATCTGGCCAAGTAGTGTATCAGTAATGCTCAGGTTTTTGGTATTAAAGCCGTTTAATCACTCCATCATGTCGACGATATTATTGTGTGCTCCACAGGATCAACATTGCTTAATGCTCACAAATAATGAACAAAACACCCACAAATAAGCAATTGTCTCTTTCTTTCCAACTCCCGCTATCTCCATTGCTTCACAGAGATTTGAATTTGCCAACTCATCTTCAAGTTTTAATTAACCCTACATGGAGTGAGGGGATACTGAATGCAATAAGATGATGATGGCTTCACATGAGAATAAGACCTCAGAACAGAGATGGAGAAAACAGTATCTGTATGTAATATATTATTAACTAAATTTATCTATTGCTTTCTAAAATGTCACATCTTTCCTGTAATAAAGTGATCAGGACTGCACTCAGTTCTACAGCTGTGCCTAATTATCTTTTATACATTTCTAGCAGGAGCTCCAGTCAATTTATTTTCAGTATCTCATCATAAAAAGGAAAGTATCCTGTGCGTCTTCTCAGCTTTTCTTCTGTCTGCCCTGCTATCTTCAGAGATCTTTGGAAACAATCCAAGTCCTTCAGTTTCAAGAACCTTTACTCCTTTATCATTCAGATTCAATCCATCCTCAAAGAATAGCTTCCATTTTGTCCAGAACTATTTCTGACATCATGAGAGCTTCCTTCTTTTTCCTGAATTACTTCTGCTTTTGGGGTATTGCCTTTGTGTGATGCACTGCTGTAGCAGAAACCAGACACAAAACTCGAGAAAGACTGTACAACAGGCTTTATTCAGTTAAAAGTCTCTGCTACAGTGGTAGCTGTACTGCTAACTCCGGAGAGACTGCTCGGGTGGGGCCAGCTCAGGATTATATCCTGGGCAGTTGATTGACAGCCGGCTGGGTGGAGTTAGGTCTATTCAAGTCGGCTGATTGACAGGTGGCCAGGTGTGGTCTGTCCTCCAGTTATCTTCTTGCAGGTACAGAGATCGCCCCCTGGTGTATCACCACACTTTGGTAAGCAGTCAGGCATGTGACCAGAGTGGTTGTTGTTCAGAAGTCAGCTTATAGCCAGAGAGGCTTGAGTAAGGCCAGCAATCAAATAAACAGAGGCATGTCTTTTTGAGTCCAGGGCCAATAGGGGAATGAAAAGTGAGATTGGTCATTGAATGAGGGAAGTTAGGCAGACAGATAAGGCCTTAAATAAAGACGCATCATAGAACGCGTCATGCTCTTTCAATGTGGATATCACTGGTTTGCTGTGTCATTTGAGTGCCAATGTGAACTTTGACACAAAATGTGGAGGCAAAGTGAACTCCGAAGAAAATAGTAACAGACCAAAGAAAATTAGATCCAAGATGAAACGAAGCTGATAGAAGTAAAAGATATTCACTTCTCACACCATCCAGACATTCACTTGGAAACTCTCTGGGTTGAATCTCCAAATTCAAAGTATATTGAGCTTTTATACCTTTTAAACTCACAGACAAAAATTAATGATTAACTACCGCTTCAATGGCTATAAGGACATTTCGAGTGTAGACAGGCAGCTTTGAAAAATTGCATATTTACAATGTGCACACAGTTCAACTGGCAAAATCTGTCTGAATATTCAAATATCAGTTTCTGGAGCATTGATTCTGAACACAAAGTACTGGACAGCTGAAATATGGTACCTTTGTAACAACATGGGTAGATGGTTCCCTGGGAATTTAGAAAGCCTGGTTGACGTATCAGTTATCTCAATGCCTTTACAGCCCCAGCGATCGGGATTGTTGTTCGAATCCCATTCTATCTGTAAGGAGTTTGTATATTCTCCCTGTGTCTGCGTGGGTTTTTCTTGGGGACTTCAGTTTCATCTCACCGTTCGAAACGTACCGGGGGTGCAGGTTAATTGGGTGTAAATTAGGTGGCATGGGCTCATGGGCTGAAATGGCTTGTCATGTACAAATAAAACATTTTTAAAAAATTTAATTGTGATAAAATAGACATGTCCTGAATTCTGTATTGAGTGACAGGGATGAGTTTTTAAATGTGCCTTAATATAATGTTACAAACTGATGAATGGTTTCAATTGCCACTGAATGCCTATTAACATGAGGATTCACTTATCGTCTTCCCCAACATAATCCTTCTGATGGCACAGAATCCAGAATGGAGATGCAGTTGTGGGTCAGTGGCATGAACAGGACTTGGCTGAGCACACAGCCCTGAGGTGCACCAGTGCCCTGTGTGATGGTGCTTGATATTCTGCTACTGACCCAGACAGATTATGGCCTTTCCATTAGGAAGTCCAAGATCCAGTTACAGAGAGGGGTGTTGAGTCTCAGCAAGGACAACTTTTTCTCCAACCCCTAGGAAACTATCGTATTAGATGCCAAACTAAAGGCAATGAAAAGCAGCTTGGCATATGAGGCATCATTCTGAGGTGGCCAAGATGGAGTGAAGCGACAAGGCTATAGCATCTTCTGTGGAATGGTTTCTTCTATAGGTGAATTGAAATGGGTCCAGCATCTCTTGGAGGAGTGCTTTGATGTGTTTCATCACCAGATGCTTGAAGCATATATTAATGGTAGTCCCACAGAGCAGTAGTAATTGAGACCTGTTATTTTTGCCCTCTTGGGTATCAAGATGATAGTGAACAGTCTTGAACCCTGTAGTGAGGTGTTCAAGACTTCTGTGAAGACTTCCATCAATTTCTCTGTGCAGTCCTTCAATACCCAACCAGGTATGTTGTCTGGTCCCATGGCCTTGTGTGGGTTCACCTTGGATAAAGTTCTCCTCATTTTGGCCATGGCTATGCAGGGGGCCAGATAATCAGAGGAACATGGAGGTTTTTTGGTGTCATTCTGTTCTTCTCATCAAACCATGCATAGAAGGTATTCAGTCTGTCCAGAAGGGAGGTGTCATTGTCCCTCATTTGCAAGATTAACTTGTAATCTGTTATAGTCTTGATCCCTTGCCACATGTGCCTCGTGTTGTTGCTATCACACAGCTGTCTGTGGATCTTTGGTGCATTACCCTGCTCTGCATTCTGGTTGCACAGGAAAGTTCAGTCCTGGCTGATCTTAATGCCATCTACACCCAGTTCTGAAGGCAGCACAACAAGCTCTAAGAAGAGTTCAGACAACTGCATCCAACCATGGTTTCTGGTCAACCCTGGTTGTGAAGCATTTGATCTCGGTGACGTCCTCAATGACCTTGCTGATGTAGCCTGTCACTGAGCTTGTGTACTCCTCTATGTTTACACAACTGTTAAATGTGATTGCCTCCCTGAAACAGCTCCCGTCCGTGGTCTCCAAATAGTCCTGCAACACTACTGTGCCCCTTGGCCACATCCTGATCTCCTGGGAACTGACTGAGCTTACTTTGCCAGTGGTCAGTACGCCAGAATAGCAGGACAGACATGTGATCCATTTAACCAAGGTGGGGGTGAGGTGCAGCCTTGTACGCACCAGGGATGTTGATGCATGCCTGATCCAGGGGGTTCTCTTCTCTGGTTGCGAAGCTCACATGCTGCTGAAACTGTGGTAAGACTGTTTACAGGTTGGCATGATTGAATTAGCCATCAGCAATCATGGCACCATGAGGGTGGGAAATCTGGGCTTCGTAGATGGCACCATAGATGGGCTTCACCCTCATTAGCTAAGGCGGAATGTAGACCGAGGCGATCAGCATGGCTGAGAATTCCCTGAGCAGATAGAAGGGTCTACATTTCACCAGGAGGTACTCTATCTCTTTTGAGCCAAAGGTCTTCACAATAGATGCATCAGTGCATCAATTCTCATTGATGTAAATGCACAGTTGCCAGAAGCAGCATCATCTCTGTCTGCCCTGAAGGAGATAAGGCCGTCTGCCTCCATTTGGCCCATATCCCTCTAAAATTATCCCATCCAGATATCCATTCAATTTTCCCTTTTCAATATTACCTGCCTCAACCATCTCCTCCAGCAGCCTCTTCCATACTCTCACTACTTTCTATGTAAAGATGTAATCCTTAATTAAACTTCACCCGTCACCCCTCACCCTAAAGCTACTGTATGTCCTCCAGTTACCAATTACACTGTGAAAAAGAACCTCTTGTGAATTTTTTTTTAATATAATTCTACGAGATCATTCCTCATCCTCCTGTGCTCCAAGGAACAAATGTCCCAACCTTTCCAACCTGTTCAATCACTCCTGATTGCTCCTTGTGAACAAAATGGACGTTCTGCAAAGGAGTCAACCACATTCCCATTTCTTCCATTTTAGTCTGTTATATATGGTGTCACAATGTGGCCTTCTCTACCCACAAAAAGCAAATTGGGTGACCGTATATATTGTAAATATGTGTGCGATGTCCATATATATGTTTATATGCTTTTTACACTGAGGACCGAAGATTGCTGTTTTGTCCTTTTATCAGGTGTACCTAGCTCATAACTAAATAACTGTAAGACTATAAGTGTTCAAGAATCTAGTTCCCATGAATTTACAATTGTATGATAAAATTGCACTTAAACTAAATTTACTTTGTGGAATGCATCCATTTATTCTGCAAGACTGTCCCTAAATTTCCAGATGCTGATGACTTTAATTCTCCTTCCTAATCCCAGCCTGATTTCTCCTTTGGCTTCCTCGACTATTCCAACAAATCCAGATATAAGATCTTCCATCTTGGCATATTGCTGGTGCAGGACTCAAAATTCAATTTTAGAAAACACAGTTAACCCAGCCATTCTATTCGTGTCACAACTCACTAGTTCAAATGTAAGCTCACCCATCTGTGATATTAACACATTTTTGCTCTTCTGATAGTTGGTACCTGATCTAGCTGGGTGCATTCTCTTTTATTTGAAAATTTCAGTAATCGCTCTATTTGCATCTCAAAGCTCCATCATTTTTCTTTCTCTTTGACCTTTATTCATCTTGTGCTTACCCCCTCAAAAGATCAAACAATTGAATAACACTCATTACCATTTCGTTGACAGCACTTTTGGTTCTGTAACCCAAACAATCCTGTCACAAATACATTCATTTTCTATCCACCCACCCCTTCTCTAACTTAAAACACAACTTGGTTTCCCACGTTTCTAGTTCTAATGAAGTTTATTGATCTGAAAAATCTATTATTTTTCTCTTGCCAGAGTTGCAGCCTGACCTGCTTAATGTTTTCCTCTTTTTTTTAATTTTCATTTCAATTTCATCATTTGCTGGTTTGCTTTTTGATGTGGATTTATAGTTCTATAATAAATTATTTAAATCTGTTAAATAGGCAGGAAACATTGCCTCAGTTAATTTCAAACTGAACTATCCCAATTAGTATTTGATTTGGAAAGGTTTTCATCGATAAAATGATAATAAATTGGCATTAAAAATTTTAATTTCTTTGCTTTTGCACATCAGGAACCATGGGTAATTTTGCAAGCATTAGTCAAAGTATCCAGCATACAGAAAAGATTCATGAGGATGTTACCAGGACTGGAGCACTTGAGCTCTGTGGAAAGACTGGATAGGCTTAGATTTCTTCCCATGTAAGAATGTTAACCTTACAGGTGCATATAAAATCATGAGTGCCATGGATAAGGTGACACACTTCATGGCCTCGTAAGGAAAAGGCAGTAGCATGGATTCTTAGGTTCAAAAATATGCTTTTAAATCATATCAAGAAAGAGAATCTGAAGACTCGAAAGAGCTGTTACCTAAAAGTTGATGATTTGGCGAGTATGGAAGTATGGGAATCTAAAACTAGAGGATGGGTTTAGGTGAGAGGGGAAAGAGGGGAAACTTTTCACACATAGGGTGGGGGGGGGTTGATGGAATGACCTGTCAGAAGAAACTATTGAAGTGAGCACAAATACAATGTTTAAACAATATTTTGAAAAGGACTTGGTGAGTTTTAGAGGGATTATGGGCCAAACAGAGGCAAATGGCACTAGATTTGGTAGGCAACTTCATCAGTATGGACAAATTGGCTGAGAGATCTGCTACCATGCTGGATAACTCTGACTTCATTCAGCAAATAAGTGATGGACTTCTTTGGGATGTTTGGGTAAATACATCAATTTTTATAGAGAGAATGATGCGTGCAGAAGGGTCTGTTGCTACTTTGTTTAAATAATTTCAGGGAGAGTAGAAACCATCTTCATGAAATGATATTTTTCTATCACTCAACTTCACCCTGAACTACAGTCATGAGAGCATCTTGTATCTCAATTTCAAGGTAGTTTATTATGGGAAACATTTTAAACCCTGGAAGAGTATGTTTCTGGTTGCAGTAAACAGCAATTTGGCCTATGGGAAAACAAAACTATAAATGATCATAAAACCATTTTGTTATTACCTTATTATCAATTTCACTACCTGATAACCTATTATTGTAGCTAAGCAGAATATCATATATGTCCCTAGGCTATTTGGAATATGAAGGAAAGAAGAAATGGAAAAGCAGACAAGAGGACAGCACAGTTAGTGTAGCAGTTAGCATAATGCTATTGCAGTGCCAGTGATCTGGGTTCAAATCCAGCACTGTCTGTAGGGAATTGGTATGTTCTCCCCATGTCTGGGTGGGTCTTTCCTGGGTTCTTTAGTTTCCTTCCATTTTTCAAAAAAAAAACATATGGGGTTTGTAGGTTAATTGGGCTGTAATTGTGTGGCATGGCTTTAAATGGTTAGAATCAGCTTCGACCATGATGCAATTTTTAAAATGAAATATATAAATATGGGCAAATTTCTTTCAAGGCTTGGATGTCATGTAATATTATCAGTGATGTAACTCAGTTATGTCATCAGAAGATATAGTGACATCATCACATGTAAATATATATTGAGCACAACATATTGAGTTCCTTGCTGTTCAAGTTAGAAATACATTCCCATTTTTGCATTCTGTAACTGCTTTTGCAAGTAAAATTTATTCTCACTCCAGTAGTATCCAAGAACCATCTTGTAGGGGCTGTGCCCGTGGCTGTACATCGCAGATGAGAGTTTTTACAGCATGATCATGGGTGTTCCTCTGTTTGTTCCAAGGAGAATGAAAGGAAGAGATGGACTTTTGTTTGCAAGATAAACTGGTAGAATTGTAAAACATGAAAGTCTACAGACACTGTGATTGAAGTAAAAACACAATGCTGGAGAACCTCAGCAGGTCAAACAGTGTACTTAATATAGCAAAGATAAAGATACAGAATCAACATTTCGGGCTTGAGTCCTTCATCAAGGTCTGATCCTTGATGTACATTTTGTCATAGTTTGATGAAGGGCTCAAGCCCAAAACATTGTTTTTTTATCTTTATCTTTGCTATATAAAGTAATCTGTTTGACCTGCTGAGGTTCTCCAGCATTGTGTTATTAATAATACAATGTGCTCGCCAGCATTTTAGGTGATGAAATAACTGCTGTTCACGCAACCTCCATCCCTTGCTCTTGTTTATCACACTCACTATTGGATAATCCTATCAGCCCCTTAAATTGTCTATTTTCCTTTAAAAGTCATATTGCTATAAATGCGCAAGATTCAATGTCATATTGTGTTGAAAAGAGCATCACCACTGATATGTGAGGGAAGGCAACTCTGGAAGAGGCATGTAATTCAGCTTGCCAATATTATGTTGTAAAGGCAGCCTGACCCAATCCAAATCCACCCAAAGAACTGCTTTCTCTTTCATTTCTGCATTTGTTCACAAGATTGGCCTTCATTGACTTCCCATGGGAAGTTTTGAGAGATCACTTGCAGAATCATTGTCTAATCTAGAAGTCCCACCAGTAGAACCACATCAGCACCACAGTGGTAGATAATTACCCTGTGGTTGAAATAATGAAGGTTATTGGAAATGTGAAAGTATGTGAATCGGCACAAATTTGTTTTATCTCAGCCCATTATATACAAATTAGAGGTCATAAAGTGCAGGAAGTGAACAAATGCCCTGTTGCAATAAGCCAATGCTCTTTGACAGCAACTCCCTAGTTAAACTGGTAATTCAACCTCCCAAGTTAAAAGTTCTCTCCAATTTGTACAAATTCTGCCTCAGAAATGAATCATAATTTCTTCATCATAGTTGAATCAACATTTGAAATTCCCTCACCACCAATAAACAAAACATCTGTGGATGCTGGAGTTGGGTACAATAAACAAAGGTGTTAGAGAAATTCAGCAGGGATATGGAACATCCATAGGAAGTCAAGTTAAGTCAAATCAAGTTTATTCTCTCACTTATATCTTCCTATATCTTCTTTGGCTTGGCTTCGCGGACGAAGATTTATGGAGGGGTAAATGTCCACGTCAGCTGCAGGCTCATTTGTGGCTGACAAATCCGATGCGGGACAGGCAGACACGGTTGCAGCGGTTGCAGGGGAAAATTGGTGGGTTGGGGTTGGGTGTTGGGTTTTTCCTCCTTTGCCTTTTGTCAGTGAGGTGGGCTCTGCGGTCTTCTTCAAAGGAGGTTGCTGCCTGCCAAACTGTGAGGTGCCAAAATGCACCGTTTGAGGCGATATCAGCCCACTGGCGGTGGTCAATGTGGCAGGCACCAAGAGATTTCTTTAGGCAGTCCTTGTACTTCTTCTTTGGTGCACCTCTGACACGATAGCCAGTGGAGAGCTCGCCATAGAACACGATGTTGGGGAGGCGATGGTCCTCCATTCTGGAGACGTGACCTACCCAGCGTAGTTTGATCTTCAACAGTGTGGATTCGATGCTGTCGGCCTCTGCAATCTCGAGTACTTCGATGTTAGGGATGAAGTCACTCCAATGAATGTTGAGGATGGAGCGGAGACAATGCTGGTGGAAGCGTTCTAGGAACCATAGGTGATGCCGGTAGAGGACCCATGATTCGGAGCTGAACAGGAGTGTGGGTATGATAACGGCTCTGTATACGCTTATCTTTGTGTGGTTTTTCAGTTGGTTGCTTTTCCAGACTCTTTTGTGTAGTCTTCCAAAGGCGCTATTTTCCTTGGCGAGTCTGTTGTCTATCTCGTTGTCGATCCTTGCATCCGATGAAATGGTGCAGCCGAGATAGGTAAACTGGTTGACCGTTTTGAATTTTGTGTGCCCGATGGAGGTGTGGGGGGGCTGGTAGTCATGGTGGGGAGCTGGTTGATGGAGGACCTCAGTTTTCTTCCTATATATATCTTCCTATTTATGGCAAGAGAAATGCCCTTGCTTAAATAAAAGTCATCTTCAAAAAGCTAAAAGGAATGGTATATTGGTGTTTCCAATTTTAGATGATATTATTGGGTGGTCATTATTCGTAAAATTCAGTTTGAATTGAAGTCAGTAATACATCAACATCTTGAGGTATCTAAAAAGAGTAATTAAAGGGCAAGGTTCCAATTTTAACTTAAGAATTACCAATAGTGCTTGAAAAACATCTTTCCAAAATTATTCTAAGCTAGGCCAGAGCCAGAACATATGAACTAAAGAAGTACCACCTGTTTTATCTTTGTCACACATAGATGATTTATATCTGAATAGAAATGAGACAATTTAACTTTAGACATATGTGCTCTAGGTGCCACCTTAAATTGCAGTTAAAAGTGCTGTGCACAAAAGGAACTACTGTTAATCAAATTAAAAATGGAGTCCCAAACCTCATCAAACAATGAAAGATTCAAATCCTGTACCCAGGCATTCTTGAATTTAACAGAGTGGGGGGGAGGAGCTACTTTTAGATAAGCCAAATTATCATAAATAAGAGATATTAAGCCTTAATGGGAAGATTGTAGATCAAAAAAGGTGTTAAGAATGGTGGCCTCAGAGATTCTAGGAAAATCAGGGATTTGAGATTGAACAAAATATCTAATTTGTAAATATCTAAAAAAATGACTTTTGGATAAATTAAATTTTACTACTAATTGTTTGAAAGATACAAAATTGTTGCCAACAAAAAGGTCTTTAGAACATTTAACACCCAATCTGTACCAGTCATTGAAGACAGTGTCTTGTAAAGAAGGTAGAAAAAGGTGATTGGATATAATAGGGCTGGCAAGAGAAAAACTCTGAAATCCAAAAAGACCTTCTAAATTGTGCCCAGTAAATTTCAAGGAACTTGCTGCTCTCCACTCTCTCTACTACAGAGTTGTTGATATGTAGTGGAGGATGGTTGTTCCTGGTCCTCCTGAAATTCATGATTATCTCCTTTGTCTTGTCCACATTGAGATTCAGGTTGCTACTCTTGCACCATTTCATAAGGATTTCCACCTCTTCTCTGTAAGGATAACCAACCTTTCAGGCCTGAGCCTTTTGTCAGATATACCTCGCACATTTGTATAATTAACCAAAGACTACAACTGTTTAAGAATACTGCTTCCATCAATTTGCAATTAGAGATGGCAATATATAACACAATAAAGTGAGCAAAAAGAGAATTTCTAAGTGCTTATAGCAAGAAACTCTGACGTTCTCAAGAAATAAGGGAATATGAAATAACTAAAAATGTGAGATGAGGTAAATCATCGCTCTCTGAAATTTAAATTGAAAGGGGAGCAAATTTATCCTATCAGTTCCATCTCCTAAGACTGAACCACAACCAATAATTGGTACATAGTTCTCTTCAAATGCGACCATCTCTGCTTTATACTTCTCAACTTTAGCATCTTGGAAAGACCAGTTGTTGTACAGTCATGTATAATACTTTGTTGGCATCTGTCTTATTTCTTCAAGCTACCTTGCAAATATTTTAGGATTCAGATTTCAGTTTTATTGTCAAAGTTCATACATGACATCACATACAGCCCTGGTAGTGCAAAAAGTACAGATCAATTGGTCTGAATGGGCAATCCCATTGCAGCATTTTCAATGTATTCAATATCTATAAACCTTGAAGAGCAAAATTATTTTAGAAGCAGACATCTGTCAAATGAGATCCGTTCCTGACTTTTCTTCTGTTCTCTGATCACAGATCTCTGAGTTTTGTTCCTGAAATCTCCAAGGAATGACTGAAGAAATTAACTGACATGTTGATTATTATACCTTGGAATATGAATTCCCACCCTGACATTTGTGAAATAAAAGTATTTGTAAAAGAAATTTATCCAAAATAGATTGAAAAGGATATCCTGTACTGATTGACCTCAGTAACATTGTAAATAAAAAGTAATTCAGATACTCCCCAACAAATGTCTGAGTTCCATTCTGACCGACTGGTCATCTCTCGAAATGGACATAAGTCAGAATTATATTAGCAGGGCATGTAGAAGGCATAAATCAAGTTGTAAATAAATTTCTCCCACTATTCAAAAAGTACCGGGGGGGGTGTAGGTTAATGGAGTGTAAACTGGATGGCAAGGACTCGCAGGGCTAAATGGCCTATTACCATGCTGTATGTCTAAATTTTAAACAAATAAAAAGTCATTTTCAATTCCAAATCGAATTACTTCCTCGGCTTCTTGCCAGATCTATCGGCAAGGTATAGGCTTTTCCTCTTGCTTGCCATTTTCTTTGGCGAGCTTACTGAATGGCAACTGAGAAACGATCACTATCGTATGCACGCAGCTGTTATTTTTTTCGGTCATATGCACGGATAGTCGTAAATCGCATGGGATGTAAGTCAGGGAAAAGCTGCATTTAATTACCTCAAGGCAGCAATGACATGATAAACTTCAACAATACTGGTGCTTGAAACAAAATTGTAGCATGGAAGGTGACTGCAGTAGTCACTTTCACAAGCGTCACCAGAGCCCCTTTTATATTAGCATTATCTTCACTATAGACTGATCATATAGAGCTGCCATGGTTGTTTAAATCCAGGTCAGCCATAAGAATAAGTGTTAAATCAATCTGTGAAATTCATTTTCTACTTTTATGTGTGTGTCTTATCATAACGAAGAATTTGCATTTACAGTGGATTTGTTTCATTGGTAACATAATTTGCTATGGCTGCTAAATCTGGGTCTGTTTCAAGCAACTGCAGGGCATGGAGGTGCCAGATTAGTTCCAAAATAGCATCTGATGTGTATGCTTGCAAACATTTGTGCTGCAAGTCATTACCCGTTATTACATTGATGAGAGTGTTAGAATGTGCAACTTACAGCTCAATGTAAGTAGGCAGAATAGACAGATTCTGATTTAACTCAGTGAGTAATGCTGATCAAGTCCCAGCCTGGCCAACTTGGAACTCAAAATTCCATTATTTCCCCTTTCTCTTAACTCACATACGAGTGAACTCATGTTCGGTAGCAGAGATGATAACCCATCAGCGACATTTAAAGTTTCTGAAGAACACAAAGAGGAGTGTGGTTTGTGCTCCTCCAATTGCCTGGCATAAAAGGACCTGCATTTTCTCTGAGATGTGTGGTCATTATGCTCTCTTGAAATATAGCTTGACTGGGAGAATGAGCATGGAATTGACTAACACTAGCAAGTGGTGGGCAAGGGTAGGAAGGAACAGTAAATGGGGATCTCAATAGAAAACTAGATCCACCCACAGTGTTCAGGGAATAATTCCTTTAAATCTCACCAGAAAATAGTCACCTCCACTTCAATAAGATCCGACTGAAACCTGCCATCTGATAATTGCTTCAAATCTTTTTCTGTAATGGCAGCTTTTATTAATCATTAAGAAAACATAGAATTAGCTTTGTTATTGTCATCTCCTTGACTTGTTGGCTACTTGTTCATGGAAGTCAAGTAACCAGCAGCATCTGTCAATATTTAATCTTTCCTGTTGTGTCATTGCTTTGTACAAAAATCTCATTGAAATTTGGCAGGAATTTATTTCAGTAGTTGGCAAATCCCTGTACATGTAAGATCCCAGCAGCACCTTTGGAATTCCCAGTGGTGAACAGCAGTGCTGACAATGCAATGGTTCAGTAAAGTTCTCAACTACAGGTCATGGCTCTCAACAGATAATCCCTCGTCAAAGACAAATATATCATCAACTTTGGTCTTTTTGCCGGCAAGTCCTTCATCTGCCTGATTCATTCTTCTCTGACATTATTTGGGTGCAGTGCTGATCTCAGATTGCTTCCACTCGTGTGGATACCTCCCAGAGGTTACAATGAAGATCATTACAAATTACCTCACTCTGCCAGCTCAATGTGTCAAAAGAAGTAGCATTCAAACCAAAAATTATTTGTTTTGTTCACAAATTTTGTGACTTGTTCATGTCAATAAATTCTGATTCTGAATCTGAAAGATAGAAAAGCTTTAATTGTCTTCATCTAATAACAGTTCCTCTTCAGAGCCTTATTCAGATCACATGGATCCGAACAGATCATCAATGTTTGATTTTTCTTTGCACAGTTCACTGGCACAATGATTTCTGCTTCAGTTAGACTTTTAGTTTATTTTTGATAGATGGAGGATGTACTGCCAGCTGCCAATTTTCATTTAGCTCTTGAATGTATTTTACCACGAGCTTTTCATTTCCTAAAAAAAATTTGCAAATTCATTTTGTGACTGCTTCTTTTATGTGTAAAATTTACCTCTGTGTATGTCCGTTCTTAAACCAAGTTATTTGTAATCCAATTAGTTCCATCTCCTAAGACTGAACCACAACCAATAATTGGTACATAGTTCTCTTCAAATGCGACCATCTCTGCTTTATACTTCTCAACTTTATCATCTTGGAAGGGCCAGTTGTTGTACAGTCATGTATTATACTTTGTTGGCATCTGTCTTATTTCTTCAAGCTACCTAGCAAATATTTTAGGATTCAGATTTCAGTTTTATTGTCAGAGTTCATGCACGACATCACATACAGCCCTGAAATTCCTTTTTCCTGTGGGTGCAGCAGAATTACCACTAATTGGTAGTGCAAAAAATGAACTGAACACAGCGTAAATATGTAAACAAATAAAATAACTGTAAACAGATAACGAATGTAAACAAAATGACTGCAATAAAGAGAGAACAAACAAAGAACATCAATAAAGTGCACAAGTAAGAGTCCTTAAATGAGTCTCTGCTTGACCTTGTCATTGAGGATTCTGATGGTGGAGGTATAGCAGCTGTTCCTGAACAGTCTTGTGGTGCCTAGACCTCTTTCCTGATGGCAGCAGTGAGAATAGAGCGTGTGCTGGGTGGTGTGGGTCTTTGATAATTGCTGCTGCCCTCTGACGGCAATGTTCCCTGTAGATGTACTCAGTAATGGGGAGGGTTTTGTCTGTGATGTTCTGGGCTCTGTCCACTACATTTTGGAGGTCTTTAGACTCAAGTGCATTGGTCAGCACATTTTCCACCATACCTCTGTAAAAATCTGTCAGGGTTTCTGGTGTCATACCAATCCTCCACAAACTCCTGAGGAAATAAAGGCACTGATGTGCTTTATTAATGATGCCATTGGTGTGTTGGGTCCAGGAAAAACCCTCTGAGATAGTCACTCCCAATAATCTCAATTTGCTCACCCTCTCCACCTCTGATCCCCAATGATCACTGGATTGTATACCTCTGGCTTTCCTTTCCTAGTCAACAATCAGCTCCTTAGTTTTTGTGACTTTGAGTGCAAGGTTGATGTTGGAGCACCATTCAGCCAAATTTTCAGTCTCTATCCTGTATGCTAACTCATCCCCTTCCTTTATACAACCCATTACTGTGGTATCATCGGCAAACTTGTGGATGGTGTTATTGTCGTACCGAGCTACACAGTTATAGGTGTGAAGTGAGTTGAGCAGGGGTCTAAGAACACAGCCCCGTGGTGCTCTGGTACTGATGGAGATTGTGAAGGGGATCTTCTTCCCAACCTTCACTGATTGTGGTCTGTAGGTGAGGAAATCCATGATCCAATTACACAATGGGGTGTTAATTCCCAGGACTTGGATTTTGCTTATCAGTTTTGAGGGGATGATGGTGTTAAATGCCGAACTGTAGTTGATAAAGAGCATCCTGAAGTATGCATCTTTGCTGTTCAGGTGTTCCAGGGCCTGGCCTGTTCAGGTGTCAAGCCAATGAGATGGCATCTGCCATAGACTTGTTTCTACGATAGACGAATTGGAATGGATCCATGTTCAGTGAATGATACTATTTATTGCACGATGGTCTAATACAGCCATTCTCAACCTTTTTTTGGTTATGGCCCTCTTAGGACTCTATTCAAAGTTTATGGGCCCCCTTCCCTGTTTAACAGTCAAGTTTTTTTTTCCGTACTTCTCTCCTACTGACTACATAAAAATGTAACAGATACAGTATTTACATTACATGAGGTGAAAAGATGACTTTTACGTCAATGTGCTGGGGCCCCCACTGTAGGGCAACTGTTGAGAATGGCTGGTCCAACATAAACTATTCTATTTTTCATGCCATTTCCATAGTAGCAAACCTATTGGACACTCTTTGGCTGTGATCTAATCTTCTTCTTTCTTAGACAACCCCTAACCCTCCACAGGAAATGAAGTTAGCTCCTGTGATGTTGTCAACTAACTTTGTCTCTTCATTAGTTCTCCTCTGCTTTCAATACTCCTCCATCCTCCAAAGTGGGATGAAAAATGAGTTATCCTTTTTTGCATTCCTTTCCATAAGCTGAACATTTGTCCTTCTGTCATTCATTCTACTTGGCACAATATTTGCATACTTTACACCATTGCTGTTCTTTCCTTCTGTGCTACAATTGGACAGATTTGTGGTGCCTGCTTTATAGCTCATCAACTCTGTCTTTGGACTGTGTCCAACAGGAGCTGACACAGTTTGCTAGATCTAACTCTGTTTCTCTCAACAGATGCCCCCTCAACCCTGCAAGTTGAATTCCAAATAAAATCAACTCTCCTAAACCTCAAAGTAGCCAACAAATTCAATTCATTTGAAGAACTTGATGGATGTTTTCTGGCTCTGCCTAGAAATTATTGATTAAATTATTGTGTGAATGGTTGTAGTAAGTCTTAATGATCTGGAGGTTCACTTACAGCATTTCATTGGTAAGACTAATTGTTTGGCAGAGTTCTTTGTCCTGGTAAACAACCAGAGGCAACAGCATATTCACTTAAAAAAATACAATCTATTGGAGGAACTCAGCAGGTAAATCAGCGACAGTGGGGGAAAAGGTCTTGCTGGCATTTTAGGTTAAAGTCCTTCCACAAAACTGTCCAAGGGGAGGGCAGATAACCTGTATGAGGAGAGTATGGAAGGTGTGAGACAGGAACCAATAGAGGATCAGTGAACCAGAGAGTAGTGAAGGATGATGGACAGATGAGGAGGGGTGGAATTGGGAGATAGAGGCAGGTGATTGATGGGTAAAAGACGAAGAAGAAAAGAATAGAGTCAGATGAAGCAAAATTAGTCAGGGAGGTTAAAGTTGGTGGAGGGTGACAAGCAGGAGCAAAGACTACCAGATAAAGAACTGAAGGGATCAGATGAAGTCAGAATTTACAAATTTCTTTCTTAGCAGATTCCACAATGCGCCCTGACCCACAGTAGTTTTTTTGTTGGTCCACGTTCAAACACTTGCAGTCTCTTGCCTCTGTTATAATTTATAGCTTGGCGAATTGAATACAAGAGTAGGGAGTTTGTGTTTTGGTTATATAAAGCACTGATGAATCCCCATCTGGACAACTGTGTACAATCTGCTTTAGTTATTTAAGGAAAAAATGTTTATTCATTGAAGGTAGCTTAGGCAAGTTTTTCTGCACTGATACCTGGAACAGACAAATTGGCAAATGTCAAAAGGATGGACAGACAGGGTTTATATTCACTCGAATTTAAAAGGATGAGAATGGATGCATAACACTCTGTGTTTGATAGAGTGAATGTGGAGAAGATTCTAGAACTAAGGGTCGCTGCATAAATATAGGAACTTGTCCTTTTAAAACAAAAAAAAAATAGGTGAAATGTCATGTTGTAAATCTTTGGTCTTCCTGATGGAGAGTAGAAGCAGACACTTACTATATTTATCATAAAGATACTATAGACAAAGGGGAATTCAGAGTTAAGTTTGCAATCTGATTAGATGACAGACATGAAGTACTAAATAGTCTGATCCTATTACTCACTTGTGTGTTCACCTCTTCATAAGATGCAAAAATCCTTTCTGATATCATGGCGAGCTGCAACAACTTAGAAATGGTGACCATAAGTTTAGAGAAACTAATGGGACTGAAAACGCCTGCATCTGAAGACTTGCGTCTAATGGTTTTGAAGGAGGTATCTCTGAAGATAGTGCGTGCACTGGTTAATTTTTCTTTATTTACAGTACAACAGAAGCTGAAAACCCATGCCACCCAATTACTCCCAATTAACCTGCAACCATGCATATATTTTGGAAGGTGGGTGAAAGCCAGAGTGCCCAGGGAAAACCCATACAGACACGGGGAGAACATACAAACTCCTTACAGACATCACTGGATACAAAGCCAGGTCACCGGCACGGTAATAGCGTCACACTAATTGCGCCAGCTTCTAGATCCTGACATCTGCAGTAGGGAGTATACTGGAATCTATTATTTACAACATTGTGTTGTAAATAATAGTAGATTACCAATGTTAGTATGGATTCGTAAAAGGAAAATCGTGTTGGGCATATCTTTGTGATTTTTGAGGTTGTAACTGGGATAAAGATGAACTTTCAGAAGACCTTCCATACGGTGTTAAAGTTAAATAAAATGAGAGCATGTGAAATTGGGGATATTATACTGGCATGAATTGAGAATTGATGACTGGACAGGAAACAGTTGGAATATATTAGTCTATTTTTGGCTTGTGAAGTTATAACTAATAGGATTGTGGTGGAACACAGCACTGTGGGCATTTCTGGGCATGTCCTCACTGGGCTGAGCAGGTTGGCCTGTCTGCTGTGCCTGTAACCCTTCCCCATAAGATACCCTAATAAAGGCTGAGAGCCCTAGTCTCCTCCCTCTACATCCCAGCAGCATGTAGAGGCATGTTTGGGTCTTCTGATCAATAAAGCCTTTGAATCTTGCTTTGTGTCTGCGAGTGGTTATTGATCATGCCACAATTCATTGATCAGAAATTTTAAAGTGCCATGGACAAGGCAATCTGACTGGAGAAGCTGGAGATCGATCCAAAGGATCCAGAGGCCTCTGTAAAGTTTGATATGTGGCTGCACTGTTTAAAGGCCTACCTGAGGTGCCACAAAATCACAGCTGATGGTGATCAGTGTGACCTGCTCTTCACAGCTGTGGGCCACAGAGCGAACCAATTAATTCATGACTGCACTAGATACAAAGAGGCAAGGGTCTACTCCAACAGCAGTATGGAGCCCCGAGGAATGTGATGTATGCACGCTTCCAGCTTGACTCCCGATGCCAGGGTCCGGGTGAGTTGGTCCATGAGCTCGTGAGGGCCATGCAAGAGCTGGGACGATACTGAGGGTGCCAGGACATGACTGTAGTAACCTACCAGGAGGAGCTCATCCATGACGGGTCAGTCACTGGATTCTGTTCCCAACAAATATAGGAATATCTCCTGAAGAAAGGTGATCGGTCCCTACAGGAAGTGGTGCAGATGGCCCAAGTGATGGACACCACTCAGATGAATGTGGAGGTCTACTCAGTGGGCCATGCAGCCACCAGGTGGGGAGCATGAGTGATACCATCTTGAAACTTGAGGCCCCTGACTGCCGCTACTACTGCCAAACACACGAGGTCCAAATACTGTGCCCAAAGCAAACACCCGCAAAGTACTGCCCAGCCTGTGCGCAACATGCTCAAACTGTCAGAGGAAAGGACATTATGCCAGGGTATGTGATTCTAAGCTGCTCTCTAGAAGTGCTACGTGCGGGCCATTACCCATGTCGCCATCTTTTGGCTGACCCACTTCCATCATCATTTCCAGTTGCTGAGAACTGAACTTCTGGGCTGAGGGTGAGATGATGCAGAGGGATGTCACATCCAACTTCACTTCTGGACTCCACCACGTGCTATCCATAGGGATGTCATCTTCACAATCTCCCAGGTGGCCATCTTGGTGGTAGCCAACCCACCGACATAGCAGCAGTGAGTGGACGTTGGCTTCCATCTTACTGGACCAGAGTAGACAACATCAGCTGGGCCGATCAACAATGGACATTGAGGTAAACGGTCACACCACTGGCTGCCTGTACAACACGGGAAGCACCGAGAGCTTCATAAACCAGGGCATGGCCAAAAGTTATTCCCTGACAGTGTCCCCAACCAAATATAAGGTAGCAGTAACCTCCAAGTCCCTCTCTGCAGAAATCCACAGGAGATACACCATGACCCTAACCATGGGGCGCACCAAATATAAGAATTTCAGACATCTGGTGATGCCCCACCTCTGCGTACCCATCATATTGGAGCTGGATTTCCAGTGCCAGATTAAGGGTGTGCTGATGCAGTTTGATTTCCCCCCCCCCCTCACCAATCCCCCAAAAGAGGTCCAATCACATGCTGAATGCTGGGCCAGGCTCCCAACCTGTGGACTGGCCACCATCCAGGTCCCTCTGCCTCTGCTATTCCAAAACCTCACCCCGGACTGAAAACCTGTGGTCACTAAGAGCAGGTGATACTGCCCCAGGGACATAGAATTCATTAAGATGGAGGTGGAGTGGCTGCTGGAGGAAGGCATAATATGACCAAGAAATAGTCCCTGGAGGGTGCAAGTAATGGTGGAGAAGAGTGGGGAGTGGTACCGGGTGGTGATAGACTACAGTCAGACCATCAACCAGTTCACCTTCTGGATGCCTACCCTTTGCCCCACATAGCTGATATAGTGAATGAGATCACCAAGTATAGGGTCTTCTCTACCATAGACTCAAATTGGCATATCACCAAATCCTGATTCACCCAAAAGACCAGTCATACATGGCGTTTGAGGCCAACGGACAACTCTACCATTTCCTATGGGTCCTATTCAACCTCATGAATGGGGTACTGATGTTCCAAAGGGAAATGGACCACATGGTGGATGACAATGAACTAAAGGCTACGTATCCATACAATGGACAATGTCACCATCTGTGGCCATGACGAGAACATACAGAGGTTTCTGGTCACTGTAAAAGCCCTCAATCCCACATATAATAAGAAAAGGTGCGTGTTTAGCACCAAGCGGCTGGCAGTCCTGGGGTATGTTGTGGAGCATGGTGTCATCACCCGCAACCCCAAGCGCATGCCACAGAACCACAAGGCTTTGAAAAGGTGCCTGGAGCTCTTCTCATATTATGCCCAATGGATCCTGAACTATGCAGACAAACCCCAACCCCTAGTGTAAACTTTTATCTTTACCCCGTCGACGAAGGCCCGTAAGGCTTTTGAGGGTATCAAAGACAAGATTGCCAAGGCGGAGATGCACACCATTCAAGTGGAAAGTGATGCTTCCAACTTCACTCTGGCCACCACACTGAACTAAGCAGGCATTTTTCTCCTGCACCCTCCAAGGCCCTGAAAGCAGGCATTCTGCTGTCGAGAAGGAGGCACAAGCTATAGTGGAGGCTGTGTGCCATGGAGGCACTACTTAGCTGGCAGACCATCAACCTTGCACATGGACCAGAGAAATGTTATTTTTATGTTTAACAATAAACAGCAGGATAAAATTTAAAATGACAAGATCATGAAGTGGAGAATTGAGCTGTCCACCTATAATTATGAGATCTTGTACTGGTTGGGCAAGCTCAATGAGCCACCTGATGCCCTGTCTAGGTGAACCTGCACCAGGGTGCAAGTTGATCACCTCCATGCCCTCCACAATAGCCTCTGTCACCCTGTGAGGGCCCAAAACCTCCCCTACTTAGTGGAGTAAGTCAGGAAGCTGACTCGCAATTGCCCAGTCTGTGCAGAATGCAAGCGACCATTTTACAGACCAGAGAGAGCCCAACTCATCAAGGCCACTCACCCATTCGAACGTCTCATCATGGACTTCAAGGGACCCCTCCTCTCCACAAATCAGAACATCTACTTCGTAAGCATCATGGACGAGTAAGCACATTTCCCATTCTCCATCCCCTGCCCATTAAAGCACTCTGTACATTATTCACTCTGTTCGGATACCCCAGTTATGTTCATAGTGACCGGGGATCCGCCTTCATGAATGAGGAGTTGCAGCAATACTTCCTTTCAAAGGGCATAGCTACGAGCAGAACCATCAGCTACAATGCCTGGGGGAATGGGCAGGTGGAGAGGGAGAAGGGCATGATCTGGAAGGCAGTCCTTTTGGCCTTCAAGTCGAAAGGGATGCCTGTATCCCAGTGGCGAAAGGTCCTTCCTGAAGTGCTGCATGCCACCAGGTCCCTTCTTTGCATGGTAACTAAAACAACACCCCATGAAAAATTGTTCCCCTTCCCTAGGAAGTTGGCATTGCGAAACATTGTGTGCAAGATCTACTTGAGGTAGAGGGAGTGCAGAAAGATGCACCAGTTCGTTTTCTGGGATGGGAGTTTATCCTGTGAGAAGATATTAAACAAACTGAGCATGTACTCAATGGTTTAGGAGAATGAGATGTGATCCATTTGAAAATGATTGGATGTGCATTGTTGCTTTTTAGTGATTATTACTTGAACAATACTTTGGACAATTTTCAGAGTTTACTTTCTGTACCTGACAATTTTTCAAAGATTAGGATCATAGAGGTCCCTTTCTGTGTTGGGTGGTTACCTGCTCAGCAAGACATGAAAGGGTGCAGTGCTGTAAATTTTTCCTGCCCTCTGCAATCCTCTGGGAATGCTAAATTGGCTCCATCTAAGATTATTTTTGTCTGCAAACATACTTCCTGATCTTCATTCTTCTGTGTGGAAAATATAAAGCAACAATGATAAATTTGCCATCTTTGTTTCATTGTTCCACACATTTCTGAATATCTTTGCCATACCAGCCAAAATGCACAATTTAAAAATAGGTACTTTTAAGATGTTGCCTTTGTACAATGCAAATTTAATCACAAGAAGTAATACAAGCTATCAAAGTTACAATGCGAGTGCATATAAGCAGTTTTATATGAAAGCTTATTCACTGAACTGAACAACTGTGGCCGTTTCTTCCAATTAGCATTGGTCAGAGGTCAAAAATGGCATTAATGTTGAGCTTCAAATGCTGATCAACCAATAACGATTGTGAAAGGGGTAAATGACCATTTTTGTGGACATGGGTGAGATACCCCTAAAAAAAAAGCATTTCCCTTTTATTAATCTTATTCTTGTGATTTGATAAGCAGTAGGCAAACTAGAATTTTCCTTTGCTGGGAAGGTTTTATTCGGATTGTTTTAGATTGGCCTTACCTGAATCCTTGAGCAATGACTAATTTTGGATATATCCTTCCATTCACTGTATGAAGCCTGATCTACTTCATGCCCGGAAATGCATTTCATTGAATTCAACTCACAAATACAATTTTCTTTGAGAGCAACCAGGATATAACTCTCAAGTGCTAATGGCTATTTTATCTGCTGTATATTCCAGTACTTTTGTTCAATGGGTGTGGATGCTGTTGGCACCCATTCAAGATTTCCTTTGCATTGAAAGGCTTACTGGGCCATTTCATAAGGTCAACTGATGAAAGTTTGAGAGCTATAAATTTCCTTTCCTAACGGACCTTATTGAGCCAAATGTTTAATTTTATGACTAACCAGTGGTTTCAACATCACTTTTCTACCTTTTTATTCCAGAATTATGGTGGGATTGGAAGTGATGCCTCAAGATTACTAGTTCAGGTCTTTTGATTATAAATGTAGATTGATTATATTTGCATGTTACCAGTACTACAGTTGCAGCCTCTGTGGAGTTCTTGAGCACTTCAAATGAACATCAGAAAAGTTCATAATGCTAAGGAAAATTAAGGTGAACTTTCTTGAGTTCTCCCGATAATCTCATGTATTCTATGTAGATATGTGCTGTTTCATGGTCAAATGTTTTTTCTTTAAAATGGCAGCAAACTATGCTAAAGGGTGTAAAGAATTGCATTTCTAGCCAGTGAGCCATATAACTTGGCTCACCTTTGTATTTAGATGGATTCTTGCTTCAGCAGAATGGAAATTATTTGATAATCTAAGAAAATGCCTTCAAAGGCAAATTAAATTCAAATGAATTTGTGCAGAGACACATTTGATTTTCTGAATTAGTGCCAATGGATTAGGGTCTTTGCAATTGATCATGTTGAGTCTCGCTCCTTGTCTAAATAAATTCCCAGTTAAGAACATTTAAATGCAGTTACACAGCATTCCATCAAGGCCAAAAATATATCTAGATTGTAGTCAAAAGTTATTTTTTTATAATTTTATCTGGGTTGCATGAATAATTGTATGAAATCAAGAATTACTTTGAGATAGTCCAGATGTTCTATAGTAATAACATTGCTAACATTAACATTGCTAAGTAATGAAAGATTTCAGGAAAGTTTGGAAAATAAAAGTATTTGATGAGGAAAATATAATTTGTTCTATTATTGATTGTACAGATTAAAAACAAAAGATTCACAGAATGTGATGATTATTTTTAATACCTACATTTTCACTGCATCAATATTCTTGCAAATTAATTTTGTTGGATTTGGGTAAAAGTGCTTGTTTTTGTGCTGTAACATTATCACACTTGGATTTTTTTTTCAGATGAATCATCAATTGGCAAATGGATGGGGCTACCCCACATTAAAAAAAAAATCAAATTGCTTTGATGTAAAGACAGAGTATCAAGGGAAGATTAAGATGTCAGTTTAATTCACTCTGAATTCAATTTTAGTATGGATTAAACCTTGTCTGATGAGGGATTAGAATCAGATGTGAACCCATGGCACATTATGTTTGAGGAGGGAGCAAACTCAATGGCTGCAGTACCTGTCATTAACTAATTGCTTAGATGTGATGTTAGCTTCTGGCTGATTCTGTGCTAAAGACTGCAGTGACAGGCTTAGCAATGGATGTTTGCTTTATTCAATATTGTGCTTGCGTGGCAATCTGAGTAATATAGAGAACTTGCAGCAAAAATGGAAACATTTTCTATTAAATTAACTGATGTAGCCTTCCTAGAGTCAAATTCTGATCAATATATTTAGGTTCTGCAGCAATTATTAAAGGATTTATTATGTATGGTCTATTATATGATTTTAACATATGGTATTTAGTGTGGTGAAATTTTTAACAATTATGTAACTTATCATTAAAAGTAAAGCTCTTGAGTACTTTTGATTAATATGGTGAAGTAGTGATTAAAACCATGTTGAATTTACTGACTATTTCTACTCATGTACTATATGTTGCTTGACCAGCTAAGTCCCTCCAGCTTCTCATTGTTTACTCAGTGTTAAATCAAAGATTAGGCAGCTCCCCACCATGACTACCAGCCACCCCCCCCACCCCACATTTCCATCGGGCACACAAAACTCAAAACGGTCAACCAGTTTACCTATCTCGGCTGCACCATATCATCGGATGCAAGGATCGACAACGAGATAGACAACAGACTCGCCAAGGAAAATAGCACCTTTGGAAGACTACTCAAAAGAGTCTGGAAAAACAACCAACTGAAAAACCTCACAAAGATTAGCGTATACAGAGCGGTTGTCATACCCACGCACCTGTTCGGCTCCAAATCATGGGTCCTCTACCGGCATCACCCTCGGCTCCTAGAACGCTTCCACCAGCGTTGTCTCTGCTCCATCCTCAACATTCATTGGAGCAACTTCATCTCCAACATCGAAGTACTCGAGATGGCAGAGGCCGACAGCATCGAATCCACACTGCTGAAGATCAAACTGCGCTGGGTAGGTCACGTCTCCAGAATGGAGGACCATCGCCTTCCCAAGATTGTGTTATATGGCGAGCTCTCCACTGGCCACTGAGACAGAGGTGCACCAAAGAAGAGGTACAAGGACTGCCTAAAGAAATCTCTTGGTGCTTGCCACATTGACTACCGCCAGTGGGCTGATATCGCCTCAAACCGTGCATCTTGGCACCTCACAGTTCGGCGGGCAGCAACCTCCTTTGAAGAAGACCGCAGAGCCCACCTCACTGACAAAAGACAAAGGAGGAAAAACCCAACACCCAACCCCAACCAACCAATTTTCCCTTGCAACCGCTGCAACCGTGTCTGCCTGTCCCGCATTGGACTTGTCAGCCACAAACGAGCCTGCAGCTGACATGGACATTACCCTTCCATAAATCTTCATCCGTGAAGCCAAGCCAAAGAAGAAAGATTTCTTAACTGGTTATGATCTGAAATGTGTTTTACAATGTAAGCGTCAACAAATATTTGCACAGTTAAACCAACCACATTTAAAATCACATTCTTATGTTAAGCTTACTACTGCATTTTATTTATTTAAAATAGTTATCTTTGTTCAGAAATTGCATTTATGAATATAATAAGACATTGCATTTAAATTGAAAAGCCTTTGTACAGCAACAATGAGGGCTTCAAAGTATTAGCTCCAATGTTATGTGACATGTAATGCTAGCTCTTTCATTGGATTTGTACATTCATCACCAGGGCAAAGTATTTAGGTTGGCCATTAATGATGTGGGACTTTCAGAGGATGAACTTGGCATTCACTTATCCTATCATTTCTTTTTTTGCCATTGTTCATCTTTTCCATTTGGCCAATCATATCTCATTGAAGCATGGCTTCCTAAAATCAGAGCTCTGAACTTCTACAATTGTTTTAGCTTAAAACCAGCCCAATAAATTGGAGTGGTCCAGCTCTTTCTAAGATTAAAAAAAACTAATTCCTGTCTGCCTAACAGTTACATAGATGAAAGCTGAGACAACAAATCTAGTCAGTCCTTCATGTTTGGCACTCAATTGGGTGCCAAAAAGAGAGCAAATGCCTTCCAGCAACGATTGTGGGAGTTTGGTTTATGTTCTTTCCTCTGGCTTGCCTGTAAGCATCAGCCTGGGTTCTCTGTAGTGATTCAAAATCTTGACTATTTCGCTGGCTATTCCATTCTGCATCCTGAGTGAGAGCAAAATGATGCTCATCACAGCTCACACCAATAGGTTGACTGAAACTTCTGAACAAAACCATCAGGATAATAGTAGAAGACTCAACCATTTTGGATAATGGGACCTTTTCAGTCAGTGGACATCAATGGAGCTGTAATGACGCATGCTTTATTCTTTGAATTTGATTTAATGCCTTTAAAAAAAAACATTACTATATCAATGCATCTGAATGATCTGACAAAACAGGTTAAAAATGAACAATAAAGATTTTAAATATCCTCTTATTTCAATTAATGTCATGTCAGATCAGTTCAAAAATGTACAAATTACAAATAATGATGTGACTATTTAAATGTTATACAATCTCTAAAATTGTAAACTAGTTATTAGTGAAAAAAATAGACAGAAGGAAAATCAATATTTTTTTTCAATTGCAGGCTGTCAAGGTAACTCGCCCTTATTGACTCTGACATGTACTGGAATTATTCTCAATTGGGTATCTACAAAAATTGTGAAATTGGAATATATTGTCTGGCAACCTTCACGAAATGGAATATGAGACATTGTTTCCCCTTATTGGCTTTTGTTTCTGAACTTAGGTTACATTTTAAATTATTTACAAATGTATGTTTTTAATTCAAAAATAGATTTTTCATTGTTCCAACCTTCATCACAAAAAAAATCAATATTTTTAGCTCAGATGGCAAAACAAATCAAAATACTTCAGTTATAAAGCAATGCTCCTTTACATTTTCAGCCAAGTAAAATAAAACCTTAGTGCAATTGCAACTTCATAATAGCATTCACCAATGTGTGAATTTGAGTGAGGATACTGAAACAGCTTCAGAACCTCTCAGATTGGAAAGTCAGCAAATCATGGACCTTAAAGTGTATTAAGTATACATCATTTTAAAATCACTTTTCTGGGACCATCTATAAACCTCAAGATAATCAGGCCAACAACTTCCAAACTTTACTGTGTTTTTCATCTTCCCATCTAGTATTTGGTGTTCTTGACATTGACAGGATAGATATGCACCTACAAAACCCCCATGCAGTTGTCTTTGATAGGAAATGGCATAATTCTCCTTGATAGTGTGCTTAGAATTCATTAGGCTCACAAGAAGGAAAACTACCTTATTTTACTTCAACACATAAATGATATCTTGGGATGCCTCAGTGAAACAAATTCCACGTTAATTTCTTTATTTTGAATATCTGATTCCACATAAACACTTTAGAAGTTGGAATATTAATGCACTGCTGAACTAACTGTTTTTTTTAAATATAGCTCACAACTTATATTTATATGGTTCTTTAAACTTAAAGAAATACCGGACAGAGGAATGATGCTTTCAATAACAACACTGGGCAACAATTTTTGTTCAAAATGTTTGCTTTCTGAAAAAAAAAATTGGGGATTATGATACACAACTTCAAGCTGAACTCAAAGATAAATCCAAATTTATGGTATCATGTAGGAATTTGATGAAACATTAAATTAACTTATTGAATTTAGTAGGTTTCATCGCATTACAATGCTGGCTCATTGCATTAGATCAACTGATCTAAAAATGTGTTGCCACTGATTATCATTTGTACTCAGCATCTGATGCCTCTCATGTCAGTGTTCAACAATAGTTGGCCAGCATTCATGGATTCCAATTTATTTTCCATGGTCGTAATGTCCTGGTGAAACCTTTCACCATGTTCATCACTGACTGCATCAAGATCAACAGGTAAGACGTCCAAGTACAAATGCAGAAAATGAATTTTCAATGTCATATTGCACTTCATGGTTTTGTCTGCCTGAAGTTGACTTTAAAGTGTGGTAGGAAATCACAAAAATAGGTTATAACTCAGTGCCACCCAAAAGTGTTCAGGAAACAAAATCTTTGTTGTCCAGTACAATGGTAGCCATGACAATGTTTTTTTTCACATTATTAAAGGTGAAATAAACTGCTTTGGCTCATTTAAGTATATTATAAGCAATTTTGAGCTTCTTTAATATCTGTTGACATAACTGATAGCTCAGCAATCTACGGACAAGAGTTGAACTGACAACATATGGTGAGCATAATCACATTATTATCAACTGTCTGAATGCCCATTCAGAGCAGCAAAATCCTGAAAAATCACTGCAATCAGATGTCATTGTATTCACTGATCAATTGAGTGTGGCTATTTTTGTAAATTATAGCAAGTGGGCACTAGGAATGTCTTAATGATCTTTCTCCTGCTCCGAACTCTACATGACTCTATTTATTTGATCTGTTATTTCCTATACCTTTTCTCCATTGCAACAAAGCACACTCTTCTTTCTTCTGTTTCAATACTTTTTCTCAGAATAAATATTGCCAAACGATGCATTTTGCTCTACTCCAGTTTAATAACACTACCAAATAGTGATTCCAGATATCAATTTTAATCAAGCAAGGCTAAAACTAAACCTGTTTCCAATTGAATTAAAGTGGAGAAAATTATGTACATTTTTTCATTTCTCAAGATAAAAAAATAATGAAGACACTCCACTCTAATTGTGGCCTTCCATTGTCTTTCTAAACTATGTTATTTTCTCCATGGCTTCACTCATACTTCTGCATCAGATGGGGAAATTAATCAGATGTTGGATTATTTTAGAAGATTAACAGTAATCCAACATAAAAGGATGATCCTGCCACATCATAAAGAGTTGGTGCAATCTAAGTATTTTGTTCAGTTTAGGCTGCCACTGTATAGTTTAACTATTTGCAGGATAAAGAAGACAAGAATGAGAATAGTTAAAGAGGAACTGGATTGTTAGAAGGAAATTATGCAAATTCTTACTTGAAAAGAGATGATTGGTGATAGGACTAGTTAATATAGACCACAATAAATTACTTCAGTTTGGACATTATAAATTTATTTTTAATTTACAATGAGATTACCTTTGTTAATTTAAATTTAAGTAGCAGTTTTCCAGGTACATGAAACACACAACACATAACATCATGCAAGAAAATAAAAAATGTAAAAAGAAAAATTAGTAAATAATAATTTCACAGTTAGTTTTAATGACCAAATGTGCTGAATCAGAAGTGCAGAACAATCTATTGGGTCTTGAATAGGTGGTTATGGTGAAAGTAGTACAAGCAGTTCAAGAACCTGCTAGCCTTTGGAAAATGTCCTTGAACCTAGAGTTGCTGGACTTTAAGATTCTGGATGTTCTGTTTAAAGGTGTCATCTGTAAGGAGGCCTTTTATGATGTAGGCTGCCTTCTTGAAGCAGTGCCTTGTAGATGTCTTTAGTGGTCAGGAGGTCAGTTCCTGTTTTGGACTTGACGATGTCTGCAACCTTCTGCAATCTTCTGCATTCCTAGGCATTCAGGATTCCAAACCAGGGTATGATGCAACCAGTCATTATGCTTTCCAAAGTACAAGTGTTCAATGATCTGCAAAATCTCCTCAAACTCCTTAGAAAGTCAAGGTGTTGATGTGCCTTTTTCATGGTTGCCTTGAAGTGCTGAACCCACGAGAGGTCCTCTGATATGTGATGTCCAGGAACTTGAAGCTCTTAATCCTCTCCACTGCCATCCTATCAATGAAGACATCACTTGCTAAAATCTACAATCAACTCTTTGATCTTGATGTTGTTGAGAGCAAGACTGTTGATTTAGTGAAATTGATATCGATGATGACCAACTTTACAGAGATTTGCAAGTTGCATATGATACTTGAAATGTTTTTTTAAGTATTGTTGTTTTTACTTTATTGTTCTGTTTGGGGAGTGGTTTCTTTGCTTTTGCTTCCAAAGTCATTGGTCACTTGGTGACATTGGTCACTTCCTGTATAATAGAGGGGGGTAGTACTGCTTGTCAGTGTTTTTTTTCTTTTGGGAAGGTTTTATATTTGTCTTTTAAAGGGTTTCTTTCTTTTCTCTCAAGGAGATATATCCTATTTTGCAGTTTTACCGGAGACAGGGGTCCCATCCCAGCAGGTGGCAAAAGTTCAACATTCATGATATTAAATATAATGGTGAGTAAATTAAATTTTGCGAAGTTTAATGTTAACAGGCTCAATAATCCAATTAAGAGAAAGAGAGTTTGGCTTATATTAAAACGTTGAAAGTAGATATTGCTTTCTTGCAAGAAACTCATTTGACTGAAAAAGAACATCAGAAATTGAAAAGGTATATATATGATAAGTACATATGAGATAGGAGCAGAATTAAGCCATTCAGCCCATGAGTCTGCTCATCCATTCAAATCATGGCTGATGTATTCTTCCTTTCAACTCCATTTTCATTCATTCTCCCAATGAAATTTGACACTCTTGACAAATCAACCTCTGCTTCAAACTTACTCAATAACTTGGCTTCCGGAGTCATCTGTGGCCACCTATTTCCCAAATTCACAACTGTTTAGCTGAAGAAATTTCACCTTCTCTCTGTTCTAAAGGAACATCCTGAGGCTGTTTGCTCTGGTCCTAGACTTTCCCACTACTGGAAATATCTTCTCCACATCTACTCTATCTAGCCCTTTCATGTCAAGTCAAGATTATTGTCATCTGTTTGTACAAGTACAACCCAATGAAACAGTGCAAAACATGTAGACACACGACCAGATATAACACTCATACAGACAAGCAATACATATGCAAGAGAAGTATTTCATCTATACAAATAAGTACTGTTTTGTAAGTAGGTGAGCTTCGGATGGTGAGCAGCTCTTTGGTCATTCACCATTCTCACTACTCATGGGAAGAAGCTATTCCTCAGCCCACTGTTGCTGGCTCTGATGGTCCTGTATCTCCTTCCTGAAGGGAACAGCTGAAAGGTGCTCTGGGCAGGGTAGAAGGGGTCTTTAATGGTTTTATGCATCCTCTTCAGATGTTAATAATTCATCCTCTCACCCTGAGATCATTCTCGTAAACCTCCTCTGGACTCTCTCCAACGCCAGCACTTCCTTCCTTAAGTATATGGCCAAAAAACTAGTCAGAATATTCCATATGTAGTCTGACCAATGCTTGTAAAGCCTCATAATCATATTTTTGTTTTGACATCCTGACATTGCTTTTGCCTTCCTTACTATTGATTCAACCTGCAAGTTAACTTTTAGAGAGTCTTGCACTAAGACCAGACTATTTTTCGCCCTAGGTTGAGCTGCACGTGGGAGGGTGACGGGGTGGGGGGGGGGGTGCTGACTGGGCTGAGTAGTGGGTCCAATATCTATATGACATTCATTGTGCGCCATATCACTTGCCCTCCGCCTTACCAGACTAATGCATGTGCTTATAGCGCGTTAGTCAGAGCACACTATTAATGAGGCAGAGATGCTGGAGCTCGTGGAATCTCTCTTCAACAGTGTCCCTCTGTTGTGATGTGTTAAACAAAAAAGTGAAAAACAGTGTCCCCCCTGTCTGCACCCTAGCCAGCTGCCTAGTTGGCCTAATGGAAGCACTGGCCATGACTAGGACTCTCAAATCCTGATAAACCTATGTTTTCTGAATTTACTCCCCATTTAGATAAATAGTTTACTTCTTTATTCCTTCTACCAAAGTGCATGACTATGCTCCATTCTATCTAACACATCTTTGCCCATTCTCCCAAACTATCAAATTCCCTCTGCAGCCTTGCAGTTTCCTCAACACTACCCTACCCACACCCCATCTCTTTTATCTCTTTTCATATCATCGGTGAACTTGCGGACAAAGTCATCAATTTCATCATTCAAATCATTTACATATAACATGAAAGTAGCAGACCCAGCAGCGACCCCCTACTGAGCCAGCCTTTATTCCCATTCTTTGCCTTCTGCCAGTCAGCCAATCTTCCATCCACACTAGTACCTTTCCTGTAATAGCGTGAGCTTCTCTCTTATTTTGCAGCCTTATGTACATCACCTTGTCAAAGGCCTTCTGAAAATCCATACAACATCCATTAACTCTTCCTTTTCTGTCCTGCTTGTTACGTATTCAAATAATTCCAACAAATATTTCAAACAAAATTGCCCCTGAAAAAAAACCATACTGACTTCAGCTTATTTTATCAAGTACCCTAAAATTTGATCCTTAATAAGAAACTGTAGAATCTTTCCAGCCACTGAAGTCAGGCTAACCAGCCAGTAGTTTCCTGTCTTTTGTCTTTCTTTCTTCTTAAGAATGGAGTGACATTTGCAATTTTTTCAATCCTCTGGAATGATTCTTAAAAGATCAGTGCTAATCCTTTTACAATCTCTTCAGCTACCTCTTTCAGAACCCTGGGGTGTACTCTATCTATCTTCACCTTTCAGGCACCTTTCTCCTTAGTAATAGTAATGATACTCACTTTTGCACACCATCCCCCCCCCCACCCCTCTCCCCACCGCGTTTCTTGAATTTCTGGTTCATCCCTGGTGTCTTCCATAGTGCAATCTGATGCAAAATACAGTTCATCTGCCATTTCTTTGTTCCCCATTTCCATTTCTCCAACATTATTTTCTCATGGTTCAAAGTCCACTCTTGATTATTTTTTAATCTTTATATATCTGAAAAAAAAAAGTTTGGTATATTTTATGTTTCTGGCTAATTTACCTTCCTATTTCTTTTTTTCTTCCTGTATTTTTTTTTAGTGGGCTTCTGTTGATTTTAAATACTACCCAATTCTCTGGCTTCCTTTTGTTTTGAGACTGTCCTTGACTTCCCTTGTCAACCACAGTTTCCAGGCCCTACCCTTAGAATGTGTCTTTGAGAGTAAACTATCCTGCATCTTCTGAATTTTTCCCAGAAACTCCTGCTCCAATATCTTCCCTGCTAGGATTCCTTCTCATCAACGCTAGCCAGCTTCACACTTGTGCCTCTATACTTACCATAACCATATAACCATATAACAATTACAGCACGGACCTTTACTCATTTGATACATCTGATTTTAACTTCTTCCTCTCAGACTGTAGAGCTGCAGAGTGAATCCTATCATCTCATGATCACAGTCTTCCAAGGTTTCCTATACCTTAAGCTCCCTAATCAAATCTGGTTCATTTCACAACACCAAATCTTGAACTACATTTTTTCTCTCATGGGTTTGACCATAAGCTACTCTAAAAAGCTATCTCACAGACACTCCACAAATTTATTTTCTTAGGATGCACACTAACCTGAATTTCTCAGTCTTCCTGCATATTGAAGTCCCCCATGACCACCATAACTTTGCCTTTCTTACATGCCTTCTCTAACTTTTGTTGTAATTTGCACCCTACATCCTGATCAATAATTTAAGAAAGCAGCTCATTATCACCTTGCCAAGCATAATTAGCAATGAATAATTAAATACTGGCTCAGGCTGTGAACCCCTCTTACGTTGAATGAATTAAAAAATGGAGAGCAAGTTATGCAGTTCAATTGAGAGCATTTAGGATTGAACAAATAAAGGATTGTTGTTTCACAGAAAAGTAATTATTGAAAAAATGGGACAGAGAGGAAACACCATGTACAAGCAGTTGCCAGGTTACAAGTGAGTTCCGTAACCTGGGTCCGTCTATAAGCTGAATTTGTACGTAAGGCAGAACAGACACATATGGTTCATATTTAGCAGTTCACGAGGTAATATTATGCACTTTATGTGTATGCACCATTTTGCGCATTTATGCGCACGTGTGAAATGGGGCATAATTATGTACATGCGTGAATTGGGGAACAGCCCATTTGTAAGTACAAGTTGTTTATAACATAGGACTGCCTGTATTGAATTTTCTGCAGCATATAAAACCAAAGCAGATGAAATTAAAAATGTTAAATGATCTCATTGGTCATTAAGGTAGAAAGTTATAACTCACATCAGATAATCGAGAATGCAATAGATTCATAACACTTCATGGGATTTCTCATCTTCTTCTTTGGCTTGGCTTCGCGGACGAAGATTTATGGAGGGGGTGAATGTCCACGTCAGCTGCAGGCTCGTTTGTGGCTGACAAGTCCAATGCGGGACAGGCAGACACGGTTGCAACGGTTGCAGGGGAAAATTGGTTGGTTGGGGTTGGGTGTTGGGTTTTTCCTCCTTTGTCTTTTGTCAGCGAGGTGGTGTTGGAATCTAGGGGTTAAAACATTATGAAATAAATGATTAATCAATAAGTTTATTTGTACTGCATGAGTCAGGGAAAGAGGAATGTGGCTAAGTGGCTGTCACAGCATGGAGCAAAGTTGGCTGAACAAAATTGGCTGCTCCCAAGATACAGGGAGAGGATATGCATAAAACGATTTAGGAGGAATGCTCAACTGAAGGAGGTGGGAAGTAGCACAGGAGACACAGGCCAGATCAGAACAAAGAATGGCCCGCAAGAATCAAAGGGAATGGAAAACCAGTCTAGGAGGAAGATTAAGGCACAAGGAGGTGTTAAAGAGAACAGCAGAAATTGGCCAGACAGGGACCGTATGGTGATTAGAAATATCTGGGGATGAATTAATTTCAGATCTAAACAACAGGATAGTCTGGCCTGGAGGATTAACATGGGAAGGCTACACCCCAGAAATCTGCAAAACAGGAGATGACTTGTGATAACCCTTATGCAAAAAGATCTAGCAGGGAAAACAACTTTTGTTCTGTGTGATAAGATTGACCTATATAAACTGTGCCAACTGGACAATAGGGGTCAGTCTCGGGGAGTAGCTCACTGGCAGGTGACCTATGAACTAACAGACTGACCCAGAGCTCTGTTAAGTTTTATTCTTGTGCTGTGCTGTGCTGTGTGGTGTAATAAACTGACTGTTGAACCGAATACCTTCTCCTATCACTTCATTCAACGAACGCGCTGGACTCAGCTCACACATAGACTAAATTAAGAGTAAATAAATTAAAGCCAGAGTCCAACAGTGGGCTCTGCGGTCTTCTTCAAAGGAGGTTGCTGCCCGCCGAACTGTGAGGCGCCAAGATGCACAGTTTGAGGTGATATCAGCCCACTGGCGGTGGTCAATGTGGCAGGCACCAAGAGATTTCTTTAGGCAGTCCTTGTACCTCTTCTTTGGAGCACCTCTGTCACGGTGGCCAGTGGAGAGCTCGCCATATAACACGATCTTGGGAAGGCGATGATCCTCCATTCTGGAGACGTGACCTACCCAGCGCAGTTCAGACTGCCTAAAGAAATCTCTTGGTGCCTGCCACATTGACCACCGCCAGTGGGCTGATATCGCCTCATTAAGCATTTACAACAGGTTAGACAGAGCATAGAATTTAAATTTTCAGTGGAGAAAGTTAGTAAATCACGCGACATCTAAAGGAAGTAAGGGTCCATTAATGTCTCAGGCCTCAGCCCTTCATCAAGGTAAAAGCATTAATCAGGCTGGTACCTGAATAAAAAGGTGAGGGAGAAGATAGAAGAGGATGGAGGAAGGGACAGGGGAAGGAGTACAGGCTACAGGTAAAAAGTCATTGGTGTATATGGGTGTGAGGTAGAAAAGAATAAAGCTGTGGTGAAAGGGGAGGGGATAGCTCTCTGAATCATGGAAAACGGGGTGGAGACTTGGAGTTAAGGAGAGAGATGGATGTGGAAACAGAGACATTGTTGCTCACTTCATTTCTTCGGGCAATTGTACCCACCGCCTTCATTTCCATCTGCAGATACCAGAGCACCATCACTCTCCCGTTACCACAGCTCTGGATCTCATGTGCCATTCAACTGCTGGTTCTACACTTACCTGCTACCCATCAAGGATCAGAAGCTCACCTCCCAGGAGATTGCTACCTCTGCGACACTTCCAATGCCGGTTTCCACCATGACCCCGGTATTTCCACACTAACCAGGCCCTCGGCTGCCCACAAGCTGAAGCAACACTTCACATGAATATGCAGGAGCCGTCCGACTACATCTTTTGCTGCCTATTGTGGCGTCCTCTATATCGAAGAGACTGGACACAGACTGGGAGATCATTGCAATGAGCATCTTCACTCTATCTGCAGCAATAGCCATCCCATTAGCCAACTATTCTAATTCCTAACACCGTTCCCACACCAATATGTCCATCCATGGCCTCGTGCACTGTCAAACAAAAACTACACACAAATTGGAGGAACAAAAAGGCTAACATTCCATCTGGGTGCCCTCCAACTGGACAGCATTAACATAGACCGCCAGTTTCCATTAAACACCTCCCCCATTTATTTGCCTATACCTCTCCCTCCTTTCCCCCAACTCCCCACCCCTTCCCTCTATATTCAGAGAGCTACCCCCCTTCACTACTCATCTGTTTTCTCTTCTACCCTCCCACCCATATCCACCTATCACCTCTTACCTGTTAGTTTGCATTCCTGCCTATTCCCCTTCCTCCTTCCTCTCCTCTCCTCTCCTCCCCCCCTTTTTATTCAGGCGCTACTGTGTGAATGATTCTGACACAAAGTCCACAGACTGTAAAACAGGCTTTAATTATCTTAAATTTGCACACAGCACATCTCAGTATACTCCTGGCTCCATGCATCTGACTGCCCCAAAGGGGCTGGCTCGAGTCTTTATACGGGCCGGTGATTGACAGCAGGCAAGTGGGGCTAGCTTCCCAGTTTGCCTACCTGCACGTACAGTGGCTTCCCCCTGCAGTAGGCTGGTAGGAGTGTGGCTAATGTAGTGGTTGTATCACCACAGGCACCTACCTGCTGGTTGCTCATTCCTTGACGAGACTCTCCTGTTTAAATGAGAAATCTAATTGATTTTTTTAAAAGAATTGATTTAAGCTTTAGATAGGGGAAAGTACAGTATATGTTATATATAAAAGGACTTCCAGAAGTCATTTAATGAACTCCGTCACATGGGGATATTAACTAAATTTTCAGCTCAAGGAACTGGAATTAATTATTGATCCAGTTAGGAATCTGGGTGAGTGGCATGAGGAGGATCATGGTAAAGAATAAAAATGAAAACAAAAAAGTTAGAAACTGCAAGTCAGGCAACATCTATGAAAAGAGAAACATTTGATATTTCAGAGTGGAGACCCCTCAACTGAGTTGAGTGATGTAAAAGATTTTTTTTAATCGTCTCTTTTTTTTAACCATAGTATTCTGAAAAAAATTGAACAGGGGCCAGAAATATTCGGTAAATATATGCATTACTGAGATAAAGTGATGGAAAGCCATATATCCAAGTTTGCCAATGTCATTGAAATAAATATGGGTGGAAACAATAAGCTATATTTTATGGGGTAAAGCTCACAATCTATATGCAATACTTTCAATCCAAATTTGCCGAGAGTTGTTTGCCAGTGTTGTAGCAACTGCTTTCTTACATCAGAACAAGGATGGAGCATGAGTTTGCAGAGACTTTTCATCACTCATGGTGGGAAATCTACCCAACCTACCTGTTCCAGTTTGACCTGCTTTAGGGGACTCCTTAAAAATGTCAATAGAAGAAGCATCTCTATGAGGGATTAAGCTCAGGATAGATTAATTTTAATTGTTTGAATTTATTTAAATTATTTCATTTCTATATTGTATTTAAAGGAAATAGAATTGTAGAAAATCACAGCACAGAAACAGGCCCTTTGGCCTTTCTCATTTGAGCCAAGCTATGATTCTGTCTGGTCCCACTGACCAGCACCCAACTCATATCCCTCCTAGCCAAGTGCCTGTTCAAATTTTTCTTAAATGTTAAAATTGAGCCCACATTTATTACTTCAGCTGGCAGCTCGTTCCACACTCCCACCACTCTCTGCATGAGAAGTTCCCCTTCTAAACATTTTGCCTTTCACCCTGAACCCGTCTTCTAGTTTTTATCTCCACTACCCTCAGTGGCAGGTAAAAAAGTCCCAACTTATTTGGTCATTCCCTGGAACTCAGTTGTTGAAGGCCAAACAACATCCTTGTAAATATTCCCTGAACTTCTTTAATCTTATTAATATTCTTCCCGTAGTTAGGTAGCCAGAAACTATAATTTCACCAGAATATCCCAACTCCTCTACCCAATACTTTGATTTATGAAGGCCAAGATGCCAAAACCTCGCTTTACAAACCTATCTACCTGTGATGCGACTTACAGAAAATTATGTATCTGCATTCCCAGATCTCGCTGTTCCACTGCACTCCTCAGACTGGTATGGCTTTAGCTCAACAGGCTACGGTGAGAACAGGGAAGACAGAAAGGGCCACCCTAATCAAGAAATAAAAAGGAATCTGCAGGTAGGCACAGGTAAGGGAAGGTTTTTAGGTGTCATATATTTTTTTCCTCTAGTCATAGACAATGAGAATGGCAGCCAAGGCAGGGGAACGCTCCTCTTGTAAAATGTGGGTCATCAGGGAAGCCAGCAGGATCCCTGACGACTTCATCTGCAAGAAGCGCATCCAGCTGCAGCTCCTGACAAGCTGAATTAAGGAATTGGAGCTGGAATTGGATGAACTCTGGATCATTCAGGAAGCAGAGCGGGTTATAGACAGAGTTACAAGGACACAATCACACCTAGGGGTCAGGAGGAGGGTAAATGGGTGACAGTCAAGAGTGGGAAAAGGACTGTCAGGTAGTACAGGGCACCACTGCAGATGTCCACATCAATAACTAGTCTACCATTATGGATGCCACTGTCGACCAGGCTGCCCTAATATGCTGTTCCACCGCTTCCCCAGATGAAACCTATCTCAGTGCATTAGCTCCATGGGCACACCACAAAATTGGGCATTTAGGGGGCCAATGTTACACAGCATTGGGCAGAGCAATTTAGGATTGCCCTGATATTGGATCAAAGTATGACTACTGTTGCTATTTTCCCTATCTGTCAGCAGGTGAAGCCATGGGGTTGGCCAATAGGGCTGCCAAATTACATTTGCCACAGCATGGGAGCAGGTTATGACCACGACCATGCCAAAATAAGAAACAATACATCTTGATGATGGTGGGCTAAAGCTCAGAACTGGGCTTGCTAAGGCTGGGATCTCGTGGCTGTTCTACATACTCCAACACCCACAGGCATCAGGGCTAATCAAGAGAATTGACAGCCTGCTTAAGGAGAAAATATACACATTAACTCCCTCCCGCACACTGCAGGGATGGTTGAGCATGCTGCAGCAGGCCATGGACCAGTTGCATGACCCATTGGCCAAGGGAGGTTCCCACGATCCTGCTATCTGGCACACTCATCACCTCTTGACTTGGAAGACACTGAACCCCCACCAAGACTAAGGACTTGGGGAGAATATGGGTTCAGCAGCCACAAAGACCCCTCCAGATGGGAGAAATCATTGCTTATGATCCCAGGGACACCACTGAGTTGTGATTCTAGGTCCACGAACCCATCTTGTCTTATACCTGACATTTGACCCAACAAGAATGAGTATGTTCCTCAACCTCTTCCCCCACACCTCCCCCCCCACCCCAGGTCAATGGCTTTACAGTCATCCCTTCCCTTCTGCTCACTGCGATGATTGGAATCAAGACATCAGCCAATACCTTCCTCACGGTCACTTATGAATTTTCTAGCCTCACAAATAGATCAAACTACTGGAATTTGCGTGCGAACCCCAGCACGTTTGATCCCGCTGGATGACTTTGAAATGAAGTGTCTGCATAGACTTTTCATTCCTGTAGGTTTTGGCATATCTGTAGGGGGGGAGGGCAAATGGCAGCCCCACACTATTCCCCTCGCCTCTATATAAGATCACTTCCAGAGATCCCCAATGGGGTGGCTGTTTCAGGAACTTTCCCTCCCTACAACTTGACATCCACCTGAGTCCAAACTCTCAGGGTCATTCCACAACCAGTGTGCAAACCTAAGGAATGCTGATGCAGGCTCCTAAATGAGCATGGTTCCAACCTTTCAGTTGGTCACAGTGACTGCGAGCAAGATTGGAATCCGGGTGCTCCAATGACCACTACTGAAAGTGCTGCTAAGCTGGGGGGGTTCCCTGAACTTTGAATGGAACATTAGATTTGCTGCCACCGTGCCTACCCAAGGCTTCCTGCGAGCTGGTATGGTGGCTGTTTTCCAGTGTTCATGGTACCCTACATCCACTCCTGAGACTACCTTGGGGAGCACCTGGCATACCGCAGCTGCTGGGACAAGAGGGCTATTACAGGGGCAGAGAGTTTTTAGATGATAGCCTTTCCCAGGTATGGCATGGCCCGATTGTCCTGTGAGGTCATCCAGAGGACCAGCATGCTTGAGACACTGGCCAATGAAACAGCAGTGGCACTGCCACATAGTGAAGACACCCTAACTCAAACGGCAGCAGAGCTGATGGCCATCAGGATGGTTGCCCTGCAGAATTGGATGATCCTGGATTACCTACTTGATGCTGATGGTGATATCTGTGCTGTGATTGGTAAGGAGTGCTGCACATATATCCCTGATGAGCCAAGGAACATCACCCACTTGGCTGATTATATTTGGGACTCGGTGCCTAAAATTCAAAAATCTAGGGACCAATTCCTCCAGCCCAACACCTCATGGGGAAAGTGGTGGCTGTTTGGTTCGGGGGGGGGGGGGGGGGATGGGGGGATGCTGGGCAACTGTCATCCACTGATCAGCTACTCTCATTCTCATTGTTATTGCCTTCTGTATATTATGTTGTGCTTGCCAGTTTATTAAGAGCATGTCTGCCCTTTATTAGTATGGTGTATATTAACATAAACCAACAAGGTCGGGTCAGATACAGAAATGAGCTCTCTGAACCCTTCTCCATTAACAATGGCGTGAAACAAGGCTGTGTTCTCGCACCAACCCTCTTTTCAATCTTCTTCAGCATGATGCTGAAACAAGCCATGAAAGACCTCAACAATGAAGATGCTGTTTACATCCGGTACCGCACGGATGGCAGTCTCTTCAATCTGAGGCGCCTGCAAGCTCACACCAAGACACGAGCAACTTGTCTGTGAACTACTCTTTGCAGACGATGCCGCTTTAGTTGCCCATTCAGAGCCAGTTCTTCAGCGCTTGACATCCTGTTTTGCGGACACTGCCAAAATGTTTGGCCTGGAAGTCAGCCTGAAGAAAACTGAGGTCCTCCATCAGCCAGCTCCCCACCATGACCACCAGCCCCCCCACATCTCCATCGGGCACACAGAACTCAAAACGGTCAACCAGTTTACCTACCTCAGCTGCACCATTTCATCTGATGCAAGGATTGACAAAGAGATAGACAACAGACTCGCCAAGGAAAATAGCGCCTTTGGAAGACTACACAAAAGTCTGGAAAAACAACCACCTGAAGAAACACATAAAGATCAGCGTGTACAGAGCTGTTGTCATACCCACACTCCTGTTTGGCTCCGAATCATGGGTCCTCTACCAGCATCACCTACGGCTCTTAGAACGCTTCCATCAGCACTGTCTCTGCTCCATCCTCAACATTCATTGGAATGACTTCATCACCAACATCGAAGTACTCGAGCTGGCAGAGTCCGCAAGCATTGAATCCATGCTGCTGAATACCCAAATGCGCTGGGTGGGTCACATCTCCAGAATGGAGGACCATCACCTTCCCAAGATCGTGTTATATGGCGAGCTCTCCACTGGCCACCGAGACAGAGGTGCACCAAAGAAGAAGAACAAGGACTGCTTAAAGAAATCTCTTGGTGCCTGCCACATTGACCACTGCCAGTGGGCTGATCCTGTGGCTAAGAAGGGAAGAGGTGAGCTGGAGAGATAGGGGTTTCCATAGTTACAGGGACAGATGAGGATCTGTGGAAGAGATCAAGTATCTAAGATGGTATGTTTCCTCCCTGGTGCTAGGGACTGAGATATTTCAGATCAAATTCACAGCATTCTCAGGAAGGAAGGTGAGCACCCAGAAGTCATGATGCATGTAAGAACCAATGACGTGGGTAGGAAAAGTAAAGATGGCCTGCAGGAGAGTTCAGGGAGTTAGGTGCTAGGTTGAAGTACAGGATCTCCAGGGTAGGATTCCTACCTGTACCACATGCTGGTGAGGCAGGAAATAGGAGGATAATGCAGCTTAATACATGGCTAAAGACATGGTGTAGGAGGGAGAGCTTCAGGTTTCTAGATCATTAGGCTCTCTTCCAGGGAAGGTGGGACCTGTTCCAAAGGGACTGTTTGCATCTGAACTGGAAGAGGATTAATATCATTGCAGCAAGGTTTGCTAGTGCTGCCCTGGTGGGTTTAAACTAGATTTGCGGGGGAGGGGAACTGGAGTGCCAGAGCAGATAGAGGAGTGAAGGAGGGAAAATATGATAATAAAATTGCATGCACTATTAGAAGTCAACAGGTTGAACATGGTGGATATGTTTTCAGGTGAATCTATTTTAATGCAAGGAGTATTGTTGGAAAGGCAGGTGAGCTTAGAGCATGGACTAGCATGTGGAACTATGACATTGTGGCCATTAGTGAAACTTGGTTGCAGGAGGGGCAGGACTGGCAGCTCAATGTTCTGAGCTTCCTTTGCTTTAGACATGATAGAATTGGGGGGATAAAAGAGGAGGAGTGGCATTGCTCATCAGGGAAAATATCAACGCTGGCAGGCAGACCAGAGAGCTGAGGAACAGGAAAGGTATGGCTACACTCATAGGATTGTATTATAGACTGCCCAATAGTAAGCAAGAATTGGAGGAGTAAATCTGTAGAGAGATAATGATCAACTGCAGGGAACATAAGTTTGTGATGGTGGGAGATTTTAATTTTCCACATATTGACTTAGATTCTTATAATGTAAAAGGCCTGGATGCTTGGAGTTTGTCAAAGGTGTTCAGAAAAGTTTTCTAAATCCATACACAGAGGTACCAACAGGAAAATGTGCAATACTGTATCTCCTATTTTAGGGAAGGAGACAGGACAGGTGAAAGAAAGATGTGTGGGGGATCATAATGCCATTAGCTTCAAGTCAATTATGGAGATACAGGGGCTTGGGTTGAGATTCTATATTAGAGAAAGGCCAATATTGAGGAAATGAAAATGGATCTAGGATGCATGGATTGGGATAAGTTCTTTTCGGACAAGGATGTGTGAGGTAAGTGGAGGAACTTCAAAGATGAAATTTTGAGTTTCTATGTACATGTCAGGATAAACAGCAAGGTTAGAAGGCATAGGGAACTTTGGTTTTCGAGGAATATTAGGAAGAATAGAGAGTTGTATAATAGGTATAGGCAACTTGGAGAAATTAGGTAGTTGGGGAGAATTTAAAAATGCAAGAAAAACCACAAGAAATAAATTAGGAAGGCTAAAAGAAAATATGAGGTTGTTTTGGCAGACAATGTGAAGGAAAATCCTAAGAGTTTCTACATATATATTGTTATATAGTCAGGATAATGTGAAATATTTTGTACCCGCATAAGAATACACCCTTCTCACATAGTAACTGTAGTGCACCACTGTGGGGCGTATGTATATGTATATGAGTGAGTATGTGAACAGTTTCCTGAGATGGTGAAAGATATCAGTAAATAAAATCTCTTTTGTTTTTTGAATCTTGCATCCCTAAGTTATTTAAGAAGACTTCCAAGTAACACAAAGACATAACATATTAAAAGCAAAAGGAAAGTCATGGACAAAATTGGACGCCTTGAAGATCAGAGTGGTCAGCTTTATGATGCCAAAAGACTGGGAGAGGTCATAAAGGGTGTTTTTCATCAGATTTCACTCAGGAAAAGGGCACAGAGTCATGGGAAGTAAGGAAAACAAGCAGTGAGGTCATGGAATCTATACAAATTAAAGAGGAGGAAGTGCTCTCTGTCTTAAAGCAAGTAAGGGTGGATAAATCCTTAGGCCTGACAATATATTCCATCAGACCTTGAGGGAGTTTAGTGTAGAAATTGCAGGGGTCTGACAGAAATATTTAAAATGTTCTTTGCCATAGGTGTGGTGCCAGAGTATTGAAGGGTAGCTCATGTTGTTCTGTCGTTTAAAAAGAAAACTCCAAAATTAACTCTGGAAATTATAAACCCATGAGCCTGACATTAGTAGAAGGTAAATTATTGGAAAGTGTTCGAGGAGATTGGATATTTAAGTATTTGAATAGCCAGGAACTGATTAGGGATAATCAACATGGCTTTGTGTTTTGTAGGTTGTGTTTAACAAATATTTTAGAGTTTTTTGAGGAGGTTACCAGGAAATTTGATGAAGGAAAGGCTATGGATGTTGTCTACATGGACTTAGTAAGGCCTTTGACGAGGTCCTGCATGGGAGGAGGAGAGGCATTGCTCATCAGGGAAAATATCAACGCTGGCAGGCAGACCAGAGAGCTGAGGAACAGGAAAGGTATGGCGACACTCATAGGATTGTATTATAGACTGCCACTCTCTAGGTATTCATGGTGAATTAGTGAAATGGATTCAACAATGGCTGGACAGGAGAAGCCAGAGCATAGTGGTGGATGATCGCTTTTCAGATTGGAGACCTGTGACTAGTGGAGTGCCTCAGGAATCATTGTTGTTTACATTTATATCAATGATCTGGATGATAATGTGGTAAATTAAATCAGTAAGTTTGCAGGTGACACTAAGTTTGGAGGTGTTGTAGACAGTGAAGAAGGTTTTCAAAGCTTGCAGAGGGATCTAGACCAGCTGGAAAAATGGGCTGAAAATGGGAGATGAAGGTATCTAGAAAAGTGGAGGAGACAGATGGGGAAAAAGAGTATTCTTTAAAAAAAAGATAAATGGCAGATGGAATTTAATGCAGACAAGTGTGAGGTGTTGCATTTTGGAAGGACAAACCAAGGAAGGACGTACATAGTAAATGGTAGGGCACTGAGGAGTGCAGTACAACAGAAGGATTTGGGAATACAGATACATAATTCCCTGAAAGTGGCATCACAAGTGGATAACTTTTGTCATATTGGCCTTCATAAATCAAAGTATTGAGTACAGGAGTTGGGATGTTATATTAAAGTTGTAAAAGCCATTTGTGAGGCCAAATTTGGAACATTGTGTGCAGAATAGGTCACCTGACTACAGAAAAGATATGAATAAAATAGAAAAAGTGCTAGAATGTTGCTTGGACTTCAGGAACTGAGTTACAGGGAAAGGTTAAACAGATTGGGACTTTATTCCTTGGAGTGTAGAAGAATGAGGTGAGGAGAGATTTAAAATTATGAAGGGATAGACAGAATAAATGAAAATAGGCTTTTTCCACTGAGGGTAGATAAGATACAAACCAGAGGACATGGGTTAAGAGTGAAAGCGGAAAAGTTTAAAGGGAACATAAGCGGGAACTTCTTCACACACAAAGTGGTGAGAGTGTGAAATGAGCTTCCAGCTGTAGTGTTGAATATGGGCTCAATTTTAACATTTGTGAGGAATTTGGATAGATACATTGATAGGAGAGGTATAGAGGGCTATTGACTGGGTGCAGGTCATTGTGACTAGGCAAAAAAAAGGTTCAGCACAGATTAGAAGGGCCGAAGAGGCCTGTTTCTATGCTGTAATGTTCTATGGTTCTCAGTGCCCAACTGTTTACTCTATACAGTATCTCCTACATTGGTTTGTTCTTCTGTGGTAAACCACTGTTATGCTATGATTGGCTGCTGCCAGCTGGACATGTCTCCTGAGACCAATCCTACCCATAGCCCTTTGCATGCTCTCCATTCCACTCTGCTTTGATCAGTCAATGAGGTTGATGGTTGTTCCAGTCTATAATTAATAAAAGCCTGTTAGTTACACAACTCCAGTCTTTTGTGATTATTGATGGTGCAACACCTTCGAAAGTGCAACACCTCACACTTGTCTGCATTAAATTATATCTGCCATCTTGCAGCCCATTTTTCCAGATGCTCCAGATGCTTCTACATATTTTGGAAGCCTTCCTTGCTGTCCATTACATTCCTTTAATTTTGATAGCAGGCTTAACTCATTTTTACATTTTTCTCACGTTTTTGACATTTAGAACTTCTAATCTTTTTAGAGGCTTAAATCTATTGAGCCAATCAGCTAAAAAAAAGGTCTGAGTCCATCATTGATTAGGAGAGTAAACTGCTGATCAAGATGTCACCCCAGAATCTGGACCGCGAATCAACACCAATTCTCCACACATCCCCACTAAATCCCCCTTTCCATATTTAATGGCACAGAAAGCTCTGTCATTGTGCAGGAGCTTGTTTTTAAGTATCAGGCAGCCTTTGGAAACCCAATCTGGTGCATGGTAAACTGCTTAAAATAAGCCCATTGAATTTCAACATGATATTAATAGATTAATAGAATAGTAAAATGGTGAAAATGGATTCCCAAGGCAATAAAACAAAAAAAGTATATGTTTTAAAAAGGTCAAAAAGTAGTGAGATTGATGTCAATGTCCACTAGTATAGATTTTTTAAAGTTATCAACAAAGCTACAGAAATGCAGTTCTTCAGAAGTAGAAGATTAGAGTTGAATGGTACAGAAATGGTGCAAGTAAACAAAATTTGGGTCTGACCACTCCCACAGTACTGTAAATAATTCTGGGCACCAAATCTCAGAAAGGATATTTTGCTCTTGAAATGAGTTACACATAGATCAACCATACTGATTCCCAGACTCTCAGTGGTTAACTTGCAAGATGAGATTGCTGAAATAATGATTACATTTCCTGGCATTTCTAGGGGTAGATGATTTGTTTGGAGTTCCTCAGGAAATCGCTCAGTGAGATGAAGGGAAACTGTGTCTGCTGGCTCTTTGGAATGAAGAAAGAAAATAATGACTTTCAAAAATGTGGTAAAACTTTGAAAACAAGAATTGATCCATGATCGTTTGTTCATTTTAAATCTGAAGTTCCGATTGTTTTTATTCAAAGGAATTAAAAGCCATTGGGAAAGGGGATTTAAATGGAGTTAGATCTCTGGCTGGCAAATAAGACTCCGAATAATCTTAATAAGCTTTAATGGTTCAACCAAGGTTTGATACAAATTGAGTTTAATCATTTCTTTTCCATTGGAAAACTACCCTAAAGTTTTAATTGTTCATTTATAGCAATTTTAATGCATACATTTTCAATTGGAATTCTCATGACTCCACTATTGCATTCATTCTGTTCATAATTTTCCAAGTAATGTGTAACTTGTTAGTTATCTCAGCAATGCTTTAATGTCTCCAACCTATCAGTTTTTAAACTTCATTTCCTTGTGTATTTTATAGGATTTAAGTAAGCCCATCGATTGAGATTGCAAGCCAGGACAAGTCAATAACTCATTTTTTAAAGCATCTAACTACCAAGGTTATAGAAAACCAACTTGACTGACCTTTGTCTTTTTTCAATCAAGAAATTCCTATTTGGTGCAAGGTTAACATTTTCCCAGATTCAAAAGGCACGAGTTAATCAAGATTGAAACAATTGTATAGACATTAAGACACATCAATTTTTCAGATAAAAATGCCATTCTTTCTTATCTGAGAAATGTAACTGGAAATCCAGAAAAGCTGTTGTCTGAGGTGATTTGGGGTTAAAGTATCAGGATCTTCCACTCACTGCAGACTTAAAATATCTTTTTCATAATTTGCTGTGGAGCAGAAAAAGCTGATGTTTCCACTTAGTTCCCCAAGTCCAGCAAAAGCCTATCTTATTCCTAACCTTGTTATTTGTTGGTTGATCAATTATTTTCCCTTGTCAGCAAAGAAAATAGATCATCTTCCCCAGTGTATTGTGGATGGTAAGCAAAATCCATCACATACTCTAACTTTACCAAATTGGCACTTCTGTGTTCTTTCTGTATTGCTTTTAATAAAGTTCTCTTTTACTGAGACCATCATGAAATTAGATGTCGAATCGAATTATCTGCCAATTGCCCAAGTATCACCCAGCAATTCCAAATTCTTTAGTCTTCTTTAAAAGAACAGGGCAAATGGGGTCTGCAGACATTGAAGATTAGATCAAAGATGATCCAATCCTCATATCCAGTCAGTTCATATCTATTCTTTTCCTATGTTCCTTTATCTTCAACCCTATCTTCAGTTATCTCTCTAATTCTACTATTTCTAACCCTAACCCTAACCCTAACCATCTGCCTGTGTCCATCTTGTATATTCTCCCTGTGTTTCCTCCCACATCCCAATGAACCATAGGCTGGTAGGTTATTTGCCCACTGTTAATGGTGAGCAGTAGAATTTAAAGGGAATTGATGGGCTTGTGGAAGACAGGTTACAGGAACAATGAGTCGGAGACACAAAAGAGACTGGAATCAGGACTAATACACAACCTATTGGAGGAATTTAGTGGGTCGAGCAGCCTCAGTAAGAGAGAAAGAATGGACAGTGAAGAACAATGTTAATTTACCCGTTTGGTAAAATCAGAGTGCCTGATGTACTTTGCTTACTATCCATTAAATCAGGGAATGTGATCAATTTTGTTTACTGAGAAGGACAAACAATGGATAAAGTAAAAAAATAGCAAGGTTAGTTTAGAAATTGAGTTAGTTCTCAATTAATGATGGAAAAGTGATTTCTCTGTGAACTTGCTTGGACTTGTTGGGCCAACATGGCCACCTTCTATATTGTGAAGAAATACTTAGTTAAAATGGCTCTGTCAATTAATATTGCTATTGTTATTTTCTAGAAGCTCTGGACATTCGTTGCAGTACCAGCAATAGGCCAGGAGATGACAATACTATTCTTAGACATGATCAGACTGGCTTCACAAATTGCCCAATACTTTTGTGTGGCAAACTGTGGTATTTTATTGGAAAGTAGTATGATTTTGTATTGGAGTAGGATCTTCCTTTCACATGATGCACAGGGTTTGCTAGGTTAGGGATTGCTCCAATTGTTCTTAAAGGGCCAGTTCTTCTGTTGGTAATTGTCCAAGTTGGAGCTGCCTCATTTTGCCACCTTCCACCTTTCATTATTTGTGACTCTCCATGCAAAATCCCCATATTTTTATTGCTTTTTTGGGATTAAGTAATTGTTGGCTCAATGGCAGTGAGCCAACATCTTGAGTTCCAACCAGTGGACTTGACAATGAAGAAGCCAGAATGATGCACAATTTGAAAAGGGATATGCAAATTGTTGTGTTCCAATGCACCTGCTGTATTTGACCTTCTTGGTAGTCGTGAGGGTTTGAGAGGGAAGCCTCACTTCAATTCTGTAATTCTGCATTTTTGATGAGGCATAAATCCAAAAGGCCTTAATAATTCTCCCAAATGCAAGTTTCAATGAGGAAGTGTCACTTGATAATACTGTAATCCCTTTGTTGACTATGAAAGATAATTAGATATCGGATAGATGATCAGTCTGTAACTATACTAAAGCACCTGGGGCTTGGTTAGTTCAGGGGCTGTTTGCCCACATCAGTACCACAGCCAGGATGTCAAACAGAAACGTCTGCCGATGCTGCGATAGTAGTGCGATAAAACAAAAGTGCTGGAGGAACTCAGCTTGCCACGCAGCAGCTACAGGAAGTCGAGGGGAACCACATTTCTGGCCTGAGACCTTTGTCAAAGTATGAGCCAAGAAACAAGCAGGTGCCTGGTGGAGGAGGAGAGGAAAGGTAGGAGGAGGAGGAGGAGCAGGGGGAGGAGTACTGGCCAATAGGTACTAGGCCATAGGTGGCTATGGTGGGAGAGTGGAAGAGGTAAGGAGTACTGGCCAAAAGGAGTACTGGCCAATAGGTACTAGGCCATAGGTGGCTATGGGTGGAAGAGGTAAAGAGCTGAGAAGTAAAAGGAGGAGGGGTAGCTCTCTGAATGCAGGGGGAAAGGACCCTCTCATCCTTCCACTTTCAGGCTGAACATGGATGTAAGTGTATCTCTCTTGACTGGGCCTTGCCAGGCTTGTGCAAAGGATGCTCTTTGGCTCTCTCCTCCATTTGTTGTTTGATTTTGCTGTACCATTCAATAGCAGGTGGGATGACACTAAGGAGCTTTAATCTGATTTGTTGGTTGTCAAAATGCTTAGGTCTGGCTATTTGATTAATTAAATGCCATCCTGAGTTACAAGTTCATTAGGTTGGTTGGCAATTCATTTTTAAATATATCCGGTATTATTCTCTGCATACATTTCTGCACTCTTTATTTAAGCAGGATTAATCCCTTGTCTTGATGATAGTCATAAAACTTTAGAGCATGGAAATAGCCCCTTTTGCCCAATTGGTACATGCTAATTGAGTCTCCCATCTGAGCTAGCCTCACTTTTTTGTACATGACTTGTATATTTCTAACATTTGCCACCATGTACCTGTTCAAAAGTCTTTTAAATATCATGATTATACCTACCTCTTCCACTTCCCCTGGAAGCTTGTTCCACATACATCCTTGGTGTAAAAAGGTTGCCACTCAGGTCCCTTTTATATCCACAACCCCAGCCCACTTTAAACCAATGCCCTCTATCTTTAGACTCTTCACTCCTAGTGAAATGACTATGACTATTTGACTTACCGTGCTTCTCATAATTTTGTATACCTCCGTAAGGGCAAATAATCTCCTGTACTGCATGGAAAAAGTCCAAGTATCTCCAACCTCTCCTTATATCAAGCCCTCCAGGCCCTAAGGGAATTAAGGGATATGGGGAAAAGGCAGGTAGGTGGAGATGAGCTTATCATCGGATCAGCCATGAACGCATTGAATGGCGGAGAAGGCTTGATAGACCGAATGGCCTACACATTTCTTACAGTATAATCTTCTCTTCTCATGAATCCTTTTTGCATCCTTTCCAGCTTAAGATAGATTGAAGGATATGCCAGGCCACAAGGATACAGATTGTGGAGTGTACATTTCTGCTGCTGCTTTGATCCTCAGTAATTCATGGATGCCCAGTTTTGAAGTGACAGGTCTGTTCTGACTTTATCCTATTTAGCACACATGCAATATCACACAGGGCTGTGGAGGGTGTTCTATATACAACAGAATTTTGCTTCCACAAGAACTGTTAGTGATGCTTCTACCAATGCTATCATAGACAGATCTTCCCCAGTTGTATTGATTAATTCACAACTTGCCACAGACCTATCTTCGAAGTTCTGTCTGACAAGATTCAGCCAGTTTAACCAGAGCTGGTACTAACAAGCCACTTGTAGTAATTGATGTTGAATCCTCCCAACCAGAGAGCATTCTTTGCCCCTTGTAACATTCAGTACTTCTTCCAAGCGTTGTTTGAAGTGGAGGAACAGTGATTCATCAACTGAATTGAGGCAAGTAGGAGGGTTGTCCTAATGCCTTGAATCTTCATAAGGTCTGGAATCAATGGTGAGGTTGAGAGGGAGATTCGCTCCTTGCTGTATGGCAGTCTGCCACTCACTATGGAGCAGGGTGTACTCAGGAATGGCGAGAGTGGGGTCTGATATGGCAGCCTACTGTTTATCTCATCTGTGGGACAGTGCAGCTAGTATAGTCACCAGAGCCCAGATATTTCTCAAGAGAACTTAAGAAGGTTGGAAAGTGACCTTTGAATGACCAAATTCAATGCTGATGCTGCCTGTTTGGCATTTTTTTTCTCCTTTTCAATTTGGACTGAGGTTGGCGCTACATACAGGCCAGAATAGATGACGATGGCAGATTGCTTCCCAATGAACCTACCAGCATATCTTTAACGTGTGAGAAGAAGTTGAAGTATTCAAAGAAAACCCATGCAGTCACAGGGAGAATGGGGAAATTCTAGGCAGTCTGCACCCAAGGTCAGATTGAACCAGGTCTTTGGCAATGTGAGGCAGCGTTTCTACTAGCTGCATCACTGTGTGCTGTCCAGTATTTTCAACAAGCTGTGAGACCGATGAGAACAGGCCTTTGAGTGTTTTTAAAATTTAAACATACAGCACTGCAACAGGGCCTTCCAGCCCATGAGCCCGTTCTTCCCAATTACACCCAATTAACCTACAACTCCTGTACATTTTTGAAGGGTGTGAGGAAATGAAGCACCCGGAGGAAACCGACGCAGACACAGGGAGAACAAACCAACTCCTTTCAGACAGCATTGAATTTAAACACGTGTCACTGGTGCTGTAACAGCATTGCACCAACTGCTATGCTTTCTGTGCCGTCCCCTGATTTGATTGCTAAGCCGTTTGTACTCCGTCCCAGGCATGGTAAAATATGGCATGTGACTTTAAAATATCTTTGCACAGTGTATATATACTGAAAAGTGGCAAAGCAGCAGGTATGGATGGAATCCCCCCAGAGGTCTGGAAGGCTGGCGGCAAAACTCTGCATGCCAAACTGCATGAGTTTTTCAAGCTTTGTTGGGACCAAGGAAAACTGCCTCAGGACCTTCGTGATGCCACCATCATCACCCTGTACAAAAACAAAGATGAGAAATCAGACTGCTCAAACTACAGGGAAATCACGCTGCTCTCCATTGCAGGCAAAATCTTCGCTAGGATTCTACTAAATAGAATAATACCTAGTGTCGCCGAGAATATTCTCCCAGAATCACAGTGCGGCTTTCGCGCAAACAGAGGAACTACTGACATGGTCTTTGCCCTCAGACAGCTCCAAGAAAAGTGCATAGAACAAAACAAAGGACTCTACATCACCTTTGTTGACCTCACCAAAGCCTTCGACACCGTGAGCAGGAAAGGGCTTTGGCAAATACTAGAGCGCATCGGATGTCCCCCAAAGTTCCTCAACATGATTATCCAACTGCATGAAAACCAACAAGGTTGGGTCAGATACAGCAATGAGCTCTCTGAACCCTTCTCCATTAACAATGGCGTAAAGCAAGGCTGTGTTCTCACACCAACCCTCTTTACTATCTTCTTCAGCACGATGCTGAACCAAGCCATGAAAGACCTCAACAATGAAGACGCTGTTTACATCCGGTACCGCACGGATGGCAGTCTCTTCAATCTGAGGCGCCTGCAAGCTCACATCAAGACACAAGAGAAACTTGTCCGTGAACTACTCTTTGCAGACGATGCCGCTTTAGTTGCCCATTCAGAGCCAGCTCTTCAGCGCTTGATGTCCTGCTTTGCGGAAACTGCCAAAATGTTTGGCCTGGAAGTCAGCCTGAAGAAAACTGAGGTCCTCCATCAGCCAGCTCCCCACCATGACTACCAGCCCCCCCAGATCTCCATCGGGCACACAAAACTCAAAACGGTCAACCAGTTTACCTATCTCGGCTGCACCATTTCATCAGATGCAAGGATTGACAATGAGATAGACAACAGACTCGCCAAGGCAAATAGCGCCTTTGGAAGACTACACAAAAGAGTCTGGAAAAACAACCAGCTGAAAAACCTCACAAAGATAAGCGTATACAGAGCCGTTGTCATACCCACACTCCTGTTCGGCTCCGAATCATGGGTCCTCTACCGGCATCACCTACGGCTCCTAGAACGCTTCCACCAGCGTTGTCTCCGCTCCATCCTCAACATCCATTGGAGTGCTTTCATCCCTAACGTCGAAGTACTCGAGATGGCAGAGGCCGACAGCATCGAGTTCATGCTGCTGAAGATCCAGCTGCGCTGGGTAGGTCACGTCTCCAGAATGGAGGACCATCGCCTTCCCAAGATCGTGTTATATGGCGAGCTCTCCACTGGCCACCGTGACAGAGGTGCACCAAAGAAAAGGTACAAGGACTGCCTAAAGAAATCTCTTGGTGCCTGCCACATTGACCACCGCCAGTGGGCTGATATCGCCTCAAACCGTGCATCTTGGCGCCTCACAGTTTGGCGGGCAGCAACCTCCTTTGAAGAAGACCGCAGAGCCCACCTCACTGACAAAAGACAAAGGAGGAAAAACCCAACACCCAACCCCAACCCACCAATTTTCCCCTGCAGCCGCTGCAACCGTGTCTGCCTGTCCCGCATTGGACTTGTCAGCCACCAACGAGCCTGCAGCTGACGTGGACTTTTACCCCCTCCATAAATCTTCGTCCGCGAAGCCAAGCCAAAGAAGATAGTAGTGCATACTTTGATCCGGGGAGAATAGAAGTACATGAGATGATTGTGAAGTTGAATTGAACATTCCAGCAAGATTTCAGTTGTTGAGTCTGCACTAGCAGTTCAATAAAAGTAGTTAAATAAAAGTAGTTAAATAAAAGTAAAAAATAAAAGTAAAAAATAAAAGTAGTTCAATAAAAGTAGTTCAATAAAAGTAAAAAATAAAAGTAAAAAATAAAAGTAGTTCAATAAAAGTAAAAAATAAAAGTAGTTCAATAAAATTAGTTAAATAAAAGTAGTTAAATAAAAGTAAAAAATAAAAGTAAAAAATAAAAGTAGTTCAATAAAAGTAAAAAATAAAAGTAAAAAATAAAGGTAGTTCAATAAAAGTAAAAAATAAAAGTAGTTCAATAAAAGTAGTTAAATAAAAGTAAAAAATAAAAGTAAAAAATAAAAGTAGTTCAATAAAAGTAGTTCAATAAAAGCAGTTAACTTTCTCTCTCCAGATTATTTAATAATAACCTTACTGGGAAATGCAAATGAGCGAATGTTGGTTGCGAACAGAATTGAGCTCGATTGTAGTGCCCCAATTTATCTACCTCACTGACTTCATTAAAATGACCATTTCCAGACGAAAATTAGCATACTGACCCACAAAGGGTTGACCTCTGGTGCCGCTGACAGATATGAGAGCCTAGGTGACAAAATGCGTACAGCTGATGATATTAGGTGGACGGGCTGTAAAGAGATTTGAAATGTTTTTGTTGGTAAAACTCTCCAGCTTGCTGCGACAGGTTCTTGGGTAAAGGACTAGATGGATGCTTTTCTCTAGAGGTGGAAAAAAATGTTTTAGAAATTGCTTTTTCTCAGTTTAAAAGAACACAGCATCAGGAATTAAACTTGTCAATCTTCCGTGAACAGTAGAGCAGTGAAGTGACATTCACTGGTCCAATTGTGGCTTTGTCTACTGTCCATTTGAGGTTAAAATAACATGATTTTGTTCACAGAAAGGTGACCTTGACATATCACAGCACACAACTCACAATGTTGATAAAATGTACACTGGATATTTTCAGTGATTAATTGCTGTGCTTTTTTTATATTATTTTTAGTGTTTTTTTTTAAATATTTTTAGTTATGGAGGACACCAATTAATTGCAATAACTTCAACCATCTATTCAGAATTTTAATCACTCTTGAAAATTTTTTTTTAAATGTGTGGTTAGTCATTAGACTAATAAATTACATTTATAACTATCTTATTAATAGTGATGTTAATTTAATTCCATGTTTTTGAAGGAGTAGTTATCCTCGGGTAGAAACAAATTCCAACTGAACAGCTCACAAGCCAGAACCCTCATTTTAAGTTTTCTGTAGCCACAAACCATTTCAACTTTCTATAAAATGACCCAGTTTTAGCAGCTACGCATGTTATATAGGCAGAAAATCAGGGTCCCAACCACATTTGTCATTGAAATAGACCAAGAGATAAGACAATCCACCAGATTAGATGTCTGCTCTAATGGTCTCAACCAAAATAAATAAATTGGATTCCTTATTAAAAGAACCTTCCGGATGAACATTAAAAACAGTGTTTTATATGAAAAAATGTAATTATATTAAAAAAAGACAGAATGTACATTTCCTTTATATTGGACCTTGGAGGTATTGATCAGTTTATCCAGAAGTTGTGATCTAAGGTACTCACACAGAGCTGAACAGATGTAACAATTAATTTCTAAGTATTTTCTTGTCACTTTTGAAATATTGCTTTTAAAATCAACTTCACAGATTTTGAAGTGAATAGATGCTGCCCATGCAATGATATACTGCATGCTGAGAAGAACTCTTCAGTTATTGATCTGGAGCTGTTAATAATTCAACAGTGTAAATTTACATAGCACCTTTACAAATCACAAAGTCACCCAAGGCTCTGAGCAAGAGTCTTAACAATGAAACCAAGCAACAGGAGACAACAATGAAGAGCTTGGACAAATAGACAAGTTATAAGAAAATGTTTAATTTTTTTTTAAAACAGATAAAGAAGATATAGTTTTGGAGATTGAAAGCCAAAGCTATTGAAAGCACGGTAGTAGAGAAATTAAAATGCACAAGAATTAGCATTGGAGGACCATAGAAAGAGATTTCAAGGACTAGAGAGGACGACAAAGACAGGAATAGATGAGATCTCATGGGTTTGCAAACAAAAATTGGGATTTTAAAATTGAGAAATTGTTGACCCTGATCAGTTTACATTAGTCAGGATGTGGGTAATTGGGATAAATAAACTCAGGAGCAACAATGTTCAAGAATGTTTATTTGGGCGAATATAAGAGAGTGGATTGAAAAGCTTTGGTTTAAACAAAAGCATGGATGCAGGTTTGAGCAACTGTAGAATTGAGGTAAGATCATTTTTGGGTGATGTTCTGGATAGTGACGTCAGGATTCTCATTAATGGATGAATCAAATTTTGTGCCTCAAGCTCAAAAATTCTCAAATTCTCAAAAATCCGACTTTTACACAAGTAAAAGTCAGTTCAATAGGTGATTCTCTGGGTATGTTTAATTGATTAAAATAAACTGTGCAAGGACAGAGGAAAAAGATGACATGGTCAACTCTGTTGAAAGCTGCAGACAGATGAAGGATGGATAGTTTATCATGATCAAAGCCAAGCTCAATGTCATTTCTGATAGAAAAATCTCTGTTTAATATGGAATACAGTGGATGCCTAATCAGAAGGATTGGAAGTTGTAAGCACAAGTGGCCATTATTGTACAATTATTAGAATATTTTACTGCACAAGTGGCCATGAGTGGTCAGATTGTGGCCATTAGTGAAACTTGGTTGCATGAGGGTGGCAGAACTGGCAGCTCAATGGTCTGGCATTCTGTTGTTTTAAACCCAATAGAGTGGGAAGGATGAAAGGGGGCAGTCTGGCATTGCTTGTTAAGTAAAATATCACAGCTGTGTTCACAAAGGACAGACCAGAGGGCTCATCTGCTGATGCTATATAGGTGGAGCTGAGGAAGAGGAAAGGTATGAGCACACCCATGGGGTTGTATTATAGACCACCCAATAGTCAGCGAGAATTGGAGGAGCAAATCTGTAGAGATAGCAGACAGCTGAAGGAAACTTAAAGTTGTGATAGTAGGAGATTTTTATTTTCCACATATTGACTGGCACTCCAGAACTGTAAAAAAGGGTGGCCGGCTGGCTTGGAGTTTATCAATTCTTCCAGAAAGTTTTCGAAATCAATATGTAGAGGTACCAACTAGAGAGAGAGCAATACTGGATCTCTTGCGAGGGAATGAGACAAGACAGGTGACAGAAGTAGATGTAGGGGAACATTTTGTGTCTAATGATCATAATGCCATTAGTTTTAAGCTAATTATGAAAAAGGATAAGATAGAAGGATCGATCCTTCTTCATACTTATCTCAGGTCTCAGGTTGAGATTCAATATTAGGATAGGGACCCTTTGTTTTCGATGGATAGCAAGTATAGACAACATGGTGCAAATGGGGTACATGAGGAGTATAAAAATACAAAATAAAAACACAAGAAAAAGGATCAGGAAGGAAAAAAGATGAGGTTGATTTGACAAAAAAATGTGAAGGAAAATCCTAATGGTTTCCACAATTATATTAAGAGCTAAAGGATAGTAAGAGGTAAAATTGGTCCCCTTGAAGATCAGAGTGGTCAGCTATGTATGGAGCCAGATTTACAGTTTTTCAAGAAGGCTACCAGAAAAGTTGATGAAGGAAAGGCTGTGTATGTTGGTTACATGGGAGGTTAGTCAGGATATTTCAGATGCTCAGTATTCATGGTGAGGTTTTAAATTGGATTTGACATTGGCTATACGAGAGAACCCAGAGAGTGGTAGTGGATGATCACTTCTCAGACTGGAGGCCTGGGTCTAGTGATGTGCCTCAGGGATCGGTACTGGGACCATTGTTGTTTGTCATCTATATCAGTGATCTGGATTGAAATTGTGTAAATTGGATCAGTAAGTTTGCAGATGACACGAAGATTGGAGGTGTTGTGGACAATGCGGAAGACTTTCAAAGCTTGCAAAGGGATCTGGACAAGATAGGAAAATGGGCTGAAAAATGACAGATGGAATTTAGTGCAGAAAAGTGTGAGGTGTGGCATTTTGGAAGGATAAAGCAAGAAAGGACATACACGGTAAATGGTAGGACACAGAGGAGTGTGGTAGACAGAGGGATCTTGGAATACAGATACATAATTCCTTGAAAGTGAAATCACAGGTAGATCGGGTTGTAAAGAGAGCTTTTGTCATATTGAGCATAGAAGTTGGGATGTTATAACACTGGTGAGCCCAAATTTGGAGTATTATGTGCAATTTTCATCATCTAACTACAGGAAAGATGTCAATAAGATTGAAAGAGTGCAGAGAAAATTTACTACGATGTTGCTTAGACTTCGGGAACTGAGTTACAAGGAATGGTTAAACAGATTAAGACTTTATTCTCATCAGTGTAGAAGAATGATGGGAGATTTTATAGAGTTATTTAAAAACACTGGGTAGATGAATTTGCTGATCAATGGCCGGGGTCACGTCCAGAATGGACACTGCAACTGGAGAAGGCAACGGGAAACCGCTTCAGTATTTTTCCCTTGTATAATCATGAACTCAACATCAACTATGACCTCAGCACAAAGATGGAGCTTTCACCGAAGGAGAACAGGGGAGAGAACAACTACCATCAGAGATTATGACGGATGGAGAGACATGATCACCCACCTGAATGGCAAGGCCCTGAATGATGATGATTTACAATTGTGAAAGGCATAGACAGAGTAAACGTATGTAGGCTTTTTCAACTGAGGGTAGATGAAATACAAACCAGAGGACATGGGTTAAGGATGAAAATGGAAAGGTTTAGGAGAAACATTAGGAGGATCTTATTCATAGAGAGCGTGATAGGAGTGTGGAATGAGCTCCCAGCTAAAGCCATAAATGCAGGCTCAATTTTAACATTTAAGAAGAATTTGGACGTACGTGGATAGGGGGATATGGAGGGCTATCGATTGGGTACTGGTCAGTGCAGTGAGGTAGAATAACAGTTCGAAACAGACTAGAAGGAATGAAGGGCCTGTTTCTGTGTTGTAATATTCTGTGGCTCTATGTAATACAATCACTGGTCTCTATTTCAATTTTCTGACCTGTTATAGTTGACTATCTAGGATCATATTTACACATTGCATTATCAATTCTGAAAATACATTTTCCTTTATCCATTTAGTTTTATTTCCAAATGTGTAGTTTTTAATGAAATGCATAAAGGTCATCTCAGATTTGCTTTAATAAATTTTAACAAAACTTAAGGGAATGTGTCAGTTTTGCTGGTGACACAGGTTATGGAGCATTGAATTAAAAATTATCCCAGTAGTATTTTGAAGACATTTTAATTTATTTTTGACATTAAGCGTTTCTTGCTTTTGGCATTTGATCGGCAAGTAAATTGGAAAGCATAGTTTTCACTTGTTGGTTCTAAATGTCCTTCATGTTGCACTTAAATAATCCAATCAAAAACAAAGATCAAGACCATTGTAAACCACATCAAGCATAAAACCTGTGTCTAAGTGTCCTCTTTAAATTTAAACCCATTTGTTTGCAGTACATGCATCTGATAAATGCAAAGTTTATACTCTGTCCAATGATGTAACATGGTATATTGACTGTGCTAAATGTCACCATTTTTAAGCAAAATGACTGAAAAATAAATCAAGGTAATGGGAAAAAAAAGCTGCTGATTGAATCATTTGAGGATGTAGAGATCATTCTGTCCAGACTTATGCTGAGCAGTTGGATTAATGTGCCTGTTCATTACATTTAAAGAAGTGTAACCATGCAAACTGATACTTTATTCTATTCAAAAGTCTCTAATTAACTAGATTTATTCATCCAAAGTAAGTTTTATTATAGATCCTAAAACAATTGGATTATAATAAATTCACACAAATTATATTACAACTTCCATCTCTATATGACTTTGTGGATAGAAGTATCCATAATGAGCTTTACCTTTGAAGCTGAGTGGAAATAATGAATTGTTCTCATACAATTCTTCAGTTGACAAATTAGTAAAAGTCAGGTGGATAAAGTCAATGCAGAAATAAACAAGAGCTTGCTTTGTCTGTTTTTCCTTTGTGTCGTTTTTTTTCTTCTTGGTGTTCGAAGTCTCAAAAGTGAATCAGCAGGCTGGAAAGAAGAACACATTTAATGAATTAGTTTTAAAGCTGTCCTTGGGCAAATGGAGGAGGCAATTTACAGAAAGCTGCAGTCCCGAAAATAAATCAATTAGGTTATTTTCATGCGCAATTATGTAATGACAGACCTTTGTGTTTCTGTTACTTATTTTGCACAAAATGTTTGAAATACCAACAAAGGAATTTCAAGATTCTCCAAGGAGGCTGAGGAAATCAGAAACTCGATCAAGCCAGTCGAATGGTGTTAGTCTTGCAGAAGATGGGAGAAGTGAAACATCCTGCTTAGACACCTGTACCCTATCATGGACATTCTTTTGTTTCCTCCGCATCATACCCTCACTGCAGCTTAAACCATGCTTGTTTATTCATCTTTCAGACAAAGCGTCATTGACTTGAAATATTAATGATGGCATTTTCTCTCTCCACAGCTGCTGTCTGACCTGTTGAATATTTCCAGAATGCTCTGGTTCCATTTTAACCAAATATAATAGATTTAGGGAGCGGCATGCTTCTGCTTCTAAATATAAAGATCAATTTAAAATCTGGTATTCTTTGATAGATGTGGAACTATTCTTGAAGCTTAAATCAAGACATAATACATGCTAAAAAAAAAAAGCATCATTTAAACCAGAGCAGCTTTAGTTGATTACAATTATTAATATTTATAAGAGTCTGATAATAAATGTAAAATATGAGCAATTTTTATTTATATTCTGATTCCAATCTCACCAGAGTGTTACATGATAATGTGCTCCTCTGAAATGAGGAAAACATGACTTGAATTCTGAAAGGCTGATGTTTGGGTAACAGTAGTTTTAGACCTTTGATTCAAATTGGCATCTGATGCCAACCCATCTGAAATGAAGTACTGCTTGGGAGTTTTTGCTTCTAAGTAGTGACTTTATGTCTAAGTGGGAGAGTTAGAAAGTGTAACCCGGTTCGCTCTTCTGAAATGAAGACTACAGCATGTCACTGGAGCAGAACAATCCAATTTGTTGCCTGATGTCTGCCTTTGGAAAACTTGGTGTGAAATGGAAACATATTCACTTTGTATATGTTCACTTTTTATAATTCTAACAATAATTCTGCTCATTTGTTTCTTAAAAGTCTGTGATATTTTAAAAATTCTGCCCATTTGCTTAAAATGTATTAACAATGAGGTGCCCAGCAGAAATACCTCACATTTGGTACACTTTGTAGTTTGAAATACACAGATAGGTCATGGTTGCAAAGGCTTTCTGATAATGTGAGATGCCATTATGTACAGTGTCTCCTTGACAAGAGCTTTTATACCATAGTCAGAAAAATCCAAGAAGTAGCCATTGAGTATTTATTCTGGCAGCATGCAAATTGTCTGTGCCTCCCGTGATGGCTGAGTAATGCGGTGCTTTCAGCTGGACAGGCTAGGTTAGATATTTTTGAATACTTGGTTGAACAAAAAATAAGGATTTGATTATGGACATTCTGACAAAGTTGCTATCCTATCTAGTCCCATTGGCTTGTGTTTGGCATATAAGTCTTTAAAACTTTCCTATCCATGTACCTGACTAAATGTCTTTTAAATGTTCATACTGTACTCGATGCTCTGACTGATGAAGTCAAGCATGTCAATCTTCCATTTCACTCCCTATCTACCTGCATTGCCTCTTTCAGCGAATCATGTAACGTATGTCTCGGTCTCTGTTCCGTTCTGGGTTAACTTCCCACTTGCTACATGTTCTGCTTTTCTGAGTTAAATTCCATCTGCTGTTTCTTGGCTCACTTTCCCAGATGATCTGGATCATTTGTAATCTTAGATAACATCCTCTTTACCACCAATTTTGCTGTCGCCTGCAAACTTACTGACCACGTCAACTGCATTATCATCCAAATTATTAACATAAATAACAAACAACAGTGGACTCAGCGCTGATCACTGCAACACATTGCTTCTCACAGGCCTCCAATTTGAAAAACAGTTCTCCATTATCGTCAAGCCAGTTTTGTATCCAATTATCCCACTCACCCTGGATCCCATCTCATCGAACCTTCTGGACCAGTCTGCACCCTGGATCTTGAAAAAAGGTTTTGCCAAACTCCAAGAAGACAACTTTTTTCTGACTTGCCCTCATCATTCTTCTTGGTCACCTCTTCAAAATATTCAATCAAATTCGTGAGACATAATTTTCCATGCAAAAACCATGCTAATTATTCCATTCTTTAGTGGTACTAAAAATCTAAAGAAAAGTGAATAACTACATCTTTTGTTGAATTTTGCTGAATGTCCAAAAGGATCTGCTCACATTAACCATCTGAGACTCTCATATGTACAAAACAATATTTATTTATTTGTTTGTTTGTTTGGATGAAATATTTGTTCTGCATATGTATTATCTGTCTGTATGTGTGTTACGTCTAGTTGTGTGTCTGCGTGTTTTGCACTATTGACCAGAGATCACTGCTTCGTTGGGTTGCACATGCACAGTCAGATGACAATAAACTTGACGTGACTTGAATTTTCTGACTTGGTTAATATAGAACCTGGAACAGCATAGGACAATTTATATATCCTATTTGATGCCTACAGTTCAAGAGGAGTCCTCTGTGGTCTCTATACTACTGTTTCTTACAAAGGTAATAAGGTTAAAAATAATGGTGCTAATGCCAGAGCATCCGATTGCTGCACTGATACCAATGAATCGGGAAAAATATAATTCTTAAAGGTATCCTTAAACATTGAAAGAGATGGCCATGATAAGACCAATCTTCTGAAATCTCTTTTCTACCTCTCTCAACTCTTCAGTTTTAAGCATCAATGTAATTCCCTTTCACCCTTTCAAGATAATTCATGGATTCAGGCTTTACCACATTTGTAGCTCGATTCTTCCAGGTCAATAAAACTCTTGAATATATGTGTTTCCCCTCATTTATTCATTTCAATCCTTTCTTAACTCATACAAGTTCCTAGCCTTGGATTGCTATCCACCCCACAGAGGGGATTTTTTTTCTCTCTCTTTACTCTAGCAATATCATCAGTATCTCAGTAGGTCATACCTTAATCTCCACTGTTCCAAGATGAACAATCCTAACCTCTCAAAAGCTGGTCAATCACACCCTGTGACATTCTGTCACCATACATTTACATCCTTCCTTAATTAGATTGTCGACAATGGTCCAATTGAAGCCCCACTAATGATGTATAGTTGTGGCATGATCTTTGCCCTTATCACTAAACCACAAAACTTAAATGCTACATAAACTACCTAAACATCTTGCCTTGCTCCCAGCCAGAATATGTGTTAATGGACACCAAAGTCTTTGTGCTTATTAACACGTGTTTTCTGTGATATAGTAAAAAAAATGCTGGAGAAACTCACCTTTCTCCTACATAGTGTTTTTACTTCAACCACAGTGTCTGCAGAATTTCGTGTTTTACTTCTTGCTTTCTGTAGTGTAATATCTTGACAACATTGTACACAAAGGTGCTAGATAAACTTAGCAGGTCATACACATCCATGGAACATAAAAGGCAGTCAATGTTTCAACCCGGAGCTCTTCTTCAGGAGTGCCAAAAATCAATTAAATGTTCAGATAAGAAGGTGAAAAGGGGTGGAGAATGGGGAGGAATCTTCTTTTTTCTTTCTTCTCTTCTTTGGCTTGGCTTCGCGGACGAAGATTTATGGAGGGGGTAAAAAGTCTACGTCAGCTGCAGGCTCGTTTGTGGCTGACAAGTCCGATGCGGGACAGGCAGACACGATTGCAGCGGTTGCAAGGGAAAATTGGTTGGTTGGGGTTGGGTGTTGGGTTTTTCCTCCTTTGCCTTTTGTCAGTGAGGTGGGCTCTGCGGTCTTCTTCAAAGGAGGCTGCTGCCCGCCAAACTGTGAGGCGCCAAGATGCACGGTTTGAGGCGTTATCAGCCCACTGGCGGTGGTCAATGTGGCAGGCACCAAGAGATTTCTTTAGGCAGTCCTTGTACCTTTTCTTTGGTGCACCTCTGTCACGGTGGCCAGTGGAGAGCTCGCCATATAATACGATCTTGGGAAGGCGATGGTCCTCCATTCTGGAGACGTGACCCATCCAGCGCAGCTGGATCTTCAGCAGCGTGGACTCGATGCTGTCGACCTCTGCCATCTCGAGTACCTCGACATTAGGGGTGTGAGCGCTCCAATGGATGTTGAGGATGGAGCGGAGACAACGCTGGTGGAAGCGTTCTAGGAGCCGTAGGTGGTGCCGGTAGAGGACCCATGATTCGGAGCCGAACAGGAGTGTGGGTATGACAACGGCTCTGTATACGCTTATCTTTGTGAGGTTTTTCAGTTGGTTGTTTTTCCAGACTCTTTTGTGTAGTCTTCCAAAGGCGCTATTTGCCTTGGCGAGTCTGTTGTCTATCTCATTGTCGATCCTTGCATCTGATGAAATGGTGCAGCCGAGATAGGTAAACTGGTTGACCGTTTTGAGTTTTGTGTGCCCGATGGAGATGTGGGGGGGCTGGTAGTCATGGTGGGGAGCTGGCTGATGGAGGACCTCAGTTTTCTTCAGGCTGACTTCCAGGCCAAACATTTTGGCAGTTTCCGCAAAGCAGGACGTCAAGCGCTGAAGAGCTGGCTCTGAATGGGCAACTAACAGGAAATAGGTAGATGCAGGTAGGAGGGAGAAGAAGAGAGAAGCTGAAAGGTGAATGGGGAGGAGGGCTGAGAAAGAGAGTTTTCTGATAGAAGGAAGGGAAGAAGGTGAGGAGTGGGAAGGAGTAAGAGGGATGAGGGAATGAGAACAGAGGAAGGGGGGGGTGTTTAGAAACAATATTGATGCTGTCTGGTTGGAAACTGCAGAGATGGAATATAAGGTGTTGTTCCTACAATATATAAGTGGCCTCAACCTTGCAGTAAATGAGGTCATGCTCAGACATGTTGGTGTGGCAATGGAGTGTGGGCATGGCCAATGGGAGGTCCTTGCTGTTGTAGTGAATGGAGTGAAGGTTCTCAATGAAATGATCTCCCAGTCTGTGTCCGGTCTTTCCGATGTAGAGGAAGCCACATTTCCAGAAGTATTAAATGACCCCTACAGAATCACAAGTGAAGTTTTGCTTCATTTGGAAGGACTATATGGGTCCCTAAATGATGGTGAGGGACAAGCTGCCTCCCAGTGTAGCACTTCTTGTCAGAGTGGTGGGTACTGGGGGCGATTGGTGGGGAGGGATGGTTGGAAGAGGGAGTCGCAAAGAAAGCAATCCTTACTGAAAGCGGAGAGGGAAGGGGAGATATGTTCTGGTGGTGTGATCCCATTATAGATGGCAGAAATTGTGGAGGATAATATGTTGGATGTAGAGGCTGGTGGTGTGGTAGGTGAGGTCAAGGAGAAGTCTGTCTTTGTTTCGTTGGGGAAGGATTGTAGAGTTGTCAGGCCAGATGTGCAGGAAATAGAGATGTGGATGAATGCTGAGTTAATAATAGTAGAAGGGAAGCCACATTTTCTGAAGGGGACATCTCAGATATCCTGGAATGTAAAGCCACATTCTGGAAGTAAATGCAGTGGAGACAGAGGAATTGAGAGAAAGGAAGAGAATCCTTACATGGGACAGGGTGGAAAAAGATTTAATTGAGATAACTGTGGGAATCAGTGGATTTATAGAAGACGTCTGTAAATAGATTCTCTCTCAAAATGGAGACAGAGAGACCAAGAATGGGGACAGAGATTGATCATGAATTTGAGAGCAAGGTATAAGTTGGCAATAACGTTACTGTTACTATCTTGCTAATGTTTACTGCTTTTTGGTATCTTTTCACCATGAATGTTTGGATTTAAACTCAGTCTGCTTCAGATGCAAGTGTGCTCCCTCCATTGCTTATCCTTATCCTAACTGACATGCAAAGCTAGTGATTTCAAGGCCATGGGAGGACCTGCCTCACGTTTAGCCACATGCAATGGAGATGTTTCCCTGTTACAGAAGGACGTGCATATTTTATGGCTCGTTGTTGGGACAAAGTGAACTTGTAACTGTCAAGGAGTTTCCACGTTTAATACTGTTACTGAAAACTTAGCATTAAAAAAATTGCATTTCCCTGCAATAACCTACTCCTAATCAGTGAGCAAGTGAGCATAAAAATGTAGTCATGTTTGTGTAAGTATGTGTGTGTTGGGGGGAGGTGGGGGGGTTGGTGAGGGAAATCATTGGAATTCAGTAATTTTTCTGCATAATTTAATTCTGTACAGACTAGATCATATTTCCAACTCATTTATTTTCCAGAACTGCTTGAGTTAGTGTTCTCAGAAAAGGTAGGGTTTCTCCAGGGACTGTTAAATCCTCTCCTCGATTTCAGCCAAGCAGAAAATTGGATTTCATATAGAAATCTGGGTTTTAGCTGATGATTTGCCAGTCTAGTCTTTCCACTGTGACTTCCAACAATGTTGAATTTCAATATTTTCTGCCTGCCGCGTAGAGAATTGCTTCAATATTTTGAATATTCAGCAACTTGTATCACAGTCACTATGGATTTAAATTATATTGTACAAGTGTGTGTATGATCTTCCCTGACCTGCCTGCTCTGGGATCAACATGTTAATTATCCATGGAACCAAAATCAGAGCAAACTTTATACTTGGATTAGCAAAGAATTAGATACTTCGACAAAATCCTGATATGATAATTGATACTTCTATGTTAGATTAGTCACCATTTATTTATAGCATTTTAGTTTATGAAATTGTTATGTAATTTGCATTGTGCATCACATCTTACCTATCCAAATTCAAAAATCATATTATAAGATCTGCAGCATTTATCATAAAATAATCCAAAATGTAAAAGTAGAAACATAAAAATCCTGGAGGAACTCAGCCTCAGGTCACACAATGTCCATACAAGGTAAAGATTTATAACCAATGTTTCGGGCCTGAGCCCTTCTTTAAGGTCAAAATGTTGGTTTCTATCTTTCCCTCGTATGGACCCTGCAAAACTTGGGTTTCTCCAGCATTTTTATGTTTTTACTACAAACACAACATCTGCAGGTTTCCATGTTTCACCACAAAATTTAAAAGGGTCATGCCCATACTGTAAAGGCATAAAAACAAAACAAAACTGCTAGAAATTCTCAACATTTGAGCTTCGATTTTAATTTCATATTTCTAGTATATGCTGCATTTTTAAATATTTCATGTACTGTAAGAATAGTTACGGCCTTCAAGCACTAAAATTGACTATGTATTCCATTGCAACATGCTGTGTAGAGTTAAGAGATGTGGTCCCTACCAGGGAAAAGTTGTAGTGGTCACATCTTTGGCACCGAGACTGGAAGCTCAGCTCAGAAAGGAAGGACGGAAAAGAGAAGAGCAATAGTGATAGGGGATTCATTAGTTAGGAGGACAGATAAGATGTTCTGAGGGAGAGAGTGAGAATCCCGGATGGTCTGTTGTCTCCTTGGTGCTATGATCCGCGATATCTCAGATAAAATTCTTGGTATTCTCAGGAGGGAGGGTGAGCAGCCAGATGTCGTGATCTATGTAGGGGAAAATGATGTGGGTAGGAAGGATGAGAAGGTCCTGTGAAGAGAGTGTAGGGAGTTGGGTGCAAAGTTGAAGGACAGGACCTCCAGGGGTGCGATCTCAGGAGTGCTACCTGTGCCACATGCTAGTGAGGCTAGAAATATGGTTAATTCAGCTAAATATGTGGTTAAAGAGATGGTGCAGGTGGGAGAGCTTCATAATTCTGGAAAATTGGCCTCTGTACTAGGGAAGGTGGGACCTGTTCTGACAGGATGGTTTGCACCTGAACTGAAGGATGACTAACAACCTTGTAAGTAGGTTTGCTAGTGCTGCTCCAATGGCAGGGGGGGGGTTAAACTAGATTGGCAATGTGATTGGAACAAGAGTATTAGAGTAGATAGTGACGTGGAGGAGGATGAAGATCATGTAAGTACAACATGTATAGACAGAAATCAAAGGTTTGCACATGATACAAATGTTCTCAGATGTATTTATTTCAATGGAAGGAGTACTGTTGGAAAGGCAGACGTGCTTAGGGATAGACATTATTGCTATTAGTGAGATGCATGATAGGTAGGACTAGCAGCTCAATGTTCCAGTGTTCCATATTTTCAGACGTGATAGAGAAGGGATGAAAGTGTGGCATTGCTGAGCTGTGGTCAGGCAGGACAATCCAGAGGGCTCATCTACAGAGGCCAGCTGGGTAAGAGCTGAGGAATGGGAAAGGTGTGACCACACTGATAGGCTTCTATTATAGACCATCCAATAATGAGCACGAATTGGAGGAGAAAATCTGCAGAGAGATAGCAAACAGCTGCAGGAAACATAAGGTTGTGATAGAAGGAGATTTTAACTTTCCACATATTGACTGGGATTCCCATTCATAAAAGTGCTGGATGGCTTGGTGTTCGTCAAATGTATTCAGTAAAGTTTTCTAAATCAATATATAGAGGTACCAACAAGAGAGAATGCAATATTTGATCTCCTATTAGGGAACCAGAGATGTGAGGTGACAGAAGTGTGTGTAGGCAAATATTTTGGGTTCAGTGACAACAGTGTCATTAGTTTCAAGTTAATTATGAATAAGGTTAGGTCTTGTGCTTGAGTTGAGATTCAAAACTGGAGAAAGACCAATTTTATGGAAATGAGAAAAGATCTATGAGAAGTAGATAGGGATGTTGTTTTCTGGCAAGGATGTGTTCAGTAAATGGAAGGCTTTCAAAAGCGAAATGTTGAGAGCGCAGATTTTGTATGTTCCTGTCAGGATTGAAGGCAAAGTAAACAGGCATAGGGAACCTTGGTTTTTAAAGGACATTTGCAATCTGGTAAAGAGGAAGAGAGAGATGTATAGCAGGTATAGGCAACAAGGAGCAAATAAGGCACTAGAAGAGTACAGAAAATATTTAAGAAGGAAATCAGGAAGGCAAAAAGAAGACATGAGGTTGCCTCAGCAGATAATGTGAAAGTAAACCCAAAGGGTTTCTACAAGTATGTTAAGAGTAAAAGGATAATAAGAGACAAAACTGGTCCCGCAGAACATCAGAGTGGTTGTCTATGTGTGGAATCTAAAAAGATGGGGGAAGACCTTAAACAGTTTTTTTTGCATTGGTATTTACTCAGGAAACTGGCATAGTGAAGGAAGTGAAACAAGCAGTGGTGGCATGAAAGAGGAGATTCTTGCTGCCTTATAGCAAATAAAGGTAGATAAATCCCTTGGCCCTGACAAGATTTTCCATCAGACCTTGGGGGAGACTAGTGCAGAAATATTTAAAATGTCCTTAGCCATGGGTGAGGTGCCGGAGGATTGGAGGGTAGATCTTATTGTTCCATTGTTTAAAAAAGGCTCCAAAAGTAAACCAGGAAATTCCAGGCCAGTGAACTGACGTCAGTAGTAGGTAAATTATTGGTCAGTGTTCTGAGAGATCAGATATACAAATATTTGGACAGCCAAGAGCTGATTAAAGATAATCGGCATGGCATTGTGTGTGGTAGGTTGTATTTAATGAATCTTAAGAGTTTTTCAAGGAGGTTACCAAGAAAGTAGATGAAGGAAAGGCTGTGGATGTTGTTTACATAGACTTTAGTAAGGCTTTTGACAAGATCCCATATGGGAGGTTAGTTCAGAAGGTTCAGATGCTAAGTATTCACGATGAAGTGGTAAATGCGAGCTCACAGTTAAGTTTTAAGAATAAATTGGATAGATACATGGATGGGAGGTCAGGATGGTTATGGGATGGGTGCAGGTCAGTGGGACTAGTGGAATGATGTTTCGGCACAAACTAGAAGTTCCGAATGGCTTGTTTTCTGTGTTCTATGGTTCTAAAAGAACATTTATAACAAGATTAGAGCTGAAGGGAATACTGGAGAATATTTAGAGCTAATACTTGAGAGAGCCTAGGATGAGAGGGCACGGCCTCAGAATAAAAAGAGGTCATTTTAGAACAGAAATGAGAAGTTTCTTCAGATAGACAGTGGTGAATCTGTGGAATTTTTTGCCCCAAATGGCTATGGAGACCAATCTAAATTAATTATATTTAAAGCAACAGTTGACAGATTCTGGATTAGTAAGGTATCAAAGTTATGGGGAGAAGGCAAGAGAATGGTGTTGAGAGCAAAACTACATCAATCAAGTTTTGAATGGCAGAGCAGACTTGATGGGCCAACTGGCCCAATTCTGCTCCTACGTCTTATGGTCTTAAGGTCTAAACAGGACGGACAGACTTCACGTTAGCCAAAATAAATAGTTTAAACACATCATTGTATTTTTTTGTATCTGTCTGCCTTTCCTTGAACCACTGTGCCCTGACCGTTCACAAGATTTGCAAACCCACAGAAAAGGAACAACCTTGACTGTACTACTTACAGATTCATCCCAAAAAGCTGATACCAGTGTTAATGGTCAAATCAGTACCCAGTGAAATCCATTTTAATAGCCTTTTAAAATGCTAATCATGCTCTTGGAGGATAAGCAGGAAGAGCAGAATACAAACAGGACAGAATGGCAGAAGGTGGCGGTGGGGGGGGGGGGGGGGTGGGTGAGAGGAAAGATACAGGAGGAGAAATCCCAGTCAGCATCAGCATTTCTCTGAACAGGGGCAAAGGAGACAACTGTCGTATGAAGGAACTAATTTGGAGTACAACCTAAGGAAAACCAAGTGCAGACAGCTAAACCGACGAGGATGACAGGGATGGTGACATTGCAGAAAGTTTAACCTTATGGAGAGAAGGGTATCTATAAATAGAGAATAATGAGGAAATATCCAGAAGATTCTGGGTCTCAAGATCCATTAGTCCAACTGGTCCAAGCCTTGTATATGGTTGTCAACCAGGTTGTAAGTGATATTTACTTCCCAGGAGAAAACCTAAGATGGTACCCTTTTCATTCTCTGAGCAATGACAGGGCTATAACAGGCATCCAGCATTAATGTTAGAATATGATTTAACCCTTTGGACTCTGGCCATTTTTAACCTTTCATAGTATATATTCTGGACTGGGTCTATGGGTAAAATACAGTATCACAATAGTATGAACAAATGGAGGTTGGGGATAAAACTAGTCCCGTAATGTAGGGACACAGAGTATATGCGCTTGTTGACAGCCCCTGAAAACTGGGACATGGAGTTCAAAGGGTTAATAGTAGATGGAAAGATCGGCCAATACCTGCTAACTACAGAGGCATCACATCTCATGGTCCACATGAAGGATCCAGAGAGGTTTAACTGGTCAGTGACCATTCTGAGGGGATCTGTAGGATTTCCTGTTAGATAGTTCCAAACCCCTTTATATTCAAGTGGGGCCACTTAAGATAAAATAGGTCAATGAACTGGGATATCAGAGCAAGATGGGGGGACACTTCCTGGATACTAACATAATTGTGGGAGAATAGCAAGAATTGACCATGCTGGTGGGACAACTCACCATTTCATTTTAAAAAATGTAGCAAAGGATTTGATAGAACACGTACATTTCTAGATTTGGCTGTAAAGACATTGCACAAATATTCAGAAGATGCTTTAGTATATTAAATTAGTAGTATATCCAGCTCCACTAAGCTATTAGAAATAGTGATGGATATGCAAAATAGACTGTAGTCCACACCAATGTGAAAATGGCAGTACAAATTTACTTTAATTTTTAAAGGCCTGCAGCCCAAATGAAATGTCTACCTCAAAACTTCCACAATATTCATTGATAGACCATCAAGAAACAGCCCAGTATTTGGAAGGGTTCTCCAAAAGTGACAAACTGATCCAGGTCATATCACTAGTGTCAGAAGAAAGGTGAGAACTAACTACCACAGATGCTATTGGAGTCTATGTTTACACTGGTCAGACTTAATGCAACACAGAACTGAAATCTTAAAGGTGAAGGCTTCGGTCAATTATTCTCACTGAGATATCCATGTGTTTGGCGTGGTGACATGAACGCTTACCAAACTGAGGGGAAGGAAATCCAAGTTCACTATTCGACTCTGAGGCAGTATTCCAATCCACACACATCATGGGCAGAAATGTTAGGCCCAACTCTTACACTGACCTCTTTCAGTTGTTGTCCTGGTAAACTTGTATCTCTCACTTTGTTCATTTTAGATTGGTCACAGTGTTGGAGCTACCAAAAGAAAACAGAGACACACGCCGAGAGCACTTCAGTTTATACAAATCTTTATTACTAAATATAAAGCTGATTTCAAACTACAATATGCAAGCCCTTCCCAATTATACTTATCAATGCCTGGACTGGTCCCAACTGCCGAAGCGAGGCAACGACAGCACACTTGTAGTGGGTTGTTGGGGCGCCGGTAGCAGCTTCTCCACCTCCCCCGACCGGGACGTTGGTTGGACTCTAGAAGTTCTTCTTCTTGCTGAGAAATGTTTCCAGCCCTCAGAGAGTCTGAAACTTCAGCAGCGGGATCATGGCTTATATTACCCAAAAATTGTTTACTCATAGCCCATCACCCTGAATAAATGGTTTACTTATCTTCAAGGTCTCCTGACAGTCTGCGACCAACAAAAAACAACTCCATCTCTGGGCCCCATGGTGGAATTTAGATTATGCAAACATTAATTCTCAAAGTAGGTTACTTTGATACTCTGCCCTGCATAAGAAAAAGCATGGTCTAAATCCTCCATTACATTCCACCCCTTGGTCGCAGTCTGTCACTTATGAGACCTAACAAGCATTCGAGTACAGAAGGAGCGAAAAAGGGAAACCAAAATTAGAATAATCACAAAAATAAGCAATAATGCGAGCAACCAACGGAGAAAAGTGTAGCCCAATCCCCCAAATGAATCAGTTAACCATGAAAAAGGATTCCAACCAAGGCTCAAACTATCTTTGTGGGCTACAATACCCAGACGCTGAAGCTCACGAATAGATTTTGAAACATGCTGAACAATATCAGATATATTAGTGGATACATCGGTCCGTGTCGCCCACGGGCAACTCGCTCGGAATGTCCTCGACATTACAAATCCAATTGCTGGCACCAAAGCAGCAGTTAAACCAGATCAGCAAGAGTGCAAGACGGAGGACCTGGAACAAAGATGCCTGACATATGTCACTCACGATGCCGTAAGCGTTCAGTATTTAAACAAACTAAATCATCCTGTCCCTCAATAGCTATCCACCGACTGTTACCCTGGGCAGGTGTCACTATTTCCCCTTTTACAGGAGGGCCACTACCTGGTGGTGTCACCCATACCTTTTGTCCGGCATTCTCTAGCTCGGGAATGGGGGGCAATGACTGTTTTTCCTCTGGAATAGGCTGTAGTTCAGAAGCGTGAAGAAGTCGGTGGAAAGGTGTACCTCCCTTTAAAGGGCGATGATTCAAATTGTCAACTGCCTGCTGCAGCACATAGCACCACCCCTTCAGGGACCCCAGTGGTGTTAATAAACAAATTTGTTTCTTCAGTAAGCCATTCATTTGTTCAACTAACCCAGCAGCCTGTGGGTAATAAGGAATAGGGTGGACTCATAAAATACTGTTGTCAGTTGCCCAATCACAGATTGCCTTCCCGGAGAAGTGCGAGCCATTATCAGACTGAATCTCCTCTGGTACATCATAACGAGAAATTAAATGGTTTAGTCCTTGGATAGTGCTACCTTGGTCAGCCGTCTTGGTGGGAAAAGCAAAAACCAAGCCCCAAAAGGTGTCAACCATTACTAGAACGTAACATTTATCCATACAGTCTGGCATGGGAATCTGTTCTCCAGCATGCCACTGAATTCCAAGGAAAATAACCATCTGGGATGGGCCCTGCACCTTGGCGGGGTTAATGGTCCATCCTCTTTGCATCAGGGCATTCTCCATTCCTTCCTGTACCATCTTTTCCGTGGCCCCTTGGATCATCACATCATCAATATAATGGTGATTCGAGAGAGAAGACGATACTGGCACCGCTTCCAAATCATGGGCAATTAGGCTGTGCCAAATAGTGGGAGAGTGTACATAGCCCTGAGGGGGGTGGGTGAAGGTATACTTGCACCCCTTCCAGGTAAAGGCAAACTGATCCTGTGAGACCTCAGCTATAAGAATACTGAAGAAGGCATTAGCATACCATGTTACCGAGTTCCCAGTAGCAGTTTTCAATAAGGGTAACAATGTCCGGAACTGGTGAAGCAAGTGGTGGAGCATGTTTGTTCAAAAAACGATAATCATCTGTCATTTTCCAGGAGCCATCCAGTTTCAGCAGCGGCCAAACAGGGCTATTAAAGGGCGACGTTGCGGGCCTCACTATCCCTTCTACTTGCAAAGCATCGATAGTGGCAGTAATCTCTTCCTGCCCTCCGGGAAGGCGATATTGTGGAATGCATACTGGTTTCGAGGGGGGGGGGGAGGCACCATCACAGGATCCCACTTAACCCGAACCGAATTCCAAATGCAAATCCCCCTTGGCTAGTATTAAGGGCCTTACCGGCCAGGATACACTCGTCAGTGGCAGCCACCAGGGCTGCCATACAGGGGAAAGGCCATCACCCACCGTGGCGCAGACTTTTATTTCCTTCGCCAGGGTGATCGCCCCTCCCATCCCCTCTATTTGAAATGTCGGTCCAGTCCAGAGGTCGGAGTTACCAGGAATCACTGAGTGCTCCGCACCAGTATCGACCAAGGCCAAATACTGGCGGTCATTACCCCAACCCAATGGATTGTTAATGGTATGTAGGGCCGCGGGTCCCCATGTATACGCCGTATCTTAATGGAGTAGACACGGGAATCCCGCCCGCACTCTCATGCCTTAGTAGGGTTCGGTGGCTTCCAGGACCACATGCCACTATTATCCATAAGAGCCTTTTTAACCAATTGTTGTATCTCATCACGGGTAACTGGAGCAGGAGAAGCCTGCTCGATAGGAGCAGCAGTGGAAGAAGGCACAGCTGGGCCAGGAGGACTCAGCAGCTGGGGATGATGTTCCCCTGCCTTCCTCTTATAAAGGGCATAAAGGACTGCAGTAGGTTTCCCATCAATATCACTTTTAGGTACGCCTAACTTTAACAAGGTTAGAAAAAGGTCCTTTCTTGTCGCTCCGTTATTAGCAGCAGGCCCTCTCTTTTCATCCTGCTTGTCTGATTTAACCTGGGTTGTACATGAGTGGATTTTACCTCCCAACTCTAATTCTCGAAACCCATATAAGGTGTGCACCACCTCAGACACTGGGTGCCCAGTTAGCGGACTAGTTACGGACAGAACCAGTCCCCCTACAGTGGGTTGGGCGGAACGAACCAATCGGATATGCATTCCAGCCGTGAACATCTCTTCATCAGAGCTCCCCCCATGTACCCACAGCCTCAAATGCCCTGCATACAAGGCAGAGGCCAGGGTCTATTGACGAATTACTGCTATACCCTCCTCTGGGGTGCCCCAATTGTTCTGCAAATGTAAATCCCAATCTACTGGTGACGGGTATACTCGTAGCAGAGTGGCAAGTAAATAATCCACCCCTCTCCTTCTACCACGTAGCTCAGCAGTAATCCAGATATCAGTAGTCAATGTTTGTAATCCCAACAATTCCTCAAGGGTTAAATATACATTACCCCCCTCCTTGTTCCCAACACGCCTAAATCAATCTCCAATGGTGGCCAGCTCTTTTATAGAGTAGTCACGAATCATTGACTGCTCCCGACTCCTGTTCCCACTTTGGCCCACAGGGCCCTCTACCCAGTGGATGGGAGAAGACCCAGGCCATAGAGCATAAGCAGGGGTTCGGGTACCTTCCCCTGGGTCTGCTTCGGAGGCCAGGGCATCTATCCCTTCAATCTCTACCATTACATCATACCAGATATTCCGGTCCCAATCATCAATTACATCAGGATCATCACCATTCCTTATCATGGCATGAATATGATGTGGATCGGGTTCTACCCCTTGCTGTTCCTTATCTGCACAGAGCTGCTGCCGGAGTTTAATATTACGGCAGATCGTTTGGACATGCTTATCCTCCCATTCTTTGGGTCGGTCCTGACTGGTGCGAACAATCTCGCTCATCATGGAACAGTGTTGTCTCGTGGCTTCTATCTCCTCCTCTAGTTGCTCTCTCTTATGCTGAAATTCCACTTCTCGCTGAACTAATTCTGCTTCACGCTGAATGATGCGGTGTAAGGCTGTGGCCAGCAGCCAAAACCGTCCGTCAGCGTCCCCTTTTTATCAGGAAATGTACTTTCTCGAAGGAGAGTGTCAACCCGCTCTCCCAGAGGCGCACTTGATGGATCTCACCTCTCATCCCAACTAATGGGTGGTCCCAACAAAGACAGGGTATTGGCCAACATGCCGAACCCATTGTCTTTGGAAGTCCATCCCAGAGCTCAGGGCTCACCTCTTTCTTTTGGCAAAACATCTTGAGACCAATCCTGCTTGCAGCACCAATTGTCCTGGTAAACTAGTACCTCTCACTTTGTTCGTTTTAGTTTGGTCACAGTGTTTGAGCTACCAAAAGAAAACAGAGACACACGCCGAGAGCACTTCAGTTTATACAAATCTTTATTACTAAATCTAAAGCTGATTTCAAACTACAATATGCAAGCCCTTCCCAATTATACTTATCAACGCCTAGACGGTCCCAACTGCCGAAGCGAGGCAACGACAGCACACTAGGTTGTCGGGGCGCCGGTAGCAGCTTCTCCACCTCCCCCGACCGGGACGTTGGTTGGACTCTAGAAGTTCTTCTTCTTGCTGAGAAACGTTTCCATCCCTCAGAGAGTCTGAAACTTCAGCAGCGGGATCATGGCTTACATTACCCAAAAAATGTTTACTCATAGCCCATCACCCTGAATAAATGGTTTACTTATCTTCAAGGTCTCCTGAAAGTCTGCGACCAACAAAAGACAACTCCATCTCTGGGCCCCATGGTGGAATTTAGATTATGCAAACATTATTCTCAAAGTAGGTTACTTGATACTCAGCCTTGCATAAGCAAAAGCATGGTCTAAATCCTCCATTACAGTTGTTGATGCAAGTTACAAGAAACAATCTTATAAATACAGCCATTTGGTTCAAAGACTGTTATAGCTTCCCGCTTAAAACTAAATAGTGTTCTGGATACAGTATGTTATGATGTAATTAGATCTGTTTAATATGTTGTGGTCTTGAAATATTCCTCAATAACACTAAACAAATTCAACAGAAATAAAACTGGGAAGCAGATAACAATGCACTTAACACACGGACTGGAGATGCCTGGGAGGCGATATTTCCAAGAGGAATAGATTATGCAATAATGTTTTAAAAATTGAATGTTACATTTCATCACTTTATCTTTCTTGTTACAACTTATATTTCAGAAAGAATAATTGCTTTCTCCTAACATGCTGGTACTTCATTTGTTTCAGATTTTCACATTTTAAATTTTGTAAGTACTTGTTATGCAAATATGATTGGAATCACCTTTTTTTTCTTGGGGATTCTTGGCAAAATCTGTTATTTAAGTGCTCTTATGTTGAAAAAAATATAGCAGAAGCGTGAAACAAATATAAAATGAAACCTTGCTGAAGATTTATTGTTATTTGCAGAGGAAAGACAAATAAGTATTCAATTCAATGTGACTGCCATAATTAATCATTACTCTCCTCCCAAGTATCAGCAGGTGGGTTCAATTGGAATGGGGAAGCAAGGAAGACATGAATAAAATAGATAAAAGAAGTACTTAAATGAAAGTCAAAGAAAATTGGCAGGTGCTGGAAATATGATGTAAAAATAGATAATCCTATAAGATGAGAGGAGTAAGCAATATAGGTGAGTCTGTCTGACCTGCTGCTTGTTTCCTGCACTGCCTGTGTTTGAGTAAGTCTACAGGTTGCCCCTCATCCACCAAAAACACATTGGCTTTTGGGTTGGTTGAGTAGCCTGCTCTGGAGAGAAGGGATTCTAATTGTTGCATTGAATTTAGGTTTGTTCCTCGGGTTTTGGAATCCATTGTGGATTTTGTGGATGTGGCTCGTTTTCTCACGAAAGAAAGGTCTAAGCAGCAGCACCCATATAACTCTGATTATAGACTCTGCAAAGCAGGAGTGTATTTCTTTTTCCCTGCAGCTTCCATAATCCCCTGACCCAACCATAAGAGCAATAGGAGCAGAAATAAGCTATTGAGCACATCGAGTCTGCCCCACCATTTTTTCATTCAGCCCCACTGCCCGGCCTTCTTCCCATAACCTTTGATGCTCTGGCTAATCAAGAACCTATCAATTTCTGCATTAAATACACCCAATGGCCTGAGCTCCACAACTGCCTGTGGTAACAAATTCCATAGATTTACCATCCTCCTGGCTGAAGAAATTCCTACGCATTTCTGTTCCGAGCGGATGCCTTTCAATCCTGTTGTACCATCTTGTCCCAGGCTCTCCTACCATGGGAAACGACCTGCTCTGACCATATCTTTCAACATATGAACTGTTTCAATGAAATTCCCCACCACCCCCCCCCTCCCCCATTCTCCTAAATTCCAACTACGGGCCAAGAAGTGTCACTACTCATATGATAACTGTTTCATTTCCAGAATCATTCTTGTGAACCTCCTTTGAACCCTCTCCAACATCAGCAATCTTTTCTTCAATGAGGATCCCAAATCCGCTAATAATACTCCAAGTGAGGTCTCACCAGTTATTTATAAAGCATCAACATCACATCCCTGCTCTTATATTCTATCCCTCTCGGAGTGAATGCCAGCATTGCATTTGCCTTCTTCACCACCGTCTCAACTTGCAAGTTTAGCTTCAGGCTATCCTGCATGAGGCCTCCCAGGACCCATTGCATCTGGGTATTTTCAATTATCTCCCCTTTTAAAAAACAGTCTGCCCATTTCGTTTTTCTACTAAAGTGCATGACCATATAATTTCCAACATTGTATTGGATTTGCCATTTCTCTGTTCATTCTCCTCATCTGTCTCAGTCCTTCTGCGTCCTCCACAATGCCATTCCCCCTTTTCATCAACAAACTGGCATTTAATTTCTTCAGATGCATTGGAAGTCAAAGTATCTTATTTCCCAGAACCCTGTCTCATTGAATGGCTGCCATTCACACTTTCCCCCCAAATTCTAACAACGAGCTGGTTAAAATGTTGTGAGGTTAAGCTCTGTGACCGAACACATTTTCAAGTGGAACACATTGTAGAATTGCAGTTGCCACAAAGGGATTATTAATGCAGTATTTGGGGAAATGTGAAGCAATTGGGGAATGACACTGCGGGAGCCTCCATTCTGAACCAACAGCACAGCTGCTGTGAATGTGGTGCGGCATTAGCCGTTATAGTGTGCAAAATTCAAAACAAATTAACAACCCAGCGGATCAATTTTCTGTATGGCCCATACAGATTTTGTAGCAGTTGTATTTCTTTACTTTTTTTTATCAACTAGGGAGGTCCTTCAAATTTCCTACATGGTATTAGATAATTTCATGCCTGCTGCTCCATCCTAATTTCCAGAGATATGTGAAGAGAAAGTAATGAATAGTAATTCAGTCAAATTCTTTGGGTCACAGTTGAAATAAACAAAAGATTTGAATTTATATAGTGCCTTTAATGACTTCTGGATGTACCAACATGTTATTTTAGCCAATTAAGTGCTGGCTGCTTGCTTTGAAATACGGTGGTAATGCATGCATTTAGTATTCCTAGTCATGACTGGCGTTAGCACCCAGGATGACGTGAGCAGCACAGTAAAAGCCTTGTCTGTTATTTCTGCCATTTGCACTTTACCATACTTTTGAGTGCATTGATTTGATTGAAAGTGGCAAATAAGGCAGAGCTGTAGAAAATTAAACATGTTTAGAATGAGGAATTCTAAAGGAAGCAGGGAAATTTTGTAAACTGATAATGACATTTTAAAAATTAACTTGTGTTCAAACAATTTATTGCTGCCTTGTGAATATATTTGCAGTTGCCAAAAAAAACCTTAGCTACAATTAACGTGCAAAACATAATGAAAAGGATTGTCGCCAAGATAAAATTGTGTGCCTTTTCAACAGATATCCTAGTTTCTGGCTTAATGAAACACAGCCTGTTCAGAAGTTCTCCTTGTCTATTAATTGAATTCTGAACTTAAATTAGATCCTCTGTTGTTAACTTTTGGTTTATTCTCAGTAGTTAGACCCTCATGTATGTACTTAGAATGGGTTTCCTGATCCAACTGAAAGATCTAGATTATTTTGATCTCAATGAGGTTTACATTAATTTCTCGAGTAGGATTTATGGGCATGGGGGGGTTGTGCTGAGATTTCAACAGTACTTTTGGAAAGTTTATCAACAAGTTGTATTTACATAAGTCCACGAGAACTCAAAAATTAGGAGAGGATTATGTGTCGGATATTTTCCTCCTTATGGCTGATCTTCTACCTCCATGTCATTTCCTGCACTGTCCCGATACCCTTTGATTCACTCACTATCCAGAAATCAATCAATCTAGATGCAGCAGCTGACTTTCCACAACCTTCTGAGTAGAGAATTCCGAAGACTCACAATCGTCCCCATCTCCTTGTTCCGACACTACAACCAGTTGAAACAGCCACCGCGGATCCATCTTGTTGACTCCCTAAAAAATTTGTGAGCTTCAATAAAGCAGCTCTCATTCTTCTACCCTCTAAAGGTTAGAAATGTTGTCAACTTAATATTTCCTCATTCAAAGTCATCTCTCCCTGGAACCAATCCAGTAAATCTTAATTATTATCCATCTATGTCCCTCCATTTGTTTAAGTATGGTAAACAAAGCTGTGATCAATATTCTTATTACAATCCCACCAATTCTCTATTGACCAATCTTGTTGAATTTTTTGAAGAGGTGACTAGGAATGTTGATGAGGGTAGAGTAGTGGATGTTGTCTATATGGACTTCAGTAAAGCCTTCGATAAGGTTCCGCATGGGAGGTTAGATGGGAAGGCTAAGTCCTTGGGTATTAATTTGGAGAGAGTCAAATAGATTCAACAGTGGCTGGAAGGAAGGTGCCAGAGAGTAGTAGTAGTAGATAATTGTTTGTCAGGATGGAGGCCAGTGACAAGCGGTGTACCTCAGGGTTCAGTATTGTGACCTTTGCTGTTTGTCATATATATTAATGATCTGGAGGATGGGGTGGTAAATTGGATTAGTAAATATGCAGATGATACTAAATTAGGGGGAATTGTCAATGATGAAGAGGGTTTCAAAGATTGCAGAGGGATTTAAACTGCTTAGAGGAGTGGGCAGAAAGATGGCAGATGGAGTTTAATGCTGATAAGTGTGAGGTGCATCATTTTGGAAAGAATAATCAAAGCAAGACATATGTGGTAAATGGGAGGGCATTGAAGAATGCAGTGGAGCAGAAAGATCTAGGAATAACGGTGCATTGTTCCCTGAAGGTAGGAGCACATGTAGATAGAGTGGTGAAGAAGGCCTTTAGTATGCTTGCCTATATAAATCAGTGCATAGAATATAGGAGTTGGGAAGTAATGATGAAACTGTAGAAAGCATTGGTGAGGCCAAATTTAGAGTACTGTATGCACTGATTTATAGGAAGGATATTAACAGAATATAGAGAGTGCAGAGAAGATTTACAAAAATGTTGCCTGGGTTTCAGCATCTGGAATACAAGGAAAGATTGAGCAAATTAGATCTTTATTCCTTGAAACGTAGAAGGCTGAGAGGGGATTTAATAAAGGTGTTTAAGATAATGAGAAGGATAGATAGAGTTGATGTGGAAAGGTTTTTTCCCATTGAGTGTACGAGAGATGGATACAAGAGTTCATGAGTTAATAGTTGACAGACAAAGGTTTAGGAGTAACATAAGGGGGAACTTCTTTACTCAGAGAGCGGTTACTGTGTGGAATGGGCTTCTGGGAAAGGTGGTGGAGGCAGGGTCAATTTTGTCATTTAAGAAAGAGTTGAATAAGTATATGGATGGGAGGGGGATGGAGGGATATGGGCAGAGTGCTGGTAAGTGGGATTAGAGGAGGGTACTTGGATCAGTGCGGATTAGAAGGGCCAAATTGGCCTGTTTCCGTGCTGTAATTGTTATATGGTCATATAGTTAATTGCTGCAAGAGTTCTTCTGAACTAAAAAGCATTCACAATAAAAGCTAATGTGTCATTTGCATTCTTAACTGTTCTCTGCACCTGCATGTTCAGTGACTTGTATACAAGGATACTCAGGACTATTTGAACATCAAGGTATGCTTAGGACTAGATGTTAATATTATTTATTGCCCACCTGAGACTTGTTGCATAAACTCTACGGGATAGCCAAGTGAGTGATGACATTTTTTGGGTTATCAACTGGGCACCCTCCTTCCTCAGTGTTTCACTGATAGACCCACAATACCTCTGGAGGGTTCAGAAATGAATCCCGGAGTCCAGGCCCTTGGATGCCATTCATTTACTTTGGGGCCCAGATGGAATCCTTTCCCCTCATCTAGAGCCACTGACAACCCTTTTCAGCAGCTCCAGAGAGATATTTGACATCTTTCCTCACATTACCAACTCCTAGAGTAGCCTTGATGTCGGCTACAACTCTTCTGCAGCCTGACTTCAACCCGTCAGATCTTTGCCATCCAGCCACATTGCTGCACACCAGCTGCAAGCGCAATGAACCTCAGTTTCTTGTGCTCATGCGCCTCCTCCGCTGCAAATTCCCAGGGCTCTGTAAGCTCAATGATGTAAATGAGATGGAGCGAGGCTGACCACAACACAAGGTCTGGTCTGAGGTTGGTTTCCATGATTTCATTTGGAAAGCAGAGCCTCTGGCCTAAGTCTTCTGCCATCTTCTAATCATGTGCCCGAACTAACCGCACAGAGTCTGATCTTGATGTGGCAATTTTGGCTTGACCCTCACCTTCCTGAACAAATGCTGTTATGGGGATGAAGGGGGAGGAAGATTGTTGACAATAGTTTACTGATTTTCCAGCACTGCTACAACACCTGGTTGTTTCAGGTGTATCGTCCTTGAATAAGACTGGTCTTGCAGCCCGCCAAAGTATCTTTTAGTGTTGCTGAAGTCGGGCAGAGGGAGCATGTAGGGCCCTCTCCATATCACTGGCTGAGATACATGGTGGAGGGCAAGACATCAGACGCAGCCCTGATGGTGAAGGTCACTCTGAATGTCTCCATCTCCCACAGCTCTTTCCAGGAGATCTTCCTTTTCTCCATGTACTACCAATCAACCACAATCAGACAGAAGACCATGATTAATAGGCTCTAATCATCTTAAAATGTCAGCACAGCTTGCATGTTGCTGGCCCAGTTCCAAGGCAGGTAGTGAGGGAGGGGTTTCAGCATAACAACCTTTATGGGGATACCTTGAGGGAGGAATCACAGGTTCAGGGAGCGGGCCAGCCCATACCATACATACATAGTGATAGTACCACACTCCACTCCCTCCCATCTTGTCCATTGCCTTTGCCTTGCCTGAGTGACAACCTTTGTGCCCCTTGCCACTTCCTTTTACTGATTTATCTCCTCTAGGAACACCACATGAAGATCTGTTCCTTCCTTCTTAGTGACCTGGATCTGATGCCATATAGTGCAAGCATGTTCCAGACAGCCAGAGAAGTCTGAAATCCCTGCTTCAGGATTGATTTATCAATCATATATTTTCTTTGTAGATATCATGACAGCCTATGAGCCATCACACTAAAGAAGATTTTGCCCTCAAGGTTCAGGAGACTGATCTGGCAGAACTGCCTAATTTCTGATGAACTCTCTTCCTTTGGAATCAGGATTCCCCAGCTCCTGTCAAGATATCGGTATCTTCTGGTTATGCCATACCACATTAATGAGCCTCCAGAGGAACTGCATTTTTGTAAAGCCTGTATGGAACTCCATTGGGACCTGGAACTGATGCAGCCCCCGCTCTATGCACAATTTTATCCACCTCACTCCATCCAGGTGGGTTGGTCCCAGTTTAGTCTTCCCAGTCCATCTTCATTTAAAAATACTCTTTGTTTAAATTTTTATGCCAATATGGATGACTTCAACTTTTTCCATATTATATTCATCAAGACAAAAGTTTAAAAAAACAATTAAATATAGAAATTCTTGCTGATGGTTCAACACAATTCAGATAATGAAGCAGTCCATATCCAAACGCAATCAGACCTGAAAAATATTCAGGTCTGGGCTGATAATTGACAAATAAGATTCACAACACACACATGCCAAGCCTTGACAATATCCAATAAGAGAAAATCCACTTATCGTCTCCTGACATTCAACTTATTGAGGCAGCAAGTTAGAGTATTGGTAGATGGCACGGTTAGCATAATGTAGGGGTCTCCAAAGTAGTCAATATCGACCCCTGAGGGTCAATGGGACTATCCAAGGGATTGAAAAATGCCAGGGGGGGGGTCAAAAAGTATTGATAATCGCCAGGGGAGATGGGGTGTCGATTGAACTTTTAGGGTCATACCCAGGAGCCTGAAGTCCTTGCTCCTGCCTGGGAGCCTGAGGTCCACGATCCCATCCGGAAGCCCAAGGGAACTTCTTTAATGTTGAGAATGGAGTTGCCATTGCCAACACCGGCTGCAATCCATGCTGAAGACTTGGACCCAGCTCCGTTTGGCATCTTACCGGCCAGAAGCAAAGTTTTCTTTTATATATACTGTTATTGTAATTGCTTGCTTAATTTAAAAATTTGTTATTTTGCAGTTGGGGGTGTTGTAACAAAGTTTGGGTTGTTGCTGGAAGGCCTGGACACCAGTCTCCACCACATTCCTTGCAGCCGCTCTGATGCATGGAGCAGAAAATTGGCAGGAAGTCTTGCTAATGCACATTTCTGATTTATATATAATTAGTTTTTGTTATATCTCTTGAATTACTTGGGAGGCTTTTTAAATAACTTAGAGGAGCAAGATTCAAATAAAAAAATACTTTACTTACTGATACTTTCCACCATCTCAGGAAACTGTTTACACATTCACATATATGTATTTATATACATATATATATATATATATATATATATACATATATATGACCCACAGTGGTGCAATATAGTTACTACAGTGAGAACAGTGTATTTTTACACGGTTACAAATTAGTTCACATTATCCTGACTATATAACATCCTTCCTTCTCAAAATAAAGAAAAATTTAGTGTTCTTTTTCACTTCCTTTTCATTTATCAAGTTATATTTTCACTTATTTCAGTAAATTTGAATACTTTTATGTTGAATTCCAACATTATATTCAATATTTGAACATTTCTCCTGATTTCCACAATGACAGTAACCAGTTTTTTTTCCTTTTTGTGTCCCTATATTTCATGAGAGATATTCACAGGGGGAGGGGACACAGAACAGCAGTCTCGCAGGGCTTTGGATTCAGTTTCCCTCACTAATGCAAATGGTAATCGCACCTTCTCTTTGTTTGTTTGTTTGATTATTTGTTTGTTTGTACATGCCTGTGGATCTATGAAGTATCAAAGATTCCATGAAGGGTTCGATGGTCTAAAATGTTTGCGCATAGCAGTTGTTTAGACATACAACATGGTGACAAGTCATTTTGGCTCACAAGCTTGTGCCACCCAATTGCACCCAATTAACCCTCAACCCTCATTTTGTTTCGAATGGTGGGAGGAAACCAGAGCCTATGGGGAGAACCCACGCAGACACAGGGAGCATGTACAAACTCCTTGCAGACAGCTCGGGATTCGAACCCCAGTCCCGATCGCTGGCACTGAAATAAGGTTACAGCACTAGCAATTGGGACCAGGGTAAGGAGTTTGTACATTCTCCTTGTGTCTGTGTGGGTTTCCTCCAGGAGCTCTAGTTTCCTCCCACCATTCAAAACGTACCAGGGGTTGTAGGCCAATTGGGTGTAATTGGGCAGCATGGGTTTGTGGGCCTGTTAACCCTGCTATAAATATCCTGGAGGTTACCATTGATCAGAAACTGAGTAGTCATCTGTACAATATAGCTACAAGAATATATCAAAGACTAGGAGTCCCACTGAAAATATCTTGCATACTAACTCCCCAAAACCTGTCCACCATCTACAAGAAGCAAATCAGGTGTGATTGACTATTTTCCACGTCTTTCCACTAGCTCCTCCACCTGCCTGATTTAGTGTAGCTTTTATTCCCACCTATCACCCACCCTATCCTGTATGACTCTTTTCCCCCACCTCATCCCTTTGCTTCTCTCTCCCTCTATCTGGCAACTGCCAATCAACTGTCTCTGTCTGTTATCCTTCACCTCTCCCCTGTCTACTAAGGGATCTGAGTGCTAGCCCTCCCACTCTGACATCCTTACATTAGCTCTCCCTCCACCACATTCTCCCTCCTGATAAAGGGTCCAGCCTGCAATGTTAACTATTCTTTTTCTCCGGCTGACTCTGCTCGACCAACTGAGTTCCTCTACCAGATTGCGTTCCAGCATCTGGAGTCTTCTGTGTATCTCAAGGTTGTTGAAACAAAAATCTAGCCAATTTCTAACTTAGTGAACTAGCCTATTTCTGAAAAATGTTGGATTTTCTTCAATGTCTCTGTCTTTCAAAGATATTCAACACCACTGAACTGCTATCTCGATCAAGCAATTAAAAATGAAATAAGATAGGTAGTGCATTTAGAAGCAATTAAAATAATTTAATTTTGCTGACATAGGCTCAATTGCCTTCTCCTCTATCATGAATAATATAAAATCAATAAATATTTTGCCAGTTCTCCCAATCAAATAATGGATTCTTTCATGGAGTGTCGTTTAATGAGGTGCAAGTTCATGGACAGGTTCATATGCAAGTGCAAGGTGAATGAACAATTTTCCCAGCAAAAGTGGCAGGTAACTGTTCTAATTCTCACTGAAATAGTATCCAAAATTTAACATTCACTATGTTTGCAGGAAATTAGCCATGAAGAATGACCAGCAAACTTGAGCATTTCTAAATTCATGCAAATCAACAAATTTAATGACTCTCACATTGAAAAATACCAGTTGAGCACATAGCTACCTGCAATACCAGTTACTGAAAGAAACATTGCATTCATAGAAGCCGTTTTTAAGAATTTATGAGTTTCATTAACATTCATAGGTTAAGCATTCCTGTCTATAAAGATTTAGCAGAAAAAAAATGGAAATACATTTAAAGCTTATTTAGAGATACAAAATAGAACATAGAAAACTTATAGCACAATGCAGGCTCTTTGCCCCACAAAGTTGTGCCAAACATATCCCTATCTTAGAAATTACTGGGCTTTCCCATAGCCTTCTATTTTTATAAGCTCCATGTACCAATCCAAAAGTCCCTTAAAGGACCCTAACATATCGGCCTCCACTACCATTGCGGGCAGCCCATTCACGCACCCACCATTCTCTAAGTAAAAAAAAAAATTACCCTTGATTTCTGCACTATACCTACTCCCAAGCACGTTAAATCTGTGTCCTCTCATGGCAACTATTTTAGCTCTGGGAAAAAGCCTCTGAATATTTACACAATCAATGCCTCTCATCATCTTAAACACCTCTATCAGGTCATATCTCATCCTCTGCCACTCCAAGGAGAAAAGGCTAAGTTCACTCAACCTGTTTTTTTTATGGAAAACTCCCTAAACCAGGAAACATCCTTGTAAATCTTCTTTGCACCCTTTCTATGGCTTCCACATCCTTCTGGCAGTGAGGTGACCAGAACTGCACACAGTAGTCCAAAAGGGGTCTGACCATAGCTACAAGATTACCTCTTAGTACCTAATTTCAATTCCATGATTAATGAAGGCCAATACCCTATATGTCTTCTTAACCACAGAATCAACTTGCACAGCTGCTATGGGCTCCAAGATTCCTCTGATTCTCCACACTACTAATAGTCTTACCATTAATACTATATTCTGCCATCATACTTGACCCACCAAAATGAACCTCTTCACACTAATCTGGGTTGAACCCCCATCTGCCACTTCTCAGCACAGTTTTGCATCTATCAATGTCCCGGTGTAATCTCTGACAGCCCTCCACACTATCCACAACCCCCCCCAACCTTAGTGTCATCAGCAAACTTACTAGCCCATCCCTCCTCTTCCTCATCTTTTTTTTAATATTTTTATTTTTTAATCACATTAGCCATGATACACACTTTTTCTTTTTCACACATATACAGTGACTTTTTCTCCCCCCCCCCTCCCTCCTCCCAAGCCACCCCCCCCACCCCCCCCCCCCTCCCACCTCCTCTTCCTCATCCAGGTCATTTATAAAAATCACCAAGAGTAAGGGTCTCAGAACAGAATCAAAAATATTACTTGGGTGAACTGTGACAAGTAATCCAAATGTTTTATTTTATGAGTAAATTAAATTTAATTACAACTGCTTTCTGCAATTTACAGTCAGAAGGGACTATAATGTCGAGCAATTCATTATTTAGCTCTAAATTTCTAATTACATTGGACATTGATCTTACATATGTCTAATTTAGTAGCCTATTTATAAAACATTAAATCAGATCATTCTGAATTGGTCTAGAGAATATTCTGCTGTGTTGCAAATTTAATCAATAGTATATATTGAATTGGGAAATGTCCTATTTAAAAAAAAATATGACTCAATTGATGGATCTGAAATAATCCTCAAAGATTAAATAAAAAGCATTAATTTAGCATTTAAGGAACAAAATCCATCTATTCAGCAAATGAAAATAGATGCATCTTATGCTGATGGTGTGGCGATGTGCAGCACACAGCGCTAGGACAATAATGACAGACATATTTGGAGTTGTACTCAAGAATGCTTTCATCAGGCCTCCAGCACAGGCTTATACATTTCTCTGTTTTAGCCACACAGAAATGTCATCATCAGTATATACAAAAGACTTTTCCCGCATGCAGGCTTTCTCCCCCTCAATGAATAAGGCCAAGCGCCATCTTGGGAGCTGGCCTCCCTGCCGACATGCAGCTGCCATTTTGGGAGACTGTTCACTTGCATAGTGAGTGGATCGTCATATAGCCATCCTACCCCCCCTCCCCCCAGAACCAGAGATACACCTCCTGACACCCAAAGTTTGGATCAGTCAGTGTTTGGGCAGTCTGCCTCTATGCTGCAATGCCTGGACCTCTATTGGCTAAGCCAAGACCACATGGGCCAGTTTAAGTCAGTCTACTGTGAAGACCTCCTCTTTCACCCCCAATGTCCAAGATGTTTGTGGACTTGTTGTTCTTGACCACCTTGAAAGGCTCCTCATACAGCCACTGTAATGGTGCCTGATGCACTGACTTTGTACAAAAACAAACTTACAGTTCTGCAGCTCTTGGGGAATGCAAGTCCGGGTCTGCCTGTGCTGTGATGTGGGCATGGGGGCCAGGGTACTGAATCTCCTGTTCAGGACTGTTGCAGGTTCTTCCTCTCGCACTCGTGGGACTGGTACAAACATGCCATTGATGACCAGGGATACTCCGTAAACCAGCTTGGCTGATAAGATGTCCAGATCCTCCTTGGGCACCGTGCAGATTCCCAGCAGAACCCAGGGAAGTTCGTCTCCTAGTTGGATTCCTTCAGGCAAGCCACGAGTGCCGACTTTAAGTGTCTGCAAAAACACTCTACTAACCCGTTTGATTGCGGGTGGTATGCAGTTGTGTGGTGTAGCTGCATTCCCCACAGGCTAGCCAGAGCCGACCACAGGATGAAGGTGAATTGAGCACCCCTCTCGCTTATGTGGGCCGGCAGTCCAAAACGTGCCACCCAGGTTGCGAGCAGTACTTGGGCGCAGGAGTCGGCGGTTGTGTTGGTGAGTAGGGCTGCCTCTGGCCATCTTGTGAAGTGATCCACCATGGTGAGGAGATACCATGTTCCTGAGACACCAGCAGGGGCCCCACAATATCTACATGGATGAGGTCGAACCTTCAGTGGGTGGATTCAAGCTGCTGCAGCGGGGCTTTAGTGTGCTTCTGGAGCTTGGCCGTTCGGCACTGTGTGCATCGTTTTGCCCATCCACTCATTTGTTTTCAGAGGCTGTGCCATACAAATCTGCTGGCAACCATCCAGATGGTTGTCCTGATAGACGGGTGCCCAGCCCGTGTATGGAGTTGAAAGCTCGCTCGCCGTCTCCAGGCTGCCAGGATGATGGGGCAAGTTGACTGGTAGTCATGTTGCACAGGTGGGTCTTCTCACCTGGACCTACAGGGATGTCTCGCAGTTGCAAACTCGAGACTATGGCCTTGTAGCTGGGCATTTAATCGTCTGCCTGTTGTACTTCCACCAGTGCTGCAAAGTCTATTCCCTGGGTTAAGGCCTGAATGGTTGGCCTGGAAAGTGTGTCTGCCATGACATTGTTCTTCCATGAGACGCACTTGATGGCTTTTGTGTATTTGGAGATGTAAGGCAGATGTTGCTGGGGGTGGGCCGATCAGCAATCGGACCTCTTGGTGAACATGAAAGTCAATGGCTTGTGATCTGTGAAAGCGGTGAATGGCCCACCTTCTAAGAAATACCTGAAATGTACAGCGCCAACAGCTCCCGGTCGAAAGCACATAAGCTTCGCTGGTCTTAGGTGCCTAATTAAAAATGCCAGTGGTTGCCAGCACCCTGTTCCATCACCCCACTTACTGGCATGTTGGATGCGTCCACTGTGAGGGTGGGCGGGACGTCTGTCCTGGAGTGAACTAGCATTGCTAGAGCTTCCTTTGCCTGCACAAAAGCAGCCGTAGAAACTTCATCCCAAGTAATGTCTTTGGCCTTACCCGACATCAGGGCAAATAAGGGCCGCATGATGCAGACCGCTGAAGGGATGAAGCGGTGATAGAAGTTCACCATGCTGATGAATTCCTGCAGGCCCTTCACCATGTTGGGCCTGGCAGACTATCGGATTGCCCGGTAGTGGTGTTGCTTCGTCTTCAGTAATCCTGTGGCCCAGGAAATTGATGGTGTGAATCCAAACTGGCACTTGGCCAGGTTAATCTTGAGGCCAAAGTGGCTCAGGTGGGTATAGAGCTCACAGAGGTGGGACAGATGTTCCTGACGATTGCTGCTGGCTACCAGGATGCCATCCAGATAGATAAAAGCAAAGTCCAGGTCGCGTCCCACCACGTCCATTAGCTGTTGAAGCATCTGTGTGGCATTCTTCAGGCTGAATGGCATCCAGAGGAACTCATACAAACTGAATGGGGTGATGAAGGCTGTTTTGGGGACATCTTCGGGGTGTACCGGGATCTGAGGGTATCCCTGGAAAAGATGCTTGCCCTGAGCAGGTTCCCTGCAAAGTCCTGCATATGTGGCATGGAGTAGTGGTCTGGAGTTGTAGCCTTGTTCAGTCGCCAGTAGTTGCCACATGGTCTCCAGCCCTCGCCTGCCTTAGGCACAATGTGCAGGGGGGCGGCCCATGGGCTCTCAGATCGCCGTATGATTCCACAATTCCTCCATCTTTTTGAACTCCTCCTTCACTAGGTGGAGCTTGTCTGGGAGAAATCTTCATGCTCTGGTGTGGAGTGGTAGTCCCTGGGTCAGTATGTGGTGTTGGACTCCGTGCTTCAGCACAATTGACATGAATTGTGGGGCCAGCACCGATGGGAAATCCATCAGGATCCTGGTGAACTCATCCTCTGGGAGCGTGATGGAGTCTAGGTCTGGGGCCAGTAACTTGGTTTCACCCAAGGAGAACATCTTGGCGATGACGAGTCTTCTCCCCTGAAGATCGACTAACAGACTGTGCATTTACAAAAAGTCTGCCCCTAGGAGAGGTTGGGCCATGACAGCCAGTGTGAATTTCCATGTGAATCTGCTGGTGCCAAACTGCAGCTGGACTGTGAGGGTGCCATAGGTCCATATTGTGCTGCTGCTTGCTGCCCTCAGGGTGGGTCCTGTCTTCCTGCTGTGGGTGTCATACCCCATAGGGGGAAGGACACTGACCTCCACTCCTGTGTCAACTAAAAAGCAGCATCCAGATTATTTGTCCCAGATGTACAGGAGGCTGTCCTGGTGGCCAGCTGCCATAGCTATTAGCAGCGGCTGGCCTTAGCATTTCCTGGTACTGTGCAGGGTGGATGACAATAGTCGGCATCTGTGCTTCACCACTCATGGTAGAAACATCACTGCTCGCTAGGTTGTGGGCGTTCCATTTCTGGGCCCGCTCTGGTCTGTTGTTGATGCCGAGACCTTGTATTCTGTCCGACGGATGCTGTACCCTCCTCTTTGTCTCTCCACAGCATGTCTACCTGGGCTGCCACATTCTGGGAGTCACTAAAACCTGCGTCGGCCAGTAATAGATGTATGTCCTTGGCCAGCTATTCCAAGAATGTCTGCACAAACATGACGCAGAATGTGTGTCCTCAGCTAGAGTCACATCTCATTCATCGATGCCAATGGGGGCCTGTACCCCAAACCATCCAAGTGGAGCAGGCAGGCACCTCTCTCAAGCTGTGAGAGGCCAAAGGTGTTTATGAGCAGCTCTTTGAATGCCACTCATTTGCCTTCTTGCGGGGGCGCCTGTATAAAATCTGCGACCTGACTTTCCATCTCCAGGTCCAGGGAGCTTACTAGGTAGTGTGTAGAGTCTGAAGTTATTTGCCAAATTTGGAACTGGGTTTCGATTTGGTCAAATCACATGTGTGGCCACAATGTCCAGAAAGTCGGTAGCTTCAACGCAACTGCGTGTATGGAGGAAGAGCCAGTGATCTTTGGTCCAAATGTTATTTGGACCTTTGGGGTCACCAATTGTAACAATGTGCTACACACAGCGCTAAGATAATAACGACAGACACTTTGGGAGTTGTACTCAAGAATGCTTTTATCGGGCCTCCAGCACAAGCTTTTACGTTTATCTGGTTCTGCCACTCTTGGCAGAAATGACATTATCGGCACATACAAAGGACTTTTCCCATGTACGGGCTTTCTCCCTTCAATGGAAAAGGCTCAGCGCCATCTTGAGAGCTGGCCTCCCTGCCGACGTGCAACCGTCATTTAGGGTGCTGATTCGCTCACGTAGTGAGTGGGTCGCCACAGTGTTTTATAATGTGGTGATCAATTCAGCAATATATCTAGATACATGATAGAGCATAAGCTGGTTAAAAGTGCTCTTCTTTCGAAGTAACAATCCTGTAATTTTTGGAACAAAACTGCTGGTTGCGATTGATTGAAATGAGGATTTATCGGCTGACTAAATCAGTAATTTTTGCAATTTTCTTGAAATGTAAGTAATTAAGAGATAAAGGGCTCCATCAACCATCACAATGCATTATGTTTCCCAGTGAAAATAAATGGTCTTCCTTTTATTGTTCTTAACCAATATTGTTTCAGACCACAGATCAGATTTTTAGTTAAAGTACTGGTGACTGCGAAGTCACGGTTATTTGTAAGACATACTTCACATCACAAAGCAATTTTCCGGTAGTAATGCTATGTCAATATTCTTTGACAGAAGACAAATGTAGTTATTATTTTGCAATTGTATGTTTGGTCAAGTTTAGGATTCACAAAGAGAGGCAATTTCACATATTTTGAAAGAGCAACAAATTATAAAAAAATTCTGGAGATTTTCTTGGATCTCTGATTTATCTATAGCTACAGGCCTAGGTTTTCCAGTCTGTGTTTCTCAGTTATCTATGAAATGGGAATGCACTTAACTATTTTCTGTCTGGCAACTTAATTTGTTGACAAAACACACAGAGCCAAAGTAATGAGGCCCACAGCATCACATCTGGCATCTGAGACCAAACTCATGAAATAATGTGTTGGCAGTTGGCTAAGCCATGCTTCTAGTGCAGACATTTGTCAAACCCACTGAAAAACATTGAATGATCTTGTATGCCTCACGGTATTCCAAGAATAAACCAATATTTCTTCCAAATTCAAAGCTGTGGTGTGGCCTTTAAAGCAAACACTCGGAGAAAATACTAACTTAATGTGTACCGTCATTTTTATGCATCCATTCAACGTAAATACATAAAAGTACATAATCGCAGATTGGCAAAATGCAAGAGCAAACCAATGAGAGGTACTCCTTGACCTGTGGCCTATGCGACTTATATCAATTCACACATATGACCAAATTTTAAAAAAATATACTTATATATAAAAATTAACGCAGTTTATGTTGTATTTGACAAACTATAACAGGGATACAGGGCACGTAAGAGAAAAAATGCGTGTACTTACTTTGTTAGTCAGCATCCTGGGGTCCATAGGCTTGGCACGGCCATCTTGATTCCTGTGTGCATGCACAAGTTTTTGGTTTGCGCATGCATGGTTGGTTCGCATATTGGCACATGCGCGAGAGTTAAGGTCTTTTAATCAATCTTCATGGAGAGCTCTTCCAACCTGTGTCTGTCTTGATCCTCCCTTTCCCTCTCCTGACTGTCACCCATCTGCCTTCCTCCTGCCTCCTGTGTATGATAGTGTACCTGTAACTCCTGTCTATCACCCCCTCCGCCTCCCGAATGATCCGGAGTTCATCCAACTCCAGATCCAAATCCTTAACTCGGCTTGTCAGGAGCTGCAGCTGGATGCACTTCTCGCAGATGAAGTGATCAGGGATACTGCTGGCTTACCTGATGACCCACTGTTTATGACTAGAGGAAAATAATACATGATTTTTAAAACCTACCCTTACCTATGCCTTACCTGCTGAATCCTTTTTGTTCCCTGAATGGGGTGGCCCTTTCTTACTTCAACACCTGAACCACCACCTCAACCTCTTCTCTCCAAAGCTCCTTAAGCCAAAGCCTTGTCACTCTGGCTCAGCCCACTCTGACAATGACCACTCCCTCAATGACCACTCATGTTTTCCTTTGTATGCATTTCTTTCTTCTTGAGGACAGTTTAGTTACCAATATTCAGATCTTCTGCCTAGCCCACAGATAAAAGAATCTCAGCGTTGTATCTGATGTTATGCATAAATGCTGGTAATAAATTTGAACTTTGAAATATTCCTGAATACAAGGTGTTCAGAAAAGGTTGAGAAAGTACAAAAGAAAATGATGGGGTTAGAATAGTAGCTGTATTCTTTAAGAAGAATATTGTAACACAAATGAGAGAGGAGATGTCTAAAAGCAGTCAGGGACAGAAAAACTATTTGATTAAAGTTAAGAAATATTAATGGGAACTTTGTACTGATGGGAATATTATTCATACAGTTAAATAATTGGAAGAATAAAGAGGAGTAAATGTGCATGAGATTTATAAGATGTGTGAAGGTCATGAAACAGTATAATGGGGCATATAAAATGTTGTGGTATAACTAAGTACAGCAATAAGCTTACAGGAGTCTTCCATCCTTGAAGATGATGATTTTCTCCATGATTCTTAAAGTGGATCTTTATAGGCCAACAATTGAAATGAGGGTTAGATAGGTTTCCTTGAAGTTATTTGCTTTTGGCTTCCATTCTTACGTACTGAGTCCCACTCCCACCATTCCAAACATAGTTTTTACCTTTCCTATCATTCCCACCCACCAATTACTTCATCAGCTGCCAAAAACCCCTAACCTCTAATGATCTGTCCTTTCCAGGACCACCACAACTGCAATCCCTTCTGCCAGCAACAACTAGTAAACTTCGACTTTTCCACTGTCTTCACAAGCATTACCAAATTCTTGTCATCCAGTCTCCCCTCCTGTTCTACACAGACACTCCAGGCAATGTAAAAAAAAATCCCCTCTGCAAAGCCACCACTTCTATTTTTTTCCCCCCTCGTGTTCTATCCTAATACAGTTTTGCTTTGCTCCAATTTTCAATAGGGGTCAAGCTCTTTTAGTGAACCATGGCCTGAATCATACAGGATACAATTACTTGCATGTTTATGTACCCTGCTGAGTTCTGTGAGAATTTGAAACTGTAATTTTCTTTGCAGGCTTTTGTCCTGTGTAACTCAGTCTAATACACAATTATAATCTAGTGCTTCTCTTATATTTTCTTACCTCCAATATATTTTATTTTATCCCATAGCTTTCAGTGTTAATTAAATTGAAGTAGCAAATCCATGAAATCATTTTTGATTGAAATTGATTTTCTCAATTTGCCAGTTGTATGTGTTAAACATAGTCAATTAACAGCGCCACTTCCCACTACCATTGCTGTTTAGGTCATGGTCACTTTCCATTATAATCACATTAAAACAAAGATTAACAAGAGTTCCTAGTCATAGAGACAATATTAATGTGAGTATAAAAGACGTCAAACTCTATTTTATAAGAATCCATCTATTCTGTGAATTAATATTGTGTCAATTATTTTTACATTGTTTTGCACTTGAGTGGCATAACAAAAGGGAGCATTCACAGGTGACTATCATGGGAGACTGACACCCACTATTCTAACAATGAGGCTGATCATTTTCTTCTCTTGTGTGAAGTCTGCTGCTTCATTCTCAAATAGGACAATTAACGACAGAAGATAATCCAAAGAATTGACCCAAGGAGGCAGGCCAGTTCATAGAAAGTGCTTAAGAAATTCTAATTCCTCTCCAATAGAAAAATTATGTGTAATTTGTTGTTTCTCAATGTATTTAAACCATCATTAGATTTCATATTAAGCATTTCCAAGGTAAGTATGACAGAATGGAGTTACTGAAAAATGTATTTGATCCTTGTGGCTGCCGAAATGGAGGTGGAAACCACGTGGGGTAAGATGATGGCAGAGGCAAGTAGCCATAGCTGTGGGAAATGCATGGCAGTGCAGATAGCAAAGAAGACCAAGTTGCCAAACATGTAAAATCATCATTCTGGAGAAACTCAGTAGGTCAAATAGTATTCTCTATCTTTGGCTTGGCTTCGCGGACGAAGATTTATGGAGGGGGTAAAAAGTCCATGTCAGCTGCAGGCTCGTTTGTGGCTGACAAGTCCGATGTGGGACAGGCAGACACGGTTGCAGCGGTTGCAGGGGAAAATTGGTTGGTTGGGGTTGGGTGTTGGGTTTTTCCTCCTTTGCCTTTTGTCAGTGAGGTGGGCTCTGCGGTCTTCTTCAAAGGAGGTTGCTGCCCGCCAAACTGTGAGGCGCCAAGATGCACGGTTTGAGGCGTTATCAGCCCACTGGCGGTGGTCAATGTGGCAGACACCAAGAGATTTCTTTAGGCAGTCCTTGTACCTTTTCTTTGGTGCACCTCTGTCACGGTGGCCAGTGGAGAGCTCGCCATATAACACGATCTTGGGAAGGCGATGGTCCTCCATTCTGGAGACGTGACCCACCCAGCGCAGCTGGATCTTCAGCAGCGTGGACTCGATGCTGTCAACCTCTGCCATCTCGAGTACTTCGACGTTAGGGACGAAAGCGCTCCAATGAATGTTGAGGATGGAGCGGAGATAACGCTGGTGGAACCGTTCTAGGAGCTGTAGGTGATGCCGGTAGAGGACACATGATTCGGAGCCGAACAGGAGTGTGGGTATGACAACGGCTCTGTATACGCTTATCTTTGTGAGGTTTTTCAGTTGGTTGTTTTTCCAGACTCTTTTCTGTAGTCTTCCAAAGGCGCTATTTGCCTTGGCGAGTCTGTTGTCTATCTCATTGTCGATCCTTGCATCTGATGAAATGGTGCAGCCGAGATAGGTAAACTGGTTGACCGCTTTGAGTTTTGTGTGCCCGATGGAGATGTGGGGGGGCTGGTAGTCATGGTGGGGAGCTGGCTGATGGAGGACCTCAGTTTTCTTCAGGCTGACTTCCAGGCCAAACATTTTGGCAGTTTCCGCAAAGCAGGACGTCAAGCGCTGAAGAGCTGGCTCTGAATGGGCAACTAAAGCGGCATCGTCTGCAAAGAGTAGTTCACGGACAAGTTTCTCTTGTGTCTTGGTGTGAGCTTGCAGGCACCTCAGATTGAAGAGACTGCCATCCGTGCTGTACCGGATGTAAACAGCGTTTTCATTGTTGGGGTCTTTCATGGCTTGGTTCAGCATCATGCTGAAGAAGATTGAAAAGAGGGTTGGTGCGAGAACACAGCCTTGCTTCACGCCATTGTTAATGGAGAAGGGTTCAGAGAGCTCATTGCTGTATCTGACCCGACCTTGTTGGTTTTCGTGCAGTTGGATAATCATGTTGAGGAACTTTGGGGGACATCCGATGCGCTCTAGTATTTGCCAAAGCCCTTTCCTGCTCACGGTGTCGAAGGCTTTGGTGAGGTCAACAAAGGTGATGTAGAGTCCTTTGTTTTGTTCTCTGCACTTTTCTTGGAGCTGTCTGAGGGCAAAGACCATGTCAGTAGTTCCTCTGTTTGCGCGAAAGCCGCACAGTGATTCTGGGAGAATATTCTCGGTGACACTAGGTATTATTCTATTTAGTAGAATCCTAGCGAAGATTTTGCCTGCAATGGAGAGCAGCGTGATTCCCCTGTAGTTTGAGCAGTCTGATTTCTCGCCTTTGTTTTTGTACAGGGTGATGATGGTGGCATCACGAAGATCCTGAGGCAGTTTTCCTTGGTCCCAACAAAGCTTGAAAAACTCATGCAGTTTGGCATGCAGAGTTTTGCCTCCAGCCTTCCAGACCTCTGGGGGGGATTCCATCCATACCTGCTGCTTTGCCACTTTTCAGTTGTTCGATTGCCTTATATATCTCATCCAGGGTGAGGACCTCATCCAGCTCTAGCCTTAGGGGCTGTTGAGGGAGCTGGAGCAGGGCGGAATCTTGGACTGAGCGGTTGGCTCTGAAAAGAGATTGGAAGTGTTCTGACCATCGGTTGAGGATGGAGATCTTGTCGCTGAGGAGGACTTTGCCATCTGAGCTGCGCAGCGGGCTTTGGACTTGGGGTGAGGGGCCGTACACAGCCTTTAGAGCCTCGTAGAAACCCCTGAAGTCGCCAATGTCCGCGCTGAGCTGGGTTCGTTTGGCGAGGCTAGTCCACCACTCATTTTGGATCTCCCGGAGTTTGCGCTGAAGATGGCTGCATGCGCGACGGAAGGCTTGTTTCTTCTCTGGACAGGACGGCTTTGTAAGGTGAGCCTGGTGAGCAGCTCGCTTCTTTACCAGCAGCTCCTGGATTTCCTGGCTGTTTTCGTCAAACCAGTCCTTGTTTTTCCTGGAGGAGAAGCCCAGTACCTCTTCAGGAGCAAGGGGGAGACGGCGGCCCCGGCCTCGGTCGAGTGAGGCAGGCGGAGGCCCCGATCCGGGCAGAGAGTGGGAGGCGGCGGCCCCAGTCTGGGCACAGAGAGAGCAGCAGCGGCCCCGGCCCCGGTCCGGGCGAAGGGTAGGCGGCGGCGGCCCCGATCCGGGCAGGAGCAAGGGGGAGACGGCGGCCCCGGCCTCGGTCGAGTGAGGCAGGCGGAGGCCCCGATCCGGGCAGAGAGTGGGAGGCGGCGGCCCCAGTCCAGGCACAGGGTGAGCTGCGGCGGCCTCGGCCCCGGTCCGGGCAGTATGGACCGACCTAGGAGGGGAGGCAGGCCCCTCCAGCCCGGGTAAGAAACCTGCATAGGAGAAGGCCACTCCGATATAAAACCTACGACCCAAGGACCTCGCTGCCACATCCCAGCTTGCTCGGCCACGGCACACGAACCATGGGTGTAAAGGGTGGGGCCAGTACTGCGCGCACTGCACTCCACCTAAAAGCTCCTTTGCGCAGGCCCGAGGACAGGTCCACGTCCTCCCCCTCCACGTCCTCCCCCTCCACGTCCTCCCCCTCCACGTCCTCCCCCTCCACGTCCTCCCCCTCCACGTCCTCCCCCTCAAAAGATGCTCACAAACTCAAGCTATCCTCTATATAGCAAAGGTAAAGATACATAACTGACATTTCAGGCTTGAGCCCTTTATCAAGGTATGGAAAAATGTCAGCAGGCATCCAAACAAAAGAGTAGAGGAGGGGAGATGTCGTCACAAAGGCAGGAGATAATAATTGGAGAAGGGAAGGAAGGGACAGCAGCAAGCAAGGGGAGGAAGGATACCTAGGTCTGCTCAAGCCTGAAATGTCGGTTATGTATTTTTACCTTTGCTATATAGAGGATACTATTTGACCTACTGAGTTTCTCCAGAATGAGATAGACAACAGACTCGCCAAGGCAAATAGCGCCTTTGGAAGACTACACAAAAGAGTCTGGAAAAACAACCAACTGAAAAACCTCACAAAGGTAAGCGTATACAGAGCCGTTGTAATACCCACACTCCTGTTCGGCTCCGAATCATGGGTCCTCTACCGGCATCACCTACGGCTCCTCGAACGTTTCCACCAGCGTTGTCTCCGCTCCATCCTCAACATCCATTGGAGCGACTTCATCCCTAAAGTCGAAGTACTCGAGATGGCAGAGGTCGACCCATAATGAAGTATTTAACAAAAATAAACATGTTGGGTTAAAAATAAGTCCAGACATCTATGAGACACTGGCAAACATACATGCACCCTCAAGCCAATAAATGACCCACTTAACGAAGTTGCAAATCCACATGAAGCCTACATACTCAGAAATCATGAAGAGTTGTACATTTGAGACTGGAGATCAAAAGTCAGATGAGGCAATTAGCCACTACTCAGTTAGTCAGAAAAAAAATCTATCACAGCTTTGTAACTTTGGTTTGTGAGCTGAGAAGAAAGTGAACTCATGCATGAACATATTCCGCCTAATTTAGAAACATGTAAACTCCCTTGAAAAATGTGAAGTTTTGGCCAATACAACATAATACAATATACACAGAACAACAACGTAAACAAAGGCAAAAATTTCAATACTGAGTCCAGATGATGTGAACAAAAGCAGCATGGAAACAGAAATGGCTCAGAAGTTTGCTCCAGTTGCCATGGGAACCACTCAACTCAAGTCTGTCATTTTAGAGCAGCACACTGGCTTTTTGTTGCAAGGGCAGATAATCTGTACGTGCAAGACTGGACAGGATACAGTGGACCAAAATAGCAGCAGTCAAGCAAGGGAAATAATGGAAATGCACAGGTGGAGGTTAAAGCAAGGATCAATAATCAAGCATGAACATGGGCACAGTCTCAGATTGTTCTGTTACGGGAAATGATTCTTATAACGTGGAGCTTAGATTGTGGGTGATAGCTAGTGACAGACAAGGAGGTAAGAAAAAAAAAGCAGATGGAGCTAGGTGGGGGGAGGGGAGTGTGAAGGTAGAGACATGCCTGCAGATGCTGGAATCTGATCAATCAGAAAGATGATATGTGGAACCTGATAAGGGGAGGGATGATTGGCAGATGGAACTAGGTGGGCAACAGAGCAGGAAACCCTTTAAGGTTAAATATGTGGGTGAAAGGCAGATAGAACCAGGGAGGAGAGTGGAATGAAACTTGATGGGGAGAGCCAAATGGAGGGGAGGAAAAAAGGAGGGGACTGTGATTGAATCCAGATGAATTGGAAGGATAGAAGTATCAGTACAGGGTCGCAGGTTATCTGAAATTAGAAAGTTCATTGTTCATTGACCACCCAGAAGCAATATGAGGCATTGTTCTTCCAGTATGCATTTACCCTCATCCCAGCAGTGGAGCAGATAGGTCTGTGTGAAACTGGGAAGGAAAGTTGAAATGCATTTAATTGAGAATTCAAGATGGAAGGATAACAGGCTTTGTCAGCTGCTGTTGGAAAGATGTAGCTGAATAATCGCAATGCATTTTGTAGTTAGTACACCTGGCAGTCCATCAGTTTTGCGGGAAATGATTGCTTAGTACTCTGGATAAGTTATCAATCCAGTAAATTGCTTTCTCATGAAAAGTTGAATACTGAAGCTGCTCTCAACCACGTGAGTAGAGACCATTTCACCATACAAGGTAGTGAGTCATTTTCTGTAGGATAATGAGGTTGACCTGCTTTTATAACTGTGGTTATATGTGGCTGGTGTGCTTTTGGTCAATGGTGACTTTGAGGATGTTAATGATGAGAGACTAGTTGATGGTAATGTCACTGAATCTCCAGCAAGAGAGTCTTGTTAGAGATGACCATTGCCTGGTATTGTGGAGCATTAATGTTACACTCTACTGCCTGCTTTTTGTCTTGAACTTGCTACATGCTTTTCTGTGGGGTTGTTGAGTTATAAATGGTGAACCTTGTGCAATCATCACTGAACATCTCCATCTCTGAATTTATGATGGAAAGTCATTGACGAAACATTTCTCTCTCCAAATGTGCTGCTTGATTTCTTTTATTTACAGCACCATAAAGCCAATTCCTGGTGCCGCCCAATTACACCCAATTGACTTACAACCCCTCATGTTTTGGAAGGTGGGAGGAAACTAGAGCACCCAGGGAAAACCTACGCAGGCACAGGGAGAATGAAAAAACTCCTTACAGACAGCACTTGAATCATCGGCACCGTAATTTCATTGCGCTAACCGTTACACTAACTGTGCTACCCTCTCTGCAAGAATGCTTGGCTATTATTTTAGACTGCCATTGTCCCATGATAACGGTATCATTTTTGATACCCCCATTGATTTCAATTTTACCAAGGTTCCTCTGTGCCTTGATCAAATGTGGCCTCACATCAGTGCTCTAAAATCCTGCTTTTGCAGACCAAACTATGCAGAGATCTGTCAGACTCATCTACCTGTGTCCCTTGAACACATTTAGACCAACAAGAATTAGGTAATTCAGTCCATCAAATCTGCTCTGGCATTCAAATTACAGCTGATGAATGTTTCCTTTGAATCCCATGGTCCTGCCTTCTCCCCACTAATCAAGAACCTATCCACCTACACTTTAAATATATCCAATGACTTGAATGTCTTGCACAGATTCACAGTCCTCTGACAGTTGATGATATCTTCCATCACTTTGCTACATACTGACAGTAGACTGGGCAGCAAATAGCTGTTATGGTTGCTCTTGCCTTTTCTGGTCACCTCATACCCAGGCAGTCTGGCCGATGCTTGAGGCAGAGATATGGCTGGCTCTGCAGCACAGGCTTTCAGTACAGCCAGGATCAGAGACACAAGACTGCAGATGATCTAGTCTGGAGCAAAAGACAATGTTGGAGGAATTTAGTGCGTCAAGCAGCATCTGAGGAGGCACAGGGATAGTCAACAATTTAGGTCAAGATCCTGCATCAAGGCTGACAGCATAAAGTGGATGTGCTAAACTACTGTTATACTATGATTGGCTACTGCTGGCTGGACACACCTCCTGAGACCGATGCTATGATCTCCATGTCCTCTTTCCATGTTCCCCACTCTTCCTGCCATGATCAGTCGATGAGTGTGGTTGGTGCTCCAGTCTATAGTCAATAAAAAGCCTATCAGTTTCACAACCTCAGTCTTTTGTGGTAATTGACAGTGCATCAATTTTATTGACTATAATTTTTCAAAGAAAATGGAGCAATACCTGAAACCAGAGAGACTCATCATTGATCCTTGATCCTTTGATGCCCCAAACACACTCGAACTCTGGCTGCGATGCTTTGAAGACTTCCTGCCAGTGATTGAGAAAGTTGAGGACAGACTGAAACACCTCATGAGTCGGACCCCTGGTCTTCCCATTGATCAATGATACCAAATCATATGCAGAGACAATAGGTACACTGAAGTTCCAGGATCACAGAAGGGTGAACGAGGTCCATGCTCGGCATCTCCTGGCCACCATGAAGCAGCGACTGGGTGAGTTGAATGCCAAAACCCTAGAGGCCCTCCAGGCTCTCTGCAGGGTGTGTAACTCTAAAGCTGTGACGGCCACCCAGAATGCAGAGGACCTCACCCAGGACGTCTATGTGGCCGGCATCCCGTCCATATATATAAGACAGCGACTCCTGGAGCAGAAGGTACTTGACCTGCAAAGGGCAGTTGAATTAACAGAGATGCCGGGGGTGGCTCTCCAAAACGCAGATGACTACTCGGCTGCCTCTTAGCTGCTGCAGCCTTGGGATAGGGGACCATCTCATGCCGAGCGAATGGTCGCAGACATAATTACCCTCCTCTACTGACCTGACATCAGCAGCCATGATGGGTTATTGCCAAGAATGCTGTCCTGGCAAGAAGCCGGTATGCTCTAGATGAGGAAAAAAGAGATATTATGTGAAAGTTTGCCAGTCTAACCCACCCGCAAAACCTAGCAGCGCTACATGGAGGCAGCCGCCACCCCAGACAGCATGATCAGCACCATCCCCTCCGTGGACTAGTGACACCACATGTAAGTCATGGGGGCTGCCATCTTGGACTGCACAGCTGCCACCATCTTCTTGGGCTATAACACCACAGGGCAACAGCGAGGGTGGCCAACTTGGGAATGAGGCCCTCATAAGACCCAGACAGTGAGTCCATATTGGCGTCCATCACCCTGAATCAAGAGGGACAACACAAATTTGCCATGATGGACATCCAGGTATATGGACATGTAACTAACTGTTTGTTTGATAGCGGGAGTACAGAAAGCTTTATTCACCCTGATACTACTAAGCCCCTATCCCTCCAAATGTGGCCAGTCAGCCATAAAATATCACTTATGTCCAAATTCCACACGGCAAACATCCACACGTTCTGTATGGTGACTGAGCATTGGAGGCACAGTTTACAAACACTTCAGGCTCTGTGCCCCCTTGCTACTGGAGGTGGACTTCCAGTACCAATTTAAGAGTGTTACATTGGAGTTCGATGGGCCCCATCCCCCCTCATCTTTGAAACAAACAGTTCATAGATGGCCCTCTGTGCACAATCTGTGGGCTCTAGATTCTCAAGGTCACTCTCCCAGTGGTGTTTGTGAACATCACATCCGACTGCAAGCTGGTGCTCACCAGGAGTAGGTGACACTGTGGCACAGACAGAGTATCCATCAAGTCAGAGGTGCAGCTTTTGCTGGGCGATGGCATCATCGAGACTAGCAATGGTCCCTGGAGAGCCCAGGTAGTCGTAGTAAAGAATGAGACGAAGAACAGGATGGTCATAGACTATAGCCAGACCATCAACTGGAACATGCAGTTTGATGCGTAACCCCCGCCCCCAATTATCCAATATGGTTAACCAGATTGCACAATATTGGGTATTCTCCACGATCGACCTCAAATCGGCCTATTACCACCTCCTGATCCACCCGGAGATCCACCGGTATACTGCATTCGAGGTGGATGGTTGCCTCTATCACTTCCTTCAGGTCCCCTTTGGCGTCACCAACGGGGTCTCTATTTTCTAGCAGGAGATGGACTGCATGGTGGACCACTATAACCTCTAGGCCACTTTTCTATACCTTGATAATGCGACCATTGGCATCCACAACCTGCAGGACCATGATGCCAAACTTTGAAAATTCTTCCAGCCCACGAAACTCCTGAACCTTACTTATAATAGGGAGAAATGTGTGTTCTTGACAACCTGACTAGCCACTCTCGGCTGCATGGTTGAAAACGGAGTCATTGGTCCTATCCTCGACTGCATGCGCCGTCCCTTCCCCACACCCTCAGAGCCTTGAAGAGATGCTTGGGTTTTTTCTTGTACTATGCTCAATGGGTCCCCAGTCTCGTCCACTGGTCAAAGACACCCCTTTGTCCCTGTCAGCAGAAGTCTGCGTTGACTTCGTTCTGGCTGCCATACTCAACCAAGTGCGCAAACCCATAGCCCTCTTCTCACACACCCTCCAAAGCCCGGAAATCCACCAATCCTCAGGTGAAAAGGAGGTCCAGGCCATGGAGGAGGCAGCACAACACTGGAAAAACTACACTGCTGGAAAACGTCACACCCTCCTCATGGACCAGTGGGCAGCCACCTTCATGTTCAAAAACAAGCAGAAGAGCAAAATCAAGAATGATAAAATCCTCAGGTGGAGAATTTAACTGTCCACATATAATTATGATATCCTGTACAGGCCTGGAAAACTTAACGAGCTCTCAGACACCCTCCCCCATGGGACGTGCCAGTATTCAAATGGACAAATTGCAGACCCTCCACAACAACCTCTGCACCCTGGAAGAACTAGGTTCTTCCATTTCACTAAAGCGTGGAACCTACCATCCTCCACTGAGGAAGTCAGAAGAATAATTAAAAATTGCCAGCTCTGCACTGAGTGCAAACCATACTTCTACCAACCGGACAAGGCACACCTGATCAAAGCTGTTTGCCCCTTTGAGCGCCTGAGCATCAACTTCAGGGGGCCTCTCCCTTCCTCAAATCCGAACGTATATTTTCTCTCCATCATCGATGAGTATTCCTGGTTCCCTTTCTCCATCCCCTGTCTGGACATGACCACAGCTACAGTCATCAAGGCTCTCCATAATATCTTCATACTCTTTGGGTACCCCTGCTTCATTCACAGTGACAGGAGGATCTCATTCATGAATGACGAGCTGTGGCAGTACCTGCTGTGCTGGCCAGGGGCATCGCCATGAGCAGGACCACCAGCTACAAATCCAAGAGGGAAAGGGAGAATGCCACGGCCTGGAAAACCATTCTCATGGCCCAGAGGTCACGGAACCTCCCCATCTCCCACTGGCAAAAGGTTCTCCCAGACGCACTCCACTCTGTATGGTCGTTCTTATATATGGTCACTAACTACGTCTCATGAACATATGTTTGCCTTCACTAGGAAGTCTACATCAGGGACTGATGCACACCAGGCAATCTAAGTCTGACCCACTGGTCGAGAGGGTCCAGCTCTTCTGTGCAACTCCCCAGCATGATTCCATAAAGCAACTCCCCTATGCAGGCTTCCCCGATGGACGCAAGGACACAGTCTCCATTCGGGATTTGGCAACATTGGGCACCCCTCCAACCACAATCGACCACCAACAGACAGTTTCCACCACTGCCATCTTGGGGGTCCCCAAATCTGCTGCTGACCACTCTCCATCCCCGGGAACTGTTGTCACCCATGATGCACGAGTACCACACTCCCTCCTCCCTTCTCCTGTCCATTCCCTCGGTGAACCGTAACTGGTGATGACGGACCACCCACACAAGTTGCCCATGGCACCATGGCACAGCCCCCTCCCCCCAATCATTACCACGTCATTTGCTGCAGCAGAGCAGACCCCCTGCCAGACTTGACCTGTAAAATGTGTATATATTTGCTTCAGTTTTTTATTCTCTCTCTCACCCTTCTTAAAAAGAAGAGGTGAATGTGGTAAACCACTATTATACTATGATTGGCTACTGCCAGCTGGACACACCACCTGAGACCAATCCTACCCATTACCCTTTTGCGTGCTCCCCACTCTTCCTGATATGATCATTTGAAGAGGTTGGTTGTTGCTCCAGTCAGTTTCACACCTCATTCTTTTATAGTAATTAACGGGCATCAGTGGAGATAGCCTGTTTGGAGGTGGCGGGAGGGAGGGAGGGGTGTGACAGGAACTGACAGGCAATTGGTGCAATCAGCTGAAGTCAGGTATGATGGGTGGATGGGCCCTCCTGGTGTGCCTTAAAATGTCTCTGTCCAAGGCCAAGGTCACAGTTTAATCAGCAAGTAGACCTAGTTTATTTATTTGAGGTCTTTGCTTTTTCGTGCTGGGTGCTTCATAGGTGCTTTTCCCCAAGCTGGTTAAAATGGCAGGTGATTGGCTTGCTGGTGCAGAAGGGGCAGTAGGTCAATTTTAAATGTGTTAATCAATCACTCGCCCTGCTTCTGCCAGGCAAGTTTGATTAAATTAGGATCTTAAAAATCACCCTTGTGCGTTTCAAATTCTTCAATGCTATCTGTGAGTAATTGATGAGACAAAGCGAACAGCAATTACACATTTTTAAACAGAACAATTTCAGACTGCAAGCCGTCATTTACAATCAATCATCCAGGAATCCCATTTGGCAATCTCTTCAGCGCTCCAGATGACTAATTCACTCAATTATAAAATGACATATTCAGTTTTACTCTCACAATCAAGGCAGAGCACAGAAAGATAGGGAACAAAATGTGAAAAATATCTCTAAACATTTGAGTTTAATGCCATTTTATTTACAAGAATTTTAAAGCAATGTAATGCAACAGAATATACACTGTTCCTGTGCCTCCATTGTTTTCAGATTCTAAACTCCTTTTGGCACCTCATTGTGGAGCCTTGTCAGCAAGGATTTGGCACAAACTGGCAGGAAATGTAAAGTAATCCAGTTGCTCATTCTTCCTTTTTTATCTTGAGGAATTTAATTGAAAGGACCGTGATCATAGTTGTTCAACCCTTCTTCTGCCTTTGGTATTGGCAAGTCTGTCGATTAGAAGCTTCTCTTGATGTAATCTCATACATCAATTGAAACAAAAAGGCACTTGCACAGAAGAGCAAGTTGTTTCCAAGATGTCATTCCTGACTTTGAAGATGAATTTGAAACAGATGCAGAGGGAGTCTGCCAAGAACCATGCAGCAGCTGGAACATCTTCCAGGAGACAAGCCTGTCCAATGTCCTGCATTGTGTTCAGGTTTGTTACTGTCTATTGTGTTACTGCTACAAGAATGACAGAGTGGATGACAGAGAGTTGTTGCTCATTTGACTCCTGACTTCCTGGCTATGTTTGTCCAGTTTTTGCAGTACAATTAGGCTGTCTGGTTTGCACACCTATCCGTATCACTGATGCATTGTATGACCTATTTCTTTTCCATTAGATGCACAATCATAAAACATGTGCAGCTCCACTCTGGTTGAATAATCTTTGGTCACCTCTTTTGGTCATCCTGTCAAATATCTTATTGCAATATTTCATTATTCTATATAAATTGTTATGAAGGTGCTTTGCATTTGGCAAGATAATTTTATAAAGACCAGTGCAAGTTTTCCAAAGTTGATAGTCTGGTTTCCTGAGCCTGAAAATAACATGGCTCTGCACTTATTTTCAGGTGTTAATAATGCATTCAATTCTCAGAACACTACAGCAGAGAAACAGGCTCTTTGGCCCATCTAGTCCGTACCGAACTATTAACCTGTCGTTCCATAAAGCTGCAGCCAGATCATACCGTCCATATCCCTCCAATCCATGTGCCTCTCCAATTTATTCTTGAATGTTAAAATAGAACCCGTATCCACCACCTTCGCTGGCAGCTCACTTCAAACTTTCATCACAATATTCCCCCTAAAGATTTCACCTTTCATCCTTAACCCATGACCCTTCATTCTTGCCTCACCCAAACTCAGTGGAAAAATGAACATACATTGTGCACTGGTATCGTGCTGCCAACATTCTGTTCAATAAGAAATTCTGCCACTAACCCCTCTCCTTTGATGTTGTCATCAGTCGCAACATTTATTGTCCATTCCTGAATGCCCTCAAGAAAGTGATTATATAGCCTGCATAGTGAAGTATTTTTATAGTGATAATGAGCAGCAAGTTTCAATATTAAAACACAGAGAGGATGGAAGAGCACACTGAAGAAATGGAGATGAGATGTATAATGGCAAATATGATCAATCTTCATCAGTCACATTATTCTTTGAGCAAGCCATGACTTTGCATTGAATTGAATTCTACTATTCTAGTAAGTCTGTCTGAGTCCACACTTGAAGTGTAGGGCTGTCAATCTTACTTCGTTTAAAGCTGTCAATCTTACTTCACCTCTGGGATTCAACTTTATCTGCATTAGATTATTCTGGAACCAAGTGGTGCCAGCGGCTCACATTTGTGGATAAGGATTCAAGTTATTCTTAAATTCAGGTTGACAGCACCAATAATGACCCTGGCAGCATTCTTACCAGTAATTCTGTTTAGACTGATAGGGTCTTAATTTGTTAGACTGGCCAGTTTTTTTTTCATGGCCAGAACATATGTGGGCATTCTTTCATATTGTCAAGCAGATGTCAGTGCTGTAGCTGTTCTGGGCAACTTGGCTAGTGAACTGGATTAAGTAATGCAACGTGATTTTTGTCTGATCTCACAGCCTTTGTTACATGCATCTTATTTTTGCTGTCTCTTTATATTTTGTAAATTGAACTATATTGGCTGAAGATTGGCTCCTTTAATTGTAGAGGTTAAGAGCATTTTCTTCTGGTTGAAGATGACTGCAAACACTTCAACCATGTCTTCTTCACTCTTCATTGCCTTCAATGAGGATATATAAATGTTCTTAAACCTCTTCTCCTTCCAATAATTGCTTAATTGCTCACCAACATTCATAACCTAGTGTAACATAATGTTCATCTTGGCTGTGGCATTGTCTCAAGACCACATACTGTACATGGCAAAGAGCAGAGGTGATATCTGGATATGCCATAGCCCTATGTCGTATCTTTAGGGAATCAGTTTTAGCTTTGCCTGCTGATGCTCCTTTTCCACAGACCCCACTGAACAAGGTTGGTAATTAAGTTTGATGGTAATGTTAGATAGAGAGATATGCTGAGCTGTGAGAATACAAATGTGTTGGAATGCAAATCAACCTCTGCCAATGGCTGCATGGTTACCTATTTTTGAACTCCTTGATCTGTCTGTATCAACAAGATAGTACAGCGTGAATGTGGGACTGTTCTCTCTGACAATGCACAGGTCACAATAGTCAATTCCATTGTCCTCATATTTGCTGGCATAACATGTGATGGAGAGAAACACGATGGGCTGCAGATGTTGTGATTGTAGCAAAAGCACCAAAATGCTGGAGGAACTCAGCTGGTCTATTCAGCATCTATCGGAGACAAAGATATATTGCCAACATTTCAGGCCTCAGCCCTTCTTCAAGAAAAAAAACCAGTAAAAGGCAGAAGCAGGATAAATCAGAAAGTCTCAGAACTCAAGCAATGGGGGAGAAATCCAAACAAACAAAAGCTGTTAATTGGATGTGACAAGGGAATAGGTAGAATTGATCATGTCTGTGCAAAAGAAGACAGGTATGGTTTTTAGACTGCAGTGTCGGGAAAATCGCAGAAAAAAAAACCATAATTACTGCCTGTGTGGTCGTTCACACTAGACTCCTTTTTAGACTGCAGGCTCCTGAGTGCAACAGTCCCGGTGGTTGGACAGGCAGCAGAGTGGATTACCGCCAATGAATTTTTCTGGTAAGATTTACACTGCAGACTTTCTGCAAAAAAGTTGTAGGGGGTCCTGCAGGATAAATCGCGGTGCAGGAATTGACTCAAAATTCCTGCACCTTCCTTTTTAGACTGCCTGTGTAACAGCAAAATTCCTTGATTGTGCCATTACATGTCTGCAGTCTAATAACCATAAGGAAATGGAAAGATAATGGGGTAAGCAAGTGGGTGGAGGGGAGGGGTTAACAAAATTATTCAAGATTAATGCCATCCAGTTGGAGGGTGCCGAGTCGGAAGATGAAGTGTTATAACACGTGATGGAGTCCAGAATCACTGATATATAAACACAGGGGTAAACCTATCTGACTGCAAACCACTTTAGTGCTGCCTTTGGTGGGTTTGTACTGCCAATGGATGAAGAACACAGGAAAGATGGCTGAAAGGTATAGTTATTCACATGGAGTCACCTGTTTACACATTGTTTCTACTATTCCATACATGTCTCTATATTTGTCTCACAATACAATCTTTCATTCAATTCTGCCCTTGGTATTTAAGAGTTTCCTACTCCATCATTCCTTGTTTCTTGCTTATTCATATATTTCACAGCAATAAACTGTTGGCCCAATTGTTCATCTAGATATCACAAATATAACACAATTTTTTCTTTAAAAGAGGCAAGACTAAAAGTATCACACCTACAAATGAATAAATTAATTGACTATATCATATTAAAGTAGAAAGGAGCATATAGCAAGAATATTGCTAGTTTATTTGACTTGTCCAACATCTTTGCTACTTCATATTAAAAAAAAATGTTTGGTGCTAATAAAGATTTAAGGGCCTATTTGGCCATTGATCAAAAATGGTTAAACTTCTACCTCAGTCCCACGTCCATATGATTTGATTCCCTTACTCTTCAGAAGCCTATTGTTATCCATTTTCAAGGACCTCAGTGAATGAACCCTTGCAATCCTCCAAAGAGAAAATTCTAAAGGTTCACTACTCCTGTCCTCAGTTCTATATGACTTACCCCATTCCCTGAGACTGTCAACTCTGTTCCTGGACTTCTCACACTGAAGAAACAGCCACAAAACTGTTGAAACCTGGAAAAAAAAGTTTCAAAGCAATCCCCTTTCATTCTTTAAACTCAAGACTGTTGTGAGCATTAATTATAAAAAAAGAGGAGCTGGAATGGTAGAGGTAGTTTATACTCAAAATTATTTAATAAATTTTGTCATGGTAAATCAATGTTTGATTTTAAATTATCAGCTGATTCCCAAACATGCCTTACATAAGATAGAAGGAAAACACATAAATCTTCAGACACTGTTGTTTGAAGTTAAAAAAAAACACAATGCTGGAGAAACTCAGCAGATCAAACAGTGTCTTTTATGTAGCAAGGATAAAAACACATAACTGACGTTTCGGGCTGAGCCCTTTGTCAAGTTATGGAAAAATGTTGGCATGTATCTGAATGAAAAGGTAAGGGGGAGGCATAGGGGGAGGAGTATGGTAGCAAAGGCATGAAGGTAATAGGTAGAGAAGGAAGGGAGGCATTTTCCACCTTTCTCCACTTATTACCTCCTACCTTTACTACCATGCTCCTCCCCCTACACCTCCCCATCACCTTTATATTTGGACGTCTGGCAACATTTTTCCATACCACAATGAAGGGTTCAAAACCAAAATGTTGGTTATGTATTTTTATCCTTGCTATATCAAAGACACTGTTTTACCTGCTGAGTTTCTCCAGCATTGTGTCCTTACATAGGATAGCTTTATCAAAACAATGTCTTCAACATTAATTTGTTATCACAAAATGCTTAAATTTTTGTTATCCTAAGGATGTGCCATTGCATATTTGCAATATGGTAAAGCAAACAGGTGATGAAAAATAAAGTTGTGTAAATATACTAAAAGATTAACTAAGGATGGTGTGCTTCTCGAAATATTCTTTAAAGTGTGTTGAAAGATCTGAGATGTGCTGGATTATGCAAAATTAATTAGAAACTCCATTATCATCAGAAATTTTGTAGTCTTCATAGTTTAATTTAGATACTGTATTTGAATGCTGCTTTACACAAAATGCCTTGCATGTTGCTTCTTTTTTAAATCTATCATGGACCTATCATTTGCAAGATTATGAATTTAGAAGCAATATATTTTGATTATCCTTCACCACAGGATGGCAGTCAACAAGAATAAAATTCACTTCAGTGCAATTGTCATCTGCCTTCATTTGATTTTTTTTTATGAAATATGAATTCAAATTAAGACATTAACATCCATTTAGAAAACTTTCAACGGGATGTTGAAATTGAGAAAGTGACACACTGTAGTCTTCCATTTTATTACTAACTGTTTTAATATTAAATCTAACTCTTAAGTTGTCACTTGGAATTAGCATAGTGGTTAGTGTGAGGCTATTACAGTATCAGTGACCCAGGTTCAAACTGGGGCTGTCTGTAAGTAATTGGTATGTTCTCCCTGTGTCTGAGCGGGTTTTCATCCCACCTTCCAAAATGTACGGGATTGCAGGTCAATTTGGATGTAACTGGCTGGCATGGATTTAAGTTGCTGGAATCGGTTTCCTTTGTGCTGAAAATTTTAAAAAATATATATTTATAATCAGATTTTACCATCCAAATGGAACACATTTTGCTTAACAGTTGCTGGTGGCAAGTCTCTGAGATGTGGGAGGAAAACAGAATACCTGGAGGAAATCTATCTGGTCATGAAGAGAATGTGTAAGCTCAGCACAGACATTACCTGAGGCTAGATTTGAACCTGGGTCTCACAAGCTGTGAGGGGGGGAAAAACACTAAATGTATCACACTATGCTTCTCTTGTAAAGGCAGTAAACTGGTTTCATCTCCTCCACAGCCAAAGCACGCTACACTGCAAATATTTCATTTTTTTGGCATCACGCACAATTTATTTGTGCATGCAAAAATAAATGAAAGACATATGCCATTCATACCAGGTCTTCAGAAAACAGTTGAGATTTGCTCAGATACTTTACTGAAAGCACCCCAACTTGTCTTGATCTGTGTTCATAGATATATCCTCCCGAAAAGGTTCCGTGTAAGAGTTTTACTTACCTCTTAGCTTCAACCATATGGGCCTTTACTGCAGATACCCTCTGAGTATGTTCCTTTTCCACATCTTGACCCTTGCCCATTGGTAACGTTTACCACCACATCCCTACTCTCCAGTTGATCATGATCCCCTGCCTCTATTCCAGAAGTACAATCCTTGCTCACCTGTAATGATTCTCCTCAATGTTTGAGGTTCAAGTCTCTCAACAGATTTCAGATTTATTATGTGTTCATGCATGACATCACATACAACCCTGAGTTTCCTGTTCCTGTGGGTAAGGCAGAATCACCACTTACTGGTGGTGCAAAAAAAACTGTACACAACATACACATGTAAACAAATAAAGAAATCTAAGCAAACTGACTGTGCAATACAGACAGGAAAAAAAATCAATTAAGCAAAAGTAAGAGACCTGATTGAGTTTGTTGTTGAGGAGTCTGATGGAGGAGAGGTAGCAGCTGTTCCTGAATCTGGTGGTGTGAATCTTGTGACACCTATACATCTTTCCTGATGGTAGCAGTGAGAACAGAGCATGTGCTGGATGGTGAGGATCCTTGATAATTGCTACTGTTTTTTGATGGCATCATTTCCTATAGATGATCATGATCGTGGGGAGTGGTTCCTTATGATGTCCTAGCCTGTGTCCACTATCTTTTTCAGGGCTTTCTGCTTATGTAATTTACTTGATTTATTTTCCACTGAGGTGTATTGGTGTCCCCATACTAGACCGTGATGCAGCCAGTCAGAACACTTTTCACAACACATTTTTAGAAGTTTGCCAGGGTTTCCAATGTCATACCAAACCTCGGCAAACTCCTGAGGAAGTAGAGGCGCTGACGTGCTTCCTTCACAACGCCATTGGTGTGTTGGGTCCAGGAAATATCCTCCCAGATAGTGACTCTCAAAAGCTTAAGTTTCCTCACCCTCTTCACCTCTGATCCCCCAATGATCACTGTACGCCTCTGGTTTTCCCTTCCAGATATCAACAATAAGCTCTTTGGTTTTGGTGACATTGAGTGCAAGGTTTTTGGTGCACCATGCAGCCATGTTTACAATCTCTCTCCTGTATGCTGACTCGTCTCCCCTTTATATTCAACTCACTATCATGGTTTCATCAACAAATTTGCAGCTGTGGTCATATTGAGCCGCACAGTCATAGATGTAAAGTTAGTAGAGCAGGGGGAGAAGAACACAGCCTTGTGGTGCTCTGGTACTGAGTTCTTATCTTATCCATTTTTTTCCACTAACCTTCTTTTTTTGACTTGGCTTCGCGGACAAAGATTTATGGAGGGGTATGTCCACGTCTGCTGGAGGCTCGTTGGTGACTGACAAGTCCGATGCGGGACAGGCAGGCACGGTTGCAGTAGTTGCAAGGGAAAATTGGTTGGTTGGGGTTGGGTGTTGGGTTTTTCCTCCTTTGTCTTTTGTCAGTGAGGTGGGCTCTGCGGTCTTCTTCAAAGGAGGTTGCTGCCCGCCGAACTGTGAGGCGCCAAGATGCACGGTTGGAGGCGAGATCAGCCCACTGGCGGTGGTCAATGTGGCAGGCACCAAGAGATTTCTTTAAGCAGTCCTTGTACCTCTTTGGTGGACCTCTGTCTCGGTGGCCAGTGGAGAGCTCGCCATATAACACGATCTTGGGAAGGCGATGGTCCTCCATTCTGGAGACGTGACCCACCCAGCGCAATTGGGTCTTCAGCAGCATGGATTCGATGCTAACCTACCCACTTCACAACCCACAGGCTGCAACCTACTTTTGTCCACCACTGGTGGATAGACTTCTGCACACTTAGACAGGCTGATTCTATTTCACATAGTACCTAATACTTCGTGCACAAGAGAACAATGCCTTTTAGAGCACAGAACAAAACAGTTTACCATGGGTGTTTTGATGCAGTTAACAACTATTAGAGGAAAATTATTTTATGCATGAGGGAATGGAAAATCAAGTAACAAATTAATATAGGTAAATGTTATGGATCCCCTTGTGACTAGTTAATCAATTATCTTGGAAATTATCAGGGATCAGTCAAAGCCTGTGTTGAGATTGATTAATTATTTAATCATTTGAATACTAAAAGGTAGAAGTTATAACTGAACTGTTTACACCAAATGCACCTTTGTGCATGGAGAAACAAATGATGTATATATAACTTGGGAAGAAATTGTAGTCATTAGTGACATTACAATTGAACCAATGGTAAATATTTCCCTTGGTTAATAATCTGGCAGAAATATCACAGAAAAATTCATTTAAATCCATCCTACTACCATAATCTTAACATTTAGTGTTAATCTGGAATCTTGGCATTGTATTGTCCCTCTCTAAGACTGTGCCACTTGGATTTATGAATGCTAATCTTCCACCTTGCTTAGGGGAAGGGGTTTTAAATTTATTTCTTTTCTTGTTTCTCTTTTGTTATGTAACTATTGCATTATCTTATACTTGTTTTCTTTCTTGTAACATACCTTATAAATGTATTGTTCAACTTTTTTTGCAAAATATCAATAAAAATATATTTTTTAAATTCCTATCTTTTTCATTCTGGTTTTCCTTTATTTCTATCAATGTAAAACAGAAAGAACAAAAAGTTTACCTGCTTCGATAACAGTGTAGTCAATCTAAAAACTTTAATAACATTTGCAAACTATGGGCATAATTCATATTAAATATCACATGATAAATGGTGTCATGTGATAAACTTTTTATGACCAAAACACCAGAGATTCATGAAATTGTAAATAAAAACCCTAATCTAAAATATTAGTCCATGCAAGAGAAACAGGATCTTCACTTGAGTGAAAAGGTGAAAAGCGAAATACTTGAAAGATAGAGGTAAGATCTGAGATCAAGTACCTTGCTTCAGAACAATTATTTCATTTGTGCTAGGTATGAGTGGGAACATAAATCTCAGCTCTCTCTCTACAAAAATTAAAGGGTCTTCCATTTCCATGATTCACAGAAAACAATGATCACCTGGGCAAAGTTCTAGAGAGCTTAAAGAACCCCGGGCAAGAAAATGCATCTCATTTTCAACTGTGTCTGCACTAATAGTAATGGGGAAGAAAGAGGTATTTTAAACCTTGGCTGATTTAAAATCATCTTTAATTGGCAGGTCATCAATTCTGTAAGATTACTGCCTGCAGTGAAGGGGAAAATGAATTCATCAACCCTTCAGAAAATAGTGAGAACAGAAAAAAATAATGATCTCTTTAGTTACCTTATGCATCATTGGTTCAAAAATAGAATTATCCTTCATCTGTACTTTTTAAAGCCAGTTTGGAATTCAATGTTTGCAATAATAGATGTAGCATATGATTCTTTGTATAAATAAAAATCTTTGTTACCATCTGATCGTGCCTTGCCATTTTTATTGTGAATCTTAGATTCAAAAGAAACAGAGAGATGCCGTCTTGAGAATGAGATTTATGATCTGAAAAGGGTCAAAGAGTGCACAGCAGAGAAGCAAGCCCTTCTGTCAACTGAATCCACACTACTTACCAAGCACTGATTTACACTCATTCTTTGCCAATCCTATTTTACTTCCCAGCAGACTAAAAGCAATTTACAATGGCCAATTAACCTATCAATGTTCATGGCTTTGGTATGTGGGAGGAAACCCACATGAATGTAGAGAAAATGTGCAAGTTCCACACAGGCAGGACCAGAGGTCAGGATGGAACATGGCCCGCAGGAGCTGTGAGGCATCATCTCTATATGCTGTGCCGCTCTTTTGTCCAGTATATGCAAACAGATTCAGCAATAATTTTAATTTTTCAATTGTATTGAAAAGATGCATGAAAAGGTTAAAAAAAATCAAAATACTGCAAGATAACGTAGAATGTGGAACTATTTGCAAAGCTCAATCAGAGATAAAGCCTGATACACTAAATAGATTTTCCCTGTGCTCAAAATTAACATTTAGAGCACTTTAGAAAAAACACACACTTAGTGGTTGCACTAACTGACATACAAAACATTGAGGTAAGCAGCAATTAACTTGATTTTCGTATTGAGCACCCGAAAAATGACTGCTTCTTCCTCAGTGCCATTGACAAAAAGCTAATGTTGCAAAAGACAAGCAGACACATAGGACACATTTCAAGCAGAACTAAATTTACCCTTCAGCTTTTCAGCTAAAGGAGACTCCTCATGCCACTCACTAGACAGATAAGCCTTCCAAAACTAATCTTAACAGCATGAAAACATGATGAATTTTGCCACGAAACAAGACAGTCTGCAGACGCTGTGATTAGTTAATACACAAGCGTGTTGGAGGAACTCAGCAGGTCCTGCAGCATCCATAGGAGGCGAAGATATGAGCAAAAAGCTGGCAGATGCGTGAATAAATAGGAGAGGGGAGGAGGGAGGAAAGAGTGAGGCCAGGAACACAGATGAACATTCAAGAGTCCACAGGTGGACATGCATTGGAAGGCAGGAGGGAAAAGCTGAGAATTATTCAGGAGAGGGAGGGTTGGTAGCTCTGTGAATGCAGAGTTGGAAGAAAGGAGTCAGAGGGATAAGGAATGAGAGTGAGAGAGAGAGGGAGAAGGAGAGGGAGCAAGAGAAAAGGCGACAGGGATAGGAAAGAGAGACAGACAGAGCTACTGGGAAGGAGAGATAGGGGTAGGGAATGGGAGAGTGGGGGTGTGGGGGGGGCAAACTGAAACTAGAGGTAGATGTTAATGCCATCTGGTTAGAGGGTTCTCATATGAAAATGAGGTGTTGCTCCTCCGATTAAGGATGGAGGTGATGGTAGTAGAGGGGAAGCCATTTTTTTAGAAGAAGGAGCACACCATGGATGAATTTTGTCCCAACAACATTTATGCAAAGTCAGTGTACATGCACAAAAGGATCATGCAACCCCCTAAAACTCATTATAACACAAAGAATACTTTCATGGAAGGGTTAACGGGAATCTAAAAAGGTCACACAGCTGTGACCCTTGATAGTACCTGCATGAATTCCCTCCCTTAGACCCAACATAGTCTTTAATTACTTTAGATTCAGTGCATAGAATAGAACCTTGTGGGCACCATGGGGATTTATTTATGAAAAGAATAGATCGGAGTTCTTGGTATTGATGGAAACACTGACAACAGTTATTTTCCTTTCTTCCATAGCATTACACGATAAAATATGCTTCAGTGAAACATCATTTTGTCTTTGATTCAAGTTGATCAAGCCTGAAGAACTCATGAGGGCATTATTATTATCGTCTCAGGTTTATAATGGTTCACAGATGTGAATTCTGAAAATTAGTTTTGTCTTGCAGTTCAGCATTAATCCATTAGACGTCTCAGTACTCTACATATATAATGGCAGAATTATTACTGAAATTTGTCAGCACTCGAATGAGTCTGCAAATCAGGAACCACACAGTCTGTCCACATTAAGGGTGAGATTGATTTTATATATCTATTACCAATTTCGATGGCAATATGCCAACTTTCATAACCAGGGTTCTACGTACAACAAGTAATCATTCTGATTATTGCAGTTCAAAAATTATATTATGATGTGGCTTCTAAATTGGTCCAAGTTCAACAAGATAGCGTGACTTTCCTATGAATTTCTAGCATGGTAACCATGAGCAAAGTAGGAGAAAAAAAAAAGCATCTTCCCAAAGCTTAAAACATAATTGTAATGGCAGGAAATAATCTGCAGAACTGTCATTTGCAATCCATGCAAAGGAGCTGCACTGTATGTGCAAGGCATTAAACTATCTTTAATCTTCACAGATGCTGATAGATCTTGGTGTTTCCAGGATCCTCTTTTTTTTAACACTGAGTAATTGATCTTGCTGGCAGTTTAGGCTATACAGTAATGTCAGTTTAGAGGACCTCCATGGGAGAGTTGCAGGCTGGCCTCTACTGCCCAAGATTCCTACTGAGCATTGATATGTTTTAAACTTTATTTTTAACAATACATACAAAAAATACACTAAAATACTACTGATACATTTTAACCCTCCTCTCCCTCCCGCCTCCCCCCCCCCAATTCCCTCCCATAATCCCCTTATACAGATCTTTATGTATCTAAGGAGCCAAAAAATATATAAATATACAAATAATATAAGTACTGCTGTGGAGTGTATTACATCCTTAACAGCAATAATAAAAAAAAACTGCTTTTAAACTATAACTAACCCAATACATTTCAAATAAGGAGTCCACATTTTAATAAAAAAGAATAGTTATTATGTAAATTATATGTGTTTTTTTTCTAAATGAATACAGGATCTTAACTCAGAATGCCATCTTTGAATATTCAATTCCACATCATTCTTCCAAGTAACTGCAATGCATTTCTGGGCTACTGCCTACTGAGCATTGATGGAAACCCTTTCAACTGTAACATGCCACATAGTTAAAGTGTGCATGTTAAAAGAAAAACTTTTGTCCAATGTCTGATCAAGAATTAGATAAACTGGAATGGCACGGTTAGTGTAGCGGGCGGCACGGTTGGTGTGGCAGTTAGCGCAACACTGTTTCAGAGCCAGTGGCCAGGATTTGAATCCAATGCTATCTGTAAGGACATTCTCCCCATGTCTGCATGGGTTTCCTCCGGGTGCTCCACTGCTCAAAAATGTACCAGGCATTGTGGGTCAATTGGGTGTAATTGGGCGGCACGGGCTCGTGAGCTGAAATGCCCTGATACCGTGCTGCATGTCTAAACTTAAAATTTAAAAACTTGGAGATCACTAGGAATTATTGCTCTATTTTACAACCTTCAAAAAATATTATGAAATACATATGGTTTAGAAGGATATGGACCAAATGCAAGCAAAATAGATGAGCCCAGAATGCCAACTCGGCAGGGATGAGTTTGGCCAAAGGGCATGTTCCACGCTGTATGACTTCATAAGAATTAGAAATAGTTAATGTTTTGACCTCTCAGGCCTCCTGCACTCTCAATTAAGATCTTCTACCTCAATGTCACTTTCACATATTAAGCCCATGTCTTATAACAGCACAGAATGTTCATTGAGCCAGTCAGGTCAATGCCAGCCTCTTTTCTAATTTTCATGTTCCCTTGCAAAATATTCCCTCTCACTCATGCCTGAAGGGCAATATGTGCTGGCCCATTCATCTACCAGCAGAATTTTGGAATGTGGGAGGAAACTAGATCACCCAAGGGAAATCTATTTGTTACAGAGACAGTGTGCAAAGTCTGCTCATACAGGATCAAACATGGGTATCTGGGATTTGAGGTAGCACCACTGCGTTGCCCTAAATTCCTGAAAATCTGTAAAGCTATCAATCCTTCAGCGTCCACAAGCCTCTTGGATAGAGGATTTGAAAGATCCACCTCTCCCTGTGTGAAGGAATTTGTTCTCAAAGGTGTCTTCAATGTCAAGCCCCTTACTAAGACTGGACCCTTGTTCTAGGCATTTTAGCTACGATTGGTAACAATTTGCATGGAACTGTGATTGTTGCTCTATTGATGCCATTTGCTATGGATGCGTTCATCTGAATATTTTTCTTTAAGTCTACAATTAAAAGCAAATATTGCATCACATAATGCAAAGTTGGTTTACATTTTTTTAAAGCAAAAGCAGACCTCCAGAGCACCATGTTGCTTCAAACCCTTCCATTACATCCTACAAGGTGAGACTGAACACCATAAATGGCTGTGATGCTTCACTACCTGAGGAGCTGAATACCTTTGATCAACAGTATCAATGAAAATTCCTGCAGAAGCTGAAAACCCTGTGATATCCGTCTTTAAAGTGTTTCGAGCCCAGAGACCCCAAAACCCAGCAGCAATAGATAGCCAAGACAAATGGTTACTTAAACAAAAGTTGCTTTTAATTATCTTTAAACATGAAAACAGAGTCAAACTTTAACCTATCTCTAACTTACTTAACCTAACTTAACCCCTTTCTAATGCTAAGAGCATGTGTGTGCAATATGTATGTAAGTTCAGAAAAGTTATTTGGTTCACAGTCCATTCTCACTTCTCATTCCTCCAAGTTCACTGGTTGCAGGCAATTCTTATACTGTGCACAGAATTTAACATTTAAAAGTTCACCAGGCTTTGGTGCTTGAAAGGTAAATGGTTATCACTCAGCAAGGTTCTTGTCGGTTTTCAGAGAGAGATTTGTTGAACAATGACATCCACAGCTGATGTACTTCCACCTGTCACCTCAGTGACTTGCTGATGAAACTTGCCTTCTCAGGGTTCTTCAGATGATAACCTCTTTCTTTCAGGTCACCACAGAGTTCTTTTTTGTTTCTCTTATTCCAAGTGAAACATTAGATAGCCAGTCCTCTACTCTTGAGTGATCAGATGGGGCTTCTTGCCAGCTTGTCCTGTTCAAGTTCCAGCTGCTCTGGCTGTAACACAGTACAATTCTCTCTCTCTCTCTCTTTCTCTCTCTTTCTCTCTATCTCTCTCTCTCTCTCTCTCTCTCTCTCTCTCTCTCATACACACACACACACACACACACACACACACACACACACACACGGAAAGCCTGTTTGACTCTCTCTGCTTACAAAACCACATGACCCTCTTACAACAGCAAGCTCTCCTTCCAGACAGCAATGGCTCCAGCATTCTCTTTCATCTGTTGCCTTTTGTAAACAACAGTCCATTAGTGAAGTCTCTTGAGTACTCTCCAAAAGTCTTGCAAAAGATGTGAGAAGCCAATATGTCTAGGATTAGCAGAGCTCCAGTATTTCAAATAATATCTTTTTTAAACTGTTTGTATGTGACCTATTCTAACAAACCTTTCCCAATTTAGCTCCCAAAAACATATCTATTTAATCACAGAGGCCAACATCAGAACATCCTTCAAGAGGGTGAACTCTCACAAGGCATCAGACCCTGATGGTGTACCTGGCAGGGTACTGAAAAATCTGTGCCAACCAACTAGCTAGAATGTTCATGGATATTTCCGTTCTCTCATGGCTGCATTTGGAGGCTCCTGCTTCAAAAAGGAATCAATCATCCAGTGCCCAAGAAGAATTTCCTCAATGACTATCATCATTGATAGCACTTACATCTACTGTGAGGAAATTCTTTGAGAGGTTAATCATGATTAAACTTAACTTGTACCTATGTAAAGATCTGGGGGACCCACTGCAATTCATCTACCATCACAATTCCTCCTCTGCAGATGCAATATCAATGGCCCTCCACTCAGTTCTGAATCACCTGGACATCAACAAAATACATACAGCAGGCTACTTTTTATCAACTTCAGCTCAGTTTTCAAAACCATCATACCTTCTATATGGGTCAACAAGCTCCAAAACATAGGTTTCTGCACCCCCCTCTACAATTGGATCCTTGACTTCCTCATCAGAAGACCAGTCAGTAAGAATTAGAAACAATGTCTCCACCCCATTGACAATCAAGAAAGTTCATCTCAAGGATGCGTACTTAGCCCAGTGCTCTACGTTCATGACTGTGTAGCTAGGCACAAATCAAATGTTATCCACAAATTTACCAATGACACCACAGTCATCGGCAGAATCACAAATGGCAATGAGGAAGCGTACATGAATAAAATAGATCAGCAAATTGAGTGGACTTCAGGAGGGGAAAATCAGGAGAACACAGACCAGTCCTCATTGAAGGGTTAGTGGGTGTCAACATCTCTGAAGATCTATCGTGAGGCCTTCATGAAGGAGGCTCACCAGAGGCTATATTTCGTGAGCAGTTTGAGGAGGTTTGGTATGTCATGAAAGAGGCTTGCAAATTTCTACAGGTGTACCATGGAAAGCATTCAGATTGGTTCCATCACGGTCTGGTATGACAGTGCAAATACACAGGACAGAAAAAGGCTACAGAAAGTTGTGAATTTGGCCAGCACCATCATGGGCATCAGTCTTCACACCATCAAGGACATCCACAAGAGATGGTGTCTCAAGAAAGCAGCCTCCATCCTCAAGGACCCTCACCACCTAGGCTATGCCCTGTTCTCTCTGCTACCACCAGGAAGGAGGTATAGAAGCCTGATGATGAATACCCAACATCGCAGAAACAGCTCCTTCTGCCCTGCCATCACATTTCTGAATGGACAATGACCCACATACACTACCTCACTTTTGGACGAATTTATTTATATTTTAATGCAATTATAGCTTTAATATTTGCATTTGTAATGAATATTTGCTGCTGCAAAACAACAAATTTTGTGACATTTTCACGACAATAAATTCTGATTCCCTCCTCACCTTCCATCCCCAACCATATCCTACTTTATAAAGCAAGAAAAACACTGGTTACACAAACTCAATCACCTTAAAGGTTAGGATCATCAATTTTGAAGAAACAAAATGAAAAAAATTCTGGCAAAAACTCAGCAGATGGTGTGGCAAATCTATGGAAAGAGAAAGCGCCAAGGTCTCAGATCTGCAACCAAATATAACCACATGATAAAACTGAAAGACAACAAACTGTAGCCTTACTGGAGATGAAGGATGGTGAGAATGCAGAGGATCGCAACTGTGTTACAGAGTAAGAAATGGTTCTGACCAGTCTTGAGGAAGATCATTCCATTTAATTTGCAGTACTTTACCATAAAATAGCTTTCTCCCACAGGCAGCACATGCTTTCTATTCCGAATTATGCGGTTCCCTTAATTATGTTTATAACTTAATCTCCACAAAGAGAACAATTAGAATGACACCTTTTACTACTACCATTCAGTAGCATTTAAATCATCTTTATTGAAACAAGCAAAGGTCCACAATAACAGTCTGGAGGTTTGGAACAGTTCTAATCTTTACCTTTCATGACAAGACATATACCCCAGATCTCAGATGTCATGTTGCTCTCACATCAACATCATTCGTACACATTTCAGGAATTTGTTAAAACTAATTGATGAATAGGGAAAAAAAAGATCAAAGATGATTGGTCAATAAAAACATTTGGCTCAATGCTTCAACGGAAAATTAAAATGAAAATTATTATATTTAACATCAATCTCTGCTCCTTAAGCCTTGCGCTTCTAATTGTTTTTTGGGGGGGGGAATGTATTTAACTGAGCATTGTAAATAGGCTTGGAAGTGTAATGACAGTGGTCATAGTTGCAAGCAACTAGCAATGCCTTACTGTTTGAATTTACCAGGGGCTGCCACAGAGAAGGAGACATACAATATGCTGGATCTGTAATGGAGACTTGCAGCCTCATGGTCTGCCTCATGGTGCTGTTTGCAACAACTTTAAAGTAAAGAACCTTCTCCTTCATCCATGTTGTCTTAAGAACTCACACATACAAATACAAAATGGAAGATAAACTTGATTGATTTCACTGCTGCAGCTCCTAATTCGCTTTCTACCATAATGATATTTTTTCTATTTGTGAATTGAATTTAGACATACAGCAGGGTAACAGGCCATTTTTGCACATGAGTCCATGCTACCTAGCTACAACCAATTAACCTACAACCTGGGTACGTTTCAAACAGTGGGAGGAAACCAGAGCCCCTGGGGAAAACCCATGCAGACACGGGGAGAATATACAAACTCCTTAGAGACAGCATAGGATCCAAACCCCAGTCCTGATCACTGGGACTACAAAGGCATCGCGCTAACTACTACTTCAAGCATGTTGCCCCTTTAAGTTTTACTTTGAGTTGAAAACAGTAATTACATTTTTTTCATTGCCTCTCAGCATTCCATATCCTATTTATGTTTCATTTTACTTTTTTACCAACTCCTGATGCAATATAGATCTATGGTCACTGGTGGAGTTGCAACACAATAGGGGGCCTTCATTGTTAGCTTTGGCAGGATACAGTTCCTTCTAATGTTAAACTGGCAAGCATGCTAAATGGACATTAATGTAGTAATCTTTCATGTGCATTATTGGAGTGTGATTAAAACAGAACATGCTGGAGATACTCAGCAAGTCATGGAGAATCTGTGGGGAGAGAAACAGAGTTTGTATTTCAGATCAGTGACCTGTCATTGGAACATCAAACTAAACAATAACACTCTGTCTGTCTGTCTGTCTGTCTCTCTATGAAGCTCTTCATCCATCTGCTATCATTTCCATAATTATTTGTTTTTATTTGACATTTACAGCATCTGCGATACTTTGGTTTTTTTATCCAATTTAATAATGTGATACTTTGTTTTGATATCCAGTTTAATAAACATACATTAACACACAAGAACTGCTTTGGTCTGATATATTGATTATTACCTTCCTTGGATAGCTGCCTGGTCCACTGAGTTCCTCCAGCAATTTGTGTTGCTCCACGATCATCTTGTTAAGGATCAACGAAAAGTGAACAATGGGGTTATCCTCCTGACACCACCCTCTCTCCCAATCCCTGAATGGTTAACAGAAAGGAAAAATTAAGCTAAACAGTACAACTCAAAAATACTGCAAAAATCTGTTTGAAAGGTATTTTGCAGTTCAGTGGTAACAGTAGTCCAAGAAACCTTGCTATCTAAGACAAATTGTTTACCTTGGAAATAACCCAGGCCTATAGAGTAAGATAACATGAGAGAGAAAGGGAAATATTATGCAGATGGACAACACACGTGTCTCCATGGATAGTAATGGAAGGATCATGCAATTAAACCCACCTCCATCACAGCAACTAATGGAGTTAAAGAGCAGGGTTGCTGCATAAGATTGCCAAGTCAAGTCCACAGTCAGTGGAGTCATCAATCCTGTCAGTCAAACCAAGAAAGTATTTCAGCTCAAAATGAGTTATGCTCATACACGGTAACTGTCAACTCAACGGTACCTCAGCAAGTGGAATAGTTTTAGTGATATGAAAGTAAAAAAAAATTAAAATTGTAATAGTAGTAGTAGAAAGAGTACTGATAGCATTTAGTGAAGGTATAACATAACGTGAATAAAGTTATTTGGTTAAAGGCCATGTTCATCTGTCTTGCAATTGTGATGGAATATTTGTAGATGTATTTGGGAAATAAATTGGTAAAATTGGAGTAGGTTACATATATACGCACACTTTAAAACAGATCTTATTTGAAATACTGAAGAATTCATATTCAGAAACCATGGAGAATGCTATGCACATTTCACAAGTAGGTGCTAATTGAAATGATGTCATGAAATGAACGGACATTTTTGCAAGGCTTCTGACCTCTCTGCAATGTGCTCACTCAAAGGTCATTGAGAGGTTTGTTTACCTAAAACAACAGATGGGAGCAGAAGACTGACTCCTATTGTTTGCTGGAGAAAGAGGGGGCATTGCAAGTGAGAGAGAGAAGGACATGTGGCTGGCAGTTGGAATCTGAGAGAGAGAGAGAGAGAGAGAGAGAGAGAGAGAGAGAGAGAGTGGTGCATGGCTGGAAGTGGGATCTGTCTGATGTTTCTCTTGGAATAAGTGGAACAGAATGGAACTCTGTAGTAGCATGAAAGAAAGAGGTTATCATTTGGAGAACCCTGATGGGGCAAGTTTCATCAGCAAGATATTGAGGTGACTAATGGTGGTACCTCAATTGTGGAAATCCTGGAACAACACATCTCTCTCTGCAAACCTACAAGAACCTTTCTGAGCGATAAACATTTACCTTTTGAGCAACAAAGCCTGGTGAACTTTATACATGTTAAATTCTATGCACAGTATAAGAATTGCCAGCAACCAGAGAACTTGTAAGAATGAGAAGTAAGGTTTAACTGTGAACCAAAGAACTTTTCTTAAATTTACACACACGTTACATACACGTGCACTTAGAATTACAAGAGGGTTAAGATGGGTAGTTAAGTTAATAGTGATAAGTTAAAGTTTGATTCTTTTTTCATGTTTAAAGATAATTAAAACCAACTTTTGTTTAACAATTTGTCATGGTGAATATCTATTGCTGCTGGGTTTTGCGGTCCTCTGGGCTTGTAACACTATATCACAAAGTTGAGCTTCTTTCATGGATCAAAGTGTTGTCAATTTCTGCTCCTTTAGACCAAAGGTGGCCAAATCTTTAGGTTGTGGGCCACATACAGAAAAATATGTGGAGGCATGGGCCAAATAATATTAAGTCTGGCAATATTCAATGAGTTACACTACAATAAAAATGGTGTTTTAGTGTTTTAGATCAGAAAACTCCTGTACCATCACAAATTAATTTTCTATCAAAATAACTACACACTACTGAACAGCTTATCTGTTGATGTTAGAGTAGATTATTGATGTGCTCACATATTACAGTAGGCATTTTTGTATTTGATGCTCTTAAATTTGTTATATAAATACAATAAAATACTTTGAAAATCTTATACAAAAGGCTGTGCAAAATAAAAGGTTGGGTGCAAAATAAGAGCAGGAGAAAAGATCAAGAAAGGGACAAGGCAATCACCAACATTCCTCCACAATTCTCAGTAAATACAGTTCATGTCCTTGTGACAGAGTATATAGATATGTTTTTCAGAGATAAATTGGGAAAGTTTTGTTAGAGTAGTCATATAAAAACACTTTAAAACAGATCTTATTTGAAATACTGGAGCTCTGCCCCATGCCAGACATATCAGGGCCTCAGAGCTTTTGCAAGAGCTTTGAAGAGTGTTCAAGAGACTTCACTACTGGATTGTTGTTTACAAAAGACAACCGATGAAAGATCTTTCTGAAGTCATAGATTGTCTGGAAGAGGGCTTGCTGTTCTGGAGGATCATATGGTTTTGCAAGCAGAGAGAGTCAAACAGGCTTTCTCTCAGAGAGAGAGAGAGAGAGAGAGAGAGAGAGAGAGAAGAGAGAGAGAGAGAGAGAGAGAGAGAGAGACACACACACACAGATCATTTGTACAGTGTTACAGCCAACAGAAGTAGCTAGGACTGGAACAGGACAAGCTGGCAAGCTTATGGAAAGCCCATTTGAAAGACAGCCTGGTTAAAGCCCTTGTGGTTCATGCAAGAGGTGAGAACTGGCTGTCTAATGTTTCACATGGAATAAGAGAAACAAAAAGGAACTCTGTGGTGACTGAAAGAAAGAGGTTATCATTTGGAGAACCCTGACAGGGCAAGACACTGAGGTGACTGATGGAAGTACATCAGCTGTGGATGTCATCGTACAACAAATCACTCTCTGAAAACCGACAAGAACTTTCCTGAGCAGTAATCATTTACCTTTCAAGCACCAACTTTATAAATGTTAAATTCTGTTAAATGGTAAAATTAGAGTAGGTTACTCTAATTGTATAGAAATTGCCTGCAACCAGATAACTTGGAGGAATGAGAAGTGAGGTTGGACTGTGAACCAAAGAATTTTTCTGAACTTACACACACATTACATACACTTGTGCTTAGAATTAGATGGGGTGGGTGGGCGTGGCAAGATGGCGTAGAGTCTAGACGTGTAATCTCAACCTCTGGCCGAACTTTTAAGTACCCATTTTTAACCCTTTGTTTTCAAGTTTAAACTTTTAAAATTTCAGTCTAAAGTATTAAGACTAAACCTCAAGTGCAGAAGAAATTACATTTTTGGAGTGTTGAAGATTTCGGGCCTAAACAGCTTGCTACTGCCTCAGGTTTAATTTCTTCAGTGCCTAAACCACAGAGATTGCCTGTGGGAGCTGCAAAAAAAATGACTACTACTCACCAAGAGAAGGACATTGCTGGAATTACCCGTTCTCAGGAGGAAGGTGCATGTGCCCACGAAGTGGATCCCGATTCTGGCAGCCTGCCGATTTTAACGAAGGGAGCACGCAGGAAGACGACTCCATTGTTTGAAATGACTCAGGCAATGTTCCAACCTGAAGAGATCGATCTAATCCGTGAGTTTTTGAAACAACAGCGAGCTGCGGGGGGAGAACAGCGGCAACCCCCTGAGGAAGTTGGCGTGCCATTGCTAGGAGTCTAGCAACCGTTAAATTGCCTGTTGTTGAGATGCAGCAGGAGCTGCAATTACCTGGTTCTGCCACTACGTTAGAGAAAGCAGGGCTGAGCTTTTCTGAGCAACAATATAAGCAGTTAAACGCTGTCATTCAGCCTATAATGCAAGAGCTGGCTCAAATGAATGTTAGTATAAGGTCATAATTCACTACAGTTAAAGCACGCGTGGAAGCATCTTGTGAAGATTTTTTTTAAATTCAGTCTGCTTTTTTGGAAAGTAAACAGCAAGTGGCCTCTAATACAGAAAAAGTGTTGAAGGTTGAAAAATCAGTTATAGAATTGCGAGAACGTGAGAAGGAGTTAGAGAAGAAAACAGACTACTTGGAGAATCAAAGTAGAAGGAATAATGTGAAAAATGTTGGTTTGCCAGAAGGTATAGAAGGACAAGATCCTCTTTGTTTTTTTAAAGAATGGATTCCACAAGAATTTTTCTCTGGAGGCTTGGTATTGGAAGGAGCTCATAGAGCTTTAAGAGGAACACCTCTACTTGGTCAATCACTGAGATCTGTGATAATTCGATGTTTGAATTATTTGGACAGAGAAGCAATACTTCGTCTAGCAGTGCAAAATGCGAGACAATGACAGGCTCCGTTATTGATTCAGACTAGTAGAGGCTTTTTTTATCCAGATTTGAGTCAAGAGGTTATTCAGCGTCGGCGTCGATTTAATCCAGTTAAAGAAGTTTTGTGGTGTAAAGGCTATAAGTCTACTTTTCGCTATCCAGCAGTGTTGAAGGTGTTCTATGGAGAATTTCAATCTCGGTTTTTTGAGAATGATCGTGAAGCAATGATTTTTGCTGATTCATTGCCGGATGCAAGAGGACAAAGACGTAGTCCATCATTGTCTCCTAAAGAAAAATCTGGTTGTTCTGGAAATGGAAGAAATGGCAGAAATGGGAGAAATAGGAATGGAAAGAGTCTAACTTCTCTGGAAATGGGGTCTTCACGTTTGAAATCTCTTGGATGATTAGAAGAACTTACATATTCTTATTTGATTTTATATGTCATTATGATATTTTGATGTTATTCTTTGTTTGGCTGGGGAGGGAGAGATTGGCTCTAAGTTCTATTAGTCATCAGCCACTGGTGGGTGATCCACACCCAAGTTTTGTTTAGGGGTTACTACCTTTTGGTAGGTTTTTGGGGTTTTTTTTTCTCTTTTTTTTTAATTAATTTTTTTATTTTATTTTTTATTTTCATTTTATTTAGTCTTTAATTTGTGGGTTATTTTCTCCTATTGGAGGGCCTATTTACATTGATTTGAGTTTTTATATAACGATATTATTAGTTCTTAGTAACATCAGTAGATATGTCAAAGTTGAGTTTGCAACTTTTAATGTTCGAGGTTTAAACAATCCAATTAAGCATAAGTGCATTTTGGCGTATATTAAGAAAATGAAAATTGATGTTGCTTTTTTACAAGAAACACATTTGAATGTCAAAGAAAGCATGAAATTTAAGAGGGACTGGGTAGGGCATGTATATTCCTCTTCATTTAATTCCAGGGCTAAAGGTGTAGGAATTTTGATACATAAGAATTTATCTTTTGAATTACAATCAATGGAGGGGAAGGCAGGATGTATTTTTAAATTAAATTGTAAGATTTTTAGTGAATTTTGAACTTTACTTAATATTTATGCCCCAAATGTAGATGATGAAACATTTATTTCTGATGCATTTTTATATCTGGGTCAGGCTAATGATAATGTTTTAGTTGGTGGTGATTTTAATTGTGTTTTGGAACCTTTATTAGATAAATTTCTGAAGAAAGTTAAAAAATCTAAAATGTCAGTTCAGGCTCAGGCGTTGATGAAAGATATTAATTTAGTGGATATTTGGAAATATCTTAATCCGACAGAGAAGGATTTCTCCTTTTATTCAACTAAACATGAATCGTTTTCAAGGATTGACTTTTTTTTAGTATCGGCACATTTACAGGGGAAAATACAACAAGTGGAATATAAAAGTAGGGTGATTTCAGATCATTCTTTGTTATACTTTACATATGCAACCTCTGAGAAAATTCAGGTGGCCTATCGTTGGAGGTTTAATATAATGTTATTAAAAAATACGGAATTTATTGATTTTTTGAACAAACAAATTAAATTTTTTGAAAGAAAATTCTAACTCTGTTCAAAGTAAGTTTTTATTATGGGATGCTATGAAAGCTTATTTGAGAGGCATGAATCAGATTTGTGTTTTAGATGTGGTAACTTTGTTGGAACTTTTTTTCATGCGGTTTGGTCATGTATACATATACAATCTTTTTGGAAGAAAGTTCAATTGTTTCTGGAATATCTGTATAAGATTAAAATACCTTCAGATCCGACAGTATTTTTATTGGGTAGTTTGCAACCTCTGAAAGGTTTGGGATTAGATAAGTTTAAATTTGCTTTTGTATATTTAGCTTTATCTGTTGTGAAAAAATGTATTGCTAGTACGTGGAAAGATACAAATATGATTGATATTAATAGATGGCATAATAAGATGAAATATTGTTTAATAATGGAAAAAAATTACATATGTTTTGCATGATAACTATAGTTTCTTTATTAACAAATGGTTGTTATATTCAGAATATTTACATTTTGATTTACATTGATTAGATCTTAATACGTATGCTTAATTTTTCCTTAATATTTTTTTTCTTCTCTTTATGGCTCTCCTTAGGAGAGATGGCTGAAGGGGGTGGGTTCTTTTTTTTCTCTTTTTTTCTTCTTTCTTTTCTATCTTTTATATATATATATTTATATATATATATATATATATATATATATATAAAATATAACATTCATATTTATGGTTTATTGTTATATATGTTACTTATTATCTGTACTTTGAATCAATAAATAAAGTTTCAAAAAAAGAATTAGATGGGGGTTAAGTTAGGTTAAGTAAGTCAATAGAGATAAGTTAAAGCTTGATCCTATTTTCATACTTTTGTTTAAGTAACCATTTGTCTTGGTGAATATTTATTGCTGTTGGGTTTTGGGGTCCTCTGGGCTCGTAACATGTCACTAAATGTTGTTTCAAACAAATCAAACCCATGGGCAGAGAAAGGTTTTGTGGAGATGTAGTGAAATGGTAAGTATTCCACCAAATCCTGCCCACACTTTTTTGCCAAGGGATTTCTTGGGTACAATTATTTCTGAAAGCAAGAAAAATTAACTATTACAAAACTAAAGCAGTTTTACAAGAGTTAGCTCAAAGATTAACTTTAATTTTATATAAAATAATGAACAATACATACCTTCTTTAATAAAAGCTAAAAAAGGAGACATAGAGCCATTACCTGTCATGAAAACTCAACGTAAAATTAGGGCACGTGAATGTGAGAAACAGGGAGCAAAACCTTTTGGTCTGCATGCTTATTTCCCAAAATTCAAAATGATAGAACAAACAAAAGAGTAAAATGATGTGGATGGCAATTCATAGAAAAAGTTGGTTCCATTTTCTTCAACTTTTTGAACTTGTGTTTTAACTTTCTCAACCACTTTAACATATCTCTTCATCTCTTCCTTAATTATCTTCGTTTCTGCTTTTACAAAGTGACTATTCACATCCTGTCTAACAGATCCAATCTGTAAGTCCTTTCACTGACTCATTGCTTGCAAATGATTCATCAATTGCCTGCCCAGCCTTGCCCTTTAACTTCAGTTAACTTTACCTGCACAGCCTCTTCTTGAAATTAAGCTGTTGATATTGTTCTTCTGTCTTCTCCTCCAGTCTTCTTTGTTCTTCCTCTTCCTGTTCCACATTACTAATAGATGAAAAAATGTTTCTTGCTCAGCCTCCGAATATAAAGGAGGCAGGTCTTGAAATTCAACCTTAGCGAGACCTGACTTTTCAGTCTCCTACTATTGTTCCGTTCAATCCATTCTGGACATGCACGAATGTTCTTGCAAACTTTGTAGTTCACCAGTCTTCTTTGGGACGCCGGTGCCATCTTCTTCGACTCCCTGGAGAGATGGCGCCGGGGTCACCTGAACTCTTGCAACCATAGCTCTTGTCACTCGTGGAGGAGGAGAAAATCCAGCCTGAGGCTCCGTTGTCAATGTAGGCCCAATTTTTTTCAAATCTTGCGACTTCTTTTAAGACTAATTTTCTAGTTGTTGGAAGCTTTCCCTTTCTCACAGCTGTAGTCAAACTGTGCAGGCAAAACATAAAATAACTTTTAACTACCGAAATTATCTTGAAAAACTTTTTTTGTTCGGTTATAAATTAATTCTCCTAGGGGAGACGCTTTCCCACATCCTTCACTCATACCATTGCATCATGCCCCCTCCCCTTCTTTGCAAGATACTGTCTTTAATGACTGGCATAGATTGGAAATTGTTCTTTAAAGACCTTTTTATTCAAAATGATTTTGCTTCCTTTCAATAATTGGTGGTAACAAAATAACTCACCTCAAAACAGACGGCAGTGAGAGGGGAGAGTGTCTCACAAAGAGAGGGTAAGCCTCACACAAAGTGAGGGAGCTCTCAGGCAAAGATAGGGGAGTGTCACAGAGAGAAGATGAGCCACACACAAAGAGAGGGATGCACAGAGAGAAAGAGAGAGTGTACAACTCAGGGAGAGGAAGTGCAATACACTGAGAGGCAGTCCAAAACAGAGAGGCAGATGATTGCAGAGAGACAAGAAATCACTCAGAGAGATGGTGTCATATACACATACAGAAAATGCCTCATATACTGAAACAGGAAGAAAGAGAGAGAGAGAGAGAGAGAGAGAGAGGAGTATCACAAATGGGTAAGTTAAAAGAGCATTACAGAAAGAGGTGGTGTTGCAGAGAGAGAGAGGTAGATTCTCATAGACATGAGTTTCACTCAAAGGAGAAGGCTTCACAGACAGTGGGATGATGTCACCATGGGGGTGGGGGTGGGGGGGGGGTGGAAAACATAAGTGTAGGAGCGGGAAAATGTCAGCATGTGAGGGGGAGAATGTCGCGGGGGGGGTCTCACGCAGAGCACGCAGAGGGCAGGGGTAGGACCCAGTGCAGAGGGTGGAGGGATATCCACAACAGTGGGTGGTAGGAGTTACCAATATAGAGAACAGGGGAGCAGCGCACAGAGAGTGGGAGCTTCCAACACAGAGAGCAGGGGAGTTGGGCACTGAGGTGGAGCTCGCACTGAGGGGTTGGGAGCTGCTCATCGAAGAGGCAGCAGGATAAATTTAGATCACGGGCTGGATCCGGCTTGTGGGTCATATGTTTCCAACCCCAAGTCTAGTTGTTCAAAATGGCAGTGACATCTAGTGTTGAAACTAAGAAGTGCAATGTACATACAGTGGAATTTATTGTAAGAGAGTATGTTCTAAAGGGCCATATTCCATTTTATTTTTAAAATTCACTTTGGCTCACTTAAAAATGGTCAAATGGCCTGTAATGGAAGATTCTAACCGTGTTTTTTTACTTTTGCAGCCTTTGCTTCTGCAAGGCTGAGAACCTGCTTGATTTTTAGAATCACCAGACATAAGCTAAATTCCACCGAGGGGCCAGAGATGCTGTTATATGACGAAAGGACATCTGTGTACCAAGAACATTTAATCTTCCTGCTTGTTTTGGTCACAGACTGTCAGAGGCCTAGCCTTGATGCAAAATAAACCATTGTATTCAAAGTGATAAGCTGAAAATTATGTTATTCGATAGAAGCTTAGGCATGCTAGCTTGCTTGCTTATCTTTCTTTATGTGCTGGGAATAGGTGCTTGAGTAAACAGTTTTTGGGTAATATAAACCATGGTCCCGCTGCTGAAGTTTGAGACTCTCCGAGGGGTGGCAACATCTCTCAGCAGGAAGAAGAACTTCTAGAGTCCAGACAACGTACCGGTCGGGGGAGGTGGAGAAGCTGCTACCGGCACCCCGACAACCTACAAGTGTGCAGTCGTTGCCCCGCTTCGGCAGTTGGGTCCAGTCCAGGTGTTGATAAGTATAATTGGGAAGGGCTTGCATATTGTAGTTTGATATCAGCTTTAGAATTTGTAATAAAGATTTGTATAAACTGAACTGCTCTCGGTGTGTGTGTGTGTCTATTTTCTTTCGGTACCTCAAACACTGCGACCAATCTAAAACGAACAAAGTGAGAGGTACAAGTTTACCCAGGACATGGCCACAGTTGGCTTGGAGGCTGCAGTTTGGCCACCCCTCTTATAGAATCTAGTGAACAACGTTAAACTTTGTATTTCAAACTAATAATGGTGTTTCTCTTTCGATAGATGCCACCTGATCTGCTAACCAAACATTCAAATCAAGAATTTTGTCAAAATTCTGAAATGCAAGACCATTTTGTTTCAGGTCAGACCATGAAAATTAATTGAATGAGAATTATTGCAGGATTGATATGACACCTCAACATAATCCAGACAGTGGTGAATGTGAAATAAGAACTGATGCCTCACAACAGAGCTTCTTGACAACACCCCAAAGACAGGAGATGAGTGTGAATGTTCATTTTGAACTTTTTTTCCAAGGAGATGACTGGTAGCTACATATTGATGTCAGTATGTGAGCAGGAGGGAGAAAGTTTAAAAATTGCATAACTGATTTAAGAATGGTGTTGTATTGACTCCCCAGAGGCAGTTAGAAAGCATAAAATGTCTCGTATGGGATTGCAATTGAAAATAGAAATTTTCTTGCACCTATATATTAGCAACCTATCCAACATTAAAGTCTACAGGCTTATTATTAGCTGTCTAAGACCAAGGGTTCATTGCAATAATAGTTTTGAAATATTTTAGTCAGCAATAAATATTGTACATTTAATAAGGGATTCTGGAATTATGAGCCCAAACCACCAAATAGTTAAAGAATTAAAAAAAACAAGGTGGAAGGCTGCTCCAAAAAGTTCCTGAAGGACAATGTTCCATTCATAAGGTAAACAAAGTTATCGAAGGAAAACTGTTTATATTGTAAAGTATCAGCCTGGGCCTAAGTCACATACACCGAAGTCTGCTGTGGTCAAAAGTTTAGTCAGGAATGAGCCACCAGCAGGCCATAAACTTCAACCTCATCAGTCAAACTGAGTTTTGCAAAAGTAAAATGCACAATGTGATTGAAGTTATTTGGTTAAAAGATCACAGTTGCTATAAAATCATAAAATAAGACTTATTTCCAGTACAGAGGGGTTGTTCCTACAGTCTTTAGATTGACTTACCTTTCATGCAATGGAACATAAAGCTTTGTGTCACAGTGGAAGGAACTGGCAGAGCTCCGGTGCAAAGATAAACAGCAAGTCTAACGTTATTAGCAAATCTTTGTATCTTGCAGCTTGAGGCACAGTGGGCCTGCAGTGCAAGCCATATTGCCATAATGGAGACTAAAAATAATGTCATTAGTGCCCTCAAGCAGCACATCTGTAGTCTAGACCATTTGGTAGCAGTTTGACAGCCTTCAATTGAGTGTGTGTTTTGATTTGCAATGGAGCATGAGGAAATGAAGGAGCTCCAGAACCTGGCCAAAGAGGAATGGAAAACACAATGCATACAACACCTTGCTTCCCATGCTCATGGGACAGAAACAAAGCTTTGAGGCTACTCCAATATCCCATATGATTGTGGTTGTTTATCCAAATTCATTAGCCTGTAACTACTCTATCCCACATCCCTTTTTCTAACACCACTTGTGTATGTTTAATGATTTGGTTTCAGTTGTTTTTCATGGTTGAGAATTCCAAAGGTTCACCATCTCCTTTGAGAAGAAATGATTTGTTATTTCAGTGGCTTACCCCATATCTGTAGGCAAGAATCTCTGGTTCTGGACTTCCCGGTTCTCAGGGACATCCTTTTGGCATTTATGCTCTCCTTTCTGTGAGATTCCCTCTCATTTTTCTAAATTCAAGAGAATATATACCTGACCCAATCTTTCTTCATACATCAATCCTATGATTGAAGAAATCAGTCTGATTAACCTCCTCTGAATTCCTTCAATAGCAAAGTTCAAAGTTCTAATTTATTGTCAGTCTAAATACACGAGATAATATAGAACCCTGAAATTAATTCTCCTGCAGGCCAGGCAGAATTTCTACTTATGGGTAACTGTTAATTGCACTCAAGAAAAATGTGAACAAAGAAAACAATGTAAACAAACTGACTGTGCAATATAGAAAAAAATGGATTCAGGAATAAATATTGTGGAAAGTAAGAGTCTTTAAATGAGCCTCTGGTTGAATCTTCTTATTAGGTGTCTGATGGTAGAGGGGTAGCAACTGTTCCTGAACTTGGTCAAGTCTTGTGGCACTTATATCTCTTTCTTAATGGCAGTGCCGAGAACAGAGCATGTCCTGTGTGGTGCGATCCTTGATAATTGCTGGTGTTCTCCAATGGCCAGAATCAGACATTTTGATATCCACAGTTTGGTGCCAGATATTTTGGGAGCTTGCATTTTGGTGAAAACAAAACACTTTTGTAGCCCTTCAAATATTTTGGTGCCCACAATTTGGCGCTGGACAATTTGGCCTGGCTCCCCGCCCTACTCACTGTCTGGTGGCCGACTCCATCCCACCACACTGCTTGAACCCCCAACAATGCAGCACTGCCTGAACCTCTGGCATTGCAGAAACTCCCTACCCCTCCCCCCAGCAAACAAGGGCTTTTCATAGCATATAGCCATATAAATTATTAAAAACAGTTGGGGAACAATCAAAAACAAGGGCTTTTGGGTCAGTCTGCATCTGTAGGGAGAGGAAAACAATATTTGGGGATTTATTGTTATATTTATTATACAAATGTATATGGTATGAAGTTTCCATATGCATTAGTGAGGGAAAATGCATAAATATGCATGGTGTCTGGGCCTCTAAGCAATAACCCAAACTTTGCTATAACAGCCAAATCACCAAGAAGAAAATTTCCAAATTAAGCAAGCAAGTGATTACGATAAAGGTGAAAAAAATGTTGCTTCTGGCTGGGAAGATGCCAAATGGAACTGGGTCCAAGTTTACAGCATTGGCTGCAGGTCAGAGTCGGCAACTCCATTCTCAACATTGGGTGCAGTGTCATCCGCATTGAAGAAGTCACCTTGGGATCCCAGGCAAGAGTGGGGTCCTTGGGGTCCCGACAGGAGAAGGGACTTCAGGCTCCCGGCAGGAGTGAGAAACTTTGGCTCTGCAATTCTTTCAACCCAGAAGTTCTATCGAACCCCCAGCATTTATCAAACTTCTTTTGATCCCCTGGTATTTTTTGACCCCTTCGATAGTCCCATTCACCCACCCCCCATGGGTCGATATCAACCACTTTGGAGACCCCGAATGTATAGGATCAATAGCTAGTGTTTTAATAATTTAATTAATAATATTTACAACAACTGGATTGTTTTTAACGTGTTTTTAATTTTTTAATAATTTTTAATTCAATTAATTATATATTCCATTATATGTAATAAAACTTAGGATAAATATAATGAATTTATTGTTTATAATTTACCAAAAGCCCTTGTTTTTTTATTGTTCCCTGACTATTTTTACTATTTTAAATATATCACTACAAGCTACAAAAAGCCCTTGTTTGCCAGGGAGCAGATTCCTGGCAGGAGGGAATTTCTGCAAAGCTGGGGGTTCAGTCACTATGGCAGGATGGAGTCAACCAGCAGACGATGAGTGGGCCAGGCTGTTCAAAATGTTCAGTGCCAAACTGTGAGGGCCAAAATTTCTGGCACCATAATGCAGGTGCAAAATGTCCTAGACCCTCTAACGGCAGTGTTCCATGTAGATTTTCCCGATAGTGGGGGAAGTTTTACCTGTGATGTACTGGGCTGTGCCCACTACCTTTGGTAGGGCTTTCCACATGGAGGTATTGGTGTGCCCACACCAGATCGTGATTCATCCAGTCAGCACATCTTCCAATACACGTGTGTAGAAGTCTGTCAAGGTTTCCAATGTCATATCGAATCTCCACCAATTCCTGAACAAGATGTTCTTTCTCAGATCAGAAGCCCAAGGCTGCCACAATAGCCAAGGTGCAGTGTCACTGAGACCCTGTACAAGTACAGAAAGAACGCCCTGTCCAGTACGCAAATATTCTCTCTGTGAAGGCTAACAGGTTTTGCATTCTTCACCACCTGCTGCAGGGGCATGCTCACTTTCATCAACAAAAAACAACCAAGTCTTGTTGCACCTCTCCTTCACTGTTCAGATTATGATCTTATCTCTTTTTTATTACACCCAGATAATATCATATTAAATGTCATATTAAATGATGTGAATAACATCATATTAAACCATGTTACACTCTATGCCTCCTCTCCATGGACTCCACCTACATCTCCCACAGTTTAGGAAAGATGGCCAATATAGTGAATGACACACTAGACCCCAGACACACTCTCTTTGCCCTCCTCTGATCAAGGAGAGGCTCAAGAGTGTCAAAGCACACAACAACTAGCTTAAAGACATTTTCTCCTCTGCAGGCACCAAGCTCCTGAATGAACAGTGATATCATATTAAAAACACAATAAAATGCTAGAGGAACTCAACAGGTCATGCAGCGTCCATAGGAGGTAAATATATTTAATTTTGGGCCTGAGCCCTTTTTACTGCAATCGCAGCCTTGCTTGATCTTTCATTTTATTATAACTCACTCTTCTGTGAATTGTGCTCTTTGGTGTGGTCCCACAGAGAGCAGGGTTCTATTGAACAGTCAAACTACTGATGGCTCTATACAGGGTTTACATGGCCTATCAAAGAAGCCGACGATGTTCAATTTTAAAATCTTGCATTGGGTCTAGATCAAAGGTGGTAGCATCTGTGTTCAGCAGAAGCCTTGAGGGGTTACAGACTCCAGGAAATCAAAAGACTGGTGCAAGGCACCAGTAATGGGGAGAACACCACCCCTGTCCCCCCCACCACCCGGCCCGCCATTTGAGAAGGAGAAGCAGAGATTACCATGCTGGGTGGTGACCACAACAGTAGACCAGTGAGGGGCTCTGTGGCTGAAGAACACATGGGCGGTGAGCTGTGGGTGACTCAAGGCAAAGACCCATGCAGGCTGTGGGCTGCTGGCAACTTGTGGTCAAAGGACTCACACCAGATTAAGGATTGCTGAAACTGGCTCGAGGCTGGCTGAAAGGGTGCCAGGTATTGGAACCGGGATGCGAGAAAGTGCCAAGGCCACTGAAAGCTTCCTGATCATGTCGGAGGTTTAGATCTGGAGCTCAGGTTGCTGATCGTTTGGACTGCAGTCTGTGTGGCTGCAGTATTGGAGGTGAATCCATGGACACTCACTGACTCTAAAAGGTCTCTTTTTTGCTTTTCTTTCTCTGATTGGGAGTGGCGCTGGGGAATTTCTGCTGATGGTGTATCTTTGTCTGCCTTATGGCAGACTAGATGCAATTTCATGCAATATTACATGACAATGAACAAATTAGAATCTTTAATCTTAAAATCATGAGTGTTATACCTGTTCCATGGCTCACAAACGAATCCTTCTCATTACACTAATAAACCTACACTTAAAACTTAAATCTGCTATCTATGACCTCAATCTGTTGAAATCCTGCAGGAGCTTCTCTGCATCTTCCTCATAGTTCTCACTTCAACCTCACTTTCTACATGTTTAGAGACATTACTGGTATATTTAATTCCCTCATTTGAATTATATTGTGAATTACTGGATTCCCAATACTGATCCCTGTGCTATCTCACTAGTTATGCCTCTACTCACAAAGATACCTAATTATTATTTCTCTTTGTTATCAGTTCTCCACACATGTCAGTACCAAACCCTTAATTCCTGTGCTTTAATTTTTCGTGCAAATAGGGGATGATATTGAAAGCCTTCTGGGTATCCAAATGCACATTTCACTGATTCTTTATCATCCATTCTGCTCTTACAAATTCAAGTAGATTTGTCAACATAATTCCCCATTGTTGACTTTGTCTGATTCTGTCATCTCTGACTACAAAGGACTTGCCTTTTTCTTCACTAATCTTTTTCTCTTAACCTATCTACTGTTTATATAGTCAGTTTCTATGTTCTTTGCAAGTTTAATCTTATGCTCTAATCAATACCTTTATTCAATACTGAATTCTGAACTACTCCCAATCTTCATGCTTGCTACAGTTTTGACCATTTTATGCATCTTCTTGGATCTTATCCTCTCCCTAACCTCTTTCGTAAGCCAGTGCTGAACCACCTCTCCTCTTATTTTTGTGCCAAACAGGAATGAACAATTAAATCCATTAACGTGTACTTTAAATGCTTGCATTTGCCAACCCAGCATTAGATCTTCAAGGTATCGCAGCCAACTTAATCTTCACTATTTAGATTCAGAGACCTCATCTCAGAATCATTCTCCACCTTAATGAAGACTTCCATCACTTCCACAAGGAACCCAGCTCAGCAATATGATTTTTGAATCCTAGCTCTTTACACAACATCCAGAATAAATAGCTCATGAACAATGCCAGTAATTCACCAACCACGCCGCACTTCTTACTTTTCAACCATCAGCCTAAATCATTTCATCTACTTTTTGATGCAAAAGCATGTTCAGAGCTAATTTTGTAAGTTCAGTCATTTACAGTAATAGTCTCAAAATCAACTCATCACCCTTGTACACAATCAGTTCCAGAATACTTCCATTTTGCATAACATTTTGTGAGTTAAGCCAATTCATTTATTCTAAATGTGTCTGTATAGAAGCTGTCCCATTTAGAAACATAGAAACATAGAAGATAGGAGCAGGAGTAGGTCATTTGACCCTTCTAGCCTGCTCCGCCATTCAACGAGATCATGGCTGATCTTAAAGTTCAGTACCCCGTCCCCGCCTTCTCTCTGTAATCTTTAATACCCTTATACTGAAGAAATAGATCTAATTCCCTCTTAAATATATTTAATGAACCTGCCTCTACTGCCCTCTGTGGTAATGAATTCCACAGATTCACCACCCTCTGGGTAAAGAAATTCCTCCTCATCTCGGTCCTAAATGGTTTGCCTATTTTACCTGTCACCATCTCAAAGAATTCAATAGATTTGTCAAGCATGATTTACCTTTACATCCAAGGTGTGGGTCTGTCTTGAATGGACATGTGTTGCGATGTCAGAAAATTTTGAGGATATTGAAAAGCTTGAGCATGTAGATATTAGGAGAGAGGATGTGCTGGAGCTGTCGGAAAGCATTGTTGGATAAGTCCACGGGACCAGTTCCCCAGCAAATGTGAGAGGAAAAATTGCTGAGCGTCTGGCAATGACCTTTGAATCATCAGTGGAGATGGGGAAGGTTCCGGAGGATTGGAAGGTGGCAGATGTTGTTCCTTTATTCAGGAAAGGATGTAGAGATAGCCCAGAAAATTATGGACCAGTGAGTAGATGGAAAAGATCCTGAGAGGCAGGAATTATGAACATTTGGAGAGGTATAAAATGATTAGAAATAGTCAGCATGACTCTGTCAAGGGCAGGTTGTGTCTTAAAAAACTGATTGAATTTTTTTGAGGATGTACTAAACAAATGAAGGAATAGCAGTAGATGTAGTTGATGCACTATCAATAACTTCAAAGACTAGAAGTTACCTGAGTGATAGGCTTTTATTACCATAATCAGAAGGCGTGTATCATGTTGCTGACCCAAGACCTGAGCTTGTTTGGGGGAAGGGTTATGATGTTGCCACCTTTATTAGGGGAATCAAGGGGATGAGCCACAGGTACAATCATAAAGGGGCGAGCCAGCCATTCACATGCAAACAGTATTACATTGATTTTACTATATGGATTTCAGCAAGGTACCCCATGCAAGGCTTATTGATAAAGGAAGGAGGCATGGGATCCAAGAGGACATTCCTTTGAGGATCCAGACTGGCTTGCCCACAGTAGTGGTTGTAGTTGGGTCATATTTTACATGGAGGTCTGGTGTGCCTCAGGGATTTGTTGTGGGACCCTTACTCTGTGATTTTTTATAAATGACCAGGTTGAGGAAGTGGAGGGATGGGATAGTATTTTTGCTGGCATAAATGTTGGGGGTGTTGTGGATAGTGTCCAGGGCAGTCAGAGGTTACACTGGGTCATTGATAGGTTGCAAAACTGGGCTAAGTTGTAGATGGAGTTCAACCCAGATAAATGTGAAGTGGTTCATTTTGTTAGGTCAAACATGATGGCAAATATAGTATTAATGATAAGACTCTTGGCAGTGTGAAGGATCAGAGGGATCTTGGGGTCCAAGTCCATAAGATGCTCAAAGCAGATGTGAAGGTAATGCTGTGGTTAAGAAGATGTATTGGGCTTCATGAATTGTGGAATTAAATTTAGGAGCCGAGAGCTAATGTTGTCAGACCCCACTTCTGGTGCTCAGTTCTGGTCACCTCACTACCAGAAGGATGTGGAAGCCATAGAAAGAGTGCAGAGGAGATTTACAAGTATGTTGCCTGGATTAGGGAGCATGCCTTATCAAAACAGGTTGAGTGCTCCTTGGAGCGATAGAGTTTGTATAAGATGATGAGGGGCATTGATCGTGTGGATAATAATACATTTATTATCTATTGAATTAAAATTGACATAAAAAATTGAATTTTCTTTCTTATAAAATCACAAAAAATATTCTTTTTAATAATGCAATATTAAATCTCCATCTATAAGGTATATTTTTTCCTCTAAAGTTGAACATATCAATAAAAGTGGCAAATGATCAGAAAGTATTCTTGCTTTATACTCAACTTTACTAATCCTTCCCTGTAACTGTGCTGATAATTTAAAAAAAATCTATTCTCGAATAAGAGAATAAAAAGAATCCAGGATTCAACTTTCACCAAATATCAACTAAATTTAATTGCTTCATAAAACTTAATGTAGCCTTCACCACTTTAGCTCCTATTACTGTTTTAGTTGATTTATCCAATAATTGATCAAAAACTCTGTTAATGTCTTACTATGGTTTGTGTAGCTCATTGTTCTAAATTCTTGACTGTTTAAAAATGGATAAAATTGGACATTAACAACTCTTCTTTTTGATCTAGTGAACAAATAGAACTTACAGCTACTTGCTGGAGTCCAGATGAGCTTTGACCCCCTTACAGTTGACTTACACTGTGTTAAGTGTCTCAAAATTATAACACACTTATAAAGAATTTGTTTTGTTGCACTTGGATCAAGTCAGCCATCCTAAAAGTAATTTGTGTTTCACTTTTTCAAACATACAGTAAGGTCCTAAAATGTATTACAAATCAAAAATGTAAGGTACATCAGTCCTTTATTCAATTTTAGCTTCACAGTTTGTGTGACTTAAGATGCAACCATGTGTTTTAATATGCTTCAGGTAGTGATGTGCTATTCTGTGAAACCAGAGATTTTTATAGATATTTTCTGCAAAAGTTGCAAACTAGAACTTCAATATAACAGCTAAATTAATCAATGAGAACAGAATGACTGCTACACATTCAAGAAGTGTCAGAGATAATTCTCTTTCTATGAATGATAACAAGGAAAGTTGAAGCAAATTCTGTAGCAAGGCTTTTCTGGTCATTTATTTGACATAGGAGTTGTTGGCAATGATACAGATCTTAAATTGTCTTTGGGAAGGTTGTGTCTGCTTGAAAAAGGACTTAAATTTATAAAGCCAATTTCACCATCTACTATAGTCCCAAAGTGCTTAACAACCAATCAAACATTTTGAAAGGCAGTCATTGTTATAATGCAAGAAAGACAGCAACAAATCTCCACACAGCAATGTCATACATCCATATAATCTGATTTAAAAGATGTGGGATAGATATTGGGCAGAATACTAGTTGATGCCCCTGCTATTCTTTGAAATACTACTTTTACCCTTGGCTGGAAGAACACAAAAGTGCTCCAGTTTAACATTTATTTAAATAATAGAATCTCCAAAGGACAGTAATATGTGTCCAAGACAGAAGAGCATGTGAAGTGTAGCTGGTGCTACACTAAAATGATTATCATCAATTTTGTGGGAAAGAACTTTTCAGTAATGAGGGCAATAAATATGGATTACCCTCACGCCAGCTGCTCTGTCCCATATAGTTTCAAGTTACTTAGCTGTTAATCTTATGATGTTTATTTTAATTTCAGAGTGTAAGTAAAATTTTATGTCAGCACAAATTAAGTAAATTATGAGATCAAATCTAATAAAACATTTTAAGATTTTTCATTCTTGAATAAGTACTGACATTCTCAGATGTTCACATTTTCCATTGGGCATAGTTAAGCGCATTTCTTTGAACAACCAAAGAAACTGCTCACACGAATCATCCGAAACTCTCATATCCATGAAACAGAATCTATTAATTTATTTACTTAATCTTTCAGATGAATATTTGTCCTTGCATATGTATTATTTTCCTGTATGTGTGTCTGTGTGTTTTGCACCAAGGACCAAAGAACTCTTTCGTAAGGGTTGTACTTGAGCAATCAACTTGACTTCTGCCAATTGTGTTTCCTCTATTTTTATTTATCTTTTATTTGTCACTGTAGCTCAAATAACTCAAATAGCTATATATCCTTGATGAATGGAATGAAAATATTTTTGCTATTTGTGGGTTTTCCTGGGGGCTCCAGTTTCCTCCCACCGTTCAAAACAGACCAGGGTGTAGGTTAATTGGGTGTAAATTGGCCAGCTTGGACTTGTGGGCTGAAATGGTCAGTTGCCGTGTTGTATTCAATTTTTAAAAATTTAAAAATGTAAAATTTAATATCCTGTATCTAGTATATCTAAACAAGTTTCCATCATTCATGATTATCCAAATTTATATTACTTCATCGAATATTGATATTCTGCTTTTAAAATGGTGAGTTTCTTAAAAAAAGATTGGTTGACTCTTTGCAAAGATATTGCATTGGCAATTTTGGTGCTGAATCAAGCTATACCTCCATTTATTTATATTGAATTAGGCATTTATTTATATTGAAAAGACAAAGGAGGAAAAACCCAACACCCAACCCCAACCAACCAATTTTCCCCTGCAACCGCTGCAACCGTGTCTGCCTGTCCCGCATCGGACTTGTCAGCCACAAACGAGCCTGCAGCTGACGTGGACATTTACCCCCTCCATAAATTTTCGTCCGCGAAGCCAAGCCAAAGAAAAGAAAAGGCACTGAAGATAATATTTCTGTGTGATCCATGTGATAGAAAAATAATGATAAAAATATTATATTTTTTCTAATGTTAATATCATATTATTCAAACATTTGTGAGTTGGAAAGAGGGAATAGAAGGGAAATTAATAGGGCTAACAAATCATTGATAATGGCATCCCAGAGTAATGAAGTTCATGTCACTGGAAATAATTGATACGTCAGTGGCCATCTTCCAAAATTCTCCATTCCTTCAGATTTTTCGTGCAGATTTTAAAAACATGGAACTGGATTCACTCCATTCACAAAACTGGATACATCTCCCAGGTAAATTAATTCTCTTTGTCTGTTTAGCTCATTAGAAGGCTTCAAAATATTAGTGAGATCTTTGGTCCACAAGGACCAAAAAGTCTTTGAAGTATTTTGAATGTTTTTTGTACACAATATAACTGGAAAGCATTTTGGTTTATTTTCCAAAAACTACTTTCCACAATCTTTAAATTCAGTTACTCCTGATCCATGAATTGACACTGCATTTAAAAAACCATCAGTGCATAACAGATTTTAGTAACCTGCAGGAATTTGAGAGGATTTATATAAAAGACTAATGTTATGCTTGTTTTTTCAAGAAGAACAAGTTTACGTGGGTTTAACACTTAACCAACTTTATTTTCCTTGAGCTGCTTCAACTGACTTCCAACAACAACCCCCCACCTTTAAGTGATTTCCGGTTTCTGCCCAACTGTGTGCATTGCATGCTGGTAAATGTAGTGCTTATTTACACACATAATAACAGATTTTTCCCCTTTAAAAAAACACAATACTCTGCGAACATAACTAAACACTCAGTGGTCAATCTCTTTCCACCAGTTGCATCTGATGACTTCTGGCTTCAAGTTCAAGTTCAAGTTCAATCAGGGCCTCCGCAAGATTCAGCTGAAGTTCAGAAATCCATGAAGAGATTTTTTTTCCCTGCTCTTCCTTTTCCTGTTTATCAGCAAGTTCACAAATAGTCACCAGTAGCTGTTGATTTTGCTGTTGCAGTTCCTCAACATTATGACAGGTCACCAGATGCTGAGAAATCACTTCAGAGGAACTGCTTTTGTCAGCAGAACTAACTTCATCTTCACGTAAAATATGATATCCTCGAACATCTTCTAATTCCATCCAAAGCTTCCTATTCTGCTGTGAAAGATCTGACACTTGCATTATGTATCTCCAATTCTCCCTGTTGAGTAATGAAGCATCCTTATTCACCTCATCAGTGCATTTTTTGTAAATGGCGAATTTCCTTCATGGCATCTTCTAAGGTAGCTGAGAGATTTGCCACAGATTTTTACACACTTTCATATTTTTCACACTGATGCTTCAGAAGCGGAGTTTTCATCTCCTCTTCTTTCACAAATTCAGCCAAATATTTATTCTCTCTCTTATTTTCCTGCTTTGCCAAAAGCAATTGATCTTGGGCTTCAACATATTCATTATACAATCTGTGAGTTTCATTTTAGGCTTCACAATCTTGGCCACAGCTGCTGCAGTGGGCGGCATAGCTGCCAGCTCCTCTTCTGATAATGAGGCGGCTCCTTTAAGCTTTGTAGTTGAAAGAAGATGGTTTGCATTTTCCAATTCCTTATCATGAAGAGACTCTTCAAGTTGTTTTCTTAAGAGTTCAGATTCTTGTATCTACATATTCTTATCCTCTAATGCAGCCATTCTTTCTTTTAGATGCAGCTGAAGATGCTCATTAGACTCTGTTAACAATCTGTCCACTGTGTCTGGCAGTCGCCTATTGTGTTTTTCATTCATTCTCTCTCTCTGTTGGGCCTTTTCCTTTCTTGATTCTTTTCTTCAAGCTAAGTCTCTAATTGTCTCAAACACTCTTCTATGCTGCCGTTCCGCTCTTCAGCCTTTGTCAGGGCTACAATTTGCTGGGCTTCTCCTCAGCTTCTCCTTCTGCTTTCATTTCTGCTCGCTTCATTGTTTGCTGCAGTTTCTGTTCAGCAAATTCCAGACATTCCTGTAATGCTCTATTTTTGTCTTCTAGTTGGCACAAGAAGGCATCCTTCAGTTGATAAAGTAGTCCATAGTGCCCACATGTCCAAAGTTAATCTATTAATTTTTATGTGGATATATCTCCTCACTGTGATCAATGCAACAATGGAGATGCCTCATTAATTCATATGTTTTGGATATGTTAGAGTCCTGAGAAATACTGGAATGAAGTATTTCAAACTTCCTTTGTACTTTTTAAAGTAAATTTTAAGCCTAATCCCGTTACTGCCTGTAGCGCAGATAAAAACTCACACTCGACTGGAGGGAGAACTAACACTTTTATTAGCTTACAACACAGGTAGGGTTCATGAACAGGTTTCAGAGGGGTTCTGGGTTTAGACAGAAAACCAAGGTTATATACAGGCCCACAGGGGAGAAGCCGGGAAGCGGGACCAGTCATTAGTACAGCACACTTATAGTGAATCTCAGTTTACTACATTCACCCCTTCCTTCAGAATTAAGGTCTGTGGATGAAGAGAACAAAGATTAGAAGCTGGTAATAGACACAGAAGAGAAATATTTACAATACTATTTACAGATTCAGATGGTCCGGAGGTCTGGAGATCCTGGTGGTGTGCCTTAGCACCAGGGGGCCTTGGGCTCCTTGAGTCTCCTGGTCCACTTGTGATGGAAGGGTAGTGGGCTGGGGCTTCGGTTCGATGATAGAGGGGGGGGTCAGTCTTTTCCTGAATCGGGTCTCTGAGACCCTGGGCAGGAGTGGGGAAAAAGAGTTTGGTAGTTTGTGAGGCACCTGAGGCAATTGATCCTCTGTTCCAGCAGGTGCCAGGTCCCTGATGGAGATGGTGTCCTCTCTGCAATCTAGGTACTCCACATAGGAGTATGTGGGGTTGGCATGGAGCAATTTCACCCTTTCCACCAGGGGATCAGTCCTGCTTCTCCTCATGTGCTTCTTGAGAAGGACTGGACAAGGACAAGTGAGCCAGGATGAGAGTGTAGTCCCTGATGCCAACCTTCTATTGAATGTAAACATGAGTTCAAAGGAGTAGCATTGGTTGCAGTGCAGAGTAGCGACTGAACGGAGTGGCGTGCAATGGAGAAGACATCCTGCCAGTGCAAGTCTGGGAGGCTTTTTTGCTTCATGACAAGTTTGACAGCCTTCCAGATCATGGCATACTCTTTTTCAACCTGCCCATTCCCCCAGAGGTTGTAACTAGTAGTCCTGCTCGAGGAGATGCCCCTCACCACCAGGTGCTGATGCAGCTCATCACTCATGAAGGCTTATCCCTGGTGGATATGAATGTAGCCGGGATACCCAAACAGGGTGAAAGTAGAGTCTAGGGCCTTCATAACAGACAAGGTGGGCGTGTCTGGACACAGGATGGTGAACAGGAAGCAGGAGTAATCATTGGTGACCGAGAGAAAGTAGCTGTTCCCGTTCGTGGAGGGGAGAGGTCCCTTAAAATCGATACTGAGCCGTTCAAAGGGCCTGAATAATTTAATCAGGTGCACTTTCGCAGGGTGGAAAAAAAAGTGCGGCTTGCAATCAGCGCAGTCCTGGCATGACCTGGTCATTTCCCTGACATCTATTGAGTATGGCAAATTGCAGGTGATCCCTGGATGGCAGAGCTTATTGTGTATGTTGACTGGTGTGTGTGGAGGCACATCATCCCCTGGACAAGGCAACTGGAGGGTCGTTAAGGGCCCCTGACCATAGGCGATGTCAAAACTGTAGGTGGAGAGTTAGATCCTCCACCTAGCAATTTTGCCATTCTTGATTTTGCTCCTCTTAGCGTTGCTGAACATGAATGTGACAAGACGCTAGTCCGTGAGAAGCGTAAATCTTCTACCAGCCAGTTAATGCCTCCAGTACCTTAAGGCTTCAACAATGGCCTGAGTCACCTACTCATGTTCAATGGATATGTGACCTCATGTTTAAATTTAGAGAAGATTAGATGCTCAATTTCCGATTTGAATTCAAATTTTCAAACACTGTGGGGACCCTACTTGAAATACTTTCATAATTTCTGATTTGATATGAAGGTAGAAGTATTGAGTATTAAGGTAATTTATTACTCCGGATATGAATTCTGTCTTTTTTTTTGCCAAACAGCTTTTTTGAGAGTGGGTTTAGATCTTTTTTTATTTATAATAAAATATTAATACAAGGTCATTTGTTTGATTGAGAATGTGGGATACCTTGGATGAAATTATATGATTTAAGTGTAATGTATCTTTTTGACTTTTAACGTATATCCTCTGTATTTTTCGATGTGGAATATCAATGTCAATAAAAATATTGAAAAAGAAAGAAGGCATCCTTATTTGCCAACTCATTTTCCACTTTGTCATTCATGTCATGTAATGAGGTTAAGGTACATTAAGGTATCATTTCTCCGATGTAGTTATCCTTCATTCCATGAGTGTTGTGTGATTATCTTCAGTCTGTGAAGCCATTATGAAAACATTTTTCACCAGGTCGAGCTCCTCACATGCACGCAGACCTAATATTGGGTGTACTCTCCTTTCTACAATCAGGAGCTGTGACTTTAGATGCTGCCCTTTGTGTTTGAAGGTCACCATACAGCTCCTTTTACTGGACTGTTCTCTTTTAATTTTACAGGATAAATCTTTCTCTTTACAGTGAGGGTCTTGTAGTAGTCTATAGTTAACAGATTCACCTAGGCTCTGGTGTCAAGCTTAAATGGAATTACTGTCTCATTCAGTCACTGGAACGATCCATTTGTTTTACCAGCAGTTTGTAGTGAATCCACAAAGAATTCCTTCATTTCTTCATTCACTCTGTGCATCTTTCTCTTGGTATCCCCTGCTTTTCAGCACTTTGCTGAATGATTCATCTTCCCACATTTATAGCAGGACTTTCCATAGGCAGGACACATCTTTGGAAAATGTCTACCTCTGCACCTGCTGCATTTGCTGCTTGAGTTTACCACTTTGCTTTGCTGCTGCTTTGGGAAACTCCTGGTGCTCTGCTTATCTGTTTTCATCCCATGCAGCTCCTCCATTGTTGTGTCTATCTTGTCCAGCTCCTTAGCTTATGCTTGTGTGGTCTCTGTTCCCCTACACATATTCACAGCCTTTTCCAGAGTCAAATCTTTTTCACGCAATAGTCTTTCTCAAAGTCCATTGTCTGGAATTCCACAAAGTATTTGATTTAATGAGTGAATTTTTCAAATATTCAAATTCACAGGACTTACTCAGTGTGTGAAGCTCGGCTAAGTATTGATCAAAGATCATACTTTGTTTCTGGTCACAGGAGAAAAACAAATCTCTCAAACATGACGTTTTTATTTGGAACAAAATACTCCTCAAATTTTGTCATCAGAGTGTCCAACGTGAAAGCTGTCTCATCCATTTGAAAACTGTTATAGATGTCCAAGGCATCTTCACCCATCATGTGCAGGAAAATAGATACTTTCTGTTTCCCATCAGTCTCTCCCATTCCACCAGCTTCTAAATAAGTGTTGAATCACTGTTCGAAGTGTTTCCAAATATCAGTGAGATTGCTGGTAAACTGCATCAATGTGGGAGAGTCAACTTATCCCTGCTTACGAACTATTGTCTTCTCTTACTCACTCAAACATTTCTGACACCACGCCAAGCTTGTTCTTTCAAGAAGAAGACTTTGTATAGGTTTAACACTTTATCTTCCTTGAGCTGTTTCAACCGATTTCCAATAACATCCCCCATCTTACGTCAATTCCGATTTCCACCCAATCACGTGCCTTGCATGCTGGGAAACTTTGTTCTTATTTACACAGATAAAATGACACAACCAACACATTTATGATCTCAATATGTTTCCTAATCATTCATTTCATAGAAAAAAATGATGTCTATGACATCATCTCTTCCCAGTCTGGATCTTATTCAGGTGCATACAAGGGATGATGAATTGAATGGAAGCATTCCTTCAATATTGTTAGATTGTATATTTTTTGTGTGTCAATACAATAAAAGGCCAGTTCCTCACAAAGCATATTGTTCACTTCATCACAACTGAAGTGATTTCTTTATCAGAAGGTAACAGTAGAAGATTTGAAGCACACATCTCATGAAGTTATACTGAAGAATTATCTCTCTTTGCTACTCTCTTTGCTGCTCAGCTGTCAAACTGCCATTCAACTGCAGCACCCGTCTGGAAAATGTTCTCCATCTTGTGACAGTCTTTTGTGAAAGACCTGCAGCCTGAGGACTGCAACCAGTGGGGACCTTTTCACTTGCTTCCGAGAAAGCTCATGTGGCATACTGATCAAACAAATGACAAAAATATTCTTTTACATCTGAATCCACTTTTAATAACATTCAAAAATCAAGGAATTATTACAGGGAATTATAAAGGGGAGCCAAAAAAAATGCATGAAATGTATGTTCCAGGAATAGGCTGAAATGTCATGTTTGGAAATCAGAAATTAAATTTGTGTTTGTTTTGTCTATCTGGAAAATATAAGCATGTGTGTTAGCAGTAGGAATTGATTCGTGAGATTCAAGGAGGTGAGGTTAAATGTCAAAAGTCAGAACACTGGCTCCACAGCAAGTGTTCAATGACTTTGTTCCAATAGTGGCTGTGGAAAATTACCAAGTTAAGTAATGTTCATTTTTGTAGACCACAATTTCACTTCACTGATTTGCCTAAAACCTTACACTGTAGAAATGGTCAATTGCAATAGAATTAATGCAAAAAGATTTTTGGTGGAAGTAAGGATTTATTTTGCATGGATTCTTTTAAAAAAAAACCAGCACAACTCTAATGTAATGTAAAGCAGGACATTTAAATTGAACTTGGCATGATGAAAAGATATTTCTAAGGTCAAGGATTAGAATTAAGAAGTTGCAGCTGCGGTCCTATTCATAGAGCAACGTACTTAATTGTGATTAAAATGAGAAGCTCAGAACTGAGCAGGATCCAGTACAAACAAATTACTAAATGGTTGATGTCCAAGTCCAAACTAAAATGGTCAATGTTCATAAATTGTTGCAATTATCACAAGACGTGTAGAGGTTGTGATTGAACTGCAGAAATGGTCAGATCCCATCTGGAGTGCTACTGAGTTCACTCCAGGGCACTGGACGTCAGGAAGGATAATACATCCTTTATTGGGATGTAGTGTATAGCAGAAAAATAATGGGGTCAAAAGGATTAAATTGTGGGGGCAGGTTCCAAACATGAGGCTTGAAAGTTATAGACCTAAGGAACAATCAACTGAGATATTTAAATTAAATAAGCAATCAAATTAGTTCTTCAATTACTTGAATTTAGTTTCCTGTTAGTGAAAACAACCATAATGTTATTTTAGCTGCAGACTCAAATGACTGCAGATGCTGGGATCTGAAGTGATCTGACACTTGATGAAGGGTTTCAAACTGAAAGATCAACAATTCCCTTGCCCCTTCCTGATGCTGTTTGACCCACTGAGTTCATCCACACAGAATGTTGGTTGCCACATTATTAGAACTGTTGTTCAGCCATAAATCTTGGAAGCACCTTCTCATACAAGATGCATTGGAAATCAACAACTGTCATCCCCAAGAGGGTGTGAATAATTACAATCTTCACAAATTTATTCAGAAACCATATCCCTTGTTCTCACATATCCCTTGTTCTCACATTCAGATTTATTATCAGAGATTATACATGACATCACATACATTCTTTTTTCCCTGTGGGTGATGCAGAATTACCCATTATTAGTAGTGCAAAAAAACCCCTGTATTTATTGAAGACATGTAAACAAATAAAGCAATGTAAACAAACTGAATGTGCATTACAGAGAGAAAAAAAAATCAATAAAGGTCAAAAATAAGGTCCTTAAATGAGTCCCTGATTGAGTTTGTTGCTGAGGAGTCTGATGGTGGAGGGGTAGCAGCTGCTCCTGGACCTGGTGGTGCAAGTCTTTTGACAACAATAGCTCTTTCCTAATGGTAACAGCACAGAGCATGTGTGCTGGGTGATGTGGATCTTTGATGATTGCTGCTTCTCTCCAATGGTTGTCGCTGGTGTGGAGGGTTTTGCCTGTGATGTCCTAGGCTGCATCCACTACTTTATGTTCAGTGGTATCAGTGTCCCTATATCAGCACACTTTCCATGAATTATCTGTGGAAATTTGTCAGGGTTTCCAATGTCATACCAGATCTCCACAAACTCCTGAGGAAGTAGAGGACCTGATGTGCTTTCTTCACAATGTCATTAGTGCATTGGATCCAGGAGAGAACCTCCAAAATAGTGACTCCCAAGAACTTAAATTTGCTTACCCTCTCTACCTCTGATCTCCCAATGATCACTGAATTGTATACCTCTGGCTTTCCCCTCTGAAGTCAAAAATCAGCTCCTTAATTTTGGTGACAATTGAGTGCAAAGTTATTTTGGTGCACCATTCAGCCAAGTTTTCAATCTCCCTCCTGATTATTTACCAACATTGATACATAATGATCATACAGGTTTGATACAACATCACAAAACACAAAACAATATATGAAGGACACTTCACATTATAGTTCATATACTAAAAAATAAAATTAAAGCAATAGTTATTAGCGTGGATGCTAAAAATGGCATTTGATTCAGTTAATTGGAATTTTCTTTACAGAATTTAAATAGATTTGGTTTACATTATACAATTATTAAAGCTATAAGAAACTATATGACAATCCTACTGCTAGGATTAAAATCAATGGATATTTATCAAATACTAGAAAGGGGTACGAGACAGTGTTGTGCAAGGTCACCACTACTCTTCGCATTATATTTGGAATCATTAGCTCAATACATAGGCAGAATGAGGATATCAGGGAAATTACAATTAAAGGGACAGAGCATAAATTGGCCTGTTTTGCAGATAACATTTTGATATAGTTAGGGGAACCAACATATGCTTTACCTAAATTGATGCAATCCTTTGAATGATATGGTCAATTATCAGGATACAAGATTAAAATAGATAAAACCCAATTACTCACATATAACTGTAGCCCACCAAGAGAAATTGAAAGTAGATATCTCTGGGCATGGCAAACAGAGCCTGTTAAGTATATGGGCATCATTGCACCAAAAGATTTGGCAAAATTATTAGAATGCAATTATTTTGTAGTAGTAGTTTATTTATAGAGCGCATTTAACACAACACACGTTGATCCAAAGAGCTGAACATACAATTAGTAATAAGTTAGTTACTATCCAAACAAAATGACAAGAAGCCAAAATACACTGGCACGGCCATCTTTTTACATCGACCATCCAACTTAGAACATTAATTATTTAAACCCTAACCCATTCCTCCCAATACCAGCAATGAACAACTTCCCAATTTCAGTCCGAATAACAGTGCTACAAACACCAGACTTCAAAGACCAAGTGGTGAACACAAATAAGCCCAGTCGCAATTCCGTTTGGATACTATAAAATCTCCATCTGCAGCCATCTTACCGGCATTGGCAGTACTTTGATGGTAAAGTCAGCCAGCTTCAAAAAGGAAACTACCAACCAAGTCATAGTTTCTTGAGGCGGTAGAGCAACAGTTCACCTCAAAGCCCTCCCGACCTCGCATGATCCAAACAGCTTGAGTCCTCATGCTTCAGGTTGACATTGACCACAACCAACACATCTTTCATGATTTATTAGGGCCAACACTGCTCCACTGCTCTAGTTGCACCATTCCCATGATGACTGAAGCAGGCACTACTAGAAGGCCAAAGCCACATCACCACGCTACCCCGCAGCTCGGTCTCTTCAGTCGAACGACAAGCTGAAAACCTTGTGGGTTTGTCTCAGCGAACCACTCCTTATTTGGCGAGCCATGTTGCAGTTTCAGACTCACTGCATTTCACCGAAAACTCTTGTTGAATCCAGATTTGTATACTTACTAGTTACAGCAGTTCTGGGATTAAGAGCAGCTGCTGTTGCAACCATGTTTGCCTATCTACATACAAAATTAAGGAAGATATTATAAGATGGAACCTAATTTCTATTTTCAATCTCAGTTCAAGGTTTGAATCCATTAAAATGAATATATTGCCCAGATTCTTCTATCTTTTTCAGATTCTACCAACAGAGATCAACCAAAATCGATTCTATGAATGGGATAAAATGTAATGAAGATATAAATGGTAAGTTAAAAGGCTTAGAGTTCATCTCCAAATTTTGCAATTATCCAAGGAAAAGGGAGGATAGGGCCTACATTCCCTTAAAGAGTATTATTTTGCATCACAATTTTGTCTGTGATATGTTGATGTAATCCATCATATGATGCTTAATGGAAAAATATTGAGAAGAGACTTTCCATCCTCAAACAGAAAACTTTGGCTGATAAAAACCAACAAAGATACATAAATATTATCTTTGTAGGTTTGGGGTGAAATGGACTCTTAAAATATGGAAAACAACTATAAAATAATGTACACTAGAGGGAGATAATACAATTCTTAAATGGCATGGGTATGACTCAGATTTCACGCTGAATAAATTGGATGCTAGATTTAGGGACTGGATAGCTAAAGGAATAACATTTATTTGTAATATAATGAAAGAAGGGATGCTATTCAGTTTTGAAATGCTTAAAGAGAAACACTTAACAGAAAACAAAACTTTTATCAGTATTTGCAGATGTGAAATTATGTTAATAGGAATGCTAAAAATGTAACAAAGGCAAGTATATGTTCAAGAGAACTGTTTCGAAAATCATATAATTCAGATAATGGTAATAAAATAATTTCAAGTGTATATAAGGGTCTGTAAAATGTTAAAACACACTCGTCTTCATACCTTAAAACAGAATGGGAGAAGGAAGGTGGGATAACTATATCTGAGGAAGAAAGGACAATTATATGGAGGTATCAATGGAAGCTCACGAAAATAGAGGGAGTTTGGGTGGAAAACCTGATAAGATATTTTATTGCACCCTCTCAGAAATCCCATTAGGGTATTAACTGTGATGATATGCTGCAGTACATCACTCAGCCAACAGGTGGGCTAGTCACGACACCCAGCATAATGACATCCGACCACCAGGTGGGCCCAGAGGGCCCATGGTATAAAGCAGAGGTCCCAACTCTGTGCTCTTTCTTTCTCCCTGAGATCACACTGTAAACACAGCTATTAGCCAACAAGATACTTATGTGAGTGGAATAAAGCTGTGTGGCCCAAACAGTATTATGCCTTTGTTTTCCTTTGGTGCAGCCTGCCACAGTAACCTCCCTGTCTGCTGGAGAAATTATGGAAATCAAAACACAAACTATTACCATAGTTTTTGAGACTGCACTATTATCAAAGATTATTGGAGTGGGATACAGATTGCCCTACAAGACATTTTTAAATGTGAAATACCCCTTAGAAAATAAGACCATGTATTTTGGGTGTATACCTCAAGAATATTTGAACAGAGATAAATATATAATGAATATACTACTGGTGGCTGGTAAAAAGACTCTTACCAGGAAAAGGTTATCACAGGAGAGTCCAACTTTAAATACATGGAACGAAATTATAATGGACATTTATAAAATGGAGAAGATAATAGCATTTGTTAATTATAAGTTGGAACAATTTGATTCATACTGGAAAAAAATGGTTTAAAGTGGGATGAGGTCCTACAAGTTGAATTTATGGAGCTAGGAGATAAATTAAGGAGTAGGACCTCAAAAGTAATAATCCCAGGATTATTACCAGTGCCATGAGCTAGGCAGAGTAGAAATAGCAGAATAGTTAGAATGAATATGCAGGAGGGAGGGTTTCAATTTCTTGAGGCATTGGAACCAGTTCCGGGGCAGATGGGACTAGTACAAACTGGATGGTCTACATCTGGGCAGGGCCAGGATCAATGTCCCAGGAAGATTGTTTGCTAATGTTGTTGGGGAAGGTTTAAACTAATGGAGTAAGAGGATGGGAACCTGCAAAGAAAGAATGAGGAAGGTGGTACAGAGACCAAAGAGAGAGGGCAAAAAAGTCAAAAGCAAAGGATGAAGAGGTCACTAGATTCTAAAAGGACAATGAGCATAAGGGCACTTTATCTGAAAGCCCGTAGTATTGGAAACTAGGTTAGTGAACTTGAGGCACAAATCAGTACCCAGGCGTATGATTTAGTGGCCATCATAGAAACATGGTGGCAAGGTGGGCATGATTGGGAATTAAATTTTCAAGGATATCAGATAGTATGAAAAGATAGACATGGTGGTAAAGGTGGTGGGATGGCACTCTTAATTAAGGATGAGATCAGGGTAATAGTGAGAGACAAAATAAGATCTAAGGAACAGAATGTTGAATCGATCTGGGTAGTGATTAAGAATAGTAAAGGGAAAAAAAAATCACTGGTGGGCGAAATAACAATAGCAGAGCGGCACAGGCAATTAACCGAGAGATAACTGAGGCATATAAGAATGGAATGGCAGTTGTTGTAGGGGACGTTAACTTACATGTAGATCAAATTGGTTGAGATAGTCTGGAGGATGACTTCATAGAATGCATCCGTGATAGCTTTCTTGAGCAGCATGTTAAGGAACCAACAAAGAAGAATGCTATTTTAGATCTAGTATTGTGCAATGATAGGTAAAATTAACCACCTAGTAGTTAGAGACCCTCTTGAAAAAAGTGATTATAGTATGATTGAATTTCACATACAGAAGGAGAGTGCAATAGTTAGATCTAAAACTAGTGTATTATGCTTGAACTGGGGAGATGACAACAGGATGAGGGAGGAATTGGTCAGGATGGACTGGGAGCACAGGCTAGTTGGCAGAACAATGGAAGACTTTCAAAGATTTTTCACAGTGTTCAACAAAAATAAATTCCCATTAAAAATAAGGACAGTAAGAGAGGGAAGAGTCAGCCTTGGTTAACTAAGGAAATAAAGGAAAGTATAAAACTAAAATCTCATGTGTACAATGTAGCCATGAGTATTGGGGAACTGAAGGATTGGAAAAACTTTAAAAGGCAACAAAGGAAATAAGGAAAGGGAAAATATAAGCACAAAATATAAAAAGATAGCAAAAAAATAATAAATATATAAAACAGGTGGCTACAGTCACCAAAGGCCCTTTGGAAGATGAGAAAGGGGGATTGATATTGAGAAATGAGGAAATGGCTGAGGCATTGAACAGATATTTTGTGTCAGTCTTCACAGTGGAAGCCACATCCAGCATGCCAAAGCGTGGTGATAGGGGTGCGAAGGGAGGCGAGAGTGTCGATAAAATAATTTTTATGAAAGAGATAGTGATGAGCAAACAAATGGGACTGAAAGTGGACAGATCCCTTGGTCCTGATGGGATGCATCCCAGGGTACTGAGAGAAATGGAGGGAGTTAAAATTGATTCTTTGGTAGTCATTTACCAAAATTCTCTGGATTCTGGGTAGGTCCCAGCAGAATAGAAGACAGCAAACGTCACACCACTTTTTAAAAAAGGATGTAAGCAGAAGACGGGTAACTATCTGCCAGTAGTCGGAAAAATGTTTGAAGCTGTCATTAAAGATGAAATAGTGAGAAATTAAAATGAAGGGGTTCCATCAGGCAAACAACGTATGGATTCAGAAAGGCCAGGTCTTGTTTGACTAACTTGTTGGTATTCTTTGAGGATATAATGGGAGCGGTAGATAGAGGGGAACAGGTTGATGTGGTACATTTGGATTTCCAGAAGGTATTTGATAAGGTGCAGCACAAAAGACTTATCAATAAGATACAGATGAATGGAGTTGGGGAAGTCTATTGACATGGATTGAGGATTGGTTAATTGACAGAAGGCAGAGAGTCGGGCGTTTTTCTGATTGGCAGAGAGTGGTAAGTGGGGGGCCGCAGGGGTCGGTGCTGGGCCTGCAGCTGTTCACCATTTACACTGATGATTTGGAAGAGGGGACAGAGTGTTGTGTAGCCAAGTTTGTGGATGATACCAGAATGAGTGGAAAAGCAAATTGTACAGCAGATATGGAGAGCATGCAGAAGGATATAGTTAAGTTAGGTGAGTGGTGAAAGGTCTAGCAGATGGAGTACAATGTTAGTAAATGTGAGACATCCACTTTGGTAGGAAAAATAGTAGAGCAGATAATTCTTTAAATTCTTTAAAAACTGCAGCATGCTGTAGTGCAAAAGGACTTGGGAGTGCTTGTGGATGAATCGAAAAAAGTTGGGTTGCAGGAACAACAGGTCATTAAAAAGGCAAATGGAATGTTGGCCTTCATCACTAGAGGAATTGAATTCAAGAGTAAGAAGGTCATGCTGCAACTGATCATGGTACTGGTGAGGCCACATCTGGAGTACTGTGTGTAGTTCTGGTCTCCACACTTGAGGAAGGATATACTGACTTTGGAGGCAGTCCAGAGGAGGTTAACCAGGTTGATCCCAAAGATGAGGGGGTTGATCTACAAGGAAAGACTGAATCACCTGGGATTATACTCACTTGGATTCAGAACAATGAGAGGAGATCTTATAGAAACACAACATTATGTAAAGCATAGATAAGATAGAGGCATTAAAAATTGTTTTCACTGGTAGGTGAGACCAGAACTAGGGGACACAGCATCAAGATTTATGGGAATATTAAAAGAATAGAAAATTGTTTTTCAGGAAGTAGATTCTTATCCTTTGAACAAATGAGAGATAAGTACAATATAACTGGAGATACAGCGCTGGCATATTACCAACTGAGATCCTACTTGAAGGATAAATTAGGAAGCAATCTGAGTTTACCAGAGGGAAGTAACCTTGAATATGTGATTACAGATACAATGTTAATCAAAAGATTTATAACAAATATGTATATTAAACTGCAAGAAAAGGAGAATGAGGAAACAAATGGTAAAACTAAACAAAAATGGGAACAAGATTTAAATATAAAGATAAAAAAGGAAACATGGGAGAAATTATGTTCTGGAACGATGAGAAATACAATAAATACGAGGCTACGTATGATACAATATAATTGGTTACACAGACTATACATTACACCGCAAAAGTTAAATAAATGGGACCCAACAGTATCTGATAGATGTTTTCGATGTAAAAAAGAAATGGGAACAACAATTCATGCAATCTGGACATGTGAGAGAGTAGAAAAATTTTGGGATGATCTCAATCAGATATTAAATAAAATAACAGAAAACAATATACCAAAGAATCCAGAGATCTTTCTCCTAAGTAACATAAAAAACAAAGAATTTGGAATTGATTTGGAGGATGCACAAAAAAGATTTGTTAAGATAGCCCTAGCCGTAGCTATGTCAACCTGGAAATTGGAAGATAATTTGAAAATACAACAATGGTATATAGAAATGAATAAATGTATTCCATTAGAAAAAATAACATATAGTTTAAGAAATAATATTGAAATATTCGAACAAGTATGGGAGCCTTACATTAAATACAATAGCGAAAACCTACCGGGGACAAACATTACCTAAGTTGATGGAAGGAGAAGGAAAGAAAAGAATGGACTCTGTAGAATTTCTGGTGTATTTTTGTTGAATGACAACATTGTCTGACTGAATTAATGCAACCTAGATTGTATACCTAAAATGGATGAGGGGGGGGGGATGGTGGGGGGGTGGCTTGGGAGGAGGGAGGGGGGGGAGAAAAAGTCACTGTAAATGTGTGAAAAAGAAAAAGTGTATATCATGGCTATTGTGATTTATGGTGTGAAAAATAAAAAAAATTAAATTAAAAAAAAAAGATTTATGGGAATATATTTAAGGCAGAGATGAGGAAAAAAACATTTTTCCAGAGAGAAGTGAATCTGTGGGATTCTCTACCCAGAGAAGCAGTTGAGGCTACTTCATTAAACATATTTAAGGTTTAGTTGGATAGGTTTTTATATAAAAAAGGAATTAAGGGATATGGGGAAAAGGCAGGAAGGTGGAGTTGAGTCAATGATCAGATCAGACATAATCTTATTGAATGGTGGAGCAGGCACAATGGGCCAGACGGCCGACTCCTGCTCCTATGTCTTATGTTCTTATGTTAACTATATAATTCCTCATAGGCCTGCCTTATTCTTACAAGTCAATAATTAATTTAATTTAATTGTATCAATGTAATTTAATTGACTGTACTTTCAGTTGCACGAAGTTGGGGGGTGGGGTGGTGGGGATAAATACAGACCTGTATGTTACATGAATATTAAAAAATATGATATGGTTTGTTTGAATTTTATGAGTCTATAAAAATTAAAATAAAATGTTTTTAAAAAATCAATGATTATGTTGTAAAAAAGAATCACTCCCTATTTGTATATAGTTTTTTTCCCCTTTATTCTGTCTCTCCTTTCTGTCTATAAGTGTATACCTCAGATAAAAATTGTGTGGAAAATTGTGGGAAATATGAATATATGTATAATATCTGAGATACATCTTATGGAAATGTTTTCTTAAACTTCAATAATAAATACATTATCACAGGATCATACACCTCTGGCTTTCACTTCCTGAAGTTAACAATAAGCTCCTTGATTTTGGTGACATTGTGTGCAAGGTTGTTGTTGGTGCACCTTTCAGCCAAGTTTCAATCTCCCTCTTGTAGACAGACTCATCACCCCTTTTTATAAAACCCATAACTGTGATATTGTCAGCTAATTGGTTCTACATGCTCTCAGATATCCAAGAACATGGAAGACAAATAAATGGATGAAAGGTGAAAAATGAATCTTTCAACACAAGAAAGTGGTATGTACATGGAACAAGCTGCCAGACAAAGTGGTAGAAGCCAGGAAAACAAATACAGTCAGCAGATTAACATTGCAGGGACAAACAATCATGAATTTAACCTTAATCAATCATGAAGAAAATAAAATTAATTTGGTTAAAAGAAGCACATTGAGAACGGATGATTAAAGACTGTAAACAAATAATTTGTGCCATTTTTGCACTTTAATGACCTGGCAAACTTTTGGTGCATGAACATTTTGTACAAGAGGGGTTACTTAGCTAGGTAAAGCATGCCAAAGATGACTTCAGGCCACAGTGCAGAACATTACATCCACCTGATGTACATCAAGGCACAATCTATCATCCCTTCATGTTTATTTTTAATATAACAGAATGAGAAAGGGATAAATGAGCAATCACCTTCTCAATTATATGTGCACCTAAATACATTAAGTAAAATATATCAGAATAATCCAAGGAAATCATCAAATTTAGTTGATATTTAAAGTTCTTCAGTAGTGAAAATGATTTTATTTTTAACCTATTTTGCTTGACCATTTTGATCTTAGAGCCTGCTGTTGCAGAAGCAGTTAGTATTTTTTAAAGCTGGAATTTACATTCAACTGTACATTTATACCTAGCAATTTTTTTTCTTTCAGTCCTTTTATTGAGTTTTATAGAATAAGAACACATTGTCTAGAGAACACAAGGTTACCAAATACGAAGAATATAATTAAATTTCCAAAAATAAACAATATACAATAATGTGAGAATGACAAAATAAAAGAAAAAAAACAAAAACTCTAATCGCCTACTGAAAAAAAACTGAGATGTTTTGACATAAAATTAAAGGTGGTATAGTTTTCCTGAATGTAGAAAACATTACAAACTGATGGAAAAACAATGTACATAAATAAATATCTTCAATGATCAAGACAAACAAATTTAATGAGCATGAAAATAGTCCATGAAAGGACTCCAAATTTTATGAAAATTAGTGTTAGCATACAACACAGAACGCCTTATCTTTTCTTTAAGTCAAGACGTGACATTACCACTGAGTACTAGTGGATGGAATAGGATCTTTCATCTAAGTAGGATAGCTATTTGTGCCATAAGAGTTGTATGATTGATGATCAAATGAAGAAAATAGCTCAGTAATATCATCTAACACTTCAAACAAAGCCCTTAAAAATTAAGTTCAAGATTAACACATAATATTATTGACAAAACATGAAAACTCTCCCTCCAATAAGGTTCAAAACCTCAACTAGACCAGAACTTATTTATCAAGGTTGCTTCCCTGTCATTGCATCTGTCACATCAGGTATTTAGATCGGGAAATATATGGGATAATTTGTCTTTAGACATGCAAGTCCGATGTCCAACATTAAACTGAATAGGAGAATGTCGAACACATTTTGAAGTGTTAACTAATTTAAGAATCAAATCCCAATTTTTGTCTGAGATAGAAAACTGTCGATCATGCTCCCATGCTTTTAATCTTATTGAGGGAAGCCTGATGTGATTTTGAAAGCATATAAAGGTTATTAAATCCTTTTGGGAGGGTTGAAATTTGAAAATTACATCCAGCATGTTAGATTCACAAGTCATAGGAAAATTTGGTAATTGAACCTGTTAAAAAAAAATTCTCATCTGCAAGTATCTAAAAAAATGTGAATTTGGTAAATTAAACTTCACTGAAAACTGTTCAAAAGACAAGAGCCAACTGTTAATCAACAAGTCTTGAAAATTCTGAATTCCATTATCGTATCAATTGACAAACATCGAATCATATAAAGAAGGAGGAAATACATAATTAGATAATTTAAAACTTGTTAAGGAAAAACTTTTTAAATCAAAAAATCCCCTGAATTGAAACCAGGTACACGAGGGAATGTTTTACTTCGGGGGTCTATATCATTTTGTTATCTTTAGCTAAAGAAAAGAAAGTGCTACTTCTGAAAAGGATAAAATGGAAAACTGCTCAGCTGACTTCAATTCCAAAGAGACCCAAACTGGGCAGTCCAATCTATTAAAATATTGAATTCAAAACAAGATAAAACATATATTGATTGCCCAGTAATAGTATCTAAAATTCAGCAATGCCAAGCCCTCCATTCCTTTGAGATCTCTGCAAATGAAGCTTATTCAGCCGAGGTTGTTTTTTTCCAAATATAGGAAGATATAATAGAGTCAAAGGAACCAAAAAAATAATTTGGGGATGAAGACTGGAATTTCATAAAAAAGTATAAAAGTTTGCATAAAATAATAATTTTAATAGAGTTAATACAATCAACTAATAAAATAGAGAAAGGAGTCTACCTAGTTATTTTGATAATAATAAAATGCTTTATTTAGATACACTGGACATTAATGAAGAATTAGATTGCAAAATATTCATTTAAAAATGGTATTGATTTATATGAATGTTACATTTAGAACAAAGAAAATAAAACAAAGAACATACAACACTACCCTTCAGCCCTCAATGTTGTGCCAACACACATATTCCAAAGAAAAGTTCTAAACCCTCCCTACCTTGTAACCTTCCACTTTTCCTCCATTTATGTGAGTATCTAAGAATCTCTTAAATGCCTCTAATGTTTCAGCATCCACCACCATACCTGGTGGCAAGGCATTTCAGGCAGCCACAACTCTCTGTGTAAATGTTTCTGCGTTCATAGGCCTTCTCCACTGTATCCTCCCAGGGCACAGAGAGTGGTGGGATTGCGGAATGAGCTGCCATCTGAAGTGGTGAGTGTAGACTCAATTTTAATATTTAAGAAGAATTTGGACATGGATGGGAAAAGTGTGAAGGGCTATGTACTGGGTGCAGATAAGTGGTACTAGGCAAAAAAAAAATGATTTGGCACAGACTAGAAGGGCTGAAGGGCCCTGTTTCTGTGCTGTGATGTTCTTTGGTTTATGGCTCTGTCTAATGGACCAGAATCAGTAAGTATGGATAGAAATATCTCCATGATCGCACTTAACACCAGTGTTCTGCACAGACACAGTACGCATTTTTTACTATACACCTTCGACACTCACAACTGTACAGCCAAATAAAATTCCAACTCCATTGTCAAATTCGTTGATGACACCACAGTCGTAGGCCAAGTGTCAAATAATGAAGAGATGGAATACAGAAAGGAAACAACGACTAGTGGCATGTTGCCAAGATAACAACCTCTCTCTCATGTCAGTAAGACAATGATCATCAACTTCAGGGGAGGAAGTAGAGATTACACCCCTGTTCATATTAAAGACACTGAAATGGAGATAATAGATAGCTTCAAGCTGTTGGGAGTAAACATTTCCAATGACCTGACCTGACCACATTGATGCTACCAGTGATTCCACATTATTGATTTTTTACATTATTAATTTATAAGGTAATCTTGATTAGAGGGAGGCGTAGATTAGATTTAGTTTAAATTTTTAGTTTTTCCTTTATTTTATGTTATTTCAACAAATGGGTTTAACATGATTGCATAGATCATTTCAATTAAATATTTTTAAGGTATTATAAACAATTATTAATGTAATTTTATTTACTTTTTTCCTCAAGTTTTCTTTGGTGCGTGCTTACTTGTATACACATTAATTATTATGTAATTGTCAATTCTGTATTTATGCTTACATAATAAACTCAGTAAAAATATTTTAAAAAGAAAGAAACAAATACAGCATTTGAAGGTTTGCGGAGGAGTTAGTGGAGTTGTTCAAGTGAACCGGTACAGACTTGAATGGCCCACGTGGCCTGTTTCTGCGCCTTAAACAGTTATATGGTTATGGTTACAGTCATGAGAGCACAGCATTGCTTCTATTTTCTTAGAAGACTAAGGAAGTTTGCCATTGAAAGTGTACGTCCAAGGTACGTGGAGGAGCAGGTAGTGTCGAGGATACATGATGTCTACAGAAGGCCTTAGACAGAATAGGAGAATGGACAGAGAAGTGGAAAATATTATCGGAAAGTGTATGGTCATGCACTTTGGTAGGAAGAAAATAAACATTCACACTATTTTTCTAAAAGGGGAAAAAACATTGAAAATACCCAGATGCAAAAGAGCCTGGGAGTCCTCGTGCAGGGTAACCAGAAGGTAAACTTGTATGTTGAGATGGTGGTGAAGATGACAAATGCAATGCTGGCATTCATTTCAAGAGTAATAGCATATAAGAGCAGGAATGTGAAGGTGAGGCTTTATAAAGCACTGGTGAGACCTCACCTGGAGTACTGTGAGCAATTTTGGACTCCTCATTGAAGAAAAGATGTGTTAACATTGGAGAAATTGCAAAGAAGGTTCACTAGGATGATTCCGGGAATGGAACAGTTATCATATGAGGATTGATGATAACTCTTGGCCTGAATTCATTCGAATTGAGGTGAATGGGGTGTGTTGTCATTGAAACATTTTGAATGTTGAAATACATGTATAGAACAGATTTAGAAAGGTTGTTTCCCATGGTGGGAAGGTCTAAAGGGTACAACTTCAGGATTGAAGGGTTTTTGCTTAGGACAGAAATCATAGGACTTCTTTCAGCTATGTGGGTGGTAAATCTGTGAAATTTGCTACCACAGGAGCTTGTGGAGGCCAGGTCATTGAGTGCATTTAAGACAGAAATTGATAGGTTCTTGATTAGCCAGGGCATCAAAGGTTATGAGTGAGAAAATTGATTAGCTCATGATTATATTGTGGAGTAGACTGGATGGGCTAAATAGCCTGTTTCTGCTCCTTATGCTCTTATGCATCATGGTGCAGTATGGAAGCCTCACTGGTCAAGTTCAGAAAATACAAAAGGTAGTAAATGTACACACAGCAAACTTCCCTCCCCTCCATTGACCCCATTGGACACATTCTCCCTCTTCCCATTGAGAGAAGATTCAAGACTGTGAAATGGCACACCAACATGATCAAAGATATTTTACCATCAGACTCCTGAATGAGTCACATTCTAGTGCTGTCATGCTTCTCTTGCTTTGTAGTAACTGATCTTTCTCATTAAAACCCTACTCCAACATATCACTTTAAGTAATCCCTATGCCATAAGTGCTCTGATTAGTAAGGATTACTTAAAGTCATATCCAAGTGGGAATAAAAAGGTTGGGGACCACTGCTCTGGATCCAATTGTTACTGAAATATTTTGCTTGAGAAAAATTGTCATTGGCCCATTTCCTTTGGAGTTCCGAAAATGTGCACATAACACGTCCATGAGGGACGATTAAAACAGCTGTTTTCAAACTTTTTCTTTCCACTCGCAGACCACTTTAAGTAATTCCTTACCAATCACCGAGCACCAATGGCATAGGGATCACTTAAGGTGGTTAGAAAAATAAGGGATCTACTGAATTGCATGGAAAGTTAACTGAACAAAAGAAAGCAAAATAATAGTTGTGAATGGTGACAGGTCCCCTGTGGAAGGCTTAAAAGATCAGCCCATCTATCTTTTGGAGGAGATCACTGACAAAACTTTTTAAAATGTGAGCTTCAAACAAGTTTCTTTGCCATGTGTTTGGAAATGAGAATACTGGCCAAAATATTGGTTTGACCTGGATGTGGTGTCAGTGAATTAAGACCACCTCCACCAATTGAGATTGACTAAAGAGGGTTGAGGAATCTTGCGATTTACTTGTGTATTATATTATTTTCATTTCTGAGCCATTCACTGGCATTTACACCATTTTCCACATTTTGAATGAACATTCAGGGCTATTAGAATATTCAATTTACAGTAGTCTATATGAAAATATCATTGAAATTTTATGAGGCAAGATTTATTGATGCAAAAAGATTTATCAAGCAAGACAATCATACCGGCGCCCAAGAAGGTATGGTAACCTGCCTTAATGACGCTTGACCAGTAGCACTTACATCAACAGTGATGAAGTGTTTTGAAAGGCTAGTGATAAAGCATATCAGCTCCTGTCTGGGCAGTGAGCTGGATGCATTCCAGTTCACCTATTGCAGAAAAAGGTCTACGGTGGATACCATGTCACTGGCTCTACACAAAGCCCTGGAACACCTGGACAATAAAGATTCATTCATCACAATGTTTTTTTTTAAATCAACTATGGTTTGGCATTTAACACCATCAAAACTGATCAGCAAACTCCAAGACCCCTGGGTCTCAACACTCCATTGTGCAATTGGATCTTGATTTCCTCACCTCCAGACCACAATTGCCATCAGTACCAGAGAACCACAGGGCTGCCCCCATACTACTCACTTCATACCTACGGCTGTGTGGCTCAGTATGTCAATAACACCATCTATGCATAGTTGATTGTATAATGAGAGGTGATGAGTCAGCATGCAGGAGGGAGATTAAAAACTTGGCTGAATAGTGCACCATCAACAACCATCAATACCACCAAAACTAAGGAGCTGATTGTTGACTTCAAGAAGGGTAAGCCAGAGGTATACAATCCATTGATCACTGGGGCTCAGAGGTGGAGAGGGTAAGCAAATTTAAGTTCTTGGTTGTCACTATCTCGTTAGATCTTTCCTGGACCCAACACATTAATGTCATCATGAATTAAGCACATCAGAGCCTCTACTTCCTTAGATGTTTGCAGAGATCTGGTAGGCACCAGTAATCCTGGAAAATTGCTACAGATGTAAGTGGAAAGTATGCTGACTGGCTACATCATGGTCTGGTATGGGGACAGCAATACGCCTGAGCATAAAGCCTTGCAAAAGGGAGTGGACACAGCCCAGGGCAAAACCCTCCCCTCTATCAAGAACATCTACAGACAATGCTGCCAACGGAGAGCAGCAGCAATCATCAAGGATCCACACCACCCAATACCCGCTCTGTCTCGCTGCTGCCATCAGGAAATAGGTACAGGTGCCACAAGGCTTGCACCACCAGATTCAAGAACAGCTGCTACCCCTCCACAATCAGGATCGTCAGCAACAAATCTATCGGACTCTATCTTGTGCAATTTATTTATTTTTCTCTCTATATTGCACAATTAGTTTGCTTACATTTATTTATCTGCTTACATTTCTTTATTTGTTTATATGTATCTGGTGTGTGCAGTTTTTTTCACTACCACTAAGTGGTGATTCTGCCTCACCTGCAGGAAAAAAAAACTTCAGTGTTGTATGGGATTTCATATATATAGTCGGATAATAAATTTGAAATCTCATAATAACATTGTAAGACCATAATTTTCTTTGCCCTTTTGATTTTTTTTCTGCTTCCACCTGAATTACTTTATTAAAATATATGAGAAGAATTCCCCACATGATTAGTTTTTGGGACACAGGTGGAATGAACAAAGCCTTGCCATGCAGGTCAGGCCAAAACAGACTGCAAACCAACTGTTAATGTCTACCTACTCACATTTATCTGACAAAGACCATATGAATTAATGATACAGTCTGCAGAGCAGCAGAGATCCCAGACGGAACATTACCATCTGTTGTAAGAATACCAACGTGTTTGGTGAGCATCGGAGCTGTTCCTGTCCATGTCATTGATGGTCAGCTGCTTTATCTCCCTCCCTCTCTCCTTCCTCCATCTCTCAAACATATTGCAGTGATGTTGGATGGGAAGTGTGCTTTTGAAGAGACAGGAGTTTCATCTTTCTCCTCCATAATCATCAACATCACTTGACCACAAAGTTGTTTCCTGGCTCCACAATTCTTATGTTCTGACACTATGATTTATACAAGAAATGGAAGGAATAGGCCGTATAGAGCCTTGTCTGCCCTAACAATGAATAAGATCCAACCTGGTCTCAAATCCACTTTTCCTTCCTTCAACCTCCTGTGCCCTGGAACTTTTTCAAATTTTGCAAATATGACACAGGCAGTAAAAAAAATCAGCATTTTTTGTATCGCCCATATTATACACAGCCTGCTATCTTTAAAAGCAACCTCAGCCTGTCATTTATCCATCACCCTTTTAAGCAGACCACAAAGTACAACTCACATACACATTTTTTTGTCTCATCCATAATTACACTGAGAGCCTTAGCTTATCTCATTTAGATCTTTTTTTTAAATTTTAATGACACAGCATTGTAGAAGCCCATTCTGCCCATTGACACCTATGCCATTAAATTACTACAATTAACCTACCTCTCTAGGTTTTTGGAGGTTGGGAGGAAACTGGAGCACCTTGACGAAACCCATGCAGGTCACGAGGAGAATATATATGTATATACTCCTTATCAACAGCGCCGCATTCGAACCCAGGTCTGTAATAGCATTGCGCTATCGCTATGCTAACCCTAGAAACCACATCGTGTACACACAGTGAAGATAATCTCACAAAATTGAACATGAATAATGGAATAATATTAACCAAGCACCTAAGAAAAACTGATACAGTAAAATGCTTGTTACCCGGAATTCAAGCAACCAGCAAAATATCATAGTAGAAAATAAATAGGTAAAGAATATAAAATTGGCACCCTGTAGCAGTCAGTTCATCGATCATTTAAAACGCAATCTCAATCATCCAGCAAATATATTTATCTGGCATCTACAAACCCACATAGGTGCTGGATACTGGGGTTTTGAATGTAATTGGCCTAATCCTAGTACATCCATAATCACAATTGATCTTTTCCTCAGTGAGAATTAACTTGTTCTTCTGAATATGCTTTGGAGTAATGAATCAGTTTGCAGCAATAATGGAAGTATCAAAGTTAATAAAATAGCACAAACAATCACTAGAGGGGGAAAAAAAATCAGCATTCTGATAAAACAAGACAATTTTAAATACATGAATGCATTTCTTCAAACAGGCTTATCGAGCAACAACTTTCTAATTACGAACTACAATTGAATCATTGAGAATGATGCATTTTAGATTAAGTGGGTGTTATTTTTTTCAGACACTACAATAAAACCCATCTCAAAATACTTTGATTACCTTTCCTTTCCTCCATAAAGATTATAATGTTTATCTTGCAGAAGTGTTAACATACATGTTTTAAAGGAGTAATTATGTTTTTATTCCTCCTCTGTTGTCCAGGCAACATTTTGTAATCAGTGAACGACTGGATCAGTACTTTGTTGAAAACCAACTATATTCATTAAAAATGGGAACACAAATAATTTTGTACTGCTTCTCATCAACGTCTGTGATATTATCTTTCCATTGTAATCACTTAATCCACGAATCTCAGAGAACACAGAACTTACAAAACTGGCAACATTATATTTTTTTAAATGACTTTGTTTTAGTTCAAAGTTCATAGTTCAAATTTACTGTCAAAGTACATATATGACATCACATACAACCCTGAGATTCTTTTTCATGCGGGTCATGCAGAATTTCTACTTTTCAATAGTGCAAAAAAAAACTACTCAAGAAAAGTTAACTACACAAAAGAGAGAAATGGAAACAAAGAAAGAAATGTAAAAATGTAAACAAACTAAATTTACCCCAGATTCATGTTCAGTTCAGTTTATTCAAGTCTAAATAAGCAGCACTCTAACTTCAATACAAAATCGGGCTACAATTTTTATTATACTACTTGAAATATGCATTTACACGAGGAGATGTTTTGATAGGTGGAGAGGTAAGGGGCTTTCTGGTTTAGACTGGTATTAATTAATACATCAAATATATTAATTAACCAAAATATCAATAAATAAATACAACTTGTCTAATACTTATACTGGGATATTTGTAAATAACTGAGGACAGTGAGGGGGGACTAGGATGTGTGTTGCCAGTCAATGACAGCAATATAAAATTCCATTATCCCTGGCCAAGGACAGCGAGGGGCTCTGGAATGTGGGTTGCCTGGTAACAGCAATCTGACTTGATAAGTTTACAATGATATTGTTTCTCTCTAGAGTCAAGTGATTTACAAGAGTTGGGGGGCAGATCTGTGTGATTGGTCCACAATATGGTGCATTATGTAGATGAACATTGCATAGCTTAATGCTGATAGGATAATGCTGCTGCCTAGGAGGTGATTATTTTGAGACTGGTTAGTGTTAGATAGAGTTGGAGAATTTAAACCAGTGTATGTTCAGAGAGCTCATGGATCCCCTAAAAATGGGGTTTGTGGGGGGGATGGTGGTGGGGGGGGGCATCCTCCAAGCTTGTGTATAATAAAGGAGTACTGGGGAAACTAAAGTGTCCGAGTCCTCCATTCCTTACATTATGTTTGCTGAAGAAAAAAGCACCACCCAGGACCTGGATGAAGGTGGTCGAGAAGCCACAATCTACAAGGGATAGCTGTAACCAAATAATGAACAAGTCTGCTTTTGTCACAGAGATAATTGCATGACAATGATGTTCACCATCAAAGTATAAATCTGATACTTACTTCCAGTTTCAATAGATACAGAAATCAAGAAGTTGCTTACCGTGATCCTCCAAAAATTGGAAATTGAGTGACTTTAATTTTTTTTAATTATTTTTTTTATTTAGGCATACAGCACAGTAACAGGCCATTTCGGCCCATGAGTCCGTGTCGCACAATTTACACCCCATTAAACTACACCCCCGATAGATTTTGAATAGTGGGAGGAAACCGGAGCCCCAAGAGAAAACCCACACAGAAATGGGGAGAACATACAAACTCCTTACAGACAGCACAGGTCTCGAACCCTAATCCTGTCCCGATTGCTGGCACTATATGGGCATTGCACTAACAGCTACACTAACCATGCCAACCCAAATTGAACTGCGGGAAGTTATCCAACCCACAAAATATCAACGGACTGAACACATCAGAGGCAAGTGTTTGTCTTTTTATCTATTATATATCTAACCAGTGTTAGCTTAATATGCATTTTTATCAGTGTGGACAGCCTTCAATTAATCCAAGCGATGTGCATTGTTACAAGATCAAACCAGCAACCACAAAGAAGGCATATCACACAGGGGTAAAGATGAACAATTACATTATTAACAAAAAGTTCACCTTTAACTTTAATTCAAATCCCCCCCCCCCCCTTTTATAACAATGCCCACTGGTTACTATGCAAATTTCTATAACAGTGTAAAACTAATAAATTCCCCAGCCTAAATATAACATATGTAATTAAAGTCTAAGTTATATTTCCAACCAGCCCACAGAAAAACTTAGACACAAAACACACAAGACTCACAAAACTTCGATCTCAAATGAAGCAAAGATCATAAACAAAATTCAGTTTGCTTGGTAAACTGAAGCCAAAAGATCCTTGAGAGAGAGAGAGAGAGAGAGAGAGAGAGAGAGAGAGAGAGAGAGAGAGAGAGAGAGAGAGAGAGAGAGCACAAAATTCAAAGTTGTCTTGTGTTGCTTGCAGAGAGAGGAACAATTGACTTGGTCCAGATCCTTCTGGCTGCCTTCGCAATGTTCATCCTTTTTGAAATCCCAACATTCTAAACTGTCTTCCAGACCTTGACTCATGCTCTGGGCCTTCTTCGACTCCACAGCACCACCCAGTGGTGGTTTATCGTCCAAGTCCAGAAATTTTTAGATCATTTTTTGCACTTGCTCAGTCCGTCTCCCATTCTCTCAGCAGTCCACCTTCACCTTGGCTCTCTAAGGCAAATTGTCACTTTTTAACATAAAACCACAGAACACATAGGCCAATACATAACACAGAACTCTGTAACAGTATTAATATTGGCAAGCACTTGTAGTGTCATAATCTTCAAAACTACATACTAAGAGGTTGAAAGAAGGATTAAGATACAAAATGTTTTATTTGCCTCTATAGGCACCATGAGCTAAATAACCTCCCTCTGGGCCAAAATTTCAATGATGATTTGATTCTACATTGTGTAAATCTACAGCAGTTGATGATATAATTTTCAACACGGGAAGGTAATATCCATTCTTCCTCTACAGTTTCTGTCAACTAATGAAAATGTGCATTGAATACAAAATAGGTTCAATCTCATAAATAAATAACTTTAAACTTTAGAATCTACTGTACTTTTAATTCTCTGCCAAAATATTGCAGCAAAGATTATTGTTTTCATATGAGTAAACAAACAAAACTCTCATTTATTCCAGATTGCTGGTATCAATGACCATGAAAGAACTTAATATGCAATTTTGTAGAGATGATTTACTTTAGTTTCTCTGAGGTGATGAAGTAATTTATGTGGTGCTGTAGAGTAATAGATGTAATGTTTTATGTCTCATTTTAGTTATAGATTGTTGGAATAAGAGGACAATATTCACAAGTAAATGTGGGAAATGAGTAGAAGCAATGTTTTTCCACATCCCTTCTCCTTACTTGGCTATTTTTAATGTTTTTAAACAGGAAGATCTACAGATGCTGGGGTTAAATTCAATACACAAATGTGCTGGAGAAACTCAGCAGGTCACAGCATCCTTAGGAGTAAAGGATAACTAATATTTGGGCCTGGGTCCTTTGTCAGGTATTTTTAATGTGAGTTGGAATAGGTTTTGCAAGGTACCCCAGTAAGAGCCCTGTTAATTGTTTGGTTACTGCTCTTCCCATGTAAGTCTACACTTTAAACAATACTATGCTTTCAGACAGCATTTTACTGGGAGTGGTGAAATATTGTTCAATTTTGTATTGAAATTATTGTACAGCTTATACTTATTAGTGACTACAATGTGTTCTATTCCAATGTGGGTTTCAATGGATGAACACAGAGAACACACAAACTCATATTATTCAAGGCATTGATGCAATTAAGTATTGCTGAGTACAGAGTAACTTCTTGAAATCAAGCAACCTATAAAGGCCAATCTGAAAACACTATTGCCGTTATGCACCTTGAGCGTGTAGCTGACGTCACATTGTAGACATCCATCTGGCAGCAGAGATGACCCATCATTGTTATTTAAATAGATTATTAATTGCTTGAAGATCAGATTTATTTTCACTGGCAGTACAAGTGTTTGCATTTTTCTCATACAGTAAGTCCCCAGGTTACAATGGAGTTCCAATCCTGAGAACAGTCCACAACTCGAGCTGTTAATGAGTTTGAAATGAACAAAAGTGTGTGGGAGAAGTTAACTTAAACAGTTATGTTGAGAGAGGGGAAGGGCAAGGGAAGAGCTGCCACCAGTTAGCCTCATTGACTCAGTGAATGAACTAGTGAGTCTGCTCACCACTCCCAGATCTACCTGGCTTGAGCCCGTTCCCAATTATTGTGGCTCACGGGAGGGGTTGGATGGGGTGGGGAGGAATGTTAGCAGATTTTTTTTCACCTAAATAGACTTTAATCACTATAAATTATGTACAAAATCTGCACTTTTAGTATCTCTCCACACATTTCCATTACAATATGATGTTACATTCATTTTCACTTTAGCAGGATTGCCACCAGTGTGGTACCTTGTCATCACTCACCTCTCTGTTTCTTGAGGGGCTGCTCCTTGGTCTCAGCCTCTCAATGTCCAGTAATAGTAAGGCTCTAGACCATATCTTTCCTCACAACACCTTTGCATTGGCTGTACCAACCCTTAGGGCGTCCCTCAGTATGTATCTCTGCCACTTTGAATGTGCCATTAGCCAGCATTCCCTCACCAATATCTCTGTACGTTGAACATCCAACAGGTTTCAGGCAGACCAAAGGCCCATCTTTCATTTTGTTGTGGATGGTCTTCCAGCAGTTCTGGATGTCTGTTTCTGTGTGCATTCCAGAGAACAGCACATAAATAAAAGAATTCTCCGTTAAGCTGCTGCTAGCAATGAGCAATGACAAGGACCCTTTCATTCTTGGGTTGCCCCCATTTTCTGACAACTTGAAGATGGTGTCTCTTCAGACCCGTTCCATTTTGGATCCCCATATGAACTGGAAAACTGCACTGTTGACTGCCAGGGTGGAGGTATAGGAATGGCCCACGCCTGCACCATGTTCAGCAGGAATGCTGGTATATATTTAGATATATATATATATATATATATAGAGAGAGAGAGAGAGAGAGAGAGAGAGAGAGAGATAGAGAGATTAATCTATTTATTTAATATAGTTGTGGAGTCTGGAAGAAGACTGAATTTTTAATCTATTATTTCACATTCACCACTTATTGAATCTTAATGACTTATCAGTTAGACCAGTGGTTCCCAAATTTTTTCTTTCCACTCACATACCACTTTAAGTAATTCCTATACCATCAGTGCTCTGTGATTAGTAAGGGATTGCTTAAGGTGGGATGTGAGTGGGAAGGAAAGGTTAAAAATTACTGCTCTAGATCTAATTGTTATTGAAATATTTTGCTTGAGAAAAATTGTAATTGGCCCATTTCCTTTGGAGTTACGAAACTGTGCACATAATGAGTCAATTAGGTATGATTACAACAGTAGTTTTCAACCTTTTTCTTTCCACCCACCTCCCACCTTAAGAAATCCTTTACTAATCACAGAGCACTGATGGTATAGGGATTACTTAAAGTGGGATGTGAGTGGAAAAAAAAAAGGTTGGGAACCACTGAGTTAGACAACTGTGCTTAGGGCATCAGTTGGCTTTAAACCAGCTCTGCTCTTATGCCCTCATTCTTCCTTATAGATTCAGAAAAAAGGGTCTATGCAGCACATAAATAAGACTGGAGAGAGCAGGCAACCCTGCCTGACTCCATTCTTGATGGGGAAGCTATCTCTTTCCCACCCATTGATTTGGACTATACTATGGATGTACAATTTTAGATTTTTTTTTCCCCAAACCAGTTTTAGAGAGCATGTCCATCATGTACATGTGGTATCCAGTTGAAAGCCTACTCGTGCTCTAAGCTGAACCAGGCAGGTGTCCACCATCCTGTCCTGCATATTGGTGATGGTATCTCTGAGCAGAGTGAACCTGTCAGAGATTTCCATGCCTGAAACCATACAAGTTTGGTCTAGGTGGATTATTGCCTCAGGGCAGACTTGACTCAATTGGCAATAGTTTTTGACAGGATTTTTTGTCAACTTTTAACAATCATATGGGTCTCTAATTCCTGACATCTTCCTTCTCCCACTTCTGTTTGAAGATAAAGCTGATGATGTCCTTCCTCATGGAGACTGACATGCTCCCTGCCAGGAGCATTGGATTGTATACAGGTCAAATACCCTTTATCCAAAATGCTTAGGACCAGACGTTTTTCATTTTTTTTGAGATTTTGGAAGAATAGAACAGTAGCATCTGCAGAATACCTGTATCACCAGTTAAACAGCAACAACAAACAACAGCTTTTTGAGAGTTGACATGAGTGGAAAATTCACATGAAATAACATTTAGTACTTACCAAAAAAAACTTGATCTCTGCTTAGAAAAGAAGACCATCTCCCTGACACCTCCCATTGCCGCCACTGCCGGTCCCAACACCACCCCACCACTGACACCGTTCCCTGAAAACAGTCCCCAATCCTGCCTGGGAGCCCGGGGTCCCCACTCCTGCCCAAGAGCCTGAGGTGACTTCTTCGATACTGAAAACACCACACCCGATGTTGAGGATGGAATTGCCGTTGCTAACTCTGGCTGTAGCCAATGTTGAAGACTTGGACCCAGCTCTGTTTGGCATCTTCTGGCCAGAAATAAAGATTTTTTTTTACTGTTATTGTAATTAAACTGGCGCCAACAGAGCATCAGAGCCCAGCATGGGCAAGTCAGGTGTTGAAATTTTTCACTTGTGATGTCATGTTGGAATTAAAAAAGGTTTTTGGATATTTTTGTTTTTTGGATCTTTGGACAAGGGGTACCCAACCTGTACTTCCAGCAGGTCCAGACCCACCCAGTTTCGCAGAGCTATGTACAATTCAGCCATAAGTTGTCGCTTCTGGGAGTTTTTTGAAACCCAAAGGAATGGTTAGAGTCCATCAGCTCCACCAGGTTAATTGGGTTGTCCAGACTCTCCCACTTGCTGTTGTCTAAGACTTCCATGATTGAGGACAGAAAGTTTGGGGAGGCCATTCTGTCTGTAGCCTTAGTGTCATACAGATCGGCACCTTATGTTGCACATTATTTATTAGTGAATATTTTTTTTTCTGCATTTGTACAATCAGTTTGATTACACTTCTTTCTTTATTTATATTTCTCTCTTTTGTATATGTATCTTTTTTCTTGAGTACATTTTGCACTATTGATAAGTAGAAATTTTGTCTGGCCCACAGGAGAAAAAGAATCTCAGGGTTGTATGTGATGTCATGTATGAACATTGACAATAAATTTGAACTTGACCTTAAAAAGGATTTTCTGATCCTCTGTATGCCCATCTGAGAGGAAGTAACTGAGCCATCCTCTTCCTTAAGGCTGTGGATCAGTGAGCATCCTATGTCAACCTAAATGCCTATTCCAACCCAGTAGAAGATGCCTATCCCTCCATAGCAGCTGGAAACCCACCCCCAGCCCTCCCACCAGCCTCCATTCATACTTCATTCCTCCATAAACCATATGATTGTACCCAGTGAGGAGCTGTAATACTTTAATACTGATATACTTTAATTTGTCTGAGTTATCAAGTAGGAGTTTGACTTCAAGCCTTCTGTTGCAAACCTGTCACACCCTTTTAATGATACAAGGGTGAGTAATTCCGCTTGCAAGGTGAATGACAAAGGAAATTAGCTGAATGAGAAGGCCAAGCTGTTTGAAGAGGGGAGTGGGAATGAGAGGGAAGGGAAAGGCTCTCAGAACTGTAAGGTAAAACATCATGAGATGGGAATGTGTAGGGAGTTACCCTGTACAGGGCAGTAACAAGAAGGGGAGGTGTCCTTGTACTCCTGTTAGGTAAAACATCATGAGATGGGAATGTATAGGGCTGTAACAAGATGTGAATGCATCCTTGTACTTACAAGATAAGAGAGACATTGATGGATTGAGAGGCAGGAAGCTAGCAGGGAAAGGATAGCAACAGTTTTAGTCATTGGACAAGTAATGATATGATGATGTTCTAAGCACATATCCAAGGGTATAAAAAATCACCATTTTGCTGATAACGGCAGAATGCATTCTCCGACTAACATGTTTAGTCGCAAGTGTTACAATCCGGTAATAAAGAACAAAGAACCCTGATTTCGACTCAGCCTGGTGTTTGTCTCACTCATTCATGAATAAAGCAGACCTAACAGAACGTTGACTTCCCTGACTAAGTTGTTCAGGAAAAATTTGTCTTGAACTTCAGCATGAAACAATGCGTGAGCTCAGTCACTGAGGTCATGATCTCTTACCTATCAGGGATCTTCCACATGGAGATGGAAACATTTGCAACATCTCAAAATGTTCAAAGTGAGCCAACTACACTTCATTTTCCCTGTTGCACAATTATTTCAATCGTCATTAACTCTCCCCTGCCCTCCATCATCTTCTCTCCTGATCCTTACTTTTTTATGCTGCTCATAAAAAGAAAACTATTCACCATTCTGATGAAATGTTATCAAACTGGTGCATGAACTCATTTCCACTCCTCAGATGCTGCTTAACCTACTAAGCCCTTGCAACATTTTTGTTGTTAATTTTTTATTTCCCACATCGACAGCAATTAACTTTTACATTACAAGAACATTGACCTAACCATCATTTAGAAAGCAAGCAGCTGAACAGAAGGACCACCCAATTCTAAAAAAGGTCAAGTTGCATTAAGACACGTCACCTATTGTGTATCCCATTAGTACCAGTTTTTTACGTGCCTTCACCAAACTGTGCAATTATATTTAAGTATATCTGATGCAGAGCTTCTGAACTTATGGGGAAAGACTGTGGGTGGGCTTGGTTGAAGACCTCCAGCTGCTTTAGGCCTGCTGACCCTGACTTTGTACTGCAACTTCTCAATTTTCCTTTAACTTCCTTGTGGGTTTATTTTGGCTGCCTCGCTCATTCCTCTTACAGCACAGAAATAAGGTTCACTCCTTTGACTCCGCATCCTTTTAAAAACATTTTATACCAACAATGAAAAGAATAACTCCACATATTTCTCCTTTTTCACAAAAAAAAAGTGATTTACAGAACATGAAAATTTTGGAATGCAATGTATTTCTTTAATTCGCTTGCCCAGTTGATGCAATAATGCAGGCCATTATTCCAATTTTACTTCCTTGCACAATTCATTGGGTTTTCTGTTATTAAACTTTTGCAAAGTTGTTTAAGCTTTTTTCCAATCTCCAGATTCCTGCTTACACCACTTCTAGAGATTAAATGTCATTGTAATGCCTCACTGAAAACTAGACAGGATTTAAGAGACAACCTTGCCAAATTAAGATTGAACCTTGTTACTGTCCAAAAAGTCTCCAAATAGCAACTCTTTCTTAAGGAGGGATATTTTAATGACACATCTATTCTTTAAGAACTTCTCTGTTGTAAGATGCACTATCAGGGTTCTATGACCAATACATTTGTGGAAATCTAATCCTATCTTGAAAAGCAGGTAAAGTTCAATCAGTCTCCTTTAAATTGTCAGCAAAGTGATCAGAAGTGTCTTTGACAAGGCTCTCTCAGCAGAACTTGCTCTCTAATCACCTGCCTACCCATGGCAGTTTAGTCAGGACCACTCAGCTTAGGTTTCAGTAGGGCTTTGTCCGTGCATGGACCAACAAACTGAATTTCCTTTCTCTGTTCCTCAAAAAAAAGTGATTTATTTTACTATCTGGGTGTCACTGGGAAGGTCTGCATTTATTACCTGAATATGGCAATATCACAACAACATACAAACACAGTGTTGAGTCATAAGGAGAGACTGGATTGACCTGGCTGCTTCCCCGGAGTGAAGGAGGCTGAGAGGCAGCCTTATAGATGATTATAAAACCATGAGGGGTATGGAAAGCATTAGGCTTCTTCAGGTGCATTCTCTGCCAAGAATGTGCCTGCAGAAGTGGATTCAGACCTGTGGAATGGTCGTTCAGGTGGCAGCACTGAAAGCGCAGTGCTGGCCATCTGTAAGGGACAGCTTCATGGGAAGCGCCTCGGAGTGCACTCCCGCTCCTGTCCCTTCAGGCTGTCAGGGTTGGGATGGCTGGCTATCAGAGCTGGGACAGCCCACAGCCCTATATCAGTCCCCACACTGTGGGGCGGCCGGCGTGGGCTGTCAGCGCTGGGAGGCAGGGGCAGCTGGGAGGGGAGCTGTCAGACACTCACCAGCTGATTGTCATCCCCTTAGCAGCCGCTTTCAGTGCTCCGGCGATTATCCCTCCCAGAGGAGGGTTACAAAGTTCACCTCGCATGCGCCTCCTACGCTTTCAAGTGGCCTCCTGACAGCCACATATGGGTATAATATGCGGCTTTACATTGGGGGATTTTGGCCACCTGAAAGTGCCGATAGAGAGTGAAAATGTTTATTTTTCCAGGCTATGAAAGTACAACCCCACAGCAGCATTCTCTGATCCTCAGTGCAGGACACTGCAAAAATGAAATACAGACATAACACACGTACAAATGATAAGATTTGCATGGTATACATATACAAATATTAAAATAAATAAAGATTATTTTTAAATAAATAGTAGAGTCATGGAGGGTTAGTGTAAGCAGTTCATCAATCGTTGAGCAGTCTCATTGACGGGTGAAGAAGCTATTTCTCAGCCTTGTGGTTCTACCTCTGATACTCCTGTATCTCTTTCCCAATGGGAGTGGGGGTGGGGGGGAGGGTGGAAATAGACCCCAGTGATTTTCTCTGCCTTACCCAAACCCTAATGCGAGTCAAGTTTAAAGGCATAGTTTGAAGTTGAGGGGGGAAAGATTTATATGTGATCTGTGGATCAAGCTTTTCACACAGCACAGGCGGTGAGCATGTGGAATGAGCTGCCAAAGAAAATGGTAGAGGCAGGTACAATCACGACATTTAAAATCAGTTGTGGACAAGTACATGGATAGGAAAGGTTGAGATGGATATGGGCCAAATACAGGCAAATGAGATTAACATAGATCTGCATGGCTGGGATGGGAAGAGGCTCTCTTTGCGTTGTATGATGCTAAGAATCTATGATATGTGGCAAGTAGCATTTGTGTCACCTGTGCCAGACAAAGACGGTTTATAACCCATCATTCTGACTATGGCCACACTTTAGGGTTTTGCACTCAGCCCACTACTATTCACAATCCTGACTCATAACGGCACTGGCAATATTCAGTTCCAACAGAATTGTCAAGTTTCTCATCAGCCACAACAATGAGCTAATCTACAGGGAAGAATTTGGGAGGCTCATCAAATGGTGTGAGAACATCAACCTGAGTTTCAATGTGGAAAAGACAAAGGAGATGATTGTAGATTGCAAGAGGTTGAAGATCAACCACTTTCCATTGTGGAGAAAGTTAAGAGCACAAAACTTCTTGGTGTGCAAATAACAGATACCTATCCTGGGCCCACAACACCTCCTTATTAATCAGGAAGGTACAGCCATGCCCATCCTTCCTAAGGGCAAGCCTGGCATCACAATAACTTTTAACAAGAGCACAATTGAGAGTGACCTATCTGCCCGCATCATTGTGTAGCTGCACAGACTGCAAGAATGATGAACCTTTAACCTTGGTTCTGTTATTAATAAAATGGAGTAAATTATTCCAGAATAGGGTCAGAAGGGAAGGGAAGAAAGGAGGAGAGCAATAGTGAATGGGGATTCGTTGGTTAGGAGAATAGAACAGGAGATTCAGTGTAAGGGATCAAGATATTTGGGATGGTACATTGCCCCCCAGGTGCCAGAGTAAGAAATGTCTCTGATTGAGTCCATAGAATTTTTGAGAGGAAGGGTGAGCAACCAATTGTTATGGTACACAAGTTAGGAAAAATTATGAGTTCTAGAAGGGTGGATATAAATAATAGGATCTTGGGTGGTAAGTTCTGGATTGCTATGTTACATGCGAGTGAAGGAAAGAATAGGAAGTTATGGCAGATTAATGCATGGCTGAGGAAACAATACAGGGGGAGCGCATTCATTGGTATCTCATCTGGGGCAGGGACCTGCACAAAAAAGAGAGGTTGCATCTGAACTGTGGGCAGATTCGATAGAACTACTGCTGAGGGTTGAAAGTAGCTAGGCACTACTAGGACCGTACTTGGACAATTGTGTTCATTTCTGTTCACCTCACTACATTAAGGATGTGGATGCTATAGAGAGGGTCAAGGAGATTAATAAATATGCTGACTGGATTGGAGAGGAAGCCTTATAAGGATAGGCTGAGTGAACTTGGTCTTTTCTCCTTGGAAAAACAGAGGATGAGTGGTGATCTGATAATGTATAAGATAATGAGAGGCATTAATCGTGTGGATGGCCAGCGGCTTTTTCCCAGAGCCAAAATAGTGAACAGTTTTAAGATGCTTGGGAGTTAGCACAGGGAGGATGAAAGGCATTAGTTTTTTTCACCAGAGTGGTGGGTGCATGGAATGTGCTGCTGTGGTGGAGGCAGGTACAATACGATCTTTAAAGATACCATTAGACAGGTACATGGAACTGAGAAAATGGAGGGGTATGCAGTCGGGAAATTCTTGGCCAGTGGTTCTCAACCTTTTTCTTTCCACTCACATACCACTTTAAGTATTCCTTATGCCATTGGTGCTCTGTGATTAGTAAGGGATTGTTTAAGGTAGTATGTGGGTGGAAAGAAAAAGTTTGAAAACCACTGTTTTAATCGTCCCTAATTGACTCGTTATGTGAACGGTTTCATAACTCCAAAGGAAATGACCTGATGACAATTTTTCTCAAGCAAAATACTTCAGTAACAATTGGGTCTAGAGCAGTGATTCTCAATCTTCCCTTCCCACTCACATACCACCTTAAGCAATCCCTTACTAAGCACAGCATCAATGGTATAGGGATTATTTAAAGTGGTACGTGAGTGGAAAGAAAAAGGTTGAGAACCACTGTTCTAGGCAGTCAGAGTGGTTTATTAGGTCAACACGGCATTGTGGGCCAAAGGGCCTGGACTATGCTGTAGATTTCTAATAATAAAAAGGTATTATGTGCGTGACCCATGGTCTAGAGAAACACTGTTTTGTCTGGTCATGTATGTAGTCAGATGATAATAAACTTCAGTGGAGAGACTAAACACCAACCTTTCCCATTCAAATATAATTCCATCAAAAGGCATCCCATCTGAGAATCACCATTGACCAGACACTCAACTGGACGAAGCACATATGTCTGGACTCAACTCTTTTGGCCCCAAATATTTTCTACTATCCACAGGCATGAATCAAGAACACAATGCAATATTCTGTCATTAATTGCCTGGATAAATGTAGCCCTAGCAACATTGAATAAACATTGTCAAAAGAAGCAGCTCACTTTATTGACATTACACCCACTAACATAAATCTCACCGATGATCCTCTATTGTCAGTATCCAAGAATGACATGTAGACTGCCTTGAGGAGAGTGAATCCAAGGAAAGCATTTGTTTGGACAAAATATTCACCCAAGTACTGAAAACCTGTACAGACCAACTAGTCAGTGTATTCATGGATAGCTTAAACATATCATTCCACAAGGTATGATATTGACTTGTTTCAAACAATCCTCAATTGAACCAGTACCCAAAAAGAATGTGATCACCTGCCAAAATGAATACCGATCAGTGGCACTCACATCAACAGTGATCAAGTGTTTTGAGAAGCTGGTGTTGAAGAAAATCAGCTCCTCGCTGAGTGACCACATGGATCCGTTTGAATTGCATAACACAGCAGCAGGTCTATGGCAGAAGCCATTTTACTGGCTCTTCACAAAGCCCTGTAACACCTGGACAGCAAAGATGCCTACATTAGGATGCTCTTTATCAACTACATTTTCAGCATTCAGCACCATTATCCTCTCAAAACTGACAATTATATCTAAGACTTGGTGTCCTGCGTAGACTTGTACCTCTCGCTTTGTTCATTTTAGATTGGTCACAGTGTTTGAGCTACCGAAAGAAAACAGAGACACACGCCAAGAGCACTTCAGTTTATACAAATCTTTATTACAAATTCTAAAGCTGATATCAAACTACAATATGCAAGCCCTTCCCAATTATACTTATCAACGCCTGGACTTGTTCCAACTGCCGAAGCGAGGTAACGACTGCCTACTTGTAGTTGGTTGTCGAGGCGCCGGTAACAGCTTCTCCACCTTCCCCGACCGGGACATTGGCTGGACTCTAGAAGTTCTTCTTCTTGCTGAGAGATGTTGCCACCTCTCAGAGAGTCTCAAACTTCAGCAGCAGGACCATGGCTTATATTACCCAAAAACTGCTTACCCAAGCACCTATTCCCAGCGCAGTAAGAAAGATAAGTGAGCAAGCTAGCATGCCTAGGCTTCTATCGAATAACACAACTTTCAGCTTATCACTTTGAATACAATGGTTTATTTTGCATCAAGACTAGGCCTTTGACAGTCTGTGACCAAAACATTGCGTCAAGGCTAGGCTTCTGACAGTCTGTGACCAAAACAAGCAGGAAAATTAAATGTTCTTGGTACACAGATATCCTTTTGTCAGATAACTGCATCTCTGGGCCCCATGGTGGAATTTAGCTTATGTCTGCTGATTCTTAAAAACAAACAGGTTCTCAGCCTTGTAGAAGCAAAGGCTGCAAAAGTAAAAAACATGGTTCAAATCTTCCATTACACTTGGTATAATTGAATCCTGGATTTCCTCAACTCCAGACCCCACAGTGAGGATTAATAAGAACATCTCCATCAGTACTGGATCAGCACAGGACTGTGTTTTAGTCCCCTGTTCATTCATTTTGCACCTATGACTGTGTGGTTAGTTCGATAGCAACACCACTTACAAATTTGCTGACCATACAACAGCAGTGGGTTGTATAAAATGAGTCAGCATTGAGGAGGGAGATTGAAAATTTGGCTGATCTAACAACAGCCTCACTCTCACGTCATCAAAACCAAGGAGTTGATTGTGGACTTTAGGAAGGGAAAATCAGATGTGTACAATCCAATGATCATTGGGGGATCAGAGGTGGAGAGGGTGAGCAAATTTAAATTCCTGGGAGTCACTATCTTGAAGGTCTTTTCCTAGACCCAGCACACTAACATCATGGTTAAGAAAGCACATCAGCACCTCTACTTCCTCTGGAGTGTGCAGAGGTCTGGTATGACAATTAAAATTCCACAGATGTATAGTGGAAAGTGCGCTGAGCAGCTGCATCATGGTCTCGTGAGGGGACACCAATACCTCTGAGTGGAAAGCCTGCAAAAGGTAGTGGACATGGCAGAGTACATTACAAGCAAAACATTCCCCACCATCAGGACAGCACAGTTAGCGTAGCAGTTAGTACAACACTATAGCACCAGTGATTGGGAACAGGGTTCGAACCACACACTGTCTGTAAGGAGTATGTATGTTCTCCCTGCGCCTGCATAGGTTTTCCCAGGGTTCTCCAGTTTCCTCCCACCATTCAAAATATAGCGGGAGGTTGTAGGTCAATTGGGTGTAATTGGGCAGCACAGTTTTACAGGCCAAAAGGGCCTGTTATTATACTTTATGTCTAAAACCTTAAAGAAAATGTACATGGAATGCTTCCATTGGAGAGCAGAGGTCATCATCAAGGATCCACACCACCCAGGACATGTTCTGTTCTCGCTGCTGCCATCAGGAATCTAATGGAAGCAGCTGTATCTGAATGCAAAAAAAAAAAACAAAAGAGATGGTTGTTGACGTCAGGAGAACCTGGGGGGGAACTACACTCCGCTGACCATTGACAGCTCCACCATTGATGTTGTCAAGATGATCAAATTCCTTGGAAAGCACTTGGTGGAGAACCTCACATGGTTCCTTAACACAAGCTCCATAGCCAAGAAAACCCAACAGTGCCTCTACTTCCTGCGAAGGCTAAGAAAAGTTCATCTCTCATCCTCCATCCTCACTACATTCTATAGAGGATGTATCAAAAGCATCCTATGCAACTGCATCACTGCCTGGTTTGGAAGCTGTACCTCTTTGGACCTCAAGACCCTGTAGAGGATAGTGAAATCAGTGGAAAAGATCATTGGGGGCTCTTGTTCCTTCCATGCAAACATCTACAAAACTCAATGCAGGTGAAAGGCAATAAACATAATGAAACACTTCACACACCCCTCATGTAAACTGTGCTCCCTTCTGCCATCTGGTAGGAGGTACTGCAGCACTTGGGTCTTTACATCCAGATTGGGCAAGAGCTTTTTCCCCAAGTCAGGATACTCCTGAACTCCCAGAATATTTGGGGATTGGATACCATGGAATGTTACTGTATAAGTCTTTAATATTTTAAATGCGTTGAACCTCTATTCTAACCTATATTTATGTAAATATGCTCCATAGTCCTGGAGAAATGCTATCTCGTCTTTACCATGTGAACATGGTGTGAACAACAAATAAAGGTGACTTGACTTGATTTGACTTGACAAAAGAGGAACAGGTGCCACAAGACTTGTACCACCAGGTTCAGGAACAGTTGCCACCCCTCCATCATCAGACTCCTCTACAACAAACTCATTTAAAGACTCTTACTTTGCACATTATTTACTACTGAATATTTTTTTCTGCAATGCACAGTCAGTTTGTTTACATTTCTTTTTATTTTTTGTCTACATTTCTCTCTTTTGTATATGTATTTTTTTCTTGAGTACAGGTTTTTGACAACGGCTCTGTATACGCTTATCTTTGTGAGGTTTTTCAGTACCCACACTCCTGTTCGGCTCCGAATCATGGGTCCTCTACCGGCATCACCTACGGCTCCTAGAACGCTTCCACCAGCGTTGTCTCCGCTCCATCCTCAACATTCATTGGAGCGCTTTCATCCCTAACGTCGAAGTACTCGAGATGGCAGAGGTCGACAGCATCGAGTCCACGCTGCTGAAGATCCAGCTGCGCTGGTTGAGTCACGTCTCCAGAATGGAGGACCATCGCCTTCCCAAGATCGTATTATATGGCGAGCTCTCCACTGGCCACCGAGACAGAGGTGCACCAAAGAAAAGGTACAAGGACTGCCTAAAGAAATCTCTTGGTGCCTGCCACATTGACCACCGCCAGTGGGCTGATATCGCCTCAAACCGTGCATCTTGACGCCTCACAGTTTGGCGGGCAGCAACCTCCTTTGAAGAAGACTGCAGAGCCCACCTCACTGACAAAAGGCAAAGGAGGAAAAACCCAACACCCAACCCCAACCAACCAATTTTCCCCTGCAACCGCTGCAACCGTGTCTGCCTGTCCCGCATTGGACTTGTCAGCCACAAACGAGCCTGCAGCTGACGTGGACATTTACCCCCTCCATAAATCTTTGTCCGCGAAGCCAAGCCAAAGACAGGTTTTTGCATAACAATAAATAGGAATTCTGCCTGGCTCGCAGGGAAAATAAAAGAATCTCAGCATTGTTTATGAGGTCCTGTATGTACTCTGACAATGTCTGAACTTTGCATTTTGAATATCTTTCCACCATTGCTGAACAATGCCTACACGTCAACTCAAGTCTGGTTGGACAAGTACAACCTGACAAAACAGCGTTTTCCTTCCTTCGTGCAAAAGATACAATTAGACATAACACACAGACAGATAAGCATATGCAGGATAATTATTCATCTATACACATAAATAAATAAATATTCTTTCATGAATGTGAGAGTCTCAGATGGTTAGTGTTCAGCATTCTCACTGCCCGTGGGAAGACACCATTCCTCAGCCTGGGGGTGCTTGTTCTGATACTCTGAATACAATTTATAAAATACACAGCATTTATGTAACAAGAATACTCCTAAACCCCAGGACCTCCCAAAACCAAGCAGAACAAGAGCAGTTAGCACATGGATACACTAGCTTTTGCAGCCTCCCTTCCAATTCACGGACAAAATCCTGACTTGGAAATGTATTGCCTGTCCGTCATCATTGCTGGGCTGAATTACCTGTCTGCCAACAGTGCCATGGGAGAACCTTCACCAGAAAGACCTGCAGCATTCAAGATGGTGATTCATCAGCAGGTTCTCGGGGGCCATCAGGGATATATAGTGAATCCAGTGAAAATCTATAATCCCCACATATTAAAAAAAAATAAAGAAAATGTTACCTAAGTTTGTGTCTCTTCATGGTTTATTTCCTAAAAGCATTCAACAGGGAGTCAAAGAAATATCTGCACTGGACATTAGTGAGGTCTACCACACTTAAAATTCTGTTGAAATCATTCAACAACTACTACTGGAGTTCCTTCGCTGTTCTCCACGGTACCTTGACTAGCTTCATTGCTGATGGATAATTCAAAACTCCCAGGAAAGGTACAATAAAAACTGCTTCAGGAAAACATTTATTTTCTTCTCATACATCTCTATCACTGCAAGAAGTTCAATTTTAAGTGTGAAAATAATTTATTCAATTAAGTAGTTGACATCAGTATCATTTCGCAATTAATATTTGAAATGTTTAAGCAAAATAGTTTGTCTTTGATTTTTTTCCCCCATAATGACTATTAAAAGACTCAAATATGTTGATAGTTATGAGGATGTGGTAACAGAATTAACTATAAAATTGAAAATTTATATTCAAATAAATCAGTAAATTAAAGTTAAGATGTGAAGTTTATTTATCAATACAAAATACTTGCTCAGACTCAAATAAATTCCTTCAAATATTTAATCATATACAAGCGACTCCCATTTTACGTCATATTTTACAGATTTTACGTTTTCTTCTTCTCCTCACCTGCCACCCCACCAGCCTCCACATCCCCCACATTCTCCTCTGCCATTTCTGCCACTTACTATGTGATTCCCACCACTAGACACATATTTCCCTCTCCTCCTCCCTCCATCTTCTGCAGGGACTGGTCCCTGTCGACTCCTCCCTCCCCACCAATCGTCCCCTTGGAACCTGCCCCTGTGACTGGATAAGATACTCCACTTGCACCCATACCTCCTCCCTTAGTATTATTCTGGGCCCCAGACAGTCCTTCCAAGTGAAGCAACATTTTCCTTGTGAATCGGCAGGGGTCATCTACTGCATCCGGTGCTCCCGTTGTGGTCTCCACTACATCAGAGAGACTGGATGCAGACTGGGAGATCACTTTGTCGAGCACCTCGGCTCTGTCTGCCGCAATAGCGTAGATCTCCCAGTGACCACCCATTTCAGTTCACCATCCCATTCCCTTGCTGACATGTCTGTCTTGAGTATTGCCAGATTGAGACCACCCATAAATTGGAGGGACAACACCTCAGCAACACATCACCTTCTGACTGGGCACCCTCCAACTGGATGGTATTAATATCGGCTTGTCTAGCTTTCATTAAACTACTCCCTCCACTCCCCCCACCCACTTCCTGCTTCCCTCACTGTCTCCTTTTGCGCAGGCAACATAAATTCTACCTAGTCCCTTATTACCTTTTGTTGGTCTGGATTCCTCCCCCATTGTTTGAATTCTGAGATTCTCTGATATATCCTACTTCTGCCTCTTCTGATTTTTTCTTGAAGAAGAGCTGATGCCCAAAAATATCAGCAATATACAGTATCTTTGTCTCCTATAGTTGCTAAAAAGACCAGCTGAGTTCCTCCAACATTTCGGTGTGTGCTTTACTACAATCACAGCGTCTGCAGACTTTTGTGTTTTCCCCGTTTTACGACGGTTCAGGTAATGGAAATTCACCCTTTCCAAATTAACAAATCACCAACAAAAAAATCCAGGATGTGAAATGAATGTTCACTCATAAAGTGAATGTGAGGAAAAAATAAATAAACACAAATTTTCAATTCACATTTTCTGCGCAAATAACCTGGCTTCATCTGATGGAAAATTATTAGGTGGACCATTTTCTGTTAACGTAATGCTCCAGGTGGCAGATATTGGTTTCTGATGTCAGACTAGGAAAAATCCACAATCACCACTTTTAGTTTTAAGTCCAGATGACTGTTTTGTGAAATTTTAGCTTTCTTTACACTTGCTTGTATCAAAGGTTCCTTTTAGTGCTGTTTAATAATATATTAAAAATTTCATATACACGATATACTTCAAGTTATATCTGCTACACAGGAATCAAAGAATTGCCCTGAGCATTGTCTGCACCCCTAACAATAGATAAGAAGGAAAAGAGAGTCCCTTCAGAGACTCTGGGTGTCCATGGATTTGCCTCCAGTACTCCCACAGCCTCTGGAGCTGCACAGACCAGTTCAAATTGTCCTCATCTTGAGATCCAGGTCCAAATCTCCAAATCGATCAGCAAGCCTTCAGTGCCCAAGGCCCTTCAGGTCCCTTCTTGCCCTTAGTATGTTATTTAATCTTGGTTCTGATGCCTGGTTTCCATGAGCCAGTCTCCATCAGCCCACAGCCTGTGTGGGTTCTTCAGCCACTGAGCCCCTTGCTGATGCGCTGCCGTGGTCACAATTCCTGTAGGGTCATCTCCCATGCTTCTCCTTCTCTACAGGGGTGGTGGGAGTGGGTATTGTATGTTTGTATAATCACCTGTAAATTTTAGTAACTTGTTAAATATTCTATATTTCTGCAGTTTCTTATGTTCAAAGCTGCAATATCGTGTTCAACAGGTTTCTTATCTATCCGGTTTAGTCCACTTTGCAGTATAAAAAAGAAAGCATGTGGTCAAGTTCCTCTGTTTGCTACTTATTTGTCTGGTTTGCTGCAGCCACACAGGCTGACCCTGCCTGACCTGTATTACAATGACTGTCAAATAAATGGCTATAACCATAAGATTTCCCCCTCATTCTTGACAACTGAAGAACCTCCTGGACAACATCATCTAAATAAATGCAACCAAAAAATTCAGCACAGCAACCAGGTCCGTAGAGAAAGCGATTTATATTTCTGAATGATCAGTTTTCATTTTACATGTGCTGTCTAACTGCCTGAGGATCTCCAGCATGGGCCATATTAAAACTCAATGCCACTGATATACCGTATTCTCAAAATTGCCATCTATTAGCTTGATGTGTGCAATGTGGCAGATAGACATTACATCAGTAATCTGTACCTTGGTTCAAGCCTAGTATCCAGCATTATCAAAGCCAAGCGTTTTGTACAGAGACAGTACTCACAATTGTCTTGACAAATTTCAACTGCATGTTAAATTATGTTGATAGAGCATGTTGACAGACATCTTACTTTTAATGACTCATGACAGTCTGTAATGTTCTTTTGTATAATTTGTTGGTGTTCTATGAAAACTACTTTGACCCAGAATTGGTTGTAAGGATGACAGCAAGACTCTTGGTAATCTGTTATTACAGAATATAACTGACAGCGCTTATGAAGTCTACGCATGTGCGGTTAAATACAGAAAAATCCTGAATCATTCAGTGATTCCTTACTCTTCTGAAGGAGTGCCAATGAGGTTTTTGCCGAAGAAAATCCTTTTGAAATGTCTGCTTGAAAAGAACTTCATACTTTTTAATATTATCCTTGCTGTATCAACTCTTGAATAGGTTAGGCAAAGTGAATAAGACAACTTTCAACAATGTGCTAAGCCATAAATACTGCTGAGTAGCTTTCTATTCCTGCAAAACAAATTGAATGCTATAGATCCAAATGGGACCATAAACTTCCATGTAATCTGATTTCTATGGAAAATCAAAAGTGAACTAAAATGTTTCATGTCGACTGAGAAATCCCTTGTGTTCATTCCCATGTTGGATACTATTTTTTGGAGACTTATTTGGGTTTGGGTGGCTCATAACAAGCTTTCGAGTTAGTTGAAAAGATAATTTCTGTGTGACTTAAAGGGGATTTCCTTCAGCAGATCGCAGAATCACACTATGAACCTGACTAATGTATAGTCCTTTGAAGTAATGCATTTATCTGTCTCACTATTAAGTTCTCCACCCTTCCTCCCAATGGTAATAGTAAGTTCCACCCCACAACCTTCATTCCACACCTACTGATCCACCAATCACCTGACCCAGTTCTCCATCCCTTCCTTTCCACCATCAATTATTGATCTTCAGCCATCAATAATCCCAGCCCAAGGTCATTCTCAACCACTTTTATCTGACTTGACAATCACCATTCATCACGCTTCCCTTTTCCATCCTCCACATCAGCTGAATCTCATTCCATACCCTTTACTTCATGACCTGATTCATGACTCCCTTCCCCACAACCCTTATGACATATCTATAAGAGGCAGTGTCTCAAGAAAGCAGCCTCTATCCTCAAGGACCCTCACCACCCAAGCCATGCCTTCTTCTCACTGCGAGCATCAGCTTGAAGATGAACACTGAACAGTACAGAAATAGCTTCTTCCCATCTGCCATCAGATTTCTGAGTAGACAATGAACCACAGAAACGACCTCCCTTTCTCTTCTTTTGCACTAATTCATTTAAGTAATTTATAGCAATTTTTCAGCTGTAATCTTGCCTTAAAACACCAAATTTTGTGATGTTCATTACAATAAATTTTGATTTTGATTCTTACTTTTCTCTCCCTGAAATTATCCCACACAACCAAATCTGGCTCCAGCCTGATTTACCCAACTTCATTTGTGCACTCTGCACTAATAGAATATGTGTGAAATCAGTACATACTTAACCAACAAGCATAACCCTGTACAGTCAGAATCAGACATCAGCGCTACCGCCTACATTCCCACTTTGCTCACTGAAAATTCTTCAGTGCAATTGTGTTCTCATCCAGCTAGATGCCACCATTACATCTACACATCAGGGGATTTCTGTAGCCGATATCAGGTTGAAGAGAATGGAGAAAAGCAAGGAGATTCAGAATATCTTTTTGGACAACTCTTTACCAAGATCAGGGCCCTCAGCTAACCACAATTTCAAACTATTCACAACCAAATTTCAAATACACATTCAGGTATTATTCTTTGAACCGATTCCACTCATAGTTTTATTTAAATCATTAAATATGACGCATAGTTTTCTTTTGGTGTATTTGCCTTTACTACTTTTTTTAATGCAAGTGTATTTTTTCTGGTGTAAAACAATATTTGAATTCTTTTATAATTTTTCCCGAATTTGTGTTGTTCATACACAGAGTTACGTGATATCTGGGCAGTGCTAAATCGATCAGGTGTTATCAAGCAAAAAAAAATGCAAATACTGGTAACCTGGAACACAAACAGAGAGCGTTGAAGTATTTGGCAGGTTCATACACTTGTGTATTTTCCTCCTTCCACTATTTGTATCTTCTCCAGACACAGTGCATGGGATTAACAAACCATCAACGGCCTCTCTCACCTGGTATCTCCACTACCTGATATCACCACTATATGTTACCTGAACTCGTACTCTCCACCATATCACTAACATTTCTTTTGTTCTCTCCACCTCTCCCCCTTTCTGCAATTTAAAATAAGTTGGATTTTCCAAATCCAGATGAAAAGGTGATCAGACTAAAATGTTAACTCTTTCTCTGTCCTATGTTGCTGATTGACCTGCAGAGTATTTTAAGCATTTTCTGTTCTTATGACACACAAATATAAACATCAAGACACAAAAATGTCCCTTTAGAACAGGGATGAGGATGAATTTGTTTTCCCAAAGAGTAGTATATCTGTGGAATCCATTGCCGCGGACATATGAGGAGGCCAAGTCATTGGGTCTATTTAAGATGGAGGTGGATAGCTTCTGGATTAAGAAGAGAATCAAGGGTTATGGGAGAAGGCGGTTGTTTAACGTAGTGTTTGTCTCAATGCTATAACAGTGCCAGTGACCCAGGTTCGAATCATCCAGTTTCTGAGAGGTGTTTTTACATACTTCCCATGACATGGCTGCTCCATTCTCTTCCCATCCTCTAAAAACAAAGAATATTGGCTGTAATTCAGCGGCATGGAATGGCCAGAATTGTCTTCTACTGTGTTGTAAACAAATTTGATTGAAAGGCTGGAGAATGGGGTTGAAAAAGACAGTAAATCAGCCATGATGGAAAGGTGGGCAATTTGATGGTCCAAATGGCCTAACTTTGCTCCTCTGTCTTATGGTCTCATCATCAATAATGGCAGAATTACCCATTAGTTCAGCATAATAATACTGAATTATATGTTATTTGATATAACTTATCTCTATTTTCGTTCCAACAGGGAGAGACCTAACAGGTCAATAGAGGAAGCCTTATGCTGAAGACCTGGACATGTACTTGGCTACTTTCTTTCTTCCCTGACTTGAGTTTGAGGTGTCAGATTTCTAGACTTCAGGTTTCAGATTGCTGCACCAAGACCTGGCTAACAGAGTATACTCCTGACCACACTATCTGACCAAATGGTTTCATCATCCATAGACTCCTCCATTCCCAAAAATCGCCTTCTTGGTACCTACCCCTGTGACTGCAGAAAAATGTTAAACTTGTGCCCACACCACTTCCCTCATCCTCATTCAGAGCCCCAAACAGACCTTGCAAAACAACATTTCACTTGTGAGTATGGAGGGGATCATCCAAGTGCTCCTGGTGTGGTCTCCTCTACATCGGAGAGAACTAATTTCATTGAGCACCTTAGCTCTGTTCGCTGGAAAAGTGGTGATCTCCCAGTCGCAACCCATTTCAATTCCCCACTCCACTCTCATGCAAATATGCCTGCCTATGGTCTCAAGCACTGCCCAAATGAGACCATGCACAAACTGGAGGAACAACACGTCATATTCCATCTGGGCTCCTTCCAGCCAGATTGCATTATTATCGATTTCTCCAGTTTCATTTAGGTCACACTCTCTCTCTTGCTTCTCTCCTGCCCTCCTATCCATGTCCACCCATGACCTCTTGGCTGTTGGCCTGTGCTCCTTCTTCTGTTGCTTCTTCTCTCCTTCCCTTGCCTTTTTATTTAGGCATATGTTTGCTTTATGCTCATACATGAGCAAGGGCTCAGGCCTGAAAGGATGGTGACATATCTTTGCCTTCTATGGACGCTGTAGGACATGCAGGTTCTCCATCAATTTTCAGATTCAGATTTCAGATTTATTGTCAGAGAACATTCATGACATCACATACAACCCTGAGATATTTATTTTCCTACAGGTGAGGAGAAATTGACATTTGCACATATTAGTAGTGTAAAAAAAATCTGTACATAGCATATACATGTGAACAAATGAAGAATTGTAAACAGATAATGAATGTAAACAAATTAACTGTGCAATACAGAAAGAATTTTAAAAAATCAATAACATGCACAAGTAAGAGTCCTTAAATGAGTCCCTGATTGAGTTTGTCATTGAAAAGTCTGATGGTGGAATGGTAGCAGCTGTTCCTGAAACCAGATGGTGCGAGTCTTGTGGCAGCAGCGAGAACAGAGCATGCGTGGGGTGATGTGAATCTTTGATGATTTCTGCTGTTTTCTGATCCCAGCGTTACATGTAGATGTTCTCAATAGTGGGGAGGGTTTTGCCTGTGACATCCTGGGCTGTGTCCATTACCTTCTGGGGGGCTTTACAGTCAAGGGTATTGGTGTCCACATAACAGACTGTGATGCAGCCAGTCAGCACACTTTCCACCACACATCTATAGAAATTTGTCAGTGTTTCTGGTGTCATACCAAACCTCCACAAACTCCTGAGGAAGGAGAGGTGCTGACGTGTTCTTTTTTCAGTGCCATTAGTGTGTTGGTTCCAAGAAAGATCCAATGAGATAGTGACACCCAAGAACTTAAATTTGCTCACCCTCTCCACTTCTGATCCCCAGTAATGACTAGATTGTATACCTCTGGCTTTTCCTTCCTGACATCAACAATCAGTTCCTTAGTTTTGGTGACATTGAGTGCAAGGTTGTTGCTGGTATACCATTCAGTCAAGTTTTCAATCTCCCTCCTGTATTGTAATAGAATATATTTGGGGAGATAATTGATAAAATTAGAGTAGATGACATGCATACACACATTTTAAAACAGATCTTATTTGAAACATTGAAGAATTTTCATTCAGTGAACTTTACAGAAACTATGGAGAATGCTATGCACATTCCACAAGTAGGTGCTAATTGAAATCATGTCATCAAATGAATCGACTGGAGACAGGTCATCTGTGTTGAACATTTTTACTAAGGTTCTAACCTTTCTGCAAAGTGCTCACTCAAAGGTCAATGAGAAGTTTTGTTTACCTAAGACAACAGATGGGAGCTATTGTTTGTTGGGGAAGGTGGGGAGGGGGGGATTGCAAGTGAGAGAGTCACATGGGCTTTCTAGCAGTTGGAAGATGAAGAGAGAGACTAAACAGTCATAGCTGAAGCAAGCAGGAAAAGCTTGTTGGAACTGAGACAGAAAGCTCTAGAGCAGTGGATGGCTGGAAGAGCTATATGTCTGATGTTTGTCTTGGAATAAGTGGAACTAAAAGGAACTCTGTAGTAGCCTGAAAGAAAGAGGTTATCATCTGGAGAACCCTGATGGGGTAAGTTTCATCAACAAGACATTGAGGTGACTAATGGTGGTACCTCAGTTGTGGAAATCCTGGAAAAACAAATCTCTCTCTGCAAACCTCCAAAGAACCTTCCTGTGTGGTAAACATTTATCTTTCGAGCATTAAAGCCTGGTGCACTTTATACATGTTAAATTCTGTGCACAGTATAAGAATTGCCTGCAACCAGTGAACTGGAAGAATGAGTAATGAGATTGGACTGTGAACCAAAGAACTCTTCTTCACATTACATACACGTGTGCTTAGAATTAGAATTAGAAGGGGGTAAAGTTGGGTTTAATTAAGTTAATAGAGATAAGTTAAAGTTTGATTCTGTTTTCATGTTTAAAGATAATTAAAAACAACTTTTGTTTAAGTGACTACTTGTCATGGTGATTATCTATTGCTGCTGGGTTTTGGGGTCCTTTAGGCTTGTAACAGTATGCTGACTCATCACCTTTCTTTGTACAACTGTGATATTGTTGGCAAATATGTAGATGGGTGTTATTGTCGTACCAAGCCACACAATCATAAGTGTAATGTGAGTATAGTACAGTGCTAAAATACAGCCCTATGGTGCTCTGGTGGAGATTGTGGAGGAGAAGTTCTTACCAATACTCACTGATTGTGGTCTGGAAATGAGAAAATCCATGATCCAATTACACAGTGGGGTGTTGAGTCCTGAGTCTTGGAGTTTACTGATCAGTTTTGAGAGGATGATGATGTTAGTGAGGGTGAACACCATAGATGTCTGTGATGCCCATTCCCCAATGAGCTGAACACCTTCTATGCCCGCTTTGAGAAGAATAGCCAAACAGTGACTGCTAGAATCAATGAAAAGGCTGAGGACTATGTGATACCTGTCTCTGAGAATAACCTCAGAACATCATTTAAGACTGAATCCTTCCAAGGCCTTAGGCCCTGACAGCTTACCTGGCAGGCATAGTGATAGAGTGCTGCAACCAGGAGGAGTCAGAGATGGAGAGTGTAGCATCTGGGGAATGTTGCATCTTGGGAATGCTGTTGCATCTTGGGTAGCTTCACAATGGATACTTCCACATTAGGTCTGGCATGTGTATGCTCTGCCTTCATGCTGTTTGCTTAGTTAATAAATCTAGTGTTTTAAAAAAAAAGAACCCAAGTTTCTTTGTTGTAATAAAATAAACATCACTTTGTACCAGGAGTGTGCATGGTACCAGGAGTGGAAGAAACAGCTAAGTTCTGCTGTGCACAGGAAATTAAAAAACACAGTGTGCATAGTGAGTAACAGTTGATATCAGCAGTGAAAATATGGAGAGTTTTAAAAATCCTAATGCTGTAAATTGGACTGGAAATATTGAGCACAAGTGAAGGCTGTTTAAGCAAAAGTTCATGCTGTACTTGCAAGCCATTGGAATTAATAATGAACCAGATACATGGAAGATTGCACTGCTACTTATTGTGGCAGGGCCTTAAGCTCTAGAGATTTTCAACACATTTGTTTTTGCCAAGGCAGAAGACCAGAGCAAATTCGACAAGGTTATCAAGATGTTTGATGAACACTGTTCACCAAAGAAAAATAAAGCCTTCAAGAGGTATGTGTTTTGTTTGCAGATGCAGGGAAAGAACTTCAATACTTTTTTAACAGACTTCAAATTAAAAGCAACAACAAGTGATTTTGGATCACTGCAAGATTCAATGATCTATGATCAAATTGTGTTCAGAATTAATAACAAGAAAGTGAGGAAGAGGTTGCTGCATGAGTCAGAGCTTACCTTAGCTGGCGCTGTGTAGATATATCATGCCAGTGAATTAGCTCAGCAGCATGCAAAAAAAACTTGGTGATCGTGTAAAAGCTGTGAAAATGAAGGCATAGCCATAGTCACAGAATTTGGACACACACATAAACAAAATATGAGATACAGGAAATAACAAAAAGATGGAGACATTCAATTGATGCGGCACTAAGCAGGTGACAAAACCATGGCCATTTTACGGAAAAGTATGTAACAAGTGCAAAGGGCAGAATCTCTATGCAAAGAAATGTTTTTCCAAAAGGGAAAATAAAAATAAGTAAAAGTGGACATGTTGTAGAAGACACTGTACACACTATAGAAGAAACTATTCTTAGTAATACACTTTTTGTGAGCATGGCAGTGCCCAAAGTGAACAGTATCAAACAGGATAAGTGGACTGCATTACTGCATACAAATGGTATTAATATTCCTTTCAAATTAGACACAGGGGCAGAGGTCAACTTGATCTCTGAGCGTGACATCATGGCAAAGAAGATAAAGCCATACCTCCATGCAAATCCTATACTGCTCAAAACATACAATGGACAGAGCATTGACATGAAAGGTACATGTAAACTCAAAGTGAAAGTGAAAGTTAAAGATAAAGCGCACCAACTCAGGGTCACAGTAGTCAAAGATGGACGTTATTCACTGCTTGCTGACAAAGTAAGTGAAAACATGAACTTCTTTGGCTTGGCTTCGTGGAGGAAGATTTATGGAGGGGTAATGTCCACGTCAGCTGCAGGCTCATTTGTGGCTGACAAGTCCGATGCGGGACAGGCAGACACGGTTGCAGCGGTTGCAAGGGAAAATTGGTGGGTTGGGGTTGGGTGTTGGGTTTTTCCTCCTTTGTCTTTTGTCAGTGAGGTGGGCTCTGCAGTCTTCTTCAAAGGAGGTTGCTGCCCGCCAAACTGTGAGGCGTCAAGATGCACGGTTTGAGGCGATATCAGCCCACTGGCGGTGGTCAATTTGGCAGGCACCAAGAGATTTCATTAGGCAGTCCTTGTACCTCTTCTTGGTGCACCTCTGTCTCGGTGGCCAGTGGAGAGCTCGCCATATAACACGATCTTGGGAAGGCGATGGTCCTCCATTCTGGAGACATGACCTACCCAGCGCAGTTTGATCTTCAGCAACGTGGATTCGATGCTGTCCGCCTCTGCCATCTCGAGTACTTTGATGTTGGAGATGAAGTCACTCAAATGAATGTTGATGGTGGAGCAGAGACAACGCTGGTGGAAATGTTCTAGGAGCCGTAGGTGATGCCGGTAGAGGACCCATGATTCGGAGCCGAACAGGACTCTACAACACTTTTGTTGACCTCACCAAAGCCTTCGACACCGTGAGTAGGAAAGGGCTTTGGCAAATACTAGAGTTCCTCGGATGCCCTCCAAAGTTCCTCAACATGGTTATCCAACTGCACGAAACATGAACTTAGTCAAGAGGGTGTATCACATTAAAAATGACCAAGCACAGAACAGAGCAGCAGAAATGCTAGACCAATTTACAGACATCTTCAAGGGGTTTGGAGTTCTACCATTCACCTATAAGATATAGTTAAAGGAGGATGCACAGCCATTAAAAGAAAAGCTCAATCTGGAACTTGTCCAAATGACATCACTAGGGTCATAAAGAAACTGGAGGAGCTTACAGAATGGGTGAATTCAATGGTGTCTGTCAAAAAGAAGAACAGTGACCTACACATGTGCATGGACCTAAAAGACTTGAATGCCAATATAAAGAGAGAAACATCGGATTCCAACCAGGGATGAAATTACAAGTGAGATGGCTGGTGCAAAGTTTTCACTAAATTGGATGCATCCCGTTGCTTCTGGCAAATAAAACTGCATAACGATAGCACTAAATATATTGAATACACTGTTTGGCTGATACTCTTGTCTGAGGTGGTCTTTTGATTTTGGAATTTCCTCAGCTCCAGAGGAGCTTCCATTAAAAAAAGGAGACAGAGCTTGGATGGTGGTGGATGCCATTTCCAGGAGCTCCTGTTACACATTGTATTGTTGAATTTAACAGTAAAACATTTGTCAGAGGCTGCCAGTTTGTGTGTCTAGTTATTTGATGCATCAACAAACACTGATGATGAAGCTACAATGTTCTGACTTTGAATTGGTGTAGCGCATGATGAGAGTTACAGAGACAGATGTGAATCTGATCATTGAATCTCTTCCCGTATCTGACATGAAATCCAAATGGATTGCAGCTGAAACAGAAAAGGACAGAGTTCTACAGAAGCTCATCAAGAATCTGAATGAAGATTGGCTTAGAGGTGAATGTCAGTCATACTACAACATCAGAGCTGAATTGAGTGTTGTCAATGGGCTTCTACTCAGACAGAGCAGAATTGTCATTCCTCAATCACTGAGACAAGAAATACTGAAAAGGGTGCATGAGGAGCACCTTGGAATTGAAAAATGCAAGAGAAGGGCCAGAAATGCTGTTTATTGGCCAGGGATAAATGCTGACATTGACAAGCTGTGTGACCTGTTTAAAACATCTCACAAAGAGGATAAAAGAATCCATGATAATAAATAATGGGACTGATCTCTTCCACATGGATGGAATGAATTACTTGCTGGTTATTGATTATCTTTCGAACTATCTGGAGATTGTAATACTTCCTAGCATATCTGCTGCTTGCGTGAATCAATATATGAAACTGATCTTTGCAATTCTTGGAATTCCTCAAATTGAGAATGGACCAGTCGTAGAAAATTCCAGAACTTTGCGGAAGAGTATGATTTCTAATGCGTGATTTCAAGTCCTCTCCATCCACAGTCAAATGACAAAGCAGAGGATGTTCACATAATTAAACAGTTGTTCAAGACAGTGGCTCAGATCTATATTTAGCTCTAGTGCAGTGGTTCTCAACCTTTTTCTTTCCACTCACATAACAGTTTAAATATTCCCTATGTCATAGGTGCTCTGTGCACACTCTTGATACAAAGTGATGTTTATTTTGTTACAATAAAGAAACTTGGGTTCTTTTTTTTTAAAACCCTAGATTTATTAACTAAGCAAACAGCATGAAAGCAGAGCATACACATGCCAGACCTAATTTGGAAGTATCCATTGTGAAGCTACCCAAGATGCAACATTCCCCAGATGCTACACTTTCCATCTCTGACTCCTCCTGGTTGCAGCACTCTATCACTATACCTGCCAGGTATGCTGACAGGGCCTGAGGCCTTGCAATTTGTAAGGAACAATCATTTAAATTACATGCAAATCTCACTGTTCAACACAGGCTTTGTCAAAGGTGTCCTTAAGCAAAGGAAAGAAAATGATTAGAAATGTTGCATGGTTCTTCCAAAGTTCCAGGGAAGATTGGAAGATTAGGAAGACTTGGATTATATACGATGGAGTTTAGAAGGATGAGCGGAGACATGATTGAGGTATTTAGGATTATCAAAGGGCTTGACAGGGTGAAATCAGAGTACATATTTCCAATGATGGGAGGGACTAGGACTAGAGAGCATACTTTAAGGACAGGGAAGGCCATTTAAAACAGAAATGAGAATTTTTTTTTACCCAGAGAATTGTGGATCTGTAAAATGCCTTGCCACAGAGGGTGGTGGGGGTGGATTTGCTGGATAGATTTAAGAGAGAGTTGGATAAGGCTCTTGTGGGCAAGGGAATTTAAGGGTTATGGGGATAAGACTGGGATTGATTATTGAAAGAGAAAGAGCAGCCATGATCCAATAAATGACTGACAGGCCAATTGGCCTATTCCAGCACTTATTGTCTATTGTCTAAATTCCAGAATAATGCATTTCAGAGAATGGAAAGGAAGCATTTGCAGGAATAAAGTGATATTTTTACAAAATAGCCTTCTTAAATTTGAAAGGACATTGATATGAAATCTTAAGCTGAGAGAATTCTATTCCCTCAAATTGAGATACATATTAGGCCCTTATATAGAGTGAAAAAAATGCAACCATAAAAGCAGAGATTCTCTACCCTTATGTCGCAGAATTCACCATCATAAATGATGAGCAGCTCCAAGGCGTCGACTCCAATCCCTCTTCAACCTAGTGTCAGCGATGGAGTGGAGTGGAGTGCTCTATCACGCATCATAAATGTACAGCCACTGCAAGCGGTTGGCTGGGGCAGGCTGGTGATGTGATAATGGGGTCGGCCTGCGACCCAGGATCTAACAAAGTTGTTTAGTGAATCTGTGCTAAACTGTTCATGTCAGGCAGAACCCTGGGTAATTCCTGCCAACATTTGTCTAATGAGCCTCCCCTGAGGTTATTGCTCTTGTGGCTACCTGTGCTAGATCCTCCACCCCCCCCCACCCCCCCTCCCCAACCCTGTACGCAAGGGGGAGTTTGCTTCCTCTCAGGGATGCATGCACTGGACTCCAGTTTTGGGCTGACTTCATGCCGTGGACCTGGTCTCTAATAATCACCCTCCCCCCCCATTCTTTCCGTCCCCCACAAGTCACCCCACCCCCAAGAGAGAGCTCTGCAGTCGGCGATTGCTGAGACGGTGCATTAGTTCACTAGTTCTCCTCTCCTACGGTACTGGTCTCTATTAAAAATGATCAATGGCCGACTTTGTTAACCATAATCCCACATGCAGCTGGAACTGCTCTGCATTTCTTAGAGTGGCTCCAGCTGCATGGTGGATTATGGATAACGAAGACAGCCATTGCTCACTGCATATTTATGCCGTCATGTTGACAGGCAGCACCACGGCAAGAGTCGCCCCACCTACAGTAGCTCCGGAGGATGCACTGTGGCAGCGCTTTGCATAAGGGGACGCTGGAGCAGCCTTTTGGGGCTGCTCTATAAAAAAGGTAAGTTCTCATTTTTCTCCGTGGATGGAGCTGGCTTCGAAGAAGAGGCCCTCCATAAAAACACCTATTGACTACTCTCATTTTATAGTAGTTTCTTCTTTGTTGAAATCACAATAATTAAACAAAAGTTTGCTTCAGGTTCAAACAGCAATGTGTTCATTTAAACTTTCACTAATTAAAAAATAAACATTGAATATTTAACAGGAGATTCAGCAGTAATTGGTGCAAGATAATCCTGTTGTCATTTGTTGTAATGGAAACAATGGTCTCAGCTACACTGATGTAAATAGTCCTTGATCTTTTGACCCTCATATTGAACCTACTGACAAACTGTTCAACTGACTGATGTAACACACTCTTTGATAGTCAGTTCTTATTACCATTGTCTGTTGATGTCTCTTGATTCTAGAGATGCGAAGTTTAATCGATTGCATCCTAAAGCTGATGGAAACATTTCCTTTTCCCCACAGCCTTTCTCCACTTTTGAAATCATGAAATAGTTGGCAAGATGGAAACTAAAATAGGTCTTCAACAACAAGCCTTGACCATATCTAATGTCCTGCGGGTTTTTTTTTCCCCTGTTGAATCTTTTCCAATACCAGCAGATCTCCTGCATCAGTGATCGAAGAGTTACTGTGGATGTGTTGCAATGCAACAAGTAGAGAAAGTGGTTCAGAAACAAAGTATCGCATGCACAAACGTGCACATATACACATTTGGAATTGGTTACAGGTTTAATGGGCACACCAGCAATAATCTCTCTACCCCAGATCATGCATAATGAACCAAAGAATCTACTGCTTATTTTAGATTGGCCTGATTAATTATGAAATAAATATTAGTATTCAAATTAGAAAAATGCACTCACAAACTATTAATAAATATACAAACTATCAAGCAACAACTTATGCTATTGAATATCTGTGTGTGCGTGTGCATGCTGGCTTTGTGAATATTGTAACGTAGCAAAGTAGCCATGAAAGCAGGGAAGAGTTGTGAAGAAGGGAAACATTAAAGCCTGAAGGCACCATTGTTAAAGTAGAAGCACAATGTTGGAGAAACTCAGTTGTTAGTTCGCATGTTTTACATTTGGTCAGTACAGAGAGGCACGTGGACAGGTGGTGTTGGGGAAAATGCAGAATAAGAAAGGGGATAAATCACCGAAGAAGTCAATCAGCAAAGCACAATATTTCCCAACGCAATTAATTTTAAAGCATTGTGCAGAAGCAGATGGAGTTGTTCCATATCATCAAACTGCTTGAAGGGCTCAGGCTCCAGTCATGTGTTCAGACAGCTTTTGCAGTAGGGAGGGAACAAAGAAACCTCTCTCACTACAATCTGTCCACCATTTAGCTGCTTGACTGGATTTCCTACTTGATCCATAATGACTGAATTTCTGGCCAAAGGCTGTCAGAATGCACATCATTAAATGATCCAAATGCACCAAGCGACCACCCACGGTGAGGAATATCTTCTAAAGTAACTAAGTGGATTTACCTCTGGCAAGGTTATGAAAGGGAAATCCAGACTGACACGAACAGTTGCCAACAGAGAGCTTTGCGATTTTAAATAAACTGAACCTCCTTAAATGTAGTGAACTTCAATATAATTTTAAAAATAAGTGCCTATGAGACTGTTTGAACAAATGAAGAGACCATAACTCTTGCTGGTTATGCAGAGATTTACCAGAAATGGATGAGATTCCCTTGCTGAGAAATGGCAGTAAATAGCAAGTTATTTATTTCACAAGCATTCCACTAATATGCCTGCTGAATAAGCTTTTCTTCTGTGTTGTGTACTCAACACTAACTGCAGTGCAAGGGGATAGGAACAGTCAAGTCATTTCAAAGTAGAACATGATATTACAACAAAATGTGGTTATTTAAGAGAAAAATTAGATCTAACATGTGTACCTCTTTGTTAGTTTCTTCCATTAAATGAAATCTTATTTGAGGAATATATTTGCATCATATTAAAGACAAATCATTTAAAGTGCTCGTACAGGCAGCCCCTGGGTTACGAACGTCTGGATTACGAACAACATGTACTTATGAACGGCTGTTCCCCAATTCGAGCGCACGCATAAACGTGCATAATGCGCATGGTGTGCTTTGGGCCCCCAATTCACGCATGGGTATAATGTGCATAATGTTACCTCACGAATGCTAAATGGTAAATAAGAACCATAAGTACCTCTTCCCCCTTATGTAAAAATTCTGCTTGTAGACAGATCCAGGTCACGGAGCTCATTCGTGACCTGGGGACTGCCTGTACTAAGAGACCCATCCCAGTCACATCTGTTCTCCACCTTTCCATCAGTCAGTTTGAGCTTGAAAACAAAACTTCCAGATTTAGGAACAGTTTCTTTCCTGCTGCAATGAGACTCTTGAACCAACCTCTCATTAGTGAAAGGTGGTGTTCTTGCGCATCTTAATGTACTTGTCTCCACACTCTGTGTTTTGTCTTGTAACACAGTAACTGAATTCTTTGATTTATATAACACCCCACCCTGCACTTCTGGTTTATTATTGAACTACCTGCTGTACTTAATTATGAATGCAAAACAAAGCTTTTTACTGTCTCTCAGTACATATGTCAATAAACAATTTGATTCAACAGAGAGGTGGTGGAATTGCAAGAAGTATAACATTAATGAAAAGCCTTGATCAACAGACATAATTAAAAGCACAAAAAATACAAAACCTATTTGCAGGTCTGAAGAAAAATGAGCCAACTTTGTGAATTTACTGTAGAGACTCAATGAGACCAACAAACCTAAAGATTTCTCCCAACATTGAGGACAAATGAGAAACACCAAGGCTTCAGATGCTGGATTCTTGAACAGATAAAGGATTGCTGGAAGAATTCATCAGGCCAGACAGCATCCATGGGTAGAAATGGTCAGTCAAGATTTTGGGTTTGAACCCTTTCTCAAAACCTTACCAATTCTTGACAAAGGTTTCAGACCCAAAATTTTGACTGATAATTTCTACCCCATGACGTTGATCGAACTGCTGAGTTCTTCCAGTAATTCTTTGCCTGCTCATAGAGGGGACACTTCCTGCTGCAAAACATGTCCCAACATCTCCTCTCTCATCTCTATCCAGGGTCACAAACAGACCTTCCAGGTGAGGCAGAGCTTTACATGTGCATCGTCCAAACTAATATATGCATTTGTTGTACTTGGTATGACCCTCCTCTAGCACTCTGTGGGTCCAAACTTGAACTTCCTGCAGTTAACCTTTGCAATTATTCTCAGCATTCCCACACTAACATCTCTATCCTTGGCCTCGTCCATTGTTGGAGTCAGGCTATGCGTAAGCTTGAGGAACAACACACCACATTTTTTGCTGGACCACCTTATACTTAAAGAAATCAACAGATTTTTTTTCTAATTTTACTCAACCCCCACCTCCATTTTCTTGACCGACTCCTGTTCTTACTTTTTTTCTAATTTCTCTTCTCCAAGTCATCCCTCCATCTCTCTGACTCTCCTCAGCTCATTTCCCCCTTCACATATGTAATATTACCCCCTTTTTACTTTAGACTCAAAAGGGCCCCTAACCTAAAACATCCACTGACCATTTTTACCATGGATGCTGTCTGACCAGCTGAGTTTCTCCTGCAGTTCAATTTTGTTCACTCAATTTTGCTTCGATCTTTTGATATTTTAAAGCTCAGGGCACTAAAATTCATATGTAGCCACTTGTGGGCCTACCCACCAGACCATGGCATGAACCTTTCCATAATGGATTCCAGAAAATAATACATGGCCATGTGCGTTCATAATGCTGGCTGAGATTACAATGTTCAGTCATCTTGCTACTACTGCTTTGAGAGTATTATTGATCCTATCTTTACAATGTAATCTTGTTACAGTGTCTCAAATTTCTACCGATGTACCGTGGAGAGTATTCTGGCTGGTTGAATCACTGTCTGTAATGGAGATGGAAATGTTCAGGACAAGGGAATACTCCAGAGGGTGGTTAACTCAACCTGCGGCATCATGGGCAACTTCACTCCGTCGAGTACATTTACGAGAGGCGATGGTTTTGAATGCAACATCTATCCTCAAGGACCCCCATCATCCAGGCCATGGCCTCTTCACTCTGCTACCATTAGGAAAAAGTACAGGAGCCAAAAGATGAGCACTTAGTGGCACAAGCTCAGTTTCTTTCCATCTGCCATCAGATTCCTGAATGAATAATGAACTACAGACACTGTCTTACTTTGAATTTTAGTTGCACTATTAAGGTGGTTTCATGTGAATGTTTTGCTCTGTGATGCTGCCAAAAAACAACACATTTTGTCACATGTTCACGACAATAAATTCTGATTCTGAAATAGTATTTCACATGACAGATCAGTCATAAGTGCATTCTGAAATTGACACTGTAATTCCAAAGTCATTGAATTCCAATATTTTATTAAGAATGTAATGTTATATTAATAAACCTGAAATTTAGATTGATATGTTTCAGGTCACAGAAATTCCTCAGATCTATTTTATTTGGAAATCAGATTGTCTACGACAATAATCACTGCACATCTACAAATAAAATTGGACAACAAATCATTTTAAAATATTTTCTTCCTGAAAAAAAAATTGGGGATGATGAACGACAACTTCAAGTTGAACAGAAAAATAATTTCAGATTTACTGTATCACATAGGAAGTTGGAGAAACATTAAATTAATGTTTAATTAATTTCATACGTCTACTCGCATAATGATGCTGACACATTGCATTAGTTCAACTGACCTGAAAATGTTTTGCCACTGAGTTTCATTTATACTCAGCATCTGATGCCTTTCATGTCAATGACCAACAATAGTCGGCCAGCAATGATGCATTCCAGTTGCCCTGATAACCGCTTTTCCATGTCCTGGTGAAACCTTTCACCATATTTGTCACTGACTGTACCAAGATCAGCAGGGAAAAAGTCCAGGTACAAATGCTGAATATGAATTTTCAATGACAAGTTGAACTTCATGATTTTGTCTGCTTGAAGTCGACTTAAAGAGACAGAAAATTACAAAAAATAGGTTATATCTAAAAAAAATGGTACATGATAGGATGGAGATTTTCAATGATCAGTAGCCAAAATTCCATTAAATATACCCCAAAATGTTCAGTAAGCAAAATCTTCAGCGCCCAATATAATTAGTTGTCCACATGTCTTGGCAGATGAGAGAAGGACCACAACAAATTAACAATTAAAACTGGAATGAGCTGGAGGCTGTAGTTTGTGAAGCTACCATTCTGACAGTTACAGAGATGGAGCTTATTGAGAAAGGGATGGGGAGTGCCTTGAAAATGAAGAGTCCTGTCAAGACAAAGTAATTATTGATTAAAAGGCAAAGAATTTGAAGGTAATAATACAAGTAACAGTTAAAGGAAGAATTTCTAAAGATGTACAAAAATTGGTGGACACTTGTAGGTTACACCTTCTACTGGATGGAATAGGGTCAATAATTTAGGCTAATTCTGTGTACTCTTCAGTCTTAAATTATTTATTATTACAAATCAGCTCAAATGTTTGGATTCAAATGCAGAGTTGCTGCAGATGCTGGAATCTGGAGTAAAATCAATCCACCGGGAGACACTCGGCAGATCATCTGCAGAGTTATGGCCTGAGTTTTGTAGCTAGGGAAAGGCTGCTAAGCTCAAGATAATGTTCCAATTTACTCACAAATCACAGCATAAAGATCTTGGAAGTCAGCCCATCCATTCAGCAAGACCCTGCATGGTGTGGGTTCTTCCATGCATAGGGGTCATCAATCGATGGAGCTGAATAAGCCCCATCCCCCCCAAACCAAAACAGTCAATAAATCTTTGACATGCCATTGGCTTAGGCAGCTGGTTATGAATATCTGTAAATATTTCTGGCACTTAGTAATGTTCCAAAATATTTTTAAATGATCAAAATCCAAAACTTTATTAGATAGGAAACACTTGAAAACATTTAAACAGATATAAAATTAGCTTGAAAGTTGTAAAAATACTCCTTATTCTCTGGCTGCTATTCCCCCCGACTGAAATAAATTCAGATGACACATCTTACATCAGGTCCAAACTGACACAGGTTGCTCATGAAGAATCCCAAGAATAAATGCTGGGGGACTGTCACGACTTCACACTCTATCCAAGTTGTGCAAATCCAGAATCAAAGCAGAGCCCGGAAAGTGCCATTGAATCGCTGTCAGCAAGTTCAGGACTTCTACCTTCACATTCATGGAAATCTTGAATACACTGCCAATTATATGGGGAAATGTAGGCAGCTTCTCACAAAATCAAATTCAATCTCATTCCATTGACATAGCACAAACAAGTTTCAAGGTGTGCGAGCAATCAATATTGTGAAGATGATTAGTGATGGTTGGTGAGAGATTGTTAGCAGCCTCTCAGCAGCGGACTGTGATTAGCATCTCTCTCCAACCTGAGTTCAAATCTGCTCTCTGCATTCAGAGGTCACGTGAGCGGGAAGTGCAGTGGTGGCCAAAAGTCTGCTGCTGTTGGCAGACGTCCACCTCATTTGTCTGAGATTTTGTGGATGCCTCAGACCCTGTTTGACTTTTATTCCCCTATTCAAAACAGTCATCTTTGAAATGTTCTCATAAGAAAGCCTATTACCGATGAGATTTTTAATTTTTATTTAAGCAGACAGTAGGAAACACTAGAATGTGGTTGTTTAGGATGAAAGATTAACAATATGTGTGAAGTGTATGTGGCTCTGGGATAAATCTCTCTCTTCTAAGCCAGAAGGTCATACTTCAAGTCTAACTCCAAAGACTTGAATACATAATTCAGGCTGACACTTTGGGTGAATTGCATTGTCTTTCAAACGAGGCCTTAAATCAAAGTCCCATCTGTTTTCCCAACCAACTGTAAAAATCCTGTGATACTAAATGAAGAACAATAAACACAGCTCTCAATTTGAAATTATTTTCAGCAATTCCCCCTGTACACACACAGATTTACCATGCACAATATTCACTCAATTTTTCACTCATGTCCTGTAGAAAGGCATAAACCTCATTATATTTTCATATTGCTGCAATTCTTAAGATTCTTAGCAATGGGCTTTTGGCACATTTATATAATCCCTTTCTTAATATTTCATCTTTGTTCATTCACGACCTAGCTCCACCATTTGATCTGAATGCCGATTGCAAATGTTCATTCTCTTTATGTGCCTCACCACTTCTTAATATTGGTCCTAAAATTGGCTTTATTTATGAAAGACAATCTTCCCTTTTCTACCCATGTAGTTATGAAAACAAATATTAAATGCAACATACATGTAATAATATTTTATACTTGAATAAGATCACTTTCCAGATATATCTTTTTTTAATAGAGAAATATAATTTAAAAATTCCTAATGGCTCCAATATTGAACTGCACAAAGCTTTCATGAATATTTGGTTGATCTTTTAACCAGGAGGCATGTTTCAAAGCTCCATATGAACAGAGCAATGTATAGCCTCTCAGAGTTCTCCAAATATTGCACATTGCACAGGGCGACACTCAGGTGACCATCTCTGACACCTGTAGCATTAGTCAAGAGTTCCTTTCCGACAGGACAAGATGATTTTGTGCACATATTTCTGAAAGGGGTGGGATATGCTGACAGAATAATCAGTGAAGCAGATGAATCCTGGACTTCCTAAATAGAAGCAACACTAAAGTGAATTTCTTGAAAACCAAAACTATATCTTGAAAACCAAATCTAAAATAAAAACAAAAATTGTTGGAAGCAGGCAGCATCTGGAGAAAGAGAAAGAGAGTTCATGCTTCAGATCAAGAATTCTTCCTCAGAATAGTTCTGACAAAGAGCCTTGGACCTGCAGTGTTAAATCTCTTTTTCCACAAATGTAGCCTGACCTCCTTGGTATCTCCAGGGTTTTCTGTAGTTACCTTGAACCTTTTCAAAACTTCACCATGGTTTAAAAGGGAGTTGAGAGTCTAAGAGGATGGAGAAAAGATTTACTAGATTGTTTTCAGGGATGAGAGAGATCAGATGGGAGATTATAATTTGAATTACAGGTACTGGTATTTTCTCTAGGCAGCAAGGAAGATAGAGGGGAGATTCAGCAGAAATGCAGAAGATCATGACAAGTTTATAAATGTGCCAAAAGTCCATTGCTATCAGTGATAAGCTGTTCCCAACAGTATATGATACAAATAAATATTTAAAACAGAAGACAAACATTTATGTGAGTTCAAATTGATAATCACCAAAAGTGGTTGAATCACTTAGAAAGTGAATTAAATTCAGACATACTACATACATGCATACAGCATGGTAACAGGCCCTCCTGGCCCACAAGCCAACACCACCCAAATACCCCTCTTAACCTACAACCCCCATCCATTTTGAAGGGTGGGAGGAAACTTGAGCACCTGGAGAAAACCCACACAGACATGCGGAGACCATACAAATTCCTTACATACAGTACCAGATTCAAACTTGGTTGCTCGTGCTACAAGAGCATTGCACTAATGATGGAGAAAACTAATTTACAGAATTCTAAGAAAGCGCAGGACAATGAGAATGCCTGAATTGCTCTAGCAGAGGCATAATGCACCAGATAGCCCTATCCTGAACTATAGCAGTTCTACGATTATTTTAGCTTTGTATTCTGATGTTTGAATACATTTGCAGATTTTGCATTAATAATATACTTGTCTCCAAAGCTTCCAAATCTTTTTGTTCATTTCTTATCTACTTCATCATTAATAGGTGATATACATACTCCATGACTTCCTATGTGTAGTGTACATGTCTCGTTACATCTCCTCCACCATTCTTCTACCCATTTAAATTAGTTTATCAGACTCATCTTTTTTTTCCATTCCTTCTTTCACTAATGGCCAATTTCACCACTCAACATTGAGTTTGAGAGAAGATATTAATATAAATTTAAATATTCATCCTGTTCCTGAGGCATTCCAATCATGAAGTCCATCCTCTGACTCTCTCACCGTCTCCCTAATGAACGCTCCTTAAGGAAAACATTCCTTCATGATCATTTGCCCTAAATATGTCATATAATAGGGGCTATGCCTTGTAATTAATTTCCTAAATTAAATTCCATTAAATTCAAAGGAGGAACAATTTGAAAATAGAACAATGCAGCAAAAGAACAGGCCCTTGGGCCCATGTGTCTGAGCGAAACGTGATGCCCAGATCAAATTCTGCTGCTTACACTTGATAGATATCCCTCCATCTTGTCTTATTCATGTGTCCATTTAAAAGCCTCTTAAACATTACCATAATATCTGCTTCTACCACTACTCCTGTCAGCCCATTCCAGGTGCCTACCATCCTCTGTGTAAAATATTTGCTCTGTACATCTCCCTTAAACTTCCTCCACTTCACCTTAAACATATGTCCTCCAATGTGTGATGTTTTTGTTCTGGTGGAAATATACTAACCCCATCCTATCAATTCCTCTTGTGATTTTATACACATCTATCAGGAGACCCCCCGACCCCCCCCAAAGTATCTTATGCACCAGTGTGCTGGTGCCCCATTGAATCTGCTTACCTCAACTTCATTTTGTCCTCCCTCATCCAGTTCCTACCTACCGACATCTCTGATACTTCACCTGTCCTCCATCACTTCAACACATTCCAGTTCCCTGAAATTTACTGCCTCATATTTTACCAAGGACATCTAATCTCTTTACACCTCAATCCCTCATGCCAAAGGCCTCAAAGCCCTTTTTTCTTTCTCAACAATAGACCCAACCAGTGCCCCTCCACCACCACCATCCTCCAGCAGGCAGAACATGTCCTCACCCTCTATAACTTCTCCTTTGACTCATTCCACTTTCTCCAATTCAAAGAGGTAGCCGTGAGTATCTACACAAGCCCCAGCTATGCCTGCCTTTTTGTTGACTATGTGGAGCAGATCTTGCTACAAGCCTACACAGGAAAGGGCCTTCAACTCTTGCTCCACTACCTCGATTACTAATTTGGTGCTGCCTCATGCACCCATGATGAGCTCAACTTTATCCATTTTGCTGCCAACTTCCACCCCGAGCTCAAATTCACTTGTTTCACCTCTAGCAACACTCTCCCTGTCACATTTGTGGCCCGAAATGTGAAGTTAATAAAACATCTAACACAAGTTTTATCATGTAAACTTCTCAGTGGCTTTATTCTCCCGTTTTCCTTTGTTCTCCTGCTTGTGTTTTTATCTCTCTCTCATACCACGTGACTTCCGGTACATCTCATACATATTCATTATCATGACATCCCTCCTTTAATCAGAAATAAACTTTATCTTCAATTACCAATATACCTCGGAAACCTACAAACATCGTAACTAATGGTAATACTATAACTCAACTACATAAAATCTACTTCCTACAGCACTCATACATGCACTTTATGATATAAGATTAAATACTGTCCCAAAGTTCTTATTAAAACTATGGCACAAAGTCTTCGTATCGTTTGGGCGCTTTCCGGTTTCGTTTCGGCCTGCCTGCGATATTGTCATCGCTTCTCGGTTGTTCACTCTCAGCGTCGGAAATACTGCTCGCCACGGCTTCGGGTGTTTCTGGCGCTCTAGTCAGGAGTGCTGGTAACTGCCTCTGGAACATCATCAGGTCTCTCAGTTTCAGCATCTCGTATTGGCCTTTCAACCTCTTCGCTCGATGTATCTCTGGACTGGTACCTTTTTACACCTGATACATTTCTCTTATACAGGACTCCAGTCGGAGACTTGACTGTCACCATACTGCCACTTCTGGATACGACAGTATAGGGTTGATGGTAATAAGGTGTGTCTAGCTTACCACCAGTTTCATGCCTCACTAGAACATTATCTCCTGGCATGATGTCTGAGTACTTGGCTCCACGTTTCGAATCTGTGTACAGCTTTGCTGCACCTTTCTTTTCAGCATCGTGGTCCCTCATCTCCTGGTCATCTCGGATTTCCTTTATTTCTGGCATTTTTGTGCGGATTTTTCTCCCAAAAAATGCTTCTGCAGGACCTTTTCCAGTGGTTGCATGAGGCGTTCCTCGATAGACAGCCACATAAGATAGCAATGCTTCTCGCCAATTTTGTCCTTCTGCATGTGCAATCCTCAATCGTTTTTCAATGGACTGATTTTGTCTCTCTACTTCTCCGTTGGCTTGCGGCCATTTCGGAGTTACTTTATGATGGTGGATACCTGTGGTCCTCATGTATTCTGCAAATGTCTCTGAAATGAATTGTGGACCATTGTCAGAGTATAATGTAACAGGTAATCCATATCTTGCGAATATCTCTGCTAATGCTTGTATTGTTTTTTCAGTGGTTGTGGACTTCAACACCACGTACTCATAGTATCTGCTGTAGTAATCTATCACTACCATAATTGATTCACCCGTCGGTAAAGGTCCAAGAAAATCAACAGCTACGTCGATCCATGGTCCTGTCGGGAGTTGCGTACTCCGGATCGGTTCTGGCGGATTACTCCTACTTGTGATTTGACATCTGTGAAAAGTTTTAACAAATTTCTCTGCGTCTTTATCACAACCTGGCCACCATACCTTGGTCCTGAGGTTTTGCTTGGTACCAACAATACCTAGGTGTCCTTCATGCGCTAAGGATACGATCTTCGGTCTCAATCTTTGCAGTATCACCAATCTGCAACCTCTTAATACACACTGTCCGATGCAACAAAGTTCGTCTCTAATGGGAATGTAAGCCTTGTGAGTACACTTGTCCCATTGTCCACTCTGTATGCATTCTCTTACTTCCATGAGTTCTGGATCACGTTCGGATTCTCTCTCGACTTCCTTCGTAGTCATAGCTTTCGGTGTCGACTGAATAGCTACGAAGCGTACAAAGCTCTCTGTTTCTGTTCCCAATTCTGACTTGGATTGTGGACCTCCATCCTTCACCAATCTGGACAGCGGATCTGCAATGTTTGTTTTCCCTGCAATCTGGATTACTTTATATTTGTAGGGTTGTAGTCTGAGTACCCATCTCTCTATTCTGGCACATGGTTTGGATCTAGGTGCATAGATCACCTCTAATGGCTTATGATCTGTCATGAGTTCAAATTCAATGCTGTATAAATATGCATGGAACCTCTCACAGGCCCATACAAGTCCGAGTGCTTCTTTCTCTGTCTGAGAGTTTCTTCTTTCCACATCTGATAACGATCTGCTGGCATAGGCAATGATTCTTGGTCCTCCATCATGCATCTGGACCAACACGGCTCCTAAACCAACCGGGCTGGCATCCGCTATGACTTTGGTTGATGCCGCCGGATCGTAATGTCCAAGAGTTTTTGCATCTGTCAGGCTTTGCTTCAGCGCTGTGAACGCTTTCTTCTGCTCAGATCCAAAATGAAATGGTACACCTTTCCTGGTTAGTTTCCTTAGTGGTTCTGCCACTGTAGCGAGATTAGGAATGAACTTTGCACAAAAATTGACCAATCCCAGGAAATTCCTCACCTCTGTTGCGTTCTGAGGTGCACGTGCCTCTGCAATAGCTTTCACCTTGGCCTCTGCAGGGTTTGGTCCTTCCCGTGTAGTCTGTGTCCCATGAAGTCCATTTCTGACACACCGAACTGGCACTTATTTCCATTCACGGTAAGGCCTGCCTCCTGTAGTCTAGATAGTACACGCCTCAACCGTTTGTCATGCTCTTCCCTCGTTGGTGCATGGACTATGATGTCGTCAGAAATGTTGGCAACACCAGGAATGCCTTGAATCACTCGATGGATTTCATACTGGTAGATCTCCAAAGCTGCATTAATTCCAAATGATAGTCTCTTGTAACGATACAATCCACAGTGAGTCACAAATGTTGTCACATCTCGGGAACCTGGATCCAGCTCTAATTGATAATAGCCCCATTTCAGATCAATTTTTGAGAATACCTTGCTGGTAGTTAGTTCTTGAAGTATTTCCTCCACTGTTGGTATAGGGTGTCGTTCTCTAATTATAGCTTCATTGGCCATTCTCATGTCAACACATAGTCTTATGTCACCCTTTGGTTTGGGCACAATCACTACAGGACTGACCCATTGTGTCGAATGTTCCACCGGTTCAATAATGTCTTGTTCGATCAATTCTTTAATTTTGGCTTCGACTTTCCCACAAAGTCCAAACGGAGTTCGGCGCATTGGTTGTGCCTTGGGTTTGACCGTTTCATCTACCGCTAGCTTCAATTGTCAACCTTTCAGCTTTCCTACTCCTTGGAAGACTGCGGGGAATTCTTGCTTCATATCCTCGTATGAATGAATTGAATTGACACAAGCTCCAATATGAAGTATTGCCAGGTCTTGCGCTCAGCAATGGTTCTCCCCTCTCTTCTATGACCATAAACTCTGCTTCGGTGTACTTATCTCCAGCTTCAACAGTTGCAGTAAAACATCCAATGGTCTGCAATGGCTTGGTTGCTGTGTATGGATACAGTTTCTTGAAACACTTCTTTGAGGTACAGATGATCTTTTTCTTTTTCAACTTCTCCCATAAATGTCGATCAATCACATTACTGTCACTGCCTGAGTCTACAATGACCTGCACTGTCACTCCACCAATGATCACTGGGACCTTCTCATGATGTACTTCATTCAACGTGAATTGGTAACAACTCTGTTCCTCCTGGGTATCATCATCGTCACCATCTATCTGGCGAATGGTATCTTTCTTTCCAGGATACTTTCCTTTCCCCCAGGCTTTGCCTTTGGAAGTTGTACTCTTCCTCTTCTGGTCTGCATTGGACTTGCTTTTGCACTTCTTTGCAAAGTGGTCCTTACCTCCGCACTTTCTGCAAACTTTGCCTTTGGCCGGGCAATATGGGTCTTTTCCAAAGTGACCTCGGTTTCCACATCGATAACACTCCACATCCTGTGTCGACGTATATCTTGGCTGATTATGGCGATGTGAGAGCCTCTTAATTTGCTGGCTTGAGTTGTCTTTCAGGGACATGGTATGAAATTGCCCTTCAACAGCCTCTAATGCAGCAGCAATGGTTAAAGCATCGGTGAGTTCCAACTCACTCCCTCTTTCCAGTAGATGTCTTCTGACGCGTGGGTTCGAATCCCATCCTCGTCACCAATGTCACATTTGTGGCCCGAAATGTGAAGTTAATAAAACATCTAACACAAGTTTTATCATGTAAACTTCTCAGTGGCTTTATTCTCCCATTTTCCTTTGTTCTCCTGCTTGTGTTCTTATCTCTCTCTCATACCACGTGACTTCCGGTACATCTCATACATATTCATTATCATGACACTCCCCTTTATCAATCTCTCTGTCAACATCTCACGAGACAAAAAACTCGACAAATATCTTCTACAAACCCACCAACTCCAACAACGACCTCATCTATACCCTGTCCCCTGTAAGGATTCTAATCCATTCTCTCAATTCATCCATCTCTTTCGCGTCAGTTCACAGGTCAAGGTCCTCCATGCCACATTATCAGAGATGTCCTCCTTCTTCAAATCATGTGGCTTCCACTCTACCACAATCAATTCGGTCCTCATCCACATATCCTCAATTACCCGCACATCTGCCCTGGCCATCTCCACTCCCATGCGCAACAAAGACAGGATTCTCTTTGTCCCCACCCACCACCCAGCTAGCCTCTGCATCCAACATATCATCCTCCATCACCTACTTGGTGATCCCACTACTAGATACATCTTCCCTGCTCCTCCCCTCATTGCCTTCTGCAGGGCCCACTCCCTCTGTGACTCCCTTGACAACTTCACCCTTCCTGCCAATGGCTCTATTGGCATCTACCCTTGTGATTGCAAGTTGTACACCACTTACGCCCACACCTCCTCCCTCACCACCCTTCGAGGCCCCAAAGACTCCTTCTAAGTGAAGCAACATTTCACTTTATATCTGTAGGGGTCATCTACTGGATCCATTATGGTCTCCTCCACATTGGAGAGACCGGATGCAGACTGGGAGATTGCACCTCAGCTCAGTCCACTATAATAGCAGGGATCTCCCAGTGGCTACCCATTTAAATTCCCCACTCTATTCCCTTGCCAATATGTCTGTACAAGTACTATGCACAGCCAGACTGAGACTAACTCAAGTGGAAGAACAACACTTCATATTCTGTCTGGGCACCCTCCAGCTGGATGGCATTAACATTGACCTCTGGTTTCTGTTAGACTCCTACCCCTCATCTTTCCATTTGTGTTATTTCCTGTAGCTCTGTCTCTGCCCCTCTCTCTCACTCTCTCTCCCTCTGTCCTTTCCCTTTCTCTCCTTTACCCCAGGTCTGCCTTCACAGAGCTAAAACCTACATCCCTCCCTTTCAATTCTCACCTTTTCTTTCTCCTGGTCTCTTCTCCATATCGACCTATTACCATTTGCCTTTGGCTCTGTACTCCTCCCCTGCCATTTAAAAAAAAAATCTTGTACTTTCCTGCTTTTTCTCATACCTCAAAGAAAGGGTCACGCTTGAAACATTGGTGATATACCTTTACCTCCTATGGACGCTACGACACTTACTGAGTTCCTCCTACATTTCTGTGTTTTTACCAAGAAAACATGTTTATCCAATCACTCCCCATAGCTCAAACCCTCAAAACCAGGCAACTTCTTGGTAAAACTCTCCTGTACTCATTCCTCCATATCCTTCCAGTAATAGCCTGGCCAGAATTGCACACACTATTCTAAATGTGACCAAACCAAAGTTTTATATTGCTGCAAAATTATAATTGGCATTTCCCCAAAATACAAATGCCTCCTTCCTTTTATATCCAATGTCCTGCCAAATGTAGTCAAGCATACCATCTGCTGTCTTTACCACCCTATCTATTTGTGTGACCACTTTCAATAAACCGTGGACCTGAAATCTTAAATCTCTCTGCATATGAATGCATTTAGAGAACTCCCATTAACACTACACCTTCCTCTTACATTTGACATCCCAAAATGTGTCTCCTCATCTGCCATTGAACTCCAAAAGTACGGCAGCTGCTGAAAATCTAAAATATATATTTTTTTAAATGCTTGAAATCCTCAGGAGACCAGGCAGCATCTGGGGAGAAACCTTTTGTTAATTATATTTTTCATTCCAGATTTATTGTTTCAATATTTTCGGTTTCTTGTTCCTTGAAATAACAGAAACAATGGCAGATCTGCAGATTAATGTAAAATAAATTTAACTTGACAGTTTCAGGTTAATTGGCACCCATTTTCATGGTTAACTTTTAATAGTCCCCACATAGTATGAATGTTGATGAAATAAAATTGTCCCTCTATTCAAAATTCACATTCATGGTGATGTTATGCGGTCATGTGCTTTACTTTCATGAAGCACATTGTATTATTGCGAATGCCAATTTTCTTGGTATTACTGGCATCAGAGAAAATTTGTGTAGGAAGGGATCCTTTTCTTTTTCATCTTGACAATGTTTTAAGTACAGCATGGTCTTTGTTAGGAAGATAGTAAATAATGCGACTGTTTAACTCCTGTTCAAACAATATTCAATTTTTTAGAATATATTTTCCAAAAAGAATTTCTAATCTTAAATTAAAATGCATAATAAAGTAATACATTAAAGAAAAAAAACAAATGAAGCTTTACCCTTTTTTAATGTCCATCATTCATAATGTTTTCTTAGGTCTTGTCCAAAAGAATCATAATCAGGCAGAAAATTAAAGTAGATTTCATTTTAATGCATTAAAGCATTGGTCAAAATTAAAATGATGCTGGAAAATTTCTCGGTGCACTGAAGTGGTGCAAATCTGAGTTAGATTTCTTTGGTGACTACTCAGCTCCTGTTCCAGCCTATTAGCAGTGAGCAGCTATACCCTAATGTCTCCAATCAGCATGTGATGAAAGCCTACAATGTGAAAAACCTTCATATTTTCATCTCTTGCTATCTTATCCACAGTAGCAAAGTTTTTCACTTTTGTTTTTGGATGACAATAGCCATTCATTTTCAAAATGCTTTCAGTAATCAAGGCCTTTGACAAGACTATCTGAGAGACTGATCCAGACCTGTGGGACTGGGCAATTTGAAACCCAAACTGACTTGGTAAAGGGAGGCCAAGGATGGTGGTTAAAGACTTTTTTGTGCTTGGAAGCCTGTGGATGATGCCATACTGCAGAAAACAAATTATTGTATTGGATAAGGTGCAGAGAAGATTCACCCAAACATTGCTTGGGACTGGAGCATTTCAGCTTTGAGAAGTTATTGGCCTTGTTATCCTTGGAGTGGAGAGGACTGGGGTGGGGCTGCTGAAGACCAGATTGTGACAAACAGTAAAACCCCTGGTAATTGGTACCCATTGGGATTGTTAGATGCTGAATAAGCCTATTTTTCAGTTGCCTGAGACTGCGTGGTTGAGTGATTGGCGAACTAATGGCAAGGCGCGCCAAATTTAAACATGTACTTTTTACTTATTTATTATCCGCGATCCTTTTGCTGGTTGCTTGAGGCTGGTGATTGCTTGAATTCCGGGTACAAAGGGTTTTACTCTACAAAATTATGATGGTGTAGCATCTCCTAACTCCACTGCTGCAGAAATGAAATACATCCACACACACGAGGGTGAACCAACATCTGACTCGATTTGAATTTCACGCGCTGCTTTAAGGGTATGAGCCACTTCCTGTCTGAAACATGTTGGTCTGAGGGAGTGACATCAGCACATTGCAGAGTCACTCCCTGCTCAGCGCTATGTGTCCAGGAAATGGCAACATTACCTAGGAAACTGGTGTTGCCAAACTTGGGCTTCTCCTTAAAAGGGAAGGGGTGGAGGGGGGGCCTTGGCCATCTTGTACCCACTGACTGGGGCAGTGATTTGGCCCATCTAACTGCACAGTCACTCAGACCGTTATACCACCCCCCCCCCCCACTCCTGAATCACTGCCACCTTTTGAGCAAGTCACAATACTATCTTTAGGTGGGCGGCCTTTGTGTCTGACTTGGGGAGCTGGGACAGGCTGGCCTGAGCCCAAATGCGCTGCCTTGAGGCAGTCAATGGTAAACATGTCCTGCTGCCCACCAATGTCCAGGGTGAAAACGGCACTATCGTACACCTTGAATGAATCTTCATAGGGACATTGCAAGGGTGTTCCTTTCTGTCCTCTGTGAACGAAAATAAAGTCAGTTGACTGCAGATCTGCAGGGATGTGGCAGGTTGGAGAGCTGTATCGGGAAGGTGGCAGAAGTTCCAGTTTAACCATCTGTTCTCTTAAGTGCTGGAGGATGTCTAAGGCACTGGGTTGTGGGCCAGGAGGATTGAAGTGAATGTTCCCTGGAATTGCAAATGGGGAACTGTACAATAACTCAACAGATGATGCTGGCAGGTCTTCTTTTGCTGCTCTGCGAATTCCCAACAGCACTCATGGGAGTTAATCCATCCAATTCAGACATTTTAGTCGGGCTTTCAGGGCTGCTTTCAGATGGTGGTGAAAACGTTCAACAGTCCATTTGCCTGAGGATGGTAGGCCATGGTGTGGTATAACTAACTGCCACAGAATGAAGAAGTGAACTGAGCCCCTCGGTCCAAGGTGATGTGGGTCGGGATGCCAAAATATGTGACCCAAGTGGACAAGAAAGCTCTGGCGCAAGTTGCTGTGTCACATGTGGGCAGGGGTATTGCTTCCAGCCAATGGGTAAAATGCTCAACCATTGTGAATAAATACCACATACCTTGGTTCACGAGGAGTGGGGCAACAATGTTCATGTGAATGTGGTTAAAACAGCGTTGTGCCGGGGTGAAATTCTGGAGAGAGGACTTAGTGTGTCTGTGAACTTTGGCCTGCTGGCAGTCCAAGTAAGTCTTAATCCATTGTCGGGCACTACCAGTAACCACAAAGACGAGGCTGAGGGAATGATAGGCTTTAATATACGTAAGAACATTGCTGGCCCGGATCAAGGTATAGGAATGGAGGGAAGGGAGAGGTGGCTCGACCTTTATGGCCCAGGACCATGGGGGAGGAGTCATAGGGTATGAGTCATTAGTGGGCAGGCCAGCTCCATTTATACAGTAGTCAACAATAACTATATACAATGGAGGAAACATATCACCACACCCATAGAATTACGTCGTGGTGAGGCCATGGGACACGAACTTGTCAAACAGCAGATGGATCATGGACCTTATCGAAGGGTGTAACAAGCTATGGATTTGGACAAATAACCGCCATCGCCAGGTTGTGGGAAGGATGGGTCTAGGAAATCCTGTCGATATGTCACAAAGTAAAGTTGGGCTTCCCAGTGAAGGACAGAAATCCTTAAACTTAAGGCCAGTGATGACAGGCTGGTAGGCCTGGACATCAGCATCCTCCACCTGGTCCTTGGCCAGTTGGGCAACATCGAGTCATCCTGAGATGATGGAGATGGCCGGTGTGGTGGACAGAGTGTCAGCCACAACATTGGACTTGCCTGCGATGTGGTGAATGTCAGTTGTATACTCCAAAATGAAGGAGAGGTGTCGTTGTTGCCTCACCGACCATAGGTCTGAGACCTTGCTTAGTGCAGAAGTCAGCGGCTTGTGGACTGTGTAGGCGACGAAAACCCTTCCTTCCAACATGTACTGGAAATGTCGTACTGCCAGCTACAAAGCCAACAGCTCATGGTCGAATACACTGTATTTGAGTTCTGGTGTCTGGAGATGTTTGCCACTAGTCATTGACCCACTGTTCAAGCACCGCGCCAATCACTCTGTTTGATGCGTCGGTTGAAAGAGTGAATAGAAATAGATAAATCCCCTGGGCCTAACTTGATATTCCCTTGGACCTTGAGGGAGATGAGGGGCCCTGGAAGAAATATCTAAAATGTCCTTAGTGATGGGTGAGGTGCCAGAAGATTGGAGGTAGTTTGTGTTGTTCCATTGTTTAAAAAATGGAGGATGTTCTGAGGGATAAGGTGTACAAGAATTTGGACAGCTAAGGGCTGATTAAGGATAGTCAGCATGACTTTGTGCATGGTAGGTCATATTTAATGAATCTTATAGTTTTTTGAGGAGGTTACCAAGAAAGTAGATGAAGGAATGGCTCTGGATGTTGACTACGTAGACTTTAGTAAGGCCTTTGAGAAGATCCCACATGGGAGGTTAGTTCAGAAGGTTCAAACATTAGGTATCCATGGAGAGTTTATATAATGGATTTGAAATTGGCTGAATGGGAGAAGACAGAGCGTGGTAGTGGATGATTGCTTCTCAGACTGGAGGGCTTTGATTAGTGTTGTGCCTCAGGGATCCTTGTTGTTTGTTGTCTATTTCAAAGATCTGGATGATAATATGGGAAAATGTATCAGCAGGTTTTCTGATAGTAGGTGTGTTGTCAGTGAGGAAAATTTTCAAAGTTTGCAGAGAGATCTGGACCAACTGGGAGAATGTGCCAAAAAATGGCAGATTGGATTTAATGCAGGCAAGTGTGAGGTGATACATTTTGGAAGGGCAAACCAAGGTAGGACATACACAGTAAATGGTAGGGCACTGAGGAGTGTGGAGGAGCAGAGAGATCTAGAAATACAGAAGGTGGCATAACAGGTGGACAGGATTGTAAAGAAAGGTTTTGGCATCTTAGCCTTTAGAAATATAGAAATATAGGAGTTGCGAAGCTGATTCAGACATTGGTGAGTTCAAATTTGGAATATTGTGTACAGTTTTGGTCACTTCACTACAGGAAAGATATCAATAATATTGAAAGAGTGCAGAAAAGCTTCATTAGGATATTGCTGGGAATTCAGGAGTTGAGATTATAGGGAAAGATTAAATAGGTTAGGACTTTATTCCTTGGAGGGAAGAAGAATGAGGGGAGATTTGATTGGGGTTTACAAGATGATGAGGGGTATAGACAGAGTGGATGTGAGTTGGTTTTTCCACATAGATTGGGGGAGATAAACACGAGAGGTCATAATTTTAAGATGAAAGGAGAAAGGTTTAGGCGGAACATCAGGGAAAAGTTTTTCACTCACGGTGTGTGGAATGAGCTGCCATCTAGTGTGGTGAATGTGGGCTTGAACTTGAGTTTTAAGAATAAATTAGATAGATTAATGGATGGGAGAGGTCCGGAGGGTATGGAATTGGAACAGGTCAATGGGACTTGTGAAATTATGGTCAACACAGACTAGAAGGGCCAAATGGCCTGTTTTCTGTTCTGTAGCATTCCATGGTTCTATGCTTCCATATTCACTTTACTCAGCTTATCACCCAAATGACCCTCCCATTCCCAAGCACTCACCTGGTCTGGGTGCAATTGGCCTACTTTGCTTCTCTATCCACATTTGGGAATTGAGCAATAAGGCCTCAGCATCATGTAGGTCTCATCTGGTGCACTGCTGAGTATTGCCCCCTGAAAACCCCAAAGCCTGAACAATAGGCAAGATAAAGAACAGCAATGAGCTCTTGTCAAAGCCAGAACTGTCACTTAAGAGTTTATATCTTTGGTTTTTATTATGTCTTTGGTGTTTATAACATATGAAATAAATATTAAAACTGTAAAAAAAGAAATGAAAGCATGAAAATAAATTCAATTTTACAAAGCAAACAATCAATTAGGAGGCATGTCAGGAAGGTCTTCTCAAATAATCAAATATTGCAATCTTGCAGAGTCCAGCTGGTGATAGTTTCTTATTCTTGTATTTCCTCATAATGTCCATCTCCACTGCAACTCCTGCTTTATGTGTTCCAGTTTATGTTTACTACTTAAATAATGTTCTTATCAAGAACCATCTCTTTACTGAATCTCACCAAGGTAAGAGATGGTGCTTGTTAAATAGTTTTTCTATTGCAACTCTGGAAAGAATCCATTTTTGTTGCTTCATTTATCTGATGTTATGGATTGGACTCCTTTCTTTCTTTTTCAATCTTTTTATTGATTTTAATGTAAAGCATACAATAGACAATAAGGATACATGACTGAAAAGATTACAATATACAACAATCTGTAAATAAGATTTGACTCCTTGCACAGCTTGCATGCAAATAAATCCCTGCCTTGTGACTCATCAAGAAATGGTTGTAGATCCAATGCATGTGTTTTATGTCAAGTAAAAACCCAAGGGTCTTTACAGCTATCATAGGAAAAGTCCTTAGCATGTGTAACATGTGCACAATGAGAAACTGGAGAAAATCAGTTAGTCAGGCAGCATCCATGGGTAGAAATGGCCAGTCAATGTTTTAGGTCGTGATCCTACATCGTCTCCCTCTAATTCTTGTCTCCCTCACTTCAGTATTTCCCTGTCAACCTGCTACTCCAAATTTAGTTACTTTCTTCAGCCAACAGGATTGATCCATTTGCCAGATAGGCTTATGAGCACCATTACAGGATTCAGTAGTAGTCTTGGATAAAAATCAACAATGTCCTATTGAGGTTTTCCTCGCTATCTATATTACACTTTCCTCCTCCTGGAAAAGAAATTTACTGCAAATCCAAGTCAAAATTGCAATTCAAACAAAATTCCATTTGAAATTGAAAACTGGTAGTAATAGTGGTTGAAAGAGAATCAGAAAAAAAAATGTCCACGAAGGTTTGGAAACACTGAAAATTTGAACAGATTTGTCTTTATGCCACCATAAAATTGAGAAAGAATCAGAAAAAAAATGGTATTTCTAAAATACTAAAAAATACTAAAATTTCTGGCAAGTGCCAGAAATTCATGGTAGATGTGACAGCATGTTATTTCATCAGTGAATTGAACCATCGATTGGTGTAAACTAAAAAAAAAACAAAAAAAATTAAAAAAAAGGAAAAATAGAGATAAAGCAGGGAAGAAAATTAAAGAAATTTGCTATTTAGAAAATATCTTGCTTTCGGTATTGGCGAAAGCAACCAGATTGTTTCCAATTTCACTGGATTCCTGAACCCCCTATTCAATATCTGCGCGTTTCATCGTGTATGTACAATGATAAGCAAATAGGAGAGATATAAAGATAGGATATCCTTCATTGAAGACAGTGACTCTTAACTTGGTTCCTACAAGGTTTCTGTCTGCAGGATTCCTGAATCAACTAAATCAAATGCAAATTGGGATGATTGCTTTGAAAGAAGATTGCATGTCAATGCAGAGGATAAGTGAATAATACATCGACACTCAGACCGCAGGATGTTAACTGATTCTTAAAGAAGGCACACCACACAAGCACATGTGTACATACACACATATCCTTCCATAGACATACTTCTCCTTTGAAACAGAGAACAGCTCAGTACAGGAAAAGGCTCTTCAGCCAAGAATATCTGTGCTGACCATGATATCAATTTAAATTCATCCTACCTATCTGCACATGGGTAATATCCTTTCATTCCCTGCTAATTCATGTGCCCATCTAAATCCCTCTTAAATCATGCCTTTCTAACCAATTCTACCACTTTCCCTGGCATATTCTTCAGGCATCTTATCACTCTATATAAAAAAAATTGGTTCATAAATCTCCTTTAAACTTTCCCCTCTTACCTTTTATCTATGCCCTTCACTACTTGATATTTCCACCCTGGGAAAATGATTCGAACTTTCTATCCTATAAATGCCTCTCATAATTTTAGAAAGGAAATAAACTTCTACAATCTATTGAGGTACACAGAGAAATGTTGTAATTAGTTAAATATTTACTTAGAAATTCAAACAATTTTGAACTTATTTGATGTCTTTGCTCACTAACTACTCAGTGAAAGAAAGCTGTACATAACAGGTTTTTATTGTTTGTTCCAGAGTGATTTCAATTACTCACTTTCCTGTATATATCTGGTCTCACACTCTGTTCAGCAACTAATTGCCTTTGTGATTTTGAGTATACACTTTTATTTACTTCAGATCTTCTTTGTATCCTTTGTATGCAAAAAAAAAACACACAAAAAAACAGAATTCAGGGTTTCATAAGAAGCTCTAATCATACATTGTATTTCCTCCATTACTAATAGGTCAGAAGTCTTTAATTCGGTTACCTCAAATATTTCCATATTTGTGCCACTACTTATATCACTTTGCATTCTCACAATTATCCCGCCCTTCAATTGTTACACACTGTTGACACCAGAGCTTTCCTGTGATCACATCTGACGTTATGAAGTCACTTCATCTGACCTTCCTTTTCTGGATTGTTGCCCATATTTCCAACTCTGCCATGACTGATTTCAATCTGTCCTGTTGCACATTCACTGAGCTGTACTAGTGCCCTGATCTTCAGAGCTTTTGAACAGCCTGTAGATCAAAATGCAATTTTCTTTCAAAGCCTTCAGCTCAATCTGTATTTGGTTTAGTGGATTCAGGAATCCTGTGGACAGAGTCTTGTAGGAATCGAGTCCTTTCCCAGAACTTATGCAGCCTTGCCACTAATTCTGCTCTTTCCTGCTACACTTGTGGGCTTTTGTTACAACTGCTTGCCAAAAACTTATGTGAACCAAACTTCTGGTCTGAGAGATGACAGATTGTTCCTCCTTTGGAGTCTTGAGAATTGCTAAATCACTGTCACTTGTAACTATGTGCACTCCCTTTCTTAGGCTGTGACCTTGGAACATACTTTCCTCTGGGACATTTTACCTAGATCTAACTCTCTGAGGACCCCCACTACTACCCAGGCTCACATTGCTACCATCAGGAAAAAAGTACAGGAGCTGGCAGATGAGCACTTAGCAGCACAAGGACAGCTTCTTTCCCTCTGCCATCAGATTTATGAATGCACAATGAACCACAGGCACTAACTACCTCATCTTATCCTTCTTTCTTGCACTGTCAATTTATTTTTGTAATATTATTGATAGGAATATTTGCACTGTAATTCTGCCAAAAAAAACAACCAATTTTGTGTCATGTTTATGACAATAAATTCTGATTTTGATTCTGAATTTTACTTGCTTGCTTTTGCTGGCACTTCTGTAATCACTGTCCACCCTCCTAACTTGGCACTGGCATTATAATACAAGTTCAACTTCACTTACTGATCAGTGGTGAAAAATATCCAAATCCAGTCTCTCCCATCTGGCATCTACACAATAATGTGTTAGGTTGGAAAACCTATTCTGGGCTGTATGACTTAAATTAGTTTTGCAAATCCATTACTGCTGAAGAATATTTTCCTGTGGTTTTTTAATGTCTGTAAAGATCTAATCTTGTGCACCTTCACATCTGGAGGACTGCCATAACACGTGTTGCACCACAGCAAACTCACCTTCACCCATGATGGTCTCACATTCTGCAGCTTGGTTTTATTCTCATCAGTGGATTCTCCCTATCTGCATTGATGCTGGTCCATCACTCCTTACACCTGAGTTACCATACATGTGGCCATCTCAAAGGCACAGTGATCTACCACTTTCTAATACTACCTCTTCATACTGCAGTCTGCATCCTGTGTCAGCTGGTTGAAGATCTCTTAACACCTCTGAAACCCACCCAACACACTCTGAAGTATGAGTACAAGATCAAGCTAGTAGGTGATATGTGGAATTAAGTGGAAGGGTGTGATGGGAACAACATAGGGGAGTTGAGACAGAAGTTGGCAGGTGAAAGGTGTAACCAGATGCAGAGGGAATGGTAGCAAGTGGAACCAAGTGGGAGGGAGGGTTTGAGAAACGTGAAGAAAACAAGATGAACAGGTGAATGTAGAAGAGCACTGGGGGTGTGTGTGTGCGTGTGTGGGGGTGGGGTAGGGTGAGATTGGTTACCTGAAATTTCAAAACTCTGAGCTCAAATTGTTCTTCTACTTTGCCTTAGGTCTTTCCATTACAAAAAAGGACAAACATGGGGATGAGGAGGAGAGTTTGAATTAAGTGCCTGGGACACTTGAAAGAAAGGTCTTACCTTTAGTCATACTTATGTCAGATGGAGTTGCAAATTTTAACTATAAAGGCAAGCATTTCACATGAATTGGATCCCCAGTCTACAATGACATTGTTTTGAATTTCAAGCGTTTGTGTTTTCTCCTTGATTTTGTCACATTCATTCAGATGGAAGATGTACACGGATCCCATCATGAATCAAGGATTACTCAATATTCTGCAAAACATACAAAATTCTAGCTCCAGAATGTTCCTTCTCCACCATGTCTGAAACCTAAGTAATTTGTAAAATTTGCTTGGGTCATGTTGAAAGAAAGGACATCTTTCAACTCAGTATTTGCTGAACACCAATCAACACCAAGACACAACTAGCTTTGGGATGAAAGATTTCACAGGAATACACATTGTCAGTTTTATAATAGGAAATTTACTTTTACTGTTGACAATCACAAATAATCAGCCAAAATCAATGTTCAAAATCAATAACTCTGACATCATGGTTGCTTGACATGCTGGACATTTGTTCAGTTTGTGTTCAGCACCGCAATCTTTTTTTCTTGAATTGCATCTTCACCCTTGACACAAAAAGGAATGGTTATAGCAAGGGCCATTAGTGATTACAGGATGCAGTCATTCATTCAGTGCCAAACTATGCAAATATTGCAGTGCATGAGACAGCAAATGAATGACTGTTCGTACTGGATTTCATCCACCTACTGACAACCAGGTGCTCCTAGAATGGCAGGAAATAACCATGAGTGAATCTGATTTGCCTGTTATGGTAAAATGCTACAACCCGTTTGACCATCCTGGCCACTTAGCTTTTGCCACATTTTCTGTGAATTTTAAATCCAGAATAGCACCAGAGAGTGCTAAAAAGCAAAACAAAGTTTTTCACTGCTTCTCAGTACACATAATAATAAACTAGGCTCTATGTGTAACATCACTAAGGGATGCCTTTTCTATGACCTGTTTACAGTCTTGTGACAGGTGTAGAACAGCACTGCACTTAATTGCAGCTTTGATTTTACTTAATATCATTGCTTTGACGTTTACATTCATACATAGATCTATGCTATAGCCTTTTCTTCACAGAGTTGGATCTGTTATCTCTTAGTTTTATTCGTTTAATTTATTGTCACTGAGCTACTGCGAAAATAAAATAAAGTTGCAAACCTGGTGCCATTTTGGATTTAAAAATTCACAGAAAACCACATGGTGAAAACAAAGCACATCAACGATCTCTACAATGTGACGAACTGACACTTTCAAAACTTGAGAAATGTCACGGTCACCCAAGGTTACATAGAATGTCATGTTAACCCTCTTGGAATTGAATGTCACTTGTAATGAAAACAAAACTAGAAAAGATAGGCACAAGGCTGTCATAAACGAGTATCCTAGTATCTACTTGCTTCTAGGGTGACTGAGATTTTTTGAAGGTTTGTTCACTCATCACATTGACAGATTTATCTATTTCAACCAGTATACTGATACATTAAGTCATGGTTGAGTGCATTACCTAAGATGGTTAATAATAATTGCTTGTACAGGATTGTCAGAATTGTGGTCTTCTACAAAGTGGACTACAAACTCTAATTAGTTCTGATGCAGAGTTTGCTAAATGATGTTCCTCACAAAATGTTTGTACTTTCCACAAGCTATTAGTAAGGATAGCTTCAAATTCAATAATACGATTATTTTGAGTTCTGCTTACCTCAATGATGTGGCCCTATTGTCAAGTCAAGTCAGGTTTATTGTCATCTGATTGCACAAGCAAAAGCCGACAAAACAGCATTCTCCAGTCGTCAGTGCAAAACATGAAGACTCACAGCCAGACATAACACACATACAGTTACATCGTAGACCAGCAGCAATAGAATTTCACCAATCTTAAACCAATAATTTTTATTAATAGCTATAACATCGTATTTAAATATAAACTTAACCCCAATTATGTACAAATGTATATGAGTGTGCGCATTACCCAAACCATTACAGCTTAGGCACAATTCTGAAAAGTCAATTCAAAGTTCAGTCTTAGAAATCTAGTGTTGAAACTCAAAACTCACAACTCCCTCCTACCTTACATAGGGATTACAAAACTTGTGACTTCCATGATGCAATCCATGAGCCCAAGCAAATATTAAATTAAATGACCATTAGAATAGTCACTATACAAATGCAGGACTGTTCTTGTTTCCTTTACCCAGACATGTCAATCTAAAATGACCATTACAATGGCCACAGTATCATTGCTCTCCTCTGACAAGGAGAAGCAGTTGAAGTGACCATCTCACCTACCAGTCACTCCTTTCTTTTTAAAATATTTTTATTGAGTTTAATAGAAAAATCCCTTTACACGTGGTCTTCTAATTAATAACATAAATCAAATCATATTATATATATATCACATAAATTGTAAATCAGGAGTATATCCATAATTATTTACTTAACTTATCCCATTCAAAAGATCAAATTCTACAATTGCATTGAGTTAACAGATAATTCATTCCTCATAATATAGCCAAAATTAATGTTGAGTGGAAAATAGATAACAAGTCAACCAGCAGATAGGTCAACCTACCATTTTTTGGCCTTATTTTAGTGGTTTAATGGTATATCTGGCATACAAGTCGACCCCCATTTTCTGGCTTTACGGCCTACCAGCAACAACCCAAACATTTTTAAAACATTCCAATCACCAAGAATCAAAGTTGTAAATTGCCGTAAGCAAATAAAAAGAAACAATGAAAAAAAAACTCGGCCTACCAGGTGGGAGTGGGAACCTCACATCTGTGTGGCAGGAGTGGTGACCTTGTTCTTCCGGCAGGAGTGGCGACTTCAGCCTACATGGCAGGAGTGGGAAACCTCGGCCTACTTGGCAGGAGCAAGAACCTTGGCTTACCAGCCAGGAGCGGCGACCTCAGTCTCCTGGGAAGGAGCAGGAACCTCAGGCTTGATAATTGTAGAATGTCTGGATGGGTTATGGTGGTGCCCAACAGTGGAGAGGTGTTGAGGAATGGTGTTGCTAGTGGTAGGGAGGTACTTCCAGGGTCAACTAATGCTCGAAATTGGCAATTACAGGGTTGACTTGTATGCCGAATCAGAATCAAACAGTTTTGGTCTTGAATTTCAGGCCTCAAAAGTACATCTGGCGTTTAAGTCGACCCCAATTTTTGAGTGATTTTTGAAGGTTTTAAAACTCGACATATGCCGAAATATACGGAAATTAAGATTCCATTATATTTTATCAGGAATTTTCATATCTTATTCTGTGATGATCAATATTAATGATCCACAATTAAACTCATGTTTGGCCAGTTTATCGCTACTAATAAAAAGAAAAAAAGGTAAAGAGAAAAACAAAACCCGAATAACCCAACCCCTCCCTCTACACAAAGTTAATTTGTATAAATTATATAGATATGAATCAAATAATCAAATGACTTTCATATACCAGACAGGGAGTCTCCAGAGCATCTGGATGTGATATTAATCCATGAATGGGTCCATATCTTATTAAATTCAAACTTTACATCTTTGATGTTAATCTAATTTTTTTCAAAACTTAGGTGAGACATGATATTATATAACCATTGAATATGAGTGGGTGAAGAGTTATCTTTCTATTTCATCAGAAATGCTCATCGAAAAGCTGAGGTATGAGGTAAAAGCTAAGATTCTCTTGTGGGTTGAGGTCAAGGATATATCCTCTTCTTGACTGTAAATAGGTGTTTGTCCAGCGTGAGGCTCACCGGCCACCACTACAGCTGCCTTACCGTGTCCTCAGACACAACGGATCCACCTGTGTTTTGGACATTGGTGGCAGGGAAGAGCCTTTCACACTTGACCGGCTGAAACCGGCCTACCTGGACTTTGACCAACCCTCACTCACCTGTCCCCACAGCACAGGGGTCGGCCTTCTAAAAACAGTGCCTCGATCGCCAGTTATGGAGGGGGGAGGTGGTTGGCTGACACAGGAAATGGCCTGGGAACACAGCGACCTACAAAATATCATGCGGGCAGAGCGGTGAAACTGGCCAATCACCGCTGGTGGATTGCAGGGGGTCCAATCGGGGCCCGGGCATCTAAGGTAGCCAATCAGAAGTTGGCTCACTCAAGCCATGCCCTGGTGGTGATTCGGACAAGCTGACTATAAAAAGCAGAGCTGCCACCGAATAAACTAAGGGTCGAATACACTCTACTGGTGTGTGCGTCTTTCTTCTCCTGCAGATTCAAGCTACAGCCTTAGGGCTATAACTGAGAGCTATAACCTAGCTGTAGCCATAGCAACCTCGCTACATGCTAATACATACAAATCATATGCCATTAAAGTTATGCCTCTCTCTCCATCAATAACAAACAAGGCAGTTAAAAGACGATGCTTAAAATTTTAAAAGTATGGAAAAAGTTTGAAATGCCTCCAATGTTTCTCAAGGTTCAGACATGTTGAAAACATATTAGTTAAGCATCTCCATCGCTGAATCTATCATGAGAAGATACATCTGCATAAAAGCAAGATTGTTTAACTTTGGACATGTGGGCCCTAAGGACTACTTTAAATTGTAGGAGGGAGTGGTGAGCACATGAAGTTGAGGCATTAACCAATTTAAAAATTACCTTCCAAGTTTCTTCATAGATTGAAAACTGTAGGTCCTTTCCCCAGGCTTTTTTAATTTTATCTAAATGAGCCCCTCTTATTCCCAACAGCGTGTCATAAATGTTAGATATTGTTAAAAAGGCTGCAAATTAAAAAAAATATGTCTATTGAATTCTTATCAAAGATCTTTGGAAATATGTAATTGAGATTGCAAAAAAATCTATAATCTGTAAATAACAAAGGAAATGAGTATTTAGTATGCTATATTTCACTGACAGTTGTTCAAAAGAAGCAAGACTCCTTTCAATAAATAGGTCTTTAAACATTTAATGTCTAATCTATCCATTCTTTAAAAACTAAGTCAATCATTGAAGTTTTAAAGAAATAATTAGAAGAAATAGAACTAGACAGAGAAAATCTCAATTGACCAAAATCTGTATCCAGATTCTCAAAGTATGTTTAACTACCAGACTGTCAGTTGATTTATTAAAAGATAAGGGAAGTGATGAACTGAGAAGAGAAATAACAGAACATTTTGTGACAGAATTAGATTCCAAAGAGACCTATATTGGACAGTCTTTTGTATGTTGACTGCCCAGTAATAGAACCTAAATTTTGGTAAGGCTAAACCTCCATTCTTTTTAAATTTTTGAAGGTGGATTTTATTTAGGTGTGGGTGTTTGTTCTTCCATATTTAAGATAAGATTGAGTCAAGGGAATCAAAAACAGACTTGGGAATAAAAACAGGCAAACCCTCAAAAATGTATATAAATTTTGGTAAGATACTCATGTTAATAGGGGCTGATTCGGCCAACCAAGGATAATGCATTTTATTAAATTGAGAAAAAATTGTTTAAATAGGTGTTTATAATTCTTAGTAATAGTTACACCCAAATGAGTAAATTGACTTTTACAATTTTAAAAAGATTAGTATTTATCTTTGGCTTGGCTTCGCGGACGAAGATTTATGGAGGGGGTAAAAGTCCATGTCAGCTGCAGGCTCGATTGTGGCTGACAAGTCCGATGCGGGACAGGCAGACACGGTTGCAGCGGTTGCAGGGGAAAATTGGTGGGTTGGGGTTGGGTGTTGGGTTTTTCCTCCTTTGCCTTTTGTCAGTGAGGTGGGCTCTGCGGTCTTCTTCAAAGGAGGTTGCTGCCCGCCGAACTGTGAGGCGCCAAGATGCACGGTTTGAGGCGATATCAGCCCACTGGCGGTGGTCAATGTGGCAGGCACCAAGAGATTTCTTTAGGCAGTCCTTGTACCCCTTCTTTGGTGCCCCTCTGTCATGGTGGCCAGTGGAGAGCTCGCCATAGAACACGATCTTGGGAAGGCGATGGTCCTCCATTCTGGAGACGTGACCCACCCATCGCAGTTGGGTCTTCAGCAGCGTGGACTCGATGCAGTCGGCCTCTGCCATCTAGTGTACTTCGATGTTGGAGATGAAGTCGCTCCAATGAATGTTGAGGATGGAGCAGAGACAACGCTGGTGGAAGCGTTCTAGGAGCCGTAGGTGATGCCGGTAGAGGACCCATGATTCAGACATGTAAATTCACCTTTTAACCTAAAAATTGACTAAATGAGAAGGTAAAGAAAGCAAAGACGTCTCAAGATTAGTAACAAAAAGCAATAAATCATTAGCATTAATCAAATTTCCTTAAAATGCCAGTAATATCTTTAGATTCTTGGAAAGCGATAGATAAAGGTTCGAGAGCCAGATCAAAAAACAATAGACCTAAAGGGCATCCTTGTCTGGTTCCACAATGGAGTTTAAATGGTTTTGTATTCTGTAAGAATCCAAGTAGAGAGAGATAGATAATTTAATCCATTGAAAAAAGTTAGCCCCAAAATGAAAATGTTCCAAAGTCTTAAATAAATAGTTCCATTCTACCCAGTCAAAAGCCTCCGCATCCAAAGATATCACATGTTCCAGGATCTTTTCAGTAGGAGAGTATTGTAGTGCACTGTGCGAGAGCGGTCGAACAGACTGGAGATGCAGGCAGTTAGCTCGAGAGTCACAGCAGAGTGTTTATTCAAACTAAATGTGCTCGCTTATCAGGCTGGTAGTCAGACCACGCGTACGTCCTGCCGCTTCCGTCAGTGCGCCAACTTCCATTCTGGAGCAGAAGAGACAGATTTGCGTCGTCATCTTTGTCACGACTGCCCCACTGACTGCGTAAAAAGCAGGGCTGGTTTGTCATGGCAAAGTTGTGTGTCGCTGCACAACCCCCACCCACCCCAGAACTGGCACTGGTGGCTGTACGTGGACCTGCTGGGTCTCATCTAAGTGAGCCAGTTTCAGGTGGTCCAATGTGAAAAGTTCCACTCTGCCCCTGGTACCTAAGTAGAACTTGTTCTGTGGAACACTTTGTAGGATTCCTCGAAGGGACGTTGGAAAGGTGCTCTATGTCCAGCCCTGTGTGTGAAGAAATAAGCACAAGACATTAAATGGTGCTGAACATGAGTGGAGGGCTGGCCATGCCATGAGGGTGGTGGAGGGGCAAGGGAACCCAGTTTCTTCCTACGTGCATGAGTGTGGCTTCCTTGTCCTGGGCTGGGGCAGTGGGGGTGAAGAGGAACTGCCCTGGGATAGTGAAGGCCTGCCCATAAATCAACTCACCAGTTGAAGCATACAAGTTGTCTTAGGGGGCCATGCAATGCCCAGGAGCTCATCAGACCATTTTGTGCCCTTGAGGCATGCCATGAGGGCCAATGTTAGGTGCCGATGGAACCGCTCCAGCAGGCTGTTGGACTGCAGGTGATAGGCAGTCATGTGATGGAACTCTGTTCCCAGGAGTTTGGATAGTTCAGTCCACAAGATGGATGTTAACTGTGCGCCCCGGTCAGTGGTGATGTGGGAAGGGACGCCGAAACGGGAGACCCAAGTGGACAGAAAGGCCCTTGTACAACTGTCTGTGGCTATGTCAGGAAGTGGGGTCACCTCTGGCCAATGTGTGTATCGGTCTACAATTGTGAGCTGGTAGCAGTATCCCCATGAGACAGGCAGTGGGCCGACAATGTCCACGTGGACATGCTGGAAGCGGCGTGAGGCAGGCTCGAACTGGTTGTCGGGTGCTCATATATGAGTCTGCACCTTCGCCATCTGGCAGTCCGGGTAAGCTCATGCCAATTCCTTGACCCTTTTGCAAAGGCTATGCCAGATGAAATGGGTGGAAATCACCTGGACCGTAGAGTGGATGAAGGGGTGTGACAAACCACGTACAAAGTCGAAAAGTGTCTTCTGCCTCTTCGCTCATACCACTTGCTGGGAGCAGCCTGTGGAGACATCACAGAGGATGATGGAGGTACTGTCGCCCAAGGGCAGGTCCTGTAACTGGAGGCCCACAACAGCCGTGTGAATCTGACTGTTGGTCCTGGGATAGGTCGATAGTGAGCACACGGCCAGCCTTGAAAGGACGTCAGTGACGATGTTGCATTTGCCAGAGAGATGATGAATGGAGGTAGTGAACTTGGAAATGTATGACAGGTGTCTCTGCTGCTGGGCAGACCGTGGATCCGATACCTTGTGGAAGGCAAAGGTTAATGGCTTGTGGTCGGTATAGACAGTGAAAGCCCGGCCCTCCAGAAACTAACGGAAATGACAGATGGCAAGGTAGAAGGTGAGAAGCTCCCTGTCAAAAGCACTGCACTAGCGTTTTGGTGGGCAGAGGTTTCGGCTGAAGAAAGCAAGTGGCTTTCAGGTGTCATCCACCAATTGTTCAAGGACTGTGCCCACCGCTGTACTGGATGGATTGACTATGAGTGCCATGGGTGCATCCATCTATGGGTGTATGAGCATGGTGGAATGTGCCAAGGCTTCTTTGGTAGGGGCGAAAGTGGCCAGGGAGTTGTCGGTCCAGTGGAGGTCCTTGGTGGATGTGGTCATCAAATCGAAAAGGGGGTGCATGATGGCAGCGGCATTGGGGATGAAACTGTTGTAAAAGTTGAGCATCCCCACAAACACCTGCAGGCCTTTGAGCATGTCTGGCCTTGGGAACTAACAGATGGCATCCACCTTGCTTGGGAGGGATACTGCTCTGTGATGGTGATGTGGTGTCCCAGGAAATCGATCTGCTCACAGCCGATGTAACATTTTGCAAGGTTGATCATGAGGCCAAACTGGGCCAGATGAGTGAAAAGCCATCAGAGGTGTTCCACGTGTTCCTTTGGGGTGCTGCTTGCTACCAGGATGTCGTCCAGGTGAATGAAAAGGAATGGCAGGTCACTCCCACTGCATTCATCAGGCACTGGAATGTCTGTGTGGCATTCTTCAGACCAAATGGCATCCTGAGGAACTCTAAAAGGCTGCATGGGGTGTTAATGGCTGTCTTCAGTGCATCATCTGGGTGGATTGGTATTTGATGATATCCTCAGATCAGGCCAACTTTGGAGAAGAGCTGGGTGTCCTTGAGGTTCGCTGTGAAGTCCTGGATGTGGGGCCCTGGGTAGTGATCAGGGACTGTTGCCTCATTTAGATGGTGGTAGTTTTCACATGGTTCCCAGCTACCATTGGGTTTGGGTACCATATGGAGGGGGAAGACCAGGGGCTGTCAGATTGGTGGTCAATGTCCAATTCTTCCATGAGCACGAACTCCTCTTTGGCCAATTTGAGCTTGTCCAGCGCCAGCCTGTGGGCTCACGAGTGAATGGGGGGGGCGATTTGTGGCGATGTGGTGCTGGACGCCATGTGGCAGCTGTGTTGAGGAGAACTGTGGACAAAGGATGGTGGGGAAATCGGTTAGCAGGCAGGTGTAATGATTGTCCAAGGTCTACACCACTGCCAGGTGGGTGGTTGGTTTGTTCGATGTACCGAGTGGGACAGTTTGTAACATCTTGGCGTGGACCAGATGCTTGACTTGTAGGTCCACCAGTAATGAGTGTTCCCAGGGGAAATACACACCCAGCAGGGGCTTGTCCACTGCTGCCAAGGTGAACTGCCACTGAAAATTTGTTTCCCTGAAACATTGGGGTATGCGTTTGCAGCCAAATGTTGCAACGGTGAAGTTGTTGGCTGCATGCAGGGTAGGGCCATGTGGTCTCGTGCGTGTCTCCAGTGAAGTGGGGGATGACGGTTATCTCAGCTCCTGTGTCGACAAGGAACCTATGGCCTGAGATGCTGTCCCACACATAAAGTAGGCTGTTCTGTCAGTCAGCCACCATGGCCACTAATGGCGGCTGGCCTGGTTGTTTCCCTAAAATGAGTAGGGTTGGCGACATTTGGTTTCCCGGTTCCCCAACACTGGTGTTAGAAGCACAGGCGTTGGTCTGTGGAGACTTGACTTTGTTGGCTGTTATGGTGCTCTGTTGGGGGGCTGGGCTTGCAGGCAGATTTGTGTGGCAATCTGGTCATGCACTGGACCACTTTGGGGTTTTTGCGTTTGGTGCAGTAGAGGACGTCGCCTTTTGCTGGGACCTTGCATGGGTCACTGAAGTCAAAGATGGTGAGCAAGAGCCTAATGTCTTCCGGAATCTGCTCCAAAGAGGCCTGTTCAAACATCAGTCAGGGCTTATAGCCTTCTGCCAGCGTGAGCATTTCGTCCATTAACGCAGATGGCATTCCATATTTAAGACCATCTAAGTGTAGGAGTCTGGCTGCCCTCTCGTATCAAGATAGGCCGAAGGTACCGATAAGGAGGTCTTTAATGCTGCATATTTACCCTCCACCAGCGGAGACTGAATTAGGTCATCTATCCAGACGGCGGCCTCCTGGTCAAGTGAACTAACGACGTAGAAGTACCTTGCTGAATCTTAAGTGATTTGCTTTATTTGGAACTGAGCCTCCACTTGGCCAAACCAAGTGCTGGGCTGGTTAGTCAAGAAGGTCATCAGCTCCAATGCTACAGCACCTACTGCTGCGGAGTCCATTTGGTTAAGTCTTCAGGTAGTGGAGACTCATTAGGGTCACCACTGTAGTGCACTGTGAGAGATCGGGTTGAACAGACTGGAAATGCAGCCTGTTAGCTCGAGTGTCACAGGAAAGTGTTTATTTAAATTTCACCAGCTCGCTTATCACGTCAGCAGCCAGACCATGCGTAAGTCCCGTCGCTTGCATTAGTATGACACAAGCACACACGCCAACTTCCATTCTGGAGTGGAAGGGACAGATGACCACACATAACAAGCGGGGCTGATTTGTCACAGCAAAGTAGCGTATCGCTACAATTATATATTATAGGGCTGGAAAGAGAAAAACTATGATATCCAAAACATTTCCTAAATTGTGCACATATTCTCAACCTAAGCCTCATTATCAGATTATCTGACAATTTAGAAGAGGAAAATGGCAAAAAATAAACTAAAATTGCCAACATAGATGAGTTAAGAAAAATTCAATTCCATTTTTACCCAAGAAGGGTGGGTGACTAATTTATCAAAAGGTAACAATAAGAGTAAATTGCCTATATTGACTGTCCAATAATAAAATCTAATATTTGGAAGTGATAATCGCCCATTCCTTTTAACCTTATTTATACGTGGTTGTTTTCCTTGCCATATATGCAAATAAATAAACAAATCCAATGAATTTTTAAAAATTAGGAATTAAAATTGGTAAAGATTGAAAAACAATACAAAAATCTAGGTAAAAGTTCATTTTAATCGAATTGATGTGTCCAATCGTTGTAATAGATGAGGATGACTTTAGTTTGATTAAATAATATCAAAAAAAATTTTTTCAATGTGTTTTTATAATTCCTAGTAATTGTAATTTCTAGATATATAAATTGGCCTTTCACTATCTTAAAAGGGAAATTGGAATATCTTGAAAAAGACCCTTAAGGCATGATAGTTCACTCTTACGCAGATTTAATTTATAACCTGAGAACTGGCTAAATTTGTCAAATAAGGTTAATATATTTGATATAGAAGCCTCAGGATTTGAAATAAAGAGCAAAAGATCATCTACATATGGGAAAACCGTATGTTCAACTGGCTTCTGGTTATCCCTGTGAAATCTCTACTCTCACGAAGAGCAACTGCTAGGGTTCCCAAATACCAGATCACAGAGCAAAGGACTTAAGAGGCAACCTTACCGAGTTCTCCTGTAAAGCCTAAGAAGTTTCGGTGGTTGTGAATTAGTTCAAATTGAAGCCGTAGGATATGAATATAATAGTTTAATCCATTTACGAAAATCTGGACCAAAATTAAGTTTTCCTAAGGTAGCAAACAAATGTTCCCATTTCACCTAGTTTAATGCCTTCTCGGCATCTAGTTGCTGGAGTGGAAGGTAAATATAAGATATTCAATAATCGAGTCACTTCAATCTCTCTCTCCATTTGACTTTCTGATTAACTGAAATACTTTTTGTCCCCCAAGTGTCTTAATCACCTGACTTGCTTGATAAATCCTGGTTTTCAGATTCAGTTTCCAAAAAGCCTGAGTCATCAGCAGATGGCCTTCTACTTGAACAGATGTCTTCCTTAAGTAAACATCCATCATTTCAGTCTTTCAATTGAGAACAATAATGCTGGTTTACAGCTTTGGCTTAGGTGCCAGGTTGTCTGTTCAAAGTGCTACTATGAATTCTGTGAATGTCTTTCCCAGTTCCAACCCTCCACAGTAACTTAATAAAATATAATATATAAAATAAAGATAAAAAGTAACAGAAGCCTGCAATACAGACAAACAATACATATGCAGGGCAAGTATTCATAGATACAAATAAATAAATATTGTTTTGTAAATATGAGAAACTCAGATGGTTAGTAGTTCCTTTGGTCTCCGAGTTCTCCCTACCTGTGGGAAGAAGCTGTTCCTCAGTGTGGTGGTGCTGGTTCTGATACTCCTGTATCTTTTTCCTGATAGGAGCAGCTGAAAGATGCCGTGTGTGGGATGGAAGGGGTCCTTAATGATTTTGCGTGCCCTCTTCAAACAACAATCCCAGAAGATCACATCGATGGAGGGAGAGGGAGACTCCAGATTTCTGTTGATTTTGAGTGAAAAATCATGTCCTGGTATTTATTTTTCCTCATCACATTCTATTCTGGATGGTACCTTGTGGGTTTCATACATCAACAATTTTACATTCTGAAAGTGTCAATAATCTTCCCAACTTGAGCAGACATAGTAGAATAACCTTGGCAAAGGCTTCCTGTCAGCACTGCCCACCTTTCAGTTTTCAGTTCCTGAACAAGTTCAAAAATTAGTATTTGGCAGCAAGTTTTCTCTGATGCACATAATGACAACTATTTTTTGTAAATCTGCTTCTTGGCCTGTACAACAAAATACAGTTCCCTGAAACTCCACATTCTGGTGCGAAGTGAACTATACTGTAACAAGGGTGTATTTTTTTCCCTCTACATCCACAGTCTATAATTAAAAATCCTTCCATTGCACCTTTTAACCATTTGAATCCTCTTTTTCCCAGTGAATAGAAAATAAGAACAGAAGCTAGAGTGGGCCAAGTGACCCCATTGGACTGCTGTTCCATTTATCAGTGCTATTTTCCTGCCCTATCCCCTTCATTCCATTATTAACAAGTAATTTGTCCTTCCCCATTTTGAATTAACTCTATGACTGGGTAGAGAATACCAAAATGTCCCCACCTGCTGAGTAGAATATTTTCTCTGCAACTCAGCCCTAAACAATGTACTTTTTATTCTGAGGCTATGGTTTCTTGATCCTAGACCTTTTAGCCAGGGAAAACACTCCCTGCATTCACCCTTAATGTTCAGTAAGAATTATGTCAAATTCCATGAGATTTTTCATTCTTTAACTTTAGAAAATACAGATCTAGTATACACAATTTTTTTCACATACAAAAAAAAACCATTCTCCAAACCACCTTCATTGTAGATTCTGGCAATTTTCCTACTTCTGCTATTGGGGAAAAATTCAATAGTTTTCTCCTTCTCTCCTTTCTTAAATAGTGAGGTCACATTTGTCACACTTTAATCCAAAGGAATCAGTCCAGCAACCATGAATCTTTGGAAGATGATAATCAACATGTCCATCATTTATATAGCTACAGAATTCAAAATCATGAGGTGTAGATAATTCGTCCCTCAGGATTTATCCTTTCAAGACGATCAACTTGTCCAAGACTGGTTTTGACTAATACTTGCATCCTTTACTTCTTTTAATCTCCATATTGTTAGGGTTAGGAAAGTGGTTCTCAACTTTTTTTCTTTCCACTCACATATCACTTGAAGTAAACCCTATGCCATCGGTGATCTGTGATTAGTACGGGATTGCTTCAGGTGGTACATGAATGGGAAGGGAAGGTTGAGAATCACTGCTCTAGACCCAATTGTCACTGAAACATTTTGCTTGAGAAAATTTGACATTTGGCCCATTTCCTTTGGAGTTATGAAACTGTGCACATAACAAGTCAATTAGGTACAAATAAAACAGTCGTTTTCAAGTTTTTTTCTTTCCACTCACATACCACCTGAAGCAATCCTGTACTCATCACAGAGCACCTATGGCATAGGGATTACTTAAAGTTATAGTGAGTGGAAAGAAAAGGTTGAGAACCAGTGGGTTAGGGTTAGTGTTCACTAATACTTCTAGTGTTTATTTGCTCTTCCCCCCCCCCCCCCCCCCACAAAGGCATATAAAAAAAAATGGTTGTTTCATTGTTCAACCATTTTCTTATCCCTGGTTAGAAATTCTTTTTACCTCTGACTTCAAGAAACCCACAATTGTCCTTGCTAGGTGCGGTTTTTTTTTTCTGTTTTCCCTTCTTACCAAGCATTGGAATGCACGTTAAATGCTTCGGTACCACTAAATTTCTCCATCTTAAGCCCTTTTACATGGTTTGTATCTTTATAGAATGTTTATGATTGACATTACTGTTTCTTTTACATGTATTTTCAGTGTTGATTGATTTTCAATTAATTAGATTGGGTATTAACAACCAGCCTCATTGTCAGCTAAATCGTCAAATATATAGGATGGAGTTAAACAGGAAAGTCTGCCAACGCTGGGGTTGAGCACTTCCCTTGATGAAGAGCTCAGGCCTGAAACGCGAGTTACCATATATTAACATGTATTCCCCGCTTTTTGAAAGGTTGCTTTACATCATTTTGCTTTTACGAAAGATATACATTAGTACTTGTTTTCGCTAACCAAAAAAAATCCGGAGGATTTTTGTTTTTACACAAAAAGGCGAAAATCGAAAATGGCGTTCAGCATTTCTTTTACAGCGACCCCAAGCAGTGAGAGTGGCGCCACCAAGCTCCTTCCCCAGGAACTACCTTCAGCATCTCCGCATGAAGCTGCCATAGCTTTGAAATATATGTGTGAGCATCTGTACTTTATCTCGAGTTATTTTATGCATTCATTAGCAAGGTCTTTCCTAATGTATCAGGGAAGCCTAAGAGAGCTCAGAAGGGTATTACGCTTAGCGTAAAACTGAACTGGGAATACTCAAAAAGTTTCCCATATAAATTAATGGTAATTGCTTTTTTTGCTTTACGTCATTTCAGCTTACGAAAGGTTTCATAGGACCAGTCTACTTTTGGATAGCGGGGAGGCCTGTACATTCGATTGATGCTGCGTGACCAGCAGTGTTTCTCCAATATTTTGTGTACTGAAATGTATAGAATGGCTCAGTTACAGTTAGTATTCCATAGAATCCCACATTCTGGACTAAAAATGTATAGAAAAAAAATCGAAGTACTTCCAGACAGAATGTGTTCAAAATGATTAAAAACCGAATTTCAAGTTTGTTCATGCCCATTGCCAGTTGAACAATGGCAGGTGAACCTTTGATGGATGGGATCACTTATACAAACACTCTCCTATACAATGTAAAACAAAGGCTGATTGTTTTCTAGCAATCTCAAAATACTGGGCATGCTCAAAACAATATCCTTCCTTCTTAAAGAGGATTTATTCACTATATCTTAAAAGGTATGAAAGCAAAAATAATCAAATTACTCATCAGATCAGACAGAGTTAATGTTCTAGACAATTAATCATATTGAAATTTCTGTTTCTTCTTCCACAGATGCTGCCTGATCTACTGAGTGAACTGAACCTTTTTATAAATTTCAAATCTGTACTACCTGGAATTTTTTTCACCTTTTATTCATTCTTAAAAATAGAATGTACCATCGCTACAAAAGAAAACATTGCACTCTCCAAAAAAAAATCTTCAACCCCATTAATATATATATATATATATATGAACGTCTCTTCACATCTTGATGTGCATTGCTTTTGCACCACATATAACACATGAATTAATTATTTCTCAAGTTTTAAACAAATGCTTACTGCAACAAGATTGATTGAACAGCATTGATGACCAGAGGGTCCTGGGAGTCCAAATCAATTGCTCACTGAAAGTGGCCGCCCAAATAGGATGTTAAAGAAATCTTATGGCATACTTCTCTTCATTCATCAGAGCATTTGAGTATATGACTAAGAAGTCATGTTGCAGCTCTTTCAAACTTCAGATAGACTTCAGTTGGAGCACTGTGTCTATTCTAGTCTTTTTTGAGAAAGGATGCAGAAGCTCTACAAATGGTACAGAAGAGATTTGCTAGGATGTTGCCTTAGAGAGTTTGAGCTTTAAGGAGTTGAACAAACTTGAGATGTTTCCTCTGGAATATCGGAGGCTGAGGGGAGACCTGATAGGAGTTATGAAATTCCGAGATGAGGAAGACTGGTAGAATCCCTTTCTCAGAGTAAACACTAGATTGATGCTGCGTGAACAGCAGTTTTTGTCAGCATTGTTTTTGGCTATGCACCCCTTAGCCCCCCTTTCTTCCCAAGATTAGTGGGTTTCTTCTGTACTTCTACCGACTATAAAAAAAACACGAAAAATATTTGTTATGTGAGGTGAAAAGAAAACAAGGCTTTTATGCTGAGCGTAACTACTGTAACTTGTGATTCTAGTACAAAAAGACAAATAGGAAATCACTCTTATTGAACATGTATTAAAGAAGAAAACATGAACATGCATATTACAAAAAAATTAAAAGAATAGATTCGGAGAGCACAATTGTTTTTACATATTGAGACATTAGGTAACTGTAATCATAAACTCAAAAGATGTGAAAACTTATTAAAAAGAACTTTAAAAAAATAATTTTTTTAGAATGAAAAAATTAGTGACACCCTGTGCAAGTTCTTTGATGTTTGGCTCCAAATTCGAGAGAGATAGTGAATGGTCACCTCTTGTGATATCAAATCTGTTCCTGGATTTTATCAAGGAAACTACCTTGCGGAAACTACATTCAATTAAGTATGTTGAGGGAAAGGCAACGGAAAATATTTTAGCCTTTTCCCAGAGTATTGGAAATCAGTTTGGCAGATCACTCTTAATCCAAAAATCTTCTTTAAATTGATTGAACTGGTTGCTGATGGATCAAACAGGAGTCAGATTGTGGCTGCAGAGGAATGCAGAAGCGCTGGAGGCGAATCCACAGTCACTCAGTCCAACAGGCAGTGAGATTGCTGAATGACTGATGAATTTCTCATACAAATACTCTGTGATTCTATTTACTTAATATGTATTTATTGTAATATTTGCATATACATACCGTGCATAGGAATAGTTTATCTGTGCTACGTCTGTAAGTGTGTTTGCAGTGTTTTACACCAAGGACCGGAGAATGCTGTTTTGTCGGGTTGTACTTGTACAATCGAATGATAAATGAAGTTGAACTTGAAGGGATTATTTTTTCCTTATCCTTCTCTCGTACTGTAAGGGGCACTGAACAACACCAAAGGTGACTCTGCATTATGCAGGCAAAATTTCAGGTTAAATTTTTAACATATTATTACTGTAGCGTGAATAAAAGCTCTCAGGAATGGAAGGAGAACATATGTTTTTATTACCTTATAACTGAGCATAGGGTCTTACAGTGGTCTTCAGAAGGGCTCAGGGTTTTGGTGGGAAACCAGGGTTATATATGGGTAGCTGGGGGCGGAGCCAGGAGGCAGAGCCAGCCATCAGTATAACACACCACCAGTGAATCTCAGTTCACTGCAATTATGTCACAATAAAAGGAATCTTGAACCTTGAGAAGAGTGTTTTTCACTTACACAGTGGATTCATCAAATCACAGAGAATTTCTTGGATTGTGATGAAATAACTAATTGTTTTTCCAATGTCCCTTGCCATTTTATCAATTCTTTGAGAAACAGTGGAATTACTCAAAGGAATTGCCTGAATAGTTCCTTTGGCATTTAAGTTTCTGTCATCAGATATTATTACCTAAATTGAAGGTAAAATATGTGATTCAGCAATGTTATGAGCATTTCCACTTTTAGTAATAAATTCATATGATGCAAGAAGACACTTTTCTAATTTCTGTGACATTTCAGTAATCATCTATTTGAGCATTGGTTTTTTCTCTACATTATCTCAAAAGGTTTGAAATAATCCTAGGATTTATCTTTATCTAGACACTAAATGTTGTTTACAACAAATCAAACCCATGGGCAGAGAAATATTTTGTGGCAATGTAATGAAATGGTAAGTATTTCACCAAATCCTGCCCACACTTCCTTTTTGCCAAGAGCTTCATGGATACAATTATTTCTGAAAGAAAAATTAATTATTGCAAAACTAAAGCAGTTTTTCAAGAGTTAGCTCAAAGATTGGCTTAAATTTTATATAAAATAATGAACAATACATACCTTCTTTAATAAAAGTTAAAAAGGAGACATGGACATTACCATGTCATGAAAACTCAAAGCAAACTGAGGGCACTTGTGGACGTGAGAAATAGGGAGCAAAACCTTTTGGCCTGCATGCTTATTTCCCAGAATTCAAAGTGATAGAACAAAAGAGTAAAATTATGTGGAAGGCAATTCATAGACAAAACTGGTTCCATGTCCGTCAAATACAATTATGTCAAATCAAGGAACGCTCTGAAAACTGTTAATTTTCCACATTTATTTAGGCCATTCTAGACTGCCTCAAAATGCCTCCAATCCTGAAAAAAATCTCATGTTACTTGGCAACTATACAGCAAAGACTAGCAGCAAAGTCCTTTCCTTCCCAAAAAATGTTTAATTTGTTCAGTTTCCTTACCCCCACCCCCATGCACCTTGGTGGCCACCTTATTAAGGACCACTTCATGGCCCCCATTGAGAACAGCTGCTCCAGAGGACATACATGTAAGATGAAAGGAATAAAGTTTAAATGTGATGTTTGAAGCAAGTTCTTTAAACAGAGAGTTCTTTAAACCATTCAAATGGTTAAGCAAATCCTGGTCAATGAGATACATGGCAGGAGGATTCTGTGCACAAGAAGGGGTAGCAAGGAATTTGCCACGTACATTATAACAAGAGCATAGCTGGAAGGGATACAATGCTCTGTTACAAGTATGCCAATTGCATAACTAGACTCATGCTGAAAGAAATATCATGGACTGAGAGCGGTCAGTGTGATGACACATGACTGATCACACCTGAACAATGATATCAATATAGATGTTTTCAATTCAGAGTTTAAGTCCTTAAAGTGAGGTGCTACACATCAGAAAATATAGAGATAGAATGTAGAATTGAGATTGAATGTAGAATGTGGAACAGTACACCACAGGATCAGGTCCTGTGACTTATGAGTTAAATATGATACCAAATTAAACTAAATTTCAGCAGTTTGCACTGGAGACACATCCTGCATACTCAAGTGTCTATCCAGACCAGTGGTTTTCAAACTTCCCCTCTTAAACTCACATGCCACCGTAAGCAATCCCTATGCCATAAGTACTCTGAGATTAGTAAGGGATTACTTAAGGTGGCATGTGAGTGGAGGAAAAAGGGTTGAGAACCACTGCTCTAAACCCAATTGTTACTGAAATATTTTGCTAAGGAAAATTCTCATTGGCCCATTTCCTTTGGAGTTATGAAATTATGCACATAACGAGTCAATTAGGTATGATTAAACAGTGGTTTTCAAACTTTTTCTTTCCACACATACCACCTTAAGCAATCCTTTATTAATCACAGAGCACCTATGCTATAGGAATTGCTTAAGATCGAATGTGAGTTTAGGGGGGCAGTTTGAAAACCATTGATCTAAAAACATCTTAAATGCTCCTCATCTATCTGCTTCCTCCCTTTCATCCAGGGAGAGGGAGGTCAACCTTTATTCCAGTATCACACGGGAGGATTTACCAGAAAGATAGTCATCAGTGGGGGACGGGACAGCTGCCCATTGACAGTCACATATACACATATTTGTATCACCACAGGCAATCAATTCTGATTCTGTTTCTACCTTCTCCATGGCAATCAAGATTTGCTAATGCATCTGCCAAGGGGCTTGAACCTGCACAGAGGCTGATGGCCTTCTCTGCATGCAGCCCAGCAAAGTGTGGCGAGATGGGTGAGATTGGATGAGGTTAGGAGGTGTCCTTATTTTTAAGTGTGAGCATCCTTAACCCTCTTTCAAACTAGATTTTGGCCAATTTTCCAGTTGTTTTGCATATGATCTGAATTGGGATCAGGGCTAACTGGCTACTTTCCTTCTCCATTCTGATTCTTGATCCTGATGCTTGAACTGAAACAGTGATGGTTCTGTGATAGTACAGATCTATCACCAATGTATATAGTGTATATAGTTACAGTATCTAGACTGTGCTTACAGCGATTGGCTGAGAGCTAAGCCACGCCTACTGTCTGGGCCTTAAAGGATTGTGTCCCTAGCCAGGTCGGATCATTCCGGACTGGTCGGCCATCTGTGAAGAGCTCCTGTCTTTTGCTAATAAAAGCCTTGGTTTGGATCAACAAGTCTTTGATTCTTTCGACAAGCTCTACAGGTTCCTTCCTTCATTTCTGCTTCCCCACCCTCCCCCCTCCCCTTCCCAAATGCTGCTCAACCTGGTGAACACCTCCAGCAGTTTGTTCTTTGTTAAAAGCAGCCACTTTAATAACATTGATGCAATCCTCTCTAGGCTGCAGAAGATTAGGATAGCGCCAGGTGGGAAGTGAAAAACATTAGCATCTCAATCCCACTTCAAATTTTAATGTAATTACATCAGTAAGGCTTCAGGATGCAGGAGGGTGACCTGAAATCTTTTAAGGAAGATACACACATGCATTTTAAGTGGCTTTAATTTTTAAACATTTTGGAATTTGATTTTCCTCGTTAGAGAACACCAACTGAACCAAAGAGGCCAATGTGGCTAATTGAACAGGTCAGAGGCTCGGAACCCTGCAGCCCATGAATAGCAAAAGAAATGGCAAAAAGAGACAAAAGGGCTGGATTTATGAAGACAATTATTTTCTAACACTGCTTGTGTCTTGAGAAACACAAAAATGATTTCCTCCACAAACATGCAGCTCACATGATTAGGTCTCAACAATATATTTAAATTTACGATATGAAGGAATGGGAAATGGGGAAATGCAAGAATTAGGGATACAATTTAAAGGAGACTGCAGACGTAAAAGTTTTCACATTGCAAATTTGGACACATGGGGAAGTTATAGAATTGCAAGGGAGCTAAGTTCCCAACTTCCATTCAACTGCTCTTGAGGAATTATTTCAAATCACTATAGAGCAACAAAAATCTAGAGCATGGAAGCACCTTAAATTTGCGCCTTCTCGTTTTAGATTCCCCTATTCTAGGAAAAAGACTATGATTATTTACCTAATTCATGCCCCTCATGAATTAATGCCCCAGGACCTCTTTAAGGTCCTCCCAGTGGTGTATCTAAGGTATGGCAGGTTTGGCACGTTTTCTGGGTGCCACTTGAAGTGGGGGGGAAACCACTGAGCGGTTTCTATTAAAATCAGACAAGCCATCCTCGGATAGTGAAAAAATAATTTTCTTCAGATGTTTGATCTGTCTTTGGTTATCATGGGTGAGAAGCACTAGGATGGCCAAATTGTTAAACCACTTACATAAATTATTAGGTAAAAATACAGTGCTGGGAGCTACATGACCACAAACCTCACAGTACCACTGCTCAGTGCCAACTGGCAGTAAGACCATTTTCCCACATCAACTAAGGAGGCAACTGGCAGCCTCAAACAACCAGAAAAATCCCAGAAAATAAATAGGTAAAAATTACAAAAATTGGCACCCCCCTAGCAGTTCACACAATACGCAATCTCAAGCAATCGGAAAATTTATTATTCCTGCATCTACCCATAGCTGCCGAATTCTAGGTGTTTACTTATTTTCAAAGTGGAAAAATTACGAAGGAAATGTAGAAGAAATCCTTTTTGAGGGAAGGAACTAATTTGATACTTTGGCGTCAAATGATTGATTGATTTGTTAAATTTAATTGAGGAAGAGATAGATTTAGAAAGTGGAAAGCAGTAATTGATCTTATTGATCTGGTTTTCAGGGAGATTCTTCTGTAGAGTCATGCTTATGAAATACTATAGAAGGAATTAATCAGATTTAACAATTAATTGATTGGTAGTACAGGTACTATCCAATTTGCGACCTATGCGACTTTTGTTCACCCGCACATATGAACATTTTTTTTAATAATAAAGAAAAAATATAAAACTTAAATTATTGTGGTGAATAGAGGTTATATCTCTGGAAAATAACGCCTCTTGCAGAGGTGGTCAACATTTTAACTCCTTATGTTCCGTTTTTTCTGATTCTGTTACTCAACATTCTGACGATCGGACAGATTTTAGAGGCCAGTAGAGTCTGCAGGGTGTTCAAGGTCCACAGCAACAGAGAGAATGAGAAATATTCAGAGATAAAGAATGGAAGGAAATCAATTGTTTTACTCTTCAGTATCAGAGATTGGGCAATTCCGACATAGGCCCATTCCAAGATAGGACTGGTCATCCAGAACGGAATATGGACATTTGTCGAAGAGTACCTATATATAATGGATTCTGGAGAATGAGCAGTATACAATGTAATGCTTCAAATTTACATTTATTGTGCTTTTTTTTAACTGAAAGTTGATGTTGACTACATAACAATTGAGAATGTACTGCAAGTACTGGAGCCAGAGAAAGCTTAGGTGGCTTTTCTTGTCATTAAACCCACTGCAGAAGACAAAACAGAATTTGGCATCTGTTCCTAGGCTACTGAAAAAGTAATCAGAATGTCTTAAGAATTTTAAGGATAATAACAAATTACTCCAGGATTGTTTCCAAACCTTTAGAACTGAGCTAATCAGACAAAAAATTACTGGAAGAACACAGCAGATCAATGTATCAACTGATAAAGGGTTCAGACCTGAAACAATGACTGACCCTTTCTACCCATGGATGCTGCCTGTCCTGTTGAGTTCTTCAAGCAAATCTTTGCCAGCGTAAAATTCCTGTATCTGCAGCTTTTGTGTTTTAACAGAGCTGATTGTTTACCATCTTGGACTCCCTTTATACAAGATCACAACTTTGCTCAGCCAAGTCCATGTTAAAAATAGTCATGTATTGGCAACAACAACTATCTCAGCGAGAAAAAAAATTGGTATTTCAGGGGTGATAATAAATATTAAAAATGTGAACAATTTTGATCTAAATGGTTTAACCACTTTGTAGGACTTTATTTATGATAAAGCATAATAAAAGTAAATGGGAAGTACAGGAGGAAAGTATTTTTGTAAGATGGTGACAAGTACGTGGAACAGCTTGCCAGCAGAGGTTTTAAGAAGGAATTCAGCAGGCTCTAATCAACAAATGTGATTCATGGTATTAGAATTTCATTAGTATCGATTGATATTTGGACCAAATATTTGGACCCAACTTTATTATGAAATTGATATTAACAATTAAATCAAATGTGTTTCAATTTACTTTACCCAAAAGAAATACTCCAGAGTAGATTAATAGAATTTGATTTTGTACACAAACTTTTCAGCCAAGAGCTGCTTTTGAAAACAAAATTGAAACATACCAACTTATGTAACATTTCTTATTTCAATTACTTTCCCAGATTGGCACAATTAAGTTAGACTTTCATATATACATACTGCAGCTCTCAAAAATAATCAGTTGGAATAAGGAACTACATTCAAACCGAGCTTTGAAATCACCAGTTCCCTAATGATCAATCCAGTTAAGAACTACAAATTGAGAATAAATCATTTTTGATTAGATTTGCAAATTTTGCAAAGATTATTGCTTAAACACTCTTCTAATCACACCACATATGCTATATAAACTAGTTAGTTCCAGCTTATTTAAAACCAAAGGTTTCTTTTATTGTCCCGTAATAAAACACAAAATGCAATCTACATGATGAACAGCTTTTGCTGCAGTAAGGCCAACAAAGAGCTGCCATGAGCATTGCCCGGTGCCCCAAACAATAGGTGAAAGAGAAGCAAAAGAGAATTCCTTCAGAGACCCGAGTGTCATAGATTCACCCCCAGTACACCCACAGCTTCTGCAGCCACACAGGCTCCAGTTTAAGCCATCAGCAACCTGAGCTCTGCATCCAAACCTCCAATGTGATCTTCTGCTTTCAAAGCCCTTCTGGAGCCCTTCTTGCCTTCAGTGCCCTCTCAATTCTGATATCTGGTTCCCATTAGCCAGTCTCCAGCAGCCCACAGCCTTGTGTGGATCCTTCGATGGCAAGTCACCACCAGCCACAACCTATGAGAGTCCTGCAGTCTCTGTGAGTCTTTTTACCACTGGTCTGCTGGTCATCTTCCCTATAGTTCATCTCCCGTGCTTCTCCTTCTCAACGGGGGTGTTCTCCCCACTTCTGGCACCCTGCACTGGTCCACTCTTTCCCTGGAATCTGCAACCCCTTGTGGAACACAGCCCTGCACAGGTACCACCATTTTGGGCACAGATCCTGTGGTTGCAGGATTTAAAAAAAAAATGTTGTCCACTCCTGTAGGGGGCTATCCAAATCTAGACCGGACAGTAGGACCTTGCGGAACAGCAATGTGTCTCCGCTCCCTGCTCTGCCGGGTCCGCACCAGCACCAACCTGATATTACAGCAACTCTGGTGGCTACGCCAATTTTTTTTCACAATAACACTCATAATTTTAATCAGTCATTTTATTAGTGCCAATTCTGCCAAAACTAAAACATAAACTAGATTAATCATATATTCCATGGTTTCAAATGATTATTATGTAAGTTTCTTTGAAAGTATTCCTTAATTATGTGTGGAAACCTCTGTAATATAGTTTGTGGTGAACATGGGTAAATAGTTCCCAATGTTAGAGATATAATAGTCACAATTGTTTATGCTTTTGTATTTATCAAAAGGTATTTAATGCATGACTAGATACCACAGTTTAGCATGTTGTACAAGACAAAATCTTGCTTTTCCAAATTGTATTACATCATTACATCATTTAGATTGTTTGATTTTTTTGTATTCTGTGGAATAGTCATTAGAAGTGAGGGTTTTTTTTGCAAAATTACTTACAGATAGTCAAAGTGAAGTAATATATAATGTATTTAGAAACATCATTCTAAATAGCCATTTAATCCAAACTTTTTTTTTTAAAATCAGACTAAATACTACTGATGAAGACATGATTAGTCAATGGTCCAAATAAATGAATAAAGGTCATGGTGACTTGAGCAAAGACAGCAAAATGGGCCTTATTCCTTTTGCCTTTACTAGGGAGAAAGTGATGACAAAAAGTAGACAAATAAATCAAACTTTACTGTGATAGTGAATAACTCATTTCTTTCCTTATCTGGAAATTTATTAGTGATATAAAGCCTACAAGATATATAAAAATATGTGGAGGAGCTCAGCAGGTCAGGCAGCATCAATGGAGGAAAAGGATGGTCAATGCTTCAGGAAGGGACCTAGTCTTGACTGAGAGTGTAAAGGGAAAATAGCCACAATAAAAAGAGAGAGGGGAGGGGTGAGACAGGGCCTGGTAGGCGATAAGTGAAATATTTGGGGTTAGGAATGATGAGTAGATGGAACCAGGTGGGGGGAGAGGAGGGGAAAGGACGAGGCAGCAGCTGAATGATATCTAAACTCCCCCTTCTTCTCCCCAACCAGGATCCACCTGCCCATCATACCCTATCTCATATGGTTCTACCTATCACCTAACAATCTCTAGGTGAAACCAATTTTTTTCCACCTTTCCCTTCCATTTCCCTCCAAAGTTGGCTCCAGTTGCCTAATTTTTTTTTCTCTCTTTCCACACCCATTACCCACCAGGTTCTGTTTCTAAACTCTTTCTAACCTTCTTCCACCCAGTTCCATCTCCCCATCATCCTTCACCTCACCTGATTCCATCTATCAACCCTCCAGCTTCTTTCTCACCCCAATGAACTGGCTAACTTCCTTCTCAGTCCTGATGCACAGTCTTGACATACAACTTCAGCCATCCTTTTGTCACCACAGATGGTGTATGACCTGTTAAGTTTGTTCAGCAGTTTATGATTTTTTTTTGCTCCAGATTCAAGGATCTGCAGGCTCTCACATTTCCAAAATAAATGTAGTAATCTGGTATGAATCAATTTCTACATATAAAATGGAAAATAGAACATGCTGGGGTTTACATAAAAATACATTATTTGTTGACGTTTGAATGATTCATTAGCAATGAAGTTGAATGGATAACCAGATTTAAGATAATCTAATACTTTATCTATAATGTGATAATGAGATTTAAATGTGCATTCCTGTACAATTATGTATTTCTTCTTCTATGCACTTCTGTATAAGCCAACATTGTTTATATTCATTTCTTAATTAAATGTGAAATGAGCTATGAAGTATGATTTTTAAAAATGCCAATGGCCAATCAAATGTGGTAACAGCTGCTTCAAAATTTTTTGCTGTATAATCACAGATCTGATAAAATCATTAGAAAGAATAAACAACAGTATTATTCTTTGGAATGCAGCTGCTTGCTTTCAAGAATTCGAGACTGGAGCATTTTTTGAAAATATCTAGAGCTAGCTACTTCATTGTTAATTTCTTTGTTATTCTTAAAGACAAATTCCAGATAATGTTTAAATATGTTTGAATCACTTCCATGTGAGCATTCACTGTTGTTTGCTCAAAAAGGTTCTGGGAAATGCTAACATCAGCAAGAGAGCTGCCTCTAATTCCTCTACTTTAAAGGTAGTAAAAACCAGAATCAGAATTAGAATGATTGTCACGAACAAGTCACAAACTTTGGTCTTTTGTGGTAGCATCATTGTGCAAACATTCATTTAAACCACCTTATAACAATAATTTTTTTTTAAAGTGCATGAAAAGTAAAGCACTGACTTTTGTTCATTGATTATTCGTATTAGTCAGTGAGAAGATACCCTTGTTTGAGAGGTTGCAAACATTCAAGGAAAGATTTCCTCGAGCAACTGAATGAAAGAATTCCCAGAACTAGCATGGAGATTCCTGCTTCTCCAATCATATTCATTTAAAAATAAATCTTTCTGATATTTATTCTGTTTATGTTGAAATACCATCAATCATACCACCACCAACAAAATGTGCAGTTTATATATAATGGTGAAGACTAAAATTATTACTTTAAGATATCTGCTCCATTAGGATTGTATTTTATGGCTAACTGCTCTCTGGGTTGTAATAATCTTTTATACGTCATTTCACATACAGTCTGTGTTAAGTCCTTGGATAAACTACACACCTGTTGGTGCTCCTCATACTTCATTGTACAATCCATACCTTCTGCTGTGGTCTTCATTGGACATTAAAAACTCTTGAAGAAGGGCTCAGGCCTGAAATGGCAGTTATACATATATTTATTTATAGTTATAGTTGTAACTATAAATTCAAGACCTGGGCTTCAAATCTCCACTGTGCAATTGGATCCTGAATTTCCACACCTCCAGACCCAAATCAGTGTGGATTTGGCAGTAGCATCTCCTCTGCAATCTCCATCAGTACCAGACCACCATTCGTTTTACACTATACAACTATAAATTTATATGTCTATCTCCTATAAACACTGCAAGAACTGTTGAGTTCCTCCAGCATTTCTCTGTTTTTACTACAATCACAATGCCTACATACTTTCATGTTTCATCCCTTCCAAAACTAGAGGACACAGGTTTAAGTTGAGAGAGAGAGATTTAATGGGGATTTCAAAGGTAAAGTTTTTGCACAAAAATAGTTGGCAAAGCAGGTGGTGAAGGCATAGTGATTAACAACATTGAAGAGGCATCTAAACAAATATGAGAATGAGGCTCAGGCCCAAAATGTTGACTGCCTATTCCTTTACATGGACGTTGCATGACCTGCTTAGTTACTGTGTGTTTTTCTATTGTTTCATGTCACGTACAGTGACAAAAAGTGGGAAAAAAAGTCAAACTCAGTTAAACAAGATGACATTGGCATATATTTTTGGAATAACTACTCACCAGAAATCAATGCAGCCCATTTTATCTCACATGGTGGCATCAAGGGTGCAGATGCCATCTCACGGGCTCTACACAAAACCCTGAAACACCTGAACAGCAAAAGGTGTTCTTTATTCACTACAGTTCTGCATTCAACAACATCATCCCTCAAAACTAATCAGCAAACTTCAAGACCTGGGCTTCAAATCTCCACTGTGCAATTGGATCCTGAATTTTCACACCTCCAGACCCAAATCAGTGTGGATTGGCAGTAGCATCTCCTCTGCAATCTCCATCAGTACCAGACCACCATTCGCTTTACACTTATGAATGTATGGCTTAGTACCACAACAGCACCATTTACAAATGTGTGGATGATACCACAGTAGAGAGCTGCATAAAAAGGGTTGATGAGTCAGCATACAGGAGGGAGATTGAAAACTTGACTGAATGGTGTACAAACAATGACCCTTCACTCAATGTCACCAAGAGCAGGAGCTGATTAAAGACTTTAGGAAGGGAAAACCAAATCTGGTGTTCATTGGGGTAGCAGAACTGGAGATGGTGAGCAAATTTAAATTCCTGGGAATCCCTATCTGGGAGGACCTTTCCTGGACCCAACATACGAATGCCATAATGAAGAAAGCACATCAGCACCTTTATTTCCTCAGGAGTTTGCAGAGGCTCAGTATGTCATTGGAAGCCTTGGATACTTCTACAGAAGTGTAGTGAAAAGTGTGCTGACTGGCTATATCAGAGCATTGTATCAGTGCACCAATATGTCTGGGCACAACACCCTGGAAAAGTTAGTGGACACAGCCCAGTACATCACAGGCAAAACTTTCCCCATCATCGAGAAAATCTGCATGAATGCTGCGGTCGGGAGAGCAGTAGTAGTCATCAAGGATCCACACCACCCAGGATATGATCCTTTCTTGCTACTGTCATCAAGAAAGAAGTATATGTGCCACAGGATTCGTACCACCAGGTTCAGAAGGAGTTGCTACACCTTAATTATCAGAATTCTAACAAAACAGACACATTTAAGGAGTCTAACTTTGCACATTATTTGTTATGTCAGATTTGTTTTTTCCTATATTGCAGTCAGTTTGTTTACATTTATTTTTTATTTACATTTTTCTTTCTTTGCATATATATATTTCTTCCTGAATACAGTTTACAGTTAGTGATAAGTAGAAATTCTGTCTGACCCACAGAAAAAAAAAGCATCTCAGGGTTGTATGTGTTATTGTGTATATACTCTGACAATAAATTTGAACTTTGAACGAACTCTAGACTTTGAAATAGTTTTTTTTTCTAATATTACTATGACTGATTTTAGAGATAGAACAATCAAGCATGTGGTTGTTCGTCCTTTGTAGTCGAAGATGACCATGGCTTCGAAGTCAAAATTGAGATTGGTGGTTGTGGGTCCAGAGGTGACTGGTGAGGCCAGTTCGGGCCCTGAATGCTTGCCCACATGTGGTACACAAGTGGGTGGGTGCTGTCAAGGCAATCAATGCTGCTCGGACCTTGCACACAGCACACTTTTGTTGCATCTCAATGATGCGCCTGACTTCAGCTGGACGGGCTCCTGTGGTGATCTTGCTGCACCAAGCTGGACAGTCGAGGGCAAAGGTCTCCCACGTGTTGATGTTGACACTCAGGACTTTGACGAACACTTTGAGGCAGTATTTGTAACATTTCTTTTGCCCCTCGACTGAGCGCTTACCCTGACACAGTTCTCCAAGCAACAGCTGTTTTGGCAATTGGCTGTCTGGCATTCTGACCACATGTCCAGCCTGCCTGACTTTGGCTTACAGCAGGAGGATGTAGACTCTGCAGAGCCCAGCTTGTTCCAGAATTTCCATGTCGGGGATTTTGTCCTGCCACCTGATGTGGAGCAGTTTGCGGGGACAGCTCAGGTGAAAGTGGTTGAGCTGTTTGGCGTGTCTGCTGTGGACAGTCCAGGTCTCGCTGGCGTAAAGGAGGGTGGTAAGGACCACTGCACAGTAGACCTTCAGCTTGGTAGTAAGGCTGAGTCCTCTCCACTCCCAGAACTTCTCACGGAGTCTCCCAAAGGCGGTGCTGGCTTTGGCAATCCTGTTGTTGACTTCAGTGTCTATGTTTACATTCTATGTTGCCCAGGTAGGTGAAGTTGTTGACTGCCTGGAGGTTCTGGCCCTTCACTGTGATGCGCAGCTCCTGGTATGGCTTTCCTGGGGCTGGTTGGTACATAACTTGGGTCTTTTTGGTGCTGATAGTGAGACCAAAGTTGTCGCAGGCTTGTGAGAAGCAGTCCATTCCTTACTGCATCTTCTGCTCTGTCCTGGCATTGAGTGTGCAGTCATCAGCAAACAAGAAGACAGTCTCTTGCACCTTTGTAACTGTCTGCAGATGCCTGAGGTTGAACTACCTGCTGTCAGTCCTGTACCAGATGTGGATTCCTTCTTTGTAGTAAGCAGAGAATACCATACTGAACAGAGTCGGGGTGAGAACGCAGCCTTGTTTGATGCCATTTGTCACTGGGAAGGCTTCAGACTCGTCGCTGTCATCCAGAACTTTCACCATCATATCGTCGTGGAACTGTCGGATGATTGTGATGAACTTGCTGGGGCAGCCAAACTTCTTCATGATCATCCAAAAGCCTTCTCTGCTGACAGTATTGAAAGCCTTGGTTAGATTGACAAAGATCACAAAGAGGTCGTTGTGTTGCTCCTGGCATTTTTCCTGGAGTTGGCACGCAGCAAAAATCATGTCCGCGGTCCCACGTTCTGCACGGAAGCCGCACTGGCTTTCTGGGAGCAGACCTTGCTCAAGATGTTGGAGAAGGTGGTTGAGCAGGATGCAGGCCAGAATCTTCCCCACAATGGACAAGAGGGAGATGCCTCGGTGGTTGTGGCAAGACTAGCGGTTGCCTTTCCTATGTGAGCATCTTTCAGCTGTTGCGGGCCCTGTCCCTTTTTCCACATAGACAATCAAGCATAACTCTGTGATAAATGTCTTGTCAATACTATTCTATGAAGAAGCCACAAAAAGATAGAAAATCAATTAAAGTGATAGACAATTAAAATCAGTTGATGGGAAGCAGGATGCTCCAAGAACATCTACATCCTCAACAATGGTCGGGCCAGCATGTGAGTATGAAAGGTAAGCACATTTGCAACCATGTTGAATCAGAAATGCCCTATTGATGTAACTTGGCTTCCTTCCCACACAGAAGCTATAAAAATAGTTTTTATACAGGAAACACTGAAAACTGTATCATATGTCTTTGTCCACCAGATCATATAAAATTATAAAACAGATACACAAGAAAGAGATAGGAAAGTTGTTTTCATAGGTAGGTGAGACTAAAACTAGGGGACAAAACCTGAAGATTCAGGGGAGTAGGATTTAGGACAGAGATGAGAATGATTTTTTTTCCCCCAGAGAGCAGTGAATCTGCGGTAATTCTCTGCCCAAGAAAACAGTTGAGGCTGCTTCATTGAATATATCGAAGACACAGTTCGATATATCAGGTCCTTGTATGGTAAAGCAAGTAAAGGTTTGCAGAGAAAGGACAGCTAGGTGGAGTTGAGTTCACAGCCAGAGCAAGCACGATCTTACTGAATGGTGGAGGAGGCTTGACGGACGCAGGGCTAATCCTACTCATATTTCTTAGTAGTGTTGCATGATCATTGGAAACCCAACTGAGTAAGAATTTGAAAAGTAAATATTATGAGCATGATGCCTTGAAGGATGTCCAAGTAATAAACTTTTAATATAGATCTCATGTGAGTCATGTCTAAATATCTTCATCATTTAACTGGAGAATAATTGTCCAACTGCTAAATATGTCTGTTGTAGCCTGAGGGCCAATGTGTACTGATGTGCAATTCCAGAAAAAAACATTACAAGTGGTGAATATCTGTCAGTCTCCAGTCAATTTGATTCATTCCACCTGATATCAAGAAATGGCTGAGAACATTGGATATAGCAATGGCTACATGGCCCGATAACATTGAATGCCCGCTTCGCAGAACTTGCAGAGAAGTACCAACACTGGCATTGACCTGACAATGTGGAAAACTGTGCACGGATGCTCTTCTCATAAAAACCCAAACAAATCTAATCGATTAATTACCACGCAGAGTCCACTCTCAATCATGAAAGCTGCTGTCAACAATACTTTCAAGCTGCACATCCTCATCAGTAACCAATTCATCATCTAAAACAGACAATTAAAGATAAAGGTTCCATTATTGCCACGTAATATTACATTTAGAATGAAACATACATGAAATTTTTAGCTTTGTCTACCGTAAGGAAGACAGAGAGTCACCACTTTGTCAAGTGCTCCTCACAGAAATAAGGACCCAGCGAGGAATAAACTCGCAACGCCTGATTTACAAGACCAGTACTCCAATCACAGAGCTATCGGAGCCTTCAGCAGAATGATGAAGATATAATGAAGATTGGGGACGTCACATGATGATGTGGCATTAGGATGTTGAATCCTGACCCTCCTGAAAATCTGCTTAAAGAGTACCTTAAAATCAATGTAACTTATATGAAAACTCCTTTAAACAAACTTTGAATATATCCACTTGTTCACAAACACGGGGAAAAAGAAGGAAAAAAGTCACTGTTGACTTACCCGTGCAACGTAAAGACGACAAGAGGAAAAGGATGACGAGGCCTGAGCTGGCTCCTGAGCCGGGGACTAGCGTTTCAGCCGCCTCAGAGACAGATGAGCAGTCTCTGCTGCTGCAATGAAGTGCGCCGCACCAGTGAAATGGGATGATGGCACTGAGGAGGAAGAAACCAGAAGTCAACAGGTCTGTTCAAATCAGTGTCAGAGTTGGATAGTTCCTCTTCTGACAGTGACCAGGGAGAAGATGCAGATACAGAAGACACAGAATCGACTATACCCAAGGAAGTGAGTAATGTGGATATATTTAAGAAAATTAGAAGTATGAAAGTAGACATGAAATGCTGAAATAAGTAAAATAACTGAAATTATGAACACTATTAAACAACATATTGATCAAAATAAACATGAGTAAATAAATTGAAGAAGAAATGGAGGAAGTTAAAGAGAGAATGTCGCATATTGAGAATAATGAGATTGCTCTGGTTGTACCAAATGAAAAGCTGTGCCAAAAAAAAATGGATGTTTTAGAAAATTATAGCAGAAGGAACAATGTCAAGATTGTGGGTTTGAAAGAAGGGATGGAACAAGATATGCCACAATTTTTCAAAAATGGATACCAGAACTACTGGGCCAACAGAATTTGGTGGGAGAAATTGAAATTGAAAGAGCTTATTGAGCCCTTCGAGGTAAACCCCACCTCAATCAAAACCCATATTCAGTGTTGGTGAAATTTCTGCATTGTCAGGATAAAGAAAACATACTGAGAATAGCTTCACACCAAGCTCGTCAAAGACAAGGACCGCTTGAAATCCAGGGGAGTAAAATTCTATTTTATCCAGATCTCAGTGAAGATCTTTTAAAGCGAAGGAAACTATTTAATCCTGTGAAAAAAGCCTTGTGGGAGAAACGATATCATTCTTTTCTACGACACCCAGCGACTTTGAAGATTTTTCTCCCAAATGGACAAATCAGATTTTTTTCAAATCATCATGAGGAAGAAGAATTTGTTGGAAATTTGCCAAAGAAACAAGCAGGCTGAAGACCTTGAGGATGAAAAGCAATGTGTGCTCATTCTGTGTTGTTGATTTATCTATTTGAGATGGAATTTAATGATGATTTTGAAGCTTATTTTCCATGTGTGTGTAAAATAAAAGAAATGTATTATTTTTTTCAGGGGGTTGGGGAGAGGTGGAGGAGGATGCTGACCACTACTGATTCACATGAGTATCTGTGATTTTGGTCATGGTCCGCACAAGGGAAGGTGTTAGTGATGCTTTGGTTATCAATGTGACTGGGTTGGGTGGGGGGGGTGGTGAGGGATTGTATATTTTGACCAACGGTATTATATTTAGCACTGTATTTGACTTTATTTTTTATTCATAACCCTTCTTTTTATTCTTGGATTGTCAGGTGGGCAGAGACCAAGCATGAAGGATGCAGAAATATTTGATTGCTTGGTGGAGGTTTATGGGTCTGGGTGATGGAACTAAAGGTTAACTATACAGCAATGAGTAAATTGATAAAACTCTTACATTTTAATATAAATGGAATTAATGGGAACATCAAATGGAAGAAAACATAAGCACATATTAAAAAAGATGGCTGTAGATAAAGCTTTTTTTTACAAAAAATGCATTTTTTTGATAGAAAAATAAAATTTTAAATTGAAAAGAGATTGGGTGGGCTATGTGGCATTTTCATGCAATTCCAATTTAACTGAGTAGAAATTTTATTTAATAAAAATCTTCCAATTGATGTCCAACATGTTGAGACAGATCCAGCAGGTAGATTAGTTATGGTTCATTGCTAAATTTACACTGGACTATGGACCTTTTTGAATATCTATGCATCTAAATACAAACGATGAGAAGTTTATACAGGAAACCTTTGTAAATTTAGCAAATGCTCATGAGAATATAGTGGTAGGCGGAGATTTTAATTTCTGTTTAGATCCGTTGTTAGACAGATATTAAAGAGGAACTAATAGAAGCAGAGCAGCAAAAACAACCGTAACTTTGATGAAAGATCTGAACAATAGATAAAAAGCAGAGGCTACATCTTTTTACTCAAACTGACATGATTCATATTCCACAATAGACTTTTGTTTTTACTTTTTGCACAACTTTGTCAGATTATAAAGCATGAATTTTGTCTGACCATTCACCTTTATTGTTGCAGATTGAAATGCCGGATAAGATCTTTTTCACAGGATTAAATAGCTTGCTTTTAAAGAGGTCAGATTTCTGTGCTTTTGTACATGAGCAAACTTGATCATATTGTGAGATGAATTTACATTCAGTAACTGACAAATTTGTGATCTGGGATGCACTGAAAGCATATTTGAGGGGGAAAATTATGTTATACTTCTAAGATAAAGAATTGGATAAACTTGACTATGAGATAACGGATATGGAAAAAAAGTTGCATACTCAAAGGTCAGAAGATAGAAGATTGTCCCTACTGAATAAAAATACTTCAATATAATACTATGCCGACTTATAGAATATAAAAAGTGATGAGAACCAACCAAAGATATTATGAACTAGGTGAAAGATCACACAAAGTATTAGCATGGCAACTGAAAACAGAACAAACTTCTAGAACTATAAATGCTATCCAGAAAAGTCCCTTATATTATTTATAAACCACAAGAGATAAATTACACTTTTCTAGACTTTTACTCAAAACTGTATAGTTTAGAATCCTCAAAAGATGATAATAAAATTGATGATTATTTATCAGTCATACATTTTCCCATGCTATCTTTGGAAGAACAGTCAGAACTGAATTCTCCCATTGATCAGTTAGAAATTAAAGAAGCAATGAATATATTACAGACTAAAAAAGCATCGGGAGAAGATGGTTTCCTGGCTGAATTTTATAAGGAATTTATGGATATGATCTAACAGATTTCAGTGACCCACACATTAGCTGAATCTTTCTCCACTGCGATAATTGTAGTACTCCCATAATAAAAGCTAGAGATCATTTAAAACCTGCCTCATATTGACCGATATCTTTATTATATGCAGATTATAAAATTGTTGGAAAAGTTTTGGCTAATATGAGAAATAGATTATTAAAGTTAATAAATGCTAATCAAATATGTTTTGTCAAAAAGAGATTGGCTGCTGATAATGTAGCAAGATTATTAAGTATCACTCATTCAGCGCAATCAAGAGGAGACTTAAGTGTTTCAGTGGCTTTGGATGCAGAAAAGGCTTTTGATAGACTTGAATGGGATTTTCTCTTTAAGGTATTAAACAAATTTGGTTTGGGACAATCTTTTATTAATTGGATTAAAGAATTGTATGTTAATCCAAAGGCAATAGACAAATTTCAACTCCTTTAATTTACAGACAGGGTGCCCCTTACTGCCAGCATTATTTGTACTAGCTATTGAACCTCTTGCAGAGAATGATTAGATGGGACGAGTTTATTAAGAGATTCAGAGTCAGTCACGAGGAACATAAAATTAGTCTCTTTGCGGATGATGTATTAATATATTTGACCAAACCTGAGTCTTCCTTGAGACAACTCCATCTCTGATTAGAAGAGTGTGGATGAGTCTCAGGTTCTAAAATAAACTGAGACAAGAGTGAACTTATACCATTTACAAAAGGGGACTGTGAAGTGCTGCAGGGCGAACAAACAAGCTTAAGCTAAAAAGGCTGTACTACAGACTTTAATTAGCTAAAACTTGCACACAAGGTTCAGTATCCCTTCTGGCTCCATGCGCTCTACTCCTGTCCAAGGGCTGGTGTGATCCTTTATATGGGGCCGGTGATTGACAGGGAGTAGGTGGAGCCAGTCCACCTTGCAGGGTTACCTCCCTGCAGATACAGTGGGTTGCCCCCTGCAGTAGGCAGTGCAGGAGTTCAGACAGGCACAAGCAGTCACAGACAGTCCAGTGAATGTATCATCATATTTACCTTCTTCTTAAAATGAGTCCCTCGGTGGGGGGAGGGGGGATGAAAAACAATGTTGACCACTGTCTTCATGCCAAGTGTCCACTAGATACAGAGTAGTTGGGAGAAAAAAAATATCCACAGATTCACAAATTCAGGCGATCTGGGACTGTTGCAGGACAGGCTCCTGGTCAATGGTCGGAGGAGATGGAGCCCCCTGAAGGTTGGCTGGGTTAGGGGTGGTCATGGCAGCCGGTGGTGCAGGTGCAGTGGTTCATGGCAGTGAGGAAGTGTAGGTCTGGGGTGGGTCCACAGGCAGCGGGGTCCCACGGTTGATGGTGGGCGGGGGAGATGTCAACACTGGGAGGAGACTGAAGGTGCAAGGGCTGCCTGGGATTGGGGGGGGGGGGTGGTGTTGCATGTCAAATAGAATGAATGTGTGGTATAGATTTATACAATATAATTTTTGACATCAATTATACAGCACACCATATAAATTACATAAAATAAAACTGGATGTATCAAATAAATGTTTTAGATGTAGTATTGAGGAAGGTACAATTTTTTGCACTCTACATAGACATGTTCAAAATAAGACCATTTTGGATAAAAGTAGGGAAATTACGGGAATAAATTACTAATATTGTATATCCGCAAAATCCTGATTTATTTTTGTTAGGGAACGCTGAAGGAATTACACCTAAATTAGTCCTTTCGCCTACTCAAAGGTATTTTGTGAAAATAATATTGACAGTGGCAAGAAAATGTATGGTAGTTAAGTCAGACTATTACTTGGGAATAGATAGACAGCATGTGGAAATACAAAATTCCATCTCACTGGAAAAAAAATCACCTATAATTTAAGGAATAAATACAATACATATTTACAAATATGGAGCCCATACATACATAAGATAGGCATTGTGGGTTAGTCTTTCCTTGCCGACCCCTGTGACCTCACCAGGTATTATAGATGATACTTGTACTCTCTAACCTGCCCTAATACAATCCATTATTTCTATTACTCTCTTTATCTTTTTTTAATCTATTTCTTTATTTGGTATGCTATTATATATTATTAATATGTATAAGGAATGAATGATTTGTTTTCTTTGGGTTGGGGTTAGGGAGGGTTTTGTTTGAAGGGGTGGGGATATACCTGGGTTTTGTAGTCAGCCTGCATTAAAATGATGGATATATATGGATTACATATACTACATGTATGCAAACTTTAAAAAATTCAACAAAAATAATGAAGATTATTCTCCAGATAAATGATGAAGATATTTTGAATGGTATTTAGATATGACTCTCATGAGATCTTCATTAAAAATGTGTTACTTGGACATCCTTCAATGCTTTGCACTCATGACATTTATAGTTACCTTTCAAATTCTTATTCACTTGCTTTTGAAATTATGATACAAAACAGGTAAGAAATCTGAGTAGGAGTAGGCCATCCGGCCCATCGAGTAAGTAAGATTGTGGCAAATCTGGCTGTGAAAACTCCACCCTAGATGTTCTTTCTCATGCCATAATTTCCCTACTATGCAAAGATCAATCGAGTCCTGTCTTCGATATGTTTAATGAGGGTAGCCTCTACAGTTTCCTTTGGCTGAGAATTCTACAGATTCACTGTTTTCTGGGAAAAAAACAGTTACTCCTCATCTCCGTCCTAAATTTACTCCCCTGAATCTTGAGGTTTTTTAAATAAAAAAAAATTTATACATACAGCACAGTAACAGGCCATTTCAGCCCATGAGGCCATGCTGCCCAATTACACCCAATTAATCTACAATCCCCAGTATATTTTGAATGACAGGAGGAAACTGAAGCCCCCAGGGAAAAATCCACACTGACACAGGCAGAATATACAAAGTCCTTACTGACAGCAATGGGATTTGAACCCCATTCCCAATCGCTGGTGCGATAATGGTGTTGCACTAACCACTACACCAATTATGCTGCCCATCTTCCTGAGTTCTAGACTTACCTACCAATGGAAACAACATACCTACCTCTGCCTTGGTTTAAGGATGGGTATATTGCAGATTGTTATCTCTTCTCTTTGGCTTGGCTTCACGGACGAAGATTTATGGAGGGGTAATGTCCATGTCAGCTGCAGGCTCTTTTGTGGCTGACAAGTCCGATGTGGGACAGGCAGACACGGATGCAGTGGTTGCAAGGGAAAATTGGTGGGTTGGGGTTGGGTGTTGGGTTTTTCCTTCTTTGTCTTTTGTCAGTGAGGTGGGCTCTGCGGTCTTCTTCAAAGGAGGTTGCTGCCCACCGAACTGTGAGGTGCCAAGATGCACGGTTTGAGGCGATATCAGCCCACTGGCAGTGGTCAATGTGGCAGGCACCAAGAGATTTCTTTAGGCAGTCCTTGTACCTTTTCTTTGGTGAACCTCTGTCTTGGTGGACAGTGGAGAGCTCGCCATATAACACATTCTTGGGAAGGCAATGGTCCTCCATTCTGGAGACGTGACCTACCCAGTGCAGTTTGATCTTCAGTAGCGTGGATTCGATGTTATAAGGATGGAATTTTAATGTCATTTGAACAAATGAAGCAAATATATGATGTCCCGAGTGGCACCTTTCTTTGATATCTGCAATTAAGAGGTTTTTTTAAAGAGAAATTTGGGGAAACAATATGACTCCTCTGGGGTCGAGTCAATTGGAACACATTTTATGGGTGGGTAATATACTCAAGTTTATTACTCAAATTTATTTTACCCTCCAGACAGATGGGAAAAAGCTCAGAATTCATAGGTCCAGGGAAAAATGAGAAGCAGATTTAGCAGTGAACATATCAGAATATACCTGGGCTGAATGGTGTAAAGAAGGGGTAGCATCAACTATTAATACAAAGTATGGTTTAGTGCAATACAATTTTCTTCATCAATTATATTTGACTCTGAAAAGATTGCACAAATCAAAGCCTGAAATATCTGACATGTCTCCGATATGGAAAAGAAGAAGGAACATTTCTCCATTCCGTTTGGTCCTGTGTGAAAGTAAAAATAAATGTTTTCTGGTAGGAAATGTCAGAAGTGGTATTGAAGAGTACAGGAGTCAAGTTCCCTGGCAATCCAGAATTATATTTGTTGGGGAATTTTATATACATGACTGAGTTCCAAATCTCATTTACTATGATTGCATCGGCAATAGCTAAGAAATATGTTGCCATCACGTGGTAATCAGATACACCAATTTCTCTGAAGAGATGGATATCAGAAATGGACAGTTGTATTCCTATGGAAAAGATTACTTATAATTTAAGAAACAAACATGATACATTCCTGAAGTCCTGGCAATTGTTCGATATCCTGCTACTTGGAAGATCTTTGTTCCGGAACAACAGAATACATTTTTTACAAACTTTGCTCAAATGGAAGAATGCATTCGGAGTCTTATTCAAGCTCGACCATTTGTTACCATGAACTTGATGCAGTGAAACTAATTCTTCTTTCTTTTATTTTGATTTCGTAATTGAGATGGAAGAATTTGGTGATTTCACTTAATTGAATTAAGTGATTAAATCTTATATATTGAATACACCAAGGGATTTGGGAGGAGTGGGAGATGTTAGTTTCTGCAGGATTATGTATGTGTTTGTGATTTGTTCACAACCCATGAAATGGGAGGGGGGGTGGGATTAGTGTTGTACTAGACAACACTCATTGGGAGGGTTTTTATTTATATTTTTATAGGTACAATTATGTATACATAGATTTTTCTGCATTACTGTTTTTCTTTTGCTGTTTCCTTGGATTGCTGGAGGAGGTGCATGCAGACGCACAGATTCTTTTTGTTGGATTTGGAGGAGATCTGCAGGACAGAGTGATGGAGAGGGATTAATTAATATTTGGTCTCGATGAGTAGAGTAATTAAGTTTGTAAATTTTAATGTTAATGGGTTAAATGGTTCAATAAAAAGAGTGCTAACATATATTTAAAAAATGGGAGTAGATCTATCTTGTTTAACAAAAAAAATGTAACTGAAAAACAGCATTTGAAATTAGAAAGAGATTGGATGGGATATGTGATGTCATCTTCATTTAATTCTAAAGCAAGAGGAGTTGGAATTTTGATTTAAAAAATCTTCATATTAAGGTTCAAATTACTATTACCGACCCTGCAGGTAGATATGTAATGATACATTGTCAAATATTCTTGGAAATGTGGATGTTTTTGAATTTTTAAGCTCCAAATATTGATGATCAAAACTTTATTCAAGATATTTTTTTTAAATTAGCAGAGGCACATGAAAATATTTTAATAGGAGACTTTAATTTTTTTTTAGATCGCTTGTTAGATAGGTCTACTCAAGTAACAACAAGAACGAAAGCTGCTAAAGCTACATTGGGTTTGATGAGAGATTTGAATTTGATTGACATATGGAAAATAATTAATCCTAGAGAGAAAGGTTATTAATTTTATTCTAGTAGGTTTGATTCTTATTCTAGAATTGATTTATTTCTGGTTTTGGCTCAAATACAAACTAGAGTTTTTGAAGTGGATTATAAGCCAAGGATTTTATCTGATCTTTCACCTTTGTTAATAACTATGGAAATGCCTGATAAGGAGGTCAATATATTGGTGGATATTAAATTCTTTTTTGTTGAAAAGGAAAAAGTTTTTTGATTTTGTTTGAAATCATATTAGAATATTTTGTGGTACAAATTTGAATTCAATAAATGATAAATGTATTACATGGGATGCTTTAAAGGCATATTTGATTTGCAAGGGCAAATTATAAGTTTTACATCCAAAATTAAAAAGCATTATTTGAAAGAAGTAGATCAATTATAAAAAGAAATAACAGTTTTGGAAAAATACATTCAAAAGTTAGTTTCTGAAGATAAACATAGATAATTGATTAATTAAAATAAAGCTTCATTATAATACATTACAAATTTATAGGACTGAGAAAGCTATTATTAGTACAAAGATATTACAAATTGGGTGAGAGATCGCATAAAGTTTTAGCTTGGCAAGAACAAACCAAGAATAATTAATGCAATTAAAAAGGACACTAACATAATTTCAAATAAATCTCAAGAAATAAATGAATCTTTTGGGAATTTTTCTCCAAAATTATCTGCTTCAGAATATTTAGGAGATTAAACTAAAATAAATTATTATTTATCACAGAAAATATTGCCTAGGTTAAGTTTAGAAGAACAAACTGAACTTGATGTACCATTTATTGAGGCAGAAGTAAGAGAAGCAATGAACTCTTTACATAGTAATAAATCTTTGGATGATGGTCTCCCATCTGAATTTTATAAAGAATTTAAGAATTTCATAATTGCTATATTTTAGCAAGTATTAGATCAAGTTTCAATAATTGCTCTGATTCCTAAAAAAAAATCCATTGAAACCTTCATCATATAGGCCTATTTCATTATTAAATGTAGATTATAAAATAGTAGCAAAAGTTTTGGAAAATAGAATGATTAACATGTTACATAAATTAATTAATAAGGATCAGACAGGGTTTGTTAAAAAAAGAGAATCTTCAGAAAAATGTAGCTAGATTGTTTAGTATAATTCATTTAGTGCAAAAAAGAGATGACTTAAATGTTGCAGTGGCTTTAGATGCAGAAAAGGCATTTGATAGATTACCATAGGATTTTTTTGTTTAAGGTATAAGAAAAGTTTAGATTTAGATCAACTTTTTAAAAATTGGATTAAACACTATATAATAGTCCCAAAACTAAAGTAGTAACAAATGGACAGGTGTCTATGCTATTTAAGTTAACAAGATCAAGCAAACAAGGATAACCTTTGTCACAAGCTTTATTTATTTTAGCTATAGAACCAATACCCTCAGTGATTCATTCTGATTTACAATTTAAGGGCTTTAGAGTAGGTCAAGAGCAATATAAAATCAATTTATTTGTGGATAATGTTTTAATATATTTGACATTCTGAGTCATCTTTATGAAGATTATATGCCCAATTGGAAGAATTTGGAAAAGTTTTGGGTTATATAATAAATTGGGATAAAAGTAAAATTATGCCTTTGACAGTAGGTGACTCAGTGTCATAGCGATACACAGTTAAATTGGCCAAAGGAAGGTATTAAACATTTAGGAATGTATTAAATATTTAGGAATGTGTACAGATAGCAATTTAAAGAATTTATATAAATTGAATTCTTTGTCTTTACCGAAAAAGATTGAGGAAGATTTTGAATTTACTTATAATTTTATTTGGAAGAGTGAATTGCATAAAGATTAATGTATTTCCAAGGATGCAATGTCATTTTCATTCATTAGCAATATTAATACCTCAAAAAAATTCAGGAATTAAATAAACAAATAAGGACATTTCTCTGGAAAGGTATCGTTTCTATAGGGAAGTTAATGTGGAAATACAAATTGGAATGACTACAGCTTCCTAATTTTAAGAATTATTATCGAGTGACACAGATGAGATTCCTGGCTTCTTTTTTTGAAAAAGTAAAACTGGCATGGGTTAACATAGAACTGAATAAAATTGGAGAAAATAAACTGGAAGAATTTCTATATATGTGGGAATTGAAATCATTGGTGGTGATAAAGACATACCACTGCTGAAACATTTACATAACATTTGAATTAAAATAAATCAAGATATTAGTGGAGGGTTTTTAATCACCTAAAATGCCATTGATTAATCCTCTTTTGATTTTTTCAAGAGATAATCAGTTCTTAAATATATGGTATTGTAAGGGGATTGTAGATGTGGAGGGCTGTTATGAAAGAGGTCAATTAATGTTGTTTGAATAATTGAGGAACAAATATGCTATACTACATAATTCTCAATTAAGGGCATATTTGAGAGATAAATTAGGGCCAGCAATATTTTTGTCTAAATGTACTGAGGTAGAACTTTTACATCAATTATATCTTACACTACAGAAATTGAAAAGATTGAAATTGTGGCGGTGCACATAATTGATGGTCAGGCGAACTGGCTCCGTGTATCACATGCACACCAGTGGAGCAGCTTCATCAAATATGGTGCTGCGTGTTTGTCTCCTCTAGTGGAGGCTCTGGGCCCCCATGCACATAGGCTGTGTGGTGGCATCTCATGAACACAGTTTCTGGTGTAGGGAGCAAGACCTTCTGGTGGCCTTAAAATGCAGCGCGCAAAAGAAAAATAAACTTTTTGAGTGAAGACGAGCCCATTGACTGCTGGTCTCATTTGTTCGCTTCACTAGCACACCACTACAAAAATCAGATTTATCAGATCAATGTTTCAAATGTGGTGAAGATGTAGGATCTTTTATATATTCAACGTGGTCTTGTCCCAATGTGAGACTTTTTTGGGTGACTATAGCTAATTTTTTGGAACAAGTTACAGGAGTTGTTTTTCCATTAAGTCTTGATTTAATTTTAATAGGAAACATTGAAGGTGCATATCCTAAATTGAAATTATCAGTTTATCAATTGAAATTTGTTAAATTAGCATTAGTGGTCGCAAGAAAATGTATTGCAATTACTTGGAAATTGGATATATCTTTAACTATGCCAAGATGGCATGCTGAAATTCAAGGTTGTATTACTTTAGAAAAAAAAAATCACCTATTACTTAGGAAATAAATATTCTGTTTGAACACTTCTCTGTATGTTTATGTTAGAACTGATTAATTGAACGGCATGACAACTCTCTCTGCAATCCAAAGATTCTTTCTTACTTTCTCTTTTCTTCTTGTTTTCAATAATTGTAGTTTTTTTCACTTTTTTCAATTTGCATATTACTTTCTTTCCTGGGGTTGTTGGGTGGGATGTAAGGGTTTTGAGGTGGGGTGAAAACCATCATGTATGTAATCTATTCTTTTTTTTTGCTATCTGTATTATAACTGTAGTTCCTGCATGTATGGAATATTAAATAAAACATTTTAAAAAAGGCAATGTTCAGTCATGTCCCTGACCAGTGAATACCATCTACAAAATGTACAGCAAGTATTTGCCCTCGTCATTTAAACAACACCTCAACCTTTTGATCTCTGCCAACAAGAAGGAAAAGGGTAAGAGGTGTATGGGGTCACCAGCACCTGTGGATACTCCACCAAATCACAGACCATCCTTGTCACATTTGTGGCCCGAAATGTGAAGTTAATAAAACATTAAACACAAGTTATATCAGGTAAACTTCTCTGTGGCTTTATTCTCCCGTTTCCTTTGTTCTCCTGCTTGTGCTCTTATCTCTCTCTCGTACCACGTGACTTCCGGTACATCTCATACATATTCATTATCATGACAATCCTGAGCTGGAACTAGATCAATAATCCTTCATTTTTGATGGGTCTAAATTGTAGAAGTTCCTCTCCTCATTAGCCCTTTGCCAGAGGGGCTACAGTTGGATTGCAACCATCCTCTCAAGTGAAATTGAAATGGGCAATTTTTGTGGGCCTCACAGGCAATACCCAACCCCCAAATGAAAGACTTATGAGCAGCAGACTTTGACATTTAACAGAAGCCCTTGTTAACATTATGCAATGAGGAAGACTCATTTGTTGGTTAGGAGGTTGAAAAGGCATACATTTTCATCACCAATCTGTTCATTACATATATTTTTGCACAGGAATGTCCACTGAATAAGTTGGGGAAGCTGTGTCTTCAGCCACCATTTCATGAATACTTATCATGTCAGGGTTACAGGATGCTATTTATCACTTGATATCTTACAGCAATGCTTTCTTCATCTTATCAATAAGGTGGGGGTGGAGGGGAAATGCCAGGTTCCTTCTTCCATTATTATTCAACAGCTCGTGGCTTGCAGATATGACAAGTTAGACAAAACACATCATGCCTTTTACTGAGCAACTCCAGGCTATCAGCATGACACGTGACTCAGTTAATCCTTTTGCAGAGTTTATTAATGTCCCAAGATGCACGTACCTCTTTAAATCAGCAACTGGTTAAGAAGTATAGCAGGACTCCAATTTCCTGTTGCAAATTGGAGAATCAGCACTAATCAATAGAATGGTCAAAACATTAAAATCTTGCCAACAAAAAATTGGTGGTAGACTTTCAACATTGAGGACAGCAACATTTGGTGTGCCATGCACATGTTGCTTGTCTCAAACATGGGTTCCAGAAAAATCATCTCTTTCTTTTTCATACCACAAAATCAATTTCTACAACCTAATTAGAAATGCATTAGAATGTGCAAAGAGCAAGTTATACTTGATTATAGAAAATCAAAAGGGTTGGTGATTTTGGATGCAGGTAATGCAAATATTCAAAAAAGATTTGAAAATAATATTTGTTAATGTAGCTACAAAAATTGAGAGTTGACAAATAGTATTGAAGTGTAGCTGCATTGATAGATAGATGGCAGGCTGAATATATATATATAGAGAGAGATGGAAAATAAAGTGATTGGTTTTCGACTGACTGGATGTGTATATTGGATACTGGTATATTATTGAGATAAATACTGGAATACTTGCCATATATTTTTGTTATAAATTGTTTGAATATAATACTAAAGAAATTTCATTTTCAAAGTTCGTGCTTATAAACTACGTGGAAGGCAAATGGATAGAAGTGTTAAAGGAGTGGGCAGATACACCAATCTCTGTCAAGACTTATAAGATAATGTGTTTTTAGAAAAAGATGAACCCAGACTGTATATGATTTTTAAATGAGGCTGAGAAGGCAAATGGGTCATTAAAAGTCTGAAAGGATTGAAAAAAAAATGCCTGAATCTGATGTTGAATTTGTACAAGATATTGCTTAGCTCATGGATAAGCCATAACATGAAATTTTGGCCCCTTAATATAAAAGATATTAAAGCATTGAGAGGAACTATTAAAAATTGACAGAAAAAAACTGAGGAATGTAGAGATCATAGCTGTGGCTTGAAAAACAAGGCCTTTTCCACTGGAATGAAAAAGGTCCAGGATTTAATAGTGGTTCTCTCAAAGTTATGAAAGGCTTTGAGGAGTAAATATTGAAATATTGCTTCTACCAATTGGTGAACCCATAAAAAAAGACATATATTGAAGAATTGTCTGTGAAGAAACAAAGGAGGAAGTTGTAAAATCTATTTTCTCAATGAGGAATATGGCACACTACACTAGAATGACATTATTCAAAACAGTCATTGTACTATCATTTTAAAAGGAAACAAATAAATTTTGAAAAGGAACAATGAATGTAATGAGTATGATTCATTGAAGAGTGATGTAATCCACCGCTAAATTTGTGTGGTATTGTTGTCGACCCATTTTCTTTGATTCTTTATTTCTCTCCCCCAGAAAAGTTAAAATGTGAGGTGCAGAATGTCCAAGGAGAAACATTTTAAAGACAATTTCAGGACTAAAATACAAAAGTATGAAGACACTGTAAATGAAGCAAAAACACAATGCTGGAGAAACTCAGCAGGTCAAGCAGTGGACTTACAGAGCAAAGATAAAGATGCAAAATTAACATTTTGGCTTGAGACCTTTATCAAGATATGACAAAATTTAGGCAAGCACCCTAACATTTTGTTCGGACACCTGCCTATATTTTGTCATACCTTGATGAAGGGCTCAAGCCCAAAATGCTAGTTTTGTATCTTTATCTTTCCTCTGTAAGTCCACTGCTTGATCTGCTGAGTTTCTCCAGCATTGTGTTTTTAATGACATAGTTAAGCAGAATTCAAAATATCTTTATCATTTAGCTGGCATACAATTGGCAAACTTTGATATATGGCTGTTGCAGCTCGAGGGCCAATGTGTATTTATGTGCCATTCCAGGAAAACATTACAAATGGGGAGCATCTGCCAGGCCATGGCTTACTGAGCAGAGGCAATTAAAATCATCTACTGTCCTAATTTTCAGGAACATGACAGGCAAGGCCCTAAAACTCAGTTCCTGATCCAGCATTAGCTAATAGGATAATCAGAGCGGAACATTCCACTTTCCTCTGTCAGTTCAATGGTAAAAAAATCCTGCAAGAAAAGAAAGATAACATTTGCAAAAAAAAAATGCTTTCTACCAATGAAATTGTTTATTTTATGCTGTGTGTGTTTAAAACTGTCACAGAACTGTATCATATTAGATTATCACAGCTTCCTTGCACATCAATGCATTTTAAGTCTAAGAAGTGAGTGACTCACTCTGCTACGGACACATTGATAAGGTGGAATGGAAATCACTGTTTACAAAATGAATGCAGTCATTGTATTATGTTTATTAAATGATCAAATGGCTAATTAAATTTAATAAGAAAATATTCCTCAGAATTTTTTTTTACCCTCAAGTGATCGCAATGAAAGACTAGATTAACTTTCTGTCCTACCAGCAACTTTCAGATCTAAGCTCAATATCTATATATATATATCTATATATAGATATATATATATATAGATATTAAGCTAAGAATTCAGTGAGATGTGAACTTGAATAATGGGTAACTTCATACAAGGTGATATTACAATATTTGTTTGTTAATAGCAGACAGCAAAAAATACATACTTCTGTCACTTCAAACCTCATCAGCCATTTGGGAGTCTACAGTTGTACCTCTCATGTCTCCTCCATGAAAATGCAAGATACTTTACCCAAACATTTCTCTACTATCATAGAGCTGTGTGCTTATTTAAAATCCTAAACATTGGCAGTTTTCTTAGCTTTTGCTTGAAAACTTATGAGAAGTGATGGGAAAGTATAAAGACGAAGGAACAGCCCCACAAAGCTGCAACATGAAAGCTCCCTCTGTGGCTGTAAGCATCCTGCAAGACGGGATGGTCTAGCTTGTCTAAAGTTCAGAAAGATGATAAAGGTCACCATTGACCTTTCATTTTGAAGGAATTGACTGGCCATGCACAATATTCCCACATATCATCTCAGGTATCCATTCACAATGTGAAATTCTGATCCCTCTCGGAGAGTGAAGATGGATCCTTGCACCTTTTGATTCGGAGACATTTTTTTCTCATTGTAACTTTCAAATAACAAAAAGAACTTTTCAAAATAACCAACTATAATTTGAAACAATTTGGCTGACAAAATACTAAATTTCATCATAATTACCCATGGTTCTCTACAAAGGTATTTTATTTTTAAATTACATTGCATAGGAGGGAAGAATTAGAATAAAAGGAAGCATATGTAATTGTTTCTTGAACATGGAGTGATTGACAGAAAAAAATGTTTTGATAGATAGACAGTTACGGGTGTGAGGTGCTCGATCCAAATGAAGTGGAAAAGCTGAAGGAGGGGAGGGTCAGCGCCAAGAGGGTCATTCATGGGCATTACCCCCCCATGAGGTATTGTGACCCCTCACTCTTTGCAGCCATTGCCCCTCAAATGTTGTATTGTGACCCACAGCCTTGCATCACTAGCGTCCAGTGCCACTAGTCTCTATGCAATATAAGCAGTGCTTTTGTCTGCTGCATCAGAGAGAGGGGGAAGGTGGCTGCACAGAGGAGGTTCATGGTAGGCAGGAAGGCAGCACCACACCCTCCCCCCCTGCTGAGTGAATTTTCATGGAGGTCAGATTGTGCCCCCCACAGATACCTTAATGCCCCCCGCTAAGAATTGTATTGGTGCTGACCATGCGGGGGGTGGGGGCGGGGGGTTCGGTAGATCTAAAACACACCTCCTTGACCCCTGCTTCCAAATCCCCAATGCTGTTGGCATTTGAGGCCTTTCATGATGCCTGCTTGGTGTCGAACCTTCATGAGCCTAATTCTTGGCTCCAAAAGCTAGTCACTGGCAGCCTACTGGATGATGCGAGGCCTTCGACCACTGAGCCTCAGTTTGCTATAGCAGCTGCCTTTTGCTGTATATGCTCTATACATAACCTGGTGGGCTGGCAGAAGCCTCCAAAGATGTCATGCTGTGTTTCTACCCTAGCTCACTCCACAGCTGTGGTTTTGCCACTTAGTAGGGTTAATTCTTTTGCTCTTCCTTCTAGGTGGGGTAGGAGCATTGGTGGGGTGGGGAAAGTATGTTCACCATCATGAATATTGACCTCAAAGGATCTTTGATATAAACACTGCCATTGTCCCTGTTCTACAGGCAATTAAACCTGTCCTGGGATCTCTCAGGTAGGATGGCCGGGCAGTAGGACCCTGTAGAAAAGTATTAAAAGTCTGTAGTTCTGTTTCTCCCTTGGCTATTACAACAGCTGCAGCAGTAGTGCCATGTTACTGATGAAGTTACTAGATCCATGGGAGGCTTATTCATGCATTCTTCCTGCAATGTACCATATTTTTGATTAAATGAGTAATTCAGGGAAAATATACCTCAACAACTTGAAAAGCCATCTTGAAAGACATAATAGGACATGACATTACTTGCTAAGTTACTTCCACCTAAATGAGTTAAGTGAGAACTAAGGGCATCTGCCTGCTGTTGTCACACTTTTTAATACTGTTTCCCAGTAGGTTCCTACAGAACCAGTTATTGTTTCTTGATCCAGATGCAAAAACGTGTATACAGATAATGGAGTTTGCAACCATCAATACTAAAATATTTGGATTGAGTTTTCAAGAGTTTTCATATTGCCATGTAAACAGCTGACCTAAATAACCGTCAGAAAATGTAGACTCTCAGATCTGACTACTGCATAAACAATATAGGCCTCAGAAAACATGTAGTACATTTCATATTACAGGAAGATTAATTAGAAATTCTTTTATACAGCTCAACATTTTAGAATGCTATGTAAATAAATTTTATCTAAACCAAATCCAATGCAGAAAACAATCATTTTGCTCTTAACATAATCACAAGCTACACATCTGCAAATTCCGTTTGATTTATGCATATATTTGGCACACTTACACAAAGATTGTTCAGTGGGTTTGGTGACATCAAACACACTCTCCATGATACATGCACACTTTACACTCCAGGCTCATGAACTGGGCAAACCATTTGCATCCAAGCAACAAGATAATTGAAAGTTGTGCACTACACAAACATAGCTGGAGAAACTCAGCAGGTCACATAGCGTCCAGAGGAAGTAAAAGGTAACTAACATTTCGGCCCTGGGCCCCTCATAAGCAAAATACAGGTAGGTGCCTGAATACAAAGGTAGGGGAGGAGGAGAAGAGGGAGGGAAGAAGAGGCAGGGGGAGGTCCACAAGCTAACAGATAAGACATTCGTAGGTGGATACAGGTGGTAGGGTAGATTTTAAAAAAAAGCTGATAAGGGGAGAGGGTAGCTCCCTGATAGGAGAGGGGAAGGGGGTGGGGATCTGGAGGAATGGAGACAGAGGGATAGGAAAAGAAAAAGATGGGGAAGGAGCAATGGAATTTGAAGAATTTGATGTTAGTTTCGTCAGGTTGGAGAGTGCCCAGGGAATATAAGGTTTATTTCCTACAATTTGCTGATAGTCATGGTTTGATAGTGCATGATAGACATGACGGTGGCAATGGTGTGCAGAATTAAAATGGCTGACCACTGCTATGGAGTGGACAGAGAGAAGGTGCTCCACAAAATGATCTCCCAGTCTGCGTCCAGTCTCACCAATGTTAAAGAGGTCACTCTGGGAGCACTGCATGCAAGTTCAGAAGTTGTGTGGCTTAAATGGAGCCAGCGTAACTGCTCCACTGCCATGCGGTTCAAGGTATTTATCAGATTATAGATGGATGTTCCTTTAAGTGCTTTCCTAGGTGTTTGCACCTTTTTCCTTTGCCCAACCCTTGCTGATGTTCTCTTTTGATCCCTGCTCATTTTAGAGCTAATAACCAGAGGTTACAATTAAAAATCACAAGAGTTGTGGGAATGGTGGAGAACCCTGACTTTCCAGTGGTTGCCCAATTCCACCAAAGGCATAACAGGTTTGCCTGCAAATTAAATGGGCAAGGGGCTGTTTAAATATGCATGCTGATTTGAAGACCAGGGTCACAAATATCAAACCTGCAGAAAGAGGTGGACAAAGCTTAAATGCTGAAGAGTAGCCAAAGGAAATGAAAGGGTTGAATATAGAGCGATGTAAAACTTATTGATGTTGTTAATTTCTTGATTATTATTATTTACACCTATAGTGAGATAGAGTGAAAAGCATTGCATGCTATCATAATAATAATAATGGCTTGGCTTCGCGGACGAAGATTTATGGAGGGGGTAAAAAGTCCATGTCAGCTGCAGGCTCGTTTGTGGCTGACCAGTCCGATGCGGGACAGGCAGACACGATTGCAGCGGTTGCAAGGGAAAATTGGTTGGTTGGGGTTGGGTGTTGGGTTTTTCCTCCTTTGCCTTTTGTCAGTGAGGTGGGCTCTGCGGTCTTCTTCAAAGGAGGCTGCTGCCCGCCAAACTGTGAGGCGCCAAGATGCACGGTTTGAGGCGTTATCAGCCCACTGGCGGTGGTCAATGTGGCAGGCACCAAGAGATTTCTTTAGGCAGTCCTTGTACCTTTTCTTTGGTGCACCTCTGTCACGGTGGCCAGTGGAGAGCTCGCCATATAATACGATCTTGGGAAGGCGATGGTCCTCCATTCTGGAGACGTGACCCATCCAGCGCAGCTGGATCTTCAGCAGCGTGGACTCGATGCTGTCGACCTCTGCCATCTCGAGTACCTCGACGTTAGGGGTGTGAGCGCTCCAATGGATGTTGAGGATGGAGCGGAGACAACGCTGGTGGAAGCGTTCTAGGAGCCGTAGGTGGTGCCGGTAGAGGACCCATGATTCGGAGCCGAACAGGAGTGTGGGTATGACAACGGCTCTGTATACGCTTATCTTTGTGAGGTTTTTCAGTTGGTTGTTTTTCCAGACTCTTTTGTGTAGTCTTCCAAAGGCGCTATTTGCCTTGGCGAGTCTGTTGTCTATCTCATTGTCGATCCTTGCATCTGATGAAATGGTGCAGCCGAGATAGGTAAACTGGTTGACCGTTTTGAGTTTTGTGTGCCCGTGCAACTGCACGAAAACCAACAAGGTCGGGTCAGATACAGCAATGAGCTCTCTGAACCCTTCTCCATTAACAATGGCGTGAAGCAAGGCTGTGTTCTCGCACCAACCCTCTTTTCAATCTTCTTCAGCATGATGCTGAACCAAGCCATGAAAGACCCCAACAATGAAGACGCTGTTTACATCCGGTACCGCACGGATGGCAGTCTCTTCAATCTGAGGCGCCTGCAAGCTCACACCAAGACACAAGAGAAACTTGTCCGTGAACTACTCTTTGCAGATGATGCCGCTTTAGTTGCCCATTCAGAGCCAGCTCTTCAGCGCTTGACGTCCTGCTTTGCGGAAACTGCCAAAATGTTTGGCCTGGAAGTCAGCCTGAAGAAAACTGAGGTCCTCCATCAGCCAGCTCCCCACCATGCTATCATAGAGTTTAAGAGAAACTATGGAATCTTGATCAAATAAGGTGTTGGAGGAACTCAACGGATTATAACTCCACAGGACTATAAGTGTGGATCACTGGGGTCTTTCTCCCCCACCAAATACAAGATCATTGGGATCGTTGTCTGAAAGGCAAGTGGAAAATTGTTGAGGGCCCTTCCACCCCGCACACAGCATATTTCAGCTGCTCCCATTGGGAAAGAGATACCAGAGTATCAGAGCCGGCACCACCTGGCTGGGGAACAGCTTCTTCCCATGAGCAGTGAGAATACTGAACAACTATATGAACTGCTCACATTAACCATCCGAGATTCTACTTTTTAATTAAATAATATTTAATATTATATATACATATTTTTAATATGTATTATATATACATATTTTTTTACCTGCTCATGTTTTGTTTGTCTGCATATGTGTTATGTCTGGTTGTGTGCTTGCATGTTTTGTGCCAAGGACTGGAGATCGCTGTTTTGTCAGGTTAAACTTGTGCAATTGGATAAGTAAATTTGAACTTGAACTTGGATCAGGCAGCAACCATGGGTAGAAATGGTCAGTCAATATTTCGGGTCAGAATCCTTCCTGGAGACAGTGTCAGATATCTACAGCACAGAAACATATTGACCAAGTTAGTCCCATCCACCAGCGTTCAGGTCTTATTTCTATAAACCTTTCCAATACATTGCTTGCATGCCTTTTGAATGTCACAAATGTCCCTGCTTCTACACTTTCTCCAGTCGCTTGTTCCATTTCTGCACCCTCCTCTGTGTGAAGAATGTGCTCTCAGGCCCATTCGACTTTTCCCTCTCACTTTAAAACTATGCCCTCTAGTTTTGGATTCCCCTATCTGGGGTTAAAGGGTTTGACTATTTTCCTTATTTATCCCACTCATCATTTTGTCAAAAGGGTGAACAGTCACAGCCAATCCAGCGTCTGATTATAATTTGAACCCAGCAGTCCCAGCAAAATTCTTGTGATATCGTTTATGCACCCATTCCAGCTTCTTGATATCTTTACTATAACTGGGTGACCAAAACTGCACACAATACTCCAAGTGTGGACTCACCAATATCTTGTTCAGTGCTCCTGATTTCATTGCCCTGACTGATGAAGGCATACATGCCAAACAAGTCAATTCATACTTGAGTACAAAAGGTATAGGAAAATGAAACAAAAGTGTAGAGTGTTATATGGACAAGTGCAAAGGTGTGCTGAGATCTCGAGGTCACCTTTTATGTACTGGAATTCCATTTAAGAGCTTGATGACACTGGGAAAGAAATTGTCCTTCAAACAGGTTGTATGTGTTTTTAAACTCATGCATCTTTTTGATGGAAGAGCGAAGATGAGCCGATGACCTGGGTGGGATGGGTCATTTAATATTTTGGCTGCTTTCTTGAGGCAAGAGGGAGTGTAGATGGTCAATAGAGGAGATTCGGTTTTCCAGACTGAATATTTTCTATAGTGCATCTATAAAAGTTGGTAAAAGACATCGAGGACATGCCAAATGTCCTTAGGCTTCTGAGTAAGTTATTGTTGGATTAGGACAAGTTGTTGATGTTTATGCCTGGAAACATAAAGCACTCCACCATCCCTACCTTAGCACTATTGATACGGTCAGGGACTTGCGCTCCACCCTGTTCTGTGCAGTCGATGATCAGCTCCTTTGTTTTGCTGACATTGGAGGAGAGAGAGGTTGTTATCCTTATGCTATTATGCTTTTCAGCTAAATTTGAGATTTTCTCAAAATTCTATCTTGAATGCCTTTAACTTCTGAGAAAGTTCATAAGTTTTTGGCTGATTTACTTCAGTTCAGAAAGAATGTCAAAACAGATTGCTTCATGTGGTATTTTTTAACTGCATATAATACCAATCTCTCTGGCTTTACAACCATTGCATGATAAATCGTGTTCACAAAGCACTCTGAGTCTTTCAATATAGTTGGTGGAGTGGTGGAATTGGGTGCAGAGTAGAAAAATGTTTAGCTCCTTGTAGGTCAAGGTAAAAGATGTTCTCTTTTTTGGGCAGGGACTTCATCCACCAGTAAACTTAGGGAGCTTCTCTAAGGTATCTGTTAAGTAATATCACCTTGCACTTTTCTTTCATCCAAAGTTTGATTGTGATATTGTCCAGAACCACATTCTGGGTAGATTCAGTCTGCCAGATGTTATGCTAAAACTTTGGAAACGAGCATAGTTTCTGCTTCAGTCTGCAATCTATAGTTACTTAGCAGACTTTAACTGACAAAATGATCTCTTTTCTTCTCTCTTTGGCTTGGCTTCGCAGACGAAGATTTATGGAGGGGTAAATGTCCACGTCAGCTGCAGGCTCGTTTGTGGCTGACAAGTCCGATGCAGGACAGGCAGACACGGTTGCAGCGGAAAATTGGTTGGTTGGGGTTGGGTGTTGGGTTTTTCTTCCTTTGTCTTTTGTCAGTGAGGTGGGCAAATTGATATGAATACAATAAATGACATTGCCACCTTTAGGCTAAACTAAATCAGCCATTAATTTGACTGAGAAAGCATGCAAGTGTGATATTATCCTTGTCTAAAGCCTAATTTTTATTCATGTGGCCACCCTGAGGGCTAACTGGATCCAAGAAACAATATCACTGCTTGAATCTTAAGGAAAAACATCACAGGAAAAATAGATGCTTCAGTCAACCAGAATAGCATTGCCTCACAATTCATAAGACTTGGCTGAACCGAGGAAATGATTTGCTTTTTCAGCCACACAATGTGGTTTCAAAGCCATCAGTTTCACACTCATGACACGGAGTACTTCTCTTGCAGCATAGCAATATATCAAAACTATAAACCCTGAAATATGTTGATCATTCGACAGGATCTGGTATAAAAGTCTTTTGGCAAAAGCATTTTTCTTTCATGTATCCAGTATAAATAAATCTTCCAAAAATGGTTGAAGAGCAACAGGAACAAACTGTCTGTGGAGGCATGGATTAAACATAGATAGGAATGGAAAGTGAAAAAAATGGGAAGGCAGAGGACACGTGATCAAGGATATGATTAGAGTTCTGTAGAGAGATGATCTACCCGAATGTCTTTTTTTTAAACGACAGCACAATGCTATTTATGTGGCAGAAACAGAATTCAAATCTGCTGCCGCCTGAGCCGTATATTTGAGCCCAGCATCTGCAGATTTTCTTGTTTAATTCTGCCTCTCTTTGTAAAACATTTGTACATTCTTGCCATGTCCATGTGGGTTTCCTCCAGGTGCTCTGGTTTCCTCCCACATTTCAAAAAGTTTATGATTTAGTAGGTTAGTTAGTCACATGGGTGTAACTGGGCTAGAAGGCCCTCCTACCCTGCTGTATCTCTAAAAACAGAACAGAAAAGGAATTCTGTTATTTGAAGTCAAACAAGAAACTCTGCAAACACTGTGACTGTAGTTTAATACACAAAAGTGCTGTAGAATATAAGCAGGTCACACAGCATTCTTCATGGTAAAGATACATAACCAATGTTTCAAGCCTGCACCCTTCGTCAAGATATAAACAAAAAGCAGGGAAGCACCTAAAGAAAATGGTGTGGGGGGGGGGGGCAGGCAGAGGAGCACAGAACCACAGCCAAGAGGTCATTAGTGCATATAGGTGGGAGGGGAGAATAGAAAAATGCTGAGAAGTGATAGAGGGCGGGGATAGCTCTCTGAATGGATAGGATGAGTTGGAGGAAAGGAGAACGGGAGAGAGATAGGGGAAGGCCCTAACAAAATCTGGAGAGGTTTGTATCTTGACCATAAAGAACGCTACATGACCTGCTGAGATTCTCCAGCACTTTTGTCTTTTATTTGAAGTTGTTTGGTATGTTCCCTCTCAATGTATTAAAGGATTCTTGAGGAACAAAATTGTAAATAGGTTTTAGAGCAATTGAAAAATAATAATTGGAGAAAAGAATAAGTGCAAGATATCAATCACCTTCATACAGACTAGATAGCAAAAGAATGAAAAGATAGGATACAGAATTTCTAAGATGTGAACTGTATGTTTCTGAAGAAGGAAAGTGGGCTTTCCAAATCGACACTTTTCCAATTGTCAAAGTTAAAATAAACCAGAAATAACATTTCAGACAAAAGCCAAAATTGAAAAATACAGAAATTAAAGTATGCTGTATTATTATTCTTTAAAATTTCATTGCATTGCTTTTATTGTACAGAGAGTAAATATTCCAGGCATTGAGAGTGATTCAATAAGAAAATTACAGATCACATAAAAATTGGCAAAAATGTTAAATTAATGTTAAATGCTTCAATTCCAAATAATTTATTACCACTAATATTCAAGATACTAAAAACAATTCCTAACTTTGGGAAACATGGTGCGCCTCTCACTCGTCCAGCCTGCTATTGGATATTCACATAAATTGCTGATTCTAGGCAATTTTGTGCTGTTAAAGGAATGGCAAGCAACTAACAGTAACTCTCAAAGTTGCTAACCCTTATGCAGATTCAACCTAAGCTTTGCCCTTCCAATTTTAATATTGGGCCAGAACATTCTACTGATTATGAATAATCAGGACCATCTCTAACAGTATGCACCCTCTGCTAACAGACATACCAGATACAATCTTTAATTTTCCAAATCCTTCAAAATACACCAGATGTGTGTCTGAGGTGACTTTGTAGATCTAAAAGAAGTCAGTTCAATGGTCTTCTCACATTTCCTCCCAAAGATGTACAAGGTTTGTAAGTTAATTTGTCACATGGGTGGATTTGGGTGCCATGAGCTCATGGGCCATTACTATGCTGTATCTCTAAATTAAAATTAAATTAAAATCAATATTGGGAATCTATTTTGGTATTATTCAATGTGCATTAGATATGGAAAATGCCATGGTGATCAGCATTATTATGGTTCAAGAAATAAGAAAAGTGTAAAAAACAAAACCCAGAGTACACCCTTTGTCCATAAGACTTCAATAAAATCACTGATAAATTGCACCTTCCCATCCATTTAAAATATCTTGATTAGTTTTGTTTCAGTACTCTTATAACTCTGTTAGTTGGATAGGCTCAGCTCTCTGATAACCAAAGATTTACCATTCTCGGGCTATCAAACTTCCTCTTCCGAACTGCCCTACACCCAAAATTGATGATATACTACCAAATTCGAGATGTTTCAGCCCAGGCTGAACAGCCTCCCAGAATCTATATTAACAATTCTTCTCAGACTCATTTATTTACTGGATTTATACAGAACTCAACTTTTTAAAATAAATGTAACCCAGAATTCAACTGCACAGTTTCAAAGGCACGAATGCTATCATCATGAATGCTGAGGCATTTGATACATGACGATGTCTTCATTATTTTCTTTATGAACATCGTCTGCTTCCTGAGTTGACCCAGCTATTTGAGTTTATAAGAAAGTCTCCAAGGTGTTTATCAATTTTGGAATAGGATGAGGGAAGAAAATAGTTAAGATGATTTATGAAAATAAATCCAGAGTACGTCCATCAACAATTTTTTTTTCTTCACACTTTCTACATATCTAAGGAGTAGCCATGAAGACTTGCATAGGTCCTAGCTATATCTGTCTTTTCATTGATTACATAGAACTGTCCTTGTTCCAAACCTACTTTGGCAACATTTCTTTCTACTGTATTGATGACTACATTGGTGCTGTTTCCTGCATCTGTGCAAAACTCTTCAATTTTATATTTACCACTAACTTCCACCTACCTTAAATTCACTTTACGCATCCCCACCCCCCCCCCCCCCCTTCTCTGCCTCCATCTTATGTGAAAATATCAACAATAAACCTACTAAGGCCCACAGCTATCTCCTCTCATCCATTTGCTCAGCTGCATCTGTTTGTAAGACAAGGCCTTCTATTCCAGAACATCTAAAATGCCCTACTGTTTCAGGAAACATAGTTTCCCCTTTACCATGGTTGATGTAGCTCTCTTTCACATTTCCTCCATTTCTTGGACATTTGATCTCATCCCCCTCCCAAGACAGGTCAGATGAAATTTTCTTCATCACCCTAACAAACTCCCATATAAAATATCATCCTTCACCATTTTCATCTGCTGCATCAGAACCTCATCATCAATCACACCTTTCCCATACTCTCCACTCTTGATTCCAGCAGGGACCAATTTCTCTCCCTAGTTAGCTAATTTCTCCCCTCTCACCCCTCCCCATCCTCCGGCACTTTCTCTGTAACTAACGGAGAAGCAACACTTGCCTCTACATCACTCTCTCATCACCACCTCCTCCAATTATGGATATCTTCTTTGTATTTGGTGCTCTTGATGTGGTCTCCATCGCAAGGTTGAGGTGAATCATTGACCATACTGAATAACACCTACATTCTGCCTGCAACTGCAATCTTTAGCTCTAGTTGCATTTCATTTCAACTTCTCCACTCCTATGCACCTGTCCTCAGCCTTTTCAACTGCCCTAGTGAGGCCAAACACAATCCAGAAGAATGGCATATAATATTCCACATGGGTAAAACCTACAACTCAATGGTATGAATATTGAATTTTCAGTTAACCCTTCTCCCTTGGCTTACTCCTTTGTCCCCTCTCCCACGTGACTCATTCTACCCATCATCCTTATAGAACATAGATCATTACAGCACAGTACAGGCCCTTCGACCCTCAATGTTGCACCATCCCATATATTCCAACTAAAAAATACTAAACCTTTCCCTCGTAATCCTCTATTTTTCTCTCTGTCTCTTAAATGCCCCAAATATTTCAGCCTCCACTGTCACCACTGGCAAGGCATTCCAGGCACCCATAACCTTCTGTGCAAAAAAACTTACCCCTGATGTCTCCCCTAAACTTTCCTCCCTTCATTTTGTGGACATGTCCCCCGGTGTTTGCTATTCCTGCCCTGGGAAAAAGTCACTGGCTGTCCACCCTATCTATGCCTCTCAGAATCTTGTTGACCTCCATTAAATGTCCTCTCATCCTTCTTCGCTCCAAAATAAAAAGTACCAGCTCTGCCAATCTTGCCTCAAAAGGCTTATTTTCCAATCCAGGAAATGTCCTGGTAAATCTCCTCTGCACCCTCTCCACAGCTTCCACATTCTTCTTATAATGAGATGACTGGAACTGAACACAGTACTCTAAATGTGGTTTCACCAGAGATTGTAGAGTTTCAATATGAACTCTTAATGAAGCCCAGCATCCCATAGATCTTCTTAACTATCCTATAAACCTGCATGGCAACCTTGAGAGATGTATGGATTTGCATCCCAATGTCCCTCTGTTCTTCCAGACTGTTAAATATCTGACCATTAACCCTGTACTCAGCCTCTAGTTTTATTTTTTTCCACTTTTCACTTTCCAGTCTACGTCTCCCTCACTTGGCTCCATCTGCCCATTATTTTTTTCCTTCTCTGATTCCACCTATTAACCACCAGGATTAGAGGCTGAAATGATAAGGTGTGCACCTATGACAGTTCTATGATGCAGGGTAGCATAGAATGAGACAAATGGGGAAAATTAGGGTGGCACAGTTAACATAGTTCAATGCTATTACCCGAGTTTGAATCCAGTGTCATCTGTAAGGAGTTTGTATGTTCTCCCCATGCCTATATGGATTTTCCTTCGGTGTTCTCATTTGCTCCAATGTTCCAAAGACATACAGGGTTGGAAGATGAATTGGATGTATTTGGCCAGAGTGGAAGGGCCTGTTACCATACTGTATATCTAAATTTTTAAAAAATGAATTAAAATGAGAATGGGGTTTCAGTGAATTGGTGTTGGGATGACTATTCTGTGTTATTGATGAGTTACACTGTCAGTTAGCAGTCTTGTCTTTATGATAACCTGTTGAACAGTCTTTCCCCTGAGGCAGGTCTATGACATTCAAGATACAACTACCAAGTAGAGCAAAGGTCCTGGTCAATGTGTCACTCTTATCCAACACCCAAATATTTGGTTTCAGGCCATTATCACTGCCTGCTGGTGAAGCTTTGCTTTACAAATTAGCTTCTGTATTTCTCACTCTGCAATGGTGAAAATTCAGAAATATAATTCATGTTAAAGCTTCTTAAGGCATCTTGAATTTCAAAAATAAATTAAATCAGTTTTTATTTTTACCCTTAAGATGTTAGTTTGATCAGTGATGAGCACATTTAGAAGATGATGCTACAGTCCTTAATTTCAAACTCCCATTTGACTACCTTTAAAATTTATGTTTCTGAGCAGAATTAACATGGTGGATGCTGGGCAAGTGGCGAGGAGAACCAGAACCTCAGGGTATTGTCTCAGGATATGGCATTTAGACAGTTAGTAGTGAGATTAAGAGAAATTCTTTATTCAGCAATATGATCCTATTACTTGGGATCATATAATTCTTAGTATATGATCTCAAAGAATCTTTATTATGAGAATATTTGGGACATTATATTTAGAAGGCTTAAAAAATCTACAATTCACTATATTTCAGGCATTGTTAAACACCAAAAAAAAATCAAAGGAAACTACATTCAACCTACCGGGGACAAACATTACCTAAGTTGATGGAAGGAGAAGGAAAGAAAAGAATGGACTCAGTAGAATTTCTGGTGTATTTTTGTTGAATGACAACATTGTCTGACTGGTTTAATGCAACCTAGATTGTATACCTAAAATGGATGAGAGGGGGGGTGGGGGGGTGGCTTGGGAGGAGGGAAGGGGGGGGGAGAAAAAGTCACTGTAAATGTGTGAAAAAGAAAAAGTGTATATCATGGCTAATGTGATTTATGGTGTGAAAAATAAAAAAAAAAGGAATAAGGCAAGAACTAGCTACAGGAGCATACCATATGCCACACAAAATTTAATGTTTGAATATCTTTTCATTCTTTTAGATACCAATGAGTAGAGGCCTGACCTGCTCAGTTTTTCTTTAAATCATGATAAGCTCTTTATACCAAGACTTAACCAAGTGAATCTTCTCTGAAATGCCTCCAATGCAAGTATGTTCTTCCCAAAATAAGGAGACCAAAACTATAGATAATAATCAATGGCCTCAATGCCCTGTACAGTTGCACCAAAACTGTAATGCATCTGCCAGATTCTCTGCAGACTTTCTGTGTCCTCCACATATTTTATTTTTACTTGATGTATGGCTGCAAGTCATGGACCCTCATAAATGCAATGGAAAAAGAATCAAGGCAGCAGAGATGTGGTTTCTCAGAAGAGTGCCATGCATAATCATATATAGACAGGAATACAAATGAAGAAGTTCTACAAAGAATGAAAACAAAACATATATTACTTTAAAGAATCAGAAAACAGCAATCAAATTTCTTTGTACACATCATGTGAAGAGATACATTAGAACATTTAGTTACAACTGGAAAGCTGGAAGGAAAAAGAAGCAAGGCAGACAGAGAATGAAAATGATAGATGGATCAACACTATGGTTATAAACAGGGAAGGCAACAACTACAATCCGGAGGGTCAGAAACCATGATGGACGGAGAGACATGATTGCCCATGGCGAATGGCAAGGCACCAGAACTGAACTAGTGTCATCAGCAAACGTAGATAAGATAAATTTGATCCCCTCCTCCAAATCATTTATGTATATCATGAACTGATGTTGGCCCCACACCAATCCCTGCATTATTGACAACCAGAGAAACACCCATGTATTCCAACTCTCTGCCTTCTCTTTGTGTATCTATCCTCTATCTGTGCTAATACATAACCCCAATTCCATGCATCCTTATCTTATGCAGAATTTTTTTCATGCGGCAACTGATCAAATTCCTTCCAGAAATTCAACGACCTATTCCATTTTATCCACTGCACCCATTATATACTCAAAAAAACTCCAGTAAATTTGTTAAACAGGATCTGCCCTTCCTGAATCCATATTGCGTCTGTCTGATAGAACAATTTGTACACAAATGCCATGCTATTTCTTCCTTAATGATAGGAAAAACCCAACACCCAATCCCAACCAACCAATTTTCCCTTGCAACCGCTGCAACCGTGTCTGCCTGTCCCGCATCGGACTTGTCAGCCACAAACGAGCCTGCAGCTGACGTGGACATTACCCCTCCATAAATCTTCATCCGCGAAGCCAAGCCAAAGAGAAAGAGAGATAGCTTCAAACATTTACTGATAACTAACGTTAAACAAAATGGCCTACAATTACTGACATTTTGTCAATATTTGCCAACTTCCAATCTGCTGTCACCTGTCCAGATTCAAGAGAATTTTGGTCAATTACCACGAATGCATCTATTATAACTTCCACTGTTTCTTTCAGGAGCCTGGGATGCACTCCTACAGGGCCAGAGGAACTACCCACCTTTACCCAGCACCACCTCTTTAGTGATTCCAATTTCGTTGAGGTTTGCACCTCCCATTGCATCCTTAACATTGTTTTTAGGTACATTACCTGTGTCTTCCATTGTGAAGACTATCGGAAAGTATTTGTTCAAGGCCTCGAGCATTTCCACATTACCCATTATTAATTCCCCTTTTTCATCTTATTTCACATCCTTTTAGATTTTTAAAGGTCTAATTCTATATCTGTGAGCATTTTTTTTACTTCAGTTCCTTGCCAATTCAATTTTTAAAACTAAAAAGCACACTAACATTTAATTCAATATCATAGTTAATTAAAATTCATCTGAATTATGCTCAGTATACGGTGGTACAGTTAGCATCATGGTTGGTACAATGCCATTACATTGCCAGTGACTGGGACTCAAAACTGGCATTGTATGTAAGGAGTTTCTACGTTCTCCTTGTGTCTCGGTCAGTTTCCTCTGAGTGCTCTGGTTTCCTCCCACCCTTCAAAAATGTACAAAGCAACATTTATTTATTTATTGGTACAGATGAAACACTTGTTCTGCATATGTATTGTTTGTCTGTATGCGTGTCATATCTGTTTGTGTGTCTGTATGTTTTGCACTGAGGACCAGAGAATGCTGTTTTGTTGGGCTGTACTTACATAATCAGATGACAACTGACTTGACTTGTTAGGCATTGTAAGAGTAAATATCAAGCAATGTTCCCTCTAATTTGTAGTAGTTCGTGTGCGTCAAAATCTTATGTTGTGCAAATTTTTTTCCTGTGACAAAAGTATGGGTGCACTGAATGCTTGTGCACCTGTAAACTTGAAAGTGTTTCAAGATAATTCTGGCACAGCCTCTCTCTTGTGGCTAATAGAAATGTATTGGGATGTATGATTGCATTCTACGAAGTAAAGCATTTAGTTAAAATTTTATTTTATTTCGTTTTAGGTGACTCATCTTTTGTGCGCACACTAATTTCTTTTGAGCATTGGTCGCAAAACATGTGCGCGCGCACATGTGCACAGCTTAGAGGGAACAGTGGTTTAAAACAACCAGAAAATACACTGATCTGCCATCTACCAATCCCCATAGGTGCCAGATACCAGGGGTTTTATGTAAATTTAAACTTGAATCATTATCTGTCTTTCTTTCCACAGAAGCAGCCAGACCTGCAGAGTACTTCCAGCATTTCCTGCTTTTTTAGAGAAAAAAAACAAAAATTGTAGGTGCAGAGAAGCTGAAGGGACAAATGGGTCAGGTAGTATCTGTCATTACAAATGATGAGTCAATGTTTCTTATCAGGACCCTTTATCAAGATTTTATTTTTGTTTTTATTTTAGATTTCCATCATCCAGCCTATTCGATTTTCAGAATATTTTTCAGCTTGCTTAAGCCCATGTGAAAGGACATATGCTTAACAATTAACATGATAAGACATAGGAGCAGAATTAGTGCATAAGCTCTGCCATTTGAATCAGGGTTGATTTTTTTTTAAAACTCTCAACTCCTCCTGCCTTCTCCTGTAACCTTTGACTTATCAAAGGATGACCTATCAACCTCCTCTCCAAACCTACCTAATTACTTGACCTCCACAGCTGACTGTGGCATCAAATTCCACAGATGCACCACCCTCCAGGTGAAGAAATTTAGTAACTTTTTTTTCAAGCATAAGAAATACAAAAGGCACGATCCAAGTGTCCAAGACATTGGTTTGGGCATACAGTGCTTGCAATTTACTGGAATAATATTTTAAATGAAGTCATACTTCGTGTGATCAAATTAATGCATTCGAGAAGCAAAAAAACAAATGTGATCAAATAGAAAATAGATGTAAACTACCCTTAAATTCTAACTGAAATAGTCATCAGATGAAATTTAAAGGAGCATACTCAGAGGAATGATCATTTGTTAATTTGAATACTTGATTTACAATAAACTCAAAATAGTTCACCTATGATGGTTAACTCTACCACCCACTGTAATTGTCCAGCCTAATTCTCTTTACCACTTTTTCTTTCTTTGAATTTTGCCTTATAAAATAGTTCTCCAGTTTGTGACTTTACGATTTATTCATAAGAACATGAGACCATAATGCCCCGCAGCACATTTTATCATCACGATGTGAAATATATTTTAAAGTTCAAGGTTCTTTTTATTGTCACATAAAATATATTAAAAATGTAACACACGTGATATTCTTTAACTTCTGCTGCCATAAGGCAGACAAAGAGTTGCCATTAGCATTGCCCTGCACCCCTTACAGTAAGAGAAAAAAAAGCAAAAGAGAGTCCCATCAGAGTCATTGATTTGCCTCCAGTGCTCCTGTCCCTTCCGAAGCAGCACAAGACCAGTTCAGTTCAAACTCGAGGCAACCTGAGTTTCAGATCCAAATCTCCGACGTGATCAGGAAGCTTTCCGTGTCCGAGGCCTTTTGGGAGTTCTTCTCAAGTTCTGGGTCCAATACCTGGATCCCATGCTTTGCATATCCAGTAAAAGTGAGTGGCATAGGCAATGGACACAGAAGTAGGTCTCAACAAGACAGCTGAAGTTTGCCTCTGCTGTACTTAAAGTGGGCGAGCCTTACTTACCTAGGTGGCAGGCACAGTGTACAACAGATAGCATTGTTGTCTAACACCTCCAGTGATTAAACCAGGCATATTCCAGGCTACAGAAGTACATACCTGGACTCAGCATGGCCAAGGCGAGGCCATGGTGGGCAACAACCACAGTATAGAGCCTTTCTGTACCCAGGCATTGAGGGACCAAGACTGAAGGGAGTCCCTCAAACAACAGAGGGGTGAGTAACAAGGTGTCACAGTAGTGGGAATACTGCTAAAGTGAGAACAAATATAACAAATCGTCACTTTTAATTATCATTCATATCATGCTCGCATGGTAAAGCCAAGATAGTGTTTCTCCAGGACCATAAGTTAGAAGTTAAACATATTGAAATATTAAAACGTATACAGTAAAAGTCCACAGTATTCTATTCACATATGTTCTGGGAAAAAAAAAACTGTTTCCCAATCTGGACATAATGACCTGAGTGCTATGGTACCTCCTACCAGATGGCAGAAGGGAGAACAGTTTACATGAGGGGTGTGTGTGGAGTCTTTCACAATGTTTATTGCCTTCACAATGTACATTGATGGGAATGCATGGATATGATAGGAAGGATGTGAAAAGACTTAAGGGTAAAACACAAATATGCTGGAAGAGCTCATCAGGTCATGCAGCATCCACAGGAGGTAAAGATACAAGTCTTTATATCTTTACCTCCAATGGATGTTACATGACCTGCTGAGCTCCTCCAGCATCTTTTTTTTTACTACAATCATAGAGTTTGCTGTTTTGTGTTTCACCTCAGATTTTGAAAGTTTTTGTTTGCAAATAATTTATTGTGAATCATGTTTTTTTTTGAGAAAAAAGTCTGCCGATACCAAAGGGAAAGTCTCTAAAACCACAAAGGGGGAGTGATTACAAGGAGCCACGAGTGTGGCGATGGTGCTATATACAAACTACAGAGAATGAATGTAACAATGTACAGTGATGGAAATGTATCAATATGACACTAAGGATGTGAGAAGATTTTGAACAGGATCTTTTATAATAATTGATGTAAATAAAGTTTATTTTTGGACAAAAAGTCAGGAGATGGTGGAGAACTGGAACAATACCCAAATGTGCTGGAAGAACTCAGCAGGTCATTCAGCCTCATGGATGCTCTAGAAACTTAGGTTTGATTCTGATCACCAGTGCTGATCGTGTAGTATTTCCACATTCTCATTATAATCAAGTAGATTTCTGTGGATGCTTCAGTTTTCTTCCATATGATATGCTTGTTGTTAGATTACTTAGCAACTGTAAAGTTTACTCTCGTGTTGGTTGGTGGTAGGAGAGAAGGGGGCAAAGAATGGGCATGAGAGTGAGAATCAGTCAAAGGAAAAAATGTGTTGGAATGTTATTGATGGGCTTTCTGTGTTGCAAGAAAAATTGAGAAATTCCATTATCCAATCTTTTCCATGAGTTCTGATTTAAAGTATATGTCAATTTCACCTAAAACAAAAATTCACTACTGGTGCCATTTGGTTCCTCTAATCAATGATGTCTGAACTCAACTGGATCCACATCTTGAAGTCCCAACCTAATCACCATGTTATACATGTTCCTTGATGTTCAGGCCACCCACGTCCTGATCCTCTTGTCCAAAATTCAATATCAATCCCCTCCTCCCAGCTTGCCAGAACTTCATTCAGATGGCTTCTTTCTATTTTACTTTGCTTGTCTCATAATGAGGGAGCTAGAAGAGGAACGTTTGGTGCACTTCTGTAATGTACCTTTATTGGTGATAAATATAACCAACATTCAATAATATCAAGGTAGATCATTTAGCTTGGCATAACTTTCCTGTCCTAATTACATATCTCTTAGTATTCAAAAATCTATCAATCTCTATCTTGAATATCTTTCTTTGGCTTGGCCTCACAGATGAAGATTTATGGAGGGGTAAAATCGCTACGTCAGCTGCAGGCTCGTTTGTGGCTGACAAGTCCAATGCGGGACAGGCAGACATGGTTGCAGCAGTTGCAGGGGAAAATTGGTTGGTTGGGGTTGGGTGTTGGGTTTTTCCTCCTTTCTCTTTTGTCAGTGAGGTGGGCTCTGCGGTCTTCTTCAAAGGAGGTTGCTGCCTGCCGAACTGTGAGCCGCCAAGATGCATGGTTTGAGGCGAGATCAGCCCACTAGCGGTGGTCAATGTGGCAGGCACCAAGAGATTTCTTTAGGCAATCCTTGTACCTCTTCTTTGGTGCACCTCTGTCACGGTGGCCAGTGGAGAGCTCGCCATATAACATGATCTTGGGAAGGCGATGGTCCTCCATTCTGGAGACGTGACCTATGAATAACCTGCACAGTCCTCTTGAGTGGAGAATTCTAGAGAAAAATACTCACGAGCTGAGAAAATTTCTTCTCATCTCAGTCTTGAATGGCCAATGCTTTATTTTGAAATAGTAACTGCTGATTCTGGAAAACCCAGTCAAGGGAATGTCATAAGACTTTAAGACCATAGGAATAGGATCAGAACCCATCGGCCCATCAAGTCTGCATCATCATTCAAATTATGGCTCCTCTCAATCCCATTTTCTTGCCTTCTTCCCGTAAGCTTTGAAACCCTTACTAATCAAGAACCTATTAACCTCCACAGATTCGTAACCCTCTGGCTGAAGAAAGCTCTTTTCATCTCTCCTCTAAAGGAACATCCTTTTATTCAGAGCTTGTGCCCACTGGTCCTGGGCTCTCCCACTACTGGAAACATCTTCTCCACATCTACTCTATCCAGTCCTTTCAATATTCAGTAGGTTCACATTTATCCTTCTAATCTCCAGTGAGTACAAGCCCAGAATCATACATTAATTCTTTCATGTCTGGAATTATTTTCATTAACCTTCTCTAAACCCCCTTCAATGTCATCAGGATACATACCCCAAAACTATTCACAATAAACCAAATGTGGGCTGACCAATATATCAATATTACCTGCCTCTTCACCCATCTTTGTATCATATGCAGACTTGGCCACACAGCCATTAATTCCATAATGTAAATTAAAACATTTACATACAATATAATTTTATTGTTTGAAAATAAAATCAATAACCTATTTTTCAATTGTGAACCCTCAAATTTTGACCTTGGGCCTTTGCATTCAAGACAATGTTATAATTTATTTCATGCAGTTTGGAATGTTCCTCTCATGCAGGTAAAAATGCATGATCAGTGCATGTTTCCTTCTTAACATAATTATTAGGTGGACTTCTAACTTTGGTTCTGGAATCACTGTAACCTACTGTATGTGGTACTTAAAGAGATGGTTTACTCCACTGCAACTCAAAGCATCACCTATCCTGGCTGCAGACAGAAAATTTCATCCATTTGCTTCATTCATAAAGGACATACATGGCACTTCTCTGGCTGTCACCATGGCCAGAAATGACAATTGTGAAATAGAAATGTGAATCAAATTTCTGCTTGTGCGAAGTTTTGTAAAATCTCTGTCTGAAAGAAATTGCTTGAATTCCACATTATTGGAATACAGAAGGTATTATGAGCTGGATTCTGCTCAAAGGCTTTATATTCATATGATGTTAGATACTTCAGATTTGTGATCAGTTTGAATGTGTTAAAGCAGAGAAGCAGCACCTCTTGGGTAATTTAATATTTCTAACTAAGTAGGTTTACTCTTCATATTGATTTTTGACAGTCCAGTCAGAAAGTCATTCCAAAACAGGTATACCTGCCAAATAATGCAAAACAGATGACTTATTGTTAGCACTATAGTTGAGAAAATATTACCTGAAATTTACTTTCTGCCAATTTACTCATGTTTAGACTTGAGCCAAATTCCTATATCTGACTGGAGTTATTTGTCCTAATAATTCAAATGAATGAATTTGGTCCAATTTATATAATTTCAAATATTGTTTTTTCAACACCACTATTTCAGAAACATAATGTGTTTTACCATTTCTTTAGTTATTATTTGATAACTATTTACATTTTTTGCAGTATTTCTTTTATTTTGTTTCTGTTTATTTTTAAATAGTATTGTAAAGACCACTTATCAGCCATGAAAGCTGACAATGTGAAAAAGAGCAACCAATGATTATCAAGACAAAAAATTGCTTAAGGAACTGAGGAGATCAGACAACATCCATAAATAGAAATTTTCAGTCAACTTTGCAGGTCTGGTTCCTTTATCAAGACTATAGGGAAGAGGCAATTTTATGTATGTAAATGGGGAAAGAAGCTGTGGGTAGTGAAAGGACATAAAGTGTTGAAAGGTGGAGAATGGAATACAAAGGCAGGGGTGGGGTTCAGCTGAAAAAATATTAGATAGATATTAAAAAAATACAGGAGTAGGTAAAGAGATAGGAATATGAGAACTAGATGGGGGTGGGGGCTACCCATGTTTCGAAAAATCAATGTTCATGCCATTAGATAAAGGCTGTCCAGAAAGAACATGATGTTTTGTTCCTTAAATTTACGGTTGGCCTCACCCTAATAAAGAACAGATATGTAATGTCAGGAATGGTTGGCAGATGATCTGCATGAAAAGGGCAGTCTATATTTGGATAGGGAGAAAACTCTGAGGTGCAAAGGGACTTGGGAATCTTTGTGCAAGTTACATTAAAAGTTAACCTCCAGGTTGAGTTGGTGGTGAAGAAGGTGAATGCAATGTTGGCATTCATATCTAGAGGAATAGGATATAATCTCAGGTCTGTTACTGGAAGAGAAGCGAGAGACTCAGGAGAGCTGTGAGTATCGGAAATCGGCTTGAGGTGAATGCATTTAAAAAAAGGAGTGGAGGGCAAGTTAAGGGTTAAATTGAATGGTGATTGGTCAGAGGAGTAAAGATAAGAGGCAGTGACAAATAAAAAGGTAGCTCAAGCAGAGCAGCCAATGTGTGAGTAATTTAGGGGAGGAGTGGGAATTAGAGGCTTTGGTGAGTAGAGGCTGAGGATGAGCTGGTTTCCAGCAAGGTAAGATCTTTGTATTTAAATGAGAAATAGTTAATGGAGACAGCAGCTAGGGCAGTAGAATGCTCAGAGTGCAGCATGTGGGAAATCTGGGACAGCAAAATTGTCCCTGATGACTACATTTGCAAGAGGTGCAACCAGCTGCATCTCCTGGAAGACCGAGTTAGGAAATTGGAACAGGAGCTAGACCTGGATGAACTCCAGATCATTTGGGAGTCAGAGGTAATGATAGGAGCTTCAGGGAGACAGTCACCTCCAACTGTCAGGAGGCAGGTTACTGAACAATGTGGAGATTAAGGAATCTTCTGTATCTGTATCTTCATAAAAACATCAAGATTGATAAATCCCCAGTGCCATATGTGATGTACCCTAGGTTGCAGAGGGAAGTGAGGGAAGAGATAACTGGAGCAGTAGGTATAATCTTTGACTCCTCTTTGGCCATGGGGAGGTGCTGGAGGATTGGAGAATGGAAAATGTGATCCCCTTCATTTAAAAAGGTAATAAGGAGAATCCTGGGAATTATAGACTGGTGAATCTTACATCAGTGGTGTGCAAATTAATGGAGAGGATTCTTAAGGATAGGATCTATGAGCATTTGGAGAAGTACAGTCTACTCAAGTATTGTCAGCATGTCTTTGTGAAGGGAAGGATGTGCCTCATGAACCTAATTGAGTTTTATGAAGAGATAACAAAAGAAACTGATGAAGATAGGGTGGTACATGTTGTTTATATGGATTTTACCAAAACATTTGACAAGGTCCCCCATGAGAGACTAGTTCAGAAAGTTATGAGGATTAAAAAATTGGCTTTCAGGTAGAAAGCAGAGAAATGTAATGGAAGGAGAGTATTCCGCCTGGAGGTTAGTGACTAGTGGAGTACCATAAAGATCTGCTCTTTGATATTTTTATAAATGACCTGGATGAAGAGGAAGAAGGATGGGTCAGTAAGTTTGCAGATGATATGAAGGTTGGAGAAGTTGTGGACGGAGCTAAAAGTTGTCAAGAGGATAGAGACAGGATGCAGAGTGGGGTGGAGAAATGGCAAATGGAGTTCAATCTGGATGTGTGATATTTGGAAGGACAAACCAGAAGGCTGAATACAGGGTTAATGGTCAGTTACTTAAGAGTCTGGATAAAGAGAGGGACCTTGGGGTCCAAATACATACATCTCTCAAGGTTACTGCACAGATTGATAGTATAGTTAAGAAGGCCTATGGGATGCTGGGCTTCATTAATAGAGGGATTGAGTTCAAAGAGCAGAGAAGTCATGTTGCAACTCTACAGATCTATGGTGAGACCATACTTGGAGTATTGTGTTCATTACTGGACACCTCATGATAGGAAGGACATGGAAGCTATCGAGAGTGTGCAGAGGAGATTTATTAGGATGTTAGCTGGATTAGAAATAAGTCTTATAAGGCAAGGTTAGCTGAGCTGAGACTTTTATCTTTGGACCACAGAAGGATGAGAGGAGACTTAATAGAGGTCGAGAGGATTATGAGGGGCATAGACAGGGTGGACAGCCAACACCTGTTTCCCAGGGTAGGAACAGCAGACACTAGAGGACATGTGTACAAAGAGAAGGAAGAGAAGTTTAGGGGAGACATTGGGGTAAGGATTTTACACAAAGTTGTGGGTGCCTGGAATGCCTTGCCAAGGATGGTCGTGGAGGCAGAAACATTAGGGGCATTTAAGAAAGGCACATGGATGGAATAAAAAGAGGGTTATGGTGAAGGGAGGGTTTAGTACTTTTTTTTAAAGGAATAAACTAAGTACAAGAGCTGAAAGGCCTGCACTGTGCTGTAGTGTTCTATGTTGGCATGTGTTGGGATGTGATGTTGAGGCCTCTCTTGGAGTATGGGGTACAGTTTTGGGCTTATTTAAGAAAGGATGTGCTGGCATTGGAAAGGGTTCAGAGAAAATTCACAAGAATGATTCCTGGAACAAAGGGATTAGCATATGAGGAACATTTCATGGCTCTTGGACTATACTCCTTGGTGTTCAGAAGAATAGGGGGACCACATGGAAGCATTTTGAATGTTGAAAAGCCTAGACAGTAGATTTATCAATGTTGTTTCTTATTCTAGGGGAGTCTAGGACAAGAGGCCCCATTTAAATAGAGATCCGGAAGAATGACTTTAACCAGAAAGTGGTGAATCTCTGGAATTTATGACCATGGATGGCTGTGGAGGCCGTCTGTCGGTGTATTTAAAGCAGAGATTGGTAGGTACTTGAAGAGTCAATGTGTGAAATGTTATTGGAAGAAGATGGGTTAGTGGGATTAAGTGAGAGAATCAACTCATGGCTGAATGGCAGAGCAGATTTGATGGCCCAAATGGTCAATTTATGCTCCCATATCTTATGGTATTGTTAAGCTTAGCCTCACCTGGAAGATCTGTTTGTGGTCCTGGATGGAGGTGAAGAGACATATTTTGCACTTCCTGTGCTTAACCAGGGAAATGCTTAAGGGGGTGGAAGTGTGTATGGGTTTAGAAAAGCAGAGGAGGAAAAGCAGATGGGGTAGAGAGGAGAACATGTGGCTGGCATGAGGTTGTGCTTAAGATGACAGAAGTGTCAGAGGATAATGTGTTGGATGTGGAGGCTGGTGGGATGAAAGTCTTTGTTCTGCTTTGGGGGAATGTGGGGTAAGGCAGAGTACAAGAAAGAGTGGTGAAATAGTTGTGGGCTTTATCAACAGTAGGAATCCATGTTTATTGAATAAACTGGACATTTCAGATGTCCTGAAGTGGAAGGCCTAATCTTGGGAACAGATGTGGCAGTGGATCTATGAGAAATGGAGGAAGTACTATAAGGCACAAGATGAGAAGAGGTATAAGCCAGTGAACACGTTTTTCAGAGACATTTAAAGGATTCAATCACATGATCAGCATGGTGCAAGAGCTGAAATGCATTGGGTGGGACTGTTAGTGTAATGGCTACTGTGATGCTATAACAGCACCAGGAAACTGGGTTCAAATCTACCACTGTCTGTAAGGAATTTATACATTCTCTCCAGGTCTTCATGGGTTTCCTCTGGGTGCTCTGGTTTCCTTCCACCTTTCAAAATGTATAGAGTTGTAAGTTAATTGGGGTATTTGAACAGCAACTCATGGGCCAACAGGGCCTGCTTTCATTCTTCATGTCTAAATTAAATTTAAATTGAAATATGTGAAAATCCACGAGTTTCTAATAGATGTCCATGAATAGTTTGTCCTCCAAGATAGAGACAAGAGATCAAGAAGGGGAAATGTCTCAAACAGTCCAATTATATCTAAGGGCTGGGTGGAATTTGTCAGTGAATTCAGCTTCACAGTTCGGCATGGTACAGGAGGTAGCATAAATGTAGTCACCATTGGAGAAGAAAGAATGTTCAACATGCCAATAAAAGGCAGGCATATCTGGGGCCCAAATGTGTAGATCTGGAGAAAATGGGAGGAGTTAGAGAAAACAGAAGGCAAGGACAATTTCAGAGAGTGCAAAACTTATCCCTATGTCTCATCCCTCACCTTCATCTTGGACTACAAACAGATATTCCAGGTGAGGGAGACCTTTACATGGACATCATCCAACTGAATCTACTGCATTTGGTGGCCTCTTCTATATTAGTGAGAACAAGTACAGATTGGGTGACCAATTCAGTGGTTACTTGTGAACTGCCTGTGGGTGTCAACTGAGCATCCTGTACTAACCATTTTAACTCCCTGAACCATTTTTGCAATATGTCTGCTCTTGACCTTATCCATTGACTGGGTGAAGCCAAACATAAACTTGAGGAGAAATTTGTCATATTATTCCTGGACAGCCTCAAATCTAATGGCATGAACATTTATTTTTTTCTAATTTTAAGTAACTCCCACCCCCATCTCATTCCATTGTTTCCATCTCTTCACCTTTATTTAATTTTGTATCCTTGCTCGAACTTTTTGACACACTCCCCCTTTCTAGTGCTTTCTTTATATCTCACATCTTCTGTCCTATCAACTCTGGGTCCCTCCCACAGTTTATTCCCCCCTTTTATATACATAAAATCACCCCGTTCCATGTAGGTCCTGACCCGAAACATGGATTGACCATTTCTATGTATGGGTGCTGTCTGATTTGCTGGGTTCCTCCAGCATTTCTCTGTCTACTCAAGATTCCAGCATCTGCAACATTGGTTATTTCTGGATGATGATCTAGTTGCCTCTGACAAAATCCTATCCCTTTATTCATGATTCTAACTTAAGAAGCAGTTTGAAATGCAAATACAAAACAAGCTCGGTGAAATTAAGTGTGTACTGGGCTTAAAGTCAGGTACATATTGATAGTTTTCTGGGATTTTGCTAGGTTTTGGATGTAGTGATGCATAAAGAAGAATTAAGACTTGGTTCCCATGCTGGAACTTGGAAGGGTATTCTAAGGACTGTCATAGAAAATGTGGGAGTATTTAGAACAAAAGAATGAAGTTTTTGATGGATGGAGCGAGGCAAGGTGAACGTAAATGAATGCAGGCATTCATTACTTGCTTTCCAAAACTTTAGAAAATGGCAATCCTTTGGTATCCAAAATGTGCCTGATGTTCGCCAACTCTTGAGTGAATGCCTCCTTCATCATGCAGTTGATCAGGCTATATAAAATATGGAGTACAGGTCATTCATATTGCATCAGGAAAATGGCTTTTCTACCAATAGACTTGGAGAAAAGGGTTAAAATATCTGGGACGGATGATGTTTTTTTTGGGTTGTATGCATTGTTCCATAAGTCGATGTATTGATAATATTTTGTTTGAAGTCTATTCATCATATCTCATGGACTGTTACTAAATGATACTAAACTTTGAACTTTGACACTCGTTGCCCTGCATCAACACTTCATGAGGATTTCCAAGGAGTTCAAGTGTTGCCAGTCCTGAAATCATTGGTAATTGGAGGAGGGGGGAGGGATGCCAAAAAAAGCAAAGGAGGCCAGACACTGGTTCAGAGATTTAAGGTATCTTTCCATTGTTTCAGTGCTGAAGTTGATACAAGGACAAAAAAAGAAACCTGGCTGGAAATTTCTTCAGCTGGATGTGCTGCTTTTCAGCCAATGGTTCCAAAGAGAACAAGCTGCCAGGCATATCCAGTTCCTGGACAGCTTGAAAGTGATGAATGCTGGGAAATCTGGTTTCTTGTTTCACTATACCCAGGTCCAGGATTGGAGTACCATGTTCCTGAACAGGAAGGAAAGGAGAGCAGAGATAATCCATATTTAAACCAGCTTGCACAAGGTCACCATTCATATGATGACACCTCTTCACACCCTGTCCCCTGTAAGGACTCTATTAGTTTCTCACAATTTCTCCACCTCCATCACATCTTCTCCCAGGACAAGGACATTGATGCAACATCATCCAAGATGTCCTCTTTCTTCAAAAAGCATGATTTTCCCTCCACTTCCATCAACTCAGCCCTCACCCACATATCCTCTATTTCCCATGTATCTGTCCTGGCCCCCTCTGCCCCAGATGGAATAAGGACAGGATTCCCCTTGACCTTACCAACCACCCCAGCAGCCTCCACCCCAATAGATTATCCTCAGCAATTTCAACCATCTAAATGTGATCCCACCCTGTAAAATGTAAAATGTACCAGACACATATTCCCTTCTCCACCCTACTCTGCCTTCCACAGGGACCACTCCTTCTGCGGCTCACATCCACTCATCCCTTCCCACTGCTTGCCTCTTGGTTCCTATCTCTGTGACTGCAGGAAATGCGACATTCCTTCCTCACCACCATTCAGGGCCCCAAACACTGATTAATCTGAAGGGATCATCTACTGCATCCGGTGCTTCCATTATGTCCTCTTCTACATTGGTAGGTCTTGATGCAGACTGGGAGATTGCTTCATTGAGCACCTTATAAAATTTTAATACTGTAATACTGGGGATATCCCAGTGGCCTCCCATTTCAATCTCTGCCTCATTCCCATGCCGACATGTCTGTCCATGATCTCATGCATTGCCAAACTAAGACCACCTGCAAATTGGAATCAAAAATCCCTTCCTCTCAGCAGATGGCATTAAAATGAACTTCTCTGGTTTTTATTAACCCAACATCCCATCTCTCTCTTTCCCTATCCCTCTGTCTCCTTTCTATCAGCTTGGCATTCACAGAGCTATCCCTTCCCCAGATCAATTCTCAGCTTCTCTCTCCTGCCCCCTTATCCATGTCTACCCATGGTGTCTTGCCCATTGTCCTGTGCTCCTCTCCCTGCCCCTCTTCCCTCCTCCTCCAACTATTTTTATTCAGGTGTCTGCCTGCAATTTGATCATACCTTGACAAATGGCTCAGGCCCAAAGCAAATGTTATATATCTTTGTTTTCAATGGATGCTGGGTGTCCTGGTGAACACTCCAGCTCTTTTGTGTATATACCTAATGGGCCATTTGGGGCCGTAAAAAGAAACTAAACTTGCAGATAGTGCAAGCATCAGTGGGCAATAAGTCAAGTGCAGTCCAGACTCCTGGATGGTTAATAGTTAATATCCAACAGGTGTATGTAATTCCAATTAACCAGTGAGCTAAACAAAGAAGTGATCATAAGTGCACAAAAATGATGGAGCAACTCAGTGGGTGACATCGCATCCATAGGAAGCAAATATATATATATATATATATATATATATATATATATATATATATATTAGAACCAACATTTCAGGCCTGAGTCCTTCTGATGTATCGTCAATAATCACAAAAGGCTGGAGTTGTGAAACTAAAGACTGGAACAACCATCAATCTCATTGACTGATCAAAGCAAAGAGAAAGAGGGAGCTTGCAATGGGTAGGATCAGTCTTGGGAGGCGGGTCAAGCCAGTAGAAGCCAATCATGGTAGAACAGTGATTTACCATACCTTCATCGAGGTGTGAGTAAAAAGTTTTCAATTTAGATGTACACCACGGTAACAGGCCCTTCTGGTTCACGAGCTCATGCCCTCCAATTAACTTACAAACCCCTCCAGTCCCTGTACATTTTACAGGGTGGGAACAAGCCCACTCAGAAAATGAACTGAATTGCTTAGCATCTGCTAAAACACTCCGTAAATTAAAATCCACTCCAGATTATTTAACATCTGCAAGTCAACGCTGAAAATATTTCAATTTTTAAAAATGCTGCTTTTATTTTGAAAAATGAAAAATTTGATGAGTCGACAAAGTTCTGGAGGAACCCAGATCACAGCCTCTGTAGACCCTTGCATCTGCAATTTTGATGAGTCCTCTTTGAAAACGAAAAAATAATTTTAACTGCAATCAGCTGATTTGCATCCATCTAAAATAATGTTAGCAAATTTCCCACAAAAACCTTTGTAAACTCCACCAGGAGATGATTAAAAAAAACTTTTTGGAATGGGCCTCATTCTTGCAAGTTGAAAAATGTTCTGACTCACTGTTACCCCGTTGATACGCTGAGCCTTGTCTCCACCTCTGCTATGAGAAAATTGGTTTTTAATTTCTTCAACTTAAATACGTTAAATGGCTGCTTTGAGCTCATCTTGTGTTTTTAAGCAAAATAGTTAAATAGTGAAGCTTCTTATAAAACCACATCAGCCTCAAGCACAGTTATTTGGTGACAAAATACTTAGGCAAACAATTTTTATCCACAGGGCAATTTTTAGATTAAATGTTCCCAGTATTGAACTTTACTTAGGCTCTCCATTTTTATTTTATCATCAGAACTGAAATGTGTCATCTAATCCCTTGAGCCTGTCCAACGATTCAAAAAGACTGCCGCTGAACTTTCACCTCAATTCCACCTCATGCCTCTAGATACTCAGAGTGCAAGCCTTTTATTTTCAGCCTCAAATATACTCAACAACTCAGTTCTCACAGGCTTCCTAGGAGGAGAATTTTAAAGAGCCAGATGACATTTCTTCTCATTATAGTACCACATGGCAGAATCATATTCCTGGTTCAGACTCCACTGACATTGAATCTGACTCCCAAAATCTGCCCTCTCTAAACCTTAATTAAATGATATTGAACTCCAGTTCAATACCCATTCCCTCAATTCTCATGTTATAATTTATCATCACAGGAATGTTCACTGTACTATTGCCAAGGTTTATATCCTTCTCCAGGTATAGAGACCAGAAATACATACTGTGTAATGAATAAATATTGGGAGAATTTTGTAAGATTAGTGGGTTACATACATACACACACACATTTTAAAACAGATCTTATTTGAAAGACTGAAGAATTCATATTCAGTCACATTGCAGGATCTTTGGAGACTTTTATGCACATTTCACAAGTCGGTGCTAATTGAAATTACATGATGAAATGAAAGACCATTGTTTTGGAGGAGACAAAATGGCTGTTAAAAAAGTACTTCCAGTGTGCTCACAGAAAAATCATCCCTGGCTTTTGTTTATTTAAGACAACAGCTTGACCAAGGAGAAGAACTCCTGTTGTTTGCTGGAGAAGGTGGGGGGGTTTGCAAGTGAGAGAGTCACATGGGTTTCCTGGCAGTCTCAGTTGAAGAGATAGAGAGAGACAAGCTAACACGTTCTCTCAGCTAGTCTGTGGGTGACACTGAAAGGAGACTGAATAGTCACGGCTGAAACAAGACAGGAAGAGCTTGTTGAAAACAGAAAGTTCCAGAGTGGCGGATGGCTGGAAGTGCTATCTGTCTGGTGTTTCTCTTAGAATAAGTGGAACAGAAAGGAACTCTGTAGTAGCCTGAAGAAAGAGGTTACCATCTGGAAAACCCTGATGGGGCAAGTTTCATCAGCAAGACCTTGAGGTGACTAATGGTGATACCTCAGTTGTGGAAATCCTGGAACAACAAATCTCTCTCTGCAAACCCTACAAGAACCTTCCTGAGCCATAAACATTTACCTTTTGAGCACCAAAGGCTGGTGAACTTTATACATGTTAAATTTTGTGCACAGTATAAGAATTGCCTGCATCCGGAGAACTTGGAAGAAGAAGTAAGATTGAACTGTGAACCAAAGAACTTTTCTTAAATTTACACACACATTACACACACGTGCACTTAGAATTAGAAGGGGGTTCATTTGGGTTAGTTAAGTATAGAGATAAGTTAAAGTTTGATTCTGTTTTCATGTTTAAAGTTGATTAAAGACAACTTTGGTTTTAAAAACCACCTGTCTTGATGAATGTCTGTTGCTGCTGGGTTTTGGGGTCCTTTGGGCTCGTAACAACAGAAACCTAGGTGTGTTCTTGGCCTTCAAGCCCTTGCATTAAAGACTAATATAACATTTTCTTCCTGATTGTATATCTGCAAGTAATCTTTAATTGTTTAGTATCGAAGGTAAATATTGCTTTCCAGAGCAATTTTGTAACCTATTTCTTATTATTCAAACATGACTTATTCTTACGTCACATTTCTTTCTTGGTCTTTGCAAAAATACCACTAGGTCACCAGGGGTCATCCCGATGACCTTGTATATAAAGTAGTCCAGAGCTATAGTCTAGCCTTCCAGGTTCGTCTTGCAGAGAGACAAGACCTCTTAGTGTACATATTAGTTTATTAAAGCTGTTTTATACTCGCACTGTTGGTGTGATTATTGCCAGTACACCCACAGAAATTTTGCTCCTTATTTAGCTTCTCCCTTATTGTGTTTCCTCAAGTCAAATCATTCCTCTCTACTCTTTATTGTCAAGTCTAAATACCAATACTCCTCCCCCATAACAACCATTTCTCATTAGTTTTTTCAGGAATATATTTAGTCTCCACTCAATGATATTTCTTTGACAAAGTTATTTGATCAAATTTATTAACCATTTTGTAACAATGCTTCAATACATTTAATTTTAAATCCTTACCATTTTACTTAATTTGGCATTCATTAAAGTACTATCTGTATTAAATTATCACTTCTTATCAATATTCTGATCATCACTTAGCAAAGAATGACACTATTCTATGACCTTGACTATAAAATTAAAACTTTCCTCTCGTCTGAACATTTAGCCAACTGACCAGCTCTCACACTAACTTCTATGCTCATCTCAGCTCAGGAGCTTTTGGTTTAAAATACTTTCTATAACTTAATTATCAATTTCCAAGACATTGGTTCCTATATATATATATATATATATAGAATTACTGCCATTTTCCCTAAAAATAATCGAACCTCAATAAATTATTTAGAAAAGAAAATTGTTCAAAGTTTTTAGTGTCATATCCACACATTTCCAGTGCTGTACACTGGTACATTTGTTTTCTCTCTAGAACCATTGCCACCACTGTGGCCCCTTACAGTTGCTCACCCTCTGTTGTTTGCGGGACTTCCCCTCCAGTCTCAGCCCCTCAATGCCCAGGAATGGACACATGTCCTTCCCCAAAAAGCCCTTGTGTTTGTTGTGTCAGCCTCTGTGTCCCTGTATTATTACTCCTGCAGCCTGGAATGTCACTGACATGTCAGTGTTTTGGAAAGCCAACATGTTTTAGGCAGACCAAAAGAACACCTTTCATCATGTTGATAATTTTCCAGCAGCTCTGGATGCACCCCTAGCACAGCCCATAAATCAGAGTCCTCTGTTATACTGTTGCTGGGGTTGAACTGCGATAACTAATTTTGCATCCTTCTCCACACACTCTTAGCAAATCACATTCTACAAAGAGATAGGCAACTGTCTCCACTCAAGTTTCTGACACCAGAGCCTCATGAGTCAAAGCCCTTCACTTCCTCATCATCGTTTAAGTCACCTCAGTATGTCTCAATCCTTTCACAAACATTTTCTTTGCTCTTTCCAATTCTCTTCCTTTACTGCAACAACAAAAATGATTACAAACTTTTCACAGTTCTGATGAAAAGTATCAGTGAGAAATATTCACTGTTCTTCTTTGCAGATAATGCATTACCAGAATCAAACAAATGCTAGGAACAAGGGCCTGGAATCAGAAACCTAGAAATAGAAAACTCATGGATCAAGGACTCAAGGAACAGTCCAAACCTAGAGCCATGTATATTGTACAAATGGATAGAGCCTTATCACTGAATTATCATGATCTAAAGTACTAGTGGTAAAATTTTAATTCCTTAACTGTTTCCTTTTGCCTGATCTTCTGAGTATTTCTGGACCTTTTTGTGCTTGGGTGCTGTTGAACATGTTGGCAAAGTAGAATGAAGCTTTGAGCACATGGCAAAAGGAGCTGCAAGGAACATTGAACAAGGCAATGAGGAGGTAGCAGATCAGTGATGGGTGGCACAATGAGAAGATGGTGAATAGGCTGTGAATGGAATAACAAATATAGCACTTGAGTCATCAGTATGGTCATTTCTATGTGTGAACAAAATTATTTTTCTCATGAGTGGTGACTTGGATTGTAAATCTGATGCCCCTTGTAAAAGATTATGTGCCACTGATAAAGAATACAGGCTGTTATTTAGTTACTGAGCATTGTGGCTGGTAAGATATTGCATTTTTCAGTAAAATTGAAAAGAATATTCGTTACTTGAAATGAAGATATGTGGAAGAGATAAAAGTCTGAAACACCTTTACTGCTGCAGACCAGATCTGTACTTCTCATTCTGCAGTCACAGCTATCTCTGTCCATCGGGTAAAATAAAATTGCATAACATAAGGAATGTGACTTCCTGCTGGATGAAGCAACCAAACTCCTGCATTCACCAGTGATCATAATGTCTGTGGCTCATACTCCAATTCTCAACAACTGTTCCTGTAGCCTGTTCCTCAATATGTAGCCACATTGCAGAAGTGGTTGTTCAATGTCTCAGTTCTTTCCAGCTCCCTTATGCAAACTTGACAAAGCAACTTTAATTTTGAACTATTTGAGGTATTGTAAAATTCCATGGGTTTGAATGGGTTGGATGCCATATATAAAAAAAAACCTCAAATCCAAATCAAATCTCCAAATACATGTTCTTCAAATTTCACCAGGTGACTGGAAGATAGCTGCTTGGCAGAACTGTGAAACATATTCCATTATATGACACATTTCAGCAACATATTCTCAACACTAAAATTGTTTGGCCAGCCCTTGCGCCGTGTCCTGATCTTCTCTCCCTCTTGTTAGTATGATGTTCAGACCAAGCTTTAATTTAATAGGAAAATTGGAAAACTTCATAGTTAATTTTATTGTCTGTCAACCATCTGGCATTGAAGCAGGTCAGTTCTGGTTTGTTTTTGGGGCATTGTTGCTCATTCAATGTCCTGCAGTTTAATTCCTCCATTAGCAGCATTGCAGAATTTCTAGGTTAAACTGTTAAAGAGAGGGCGGGGAAGCTGGCTCTTTGCTTTGATGCAAATTATTCGTCAAGGTGGGAGTTTCAAAATTAAAATCTTGACCATTCCCTTCAAGTAATTGAAATTGTTAAACTACATCAGATGTATTCTCCTCAGAGCGAAGTCATTATTTACCATGAAACACCATTAATACTGTAAGTTTTATTTTTCAAATCTAAAACCAATTATGGTTTTTTTACAAAAATTGTATCTCTTCTCCTATTATGAGAAATTAAGAATATTGCCATTAAGCAGATTAAAAGGTTTATTAGATTAATTTTTTTCCCCCAATCATTTCAAGAATGGCAAATGGAGGGAAAACATCTATGTTTCTGCCTGAGATGCATATGTAATGATAGTGATCATGTTTGCATGGCCACTAGCAAGGCCTTGATTATAGTTCCTGTTTGATTAGACTTGGCTGCCAGCAAGGGGTTGACACATAGTATGCAAGAGCTGTAATGGAGGCTTGCAGACTCATGGCATGTCTCATGGTGCTGTTTACAACAACTGTAAAGACCCTTTTCCTTCATCCATGTTTTGTCCAAGAACTCACACATACCTTTTGCAAGATGAAACACATTACACCATATTATGGGACTGAATTTTCATGATATTGTTTTACATTCAGTTTGACTAACAAGATGTTGCCTTTAATCCATACTAATCTCTCTCTGCAACTCCATACTTCTGTATTGTGTTTAACTTACTTTACCATGTGGAATAACTTTCTCAGTTCACCTTGGTACATGTCACAATAAACTTGAACTTGAAGGTATTAAATAGTTTATAACCATTTTTTTTTTTTAATATTACATTCCTGGGCACTCAAGGTTTCAAACCTGGCAACCAGTCTGAATACTTTCCATAGTATACACCTTCAGAAGATAGAGTATTTGATGGCATTCCAAATGTCTAGAGACATACCTGAAAGTGGATGCATCCGTGTGTCTTGTTTATGGTTTCCTCAATGTGCTGGGTCAAGGCGAGGTCCTCTGATGCGTGGACTTTCAGTAACTTGAATGTACTAACCGTCTCCATCACCATCCCATAAATGAAGTCAGGTTCATGGTCTATGAGACTTTCCCTTCCTAATTTTTTTGTCCAAAGCTCAATTTAATCTATAACTGTGGCGGCTCACTACTGGCCAGGTGTACCGGCCCCGCTTGTAAGCCACGCGGCGGGGCAGCCGGTCAAAATGGCACCGTTGGGGGTGTTCCCTTTCTCCCAGCATGGAGCTCAGAAGCCCACGCTGAGGGACCATGTGACACCCGGGTGACATCAGCGCCCTCTCAGCCAGGTCCGGGCTGAGAGTATAAGTAGAGCCCAGCAGCCTGCAATAAACCATTCTGCTCACTGAGCTCAACCCATCTGGTTGCATGTGTTATTGTAGGAGCAGTGGAGCTGTTGCTACAATTGGTGACCCCGACTGATTCAAACGTCTTTGAACCCATCATGAGCGAGCTTGGGATCAGTGCTATAGCCGTGAAACTGCCTTAATTCTGGGTTCAGGAGCCGGAGACTTGGTTCAGCCACGCAGAGGATCAGTTTCAACTCCGCCAGATTTCGTCCGACACGACCAAATTCTATCATGTTGTTGCTGCCCTAGACCAGGCCACCACCAGACGCGTGCTGCACCTCGTTCAACATCCACCTGCCGAAGACAAATACGAGACCATCAAGTGAGTTCTTACCTGATCCCTCGGACTATCCAGACACCAGCGTGCCGCTCGGATGCTGCACCTCGATGCCATGGGGGACCGGTCCCCGATGGAGCTGATGGAAGGGATGCTTACGCTCCTGGGTGAGCACACCAACTGCCCACTTTTCGAGTGCATTTTCCTCGACCATATGCCTGGGGACATCCGGCCGCTGCTGGTCCAGGAGAGCTTCACCGACCTGAGGAAGGTCACCCAGAAGGCCCAAGAGCTATAGCTCGCACAATTCCCGGAGGGCTCAACGGTCCAGCAGGTCATGAGGCTCGGGCATGACCATGCCAAGCCTGCCCCTAGTGCTGTGGTAGAGCATCCGGCCCTTGCAGGGGCCCCCAAGAGCATAACCAAGGCCACAGCATCCACTCCAGGCCTCTGCTTTTACCACCAGCACTGGAGAGCCAAGCTTGGAAGTGTCATCAGCCCTGCTCGTTCCAGGGAAACGACCAGGCCGGCTGCTGTTAATGGCTGCGGTGGCTGGCCAAGGACACAGCCTCCTCTACCTGCGGGACTCAGTCAGTACCCGGCGGTTCCTCATTGACACTGGAGCCCAGATCAGCGTCATTCCAGCCACGGCCGTTGAGTCCAGGAACTGACCTTATGGACCTCCCCTCTGTGTGGACAACGCAACAGCAATCCGGACATATGGAGACAAGACAGTCCACTTCCAGATCGGCCAATGAAATTTCACGTGGAGGTTCACCGTCTCGTCCCTCCCGACTGCTATCCTGAGTGCAGACTTCCTCCTCGCACACGGGCTTCTGGTGGACATTTGAGGTAGGTGCTTGGTGGACCTCCAGGCCGTTCGCCTCAACACCTCCCGCTCGGAGAAACCACAGATGACCATGATCAGCACATCCAGAGATGAGTTCCAACGAATTCTGGATGAGTTCCCGACACTCCTCAAGCCACAGTTCTCCGCTACCTCGCCGCGCCATGGGATGTTCCACCACATCCCCACCCAGGGCCCACCGGTTCACGCCAAACATGCTGGCTCCCACCTGACAAGCTCCAGAAGGCGAAAGATGAGTCTTCACACCTGTATGAACTGGGGATCATTCGGCAGTCTGACAGCCAGAGGGCCTTGCTGCTCTACCTGGTCCTGAAAACCTCCGGCGGCTGGCGTCCCTGCAGAGACTATCGACGGCTCAATGAGACAACAGTTTCTGATCGTTACCCCATCCCTCACATCCAAGACTTTACGGCCAACCTGCACGGTGCAAAGGTTTTCACCAAGGTTGACCTGGTGCATGGATATCACCAGATCCCAGTGCACCCTGAGGACATACCCAAGACGACCATCATCACCTCCTTTGGCTTGTTCGAATTCCTGCGTATGCTGTTTGAGCTCAAGAACACCACTCAGACCTTCCAGTGCCTCATGGACTCTGTGGCCAGGGACTTGGATTTCGTCTTTATTTATTTGGACGACATCCTCGTCGCCAGCAAGGACCAAGCGCAACACAAGGCCCACTGACGCGCCCTTTACTCCCGGCTGGCCAATTTTGGCCTTACCATCAACCCGGCCAAGTGCCAGTTCAGGAAAGAGTCCATGCAGTTCCTGGGCCATACCATCATGTCCGAAGGAGCCATACCTGCCGCTGCTAAGGTTGCCGCTATCAGGGAGTTCCCACATCCAGGCAGCCTCAAGGGGCTGCAGAAGTTTGCGGGTATGGTCAATTTTTACAACTGCTTCATCCCAGGAGCTGCGCGCATCATGCAGCCGCTATTCGCCCTCATCGTAGCCAATCACAAAATGCTCGCTTGGAACCCAGAAGCCTGCACCGCATTCAAGGCCACCCTCGAGAAGGCCACAATGCTTGCCCACCCGCACACCGACCTGCATATGGCACTCTGTCGATGCCTCTGCCACAGCCATTGGTGCCGTCCTGGAGCAGCAGTTGAATTGACATTGGAAGCCGCTGGCATTCTTCAGCCACCTGCTCTGCCCGCCGGAACGCAAGTATAGTGCCTTCGACCGCGAGTTACTGGGCATGTACCTGGCGGTGCGACATTTCCACTATTTTTTGGAGGAGAGGACTTTTACCATCTTCACTGACCACAAACATCTCACCCAGGCAGTCGCGATGGCAAGGGATCGCTGGTCGGCCTGCCAGCAGCGTTATCTCTCCTTCGTGTCAGAGTTTACCACTGACTTTCAGCACAAGGCGGGGCAGGACAATGTGGTTGTCGATGCGCTCTCGTAACCAGCCATCTGCGCACTGACACCCGGCCTCGACTTTGACCAGCTCGCCTGGGACCAAAAGTCTGATGAGGAGATGAGGGCCTTCAAGACCACCATCATGGGCCTGTGGCTCCAAGACCTTCCGACTCAGAGCGGTGAAGGCACCATCCTGTGTGATATATCTCTATGGGCACCCCATGACCAGTGGTTCCCCACCAGTGGCGCAGGCAGGTCTTCCATCACATCCACGACCTTTCACATCCGTCCATCAGGTCCATGGTCCGGATGGTGGCAGAATGGTTCTTATGGCATGGGCTGTGGAAGCAGATCGCAGGCTGGGCCAGAACATGCACCCATTGCCAGATGTCCAAGGTGCACAGGCACACCAGGGCGCCCGTACAGGAGTTTGAGCACATCCGAGAACAGATCACATGGACATCGTTGGGCCCTTACCCATTTCCCGGGGAAACCATTACCTGTTTTGAATGGTGGACCACACCACTCGCTGGCCTGAGGCGATCCCGATGCCAGACGTCTCCACTGACTCCTGCTCCCGAGCACTGTTGCATGGTTGGATCGCACGGTTCGGCGTCCCGGGTCACCTCACCAGCGATCGCGGTGCCCAGTTCACATCTGTGCTCTGGGCACAGCTCGCTAACAGGTTGGAAATTCAACTACACCACACCACGGCCTACCACCCGCAGGCCAATGGACTGGTTGAACGTCTGCACCGCCACCTTAAGTCGGCACTCATAGCCCACCTCACCAGTCCCGACTGGGCGGATGAACTGCCTTAGGTGCTCCTGGGCATCCGCTTCACTCCCATGGAAAATCTGCAGGCATCATCTGCTGAGCTGGTCTATGGTGCGCCATTGGCACTACCTGGTGAGTTGGTCAACACACCTCACAATACCCAGCGGTCACCACACGAACTACTTCCTCACCTCAGGACACGCTTGGACTAGTTCGAACCCCCACCGCCGCCCAGTCATGGCACCCGCCTATCTCACGTTCCCGGCGAACTGCTTTCCACAGATTACATTTTTGTTCGGCGGGGCCCAACCACGGCATCTCTGCAGCAACCGTACAAGGGGCTATACAGGGTTGTACAGCGTTCCAGCTCCACATTCTCACTGGACATTGGCAGCAGGTGGGAGCTGTTTACTGTGGACAGACTGAAGCCAGCGCACCTCAATCCCACTGAGCCCATGGTCGTAGCCCAGCCCAAGAAGTGAGGCCGCCCGGCGAAAAAGGATATTGGCGCTGGTTCTGGGGGGGTGCTGTGTGGTGGCTCACCATTAGGAAGGCGAACCAGCCCTGCTTGTAAGCTGCGCTGCGGGGCAGCTGGTCAAAATGGCACCGTCAGGGGTGTTCCCTTCCTCCCAGCACGGGGCTCAGAAGCCTGCGGTGGGAGACCACGTGATGCCCGGGTGACGTCAGTGCCCTCCAGCGCGGTCCTCAGCCAGGTCCGGGCTGGGAGTATAAGTACAGCCCAGCAGTCTGCAATAAACTAGTCTGCTCACTGAGCTCAACCCGTCTGGTTGTGTGTGTTCTTTAAGGAGCACTGTAGCTGTTGCTACACAACCATCATTTCCTGAATTTCCTGGTGTGTTCTCTGTAGAATTGTGGAGCAATTTGATATTTAAATCAGTGTTCCAAAAGAACAATATAATTGAAGTACTCATTTCTTCATAATGTCTTGGACTCTTCTTATAGATGTCAAATTAGAGAGTGACAATTAGAAATAATTAAATCTCACAAAGTTGTTGAATTATCGCAAGTAAAACTATGCTCTATTGTCAATGACTCTTTCCTCTATTAGACCATGAAAGCAAGTCCTTCGGTCATCTTGGCTCTCCTCTCTGATGGTAAAAGGGTTCATGGACTTAACATCCAAAAGCATTGAATGACAATTCAATAAAGGCATAGGAAATGGCAATGTTCCTATTCTCAAAAATCAAATCTGCTCATTGAAAGGATTTCTTCAGCCTTGTCCACACTTATCACAGTGTTTTTACAGGTGTTGATAAAAGACACAATGCTGGCTTGGAGGAGAATTAACAATTAGACTTTATGACATACTCAAACAGAAACACCCAATACCCATATTAATTGTTTTACCCACCACTAAAATAATTCAACATACAAAAAAAAACAGGTGTTTATTTAAAACAGCCTCACACCATCTAACAAAACATTGCAGCCATTTTCAACACCTGTTCTGGAATGGATAATGTGGACATCATTGTGGTCTCTTGCTGAGATAATCTAATGGGTGCTGTTGTCTGGATGTTTGCATCATGTCTTAACTCGGTGAAGAAAAATAGATGTTAGGTATAATGGCCATATTCTTCTTTGGCTTGGCTTCGCGGATGAAGATTTATGGAGATGGTAAAAGTCCACGTCAGCTGCAGGCTCGATTGTGGCTGACAAGTCCGATGCGGGACAGGCAGACACGGTTGCAGGGGAAAATTGGTTGGTTGGGGTTGGGTGTTGGGTTTTTCCTCCTTTGTCTTTTGTCAGTGAGGTGGACTCTGCGGTCTTCTTCAAAGGAGGTTGCTGCCCGCCGAACTGTGAGGCATCAAGATGGATGGTTTGAGGCGATATCAGCCCACTGGCGGTGGTCAATGTGACAGGCACCAAGAGATTTCTTTAGGCAGTCCTTGTACCTCTTCTTTGGTGCACCTCTGTTACGGTGGCCAGTGGAGAGCTCGCCATATAACACGATCTTTGGAAGGCAATGGTCCTCCATTCTGGAGACGTGACCCACCCAGCGCAGCTGGATCTTCAGCAGCGTGGACTCGATGCTGTCGGCCTCTGCCATCTCGAGTACTTCGATGAATGTTGAGGTTGGAGCGGAGACAACGCTGGTGGAAGCATTCTAGGTAGACAACAGACTCGCCAAGGCAAATAGCGCCTTTGGAAGACTACACAAAAGAGTCTGGAAAAACAACCAACTGAAAAACCTCACAAAGATAAGCGTATACAGAGCCGTTGTCATACCCACACTCCTGTTTGGCTCTGAATCAATGGCCATATTAACCATATAACAATTACAGTATGGAAACAGGCCGTCTCTGTCCCTCTAATCCTTACTGAATTAAGTGACCTCCTCTCATCCCTCTTGCCTGCACCCTGCCCATAACCCTCCAATCCCCTCACATCAATACACCTATCTGACTTCTTCTTAAATGACAAAATTGAACTTGCTGCAACCACCTCTCCCAGAAGGTCATTCCGCTCAGCCAGCACTCTCTGAGTGAAGAAGCTCCCCCTCATGTTACTTCTAAACTTTTGCCCCCTAACCCTCAACTCATGACCTCTTGTTCCAATCTCACCTACATGCAAGGGGAACAGCCTATTCACATCTGCTCTATCCATCTCTCTCACAATATCAAATCCCTCCTCAACATTCTATGCTCCAATGAATAAAAACCTAACCTACTCAAATCTTTCTTTGTAATCTAGATTCTGAAACCCAGGCAACATTTTAGTAAACCTTCTCTGCACCCTCTCTACCTTATTGATATCCTTCCTATAATTTAGTAACCAGAACTGTACACAGTATTCTAAATTTGGCCTCACCAATGCCTTGAATAGTCTCAACATCACTTCTCAACTCCTATATTCCATGCTTTGATTTATAAAGGTCAGCATATCAAAAGCCTTCTTTCCCAGTCTATCCACATGAGATTCCACTTTCAAAGAATGATGAACCATTATTCCAAGATCTCTCTGTTCCTCTGCATTCCTCAATGTCCTCCCCTTCACTGCATACGTCCTGTTTTGATTATTCCTCCCAAAATGAAGCGCCTCACACTTATCACTATTAAACTCCATCTGCCATCTTTCAGTTCAAATCCTTCTGCAGTCTCTGAAACCATCTTCACTATCCACAATTCCAAAGAGAAGAACTCGTTCAATATCTCCTCCATCCACCCTTATTTTTGTAGTGTCCACATATTTATTAACCCAATTTACCACTCCATCATCCAAATCATTAATGTAAATGACAAACAACAAAGGACCCAACACTGAGCCCTGAGGCACACCGCTCGTCACCAGCTTCCATTCTGACAGATAGTTATCCACCATAACTCTCTGGCATCTATTCTCTGGACACCATTGAACCCAAATGACCATCTCAACATTAATACCTAGTGCCTGAACCTTCTTACCAACCTTCCATGTGGAACCTTATGGAGGGGCTTGCTGAAATCCATATAAACTACATCTATTGCTTTCCCCTCATCAACTTTCCCGTCACCTCCTCAAAAAAATTCAACAAGATTTGTCAAACATGACCTTCCCTGCACAAACCCATGTTGGGTGTCCCTGATCAGTCCCTGCCTCTCTCTAAGAATACTCTCCACTAGTTTACCAACCACCGACATCAAACTTACTCAAACTTACTGGGCCTACACCTGGAGCCCATTTTAAACAGAGGAACCACATTTGCGATACGCCAATCCTGTGGCACCATGCCGTCCTCTAGTGATTTTTCAAAAATCACTGTCAGAGCCTCCGCTATTTCCTCCCGGACTTTCCTCGTCCTGTGGAAAATCCTGTCAGGACTGGGAGACTCATCCACCTTTATATGCCTCAAAAGTTCCAAGACCCCCTCTTTCCTAATCCCTAAATTTTCCACAATTACCCCTTTTGCTTTTCCTATCCTACACAATTCCATATCCTTTTTCCAAAGAGAAGAACTTGTTCAATATCTCCTCCATCTCATTCGGCTCTGCATACAGTTATTCTTCCCTGTAGCTCCACAATTGCCGTTAGAATTAATTTTTTTTGTTTTGACTTCAAAAAATCCAACTTTCACTGTCACTGAAGCTGAAAATTTGAGGAATTCCTTTAGTTTACCACTCTGCTTAAGGACCAGTTCTTTTAGAGGAAGCAATTGGTAGAGTGGTCCAATTTCAGTTATAAAGATCTCTCTCTTTGTCTCTTGAATTATTCTCCTCAGATCTTGACAGCAATCACAGTGGTGAAGTCACAAGGTAGTGCACAAAGTTTTGCTGCCATTTTAAAGAATTGTTTAATCATTGATCACGTCCTTCATCCCAGTGATCTGCTGGCACCTTTGTTTGTACGTGTGTGTTTCTACTGGGACATCTCGTATCACCGCAAATTTTTGTTCCCCGCATCACCGCGTATTTTACGACTACCCGAACTGTTTCTACTGAGCGGTAAATATGGGGTGATGCAGGGCGATGCGAGTTGACCAGGAAGTCGCGTATTTTAAGGTCACATATCAGGTCTTTTTGTTTTCCCATCCAAAATGCCCTTCACCATCATTTCCTGCCATTTTGTGATCAAGAATCGCTGAAGATCAAATGCCCAGCTGATACTGTTCGACATATTCCAACGAAGAAACAAAAAAGTTATTATAACGACAGACAAGCTTGATATTTGTCCAGGGAAATTACTCAAATTTAACGATACACAAAGGAACAGCAGAGGCAATATGAACGCAGTATAGCTAGCTAGTAGGTAGCCCACCGCCAGTGGGCTGATATCGCCTCAAACTGTGCATCTTGGCGCCTCACAGTTCGGCGGGCAGCAACCTCCTTTGAAGAAGACCGCAGAGCCCACCTCACTGACAAAAGACAAAGGAGGAAAAACCCAACTCTCAACCCCAACCACTTGCAACCACTGCAACCGTGTCTGCCTGTCCTGCATCGGACTTGTCAACCACAAACAAGCTGCAGCTGACGTGGACATTACCCCTCCATAAATCTTTGTCCGCGAAGCCAAGCTAAAGAAGAAGGTAGCTTGTGCAGTATATATACGCAATAAGATAATGCGCTGTGCCGGTGCATGCATGCGATGATCAATTGAAAAGCGCGGGTGAAAAATCGAGACTTCCGGTACACCGCGAATTCATTACTCGCTGTGTTTCTACTGAAAAATCATCCTCGCATCACCGCGCATCGACCACCTCAAAAGGTGGATGATGGAGCACCTCGCATCACTGCGCATCGGCCACTACCCGATGTGTTTCTACTGAGGAAAAATTCGAGGTGTTACCTTGCTCACCGCGCATCACCTCACATCGCCCCGAATTTTCATCGCTCAGTAGAAACGTGGCCAATGATTCCTATGCTTAAGAAATGTCAAGAAGCTTGGAAATCACTTCACTGTGTAGACTGTGCCTGCCCTCCCATAAGATATAATAATTCATTGTAAGTATAATAAAACCCCTGTTATCCAGAATTCAAGCAGCCAGCAACCTCAAGCAACTGGCAAAAAAAAACCAAGGACAATAAATGTAGTGATATACCACTACCCTACTGCAGGAATATCACCAGAGGACAGACAACACCTGGCAGGCTGTCAATCAGTCGACATGAATGGACCAAACCCCACCCGGTCGCTGCCAATCAGCTGCGTGGAATATAAGCTACACCCAGCCCCTCTTGAGGTCAGTCACTCGGGAGCAAGACACAGCTAGCCACAGAAGAGACTTTAAGCTGAATAAAGCCTGTTGTTTCAGTCTTTAAATCTTGTGTCTGCTTACTGTCATTACAGTGCATCACAATAAATAAAAAAAATAATTTAAATAAATAATTTTTTAAAAAAGTTTAAAATTGTAAAAGTAAATGATCTCCGAAGTACACATAAACCTTTGGTGAAGATGGGTGGCAAACAATCAGCCAACAGCTCAATGCCGTGTTCATGCTTTGTTCATAGCAGTTGTTGAAGTTTGAATAAAAGTTTGAATAAAGTTGTGTTTGAATAAAATGGTGTTACTCAGGATGAATAGCAATTGAGGTGATTCTCTTTAAGTGACTCCTTAACCCAGCTTAGTAAGAATCTTTATCTTTATTAGTATATTATTAATTATTTTAGTAAGGCTTTATCTGTAAACTTAGGGGAGGAGGGGCTTTATTATGATGGCAGAATGGTTAGTGTAGCAGCTAGCATGATGGTATTACAGCACCAGTGACTTGGATTTGAATTTACATTTTGTATCATTAGGCAATGTTAAAATGAGTCTCAAGCAACTAGAAAACTTGCTTTTCCGCCAACTACAAATCCCCGCAGGTGCCGGAGACCAGAGTTTTATTGTATATGCTCTGTGTAGCAAGGCTTGTAGCTGACAACATGCCACTTGCTGCACCTGCTCCTGTGGTGTTCCTAGGAGTCAATAACTGCCACTACAATTACAGTCCTGAGGCTTCAGAAATACCAAAGCTTTACTAAACTGGCACTGGGCTTCTTCTCAACACGCAGGTAAACCACTGAAAAATATTTTCTCTCTCTCACATAGTTTTACTCCACTCTCATTGCCAATTTGTAATGTCTCCGCATGTGATACTGACATACATGGATGCAATTGATGTAAAATAACAATATAGTGAATGACCAGCAAGTTTGTATGCTTAATGCTTGAAATTTATATGTTACTGTACCTCTAATCCTAGAGTGACTACTCCAGTTAGTTATCACTACAAAATAAAGATAATACATAACTCCCTCATTTAGTTAAAATACGATATGCTCACATGTGGGAATCCAATTCATTACAAAACAATTGTTTGCACTTATGCAGTCATTTTTTTTTTGCATTTGGATAACTGAATATTTATAATCTATTTTTGTATTTATTGTCTCTTTTTAATTCAATTAAGTATTCTATAGAATTTGTTTTTTTTTGTTGTTTCTGTTATTTTTAAGAAGTGCCTGGTCAACTGCAGCAAATTGGTGCACATGTACATTATTCACTGTATATGACAATAAGTACCCAGCAGTCAAGTTTAGTCAGTTTTTTCTGTAGTTCACACAATTATAACCTTGCATTCCTTATTACAGATGAAGAAGTAAACAGATAGAAACATGCCAATTGGTAGAAGTTTGGACTTTATTTTCTGAGCTTGTCTTCAGAATTGCAAGAATAGTTTTGAAATCCATATCTCCAAAATCAGTGCTATACTTCATTCTTAAAGCTTTGCAGGAGGTTAGATGGTGAAGCTTGAGCCCACATTTTACTGGGAAATACTGACTATTCTATATGGAATTGCTGGCAGATTCAGGAATCCTTAATGAATGTGCATGTCTCAGTGACTCAGATTTACTAGCAGGTTCCAAAGACAGTTTTGCACTTGCACTCTGCCAGTGTACAATTCCATAGTAGAGCAGAAACTTGTGGGGCTACCCCATCCTGAAATTTGGCAAATCAGCTTTCAGATCTTGTGAAGCAATTCATTTTACTGGAGGTGGTTGAGCTCCAAGATAAGCCATTTAAACAGGAAAGTCTTCAGATGCTGAGTTTGTTGTGCAGATAAAAGTGCAGGAGAAACTCAGCAAGTCACACAGCATGTATAGGACGCCAATAAACCTTCCACCATTGCTTCTGAATGACACTGCATGACCTGCTGAGATTCTCCAGAACTTTTCTGCATTGCATTAAGATAATATTTTATTTATTCTTTCTATTGATTTTAATGTGTTCAGTTACTAAAAATGTTTTGTTTTTAGGTGAATCTTCCATAAAATAATCTCAAACATTTTATAATTTATTCTATTTTTGATAGTTAATAAAATAGTTAATAGCTATTAAGTTTCTGAATTTGATTGAACAAGTTTTATAACTTTGGCAAGCAGGAAATTAAAAACACACAGAAACGCTGAAGGAACTCGGCCGGTCTCACAGCGTCCATAGGAGGTAAAGATATATTACCAACCTTTTTGTCCTGAGCCCTTCTTCAAGGAATAAACAAAGAACAGAAAGGCATCAGAATAAAGACTGTAGACTGACAGAGGGAGAAGTCCAGACCACAAAAGGTGTTAATTCGTTAGGATATGGTGAGAATTGATTTTGGCTCTGAGAAAGGAGACAGAGGAAAAAGGGAAGAGAGAGCGCGAGCATGAGCTGGGGAAAGGCAACGAGGGAAGAAGAAGGGGGCAGGGTTTAACAGAAACTGGAGAAGTGGATGTTAATGCCATCCAGATGGAGTGTGTCCAGACAGAAGATGATTGTTCCTCCAACTTGCAGGTGGTCTCAATTTGGACAGACATGTCCATAAAAGAATGGGACGGGGAATTCTGTCCATGGTTTTATGCACTTCCAGACTGAGACTAGCTCTCTATCTGCACCAATGAAGCAATTAAACATTCCTGAGTAATCACAAACACCTGTGATGCCAAATGTCCCAAACATAATGGTGCCCTAAAAGGGGGAATTATGTATTAAAAGGGCAGTAATTTCTACATGGTCAAACCAAAAATGTTTACAAATATCCTTTAATAAAATCCACAATGTGCACTTTGATCACATGTGAATTGTTTGATTACAAATTTAAAGCTGTGGAGCACAGGGGAAAATAAAGGAAAAAGTGTCTTTGTCTGTAGAAAAGGTTTACTTCATGTCCTAATGGTTCACCATTGTTTCCCATTCCTTCTTCTTTCATCTCCATATTTTGTGACACTAAAGGAAAAGGATGATTAACTTCTAACAATGGGCACCCAAACATCACCAACAACAACTATATCTCAATGGTTTGTAAAGTAATCCCAAGATTAGACTCACCTTTCTTCTAAATCTTCATTGATACACACAATCATACGAAAAAGACATCATAATCAACATTCCTTCAAGCCATGATGCACAGAATTGCTCCAAACTTGTAAATCATTTTCCCTTTGATTGCTATGTTCTAAACAAACCACTAATTTATTATAATAAGAGAAGAAATCATAAACAGACTAATTCCATAATCATTCTGATCTCCATATCATTTATTACTCCCCATGAAGTGTTGCATTTTGGAAGGACAGACCAAGAAAGGACATACACAGTAAATCATATGGCACTGAGGAGTCCAGCAGAAGAGAGGAACCCGAGAATAGAGATACATAATTCCCCAAAAGTGCATCACAGATGGATTGTGTTATAAAGAGACCTTTTGATGTATTGGCTTTCATAAATAAAAGCATTGAGTCTAGGAGTTGGGATGTTATGGTATATTTGGAAAAGACATTGGTGAGCAAAATTTGGTGTATTTTGTGCAGTTTTGGTCACCTAACTGCAGGAAAGGTATTAATAAGATAGAAAGAGTGCAGAGAAGATTTACTAGGATTTCAGACCCTGAATTACAGGGAAAGGTTAATCAGGTTAGGACTTTATTCCCTGGATCATAGAAGAATGAGAGGAGATTTGACAGAGGTATTTAAAATTATGAGGGGAACAGACAGACTAAATGTAGCTACGCTTTTTTTTCCACTGTGTGCAGGTGAGATACAAACCAGAAGATATTGGTTAAGAGTGAAAATGGAAAAGTTTAGGGGGAATGTGAGAGGCTACGGAGAAACATAGATTAGGAGCAGAGGCAAAGAAGTGGTAAATGAAATGCAATGTTGGAAAGTGTGTGGACAACCACTTTGGTAGAAGGAATAAAAGAGAAGAGCATTATTTGGATGTGAGAAAATTCGAAATGTTGAGGTACAAAGGGACTTTAACCTCCAAGTTGAGATGCTGGTGAAAAAGCCAAATGCAACATTGGCATTAATAATTAAAAGAATAGGATACAAGAGTAGTGATATGAAGTTGAGACTTTATAAAGTACTGGTGAGACCTCACTTGGATAATGGGTACAGTTTTGGGCTCCTTATTTAAGAAGGGAGTGAAACCCAGTCTACAGATGATGTGGTTGTAGTATAAATACACTGAAATGCTGGAGGATCTCAGCTGGTCTTGCAGTGCCCATAGGAGATAAAAAAAATATTACCAATGTTTTCAGGCAATGATTTTGCTTATTCCTTGAAGAGCTCAGACTCTAAACATTGGCAATATATCTTTATCTCCTACGTATGCTGCAAGAGCAGTTGAGTTCCTCCAGCATTTTGGTGTGTTTTACTCCTTATTTAAGAAAGCATGTGCTGGCATTGGAGAAGATTCACAAGAATAATTTCTGGTATGAAGGGATTAGCATATGAGGAACGTTTGACAGCTCTTGGACTGTACTTTTTAGTGTTCAGAAGAACAAAAGGGGGCCTCAAAGAACTATTTTGAACATTGAAAGGCCTGAATAGAGTAGATGTGGCAAACTTGTTTCCCTTAGTTGGAGAGTTTCAAACAAGGGGACACAATTTAAGGATTAAAACAGAGATGCGGAGGAATTTCTTTCGGAAGAGAGTGATAAACCTCTGGAATTTGCTACAACGGGCATCTGTGGAGGTCAGGTTGTTGGTTGTATTTAAGGCAGAGATTGATGGGTGTCTGAACAGTTAGAATATCAAAGGTTATAGGGAGAAAGAAGGGGTAAGGCTGATGGGGGGGAATGAATCCCTTCATGATAGAATGGCAGAGCAGACTCGAAGGGCCAAATAGCCTACTTCTGCTCCTATGGTCTTATGGTCTAAGCAAATTGAAAGGAGACAGTTTCTAGAATGTAGTGTAATTTACCGTGAGATCAACAAACATGATGACCTTTTATGCTTAGATTAATCACATTGTTAGAAATTCTACAAGTATTTAAGTATTATTAAGATTAATGTATTTTAATTAAATAGCAATATATTTTTTTATAATTAATTTAATGAATTAGTTATCCAGAAGCTTGGACTCAAGGTTTGTGGACATGTGCCATAGTGGTAGCTGTAGTATTTAAATTAATTTAATTCAATAATCTGAAATTAAAGTATCAATCATGATGACATGAAAGCCAACCAATTATTGGAAACACATGTGGCTCCCTAATTTACAAGAAGGAAGGAATAGGACTCCAAGACCATTAAACAGCCTGATGAAATAACTATTCACAATGCAACAGGTTATTTGATTTACTGCACATTCTTAAGAGCAATTGGGGTCGTTAGCAATCCAAATATTTCCATGAAATTAGTAAAAAACTTCTAAGTCAGTGCAGGTTTCCCCTAAATCACTCATTTAATATTTTCAATGGCAGCCGGAGAACCCAGATGCTACTTGTGGTTAACTCCTTTTAATCTGCAAAGCAGAATTCTATTAAATACTTACAATCTGGAATATCAATTTTATACAGAAAATGTCATAAAACACAGAAATCTACAGCACAGTACAGGCCTTCAGCCCACAGGGGTGTGCTGACCTAATAACCTGCTAACAACTTCCCAGAGTTTCCCTGCTGCATAATCTCAATTTCATGTACCTATGGGGTAATAGTCTCCTAAAAGATTCTAGTGAACCTGCCCTCCACCACCATTACCAGCAGGACATTTCATGCACCCACCACTCTATGGGAAAAAAAAATACTTCTTACATCTCCTCTATATTTACTCACAAGCACCTTAAAATTATGCCCCCTCATGTTAGCCATTTCAACCCTGGGTAAAAGTCTATGGCCATCCACACGATCAATACCTCTCATCATTGTGTACACATCTATCAGGTCACCCTCATCCTCCATCTCTTCAGGGAGTTCACTCAACCAATCCTAATAAGGCATGCTCTCCAAATCTCTTCAGCATCCTCTCTGTAGCATCCACATTTTTACTGTAATGAGGTGACCAGAACTGAACACAATGTACTAAATGAAATTTATCCAAGGTGTTATATAGCTGCAACATTACCTCAGGCTCTTAAACTTAATCCCATGGTTAATGAAGGCCAACACAATGTATGCCTTCTTAACAACACTATCAACCTGTGTGGCGGCAGCTTTGAGCATCCTATCAACATAAAACCCAAGATCTTTCATTTCACCAACACTGGTCAGATTTCCCCCATTCACATGGTACTCTGCCTTCAAATCTGACCTACCAAAATGAACTACTTCACCCCCTTCTGGGTTAAACTCCATCTGCCATTTCTCAGCCCAGCTTGGCATCCTATCAATGTTGCTTTGTAAACTCTAGCAACCTTCCAGACTGTCTATGACACCAGCTACTTTTGTGCCATCCATAAAACTTACTAAGCCATCCTTCTTCAACCAGGTCATTTATAAAAATCAAGAAGAGGATAGGGTGCCACAACAGATCTCTGCAGAATACCACTGGTTACAAACCTTGATGCAGAATATGAACCCTCTGCCTCTGTTTTGTCCTCATTTTACCATCGGAGGTCTTAATAAACACTATGAAGGTTTGCAAGTTTAACAGCACAAATCTTTACTCACATTAGGTTACCGGTCAGGCATTGATACACTGTCACACTGAGCATGCTCACCACTCAAGTGTGATGTGGCTCTTACAGTCTTGCAGTGTTTATGCTCCTGCATAAAATAGTCCCATTTCCTCTGTATATAACATCCCTCCTTCTTAAAAAAAAAATTAAAATTAAAAGATTTATTAAGATTTAAAATTTCTTAAAAATAAATTGCTACTGCTTCTTTACCTGCACTTCCCATTAAGAATTAATTATTCTAATTACACAATTGAAGTTCTATATTCTTTTCAGCAGAATTGCACTGGTGGTTGGATGTTGCTTCTCCGCTCGTAGACCTTATTGCGTCTGTTTGGCTCGGTGGTGTTAATACGGTTGTGGGTGGTGGTGTTGTTTGCCTCCGTTCTCCTGTTGCTTGCTGTTCAGTTGTTACGGTGTAGTTGGTTGGGATTTCACCTCACATTCCCTCACAAGTTGTTGGATTTTTAGAAGCTGCTGGTGCTTCTGTCACTTTCTGTGCCAGATCCCTGGGGTTGGGCAAAAGTGGGTCCTGTTTTGTCTCAGCTTCCTGCCAGATTATGTCTCAATGACGTGTGACCTTGGTGTCTCAGCTTTTCTAACGATCTTTGCTGGACTCCAGGTTTTTATCACTGGCTCTTGAACATGCACATGCTGCCCTCTGAAGAGTTCTGGTAGTGTTTCTGCATGTTTATTATAATGTTGACAACTTGCCTCATGTACGTTAGTCAACTTTCTTCTTGTTTCCTCTTGGTCATCTGGTGGATGGATTTTGCTTGGCAGGGTTGTCTTGTACTTTCTGCCATACAGAAGCTCTGCCAGGGATTTCATGTCGGCCCTCAAGGTGATGCTCACAATGACAGAGGAGCGAGGTAGGGATCTTCCTTTGTCTCTTGACACTTTTTGAGAGTGCATTTAATTGTCTATACATGCTTCTCAATGAATCCATGGCCCTTGGGGTAATGTGGTGATGATGTAGTGATGGTGAGCCCATATTCTGCAGCTAGTTCTCTGAATTCACGTGATATAAATTGGGTCCCATTGTCACATATCACTTGTTCTGGTATCCCCTGTTCTGTGAAGAGCACACGTACTGCAGCACTGATGGTTGGTGCTTTCAGGTCCTTCACTTTCCTGATGAAGGGGAATTTGGAGTAGTAGCAGGACACAATCTGATATAACCATATAACCATATAACCGTTTACAACACAGAAACAGGCCATGTCGGCCCTTCAAGTCCGTACCGGTTCACTTGAACAACTCCACTAGCTCCTCCACAAACATTCTTGATTTTCTGTGAACAGGTCTTATCCCACTGTGTGCCATGGCCTGGCGGGTATTTCAATGGGAATCATCTCTTCCTTTTGTTGTGCATTTCTGTATTTCTGGCATGCTGGACATGTAGCCACCATGTTTTCGATGTCCTTATACATACCTATCCAGTAAACTGCTGAGTTTGGTCTATGTTTGCATTTCTCCATTTCCATGTGGCCTTGGTGTATTTTCTGGAGAATTTCTTTTTTCATTGTCTCTGCTATTATCGGCCGAGACCCTGCCAGCAGTACACCATTCTCCAGGGATATGTCATCCCTGACAGACCAATACTGATGTTCTGTAGGCTGTACCTGTTTTATCCTTTCTGGCCATCCCTGTATCACCTGTTGGGAGAACAGCTGCAGCACTTCATCCTTTGCAGTTTCTTCTTTAATCAGGTTTAGTTTGTTATTGGTTACCCTGACAAGGTGATGTATCATGATTTCCATGTCTTTCTTTTCGTATTTTTCATTTGGGGAAAGACGTGAGAAATTATCGGCAAGCACCATTTCCTTCCCTGGCCTTTACTTCAAGGTAAAGTCATAACATTGATGCCGGAGGAGTAGCCTCTGTAGTCTGGCTGGTGCCTTTCTTTTTCTGGATGTGTTCCAGCAGGCAATGATCACTCTCTACCACAAACTATCTCCAAAAGAGGAATTTGTGGAATCCATATCCGACTGCCAACAGCTTCCTTTCGATACTGGCATATTGGGACTCTGCTGTTGTCAGGGCTTTTGAGGCAAAGGCTATCGGTTTTCCTTCCTGCACCAATACTGCCCTGAGGCCTCTGATGGAAGTGTCTACTTATAATGTGACATTTTTTTCTGTCGTAGTAGCTCAGTTCTACTTCTCTACAGCAAATCTTGCTGATGCGATGGTGACCACTGAAACTTCATATCTTTTTTCAGCAACTCTCTGGGGTTGGCTGTGTGGTCTGATATGTGTGGGGTGAAAGAATTCATGTATTTGACCATGTCAAGGAAGCTTCTTAGTTCCTTTATGTCCTTTGGGTGGTCCATTTCAGCAATGGCTGTTATCTTCTCTGGGCTTGGCCGGACCCCTTCAGGTGTGTAGATCATTCCGAAGAATTGGCACATCTCCTTAATGATGCATTTGTCTGTATTGAGTTTGATGCTGGCCCTCTTGTTCTCTCCATGTAGGTGGAGATCGTGGGTTTTCCTGTCTCTGCCAAAAATCTAGATGTCATCTGTGATGCCGACAGTGCCCTTGCATCCCCTGTAGGTCTAATCTTTCTTTTGCTGGAAGATGTCTTGGTTCACCTTTAGGCCAAAAGGTAGACGCAGGAACTTGTACCAGCCGAATGGAGTGTTGAATATTGTGAGCAGTGTCGATTCTTCATCCAGCTTCACATTCCAATACTCATTCTTGGCATCTAACTTACTGAAGATTTTAGAGCTTGCTAGTTCAGAAGTGATGTCTTCCAGCATTGGTATTCGATAGTGCCCTCTTTTGATTGCTTGGTTTAAGTTTTTGGGGTCCAGGCATTTTTTTTAGGCGGCCATTCGGTTTTTTTTTACTACTATAGAATTTACCCAGGATCTACTTCCTTTGCTATTACTTGTTTTTATTCCATTTCTTCCAGCTCTTGCATTAGTCTTTGTTTCAGCTCTTTTGGCACCTTCCGTGGAACATGAATTATTGGTTTGTATTTTGGGTCTATAGTAATGTGGTATTCAAAGTTCCCAAAGCATCCAACTGTGTCATCAAAGCATTCAGGGTACATATCCGTGAGCTTGGTCTTATTTGTGATCAGAGGTCATTGTTCAAGCGGGGTGTTGCTATTGATCCTCCTGGACATTTTCTTCTCCCTGATCTCATTGCTTACAGAGATTAGCTGTAATTCCTGATAACTATTCAGGCCTAGGATTGCTGGTCCGTTGGCGTCAACCACAAAGAATGTGCATATGATGCTCTTTCCTTTATGTCTGCCTTTTATTTGGACGTTTCCTATAGGGTGTTAGCGTGACATTTACAGCTTCTAGAGTGCCTTCCTCATTCTTTATGTACTCGGGGAACATCTGGGAGTACATTCTAAGCAGGAGGATGTTGCTTTGTGATCCAGTATCCAACTTCATTTTCAAGTTAATGTTTTTGGCTTGTTTCCAATCTTTCTTTTTACTTATATCATGGTGTACAACTCATTTTTTTCTCCCTTCCCTTTCTTAGATCTCTCACGGAGTAGTATTGTTTTGATGCCGAGCGTCAGTGAATCAGTGTAACTGCTGTCACATCCCTCAACGTGGTGTACTTTCCTTCTGTATTCTTGGTTTCTCTCTCTTTTCATGTCAGACCTACACATCTTTTCTCAGTGACTGACCTTCCCACAGGTCCTGCACTTCGAACCATATGGGGGGGCATTAGCCCATATCAAAGGTTTATCTATTTCAAACATCCCATTAATAAATTTCAATTGTGCTGCATCATAATAATTTTGAAAATTGGGAAGTTGCAAACCTCCTAATTCATATTTCCAAGTTAATTTCTGTAATGATATCCTTACCATTTTATCCTTCCATAAACATTTCCTCACCAAGGCATTTAAATTTTTAAAGAAAAAAATTTGAGAAATCTTACAAGGAATAGACTGAAAAAAATACTGAATTTCAGGAAAAAATATTTATTTTAATGCAATTAACTCATCCTATTAATGTAATCGGTAAACCTTTCCATTGATTCAAATCATATTTAATTTTAGACCATATGGGCAAATAATTTAATTGATATAAATTACTCTAATTGCAATCTACCTTAACACCTAAATACTTAAACTGGTCTGACCATTTAAATTTTACAATATGCCTACATGAAGAATAATCCATTTCAGATAAGGGCATAATCTCACTCTTTTCCCAATAAATTTTATTACCTGATATCTCACCATACTGTTCCAATCTATCATGTAAACTTCTCAAAGAATTCTGAGGTACTGTTAAATATATCAAAACATCATCTGCAAACAAGTTAATTTTAAATTCATCAGATTTCATCTTAATATTTTTAATATTCTTATCTTTCTTTCTTTGGCTTGGCTTCGTGGACGAAGATTTATGGAGGGGGTAAAAAGTCCACGTCAGCTGCAGGCTCGTTTGTGGCTGACCAGTCCGATGCGGGACAGGCAGACACGATTGCAGCGGTTGCAAGGGAAAATTGGTTGGTTGGGGTTGGGTGTTGGGTTTTTCCTCCTTTGCCTTTTGTCAGTGAGGTGGGCTCTGCGGTCTTCTTCAAAGGAGGCTGCTGCCCGCCAAACTGTGAGGCGCCAAGATGCACGGTTTGAGGCGTTATCAGCCCACTGGCGGTGGTCAATGTGGCAGGCACCAAGAGATTTCTTTAGGCAGTCCTTGTACCTTTTCTTTGGTGCACCTCTGTCACGGTGGCCAGTGGAGCGCTCGCCATATAATACGATCTTGGGAAGGCGATGGTCCTCCATTCTGGAGACGTGACCCATCCAGCGCAGCTGGATCTTCAGCAGCGTGGACTCGATGCTGTCGACCTCTGCCATCTCGAGTACCTCGACGTTAGGGGTGTGAGCGCTCCAATGGATGTTGAGGATGGAGCGGAGACAACGCTGGTGGAAGCGTTCGAGGAGCCGTAGGTGATGCCGGTAGAGGACCCATGATTCGGAGCCGAACAGGAGTGTGGGTATGACAACGGCTCTGTATATGCTTATCTTTGTGAGGTTTTTCAGTTGGTTGTTTTTCCAGACTCTTTTGTGTAGTCTTCCAAAGGCGCTATTTGCCTTGGCGAGTCTGTTGTCTATCTCATTGTCGATCCTTGCATCTGATGAAATGGTGCAGCCGAGATAGGTAAACTGGTTGACCGTTTTGAGTTTTGTGTGCCCGATGGAGATGTGGGGGGGCTGGTAGTCATGGTGGGGAGCTGGCTGATGGAGGACCTCAGTTTTCTTCAGGCTGACTTCCAGGCCAAACATTTTGGCAGTTTCCGCAAAGCAGGACGTCAAGCGCTGAAGAGCTGGCTCTGAATGGGCAACTAAAGCGGCATCATCTGCAAAGAGTAGTTCACGGACAAGTTTCTCTTGTGTCTTGGTGTGAGCTTGCAGGCGCCTCAGATTGAAGAGACTGCCATCCGTGCGGTACCGGATGTAAACAGCGTCTTCATTGTTGGGGTCTTTCATGGCTTGGTTCAGCATCATGCTGAAGAAGATTGAAAAGAGGGTTGGTGCGAGAACACAGCCTTGCTTCACGCCATTGTTAATGGAGAAGGGTTCAGAGAGCTCATTGCTGTATCTGACCCGACCTTGTTACTATCTTGTCTAATCACTTGAGCCAAAGGTTCAATAACTAATGCAAATAGAGCTGGTGACAAAGGGCAGTCTTGTCTAGTCAATCTGATCAACATAAAAGGTAAAGATACTGTCCATTAGTCACAACTCTAGCAGTAGGACTTCTATATAAAGTCTTCATCCAACCAATAAAAAAAGGGCCAAATTTAAATTTCTCAAAAACTTTAAAGAAAAAAAACTCCACTCTACTCTATCAAAGGCCTTTTCTGCATCCAATGAAATAACAATTGGTAGGTTGGATCACTCCCAAGAAACATTAATTAAAGAAATCAACTTCACAATATTATCTGCTGAATAATGATTTTTAATAAAACCCACCTAGTCTAAATGGATTAAATCTGATAAATATTTAGCCAACCTATTAGCTAGAACCTTCACCACAAATTTATAATCAACATTTAATAATGAAATTGGCCTATAGGACCCTGCTTTCAATGGATCCCTATCTTTCTTAAGAATAACTGTAACAGTTGCTTGAGAGAAAGAATCTGGAAAAGAATGAACATCTGTCGCCTGTTTCAATACATCCATCAATAAAGGAATTATTAAGTCCTGAGATTCTTTATAAAATTCAGAAGTAAAACCATCATCTCCTGGAGACATCCCTACCACCCTTTGCGTAAAGAAATTTCCCCTCATGTTCCCTTTATAATTTTCCTCCTTCAATCTTAAACCATGCCCTCTAGTTTGAATCTTCCCCACTCTTAATTGAAAAAGCCTATCCACATTTACTCTGTCTGTCCCTTTTAAAATCTTAAACACCTCTATCAAGTCCCCCCTCAATCTTCTACGCTCTAGAGAAAAAAGCCCTAGTCTGCACAACCTTTCCCTGTAACTCAAACCTTGAAATCCTGTCAACATTCTTGTGAACCTTCTCTGTACTCTCTCTATTTTGTTTATACCTTTCCTATAATTTGGTGAGCAAAACTGTACACAGTACTCCAAATTTGGCCGCAACAATGCCTTGTACAATTTCATCATAACCTCCCTACTCTTGAATTCAATAATCTGATTTATGAAGGCCAACATTCCAAATGCCTTCTTCACCACACCATCTACCCGAGTATCAACCTTGAGGGTACTATTTACCATCACTCCTAAATTCCTCTGCACATCTCAATAGTCTACCATTTAATGCATATGACCTATTTAGATTTGCCTTTCTAAAATGTAACACCTCACACTTATCTGTATTAAATTCCATCAGCCATTTCTCAGCCCACACATCCAGCCTTCCTAAATCACCTTTTAATCTACAGTAATCTTCCTCACTGTCCACAACACCACCAATCTTTGTATCATCCGCAAACTTGCTTATCCAATTCTCCACCCCTACTTCCAGATCGTTAATATATATAAAACAAACAATAGTGGACCCAGGACCGATCCCTGAGGAACTCCACTAGTCACCGGCCTCCAACTGGATAAACAATTTTCCACCACTACTCTCTGACACCTCCCATCCAACCATTGCTGAATCCATTGCACTACCTCCTTATTTATACCTAATGCCTCCACCTTTTTTCCTAACCTCCTGTGGGGAACTTTGTCAAAAGCTTTACTAAAGTCTAAATAGACAACATCCACAACATCAACCTTTTTTGTAACCCCCTCAAAAAACTCAATCAGGTTTGTCAAGCATGATCTACCCCTGACAAAACCATGCTGATTACTCCCTATCAATCCCTGTACCTCCAAATATTTGTAAATACCATCCCTCAGAACACTTTCCATCAACTTACCCACCACAGATGTCAGACTCACGGGCCTATAATTCCCAGGTTTACATTTGGACCCTTTCTTAAACAGCGGAACCACATGCGCAATCATCCAATCCTTTGGCACTACCCCAGTGACCAGTGACATCCTAAATATCTCTGTTAATGGCCCCACTATCTGTCCACAAGCCTCCCTGAGAGTCCTTGGGAATATTTTGTCCGGTCCCGGAGATTTATCCACCTTTATCTTTTTCAACACAGCCATCACTACCTCCTCGGTTATCCTTATATGCTTCATGACCTCCCCACTATTTTTCTTTACTTCAATTGGTTCAATATTTTTTCCCTAGTGAATACCGAGGCAAATAAATCATTCAAAATTTCCCCCATTTCCTCTGACTTCTCACTCAGCCTACCCTCGCTATCTACAAAGGGTCCAATTTTATCCCTCACTAATCTTTTACTTTTAATGTACCTATAGAAACCCTTTGGATTTATTTTTACTCTGTCTGCCACAGCCTCTTCTTGCCTTTTTTTGGCCATATATTTACTAAATTCATATCTTTCATTAACACCATCAATTGTTTAGCTATTCTAGTCCTAACTACTGTTTTTGGAGATTTATCTGATCCACCAACAATTAAAATCAACTTCTACCATAATTTTTTCTTATGCTTGATTTAAATTAAGAAAAGTATCCAACATAAATTTCTCATCATCTATATTAGGAGCATAAGCATTTATTAAAGTCCAAGATACAGAATTTTTTTTTTACAATTAACAATCAAAAGTCTACCAACTGACTCAATAACTGATTCCAATTTAAAAGATAACTTTTTATTCATCAAAATAGCTACTCTTGCTTTCGAATTAAACAAAGACACGATAACTCGTCCAACAATCCCTTTTCAATTTCTGATGTTCCTTTTCAGTCAAATGTGTCTCTTGCATAAAAGCAACATCAACCTTCAATTTTTTAATATACGCCAATACTCTTTTTCTCTTAATCAGATGATTAAGCCTGTTAACTTTAAAAGTAGCAAAATTTAAATAGCCATCATTACAATTCACTTCAAAAATCATCTTACAAAACATGATGAAACTCCTCTCCATGGCAACCACACCAAAAAGACTAAATAATCTCCTCAAAAGAAAAGAAAACCCCATAAATATAAAAACCAAAAAAACAATAATACTGTACTGCAGTATTACCCCTCAATTACGCGGGAGTGACCAATGCCACAAAGTGGCCAATGACTTCGGAAGGATCAGTAACCAAATCCCTCTCACCACGAATGGAACAAAAAAAAATCAACAAATAATTTCAGGTATGATATGTTTCCTTCAGATCTCTATTAACTTGATCATTGTCGATGTCAATGTCTAATAACTGCTGAAATTCCTTCTCTCTCCTTCCATTCTTCCCCTTCTGAACTGGAACAGACTGTTGGAAAAACCCTTCTTGATTTTTAATTTGTTTATTATCCGGTAGAGAATTAGCAAATGTAAGAGCTTCAGCATCGTCACTAAAGAACTGAGATTGAAAGTCTCGATTTTTAAAAAATTAAATACACCAGGATATCAAAAAGCAAATTTGTATCCTTCCACAAAACAGCTTTAGCAGAACTAAATTCTTTATGACGTTTAATATCAGCTTGACTCAACTCAGCATAAAAGAAAACTATTATTCTTAACCACCAAGGGGCCTTGAATACTTCTCACATTTTGAACTAAAACTCTTAAGATCAATTCTCTATCTTGATAGTGTAAACATCTAATCAGGATAGAACGTGGAGTTTGACCTGGAAGAGGTTTCCTTCTTATCGCTCTATGACCTCTATCCAATTCCAAACCATTCGGAAAATATTCTTGCCCCCAAAACTTCAGGAATCCACTCTGAAAAAATTGAACTGGATCTAGAAGACCAACAATTTTAACATTATTTCTTCGACTTTGATTCTGCAACGCATCAATTTTCTTCAATAAATAATTTCTCTGAATTTCCCAACCAGTGAATGAATCCTCCATCTGACCCATCTTTTCTTTACATTGTTCCACATCATACTTAGTCATGAAAATCCTCTTCAATCTTCTTAAATTTATCTTTCCTCTTGTCCTCCATTTTCACACACTTTGCCACATCCAACTTAATAGATGAAATCTACCCCTTCATATCACCAAGTTGTTCCTTCATAGATGAAAAACCTTGACCCATCTGAGATTGGCAAGTTTTCTATCTGTTTAGATATATCAGTGTGATGGTGGATCAGAATAATGAGGGTCAGATTTAAACTTTGTTGAAACCTGTTTAGATATGGGCCTACCCTTGTATATAATAGTCTCTTCCTCCTCCATACTGGATACATTTCTTCTTCTTCCAGTCCCCCTCCAATGTCACCTTCTTCATCCTCCGTCAGAACAGATGGCATTTCCGCCAGGTTCATCCTAGCCTCACTGGGCCGAGAGAAGTTGGGTCCGGCGCCATATTCTGCATCGCTGCGTGAAGTCAGCGCCGGAGTCGAATGGATCTTACCGTGGGACTGCCGTTGCGGTCTTGGGTGAGGAGGAATGGACTCCAGAGGCTCCACTTCAAAGGTAGGCCCAGGTGCTTCTGTACTTGATAGCCGTTTAGAAGTCTTTTTTTTTTAAATCTGCTTGTGCTTTTGTTTTCCTCATAATTGTTTTCAGGATATATCAGCAATATATTCAAAATTTTCTTAAAAAAATGTAAAAACTTTAAAATCAGGTTTTTTAATAGTTCTTCTAGGGGGAGGTGTTTTTCCATGTCTTCTCCCTATGCCATCATGCCACGCCCCGTTTCCCGGCAATCATAATTCTTTGGTGTTCTATTGGTTCCTTCTTATTCAAGTATGTGATATTACTTTCAAATTAGTTTTACTATCAGCACAATCAGATAAACCAGTAAATTAAGGTTTAAATTATTCTTTTCTGGATCAAGAAATACATTGAATACCACCACAGGCTCCATGGACCACTCTTATTATCTCATTGTGAGCCATCATCAATCTAAATACTCACTGATATACTTTCAATTTTACCTTTCCCATGGAAAACAGTCCACTAGTACCAGCATTAGTCCTAGCAAAATGCAGCCGGTAATGTTTATGGAACAATTTGTCTGCTACAAACAATCTATTGGAGGAATTCAGTGGGCCCAGTGGCATTGCTGAGAGAAAAAGAATCAGCATCATTTCAGTTCACAACTTCATCGTGTTCTGGTCCAAAACTTCAAAAATTCTGTTTCTTCCAGTGATGCAGTTTGTCCCACTGAATTCCTCTAGCAATTTTTTTCTTTGGGTTCTAGATTTGAGCATCTGTGGTCTCAGATCTCCAGTTAGTTTGATAAATTCTACTGAAATGAAGATCAGACCTCAAAACGTTCCAATGTTGGTAGCCAACACTCGGTTGCTCATCTAACCTCAACAATTGTTTGACATTCCTTCCGAATAAATGGGTATATTTTGAGAGGCTGAGTTGAAGAACACTTGGGGAGTTTCTGGGTTGCATCCTGTTGAGTGTAGTCATTGACCCAGAAGAGGTGGAATGAATGGTTTGAGCTAACTGATTGTACTGACTGAAGGTGCTGTGATTGCAGTAAACACACCAAAATGCTGAAGGAACTCAGCTGTTTTTTTTCCAGCATCTATAGGAAAAAGATAATATTGCCGACGTTTCGGGCCTGAGCCCTTCTCCTGTATCAGATCAGTGCATCTTACGTGGTCTCCATCTTGGCCTCGGTGACCTACAGGATCAAACCTCTGACATGAACTTTCAGCCTAAACCTGCCAGCCCACAGGACCGGGCTTCAGACGCAGGTTTCCACCTTGGCCCCTGCAACCTACAGGACCAAGCCTCCATCGCAAACTCCCACCTTTGGGCGCACACAGACCCCCCCCCTCTCTCTCTCTCTCTCTCTCTACCTCTGACTTTCCCAACCCTCCCCATCTTTCCTTGAACCCTTCCTACCCTCCACCTCCTGATCCATCCATTCTCCTCCCCTTCCCTCCACCCCATTCAATGTTCCCCTAACCCTGCCTGGTTTTTCACCTTCCTCTCTCAGAAACTGAATGCTTTGTCCTCAGTAGAGGCCTCACCTTCATCCCCCTTCACCCACACCTTGATGTGGAACTCTTCTTCCGTCAGCTCCGTCTCCATGCTTGCTTGCACAACCACGATTCTCCACCTCCCCTTACAGATTTCTTCTCCCATTTTAAAACTTCCTCCTCCTCCTGGATACCTCAGTCTGGTCTTTTACCTCCTCTGGACCTTTATATTTCCAACTGCTGCCGTGACATCAACAAGGAAGAAGGGCTCAGGCCAGAAAGATTGGCAATATATCTTTGTCTCCTCTCGATGCTGTAACGATCAGCTGAGGTCCTCAGTGGGTTCCTCAGCATTTCAGTGGGTTTACTTCAGGCTGCTGATTAAATGCATTGTTCCGGAAAGTGTTACAATCTTCAAGATGGATGGGCACAGAGCTATCCCTTTGTTTTCTAGGAAGTTGATCATCACCAGATGTTAGATTAGAGAATGTTAAAGAGTGGAAGTTAATTTCAAAAGTTTATGTATGTTATATCTGGATCAGTGTTCGTAACTTACCATTCATAGACACAGTCTCATGATATAGTTAGCACTAAACTCAAAAAAAGGTTTTCAATCAAGTTAACAAGGTGCTTTTTACGTTGTTATAAGGATAATGTACCATTTTTGGTGAATGACAGTGTTCTTCTGCAGGGTCCTACTGCCCGATCCGAATGCTGACAACACCGTACAGGGTTTAAAAGGCCAGTTAGAGGAGCCGATGGTGTTTTTATTCAAAATTCTGCAACCGCGGTGGGGGGGGGGGGGGGGCGGGGATCTGTGCACAAGATGGTATGCCTGTGCTGGTAGCAGCCTCAAGTGGTTGCAGACTGCGGGGGTGCAAGAGACTGGCGCAGGGCAATACAAATAGGGAAAACACCCCCTCACCCAACCACCGTTGAGAAGCAGAGAAGAGTACGCTACAGGTCGTTGACCAATGGCAGTGCACTAGTGAGAAATTCAGCCTTTGAAGGACCCACACAAGCTGCGGGCTGCTGGACACTGGCTTATGGGAACCAGGTATTGGAACTGGGATTTGAGAGGATGCCGAGCGCAAGAAGGGCTCCCAAAGAACCTCAGGTACTGAAGGCTTCATGATCATATCAGAGGTTTAGATCTAGAGCTCGGGTTGCCCATGGATAAAATAGAGGTCTCTGCAGCTGCAGAAGCTGCCAGAGCATGAGAGGCGAATCCAGGGACATTCAATGACTCTGAAGGAACTCTCTTTTTATTCTCTTTCTCTCACTATAAGGAACACCGAGCAAATCTCTGGTGACTCTTTGTCTGCCTAAGGAATATTTGTGTAATATTACATTTTCTGTTTAATTACATGCCAATAAGAGAATCTTGAGAATACACAGAATGTGAATATGACACAGAGCTATCCCTTAATACCTCCACATATTGAAATTAAACATTTTTAGATTGGTTTTAGATCAGTACAATCAAACAGATGCAACAAAATTAAGTTTTACATTACTTCTTGTTAAATCAGGAAGAGTAGAAACAACTCACCATCAACTGAGAACAAAATTGCTTAGATTTGAAGAAACATAAGGTGTATCAGTGACATCATTATATTCATCGGCTGCCATGATGAAGACATTTAATTTTTATGTTCCAGTAACAGCTGGTAAAACATCTGCAAACTACATCAAAGAAAATAAAATTCCACTCACTGATAGCAGAAGCTATCACTTTCCTTCAACAACAAATCATCAAAAATATTTCTCGAGATTTTTAGTTGCGTTCAGATTCCCGATAATTTCCATCATCTTCCTAAAGTTAGATATGGGGAGAACAACAAAATCTCACCCCAAATGGCAAACATATTTTTAATCTGTAAGAATTTGTAAAAACCTCACAAAGATAAGCGTATACAGAGCCGTTGTCATACCCACACTCCTGTTCAGCTCCGAACCATGGGTCCTCTACCGGCATCACCTACGGCTCCTAGAACGCTTCCACCAGCGTTGTCTCCGCTCCATCCTCAACATCCATTGGAGCGCTTTCATCCCTAACGTCGAAGTACTCGAGATGGCAGAGGTCGACAGCATCGAGTCCACGCTGCTGAAGATCCAGCTGCGCTGGGTGGGTCACGTCTCCAGAATGGAGGACCATCGCCTTCCCAAGATCGTGTTATATGGCGAGCTCTCCACTGGCCACCGTGACAGAGGTGCACCAAAGAAAAGGTACAAGGACTGCCTAAAGAAATCTCTTGCTGCCAGCCACATTGACCACCACCAGTGGGCTGATATCGCCTCAAACCGTGCATCTTGGCGCCTCACAGTTTGGCGGGCAGCAACCTCCTTTGAAGAAGACCGCAGAGCCCACCTCACTGACAAAAGGCAAAGGAGGAAAAACCCAACACCCAACCCCAACCAACCATTTTTCCCCTGCAGCCGCTGCAACCGTGTCTGCCTGTCCCGCATCGGACTTGTCAGCCACAAACGAGCCTGCAGCTGACGTGGACTTTTACCCCCTCCATAAATCTTCGTCCGCGAAGCCAAGCCAAAGAAGAAGCAGTGAATAGAGGAGATAAGTTTATTGTGATGCTTGTTAGTCAAATATCCTTAATTAATTTCAAACACCTGAAGTGTGCATTGGAAGGCAACCGAAGATTCCAGATCAATGGTAATGCTTCTGCTGAATGTTTTGCGAGCTTCTGGAAAACACTTCACTGTAACTTTGTGCCTTCACTCCATTGACAAATCGCATTGCAGGCATGCACTATATCACCACTGAGACAAAATCTATAAACTTGTTATCAAACTACATTTTGGAAGCACATTTACTCTGAGGATTCAGGAAGAATGTTCTCCATCATCTTTTGAGAGCAGCAATAAATGACAATTCTCCATCAATATCCAAACAAAATATTTAAATATTTAAATCAACTAGATTCTGAGCATACTAAGTTAGAATAAATTAGGAAGTAAAGAACCTGTACCAGCATATGGAAAAATGTATTGGCTTTTTAAAAAGTTCATTCATTTGAACTCCAAATTGCATTTATACCAATTGTGAGCACTAAGCACTCAACACACCCCAAAGATACAGCTTGCAAGCATTTTCTCAGCAGCAAAATGTGTTTTTTTTTCTTTGTTTATTCTCTCTGTATTGTAGTCAGTTCATTTACATTTGTTACATGTTTACCCTGTGTACTTTTTTTTTGCACGTGGTAATTCTGCCACGCCCACAGGAAAAAGAATCTCAGGGTTGTATGTGATGCTGACGGTAAATCTGAAATCCAAAAAACAGTGCTGGAACATTCTGGAATCTTCAAATCATTCTAATCACTTTAATCGTGTTTCTCAGCAATTGTCAACATTGACCATTTCTTCATAGAAACAATTTAGGTAAAAGGATTTTTAAAAATATAGATGAAGCAATATTTTGCTTACATAACAATCGGTCTTTGATGACAGTGAATCAAAAGATTGTCCTAACTTTCTTCTGTCATTATTTCCATTAGTTACTTTCTTTTTGGTGCAGTTGGAGCCAAGTACTGATTTCTTGATTTTGTGGTATTATCTTCAGTGTCAACTTGCTTGTCACTCCACCCTGTCCTCCCACATCATTAACATGCAGAACTGTCAGACAATTACTCACTGATGGATCTGGCCTTACATATTGCATTGAAGCAATGAGGCACATGAGTCACTCGCTCAGATAGCAGCCATGTGATGTTGTGGGTGAAAAAAGCTTAACACAAACAGACTAACACAGGCAAGATATTTCCTCCAAAAACAGCTGCACAGAAGGTAAGGCACTAATACTGAATGTACTTTTCATACAATAAAGCACTGATTCTGAACAAATTTGACATCAACTTTGAACATCTGTTCAAGTTGCCTGAAACCTTCAAACCATTAACCAACCTAGGATCTGATACCACCCCCATTCCACCCCTTCAACTTCTCCCCCTTCAAACTATTTTTTTCTCTCTCCTGGAAATAGAAAAAAAATGCATGTGCTGGAATCTGGAGCAATAAACTAATTCTTGGAGGAACTCAAGAGTGAGTCAGGCAGCATTCATGGAGGAAAATGCACAATGTTTTTGGTCAAAACATCACTCCACAGCTGGGAAAGAAGTAGCAACACAGGCAGTATTAAAGCGAGAAGGGAGGTCTAAGGAGAGGTAAGAGATGACAGATGGATGTGGTGGGATAGCAGGAGCTGTGAAGTCGGGAGAAGCATCAGGGAGAGTAATAAGGAAGCAGATAAAGGAAAAAAAAAGAAGATGGAGCCAGGAGAGGGGACAGGAGAGAGTTGTGTGAAGCTCTAGACAGCTGCTGAAGGAAGGAAGAGATGATGAGCAGATATAAGCAGTGCTATCAGCTGGATGGGTGCAGATGGAGAGGGTGAGAACAGAGGAAGGAACTGGGTAACTCAGGCTGGAGGGAGTGATGGAAAGAAAGGGGAGGAGTGGACAAAGGAGCAAGAAAGGGACTGAGGTGAGTGGATAACTTGAAATTGGAGAATTTAACATTCATGCCAATGCTTTGTTGTCTACCCAGATGGAATATGATGTCCTGCTCTTCAAATTTTTATTTGGCCTCACCCTGGCAATCGAGGAGGCCGAGTACAGACAGGTCTGTGTGGGAATGGGAAGAGGAATTAAAATGGTGGTCAATCAACCTAACTACAACCTACTTCATGTCTATGGGGCAATTGAAAGAAAATGAATGTTCTTCATCTTTATTTTATGCCCACCTGTGTGGAAAATTTAGGGTGGATAATTAGAACATTTCCATTCCTGTCACGAACTGTCATTTCCAGCCCTGACCAGCTATGGAGCAACTGGAGATGCAAAATAAATCTCACTTTGCACAGCCGAAAAGTGTGCCTCAGATACTAATTTCAAAAGAGCACTTTTCATCCATGGCACTCATCTTGTAATCACAGAGTATGAATTAATGGGGATGAGGAGAAAGACCCATTGAAACTTCTGTATTTAACAGAATTTATATAGCTTGTGAAAGCAGGAGCTTTTCATTCCATTAGCATGCAATGTATCTCTCACTATTTCTATATCTATTTGAGGTAAGTGTTCTGATCAAGCAATGAGAGATGAGAGCTGTGTTGAGTGACTTTGTGCTCTCATGACATTATTTAAAATGCCAGCCCACTGCCACCTCCTCCTAACATCATTAACATGCAGAATTACTGTCACCCACTGGATTCAAACCCAAATCCATATATTGAAAAATGATTATATAATCTGCTTAGTTAGATTCTTAAAGAAAGAGTTTTTTGATATTATTTTGGATAAAGACTGAAATCAGATGCTAAATGGGTAATATCCCTTCAAAAGTCTGGATCATGCACTCAATTTTGGCACTATTCGCTGTTGACTATTATGAGAACTTGCCTGGAAATGTTAAATCAATCACCTGTCAATGTAGTACTAGTATATTGACAAGATATAGATTTTTGGAGCAGAAAATGTAGATGAATGTTTATTGAAGGTGGAATGGCAAGAATGGAGGGTTAACAAGAAAATATGTTGAAAAGTATATCAGTGACCAAGAATGCCCAAGGTCTTGGAAGTGCCACAAAAAAAATCATGGGAATGAGATCAAGGAATGGAATTTTCTTTACCTGCAGCAAGGAAAGACACCATCTTAATTTTCTATCCCTATGACCTGGATTAACCAATCCAGCTCTGTCCATTATAGTCAATCAAAATGGACCCTGAGATGATGTCCATGACTCTCCTGGAGATTCTTAGAAACTGTCAAGTTGTTTTAAGTTATCTGTGAATTCTGGGATAAATACTGTATTGACAAAATATCCTAGATTTCCTGAACCTGCCACACAGATCCTCCACGCACAAACCCCTGGTTTCTAGAACCTATAGGATTGGTAGATGCTGGAAAAAAATAATTTGCCAGTTGCTTGAGATTGCGCAAACTAATCACTGGAAGGGCCAATTTTAAATTTAAATTTTTAAAAGCTTTTTTTATTTTCCGCAATATTTTTTACTGGTGGCTTGAGGCTGCCAGTTGCTTAAATTCCGGATAACGGGGATTTTAATGCATCTCTTTAAGTAGCATGCTTCCAAATGACTATTGCAGTTAGGAAAGTACATTAGACCAAGCAATAGCTATTAAAGTTCTGTGTAATCTTTTTAATGAGTTCTACCAAGTACGTCAAGTATTTTCAAGGACATCTTAAGACCATAATATGTCTTCAGCAGCCTTTCCCAGTATTATGTCCAACAGCAATACTAAGATGGCATTTTGGCTTCGAAGCACAGAATAATTTAGCAGTTCTGGTCAATTTACTGTCAGAATCATCTCAGAGGATCATTGGTGCTTAAACATACTGCTAGATAATGTCTCCTATTAATACTGGATTGACATGCATTAATAAAAACAGTTCTTTCCTAACTTAATACCCCATTGTAAAATTGGCAAATCATTCATGAATTATCGAAACCACATAAATTATTAAAAATAAAATTTAGAAAAATCAACCAACAACAATCCAACCAGATAGTAAGTTTAAAATCTATCTCCACTCTGATTTTTTTCTCAAATTTCCTTTTTTTTTAGGATGTGGGCATCATTGCCTTGCCCAGTTTTACTGCCCTCCTCAATTTTTTCTTGAGAAGGTGGTTAGTTGCCTTCTTGAACAATTGCAGTCTATCTTATGGGGGGGTACACCGACTGTACAGCTTAGTAGAAACTTTAATTTAATTTTAATTTAGAGTTACCACACAGTACTGCCCAAATACACCCATGTGATCAATCAACCTACCAACACTGTTTCAGGGTTGTCAGATATGGCACCAGATTTAAAAAAAAAATTTTAAAGTTGGAAAAAGTGGCAACAGAACCAAAAAGAGCCTAAAAATCATCTAAACCCGCCCATAACCACCAATCTGAACTTTTTCTGCCAATCGATTCAAGAAAATGCCAAATTTCTGCTGTTTGGCACCGAAGGTGACAAATCTGGCAACCCTGCCCTGTAGGTCTTTGGAATTTGGGAGGAAACTGGTGCACCTGGAGAAAACCCATGCGGTCATGGGCAGAACGTAGAACACACCTTACAGAAATGACAGATTCAAACCCGGGTCACTGGCGCTAACCATGCCACCCTGTAACAAAATTTAAAGGCAGTCATAACAATCGAAATATAAATTCAAATGATAATTTTCAATGTGATGATAAAAAAAACACTAGAAAACAATTATTTTCACAAGGTTTGTTTCCTAAAAAAAAATTGGAGATTATGAAAGACAACTTCAAGCCGAACACAAATATAATTTCATATTTGCTGCATCACAAAGGAAGTTGGAGAAACATTTAATTAACTTTGATTGAATTTAGCATGTTTAATCTCTGACATATTGCATTAGTTCAACTGACTTAAAAATATTTTAATGCTGATTTTCGTTTCTATCAGCATCTGATGCCTCGTGTGTAAGTGTCCCACAATAGTCAGCCAGCATCGATGGGTTCCAGTTTCCCTATACTGCTTTTCGATTATCGCAAAGTCCTGGTGAAACTTTTCATCATGTTGGTCACTAACTGCAGCAAGATCAGCAGGGAAGAGGTCCCAGTGTGAATGCAAAAAATAAATTTTCATTGGTATGCTGCACTTCATGGTTTTGAAGGCTTGAAGTAGACTTCGAAATATGAGAAGAAATCACAAAAATAGGTTATATCTAAAAAAAGATGCGAGATAGGAAAATTTTAAGGTGCTTTTCATGATCAGCAGCCCAAAATCCATAAAATGCACTCAAACGTGTTCAGCAAGCAAAATCTTCATTGTCCAGTGTTATCAAAGGGGAACAGAGCTGAGAATCAAGCTACAGTTGATAACCATTGCAATTTTTGCGTGTTGGTAGAATGGCGTAATTGTCAGAATAAAATTTATACTGAATCACAAAAGAGAATTCAGAGCAATTAAAATGTCTGGAATTACCTTTTTAAAAACACGTTAACAATAGAAATAATGTTACCCTAAAGCAGTGATTTTCGAACGTTTTCTTTCCACTCACAGACCACCTTAACCAATCCCTATGTGATTAGTAAGGGATTACTTAAGGTGGTCTGTGAGTGGGGACATAAAAGGTTGTGAATCACTGCTCTAGACCCAATTGTTACTAAAATATCTTGCTTAAGAAAAATTGTCATTGGCCCATTTTCTTTGGAGTTATGAAACCATGTACATAACCAGCCAATTAGGTACGATTAAAACAATGGTTTTCAAAAATTTTATTTCCACTCATATTCTTCTTCTTTCTTTCTTCTTTGGCTTGGCTTCGCGGACGAAGATTTATGGAGGGGGTAAAAAGTCCACTCATATACCACCTTAAGTAATCCCTTACTCATCACAGAATACCAATGACAGGGATTACTTAAGGTGGTATATGAGTGGAAAGAAAAAAAAGTTTGTAAATCACTGCCCTAAAGCAATATCATTTACAAACAGTAAAAATAAAACTAACGTGGATTCTGATATTTACTGTAATCCAGAGACCATGTTCATCTGAGAAAACAAACTGATCCTGATTGTGACTGCCTGAAATACTTCAACACTGCAGACAAATAATACCTTGATGGCACTTTAAGTATTGTTGCCTGGAGTAAAGAATTAATGATGGAAATTTTGCATAGATTGACAGAACAGATTTTTTTTCCCCTCTTGCAATTCATAGTGCCCTTGAGCCATTTGCTTTTTTTCACATGGAGAAAAAAGTTGCTGATGCAGCCAGTTTACAATCCTGAGCGTCTAACCTTTTGTTTTGAATAAGCAGTACTGTTGTTACTACTTTAAAAGTATATATTAATAAATAAAAGCAACATTTTGAGGATCACCCTTGGGAAAGCAACACTGCTTTCTGCTACAAAAATCATATTTTTTCTTACCCAAGTAAGAGTTGAAACTCAGTTACTGGATTTGACACCAGTCAATGGACAAACAGGTAGTTTGTCACTACTCCTCCTTGCCCAGGCAAAAAGGAACCCATACAGTCAGAATTATTGAATTTAAATTAGTCATGACTGAAGTGACAATTGAAGAAAATAACCTCTTAAAAAGAATATGGGCTCATCTTCGTCTTAACCCTAATTTTTTGCTCATCAAAGAGAATCAAATGAATGTCATCATCTTGAGCATTGGCAATAACTTCAAAACTGTACCTGCTGTTGTTTGCCTGCCTCATGTATTTTCTGGTGTTACTATGTAGAAATGGATGTCCTGTATCTTGACAGTACAACTAAATTGCTAGATAGATAAGACAAACCCTTATTTTGGAAGAGATAACTTACAAATTGCAATATCCTGTTAATTTGAGTACTCTTTATATATAATCAGGAATACACTTTGTAATGAAATATTTGACAAATGAAACACTCCTGAGATTCTTGATGGTGACATGACTAAACTTAAAAGGCTGTAAGATGATGTGCCACACCTCTTGCTGCTTCTTAATTAAGTTGACCACATCCCTCATGCAATAGGCTAAGATTCAAAGTTTTTACTGAGTTCATGTGTGCAATTAATTTTAATGCAAGTGTTCAGTTGCTTCATCTTGCCTTCTGTATTAAAAACATAGATCTAAATATCCTGCTACAAACTGAGCCAATGCCTTCCTCTACAGTGGGCAGCGAATAGAATAACCCTGTGCACAAACATTGGACAATATCAAATTTTATTGTCATCAGGGGCAAGATCTAACTGCTGCAGTGATTCTTCACTAGAACTGAACTCAGGCTCAGATCTCTTGTCAGAGTACATACATGACATCACATACAACCCTGAGATTATTTTTCCTGCAGGCAAACCAGAATTACCACTTATTGGTAATGCAAAAAAAGTGATTCAATGTACATATGCAAACAAATAAAGAAATGTAAACAAACTCTATTGATTTTTTTCTCTCTCGGTATTGCACAGAGTGCAAAAGTAAGAATCCTTAAATAAGTACCTGATTGACTTGGTTATTAAGGAGTTTGATGGTGGAGGGGTAGCAGCTGTTCCTGAACCTGGTAGTGTGAGTCTTGTGGCATCTATACCGATCCTGATTCCAGCCATGAGGACAAAGTGCATGTTGGGTGATGCGGATCTTTGATGATTGCTGCTGCTCCTTGATGGCGGTGTTCCCTGTAGATGTTCTCGATAGTCAGGAGGGTTTTGTCTGTGATGTCCTGGGCTTGTCCACTACATTTTACAGGGCTTTCCATTCAAAGGTATTGGTGTCCCCATAACAGACTGTTGTCAGCACACTTTCTACCACACATACGTCTCCTGTATTTGATGAGAGATTAATGTGTTAAGTTATGGTGATAAGAGACATTTCACAAGCTTTTGCTTGTTCTGATGCTCAAGTATAAATGATGCAGACATCTGGGTGCCCAGATGCATATTATCATTTCAATAAAGTTATCTGAAAGACAAATTCACTAATTTATTTGGTGTAACTAAGCATTTGAGAACTCCAAAATCAGTTGGGTCCAAAATAGAAAGGAATATGTTTGCCTTTTTCTCATTAGCAATATGATTTCCCATTATTCACCATTCAAAGTGATGACATAGGACTGAATACCCTATTTTGATCCATCAGATTTTGTTGACTGCTCAACTGTTGGCATTTTATTGCTCTACATTAAAAAAAAGGAAGGTTTGATTGTGAAAACAAAATGTTACTAGTATAATTGTAATAATAAAGAGGCAGGATTAGCCATTAACCGTGCTGTCAGGATGCAGCCTTTATTTTTTTCTTCTGATAACCTTCATTGGCATTTTTTTCATGTCAGCAATACTACAACTCAAAGCCAGTCAAGCAAATTTATCCATACCCAAAGTCCATGATATGAATTCAGCCTGATTAACAAAAAAAAAATGGCCTTCTTTGTTCAGTGGATGCCAAAATTCTCAAGCCAGTCGTAGTACTTCTCCCCAAGAGTCCACGAATACATCGCAACTCGCGAGTGTTCCTTTCACAGAACTTACATCCTTGAGTGATACCCGAATAAACTTTGAGAATCGTGTGAAACTAACCATGAATTTGAAAATCAAACTAGTTTTACTGATAATGATCCTTATCCCTCAAAGGAGTTGAATGTTTAGGGCAGAAGCAGAAAACAAAAATGAAGCGCTAAGATTAGAAAATTGAACTAAAACAGAAAACAACAAAATCCACAGTAGGTCAAGCAGCATCTAGGGAAGGCGAAAGAGGGTTAGCATCTTACGCAGATGGCCGAAAATAGCCGGCCAAGTTCCGATGATTATCCTGAGTTCTGACTTGTTTTATAATCTCTATTCACAACATTCTGAACATTAATGATAACAATGATGGCCAAACATAAAGAATAGGCAAGAATAATGGGTCCCTATTAATGCAAGTGTTCAGTTGCTTCATCTTGCCTTCTGTATTAAAAACATAGATCTATCTATCCTGCCACAAACTGAGCCAATGCCTTCCTCTACAGTGGGCAGCGAATAGAATAACCCTGTGCACCAACATTGGACAATATCAAATTTTATTGTCATCAGGGGCAAGATCTAACTGCTGCAGTGATTCTTCACTAGAACTTGAATCGCTCCTATAACAGGAACTCAGGCTCAGATCTCTTGTCAGAGTAGCCAATAGGAGCTGGAGTAGGCCCTTCGGCCCGTCGAGCCAGCACCGCCATTTTACAGATCATGGCTGATCACTACCATCAGTACCCCTTTCCAGCCTTATCCCCATAACCCTCAACTCCTTTGCCCACATAACATCACATACAACCCTGTATGGAGGAAGAAAGTCGGGAAATCCAGTCAAAAGAACCTTCCCACAACATCCCTCCTCCAATGCCTGAATTTGCTTTCAGGCAACCAAGACAAAATGTGGCAGACACCTCACTCCTGAGCACAAGAGGCCGCGGCTTCCGGGAAGGGCCGGAAATTACCGAGATGTGACGAAGGGAGCCGAAGGGCGGCCGATCGCCCCAAACAGTTGAAAGCCTGAACTTGTGGGGCGGCCGTAGACGTTAGGAGTTCCCCCCCACCCCCCCTCCCCCTCTCCCCTCAGTACCTATGTGGTTCTGGCCTGGGGACGGGAAGTCGCCCGCAAGGCTCTCTCTCTCTCTCTTTTGGTTTGGACTCGTTGTTTTGGGGAATACACGTTACTTCAGTGTTTTATTTGGGCCGAAGAAAGCGATCGCGAGCCGCCGTCCCCCGAATAAATGGGAGTGGGGAAACTTCACAAAGCAGCAGGTAACGATGGGCACCGGCCTCTACCCCCCCCCCAACCCAACCCCACCACCTCCTCCTCTCGGCTCTCATCCGATCGGCTTTTATCCCCCCCACCCCCACCTCCCCTCCTCGTTCACGTTGTCGGCTTATCCGGTGGCCAAACCATTCGAGAATGATGAGCCTGTTATTTAACTGACAAAAAGAACGTGTGGACCCTGAAATGAGGATGTGCCGGAGCCTGTTCTGAGGCAGCTTCAACGCCCAGCATATTCGTCGCCTCTGAACCTTTCATTTGGGGGCTTCCTGAGGCGATTGGTTCGCGATGAACAAAGAGATGTGTCCCTTTCTTCCACCACCCCCATTCCCCCTCCCCCTCTGTCCTCCCCCTCTGGCCCAGCCGAGTTGTATTCTGGAGCAGATGAAAATTGAACATTGGCCTCCCAACCTTGTTCTTTCTCTCTCAGCAGGCACTCGGAAAGTTCCATCTAGTTTAAAAATATTTAAACTCTTGGGCTTTCTGGCCCATGTCTGGGTTTTCTAATGCCAGTGATGAGATTAAAGCCTCATCCGACCTTCCTTGATGCCATTGCATAATCTGTTCTTGGTCAATATCTCATGTGAATAGAGATAACCAAACTAGCCATTCAACTTCAACAATCTGCTGTAACCAGGTAGCTCGTTGTGGGTGGCTTTTAATTTGCATCACCAATTAAATCGTGAGAACAGTGCTGTGGGATCCTTTTGAGTCTTGGAAGGTGATTCTTTGCAGCAAGATTTAGTTATGGCTTGTGGGGAAAGTAGAAGAGACTAGCTGATGAGTTTTGTTTGGTTCTTGATGTCTCCTTCGCATGTTTACATTGTTAGACATTGCTGATCAAGTAGCATCCACTGTAATAACTAGTAGAGGTGAGCCTTTATGATTTAAATGCTGCATTGATCTGTGTAATGTGCTCATTTATGACTTAATAAGTAAGATTTAATGAACTGGGCCTCCAAATGCACTTCATTGGCAAACTTTTTATCCTCACAATGTTGCATATTGAAAAAGAATCTGATGGCTCTTTAATGAGCTACTCTTGAAGTCTAGTTTTATGTCATACCTCTGATTAACTTTTTAAAATATCTGGATTGTTATTGCTTGTTATTAAGTGGTCTGGAGTGATGAACCACTTGATTGTTTCAAATAGGAGTACCTGAAGATGGAGAATTAAAAAAAAAGGCATGTGTTTAAATTAAAAGTGGTTATCTTGAATTTTGATCCTTGATTATTAAATCGGAGGGAGATTTGAATCCAACATAGATAGTGAATTTAACATTTTAATTAAATCTGAAATCAGTAATAATTTTAATTACCAAATTGTTCTACAAGATTTGTTATTTGCAAGGATCCTTCAGGGAAGGACATTTGCCATTCTTGTCTGACTGCCTTGTCTGCAAGTCCAGGTTGATGGTTGCTTAACTCCCATTGTAAAATGGAAGTGGATAAACAATATCCACATTCTGTATCTGGCTTTATCTGTAAATGAACAAATTAAAACACTCTTAACTCCAAACTTTTTTTTGCCACTGGGCAATGGTTTGCATTTTCATTTAAATCTATTTTCAATGGGCAATATTTAAAATCTTAATTATATGAAGGCCTTTATTCATAAGCATAAAATGTCAGGAAAAAACATATTGCTGACATGATTTTGAGATTCTTTTGACTGGATTTCCCAACTTTGTTCCTCCAGAAACATTGTTGTAGTTTGAAATGCATTGAATTTTTAAAATGGGATACCAGTAATTTTAATTAAGAAAACTGATTCCATTCCATGAACCCATTTTTAAAATTTTATTAATTTCTTTAATTTTGGAACTTCAATGAATGCATCTGTGCAAATTGCTCCATACACTTCCAATACTGTCTAAATTTCTTGAATGTATTTTGGTCTTGGTTATTTAATAAAACTAGGATTAGGAATTGGGATACAATGATAAGACAGAATCTGAAAATATTTGAAAGATGCTGCAGGGGTTGGTTTTGGTTCTTTAGTATTCAATAAGTTCAGGAAACCATGTTAGCTTTTGTATGTTTTTTAAAAAAATAATAACATAAACCCTGCTGTATTGCTATCTCTATACAATATTATAGAATAGCTACCTACTGCCTTTCCAAACAAAGTCTACCAGTAAAGTGGCGAGAGCACAGGGATCACTCAGTCTTTTGGATTGCACTGGAGTTGACGATGGGCCTTCTTTAAAGCCTGCTCAGTGATTGAGGAAAATCAGTGTAATGGAGGAAGATGAGAGTTGCCAAAGGAAGAAAAAAACCAACCACAAATCATTGTTTTTTTTAATATAGAAAAAAATACATTTTACAACCACAAAAAAAACTATTATTTGGCAGCTGTGTTTTTAACCAGCTGGTTGATTTGATCCCTTTGGAATCAATATTGAAAACCACGAGTTGAGTCGTTTTTGTACAGGCGGTTAAAGAAAAAGTACGCTGAAGGGTATAAAAGCAGTAGTTTTTTTATTGCATCAGTAATTGGTAGATAAATTTCTATTAGAACCTCAGCACAGCACAGGCCCTTGATTTGCCAAAAAAAAAGAAAAACCCTTCGTACCTCTTTTTCTTTCATCCATGTGTCTAAGAGTCTCTTAAATGGCCCTTCATTCATTTAATTAGCTAATGAAAAATAATTTGTTGCAAATTAAAGGTGAATTAACCAGAGATTCTGTTATTTGGAGACTTTTTTGAAATGGGAACATGGAACATGTTAATGTTTCACCTTTGTATTCAAAACGAAGTATAGTAGGTGGTACAAAATGGTAATAAAAGACAGAAAATTGCTGAAAATGTTCAGCAGATCACACAGTGTGTGGAGAGAGAAACCGAGTTAATGGTGTAATTGAATTGTCTTTCATCAGAAAATTCATGAAGTCGTCAACCTGAATTGTTAACAGATTCAGCAGACGAGAAAAAAATGTTAAGCAAGTCCAGTACTTGTTCTTAATTCCATATTAATTATTATTTTTACCATTCAAAAATATCATTTGAATATTTTGAATGTTTTCCTCAAAGAAAAGGAATTTCTATTGTACCTTAATTATTATTACATATTACACCAGGATTGTGTAAGCACTGGAATTTTTGAAATTAGCATTTTACTTAGTTTTGCTAACTGATGTTTGTAAGCATTACACAAAAACAAATGCTAGAAATCTGAAATAAAATCATAACGTCATGAGGCATGAGATCCATGGAACTTTGTGTGGATTTAAAAAATGGCTTGCATGTAGAAAGCAGAGAGTAGTAGTAAACAGATAGAGTTCTGCAGTGCTCTGTTCTGGGACCCTTGCTCTTTGTGATTTTTTTTATATATAACTGACCTAGAAGAAGTAGAAAGATAGATTAGTAAGTTTGTGGATGATATGAAAGTTGGAGGAGTTGTGGACAGTAGTGAAGGTTGTTATAGGTTACAAAAGGATATAGACAGGATGCGGAGTTGGACAGAAAAGTGGCAGATCGAGTTCAATCTGGGTAAGTGTGAGGTGATGCATTTTGGAAGGTTAAATCAGAAACAGTACAGGGTTAATGGTGAGATACTTAACAATGTGGAGGAACAGATGGACCTTGGGGGTCTAAATCTATACATCTCTCAAGGTTACTGAACAGGTTGATAGGATAGTTAAAAAGGTCTTTGGGATGTTGGGCTTCATTAATGGGGGATTGAGTTCAAGAGTTGAGAGGTCATGTTACAACTCTACAAATCTCTGGTGAGAGCATACTTAGAGTATTGTGTTCAGTTCTGGTCACCTCATTATAGGAAGGATGTGGAAGCTATGGAGAAAGTGCAGAAGAGATTTACCAGAAAGTTGTTTGGGTTGGAAAATAAGTCTTATAAGGCAAGATTAGCAGAGCTGGGAGTTTTCTCTTTGGAGCGAAGGAGGATAAGAGGAGACAATAGAGGTGTACAAGATTCTGAGAGGAATAGAGAAGGTGGACGGCTGTGTCTTTTTTGCCAGGGCAGCAATAGCAAACACCAGGGCACATGTCCTCAAAGTGAAGGGAGGAAAGTTTAGGGGAGATATCAATGGTAAGTTTTTTTTTTACAGAGAGCTATGGGTTCCTGAATGCTTTGCCAGGGATGGTGGTGGAGGCTGAAACATTTGGGGGATTTAAGAGACTCTTAGACAGGCACATGGTTGAAAGAAAAATAGAGGGTTACAAGGTAGGAAGGGTTTAGTAATGTTTTTGGTAGGAATTTATAGGTCAGCACAACATTGAGGTCCAAAGGGCCTGTACTGTGCTGTCGGGTTCTGTGTTCTTTACATTAAAAGGTAATAAATTGGATTACAGTGGGATCTGGACCAGATTGAAAAATTAAATCAGAATATGTCCTTAAGATACTACCTCTTGTTGATGTTGTCAATAGAGTGGACACTAATGCTCATGATGACACTGGCTAAGTTCACAACCCTCTTGTCTTTCTTGTCCTCTGCATTGGCATCTCCATACCAGACAATGATGCAACCAGTCAAAATGCTCTCCATGGTAGACTTGTAGAAATTTGCAAGAGTCTGGTGACCTACCAAATTTGCTCAAATGTTTCAAGAAGTACAGCTGCTGGTGAGCCTTTTTCGACAGGATGGCTCCAAGACAAATTCTCAGAGATGTTGACACACAGGAGCTTGAAGTTCTTACTCATATTTTCTTTTTAAAAATCCACTGTTGACCCTTTAATGAGGACTGGTTCATGTTTTCCTGAATCTCCCTTTTCTGAAGTCCACAGTCAGCTGCTTGGTTTTGCTAAGGTTGAGAGCAAGGTTGTTGTGGCACCACTCAACCAGCTGATATATCTCCCTCCTGTATTCTTCCTCATTGCTGTCTGTGATTCTGCTGACAACTATTTTGTCAACAGTAAATTTGGAGATGGCATTTGAATTGTGCCTAGCCAGGCAGTCATGGGTGTATAGCCACTAGAGCAGAGGTCTAAGTATGCATCATTGAGGTTGTAAAATAGAAAATATTTAATGCAGACAAGTGTTGGGTCTTGCACTTTGGGAGGACAAATCAGGGTACGACTTGCACGTTAAATGTTCAGAAACTGCAGAGTGCAGCATAACAGAGGCATCTACAAATACAGATAAATAATTAATTGAAAGCAGTGTCACAGGTAGATAAGGTGACAAAGAAGGTCTTTGGCACATTAGCCTTTAAAATTAAGTTGAGAAGTAATGTTGACCTTGTTCAAGATTTTTGCGAGACCAACCTACATCAAAGAATGCAGGAAAAAAATTACGAAGATGTTGCAGGGACTTTTAAGAGCTGAGTTGTAGGGCAAGGTTGAATAGGTTAGGGCAGTGATCCTCAAGTTTTTTTTGCCCTAGTTACCTCACACTTATTCAACCAATAGAATTGACTGAAATTTCTTGCAGAAATATTCCTTTGGCATAATTCTAGAAGTGTCATGAATCCAAATATCTTTGTTTTTGCATCAACAAGCGTCAAATTTGCTGCTTGGAGTTGCTTGTTCAGCGTACTTAATTTCTCAAAAATGTCTGTAAAGTAACTCGTATAAGCTTTGCCATCTGTTGTTAGCAAGAGCTTAATTTCAGGTTTGTCCTTCAAAAACTTGCTGAGGAGATCAAACAGTTCCGTAAACCTTTTGAAGCAGTTCCCTTTGACAACCACCTTACTTCAGTATGAAGCAATAATCTCACATGTTCTGCATTTTTATTGACACAAAACTGCTTAAACAGATCTTCACATTTGGCATTACCTTTGATAGCATTGATACACTTGATCACAGAATCCAGTGTCTCATGTAGAACAGGGGAAATTTTCTTGGCAACTAAGTTTTCACAGTGGATAGCACAATGTACAACCAACATGTTTGGATTTTTGGCCATCATTAATTTTAAACAACCTGTTTTTTTTTTTTTTTTACCCATCATAGCAGGTCCATCATCTGCAACACAATATACAATGTTTCCTTTTGGTATTTCATTTTCATCCAAATAATTTTTGAGCTTGCTGTAGATACTACCTGTAGTAGTGGTTGTTTCTAATTATTCACAAAACAACATCTCTTCTTGAAACCCATCCTGATCAATATCACATATGCCAATAACAGAGCCTCACTTTCCCATATGGTAGATTCATCTGGTTGTATTGAGAACTTTTGTGATTTCAATTTCTCAATAAGCTGCTTTTCAACATCTTGATCCATGTCATCTATTCTGCTGCATTGCTTGGACATCTTTGTCATCCTTTTGCAGAAGTGGTTTGAGAAGCATTGATATTGAGGATTTAATCAGTTCTTCCCCAATCATATGATTCATCCCATGTTTTGCTATCAGCAAGAAATTTCAAGGGTATGATTCAGGGCTGTAGTTTGCACAGCAATTAATGAAGTGATTTTTGATCTATTTTTAAACTTTTTTAGTGATTTAAAAATTCTAATTTCAAATTTACATGGTTAGGATACTTTCCCTTGAAAGAGCTTCAAGACTGCCTGCTTTCATTGACTCATTTGTCAAAGTCTGTTGGCATAATAGACAAAAACGTGCACATTCATTATGTACAGTAGTTATAAACCCAAACTTCAAGAATTCCACTGAATATGGACAATCCTTTTGCTTACTTGGTCTGCTCATTTTGAATATGCAACAGTGCCAGTGCGAGCTCCCTGAAACAGATTAATACAACAGCGTGAGCTCCCTGAAACAGATTAATACAACAGCGCGAGCTCCCTGAAACAGGTTAATACAACAGCGCGAGCTCCCTGAAACAGATTAATACAACAGCGCGAGCTCCCTGAAACAGATTAATCAATATTTATTTTTTCTTAGAATTGAAAAATGTAATAAAAGTAATGATCGAATCAAAGGAAAAATATTGACCCTGAAAAAAAGCACTAGCGCAGTTTCTGACATTTTTTCTCGCAAAGTGCATCAAAGTTGGACGAGCCTCATGCTTTACTTTCTGGGGTACCTATTTTTTTCCTGATTTTTTTTTTGGCGTCGCCCTCAGGCTGGCGCTTGGGGCAGGATCCCCCCTGCCCCCCCCAATCAATATGCTAGTGCACAAAGATACAAATACAGGTCTCACTCACTACTGAAGTGATAAAGTAAAGGGGTATGGGCAGAGATATGATTGTTGAGATAATTTGGAATCCTCATCGCCAATGAGATAATTTGGAATGGATAATAAAACCAGTCAGAAAAATATAATTATAATGTTAACCAAGGATAACAACTGTTTAAAATAAGAGAAACATTGGAAGAGCAAAAACACATTTTATGAAAATAAAAAGAACAAATTGATTTTACTTGGAAGTTACCACAATTGCGTTTTACTGACTGTGTTGCCAACATAACAAGTTTATTTTTCAAACCAACTTTTTAATTATTTCCCCAAAATATTCCTTCGCCCTACTAAAATATTCTTAAGATCCTCGGCCCATGGATTAGGACTTTATTCCCTGGGGCACTGGAGAATGATGGAAGCTTTGGTGGTATTACAAAACTTTGAGGGGATAGACAGGGTAAATGCAAGCAGGCTTTTTCCACTGGTTTAGGGATGACGTGAATGAGAGGACATGAAAAGTAAAATGTTCAAGTGGAACTACGTTGAGAGAAGAGTGGTGAGAGTGGAATGAGCAGTCAGCAGAGGTGGTAGATGTGGGTTTTACTTCAACATTTAAGAGAAGATTAGGTAGGTGCATATTTGGGAAGGGGATGAAAGCTATGGTCCAGGTACTAGGCAGAATAAATAGTTCGGCATGAACTGGGTGGGGGGTTGGGGGGGAAATGGCCTTTTTCTGCGCTGTAGTGATCTCTGGTTCTATGATTACCTTAACTTCAAACTAACCAGTGTTGATACCAGTGGCCAGTCTTTCCTGTGTATTGTTGTATTCAGTATTGAAATCTCGGGGAGTGGTACATGTTTAAGCAGGAGATACTATTTCTTGAGCTTGGATTGGTCTTGGTAGGACATCAAAAGATGATCGCTTTGCTGAACATCTCTGTTCAGTTGCCTGCTACTTGTCCGTTCCATTCCTACTATGCCTTCCGCTTTTGTCCTTCAATGCTGTTGCACTGAAGCCTAATGTAATTAGAAACACCGTGTTATCTTCTATTTTGACACAATGCAATACTAAGTATTTTATTGTTAAATTCAATAATTTCAGATAAACTAGCTTTCTTTGTTGGTCATCAACCTGTAACTGAGTTTTTTCTTCCTCTTGAAATTAATTTTTCCCAGGATTCTTTTATTTCAGATTTTGGTATATTTCTTTTGTCCTTGTCACCCTCTATTTGGATCAACAATGATTATTCTTCACCACTTTCCAGTGACATTTGTCACCTGGATTCCTGTATTCCCCTAAGAGACTTCCTTTGTTTTCCATGTCCTCTCCCCTCCACCCCCACACCTCTGAAATATGATTGTCTTCACTTTTTTTCCTCAGTTTTGATGAAAGATCAAAGTATTAACTATTTTTCTGTCAATTGCAACTGCCTGACCTGCTGGATATCTCCAGCAGTTTAAAAAAAAATTGATACAGTGTTTGTGCATAAACATTTTGATATTGAATGATGTTTCCAATATTCATTGACATTAAAATCAACATCTGTATTCATTTTTTCCCTCTATTTTGGTTGAGCCTAGAAGACTTGTCTAGTTTGATGTTGAAATCGAGATATTGAACACAACTTGGAAGAGAGAGTGATACAAAATTAAGTTTATACGCCCGTGCCTCTTTGTTGGTTTGCCAATTGGTGATTTTCCCGCAATAAAATTTATTCATAAGAAAATACAACAAACGCAAAACTGTACAGTTAGTCCCTGACTTATGACTGCAGTTTGGACTGATGGCTTGGTTGTAACTCGGATTTGGCATAAGTCGGATTCGCCCCACCACGCATGGCTCAACGAGGTCTTAAAGCAATTAAAAAATTTTTTTCCAACAAATGAATCTTTAATGAAGAATGTCAACATATGTACAGTACCTTTAATAAAAGATACTCAATGTATGAACCTAGTAAATAATAAAGCATTGGATTCGGGCATCAGGCTGTCGGGGACCTTGGGCTGAACGGGGATGGTCAGGTTACTCAAAATTAATTTGTTTTAATTTCAATGGTAACTACAACCATTTATTGAAACCCCGATTTAGTGCGACCTGTTTTTTTTTTGTGATGTGATTTTTAACAGGGTTCCACTGTACACAGTACTTTTAATACAAAATGTCTACTTGTACAGTAGTTATAATAAAGATTTAAAAAAAAAAAGAAATTTGGTTGTATGTTTGGCTGGAGAAAATGGGGGTAGAGGACAGAAGGTGTGAGAGGTGGAGAGAAACAATTAGGAAGAGAAGTGTGGAGAAAGAAAAGTTGGAGAAGAAAAAATACAGGAGCAGGTAAAGAAGAGATAGGAACAGTAAGAAAGATGGAGGTGGGGATTATATAAAGTTGGAAAAATTGATGTTCTTGCCATTATGTTCAAGGCTCTCCAAGAGGAATATGATTGTTGTTCCTTAAGTTTACATTTGGCATTAGGCAAAGGATATTGATATAGGAAATGTGTGGGAGGAGTTGAAATGGTTGGCTGCAGGAAGGTCAAGCTAGACCCACAAAGTGTAGGTGTTTGACAAAGCAGTCATCCAATCTGTGTTTGGTATCACTGATGTCATGGAGGCCACACCTGATGCAGTAGGTTAGGTTGGATGATGTGTATGTAAAGCTCTGCCTCAGCTGGAAGATCTATTTGTGACTCTGGATAAAGGTGCATCTTGCATGAGAACCATTCATTCAAACCTTGGTATTTGAGCTGCAGTGTATAGATGACACTTAAGGTCACATTCAGTCTGAGACTGAGCTCCAAGCCATCTCTTTTAATCACTGAAATGTTCCAGAGGATGCATCTTGTATTCTCTATCTCCTAGGCACATTTCTTTTCCCACCTTCTCTCAATAAATGTTCATGTCAAGACAGTGGGTAAACATGAATCACTTCCCTTATCAGTGGATTTCCTTCTTAATAAAATCAGATATCTGTGTATAAAATGCATCATTGCCTTCAATGTGCTTACACAACTGTTCTAAAGGAAGAGCAAGAATGTGTACCTGGCACAACATGGCTTCTGAGACATGGACCACTTGTACCGGACAAATTAATACACTTAATACATATCAGCAATCTAGTCTCTGCCAAATCATACCAATTCACTGGATGAATAAGCAAAGTGATATTGCGTCCTGTGTTGATAACCTCAGTATTATTGTAAATTTTAATTTATTTTTAATTCAGCCTATGAGCACGTGCTGCCCCAAATTCACCAATCGGCTGACAAATCCTGCACATTTTTGTAGGATGGGAGGAAATGAAAGCAGGCAAAAGGAGCCCATGGGATCACCAGTATAACATACAAACTCCTTGCGGCAGCACTGGATTCAAACTGGTGGCACTGGCACTGTAATAGCATTACACTAATTACTATACTAAACATGCTGCCCTCCTGAGGCCATAAATGCACTTGCTTGGTGCCATTGACCAGAGCAGAGACATGATTTGCATGCCTGATTTCAGACTGTTCAAAGTAGATCATGTGTGCTGGGCCATGTCAATGGAAGACATTACAAACTTGAATGTATTTTTTTATTGGGGAGGGAAATTGCAGCAACCTCACCACATTTGAGATATGCTCACCTATCATTGTTCAAAGTGAGGGAGCATTCAGAATGGCATTAAAAACCTTGAGCCTGTGCGTTATGAGCACACAGAAGCTTTTCATGAACAGTGGGAGAAGTGCATCAACTCTCACACACAAATGAGCTCCTTGCCTCCTTGGGGAAATGTGGAAGAGTCTGTGGTTCCCACATCAGCCACCTCTGGATTCACAAATAAAGGGAAAGCATGTCATCCTTGACTCCATGAATGTGTGTTTGTGTGAGCAGTTTTACTGAGTTGCCAATAAAGAAACCGAAAACCTCAGATCTTAGATGATTAATTATTAAGCACAGAAACACTTTATTCCTTGTATTGACGAGAAAAATATCTTGGGATGATGAGCAAAAGGGTTGTATTTTGTTGAACAACTCCTTTAACAAGTGCAAAGTTTTTTTTCAGGGTACTGTTTATCTTCAGGGCAGCATTAATGATGATAGCTATTTTGTTAGGGTTCAATGCAAGAATCTTTCTTTTTATTTACATCACAGTAGAAGCCAATGTCGGCCATTTAAATATGTGCCACTGAATCAACCTACAACCCCATAAGCTTTGGATGGTATGTGGAAACCAGACCACCTGGGGAAAACCTATGCAGAAATGGGAGAACATACAAATTCCTTCCAGACAATGCCAGATTTGATCCTGAATCACTGGCGCTGTAATGGCATTGCTCAGCTTTTTAAATGTTACACCCACTTCGCATCATGTTGAATAAACTGCATTGAAGCAGACAATTGAATTTGATTGGCCAATATTTTTTGTGTGTCACTTGACTTTCTCAGTCCCGTTCATTCTCAGTTCTCTTCATTTGGGCCTGTTAAACTTCAGTCCTTTTACTATGCATATTATCTAATTTCCATGTGTATAGATCTTTATAAGTTGTTGCAATTACTCCTGTGTCAAACCAGAAGTTCAAGATTAAATGGTAACTAGCATTGTTAATTTGCCAGATAATTAAATAATAAAACTTAAGATTATGCATTCCAATTGGGAGAACTACAAAGATTGTTGTTCAGAATATGAAATTTTGTTGTCTTAGAGTTCATTATAGTTTATGAATGATCTAAAGTGAAGAGGTATTGTTAAATATGGACTAATGTATCATTCATGATACAGTTGGTTAAATCAGCAAATGTTTGATTGTAGAGTAGAAATTGCTTGATGATATTTGGCAATAAAGTACCAAAAGGCTAGATGAAAATTCGGCAGAAATTGCAAAGAAAAATATTGTTGAATTATTGGAATTGATGCAAATTGCCCAAAATCTTAATTGTTCTTCCTTCAGGAAATTCTCTAGACCGGTTAATTGAATGGCTATCCTCAACAAATTACCAGAGGCAATAAGGATGACATGACTGAACACCTTAGAAATTTGCAACAGAACGGTAAAAGCTAGTGTGGATTTCTGTGGAGGTAGGTCAAGTTTCATTTTGTTAGCCAAATTTGATTTGTTTATGGCTAGAGAAATTTATGAGAACTTTCACAGAATATTTACTAAAATAATGCTCAGATGAACTAAAATTGAAGCTTCTGGAATCAAATCAAATTATTTTCCCAGGTTGAGACATTTTTCTGAGATATTGGTCAGAACATTTGCTGTTATAAAGCAGATATTCGTTGGTACTTTGTGATGTGCAGCATTCCATTAGCTGCTAGAAATACACTCAGTAGGATAAGCTGGTATAAGAGAGTTAGTTCTTGACCTTTTCATCAAGACAAGGATCTTTGCTGGGATGTTAACTAGTCAGTATTTTTAAACAACGTAGCATGGGAGGGAACTACGAATAAGTTTATCACAGATGTCTTCTTTGGCTTGGCTTCACGGACGAAGATTTATGGAGGGGGTAAATGTCCACGTCAGCTGCAGGCTCGTTTGTGGCTGACAAGTCCGATGCGGGACAGGCAGACACGGTTGCAGGGGAAAATTGGTTGGTTGGGGTTGGGTGTTGGGTTTTTCCTCCTTTGTCTTTTGTCAGTGAGGTGGGCTCTGCGGTCTTCTTCAAAGGAGGTTGCTGCCCGCTGAACTGTGAGGCGCCAAGATGCACGGTTTGAGGCGATATCAGCCCACTGGTGGTGGTCAATGTGGCAGACACCAAGAGATTTCTTTAGGCAGTCCTTGTACCTCTTCTTTGGTGCACCTCTGTCACGGTGGCCAGTGTAGAGCTCGCCATATAACACAATCTTGGGAAGGCGATGGTCCTCCATTCTGGAGACGTGACCCACCCAGCGCAGCTGGATCTTCACCAGCGTGGACTCGATGCTGTCGGCCTCTGCCGTCTCGAGTACTTCGACGTTAGGGATGAAGGCACTCCAATGAATGTTGAGGATGGAGCAGAGACAACGCTGGTGGAAGCGTTCGAGGAGCCGTAGGTGATGCCGGTAGAGGACCCATGATTCGGAGCCGAACAGGAGTGTGGGTATGACAACGGCTCTGTATACGCTAATCTTTGTGAGGTTTTTCAGTTGGTTGTTTTTCCAGACTCTTTTGTGTAGTCTTCCAAAGGCGCTATTTGCCTTGGCGAGTCTGTTGTCTATCTCGTTGTCGATCCTTGCATCTGATGAAATGGTGCAGCCGAGATAGGTAAACTGGTTGACCGTTTTGAGTTTTGTGTGCCCGATGGAGATGTGGGGGGGGCTGGTAGTCATGGTGGGGAGCTGGCTGATGGAGGACCTCAGTTTATTAGAAATGTACATGGATGGATTAACATTCCAAATGAACATTAAATTTACTGAAATGACAGTTTGGAGCCTGAGTTCAGATCCCACTATGGCAATTAGGAATTTAAATCATTTAAGTAAGTGCTGGAATAAAAAGCGATCATCAGTAATGGTGACTGTTATTGCTGCTGGAAAAAGAACACCAGTTCATGAAGTTTTTTTTCTAAGAATACAGTCTAGTGGCCTGAGCTGATGTTCTCTGTGTCTCTAATCCTGCACAGTGATTTGCCATGATGTTTCTATAAGCATTTAAATAGTAATTAGATGTGCCAAAGGAATTGATTCTAAGGTGGATAGTGCACCTTCATTTTTAAATGGTGAAAAGTTGAAACTGAAAGTTCAAAGGACTTGCAAGTCCATATACATTCATTATTAAATATTGAGGAGAGGTACCAAAATTAATCTGATAATCAATGGAATTCTGGTCCTTTTTTACCCAGGACTAGTTAATGCTTTAGTTATTAAAAGGAGTGATTAAACAACTCTTTGTACATAAACTATGTGCAAAGTATGAAGTTCTGTCTACTTTCAGAATGAATAGAGACTTTTAAAAAGCCACTTTGTTCTGGGATATTTGCAGCATTTTTATACTATGCCTGCTGTCTAAAAAACACTGACACTGAGTGAGTCTGGTTGAGGGTATAAGTATACAAAATTATAATACAAGTAGGGTTTTTTCACTGGAGTTATGTGAGATAAAAATTAGAGGACATGGGTTAAGATTGAAGGGGGAAAAATGTAAAGGGAACATTAGGGGGAACCTTCAAACAGAGAATAGTGAAAGTATGGAATGAGCTGCCAGCTGAGCTGGTAAATATTGACACCAGTATGTAAGAAACATTTGGACATGAGGGTATGGAGGGATATGTACTGAGTGCAGGTCTGTGGGTCTAGGCAGAATAATAGTTTGGCACAGATTAGAGGGCCAAAAGGCCTGTTTCTGTCCTGTAGTAGTGTTTGGTTTTGTAGTTTCATAAGTAGATGCTGAGTACAAAAGTAGTCATGTTGTGTTGAACCTTTTTATGTAATGTCAGATGTGGCAAAGTTTGAGAATTGAAGTGTGGTGACTCGACTTGCAGAGTATTAAAATAGATAAGATATGAAACTCTTTGGCTCACCAATTTCACACTGATTGCCAAACTCCCACTTGAATTAATTCCATTTACGGTCATTTTAAGTTTATTATCACATGTACCAAGATAGTTATAGAGGTTGTTTTGAGCAGACCATTGGACATCTTATACATCATACAACAATTAAGGCATAGAGTTCAGTTGGTGTAGATGAAAGGCAACATAATTTTAATATTTTGTGCTTCATTCATTTGAGTTTGGCAGTAGGAAAGAAATTGTTCATGAAGCTGGTGCTATGTTATCTTGTACATGAATTTCCTTCTGATGGGAGTGTGGCTGGGATGGGATGAACCCTTTAATATGTTGGATGTTTTTCCAAGGCACCAGGAGTTGTAAATTGAGTCGTAGATGGGGAGAGCTGGGGAAGGGTGAGAAATGTGCAATGGCCTGAGCCACATGGTCACAGCCCTCTGCAATTTTATGCCATTTTGGGTGAAGGATTTCCCATACTGTACAATGATGCACCCTGATTGGTTGCTTTCATCAGTGTCCTTGTCGAAATTAAGTGACCTGATAAATTTCGTTGGGTTCCTGAGGAAGAGAGGTTAGAATTTTTGAATTTTTTTCCAAAATTTTTTCTCTCACATTTTGATCAACTCTCCCCAGATTTTTCTACATTCTGGGGGAATGTACTGTGGCCAGTTTATCTTTGTGAACATGTTTCAGTCATAGGAGGAAACTGGAGTAAATGTGCTGTCACCTAAAATGTGCAAACTCCACACAATCAGTATCCAAGGATAGGATTGAACCTGCATTACTGCAGCTCAAAAGCAGCATATTTACGAGCTTCACATATCTCCTAAGTTAGATGTTATGGTCCTAGAGAGGTTGCAGAAAATATATGGTAAAATAGTTTCAAGAGGAATTTCAAAGAAGCAAAGGTTATGGAGAAGAGATTTGCCATGGGTATCCAAGGTTATGATGAGCTTAGGTCAGGTAAAGATGACAAATAATGCAGATCCAAATGTGAAAAAGTATTAGTTTATACAAAGTACAGGATCAAAATTTTACTGCTTCCAAGGGTGGTGAAAGCCTTAAAGAATTGTATAGATATTTGAGAGAAAACTTGAGGCTGTAGGGAAGAAGAATGCCATGAGATTGCTCTTCTGGAAGCTAGCACAAATGGCATTTTCCACTGCTGTAACCACTCTGTGGCTCTATTTATTGCAATGCTTGAATGGTATCCTTTATTGGATAAACAGAAATTTCTCCCAAAATAATGGGAAGCCTGCAGCAAATGCATTTGGCCTCTATTGCAAAATCCTTTCTGTAACACTGACTCCATCCCTCTTCCTGGCAGTCAAATCTGAACCAGATAATTTGTGACACTGGCATTATACTTGAACTTCTGACCCCAGAGTTACGACCAGAGCTGATTATTTTCTGTTCATTTTTCACCAAGTGCAAAACTTTAAAAAAAAAGAGATAGGAAGAACATGTGAGGGGCAAGAGTAAGGACCATAATAGGCTAGGGATATGGGGGGGGGGTTGGTCTGGTCAGGAAAATGGAGGCCTATGTCAGGTATAGGCAATTTGCATCAAATAGAAATACATTCAAGTTTGAAATTGGAAGAGCTAAAAGGGGGTATGAGTTATCTCTGACAGAATCAGATAAAGGGAATCCTTTATATTAAGAGCAACAAGGTAACTGGAGAGAGACTGAGTCCTCTTCAGGATCAATGTATAGTAAGTTTACATTTATTGTCATATGTGCTGAGATGCAATGAAAAAGTTTGTTCTGTGTGCTCTCAGCAAGTTTATCTTAAGGAATAGCAGAATAAAGCACAATAGAGAACAGTGAGAGATTTAGTTCAAAAAGAGTAAGAGCTTCATTATTTTACTCATGTGTGGTTTGTTCAGTAGTCTTGTAATAGCTGGAAAGAAACTTTCCCTGAACCTGATTGTGCATGCTTTCATGCAAACCACCTTCCTGATGGGAGGAGCGAAAAGAGAGTGAGTCCTTTGATATGTAGGCTATTTTTTCAAGGAATTGGGGTGGGGGTGGGGGTGGCTGGTGTAGATGGAGTCAGTGGAGGAAAAGGATATTTGTTTGATGGTCTGACCTGCATTCACATTTCTCTTCAGTTTCTTGTGATCTTGGATGGAGCAGTTCCCATTCCACGTAGGATGTTCTCTGGTGCTTCTATAGAAATTGTTGGAGGGGATTGATGCTGGATACATGCAATTTTTTTGGGAGGAAGTAGTTGTTAATGCACCTTCTAAACTTGATCCAGCTCAGATTGTGGGAGAAAAATATTGCGGTCATGTTGGAGAAACTCAGCAGGTCACGCAGCATCCATGCAAAGTCAAAGATAACCAGCTTGTTGGGCCTGAGTTCTCAGTCAGGAATAATAAAAAAGGAGGGAAAGGAAGGGGAAGCGAGAGGAGCACAGGCTAATAGGTAAGAGATAATAAGTAGATACAGGTGGGAATGTTGAAGAGAAAGAAGCTGGTAAGAGGATAAAGGGCTAAAAAGGGGATCTCTGACAGGAGAAAGAAGGGAGGGAGGAGAATTCTGAGTTAGAGGAAAGGGGACAGAGGGCTCAGGAAAGAGTGAGACTGGGACAGAGAATTGGCTATGAGGCAGAAATGAGAATAAATGGAGCTTCATTTTATTAATTGGCTATGACAAATGCAGGAATCAGTGCCGGGGACTTTGCTACTTGCAGCTTATCAATGCTTTATTTGGCTGAGAGATCACATACAATATTTCAAAATTTGATGATACAAAACTAGGTGAGATTGTGAGTAGGGAGGAGGATGCAAGGAAGCTTCGTGTTGACATAGATGAGGCAAATGGAATATAATGTAGAAAAATGTGATGACATTCAGTGGGTATAAAAGTATTTTTAAATGGTGACTGATTAAGAAATGAGATTCCGTGCAAGTCGAAACCTTGGATGCAGCTGCAACACATAGTTATTAATATAAATGATTTGTTGCCTTTATAATTTGGACACATGGGTGTTTGTGATTTGGGCAGCGGAGGGTTGTGGGCGAGAAGGGTCTGTTACCGTGCTGCATCTCTTTATATAACTCATGCGAGAATTTAAATGCTGAAGTGGAGTTGTCTTTTAGTGATCCATAGGGTGCTATTGAGACCATTCACAGAATTTAGCTGCGGTATTGTTCTCCATGCAGAAATAAAAAAGAATACATTTACCATTCCCTGCAACAGTGATCTTCCAGACTGCTTCAAGAGGTGTTGGTTTAGTCCTACAAAGATAGGGTATGAGGCTTGAATTTTCTTGCTTAGAAAAATGAGGGAAGAGCTCTAAATTTTGCAAATTTCAATAATTCAAGTTTTTTGAGGTAGCTGTTTGCCAAGAATTTTGTGGTTTGTGCCCTGTTTGGTAATGTGTGGTTGTGGTTTACTACATGACAAGACACCCTCTTGAATGAAATTCTCATCGAGGATTTCACAAATGTATACAGCTTGTTGTATGTAGTGGACACACTGTACATATAAAATAAATGTTAACACTGATTTATATACATGCTTGCAGGATCCTGAAATACTCTTATTCTGTCATCCTTGAACTTGGCTCCATTTTAAGATTGGCAGTGGAGTGCTTTTGATTGCATTCTCCACCAATTTTAAGAAAATACAGTCAAATAAAAACAACTAGAGATAGTTAATTTTTTATAATGCTTGATTTGCATCAGACCTTTCCTACCATTCTGTCATATGATCTTTCTCTTTGGTAGAAGGTTGAGATTTTTGGAAGGGATTAAGGAAGCACTGCGCTGACCATTTTCGATACTCCTGACAATCTTACTCGCAAATGTAAGATTGCTGGAGAAGAAAATAGATTATCTGAGGCTGCATCTGAATCAAAGAGAACTGCAGGTCTGCTGTGCTCTCATGATTACAGAAACATGGCTCCAGGACTCTTTTCCAGACTCAGCGATCCAGCTTAATAGTTTTGTTTCCTCAGGGCAGACACAGACGCTGCTGCTTCTGGCAAGACCCAAGGAGGGGGACTGCATTTACATCAGTGAGAACTGGTGCACAAATGTCTTTGTGGTAAGGACCTTCTGCTTTGCAGAGATAAAATACCTGTTGGTGAAGGAGCTTTACAGTGCCATCTGTGAAGCCCATACATCCCATCCTGACAGTGCCATATGCCATAGTAGCTGGTGACTTCAACCATGCCAACCTGAAAACCGTCTTGCCTCTGTTTCAACAGCACGTTAACTTCTCCACCAAAGGATAGAACACCCTGGATCAGGTATACAACAACTTTCCTAGTATGTACAAGACTGTCCCTCACCCCAATCTTGGATACTCTGATCATGTGTCTGTCCTGCTAAGCCCGATATACAGACGTTTGGCAAAATGAACAAATCCAATTCGCAGGGAAATCAGGATGCATGTGGGGCTGGGGCATCGCTACAAGATTGCTTTGAAACCATGGGCTGGAGTTATTCCATGAAAATGGCCACTTGCAATGGTCATGTAAACATTGATGAATATACAAGTTCAAAGACTGGCTACATCCGCAAGTGCATTGAGGGTGTCATTGAGATCAAATGCTTCACAATCATGGCTAACCAGAAACCATAGTTGATTGCAGAGGTCAGGGCACTTCTAAGAGCTTGTGATGCTACTCTCAGGACAGGAGACAAGATGGAACTAAGATCAGCCAGGGCTGAACTTTCCTGTGCAATCTGGAAGGTGCAGCATGGGGACACACAGAAAATCCATTGACAGCTGTGTGATGCCAGTAATGTGAGGCCCATGTGGCAAGGGATCAAGACCATAAAAGAGCACAAGACAACCTTGCGAATCAAAGACAAAGATGCCTCTCTTCTGGACAGACAACATCTATGCACGGTTCAATGAGGAAAAGCAGGCTGATTCTGAAGAAAGCTCCCTGGATAGCTGAGGTGAAGAGACACCTACTCTAGGTGAACCCACACATGGCAGTAGGTCCAGACAACATACCTAATCAGGTACTGAAGGACTGTGCAGACGAACTGATGGAGATCTTTACAGACAGCTTCAATATGCCACTGCAGCAGTCTGTTGTCCCCACAGGTTCCAGGACAGCCACCGTCAACCCAGAGCTAAAAATGGCATGGCTTGATGACTACTGCCCCATGGCACTGACCTCTACCATTATGAAATGTTTACAAAATCTAGTGATTGAACACCTCCCAGAGACACTGGACCCCTTTCAATTTGCCTATGGACAAAAACATTCCACTGATGAAGTTACAGCCTTGTCCCTCCATTCTGTACTGGTGCATCTGGGGAATGACACCTTGTACGCCATGCTGCTGTTCATCAATTTCAGCTTGGCATTTAATACGATCATTTCCCAGAAGCTGGTGAAGAATATGTCCTTGTTGGGACTCAACACCCCTCTCTGTAACTTCAGATTCTGGACCCTAAGGGAAAGACCACAGCCTATAGAGGTCAACAGCAGAACATTGAGCACCATCATGTTAAGCACTGGAACATCTCAAGGCTGTGTGCTCTGCCCGTTCCTGTTTGCGTGACTGATCCATGACTGTAATGCCTGATCCAGCTCAAACAGAGTCACCCAGTTTGCAGGTGACAGACAATAGTTGGCCTCATCTGAAGCAATGATGATTTGCACTACAGAGATGAAAAATCTCATAATATGGTACGAGATTAACAACCAGAGTCTCAACATTGACAAGACAAAGGAGATGAACATGGACTTTAGGAGGACAAGGAATGACCACCCTTCTCTACACATTAATAACTTGGTAGTGTAGAGAGCACTTTACAAGTGACCTTTCCTGGACATGCATCTCTTCACTTGTCAGGAAGGCGCAACAGCTACTGCACTTGCTGAGAAGATGGAGTTAGAGGAGTTAGACAAGGCTACCAGCCACCATCCTGTTAACTTTCTACATGAGTTCTATCGAGCTCGTCCTGGCTGGCTGCATTACAATAGTTGCTGAAGATCATTGCTGTAGATCAAGCATATATATTGCTTGTCTGTGTGTTACGTCTGATTGAGGGTGATTGCATGTTTTAGCACCAAGGATCAGAGAACACTGTTTTATTGGGTTGTGCTTGTACAATCAGATGATAATAAACTTGATTTTGAGCTTGTACTATTGTGACTAAAATGAACCTGTAACTCTGGGATGGATATAATAGCATTGTTGAGAGTGGTTGGGGGACGGTTGGTGGGGCTCAAGAAAGCTGGGAGTTTACGCAGGGAGGTGGATACTTCGGAAGTTTATCTGCATGCATGCTTTCTTGAGTCCATATTTTAAAATTGCAAGGCTTGAGGCAGAAGTTCTCTCATGTAATTACTGATGTGTTATCACTTTGATATGCAATAGTATTTAAACTTTTTTGTATTTACTTTTTGATCAATGATTGTTAATTGACCAACTCCTAACTCTGTCATTAAGGTGTAAATTGATTTTGTGTGCAGTTGATGGTCCATTTATGGAACATGCCTAATTCTTGCCTGCCATCGATTTTTTTTTTGTGTGCAGGTAGCATAAAAGGGTACCACTAAGGCCCCCTTGTTTAGACCAATGAACCCCAAAATTAACATAATTTTTCATTGAAACATTTATAAAGCATCAGAATGCCTGAATAAACTAATTAAAATCTTAAATATATGAACAACCCAGAACCATGCAGGGAAACCAGCTTCATGATAATTGGCTTGGAAACTAGATGCATTTTTGCAAAAATTTGGTTAAATTTGTCAGAAAACATTTGATGGAGCGTGGGACCAACTTGCAAAACCACTGATAAGTAAATTATTGAAAAAAAAATGAGTGGAAGTTGAAATTTGAGGTCTTTATTTCTCATTGGATTAACAACATTTCCATTTGAATATGCAAGGGAAACTTATTAAAAATTTGACCTCTAGGCTTATTAAGATTGAACAGCAAATGCACAGCAATTTATTTATGCAATTTATTTGTTCCCTGGAGTGAAAATGAATCATTTTTCGGTGGGGGTGGAGGGGGAAAGATGCACAATAGAGACTGGTATTCCGGCATAGATCGAACGGAGTCACAAAACTTGTCCTTTTGGCCCACCATGTTTATAACGATCATGTACTTCTTTTCCCAAGCTGTTGTATTCTCTCACTCCCTTAAATGCTAGGCATAATTTATAGTGGCATATTACCTGACCACCCTGCATATCCTTTGTATGTGGGAGCAAGTGACTGTAAACTAAATAGAAAAAATTGTCACTGGGAGAACATGCAAACTTCAGGCAGCAATCAGCATTCTTGGAGTTTTGGGATGCGGTTCCACTCGCTGAGCTGCTATGCTACTCTTTCAGTGGACGGTTTTTATGCTAGTTTTAAAAGATTACACTTGCAATTTGAATATTAGCACAGTATGTCTGCATAATTTGATTAAATTGAGAGAACTGGGGAAATTGAGAAAATTTGCTGTGCTAGGATTTACAACATTGAGATCAGATCTGTGCTTGGTGAGAGATTGCACCAAAAAAAAGCTTAATATGATCAACATTTGACAAAATAACATTCCAGGAAATAGAGAAGTCTGGATTCTTGAAGATTTCTCTTCAAATGAAGTGAATTGGCTTTTCTGGAATGAGGTTGAGAACATGTTGAGTGGTGATGCAATGAGCAACAAAAACAGTATTTAGGAGGCATGCTAGGTACAGGTTTACATTTATGATCATTGCTGGATTCAAAATTGGAATCCATGTGAAATGACACTGGTGCATGGAAGAAAGACACCCAATGGAAGTGAATGGGTGGGGGTGAAGGGCAGCAAAAACATTGAAGGAGATGAAATGGCAATGAATTAAAATATATACCAAAATAATTGTCAAAAATCTGAAGGCAGAAAATGTTATGAACTCTGGTTAAACACCACTCATAAAGCGACAAAATGTATTTTTCTACCTTTATTATTTACAAAATATGGAAGACTACAATTATCAAATAAGTAAACCCTTCCTTGATAGTTTTGCCAAGAGTTATGTTTTAAAGAATTGCCATTAATGTGAATCTCGCAACAAGAAAAGTTTTGCTATGGAGAGGGACATGTCTTGCTGGGTTTGCTGTGGAGAAGGACTTGTCTCGTGACATAATAAGCCCTACCACTATCTACTACAAGTCAGAATCACAATGGCATTCTCTCTACTTCCCTGGTTGAGTAACTTGGCACGATGCAGGAGAGAGCAGCCAACATGATTTGGTATGAATCCTGCCATCTTAAATATTCCTTCCCTGTTTTGTAGCAGTTCTGATAAATGTGCAAAAGAGAGTCCCCTCAGAGTCACTGTGTGTCCATGGATTCACCTCCAGTGTTCCTGCAGACCCTGTAACCATGTGGAGTCCAGTCCAAACCATCAGCAGCCAAAGTTCCAGAACTGAACCTCTGCTCCTTGCATCCCAGTTTCTATACCTGGTACCCTTTCGGCCAGTCTGCATCCCAGTGTGAATCCCTTGACAGTAGTCACCAGCAGGCCACAGTCTGCATGGGTTCCTCACCTTAAGTCGCCCACAGCCTGCTGCCTGTGTGTACTTCAGCCTCAGAGCCCCTCATTGGTCCAGTTCAGTGGTCACTGTGTTACTGTCCTGTGGGACATCTCCTTTGGGCTCCTTTGCTTCTCCTCAAACTGTGTGGGTTGGAGGGTGGGGGAGAGTGGTGGTCTCCTTGTTTTCTGGTACCCTCTGCTTCCCTGGACCCCTCGTGGCTGCTGTCAATCATAGGTACCACCATCTTGGGCGCAGACCCCATGGTTGAGGTATTTTTTAAATAAAACCACTGTCAGCTCTATTTACAGGCCGTTTATAGCCTGTACAGAGATGACACCTGTTGGACAGGACGGTTGTATCCCGCAGGAGGGCTGTGACTCCACTCTTTCCTGGACCTGTAGCTATGCTGCTGTTACAGCTGCTCCAGCAGCGCCTCCATTTTTTTTCTAGGACCAGTATAAGTAATGTCAAACACATTTATTGCTTTGCAAAGCCTGGGTGCATCATTGCAGCAAGAGGCACTGCAAAGAAGCTAGTCCTGCCTCAAGGGGCGTATCTTCTTGCCTCCAAGATACAGCGATATTTGTACCTACTGAGTACATGACAGACACTTTATTTTTCAGTTCTTACAGTTGCATTGTTGTAACACAATTTCTGCTATAACAAGATATTTCACTGTAATTAACCCAACACAAAATACTTTTTGTCTTTAATCAATCAATTAGTAACTTTCACCCGGCATACTGGCATGACCTCCGAGCATTTGCTGATGCCTTTATAAAATGTATTCGACTATTGAATGTGGATTATAAATATTGATATTTTTGGCATGCTGATTGTTGACTTCCATGTATCTTGAGAGTGTGAGAAAATTGGCTTGCTATATTGCAATGCATGTGCATTTGTTTAATGTTACTAATCTAATCCTTGAAGAGTGAAGAGAATATGAACCAAAAATACTTTGCATTTTTTAAAATGCCTTGAACTTGGAGCACACCAAAGCACTTCACTGTCAGCTAATTATATTTGAAAGTGAATAGTTTGGGAAATGACCACAGCAGTTGATGAATTGCAGCCTGGTATTAACCATACTGTAAAGTTGAATGTTATTGGTTAATTAATAAATATTTGCAAGGACATCATAATTAATATCTTTGGTCTCCCTTCAAGCATGTGGAATTCAGTCTGTTTGTTTGTTGCAAGCAATGGTGTTTGAGTAGAGGTCACTAGGATTTGGTAGATAAGATAATTAGAAATACATGAATGGGGTAGCTGACATGATCGACAGTAAGATATGGGGAACCTATAAACAATGATAAGAATAAGAAAGCACATAGCAAATGGAAAATATTTTGGTTTTTGCTAGGGTGGAAAGGACTCAATAGTTACTAGGTTACAGGAAAATGGAAATGGATGAATTGTGGGATCTCTAAGGGACTATGTCTTGGGGCCAAGGAAACCAGAGAGACTTAAGGAGCAGAGGTAGAGAGCCAAAGAAGGTGGAAGGAAGGTGGGAATTACATAGGAGAGGGATGGGATGGGGTGGGGTGGGGAAGATGTCTGAGCATTATTGCATGTTTGGCCAAAGAGTGTCCATCCTCTAGTTGATATGGTCTACATTGCCATTGGACCAAGATGCTTGCCTCCAAGTCTCTTTGGCTGGTGGAATTGTATGTAATATGTTAAAGGCACTTGGACACAGCATCTTCCAGTTCTTAAAACTGGAGTATTCATCTCATTCTTAGTTTTGAGGGGCAGCCTAAGAAGAAAAAAAAACATTTGAGTCTGGAACCTATTTAGGTCAATATGAAGGAGATGCTGGAACCTTTGTATGCATTTCAGTCTGTGCGTGACATTCTGAACTTTGGATCATGTTATTTGATTGTCTCTTATTTATATCAAATGCAGGTTTGGTCAGATTCTTGAATCTTCTGGAGGAAAGGCATCCCTCCTCTTTCCCCCTCCATAGGTTTAATTTGACTTGGTCATTGCCAGCGTGACAACAGCATTTACCCCAGCCTCTGTGCTTTCACAACTACTTTCATATATCTGAGTTCACAGTCATGGAGAAATTTGGCCAGTGCTTATGTTACCAAAACTACCCCTTCTCACATACTCATTCCTCCCTCCCTGGCAGCTTTGGGAACACAAGGATTTGTGCTCGTAAGCAGTCACCATTTTAAAACAAATGTTTGAGCAAGTTGTCATTGTTAATTCTGAATTAATAAAGTTGTTTCTTAAAATGATCCACAGGGTAGCTATGATTGTATGAATGTTCATTATTCAAAATCTTTTTTGTATATTCAGAATATACATGTATTCTCTGATCAGCTGTTATTCATTTTCCGGTTCTTGTCTTGGCATACAAGCTTCAATTCAAATCTTTTATGAACTTGTTGCTAACTAGCCCAAAATGTAATTGCAAATGTAAGTATTGAATATTTGAAAAATACCTGGCAACTTGTTGCTTGATGCAGAGGACAAACAGTCCTCAAAAATGGTAATCATGTGTGAATGTGGATTTGGGCAGCTTGCCTATGTTTAGGTCTGATGTACTGATAAGCACAACTATTAACAATATGGACAGTAAGTGGTGAAAAATTGCCCTAAAATAAGCCAATTGCCCTAAAATAAGCCAAGGTTATAACCACAAGATGCTCCCTCTTTTTGAAATGGGATGAGATAGATTTTCTTGAATTGCCTACAAATGTTGATCAAATATAATAAATGAAAGCTCAGCATGGGCATTTACTATACCGTATTGTATTTTTCTTTGGTAAAAATCACAGTGGGGCTATTAGCATTCATCATTTTGAAGGAGTATTGTGACTGTATGAAAATATGTTTTTGGGAGATAAATTGGGGAATGTTTGTTAGTGCAGGTCACATACAAACACTTTAAAATAGATCTTATTTAAAATACTGGAGCTCTGCTAAATGCTAGACATGTCAGGGCCCCAGAGCCTTGACAAAAGCTTTGGAGAGTGCTTAAGAGACTTCACTAATGGATTGTTGTTTACAAAAAGGCAACAGATAAAAGAACTTGTCAGAGCTGCATAGTGTCTGGAGGGGGACTTGCTGTTCTAAGAGGGTCATGTTGTTTTGCAAGCAGAAAGAGTCAAACAGGTGTGCGTGTGTGTGAGAGAGAGAGAGAGATCAGTTCTACCGTTTTACAGTCAGCAGCAGTAACTGAAACTGGAAAAGGACAAGCTGGCAAGCTTGTGGAAAACCCCATTTGAAAGACTGGTTGTGTGTGCTTAGTTCAGCCTGGTCAAAGCCCTTGTCGTTAATGAAAGATGAGATAACTGGCTGTCTAATGTTTCACTTGTATAAGTGAAACAAAAGGGAACTCTGGTGACCTGAAAGAAAGTGGTTATCATCTGGAGAACCCTGAGGGGGCAAGTTTCTTCAGGAAGACACTGAAGTGGCTGATTAAAGGAATTAGTTGTGGGTGTCAGCATACAACAAATCTCTCTGAAAACAGACAAAAACCTTCCTGAGCAGTAACCATTTACCTTTCAAGCACCAAAGCCTGATGAACTTTATAAATGTTAAATTCCGTGCACAGTATAAGAATTGCCTGCAATCAGTGAACTTTGAGGAATGAGAAGTGAGATTGGACTGTGAATCAAAGAACTTTTCTGAACTGACTCACACATGGCATACATATGTGCTTAGAATTAGAAGGGGGTTAAGTTAGGTTAGGTAAGTCAATAGTGATAAGTTAAAGTGTGATTCTGTTTTCATGTTTAAAGATAAAAGCAACTTTTGTTTAAGTAACCATTTGTCTTGGTGAATATCTATTGCTGCTGGGTTTTGTTGTCCTCTGGGCTCATCATATTTTATATGACAGCAGCTTTTGGCATCTGTTTCTAACATTAGATGTAAAAATTTGTAGATTTCTAATTGAGCTCACATGGCTGCTAAAGAAACTTTGTAACATTATTAATAGATGAAGATGTTACACATTCATGGTGGATATTTTGTGCTGAAATAATTTTAACATTTGAATAAGAATAATTTTTGTATTTCAGTTTGAATTTTCTGTCAAACACCTCTTGGTGCTACCAATTTGCATGTGTTGTCTCATTAGCCCCTTTCACACTTGTGTCCCACTAAATTGGCTGTTTAGTATACATTTGACCACTTCTAAAGGGGTCACTGAAAGGTTTCACACTTGCAAGGAGCAATCCCTGGGGGTTCAGACTGTTCTACTTTCTACCAGTGACATCATGATGCATTGAGTGATGGTGGACCTGGCCTAAGTCCTGATCAATATATTATGATCTTGTATTTGAACAAAATTAAACATGCCTAATTATTACATAATTAAGCTTTACGTCCAGCACAGTTTGAGCCCTTTAGCCCTGTTGTGGTGCTGATCTATATAAACCTTTATAAAGGATCGTGGGAAAGGGCTAGCAATAAATAGCAATAGTGAACTATTTTTAAATGGGTGGGAAATTTGGTAGTGCTATAACGCTCAATTTATATTCCGTGGAAAAGTTGGTAGTGCTATAGTGCACAATTTATGTGGCATGGGAAAGTTGGTAGCGCTGTTGCATACAATTTATAAATAATATGGGGAAAAAGCAATGGTGGACTTGCCCTCCCAGAATTCCATATGCTAAAGAAAGGGCTGTATGCCCGGAGCATTCATGGAAGGGTTTCTCTGCCACACGGCATTCTGAGAAGTCAGGTCTGCCATTGCTTTTTCCCCACTATAAATAGTGCGCTATAGCGCTACCAATTTCCCCACGCTGTTTAAAATTGTCTGCTATTGCTATTTGTCGTCTCTCTTGCTCTCTTTCTGTGCAACTTTCCCATGGCAAAGTTCATACCTTCATTTTAATCTTCCTTCACGTTCCTCTTTCAACGCAAAAAAAACTAGGGTCATTTCAATCCCACAATACAATTACCCGTTTCATACTTGCCTGATTACAATGCCGGCATCTGCAGACACCAGGGATTGTACTAGGGGTTGAGGCCATCTATTTCATGCTGGCGTTGAGCTGATTTTACTTTCACACTAGGCACCTTAAAGGCCGATTGGCGGTTAATTCCTGGGATCAAATGTAAGTGTGAAAGGGGCTATTGTTTCAGATCTTTTTTTAGAGATCAAGAAAGAGGTGATGTTGGTCTTCTGAGAAGCATTAAGATGCTCAAATCCCCTGAGCCTTACGTGATTACATCCCCTCTTATTGAAAGAGGCAAGTGAAAAGATTGGTAGTGCCTTAACAAAGTTCTTTGGGACCTCTAATGAGGATAGTGTACTGGAGTATGGCTGATGTTGTATCTTTTCCAAGGGCTGGGGGTGGTGGTGGTGGTGGTGGGTGGGGAGATAATCCAGGAGATGATAAGCCAGTAAGCCTCATATTAGTGTTAGGAAATCTATTGGAAAAGATGGATAGGATTTAGGCACATTTGGTACACAGTGGTCAGATTATGAACATTCAACATGGCTTTGTGAGATGCAGATCAATCTTACCAATTTATTATGATTTTGAAGGGGTGACAAAGATGGATGAAGACTGTAGGGATATTGTTAAACACCTTACTAATTCCATGTAAACAAAGTCTCTCATGGCTGATTCAGAAAGTGCAGATGCATGGGTTGGTAGTTTGGATAGTAGTAGTAGATGACTTATTTGGGCTGAAGGCCTGTAACATGGAGTTTTGCAGGAGTCTGAGTTGTGATCCCTGTTGTTGTGAGATTGATCACAAGCTGCAAAGATTGATGTAGTTGTGGGCCATGTAGAGGGCCATGAGCAGGCTATAGATCACATCGATATTGGCAGAGAACTGACAGATGTAGTTTAATCCTGACAAATGCAAGGCATTGTCCTTTGAGAGGTCAAATAATAGGAGGATGTATGCAGTTAATGGTAAGGGTCTTAAAGTATTCATGTACAGAGGAATCTGGAAGTCCAGGTCCATAGGTCAATGAAAGAGGCTAAACAAGTAGATAAAGTGGTAAGTAAGACATTTGACATGCTTGGCATCATTAAGTGGGGGTGGGGGTGGAAATGTGTATTAAATCAAGGAGGAGGATATGTTGTAGATTGTGGCAGTCCACCACCCCAGAGATTGAGCTGGCACATCGTGCGGTAGTAAACAGTGCATAACACACTGCAACATGTCCCTTAACATAGCTAACCAGTGCAGTCAAAAGTTGGAGCAGTACAAGACCAGCAGCCCTAAAATGGTACTGGCTAAGTTGCCCAGCTAACAGATCATTAACAGGATGGGGAAGAAGGGTATTCACGTGCAATAATGTTCCCACCTGCTATTATACAGCTGATGTCAGCCAATCAAACAAATGGCGAGAATCCCAACTGTATAAGAGGAGCCTTTCTAGCCTCAATCAATCTTAGAGCTTAACCTCCCACACTGCGAGTGTGTGTTTCTTTGTAGCAGTCAGCTACAATTGGTGACCCTGACTGTTTAGACGGCATCTAAACCCAGCGATGGATAGCGAAGCAGCAAGCAGCACAGTCGGCCTCAAGCTCCTGACCTTCTGGGCAGTTTGACCTGGCATGTGGTTTGACCAGACTGAGGCTCAGTTCCAGATTCGGGGCATCGCATTTGAATCTACACAGTACTACCACATGGTCAGCACCCTGATCCAGAGACTGCAGACTGAGTGGCCAACTTCATCCACAGGCCACCATTGGAAGGCACTTACACTGCCTTCAAAGAGCTATTAACGGAGACCTTCAGTCTCTTGCAGTGAGACAGAGGGGCACGGCTGCTCCACCTGGATGGGCTAGGGGACAGATTCCAATCAGTGCTCATGAACAAAATGCTGGCCCTCCTGGGAGACCACGAGCCCTGCATCATGTTCAAGCAGGCGTTCTTGGACCAGCAACCTCTGGAAAGTCACAGCACAGGTAGATATTCTGTGTAAGTTGAAACAGAAGTGCTCGGCTACCGTAGGGCTCGTCATAAAGTCTTGCAACCTGACCAAGGCAGGACCTGGAAAGGACCGGCAGGGACGGGTCCAAGGACAGATGGTTCTTCTACCACCAAAGATGGAGCTCTGAGGCCCGTCAATGGCAGTTGCCCTGCAAGTTCCAGGGAAATGACAAGGCCAGCCGTCGCCGATGGCCACGGGGACTGGCCATCGAGAGAGCCTCCTGTACGTATGAGATCGCCTTTCCAGTAGATGATTCTTGGTGGATACAGGAGCAGAAGTCAGTATGATGTCCGCTACAGGACACTAGATGCAGGCAAGTGGGCACCGTGTTGATGACTGCCAACAACAACAGCATATGGACTTGTAGCATGTGGAGGGTCGAGCTGCAGTTTGGAAGCAGTCACTTCTTGTGGGAGTTCACGCTGGTCGCAGTGGACAGCCACTCCTCAGAGCGGACTTCCTGCGGGACCATGGCCTCCTAGTAGACCTCAAGGGCAAGAGACTTGTGCACGTGAAGACATTCCAGACCTTTGCACTGAGGGGCGCCCGGCTCCCGCACTGCACCTGGACTCCGTCCACAGCTCGGATGATGAAATCTCCAAGGTGCTGGCTAAGTTTCCGGGAATCCTTTCCCCTCAGTTCATGGTGGAGGTGCCCCGACATGGCATCAGGTATCATATCCTTGGGGGGGGGGGCGTGTAAGATGGCGTAGAAGAAAGATGTGTATTCTACCTTTCCCCAGCTGGATCATTAAATACCCGGTTTTTAAAAAGCATAAAAGTGGTTAAAAATAAGATTTACAGTTGTTTAAATAACAGTGATTTATGATTGCATGCAATGTAGAAAAAATTTAAACCTCAGCTTCAGAAAAAACTACAATATAAAAGTGCGGAAGAATTGAGGGCTACCTGCATAGCTGAATTCACAGAGTCGTTGTTGGGAGTCTCCAAGCCTCAGAGGACTCCAGCCCGTTAGAGTCTGACTCCAGCGCCGACTGATCCTGCCTCTGCAAGATGGCGCCGACGCATTGGTGAGCTCGGCAGTTGCCAACCTGCATTCCCGTGAAGTTGTGCGCATGGGCGGCATGGCTGATAAGGGGACCCGTGACCTCGCTGGGCGGCCCAGTGGCACGCAGTGTAGCGTCAGTGGACGCTCCTGCACATCCGATGGCTTTGCCTGGCCTGCGTGGGGCATCACAGATCCGAAAACTGCTGGAGAAAGTGTGGGCTATGGGGGAGCCTGAACACCGGCGTCCCAAAGAGGTCGGGGTGCCGGCGTTGGGTGTCCAGATCCGCAGCCGTTTGGCCAAAGGACCTACGATAACTGAGGAAGAAGAGGAACTTACCTTATTGGAATTCATCCAGGAGGAGGAGCTTGCAGTTAAAGGAGGTGGATCTCAAAAAGTGGAAGTGGAATCTGGACTGGATTCAGTGTTTACTGTTTTGGAAAGGATTGCTTGTCAAATGCATAACATGTCAAAAGAAATATTAACTTAAGAGAATCAAGAATTTATGGAGATGAAAATAAAAATGAATACCTTGTGTGATGAAATGTCAACTGTGAAACAGGAAATTACTGTAGTTAAAAGTGATATTAATATATGTATAAAATCAGTTGATACTGTACAAGATAATTTTAAGAAAATTAAAACAACCTTCTTTCTCTGAGTGTCAAACTTAGGTAGAATGTAATAGAGAAAAAATGGAAGAAGTTGAAGCTTCTTTTGTAGATTGGGGGATTCAAAAAAGAGATTTAATGAAGAAGATTGATTCGTTGGAAAATCAAAGTCGAAGGAATAATGTGAAAATAGTTGGTCTCCCAGAGGACATTGAAGGTGCTGACCCTATAATTTTTTTTAAACATTGGATCCCAGAGGTGCTGGGTAAAGAGCTTTGTCCTGAAGGTTTGAAACTGGATAGGTCTCACAGAGCTCTGAGAAGAAAACCACTTCCAGGACAAACACTGAGAACAGTCTTGGTTCGTTGTTTAAAATATCAAGATAGAGAAATTATTTTACGTATGGCAGTGCAGAACACACGGCAGAATCGGTCTACATTAATGATTCAAAATAACTTTTTTTTAATGTCGATTTGAGCCAAGAGGTTATTAGAAGACGATGAGAATTTAATACGGCCAAAGATGTTTTGTGGCGAAAAGGCTACAAGTTTGCTCTTCATTATCCTGCAATTTTGAAGGTTTTCTATGGAAATTTTTTATCTCAATTTTTTGAGAATGATCATAATGCTTTGATTTTTGCTAATTCTTTGCCGGAATTGTGAAGAAATGGATGTTCTCCTCCGTTGTTTCCTAAGAGAAGGGTAAATGGAAATGGACATGAGAATGGAAAGAAAAAAGTGTTGACACAAAGTCTTCTTGATGTTGAAGATCCGGAACAATCATTGGGCTTGGAATCATTCGGTTGAATATGTGGACTATATTCTATTGTGTTTGATTAAATAATAAAAATGTGTCTGGCTGGTGGGGGGGGGGGTGGGGGGGTGGATGACACTGAAAACTTTGATAGTCATCTGCCGCTAGTGGGTTTACCGCACCCAGATTTTTAGAGTATTACTACCTATGGGTGTTTTTTTTTGTATTTTTCTTTTCTTTTATTTATTTATTTTTTGAGGTGCTTTTTTTTCTTGGAGGAATTATAGAGGGGAGCATTATTTTATAGTGTGTAAATATATTAGTAGTTTAAAAAGATGTCTAAATTGAATTTTGCTACTTTTTATGTTCAGGTGTTAAATAATCCAATTAAGAGAAAGAGATATTGGCTTATATAATAAAAATGAAAATTGATATTGCTTTTTTACAAGAAACACATTTGATTGAAAAAGAACATTTGAAATTGAAAAGAGATTGGGCTCGACATGTTTTTTCTTTTAATTCTAAGGCAAGAGGAGTAGTGCTTTTGATTCATAAGAATTTACCATTTGAATTGGAATCTTCAGAGGGGTATGCTGATAGAGTATTAAGAGTGAACTGTAAAATTTTTGCTGAATCTTTATGCCCCTAATATAGATGATGAGCGGTTTATTTCAGAAGCTTTTTTATTATTAACTCAAACTAATGAAAATGTTTTAGTTGGTGGTGATTTTAATTGTGTACTCAACCCTTTATTGGACAGAAATCCAAAAAGTATAAGGAAATCAAAGATGGCAACACAAATTAATGCGTTAATGAAAAATTTAAATTTGGTGGATATTTGGAGAAAAGTTAATCCTACAGACAAAGATTTCTCTTTTTATTCTTCAAGATATGATTTATTTTTGGTATCAGCATATTTACAAGTTAGAGTACTGCGAGCTGAATATAAAAGTAGAGTTATATCAGATCATTCATTATTACTTTTTTCCTGTGTAAGTTCTGAGGTAGTACGTCTGTCGTTTAGATGGAGGTTTAATGCAATGATATTGAAAAAAAGAGTTTGTTACTTTTGTTAAAGAGCAGATTTCTTTATTTTTGACTGAAAATGTTAATTCTGTGGATAGTCAGTTTGTAATATGGGATGCTTTAAAAGCTTATTTGAGAGGGCAGATTATTAGGTATTCTACGAAAGTTAAGAAACAATATATGGCAGGAAGTTTAGAGTTAGAAAATAAGATTGCTGAGTTAGAGAAAGATTTTCAGAAAGGTGTAACAGAAGATTTAAAAAAGTTGCATTAGCGAGATTGAAATTACGTTATAATACTTTACAAACTTATCAGTTTGAGTGCTTAATTAAACGATCTAAACAACGTTATTATGAGTTGGGGGAAAGGGCTTATAAGGTACTTGCTTGGCCATTGAAAGCTGAACCGATATCTCGGACTATTAATGCTGTTAAGAAGAATTCAAAAGTTACTTACAAACCTCAGGAAATCAATGACCAGTTTTATTCATTTTATTTGAAATGATGTACTTCTGAGGGGAAACAGGATAATGGTTCTATTGATTCTTACTTATCTAAAGTAAAGTTACTGGTATTAGATGGAAATAATGTTCAGGAATTGGAATCTCCATTTACAGATTTTGAAAGTAAGGAAGCTATTCAGGAAATGCCTAATGGAAAGTCCCCAGGGGATGATGGATTCCCTGTGGAATTTTATAAACTCTTATGATGATTTATCTAATGAATTTGGAGAAGTGTTGAATCAAGTTACTGAAGATCAGAAGTTGCCAGAATCATGTTCAAGTGCTTTAATAAATGTCATTCCAAAAAAAGATAGGTCTATATGAAGACACTTTTAATGGATCTCTATCTCTTTATTAAATGTAGATTATAAAATTATAGCTAATACACTTGCTGATTATTTACCCAAATTGGTACACATTGATCAAACAGGTTTTATTAAGAATAGAAATGCATCATACAATATATTTTGATTAATTCCTTTGGTCAACGCATATCGAAAGCAACCTAACCATTTGATGCAGAAAAAAGCTTTTGATAGGGTTGAGTGGGATTTTTTATTTAAAGTGTTAACTTTGGCCCTTTTTTTATTGGTTGAGTTAGGGCTTTATATATGAACCTGATTGCTAGGGTGGTGACAAATGGACAGATTTCTTCACCATTTAAATTAACTCTTTCAACTCGACAGAGCTGCCCATTGTCGCCAGCCTTATTTATGTTGGTTATTGATCCGTTAGCTCAGGCTATTAGACAAAATGAAGAAATTAGAGGAATGAGGGTTAAGAATGAAGAATATAAAATTAATTTACGTTGGTATATTTGACGGAACCGGAACAGTCGTTGAAACAATTGCAAGAGTGTTTGTTGAAATTTGGAGAATTATCAGGATATAATGTTAATTGGCATAAAAGTGAAATTTTACCAGTTGGAGTGGGAGCTTATTTTGAATTTAAAACAATTACAAAATTAAGGTGGGCAAGTAAAATTAAATACTTGGGTGTGTTTATGGATACGAATGACCAATCATTATATCAATTAAATTATGTACCTATATTAAGATGGATTAAAGCAGATTTGATTAAGTGGAAAGATCTTGCATTAACTTTGATTGGTCAGGTTAATTGTATTAAAATGAATATTTTTCCTCGAATTCAGTATTTATTTCGGTCACTACCTTGTTTACTTTCTAAGGGCTTTTTTCAATATTGGAATAAAGCAGTGTGAGAGTTTTTATGGAAAGGTAAATTACCCTGAATAGCATTGCATAGACTTACATGGAAGTATACATTGGCCAGACTACAATTACCACATTTTCAAAATTATTATGAAGCGGCCCAGTTGAAGTTTATTAGTAGATTGGTGGATTTGGATCAGCCTCTCAGCTGGGCTAAAGTAGAAATGGTGTGTATATCTTGGGTTGAAATACATTAATTTATATTTCATTGGAATTTGATTTTGTTACAGTGATTATGATATGCCGATTTTGAAACATTTGTTAAAGCAAATGTTCTGGAGCAGCAGGTAGAAGGAAGTTGGCGTCAGCTGGCTTTCTTCAGCAAATATCTATGGCCCCCTGAGTTAAAGTACAGTGCTTTCGACAGAGAGCTACTGGCTGTACTTAGCCATCTGCCACTTTGGGTACGTCCTAGAGGGAAGGGCTTTCACGGTCCACAAGCCACTGATGTTTGCCCTAGCCTAGATCTCTGACCCCTTAGTCAGCCCGCTGGCAGAGACACTTGTCTTGCATCTCAGAGTACACCGCTGACATAAGGCACATCTCAGGAAAAGATAACATGGTTGCAGACACCTTGTTGAGACAGAGCATCCACTCTCTGGCTAACGGACTGGATTTCATGTCACTGGCAGAGGCACAGCAGCAGGACAACGAGATACTTCAGTGTAGGACTACCGTCACAGGCCAAGCTGCCCAGCTAACCGATCAATAACAGGCTGGGGAAGAAGTGTATTCACATGCAAGAATGTTCCTGCCCTCTATTGTTATTCATGCAGCTGATATTAGCCAATCAAACAAATGGCAGGAACTCCAACTGTATAAAAGGAGTCTTTCCAGCCTCAATAAATCTCAGAGCTTAACCTCCCACACTGCGAGTGTCTGTTTCTTTGTAGCAGTCTGCAACAAGATATACAAAACTCTTGTTTAACCACACTTGAAATATTGTGTGCTATTCTGGTTGCCCAATTCAAAGCTGACTGTAAGGAGTTTGTATCTTCTTGTGTCTGCATGTGTTTTCCCCAGGTGCTCCAGTTTCCTCCCACCCTCCAATACGTATAGGGTTGTAAATTAATTTGAGTGTAATTGGGTAGCGCGGGTTTAAATGGCCGAAATCAGCTTCTACCATGTTGTTTAAAAAAAATATATATAGATCATTTTAAAGGATACAGAAGAAGTTTACCAGGATGTTGCCTGGTTTAGAGGGTTTTAATTATGGGGAGAGGTTGGACAAAAAGGTTTTCTTTTGAGCTTAGGAAATTGAGTAATGACCTGAGGATCAAATGATAAGGTGTCTCCTGGGTTTTGATTTAAACTTGAAAATTTTGCTGAAAACCTGAGCCACATCAAGGTGTGGATACATCAGGTGTGCTTGGCTTAGTGATATGTGATAGAGCAAATATTCTCTTGGTATTTTGAAAGATTAAAAATAAAGATGGATAACTGCAGTTTCAAGTAGCGGTAACAGTTTGGTGTGTTTTTTTAAATTGCTGAAGGGCCATTAAGTGTGGTTTGAATCCCATTTGTTGATGGTATTGTCATTCCTATGGGGAGCAGTTATCTTACCTGTATTTGGTGGGGGAGGGAGGGGTAAACAGCTGCTCATAATTCTTGCCTCAGAATGAAAGGGGAAGACCAATTCACAGCATTTCTTTTGCTATTACGAATTAAATACAAGTATGCACTGCTTAATGTCAAGATAGATTTTGTGAAACTGGGCATTATGCAATGTGGAAGTTGTGTGAACTCCAAATTACTATATACTTAGCAAAACTATATGGGATACTGAACTTGCGATAAATTAAACTTTATTTTTCACTTTTTAAACTTTTATGTAAATATTTTCTTAGCCTATATCACACATAATTTAACAAAGAGGATCCGGATCATCCACATCACTGTTCTGAACTTCGTCATAATGTTCTACTGAAAGAGTTTAGAGTCGATAACCTCCATTGATGACGTGTCACTCTGTAATGCCTGAAGGACCTGGTTGAGGCTCCTCTTGTGGAGGTGTTGGCTTCTTCAGGAATGTGTCCAGTGTTGTTTGCTTTTTTTTCCTTAAATGCAGCAAACACTGCATGAACATTCCTCTATCAGTGAAAAGCATTGTGTTTGGGTCCATCTCTTTAGCAAGCTGTTAAGGTCTGCAAAGAATTTAACTCTTTAACAGTGAACGTCTTCTGCACCTGTTCTTCTCGTTCTTTAGTTTTCTTTTCCCTTGCCTCTTTGCTCTTGCATTAGCTCCAGTGACTCTTCATTTTTTTTTAGTTCCTCAGGAACCACCTCTGGGAGTTCATCAATGTCCTCATCATCTATGTCTAGGTTCAAATTGTTTTTAACCATGTCGACAATAGCTCTGTTAATCCTTTCAATCTCATCATGTTTTTCAAATCCCTTAAAGTCATGCACCTACTTTTCCAGTATTTTTTTTCAATATGCCATTCATTTGGTCACATCATTCCAGGCCCAAGCAAAGTTCTTTATGCATTAGTAAATGTTGTACTCTTTCCAGAACTGCATCAGTGTCTTGCCAGTGTCATCAGTTGCTTCACGGTCCACTTGCATCTGTTATGTCCTGTTTTTGCGTTCTTCATCAAGATTTATGACTGAACTCCATCATAGCCCTATCAGACCATGGATGACGGATGTATATGCGGTTGGATGTTGCCCAATCGCACGTTAAGCGGCACATAACTGTAGTTTGAAGATTGTTACATTGCATATGCTATACAAATTAGCAGTTATAACAATTATCAGCAAGTTTAGTCACATCTAACAGACTAAGAATCCATCAGTCATAAGTTAGGTTACCAAAGAAGTTTGTATTTATTTTTTGAAATACATTTCCAGCATTCAGTTTAATTTTGTTCCATTTGAGTTCTGCCTTGATGTTTGAGATGCCGATGCTGTTCAGAGTGAATTTATGTTGTGAAAGTGTGTTTAACTATTTAAATTGGATATATAATGGTGGGGACATAAATTGGAGCAGGAGTTGGACATTTGACTCTTCAATCCTGCTCCATCATTCAAAAAGATCATCACTGATCTTTGTCGCCTCAACAGAGTTGTTCTGTTGTACCATTCTGCATAAGATGCCTGTTCGGAAGGTCAAATCGCATAGGGTCCAGGATGAGCTAGCCAATTGGATAACAGAACTAATTTGATGATAGGAGTTGGAGGGTGGTAGTGGGAGTTTATCATCCAAAATTGAAGCCCATGTGCTATGGAGATTGGTGCTGGGACCACTGTTGTTTTCATCTTAATCAATTACTTGGATGAACCTATAGTTAACATGGTTAGTAAGTTCACAATGACAATAAAATTGGTGGAATAGTGGTCAGTAAAGAACATTATCTAAAATTATAACAGGATACAGATGAACAGGGAAAGTGAGTAAGTGTTGCACTTTGGTAGAATAAACTAGGGTAGGAGTTGAACAGTGAATGGTAGAGCCCTGTAGAGTGTTGTAGGGCAAGAGACTAAGGGATTCTGGTACATAATTCCATGAAAGTAGCAACACAAGTAGGCAGGGTGATGAAGGCAGCATTTGGCATCCTTGCCTTAGTCATGGTGTTGAGAACAGGAGCAAGGACATCTGGCTATAACTGTATAAGGCATTGAGGGAACTCTTGAATACTGTGCAGTTCTGGTCCCAAACATTAAGAACAAGTTGCAAAATGTGCAGAAAAGATTGATGAAAATGTTGTTGGTCGTCTTAAATTATAAGGAATGGCTTGAACATAGGGGAGCGTAGGGGACTAAGAGGGAACTTTAGAGTTTATAATTGATGAGGGCCTGTTTTGTGCTGTAAAACAATCTCTATAAAGCTCATCTATATAATTCTATCACATAAAATTATTTTATCAGTCTTGCGGCACTTCATCCAAGGCCAGAGATGATGTAAATATCTCAACAAGGGCCTCTGTAATTTCTTTCCGAGCAAGGCCCAATACATCAGTCCCTGGGGATTTATTCACTTTAATATTCTCTGAGTTTGCCAAGACTTCCTCCCTGGTAGTTCTAATATGGTTCAGCACCTTGTCACTTGTTTCCTCTAATCTCTTGGTTTCTTTGATCTCCACATTAAATACTGATGAAAAGTATTCATTCAAAATCCCACCATTATACTGTGGCTCCACAAAAAGATGTCCTTGTTGATCTTTAATGGGACTAATTCTTTCTTTGACTGCCTTTTACTCTTCGTATACCTGAAATATTTGGAATTCTCCTTTATCCTGTCCGACAGCTCCATCTCATGTCCTCTTTCAGCCTTCCTGATTTTTCTCTTAAGCATCCTTTTGTATACTCTACACTTCCTGAACAAAGGATTAGCTTGATCCAGACTTTTAAAACCTGATATAAACTGCATTTTTCCTGATGAGAGCCTCAATATTCTTTATTGATTATGGTTTCTTAAAAATGTCACCCTTGCCCTATAATTTAGTGACTGACTCTTTCTTTCGCACCTTTTTTTTAAAAGAAATACTTTCTAGCTATCTCTTTACTTGCAAATATCCTCTCCCAATCAACTTCTGAAAGTTCTTACCTAATTACTCCAAAATTTGCCTTGCCCCAAATAAGACTAACTTGTGGAGCAGTCTCATCTTCCTCCATAATTATTTTAAAAATAAGAGTTGTGGTTTCTGGTCTCAAAATGCTTCCCCCCACCCCCCCCACCCCCACCCTTGCACTGTTAACCCAGTCGCTTGCCCATTCTCATTTCCAAAGAGGAGACCCAGTGTTGCATTCTCTAGTCGTGCCCTTAATATATTGATGAATCTCTATTGAACACGCTTAACAAATTCCATCAGATCCAAGCCCTTTTGTTCTATAGGTGTTCCAGATGATATTCAGCAAAATAGTCTCCTGTAATACTATTCTATCTTTGTTACAGCTGTCTGCAATGAACCTACAAATATACTCCTCCAATTCCCATTGACTATTTGGGGGCCTATAATGTAGCCTCATCAAAATGATTGTTCCCTTGTTTCTAAGTTCTACACATATTGCTTCACTAGGGATCTCCCAAGAATATACTCTCCAAGCACGGTTGTTATTTTAAAAATTGTTTATTGAAAATGCAACCCTCACCCCAACCAGCACCTCCTTCCACTTGAGTGCTGCTCTATCATGCCTATAGCATTTGTATTTTGGAACATTGAGCTGCCAATCTTGTCCTTCTCTCAGCCAAGTTTTTTTTATAAATACATGGCAATAATGTCCGTATCTCCTGAGCCATTTCACACCTTGTCTTTGGTTCCCTACCTGTTATACACTTGCAATGAAATAAATAGAACATTACAGCACAGAAACAGGCTCTTCTAGTCTGTGCTAAACTTTTTTTTTGCCTAGTCCCACTGACCTGCACCCAGTCCATTCCTAGTCCATTCATGGATCTGTCCAAATTTTTCTTAATTATTAAAATTGAGCCTGCATTCACTACTTCAGCTGAAAGCTTGTTCCACACCTCCACTCTCTGTTTGAAGTAGTTCCCCCTAAACTTTTCCCCTTTCACTCTTTACCCATGCTCTCTAGTTTGTATCTTGCCTACCCTCAGTGGAAAATGCCTACCAACATTTACTCTGTCTATCCCCCTCATAATTTTAAATGCCTCTTACCAAATCTCCCCTCATTTTTCTACACTCCAGAGAATAAAGTCCTAACCTGTTTAATCTTTCCTAATTCAATTCCTGAAGTCTGGGCAACATTTTGGTAAATCTTCTCTGCACTCTTCTATCTTATTAATATATTGCCTGTAGTTAGGTGACCAAAACTCCACACAATACTCCAAATTTGGCTTCACCAATGTCTTCTACAATTTTAACATAACATCCTAACTCCTGTACTTATAATATTTTATGAAGGCCAATCGGAAGTTCTCTTTACAACCCAATCCACTTTCAGGGAATTGTGTATCTCTATTCCCAGATCCCTCCATTCTACTGCACTCCCCAATGCCCTACCATTTACTGTGTTTGTCCTTCCAAAATGCAACACCTTACATTTGCCTACATTAAATTTCTTTTGCCATTTTTCCAGCTGGTCCAGATCCCGCTGCAAGCTTTGAAAACCTTTGCTATCCACAACACCTCCAATCTTAGTGTCATCTGCAAACATCCTGATCCACTTTACCACATTATCATCCAGATCATTAATATAGATGACAACAATGGTCCCTAAGGCATATCACTAGTCACAGGCCTCCAGTCTGAGAAACAATCATCTACCATACTCTCTGGCTTCTCCTGTCCAGCCACTGTTGAATCCAGTTCACTACTTTACCATGAATACCTAGTGCCTGAACCTTCCTGACTAACCTCCCATGTGGGACTTTGTCAAAGGCCTTACTAAAGTCCATATAGACAACATTCACAGCCTTCTCTTCGTCAAAATGCAACTTAAACCATGGGTCTTTTCTCTTATTTTGCTGTTCTCCTACCTCTTCTGTCCACTGTTTAATCTCTTTGAGTACTGTATTAGTCCCCAAATTTTCATTAGCCCTATTTTTTATTTGTAAAGTGGTATATATGAATGTTCGCATTGTGACGCTGTTGCAAAATAACACATTTTGTGACTTGTTCATGACAATAAATTTTAATTCTGATTTAAATCTTCTGCAAAAGCACCAGTATTTGGGTTGTGGTCGGCGTTTTATATTTATCCTCCTTCTCTCCACTCAATTACAATGATTGTCTGAGTTTTGTTACTTTTGGCTTGTCATGTAAGCAGGGAGTTGAAAGGTTTCTACAGATGAAACAAACTGTGTAGTTGCTGTGATAAATAGATTACTCATCTCATCATCAATTAAATTCTGTAACAGGATGCAGGGACTCAGTTTACTCCTCCTGATCCTAATTCTTAGGGTCGTGTTGTCATTGTCCATGCTATTTGTTCCACAGCACTAATATCCAATTTATTTAACATTGTGATTCACTCATGACCATAATTACTCCTTGTCCCACAGGTAAATGTCATTAATCAGCTGTTTTGCTTGTAATTCGAATGAGGTAACTTAAGACCCATGAAGTATGATTAAAAAATTAAATATTGATTGATCTAATGTGGGTGGTGTTGTATTTTATCATAAACCGTTTTCTGTTTTTATTATTAGAAAATGTGCTCATTGGGGCTGTTTTTTTGTTTAGTTTGTGAGATCTCGTGTTCAATCTTCATTCTTCTTTGAAACCTGAGTTGTTACTGCTTGGAAACATGAGCTGCAGTAAATGAACCAATTTCCTGGCTAGCAACCAGCATTCTGGACTATTCATCCAAGGGCTAGAGTTCAAATCCCACCATCCAACTGAATAATTTAAATTCTGTTTCAATAAATCTGAAAAATTAAATAAAATCTAATACAATAGTAGTAATCAGGACACTGGCAGTATATTGTTTAAAAATTCATCTAGTTCACTTATATTCTTAAGGAAATCAGTTCTAACATTTCTACCAGATCTGGTAATTTCTCACTCCAGAATCGCCATTGTGATTGACTGGTAATTATTACTTCAGTCAGTAGTAATTGGGGATGGATGAAATATTTTGGGATTGCCAGTAATCTCTACATGAACCAAAGAACCATAGAATATTTCAGCACAGAAACAGGCCCTTTTAGACTGTGCCAAATGATTTTTCTACTGTCCCACTGACCTGCACCCAATCCACAGCCCTCTATTCCCCATTCATGTACCTGTCCAAATTCTTCTTAAATGATAAAATTCAGCCCGCATTCACCACTTCAGCTGGCAGCTCAATCCACTCTCCCACCACTCTGTGTGAAGAAGTACCCCTAAACTTTTCTCCTTTCACCTTTAACCCATATCCTCTGGCTTGAATCTCACCTACCCTCAGTGGAAAAAGCCTACCTACATTTACTCTATGTATGCCCCTTTTAATTTTAAATACCTCTATCAAATCTCCCTTCATTCTTCTACATCTGGGAAATAAATTAAAATGTTAGATTGTATGGAGGTATTTAAAATTGTTTGAGATTCCATATAACTGGAAGACACGGAAAGTTATTAATGATTTTTACACAGCAATAAAGGAAAAATTCTTTAAAAAGTTGCATATGACCTCTGAGTGATTGTTGACGCAATACTTTTACCTTGCCTTCCTTTGTTGCAGAATTTGTCGGACAGTGAACTTTGGTATTCATTAGCTCAGTTTCTTAAGGAGTGCCTATGGTCAATTTAGACTGCAGCTGCTCTGTAAAAATGTATAGGAGTCTTGGAAAAATTATGGGATGGAATTTAGCAAATTCCGTCAGGACATTTTTACACTGCCAGCGGAGCAGAAAATTTATGCAAATTTCCTACTTCTCAGCAGCTACGTAAAAATGCCAATTGACTAAGGAAGAGCAGGAGTTGGCATGTGATTTTTAAATTTTTATCTATATATCTATCTATATATAGATAGATATATATGTATTCATTTTGTTCCCCACACCCATGTGATTATCATATGCTCCGAAGGAATTTAAAATTGCAAGTCCTATTAAAGTATTATAAGCCTTCGATCTTGTGTTCAAATTAATTTTGTAGTACCAGTAATACTTTAAATAAAAACAGCTCTGATTCAGCTAACCTCTTTACAGATCCCATTCATGAAAAAGTAAGTAGGAGCAGAAGTTGGTCATTTATGCCTTTTGAGCATGGTCAGCCATTCATCAAAATCATGGCTGATTTTCAAACTTAACTTTTCTACTGGGCTGTTGACATTTCTGCTTCCAGAAACCCTCTTGGATGTGCTTTACAAATCTTCCTCATTCAAGCCTCCGTCACTAATGATGATGTCCCAGTGAATATTTTGGAAATAAAATTTGACCCCTATGACAACCCTGTTGCTTCTTCTTTATTCCTCCATCTCCTAATATCAATAGGCCTATATTATAGCCCTGTCAGAGTGATTGCACCTTTTGCTATTTTGATCTTTACTCATACTGACTAGGGGATCCACTGCAGTTTGCATACAGATCCAACGGGCAATGCTATCACCACCGCCCTTCTTCTAACCCTCACCCACCTGGAAAATGAGGATTTGTATGGTTGAATGCTGTTTATCAACTTCAGTTCAGCATTCAACACAATCATACCTCAGTACCTGATAAGGAAATTGAGACTGCTGGGTCTAAACACCTCCCTCTGCAATTGCATCTTCCTGTGGGGAGACCTCAAGCAGCCTGTATTGGTAACAACACTTCCAAGGCCATCATATTGGGCATGGCCCTGCCCCTGCCCAGGCTTAGTCCACTCTGCTGACCCACGGCTATGTAGCTAAACACTGCTCGAACTACATCATCAAGTTTGCTGATGACACAACCATGGTGAGTCTTCTTAGTAAGAATAAGGAGTCAGCGTACAGAGATGATGTGCAGTCACTAATGGACTCCTGCAGAGCCACAACCTCCATCTGAGCATTAATAAAACAAAAGAGATGGTTGTCAACTTCAAGAGGGCCTGGAGGAACCACGCACTGCTGACCATTGACGACTCAATCGTTAAGGATGTCAATTTGAACAATCTGTATCAATTATTCCTTTTCATTATTTTATATATTTGTGATGGTTAATTGTTGATACTTGTTTGATTATAAAACTAATTTTAGAAAAAAGTATCATATTCCTTGCAGTGCGCTTGGCAGAAAATCTCACGTTGACCCTAACACCAGCTCCATAGCCAAGAAATCCCAACATTGCCTTTACTTATTGTAAAGGCTGAGGAAAGTTCATCTCCCACCCTCCATCCTCACTACATTCTACAGAGGATCTATCAAGAGCATCTTGTGCAACTGCATCATGCCTGGTTTGGAAGCTATACCACCTCGGACGGCAAGACCTTGCAAAGGATAGTGAAGGAGCAGAAAAGATCATTCGGGGCTCTCTTCCTACCATAAAAGACATCTGCAACATTTGATGGAGGCGTAAGGCAGTAAACATTGTGAAGGACTCCACACACCCCTCATGTAAACAGTTCTCTCCTCTGCTATCTGGTAGGAGATAATGTAGCACTCGAATCCTTGCATCCAGATTTGGCAAGTTTTTTTCACCCCCAAGCCATCAGACTCCTGAATTTCAAGAACATATGTGGATAGTGTACTGTGGTTCTTTACTGTATATGCCTCAATATTTTAATATTTCAGTGTGTTTAACTCCTATTCTAACTTGTATTTATGTAAAAGTGCTCCATGGTACTGAAGAAATGCTCTCATCTTTACCACGCGAGCATGGTATGATCGATAAATAAAGGTGACTAGATTTGATTTGCTGTCTGTTGTTGAACCCACCATTATGTCCTCTCTGAGGCAGCTGTTATGCGCTCCCTGATTAGTAATGCTACACCTCCACTTCTTTTTACTCCTTCTCTATACTATCTAAAACATTGAAACTGAGGAACATTGAGCAGACAGTCCAGGCCATCATGCATTCATGTCTCTGTAGTGGCCAAAATGTTTCAATTCCAACTACTGATCTAGGCTCTATGTTCATCCTTGTGCAATACTGGTAGTATTAAATAAACACTGTACTATCCCTTTGTCTCAGTACAACTATTCACTCATGACTTCCAGTCCTTTCAGGCTTTCCCAAGCATCTGCCATCACAACAGCTCCTCCACCTGCTGCCCCTGCCATTCTAGATGAATACCATAGAATTTTGGAGCAGGGTAGGCCATTCAGCCTGTTGAGTCTGGTCTGCCATTCCATCATGAGCTGATCCATTCTTCCACTCAGCCCCATTCCCCTGCTGTCTCCCCATAATCTTTGATACCTGACTATTCAATCTCTGCTTTGTATGCACTCAACCTGGTCTCCAAAGCTGCCCATGGCATCAAATTCCATAAGTTCACCACTCTGTGACTAAAGAAATTCCTCTGCATTTCTGTTTTAATACTTGTGTTGTGCCCTTTGTCCTTGACACCTCTACTATGGGAAACAAATTTGCCACATCTACTCTGTCTAAGCCTTTGAACATTTGAAGTGCTTCTGAGCTTACTCCCCTTATTCTTCTGTACTCCAAGGAGAATAGTCCAAGTGCTGTTAAATGTTTCTCCTATGCTAATTCCTTCATTACATTCTTGTAAATCTTTTCTGATCCCTCTCCAATGGCAACATATACTTAAATAAGGTGCCCAAAATTGTACCCCATACTCCAACCAGTTCCTTATAAAACCTCAACATCACATCCCTGCTTTTATATCCTCTGCCTCTAGATATGAATGTCAACATTGCATTCAATACTGCCTCAACCTAGAGGTTAAACTGCACGAGGACTCCCAAGTCCCTTTACACTCCAAAATCCTCAATGTCAGTCATTTTCTTTCACACACCTGAAATGATGTTTTTCTTTTAACATTTTTTAACTTCACAAGTTGCAAAGCAGTCAAAACCCAGAAAATTAAAAAAAAAAAATTAAGTATCATTTATAATGTTCCTTGCAAGATAGAAGGGCTATTTAGCAGCTTTATCATTCTTGTGTCATACCAGGTGATTTATGCTGTACTCTGAGCATATGAATAAAGCAGCAAAAAGTATATTTAATTGTGCATTTGCTTATATGCCCATCATGGGGAAATGCACTATTAAGTCTTTGGTTATTGTCTGCCCACAATGAGTTGAAATGAGACATAGCTAAATCCTTCTATAATTGAATTTTTACATGACGAGAAGCTGGAGGAACCATAGCCAAAGAAATTGTGATGGGGAAGTCTTAAAATGAAAGCAAATCAAAAAGATTGTAATCATGTTTATTTCCTGAGCTTTACACTTTTTCCTTGCAACCGTGCCTGCCTGTCCCGCAGCGGAGTTGTCAGTCACGAACGAGCCTCCAGCAGACGTGGACATACCCCTGCATGAATCTTCGTCCGCGAAGCCAAGCCAAAGAAAGAAACACTTATGGGGCCTCTGATTTCTTTGCTGATAAATTTGTGTTCCATAACCGGATGGCAATTGATAGGTTGCTTTAAATTCACTGAGCAACATTAATGTTGATAGCTCGCTTAATTATATCAGACACCCAGCTGATTTCATCACTGCCAGGTGAAGTTTAAAAAATGGATTTCTTAAAGTCTCAATGTTTTTAGTTTTGTGTGAGTCTGTTTAAAATTTACAAACTGAATCTGCAATAATTTGACCTATTTTATAATTGAGGCTCAATGCTATCAAATTGGTTCTTTTCAATTTGCGCGTGTGGAATCTTCCTCAAGCTATCCACATTTTCTCAGCCTCTATATTATTGTCATTTTTAAGGCATTTAATAACATTAGTCAGTTTGTAAATTCATCACCCTGCTTAATTAATACCTGTTTAGATAATAAAGTTCAAGGGAGTAAAGAAATCCTATTCATCATGTTTGAATTTGGTTACATCATAAAACTTGTAGCATAGCAACAGACCATTAGATGGATCCTCATTGTTTTGGTTAATCCCACCCCTCAATGACGATGAGAATTATTTATTTGCATGGCCTCAGCATTTTATATAAAACTTTGCTGATAATGTGTCTATTTTTTCTTGAAAAAAAATTGGAGTTTGTATTTTTCAAAGTTAGAGTAAATGCTATAGGAAATATGACCTAAGTAGATGAAAATATTTGCATAATGCAAGGACAAGCAATTGGAGATGGTTAGTGCAATACAACTCTGATTATCTGAAATGGTCAGGACCGGGCCTATGTGGGATAAACAGTTTTTGCAGAGAACTGGTCATTTTTTAAAACAAAACAGCTCCGTAGCAACAGCAAACACTTGTTTGAATGTTTAAACAACAGACTACAAGGGAAAGCTTTTTAAGCATTAAAATAATGTTTAATTATTACCAAAAAATACTGGCTCAAACACCGTTGCAGATCACTGAGACCCCCCCTCCCCACCAAACGCTGCCACTGATCCCCAGGGAGGCTTCCCAGGACAATAGAGTATTCCCTGGCTCCTATCTCCCTAGTCACTGGAGCTTTTGATGCCTGAGTCCTGGCTCTGAATTCTCCCCTAAGCCTACCACACACGCACACTGGAGAGCCCGGTGTACATGTGCAGTAGTAGGCAAAGGGGAGGGTTCGGTGGCGGGAGCTCTATTGTGCCAAGGAGGAAGGAAAGGAAGGGAATGCCACTGAGCTCGAGGTCCTGCTCCTGACCAGGACACCGTTCTCCTTGATGATGCCGGGATAAGAGATTCTTCCAATTGCTTGCGGCTGGGAGACAGTGGCACGCTGTTTGAGAGGGAGAGTTGGAGAAAAGTCAATTGGGGAAGGTGGAGAAAAAGTGGAAAAGTAGAGGGGAGGGAGTTACCTGAAACGAGGACAATCAACATTCTAATTTCATGTCGGGTTAATTTTTTTTTTCCAACCTGTGAGGTCAGTTCAGCTCCAGAAAAAATATTTGGATAAATGAGGATTTCAGAGAATCTGATTTCGGATAATAGGAGTTGTGCTATATCTTAAAGTTCTTGGAGTCTATATATCAGAGGACCACACCTGGAGCCAGAATATCAAGGTCACAGGGCCACATTGATATCTCCACTTAAGAAGTCTGAGGAGATTTGTCATATTGTTGAATACTCTATGAAACCTCTACAGGTGTACTGTGGAAAGTATACTGACTGGTTGCTTCATGGCTTGATTTGGTAACTTAAGTGCTCTGGAATTCAGAACTGCAAGTAGCAAACCTAGCCATAACCATCATGGACTTTGAATTCCTGTCTATTGAAGTTACTCAGAGGCAGTACCTCAGAAAACCCACCTCTTCTCACTTTTGCTTTCAGGCAGAAAGTACTGAAGCCTGAAATCTGGAAAAGCATTTTTCCAAACAGCTGTCAGGATTTTGAACTTCCTTGTACTACTCTACTCTAATTTTAGTTTGTTGATCCACCTGTAGATGTTGTTTGTAACCTGAAACAATTTAACCTGTACTAAGATGTTCTATTTACAGTAATTTGTATATGATAAAGATGATTTGCTTATGAAACACAGATCACTAATCTTTGGGTGTTTTTATCGGCTGAGAAAAATATACACTTTTTTATAGAGCAACCCTAAAAGGCTGCTCCAGTGTCGCTTTTATGTGGAGTGGCCCCTCAGTGCGTCCTCCAGAGCCAAAGTAGGCAGGGCGAATGTCGCCTGTGTCAATATGATGATATAAATATGCAGCTAGCAATGGCCATCTTCATTATCCATAATCTCCCACATTGCTGGAACAGCTCTCGGAAATGCAGAACAGTTTCAGCTATGTGTGGGATTATGGGTTTTGAAGTTGGCCATTGATCATTCTTCTACCCCACCAAATCTACATTTTAAAAAAAATCTAGCCTACCCAATGTGATAGACCCCTGCCCAACAGTGTTTTCCTCTGCTTGCTCCTAGGCACCATTGCCTTCAAGATAGAAATGTGATGGCGTCCGTGCAGGACTTGACTCGGTCCTGGGTCGCGGGCTGACGGCATCATCACGATGTCATAACCCTTCCCTATAGGCAGCAGCTTTCAGCGGCTATACATTTATGAAGCGAGGTGGAGCGCTCCACTCCACCGCTGTAACTACCCCTGGATGGATCGGAGTCAATGTCTTGGAGTTGCTCCTGGAGCAATGTAGGGTCAGTGACACAACGGCAGAGAATCTCTACCTTTACAGTTGCATTTTATTTTACCCTATAAAAGAGCCTTATTATTCATGATATTTGATTCCCTTGAAGAGGTACTAGGTCCCAAAATTTGCTTACACACTATTGCTCTGACAGCATAGTGGTAGTATTTACGTTGCATCTCGTAATGTCAATCTTCCAGCTTCCAGAAGGAGGATTTATTGCATGTTTGAAAATTCCCATTTAGAAAGAAAGCAGTGTCATTAACTTGTAGCAAATAGCGAATGCAAATATATTTACCCAGTCTTTCTTATCAAAGTGGTAACTCACAGGCTTCTCAGCAAATTCCATTGAGATTTTTCCCCACTTGTAAACATTCTTGCCTTGAAATTGAATCCATTATATTACTTTTTTTCTCTCTGTTGTACTTGAATCATCTTTATCTCATGCTTTGAAGTCTGTGTTTGTTTCTTTGAAAATTCTCAATGTTAAGGAATGGACTAAATTGAGCATTGTTAGAACTAAAACAGTTGCCTGTCCTATTTCTAGGACATGGTGATGTCATTGAAGTGCATGATTTATTTTCATGATAGAAGTTGAATCTAAACTAAAGGTTTCAACCAATGACTCTACTACTCAAATAGAATAAAATGAGTTCATCACACTAAGTAGTGAATAGTTGGTGATTTGGATCTTTTTCTCCCAATAAAAGTCCTCCACCTGCTGTCTACTCTCATCTCTTCCTCATTAAAAGTTCTTTTGAAAATAACTTTTGCTCTTCCATTAGTCTGCTCGCAAATTATGTGGTAGTTGCTTATTGAGTAAACCAGTGGTTCTCAACCTTTTTCTTTCCACTCACATACCACTTTAAGTAATCCCTACGCTCTGTGATTAGTAAGGGATTGCTTAAGGTGGTAAGTCAGTGGAAAGGGAAGGTTGAGAATCACTGCTCTCGACCCAATTGTTGCTGAAATATTTTGCTTGAGAAAAATTGTCATTGGCCCGTTTCCTTTGGAGTTATGAAACTGTGCACATAACGAGTCATTTCAGTACTATTAAAACAGTGATTTTTTTTCAAACTTTTTCTTTCCACCCATATACCACCTTAAGCAATCCCTTACTAATCACAGAGCACGTATGGCATAGGGAATACTTAAAGTGGTATGTGAGGGGAAAGAAAAAGGTTGAGAACCACCTAATTAGAGTTGGTGAGGTCATGGTTTTTTTTTAGTAATGAGAGGATCATTTAAGAGCCTAATAATGACAGAAAAAAGACAATCCTTGAATTTTATGGTACATATTTTCAAAATTGTACCTGCTGGGAGGTGGGGAAAAATGTGACTGCGTGGGATGCATTCTTTAATATGTCCTCAGCTTTCGCGAGGCTGTGGGGTCTGGTCAGAATTGATAGAGGGGTGGTTAGTTTGTATAATGGTCCTTACGATGGTAACAATTCTCTAGTTTCATTTTGTCTTAGGCAGGGCAGTTACTGTACCAAGTTATAATGCATTAGGACGGTCTTTGTTTTGCAGTGCATCTGTACAAATCAGTAAGAGACTTTGGGGATGTGTAAAATTTTCTTAGGATTCTAAGGAAGCAGAGATGTTGATGTGCTTCCTTAGCATAGTATCAACATGGTTGGACCAAAGTAAAATGGTGATATTTACACTTAAAAACATAGCTTTCTACCACCTCCATTTCAGCACCATTGATATAGATGTGGATGTATCCTTCAGAAAATGTGGATTCCCCTGTACTACCATCAAACTCAGCCTTCACCTATATCTCTATTTCCTGCACATCTGCTCTGCCACCCCTCCCAGATGCAACAAGGAGAAGGTTCCTCTTGTCCTTGCCCATTGCCCCTTCATCCTTCACATTCACATTTCATTTTCTGCAATTCTATCCACCAGTCACATTTTCCCTCCCCTTTCCGGAGGGATCACTCCCTCTGCTACTCTCTTGCCAATTCATTCCTTCCTGCCAATTGTTCCCTTGGCACCTACCCACGTGACTGCAAGAAGTGCTACTGTTGCACTTGCACCTTCCCCCAAACACTGTTTGGGTCCCCAAATAGTCATTCCAAATGAAGCAACACCTGTAGGGTTCAATAACATCTGTTATTGTATCTGGTGCTGTGTCTTTAGCATTGGGGAGACTGGACATAAATTGGGACATCACTTGGTTGAACATCTTTGTTCCGTCCCCTGCGGGGTTATTATCTGGGCGTAGACGGCTATGATCTACATTCAGGTCATTGGGACTTGTCAGGATAAGAGCTCAGTACAAACTAGATGAGCCAAATTGCTTCTGTCTGTTGTGTTCTATGATTGTAATTCCACAATCAATGTTATGCTGACATGTCTGTCCACAGCCTTGTGTGCTACCACCTGAATGAATATATTTTTTTATATATTATCTCTTTAATGCATGCCATTGTAGTTATTTTCATGAAGTACTGTTCATACAGCAAGAATTTTGGTTCATTCACAATGTAAATGTCAATATATTCATTATCACTTCAGCACAGATCAGAGTTCCCAGTAATTACAACTCAAAGATCACTTGCTATCCCCCTTTTGATTTCTGCCAGTTTTGTAATCCTCTAATCATATAAATATCCTTGCAGTAACCTTTTTAATACTAGCTTATTAAAAGTCTTAAAAATTAAGTAAACTACATCCATTTCTCCTTCTTGCCAGTTGCCAATAAACCTGTTGAGCACTCTTTTAAAAACTCTAAAGGTAAAGGATCCATTATTGCCACATAATACTACATTTAGTATGTAACAAGTATGAAATTCTTTAACTTTTGTCCACCGTAAGGCTGACAGAGATTCGCCACTTTTCCAGTGCCCCTCACAGAAGCCAACAGCACCTTGTGTTCATTGGCGGTCTCCCCTCCAAGTACTGACCAGTTCTGTGCCTGCTTAGCTTCCGAGATCAGACAATCAGGTGCTGTATATCACTTAATCATATTGGATTATTTTTGCAGTATCACGTTGTCGCTGAAAGAATACCAGCATTTCCGTGGCAGCTAATGTTTCATATGCAAGCTAAACATGTAATTCTTTTCTCATTTCTTCCAGATTATTCTTGCTGTTCCCCAATCTACTGGGCTTTTTTCAGAATCCAGGGAATTTTGAAAGACTGTTAATACTATTGGATCTGGTGTCTTTGCTAGTTCTTAGCCCTATTAGTTCTCTTAATACATTCTTTCTCGTGCTGTTGTCCCTTTGTTATCCACTGAACCATTTATAGGAATTTCATTTTAAATAACCAAAATCATATTAGTTCATGACATTTGGAGTATTTGATATAGAATTTTACCTTCCACAATTGTCAGTGTATTTTAATTTGTGAACACATTGATTAAAGAGTACAACAAAAATGGCTACTTGAGGATTAATTCTTGTAATACTGCATTGGGATTGTGTCGAGAATAGCAAAATAATATTTGGAAAGAAAACATTGAATGTTTTAACACATTTAGGATTACTCGCAGCAATACAGTGACAAGTTCCAGTGAAATACTTTGTCACCCTTGGAGAAAAGTGGACTATTTACACTGGACAATGAAGATTTTGCTTCCTGAACACTTCTGGGTGTATTTTATGGATTTTGGGTTGCTGATCACAAAAATTGCCCTAAAAGTTTCCTATCAGATACTGTCTTTTAGATATAACTTATTTTTGTGACTTTTTGTCATATTTTAAGTCTGCTTTAAGCCTACAAAACCATGAAGCTCAACGTGCCATTGAAAATTGGAAGATATTTAAAGATGTTGAGTATTTCCTTCGGAATGACAGAGCACCAAACTACATCCAGCAGATTGACAGCATGTTTCAAGCAAACAAAACCATGAAGCACAATATATCATTGAAAATTAATTATCTGCATTTGCACTTGGACTTCCTTCCTGCTGATCTTGGTGCAGACAGTGATGAATGGGATGAGAAGTTTCACCAGAATATTGTGATCATGGAAAAGTGGTTTCAGGGCAACTGGAATCCATCAATGCTGGCAGACTTTTGTTGGACACTGACATTAGAGGTATCAGATGCTGAGTACAAACAAAATCAGCGCCAAAACATTTTTTTGGTCAGTTGAACTAATACAATGTGTCAGCATCATTAGGCGATTAAACAGGCTCAATTCAATAAAATTTTAATTAATGTTTCTCCAAATTCCCATGTGATACTGCAAATCTGAAATTGTGTGTTCAGCTTGAAGTTGCCTATCATAATCCTTGTTTTTTTTTTTGCCACGAAGCAAACCTTTTGGTGGAGGGAGGGGGGGAAATACGTGTTGTTCTTGCATCTATGTCGCAGTGCGAAATGAAGAATGAGAAAACGATAAGAAGTAGTCATCAAAGTTCAGTAAAAGTTGTTTACTCAAACAGTCACTCGTAGCTTTTTAAAACCCCACGCATTCCAAATTATGTCATCACATTGTAACATCATGATGTCACTCAGAACCTCCCAAGCCAGTTCCATTAAGCCTCCCCCCTCCCTCCCCCCTCTCTTCCTCCCCCCGGCTAAGGAAGCTAAAGCTCTAGTGCAATTACTGTCCACCACTCCTGGGTAGTGGTCCATGCCTTCACATCGGGGGTCATGGCAAAGATCGAGATGAACGGGCTTTAGTCAGTCAATTGTGAATGTCTCTGGATGCCCCTCAATGTCCAGTACACAAGTTGGGCGATTGTTTTGTAGCACTCTGAATGGGCCCTCATATGGCCTCTGTAAGGGTGGCCCATGTGCACCTCTATGCACAAATACAAATGCACAGTCCCATAGTTACTTTGGGATGAAAGGTGGGAACTTGGGCCAATTTTCCAAGCTGCTCCTGCAGTCTGCGGAAGACTTCAGTTGGTGGCACCTCCTGTCTGCGTGCTGTGAGAGTTGAAATCCTTTTTCGGTGCTGTTCTTATTCCTCAGAGGATCCAGGGCAGCTCATCTGCCCAATCAGGCCCATGGAGGAGGGCCATAAATGCAGCCTTTGTGTACCTACGGAACCTTTCCACCAGAACATGCGACTGCAGGTGATATGTTGTCATGTGGTGGAGCTGTGTTCCCAGCATTTGCAACAAAATGTCCCAGAGTACGGAGGTAAACTGTAGTCCTCAGTCAGAAGCGATGTGTATGGGTAGGCCAAACTGAAATATCCAGGCAGGAATAAAAGCTCTGGCACAATAATCAGTTGATGAATCCGTCATAAGAACTTCCTCCGGCCACCTAGTGAATCTGTTGATGACCGTTAACAAGTATCTAGAACCTTAGGACATCAGAAATGGGCCAACAATGTCAGCATGCATGTGGTCGAACCTGCGCTGTGGTAGCTGGAAAGGCTAAATTGGCGCCTTCGTGTGGCTTTGCACTTTTTGCAGATTGGCAATTCGTGTGCGTCTTTGCCCAGTATGTGACCTGCTTTGAGTCCATGCCATACAAACTTGTTTGAATAGAGGGATGGGATAGTTGATGAATAGCATTGAAAATGCATTGTCTCCACACAGCAGGGACAATAGAGCAAGGCTGACATGTCAAAATGTTGCACAAGAGAGTGGTACCTTGTAGCCCAAAGGTTGCATCGTCGAGTTGAAGGCTTGTGACAGCAGTTCTATAAGCTGGGAGTTTGTCATCCTGGCATTGAAATTTGGCGAGCACCCAGTGAGAGGGCACGTACTGCTTGAATGAAGGAGAAGGACAGGGCATCAGTCACCACATTACTCTTACTGTAGATGCGTTTAATCATGGTTGAAAATTTGGATACGTAAGATGGGTAAGCATTGCTGGTGGGCTGACTGGGGACTTGACACCTTTGCGAAGGTCAATGTTAGTGGTTTGTGGTTAGTAAAAATAGTGAAGTCCCTGATTTCCAAAAAAATTAGCAGGTGTCTGACCGCTAGGTACAGTGCCAGCAGTTCGCTATGTGTTGTATTTTGTTTCTGGAGAGCAGAGGTACCTACTAAAAAAAAAACAGTAGAGGCTTCATTGGTAAACTGTTCCAAGACCCTGCCTACTGCCGTGTCGAACGCCATCTATTGTCAAGGAAGTTTGTGCATCCATTTGTGGATGGACCAGCAATGTTGACTTCACTGGGGTGTCTTTGGTCTGCTGGAATGCTACCGTCATCTCCTTTGTCCACTCGAGTTCTTTGGCATCGCTGGACGTGAATTTGAAGAAGGGTTTCATAATACAAGCTGCAGAGAGTAGAAAGCAATGATAGAAATTGGCCACCCCCACGCCATTCCTGGAGACCTTTAATAATATCGGGCTTCGTAAATTTAAGAATAGCTTCCACCTTCCTAGTCAATGGAACGACACCCCGGTTGCTGATCTGATGTCCCAAGAACTCGATAGTGGACTGCCTGAATTTCCACGTTTACAGTTAGCCCTAACTCTGGTAGACACAGCAGAGTAAACGCAGATTCTTCAGGTGCTCTTTGTGGAAATGGCTGGCGATGAGTATGTCGTCCATGTATATGAAAAGGAAGTCCCTGCCATGGCTACTGCATCCATCAGTCGCTGGAAAGTTCGTGCAGCATTTTTTTTTTTGAGTCCAAAAGGCATTCCAAAAAATTTGAAGAGGACAAATGATGTTATGATGACAGTCTTGGGCACCTATTCCACGTTCACTGGTATTTTGTGGTACCCATGCACCAAATCAATTTTAGAAGATATCCTGATCTCATGAAGATTAACTGTAAAGTCCTGTATATGGGGCACAGGGTAATGGTCTGCAGTGGTAGCATCGTTGAGATGCCTGTAATCCCCTTCAAGGTCTCCAGCCTCCCGTTGCTTTAGGCTATCAGTCCTGCATATGATTCCAAATTCCTCCATTTTGTGGAACTCTTGTTTTGCAAGCTGCAACTTGTCGGGCAACATGCATTGGGCTCGGGCATGTAGGGGAGGTCCTTGGGTGAGGATGTGCTGTGCGATGCCATGTTTGGGTGTGGCAGTGGAGAACTTGGGAGTGACAATATCCGGAAACTCTGCAAAATGTTTGGCAAATTCATTGATCAAGTACTCCATGGCGTCTAGGTGCGGGATGGGTAGGGCGGAAAGTCTGGAACATTGCGGTGTTCACCAACTGGTGCCTTTTTAAGTCCACCATCAGTGAGTGGGCTCTGAGGAAATCTGCACCCAGCAATGGCCTGGGCACAATAGCAAGAATGAACTTCCATGTGAACTTACTGTCGCCGAATTTCAGGGGTATAGTCTGTGTGTGTTATATATGAATGGAACTTTTATTCACTGCAGTGAATGCTGGACCCGCACTCCTGGTACGGGTGACAAAGCCCGATGGAGGAAGGTCACTAAACTCTGCAACTGTGTCGACTAGAAATTTGCGTTGGGAGAGTTCATCCTAGAACTAGAGTAGGCTGTTATGGTGGCCAGCTGCATTAGCCATTAGCGACGACTGGCCATGGCATTTTCTTGTAAAATTGCAAAGGGGTCGACAGAGCGGTGAGCTCCAGAATCCCAGCGTCGATGGAAAAACAAGGTGGTTGTCATTGAGACGTGATTGTTCAGGGGAACATGTGCCAGTACTCATGGAACCTGGGCCTTTGGGTGTGATGCAGCACTAATTTCTGTGGGCCTTGTGCCTTGCTGTTTCACAGAACGTCTGCATGGGCAGCCATCATTCGAAGGTTATCAAAGTCCTCATCAGTCAGCATGAGGCAGATGTTTTCTGGCATTTACTCTAAAAACAACTGCTCGAAGAGCAAGAAAAGCCTATGGCTGTCTGTCAGTACCAACATGTCATTCATTAACTCTGAAGGGGTGTGTTCCCTCAAGTCATTGATATGGAGGAGCTGTGAGAGACCGTAAATTCGGAGAAGGAGAGTTTTTAGGGCTTTGTACTTGCTGAGAGCTGGTGGGTCCTAAAGGAAATCCACTACTTGACTGGCTGTGTCCTGGTTGAGTGTGCTTACCACATGATAGTACTTAGTGGTGTCCACTTCTATGTTGTGAATGTGGAATTGCGCTTCACCTTGCCTGAATTAAACTTTTGGTTGAGTGGTCTAAAAGACATGGACTTTGAGCAAAATTGCTGCATTGTTCATGTTGAGTCCAAAATCCATTTGGGCCCTTCGGGGTCACCAGTGTAGAACTACGTCACAGTGCAAAATGAAGAATGAGAAAATCATCAGACACAGTCAAATCAAAGTTCAGTAAAAATCATTTACTCACAGTTACATGCAGCTTTTTAAAACCCTACACGTTCAAAATGACATAATTGCATTGTGACATCACGACGTCGCTCGGAACGTCCCAAGCCAGTTCAATTAATCCTCTAGTGAGCTGCTATTTTGGTCATGGAGGAATAGGAAAGCTATGGATGGGAGAACAGTCATGGATGTGGTGGATGAGAAATGAGAAACAGGCCCTTGGATCAAGTCTATGCCAACCATCATGCATATATATCTATACTACTCTGGCCTGCATTGATCCTGTATCTCTCATTCAAGTATATGTCTGTTTCTTAAATGTTATTGTCTGCCTCCACAGTCACCACTGCCACTGGCAGCTCATTTCTATCTATGATTTGTCTAAGCATAAATAAATAAATTAAATAAACCCTCCTGTAATCCCATTTTAGCATCATCCTTTTCACCTTAAACCTGTGTACTTCAGTTTTAGATACTCTTACCATGGGAAATTGACAATGGCTATCTATGCCCAGTAATTTTATGTATCTCTATCATATCATCTTTCATTTTTCTCATTCAAGGGAGCCTCTCCTTTTCCTCACTCCAGGAAAAACTGATCCAAATCTCTTCAGTTTAGGCAACATCCTTGTGAATCATTTCTGCACTTTCCCTTGCTCACACGAGTCTTTTCTCTGGTATGACAAGAACTGCTCACAGTATTCTTTCTGCAGCCTAATTGTTTTACACTGGACAATGAAGATTTTGTACAATTGTAATATAACGTCTCAATTCTTGTTCTCAATGTGTCAGCTGATGAGGTTAAACATACCATATGCCTCATACACTATCCCGTTTAACTGTGTTGCCACTTTCATTGATTCTTGTATTTGCAGGTTACTCTGTTTTCCAGGGGCCAGCCATTCATCATGCAAGGCCTGCAATTGTTTAACTTCTCAAAATGCGCTTCTTGTCATTTTTTTTCAGAGTTACATTTAACCTAATATTCCTTTGCCCACTTTCCCTTTCAATCAGTATCCTGTTGAAAACTTAGGCCACTTTTACTGTCCACAATAGCACCATTTTTGGTATCACCTGAACACTTACTAATCATGTAACCTACATTTTCATCCAAATCGTCTAACTGCAGATGTGGCACCACAATTAGCCAATTCATGCCTTCTCTGAGGCTCTCAAAATTGTGCAAGTTTGACATAGTTACTTCATGTGAAGAAGTCCTCAGTAGTTATAGGACAGCTACTGCAATGAGAGGCTAAAAGATTAGGGCAGAATTAAGATGGAGCTGTGACAAAAATTACAAATAAAAAAAGGGATCAATTTAAAATATTTTAATACAATCAAACAGTTTTCAGTACTTGGTCTCCTTACTTGAGGAAGGATGGATTGGCTTTGGAGGTGGTGCAGGGGTGGTTCTCCAGGGTGATTCCAGAGATGAGAGAGTTAGCCTATGAGGAGAGATTGTGTTCTCCGGGCCTCTACTCACTGGAATTTAGGAAAATGAGAGGAGATCTTATAGAAACATAAAATTATGAAAGGCATAGAGATAGGTATTTTTTTCCGTTGCTTGGGAAGACTAGGGCTTGGAGACATAGCCTTGATTCAGGATGAGGAGGAATTGCTTTTCTTAGAGGGGGATATATCTATAGAATTCACAGCCGATTAAAGTAGTGGATGCTACCTCAATAAATATATTGAAGACCAGATTGGATCGATTCCTACACAGTAAGGGAATTAAGGGATATGGGGAAAAGGCAGTTAGGTGGAGATGAGCCTATTGTCAGATCAGCCATGATCTCATTGAATGATGGAGCAGGCTCGATGGGCCGGATGGCCAAGTCTTGCTCTTATTTCTTGTGTCCTTGGCTGTTATCTTAAAACTCAAAACCAATCTAACAGACTGTAAAAGAGCAAATCAGTTCCTGTCATGCCGCCACTCAGTGGCAAAAAATGGCAAATAATATTTTGTCATACAACTCCATGCTATATTTTAAATAGTCTGGATGTTGTATCTCTTCACATTGCAAACCTGAAATAGCATATATATATAATTTTTTTGCCAAAGAAGTTTGAAATGGATTTTGCAATATTGTATTGTAATCATTGTATTGTATTGTAATCTTGAAGAAAAGGAAGAAGCAGGATATACTTTTTGTGTCATTAATTGACATACCAAGGATTCAGTACCTATTCGTATAGAATTTGAAAATTATTGGGATTGGATACAAAGATCAATCAAATTATTTTCAGAATTTATTGCTGAGAACTGTAATCAACTACTTGTGAAACACTAATTAGCCGTTTGCAGACAACATAATGGGCTACGATTTTCAATCAAACTAACATCAATCAACAAGCTAATATGAACTATAACTGGGGAGATGGATGCAAAAAATGTCATTTTTCTAGGTCAGATCTGGCCCAACAAAGAAACAAAGATAAATTACAGAAGGACCCACTATAACACCTGTACTAATGTTTGATCCCATTCTTTTAAAACCTAAGGTGTCTACAAAAAAAAGAAATCCCTGCCCATTCAGGTGTACAAAAGTATAGGAAAGGGGAAAAGAAGATTAAGTTAAAATTGAAAAAAAATTAGAAAGGCTCAGGCCTGAAACATTGGCAATATATCTTTGTCTTCTATAGATGCCAAAAAGACCGGCTGAGGTCCTTCAGTATTTCAGTGTGTTTTCTATCTATTGATATCACACTATTGGAAGTAAGATTGAAGTTTCCAATTTTGTTTAAAACTTGATGATACACTTCAAATACTGTGCAACTAAATCGCGATTAAGATGGAAGAGCAATGGATTCCAGATGCTGGAATCTGGTAAGGGAAATAAGAATGCTGACAATACTTAATGGTTCAGGCAGCACCTGCAAAGAGAGAGATCATTGGGTTTCAATCAAAAAATGAAGGTCAAAAGATTAGAAATTAAATGTGTTCAGAGTTGCAGCGCAACAAGAGGAATGCAGGAAATAAAGAGATGCATTGACAATGGCATTCTTCTATCCTAGTCTGAGGTTATGAGATGCTCGATGACATGAATAAAAAAAGAGTAAGCTCCACAACAAGTTGAGTAGGAGTTGGTTTGGCAGTTGAGGAAGGGATGATTTCACACCTCCCCCCCCCCCAACCACACATCACCTGGCCTGGCCATCATGCTGGACTTCTGCACGTTCCTGGCAAATGCTCTTGATACCATGCTTAATTCTTTTCCGGTATTACCATTATATCGTTGGCAAGTGATTACTCCAAGTTAGTGGGAATATTACACTTCCTAAAGTAAGTTTTGAGTTCTTGAATTATATCAGTCATATAGCACAGGAGCAGTCTCTTCAACCCATGATCTCCATACCTACCATCAAGAAACCACCTATTCCAGTTCCTAGCACGAGTTCCATGCCACCTATCAATTAGTGATTACAGTGCTCAAATGGATGCTACTGAGGTGCATTAAATGGCTACCGCTCAGGAAAGTTCTTGTCGGTTTTCAGAGAGAGATTCATTATTTGTTGGACACACACAAACTGATTGCCTTCCATCAGTACTTCGTTGTCTTGCCGAAGAAACTCGCCCATCACGGTTTTTCAAATGATAACCTCTTGTTCCTTTAGTTTCCCTTATTTCAAGTGAAACACTCTAGCCAGCCATTTCCTCTTGTCTGGAACCACAAAGGTTATCAACAGGCTGAACTCAGAACTCACAACCCATCTTCAAAATGAGGTTTAAACAAGCTACCAGCTTCTTGTGCTGCAGCCTCCAGAAGCCACTGCAGACAACTCTCTTGGGAGAGAGAGTCTAGATGAGAGTCACAGTTCTTTCTCTCTGCTTGTAAAAACCAGAACCTCTCTTAAAACAGCAAACTTCCCCCAAACAGATTGCTGGCTCCAAGATCAATTCCTGAGATAGGCTCTTTTTTCACCTCCTTGTGAAAACCTTCAGCAATTGTCGTTACAAAGACCCTGGGCCTGGAGTGTCTTTTTGAGCAGAGCTCTTGCACTTAAATGAGATCTGTTTTGTGAAGTGTTTGTTTCCTGCACTAAAACCCCCACAATCTATCTCTTCCTAAAATGTATCAATACGTAATATAAAATATGATATAATCCATCACAACCCCCTCTCACATACCACCTTAAGTAATCCTTACTAATTACAGAGCATCTATGACATAGTGATTACTTAAGGTGGTATGTGAGTGGAAAGAAAAAGTTAGAAAACCACTGATCTAAATGGAACCGTGATCTTGGAGAGCAGCAACAATCAAGGATGCACACCTCCCAGGGCAGGATATGCTCTGTTGTTGCAGCTGTCATCTGGAGGTTCCGTGAGATTTGGACTACCAGGTTCAGGAACAGCTGCTACCCCACTTTCTTTTAAAAAAAATTCAGTCTTGTTTAAGAACTCTTACTGTGCACATTATTTATTACTGAATATTTATTTTTTGTATTGCACAGTTTGTTTGGACTTCCTTCTTATTTACTTATCTTTCTTTAGGATATGTATCTTTTCTTGAGTAGTTTTTTTTTTGTACTACCAATAAGTAGAAATTCTGCCTGGCCAACAGGAAAAAAGAATCTCAGGGTTGTACGTGATGTCGTATATGTACTCTGATGATAAATCTGACCTTTTTAAACTTTGGAAACTTTGTGGATGTTGAGTACAAAGCCTATTAGTTTTTGTACTTTGCTGAATGAGTCCATAATTACTTGTGGCTTAGCATCCAGCGATCTGTATGCACTTTTATTGGCTGTGTCTTGCTGTTGGAATGGCTGCATTTTTTAGCCGCCACCTATATGGAAAGAATGTGGTTGTGTTGGGACAGAGTGCAGAGGGCATTCACCAGATGTTGCCAGCATTGGAGGACATAAGTTTTGAAATGAGATTGAATCAGCAGCATTTCTTTGTCCTGCAACAAAGAAGGTTAAGGGGAAATCTAATAATGATACTGTATACAAGTTTATATGAGGCATAAATGAGGTAGTCAGAATTTATTCTCTCCTCCACAATCATCACCACCATATAATAAGGGTATCAAAAGCAAGACATTATAGGTGATAGGAGGAGGTTTTCAAAGGGATTTGAAGGGAATGTTTTTAAGTGGTTGATATCTGGAACTTACTATTATGTTCACTTACTAATATGTTTGAAGTCAGGTCCAATCACTATATTTACAAGGCATTTAGACGGGCATTTAAACTGGTAAGAAATAAAAGAATATTGATCTAATGTGGAGAATGGGATTAACATAGATGGATAAATATAAGGGTAGACCAACAGCTCTGTTTCTATGTTGCAAAAACCCCAGGAATCTATTGGGGATTTTATTGTTGCATCAATGAACACTATTTTGAATTTGTTAGCTTTTAGTTGCTTCATTAAATGTTGATGTATTTAGTTAACTAATGATTTAAATGAAATATGATACATAAAGATTGAGGGATGTGAATTTGTGTTTCCATATAAATTACTTCTGCTTGAAATGTAGGATAATAATTTTCATTGAATTTTTAAAAAATGGTTTTATTTTTGTGTTCATAGTCATAAAATTATCTGTCATAATTTATGTTCTTGCATCTACTCTATTGTCCTTGTTCCTCCACAACTTGCTCCAACTATGCAAAATCAGTAGCCCCTTTTCCACTGGCATCCTGTCCTAGGAATTAACTCAGAATTTACTGGGACAAGGACCAGTGAAAAAGGAACATTGTCTGAATGCTGGTATTAAATGACATCATTACACACCGGGGATTAACCACCTCTACCCCTACTCATATCCCCAACGTTTGCTGATGAGACCAGTGAAAAAGGGACAGCAGAAAGTCATCCATTTCCAATTGAAGGTAGAACACTCCAATTTCCCGGGGATGGGTGTGTTCAGTGGAAAAGCAATTAGTGTCCCAGTTAAGGGTAGTCCAGTGGAAACAGCACAAAGGGATTCCTATCCTGGGACACTGCACAGCCAATTAACTGGGGTGCCAGTGGAAAATGAACTAAAGTTAGGCGTTGTAACTTCTCGAATGCACTTAACTCTCCAAGTGCATAAGGCTATTGATTTAACGCAACATATCTTTTACCTTGCATTTCATTGGAAAGGTAAACTTGACAGAAGGCAAGAAGAATGTACTATTCTAATTAAAATTCTAAGTATAGATATTTAGCACATTTTTTGTCCTTATTCTGTTTGACATAATCGGATGCTGAAGACCGTTGTTGCTATTTGTATTTCTATTTTTTTCAGTAGGACTCACCACCCATTGCAGCCAACTTGCGCTATCTGGCTTCTTATGCACAACATTTTGGTTGGAGGAGAAAAACATCAACTCTTGTGAGTTCCGCAATCAATCTTGGAGTTTCTTATTTTGCTAATTAAATTCTGTTTTGTATTGTGTTCTTTAGATACTTTTATCTACACCTAAATCTGGGTAATTTATGGATGATATTTGTAGAAGAATTTAGACAAGCAGTGTGGCAAGCACATTACTTCTAACCTTGAGCAATTTTGCAGAAGGGTAGATATTTCACTGTAAACTACAGAATGGGCAAACTGATTTTCACTTTCAAACTATTTCCTGTGGCCATATTGTTCTGTCATAACTTTTTACTAAAGGAGCAGAATAAAAATCTTTGTGTAATCAATCTATAACTCAGTTGAGTGAAAACAATTAATAGCAGTGAGGTTAACAAAGAAAATATATAAGCAAACTGCAGACTTGTTATTTAACTGTCCTGTGGAAAGTCATCCATATTCCATAAAACTTATGGGCATTTAAAAATTGGTAAGTCGGATTCTGAGTAATTTTCTATTAGAAGATGGAAGTGAAATGTTTTAAGTCAAGTCAGTAATACTCCTCGGAAATTAGTATTCATTCTAACTTTCGATCCAAGAAAATAATAATCTTTTTTAGGAAAGCGCAAGAATAACAACTATGTTCAGCTAATTGTCTCCTTTTTATGCTATTTAAACTATTATTTGAAGGTAGCTAGCTACAAAGTTCACTGGGCTAACTACCAATCAGTTCTAATTTGAGAATAAAACTAGTGTCTAACTTTGTACAGGTACATGATCCGTTATCTGGAAACATTGGGGGGGACAGTGTGTTCCGAATTTCGGATTTTTCCGGATTCCAGAAAGCCCACCTGAATTGTGCTGCCGTATCCACCCCCAACCCCTTCCAGTCACCCGGCCGCCTCCCCCAAGCGCTGGCCCCTCAGCTGCCTCCCCCAAGTGCCGAGCGCCTCTCTCCCCACTTACCGAACTTTTGAGCTTTCGGATTTTAAAAGTCCGGATAAAGGATCGTGTACCTGTATACAACTTTGTTCTTGCTGCTGGAGGGGAGTGAGTTTTTTTTTCTCCCCTCTCTATCTCTCTCTCTCTCTCTCTCGCCCAGATACAGGAATTCCAAGCCAAGAAAGAGGATTCTAGCATCTCCACTTTTTTTGTCTCTTCAAGAATTCCTTGATTTACTAATGTTCATAATAGTGTCTGATGCACTTTGATTTATACATTACATTTATTTTTCACTGCAAAAGATAGCCCTTTGCCCCAAGGATTCAATGTGCATTTTGCCCAGCCTTTTGATTTGAAAGTGCTGCCTTGGAAAAGATTTTGTAAATCAAATGGCTTTATAATCATGTGCTAGTTGATTCGGTTGAAGGGTTGCTCCCCTTCTCTAGAACATCTAGCACTGAAATGTTTACTCTTCTACCTCCAAGGGAATTTGCCTCCATTGACCTGACTGAATTACACATCCCTCCCCAGGCAGATGTGAAGCTAGTACTGGATGATCTACACATTGTGATCAACAAACATCACCTAGTATCGTCTTCTCAGTCATTGCCAGAGACTCAATCAGGCGAGCTTAAAGAAGATACTCACAAACGAGCATGTCCCTAGCGACACCAGGGTATTAAGCACTCTTGCCTACTGCTACATCCCATTAAGAATGCCGACTGGTCCATTCCACATCTGCAGTTTGGAAAGTTGGATCACCTGGGTGTGTTCTTCCTTCCTGCTTATAGTCTAAAACAAGTGCACAGAGTCAACATTGAAGACTGTACAAAGATCATCTGCAGAATGAAAGAGCAGCTTCCAAACTGTCTAGAGTCTGTGGACTGGCCAACATTCAAGGATTTTGGAGCAGACTTGAATGAATATGCCACACTGATCACTGACTTCATTAGAAAATGTGTGGACAAGTATGCTCCAACTAAGCCTATCTGAGTGTATCCTAATCAGAAGTCATGGATGAACCAAGAGATCTGTAAAGACCAGATCTGTAGCATTTAGGTCATTACCAACACAAAGAGACCATTCTAGACCAAGGTGAATGCTCGAAAGCTATGTAAAAACATAGAGGAATTCAGCAGGTCTTGCAACGTCCATAAAGGGTAAAGATATATAACTAATGTCTCTGGACTGAGCCCTTCTTCAAGCTATGGCAGTGCTTACATGCCATTACGTCCTATAAAGTGACACTTAACTCTGATACATCTCTTTTCGACAAGCTTAATGTCTACTATGTTTGCTTTGATAGGGAAAACTATGAAGAATTGTCCCAATCCTCCCCAGCATATAGTGACTGTGCTCCCAGTTTCTGAGGCTATCATGAACAGAACATGGAGGGTGAATCTTTGAAGTGTTCACCCTACTTAACTATATATAACGATATAACAGTTTATGGCGTGGAAACAGGCCATCTCGGCCCTTCAAGTCTACGCCGGTTCACTCAAACAACTCCGCTTAATCCCCGCACCTATTCTCTGCCCATAACCCTCCAACCCCCTCTTATCCATATATATATCCAGCCTCCTCTTAAATGAAAGAATTGACTCTGTCTCAGCTATTTCCTCCGGAAGATTATTCTATTCAGCCATCACTCTTTGAGTGAAGAAGCATCCTCTAATGTTTTTCCTAAAATTTTGCTCACTTACCCTGAACTTGTGTCCTCTTGTTTCAACCTCCACTGCTCTCGGGAGGAAGAGTCTACTTGCATCTAGTCTATCTATTCCCTTCATAATTTTAAACACCTCTATCAAATCCCCTCTCAACCGTCTATGTTCCAATAAATAAAGTCCTAACCTATTCAATCTTTCTCTGTACACTAGGTATTTTAAGACAGGCAACATCCTTGTAAATCTTCTCTGCACCCTCTCCACCTTATCTATACCCTTTCTATAATTTGGAGACCAGAACTGAACACAATACTCCAAACCTGGCCACACCAACGCCTTAAACAGTCGCAGCATCACTTCCCAGCTCCTATACTCTATGCTATGATTTAGGAAGGCTAACATACCAAGTGCTTTCTTAACCACCCTGTCAACATGGGAATCCACTTTCAAGGAACTCTGCACCATAACCCCAAGTTCTCTTTGTTCTTGTGCATTCCCCAATGTCCTCCCCTTTACTACATATGTCCTATCTTGATTATTTGTTCCCGAAATGAAGCACTTCACACTTCTCTATATTAAATTCCATCTGCCAAATTTCAGCCCAATTTTCCTGACAAACCTTCCTTGCTATCCACCATTCCCCCTATTTTCGTATCATCTACGTATTTACTTACCCAGTTAACCACATCCTTGAAACCTGAACAAATCAACTGGCTGGAGTTTTTGCAGTATCTTCAACCTTTTGCTACAATGGTCAGTGGTCCCCACATACTCCAAAAGGACTTCCATTATTCTAGAGCCCAAGAGGAGCAAAGTGATGTGTCTCAACAACTATTGACCAATGGGGCTGCCGTCTATTGTGATGAAGTGCTTTGAAGTCAGTTATGGAGTATATCAAGTACAATCTTAGGAAACACCTTGACATATACTGCCTTTATGTAGCAAAGGTGAAGATACATCACCAACATTTCAGGCTTGAGCCCTTCATCAAGCTGCTTTCTCTAGTTTCTCCAGCATTTGTGTGTTTTTTTTTCACTTAACCACGGTGTCAACAGAATCCTCTGTTTTACCCCTACGCCAGACTGTTGTTCATTGATGACAGCTTGGTGTTCAACATTATGGTACTGGTAAAACTCGTGACCAAACTAAAGGATCTTGGACTTTGTTCATCTCTATGCAACTGGATCATCAACTTCCTCATCAGAAGACCCAAGTCAGTGTGAATAGCCAGCGTCACGTCCACACAGATTGTCAACTAGGGCACACAAGGCTGCATGCTTAGTTCCCTATTCCTTGTACACTCATGATTGCATGATCTGGTTTGGATCCAACTCCATTCACAAATTTGCTGACACCACCACTGTTGTTGGCCAAATTACTGAAAATAATGAGTCGAAATACTGAATAGAGATAGTTCACTGGTGCCAGAGCAAAGATCCTGCTCTCAACTTCATCAAGATCAAGGAGCTTATGGTTCATTTAGAGATGAGAGGCCAAGGTAGCATGTACAAGTTTACATTGATGGAATGATGGTGAAGGTTAGAGTCTTCAAATTCCAATGAATCCTTATTTCAGAAGACCTCTCCTGAAGCTAGCACATCAAGGCAAACAAGAAGTTGGTACACCAATGCCTCTAGTTTCTAAGGAATCCGAGGAGATTTGGAATGTCATGAAATACTTTTATCAAAGTTCTAGAGGTGTACTTTGAAAAATATACTGACAAATTGTATCACAGCCTGGATTGAGAATTCAACTCTTCAGTAATGCTGAAGGCTCCAGAATGTAACACAGAGTGCTGGTCTCCCATTCATTGAGGCAGTGCCTCAAAAAGGTAGCCAATATCATAAAGGATTTCCATCACCACGGCCATGGCATCTTCTTACTACTACCTTTGGGCAGAAGGTACAGAAGCCTGAAGGCCAGTAGTTTTAGGTTCAAGAACAGTTTCTTTCCAACAGTTATCTGGCTCTTGAACCTCCCCTTGTTACTGATCAGAGTCGGTGCAGACACTGCAAAAGGACTATCTACACTCTGGCAAATCATTTTTTTTTCCACAAGGTTAACTGATTTTCTATTATTTATCTTTTTGTGTATTTGCTTTCTTTTAAATTAAATTACCAGTATTTAGTATTTAGTTGATTTTAGTTGTTTAATTTTATTTTACGAAGTCCCTGTTTACTCCCTTTCCTCTATTGATGACATTTACCAGGAGTGTTGCTTAAAAGGTCTCAAAGAATTATAGAAGACCCTTTCCGTCAAGCACACAGTATCTTTGACCCACTACCATCAAGAAGGAGGTACACGTGCATCAAAATTAGGACCACCAGGCTGGAAAATAGCTTCCTCCCACAGGCTGTGAGATTGATGAACAATACTCTATTTATATTTATTTTAAATTATACCTTTATGTATATATGTGATTATTATATGCTGTGTATTGTTGTGGAAGTGTGAAAACAATTTGGTGCATTTATATGAAATGTAATTTATATGAAACAAATGTTATCAATTATCATTTTCAAAGATGCCCTTTTACATTAGAGAGCTTTCTGGTAAACATTACATACTGGCTTTGGATACTGAAATAGATTTTTTTTTAACCTCATCAAGAAAAGAGTCGATACTTGATCTAAATTTGGCCACCACTTTTATTTAGTATCACAAACCAAACATACATATCACTTTCAGTCGTACATTGAAGATTATATTTCTGATTGTTACTGCAATTGCACAGGAAGCCTTCAGAGCAGGCTAAGTTATTAGCATCTTCCCATAGCCATGTCAAATACAGTTAGAGTTCCTGCAGCAAGTTTTGACAGATTTGAATCAAAGTACTGTTTCTCCAAGAGTAACACAAAGCTGTGGATATTGTAATCTTGAGCAGCACAAAATTTCTGGAGAAACTCAACAGTACAGACAGCATCCATGGGTACAAATGGTCAGTCAGCATTTTGGATCTGAAACCTTTATCAAGGCTGGAGGGAAGTGCTTGATATTGCATATATAAAGGGGGAAAGAAGCTTGGGGAGTGTTTGTAGAGGTTCTTGTTTATTGCATTCTGTGTTGTTAGGAAAATGACATCCCTTGCCACCTGCAGATGAACTTGCCATGGTAAACTCACCCAGTCAGGCAAGTACAAACCTGTCGGTGACTTGCCCAGGCAGAATTAATGGCACGTGAGTTGTTGAATAAGAAATTTTGTTTACTGTAGGGAGTTGAACTTGTTTTTGTTATATATAGAAACTAGTCAAGAAAATGTTTCTTTGTTGTTCCCTTTTAAAATAAAAATTTGTTATTTGAGATCCAATTGTGAGGATGTTTTTATTTGAACCCAGGTGCCTTTATCATGAGTGTAAAGAAAGCTTGGTGCATTGCTTCTATCTTGAGAATCTATTTTTGAGATTGTGTATGAAAGTTCTCAAACAAGAAAATATGCTGATGCTGGGGTTGAATGCAACACACAAACGTGCTGGAAAAACTCAGCATCCAAAGGAAGTAAAGGTTAACCAACATTTCTAGACTGGGCTCTTCACCATCCTGCATGACCTGCTGAGTTTCTCCGGCACCTTTGTGCCTATATGTTTTATTTTAACATGGTACACAATTTTTTTTTCCCAATGAAAATAGGCAATCTATCATGTTGAAAGTTTTTGCTCTCTCTGAGATCAGGACCCTAATTGATGTATGAATGGAAATATTGTGCCTCTGAGCTCTATCCAAGTCATATAATGATTTTTTTTTTGTTGGTGTTTCATGATTTGATATGTTCAAAGAACAGGCAGCTTTCTTTAGTGGCCAGAATAAATAAAACTGCAAAAGGATCAAGAGAAATAAGGATTGAATAATTTTAACATTAATAATTTCGAAGAATTAGAAGAAATAATGCAAATAAAATACAAATTTGAAAAGTAGAATGAGGTCATGGTGCAAGCAAAGTATTAAGATGTTGGCACAAAAATTTTAAAATAGTTTCAATAATAAATGCCAGGGGTTAAAAGAAAAAAGTTAACATTTTGGAATTGGAAACTGCAACAGATGCAGATAAAGAAGAGGGAACATAAGGACAGATCAGTGATAGAGTGGAAGGTCAGGGACATTAAATATCAAAAAAATTGGCAGTAATAAAAGGTGGTCCTGATTTACAGAAAGATCGATAAATTAAGGAAACTCAATTAGTGGATGAAAAAAACTGGTAACATGAAATGAAAATGCTAGAAATGCAGAAGTCCCTTTTTAAAAGTTGGTAAAGAGTCCAGAAGACCATAATATTCTTGGGTCCCTTCAATCCAAGGGATTAAAGGTGGGTAAATATGGAGGAAGAATAGTATTTAACCAGTCTTTATTAATCTGTGTAAAGAGATCCTACTTTTCTCCATTGAACCAATCACCTATTCCAGTTTCTTACAATTTTTACCATATTTGAAACTCCACTAATCACTAAAGAATTTCTTGCCACAATTTGTCTTTTCCAATGTTGTGTTCATTTGCCCATTCAATTTGCTTCCAATTCTTGAACTGCCTTGTATGCCTCGTATTTAGTTTCCAAACATGTTAATCCCTAACAGTTAGATTTGGATGCAGCACTGATTGTTCTTTCCAGAGTAATTTGCATCATTTGACATGTCACATCCAGAATAAGAATTGAATTTATTGCCATGAACATGTCACAAAATTTGTTGCTTTGCAGCAGCATCATGGGTACAAATATTTTTATAAATTATATTAAAAAATAAATTAGTGCAAAAAGAAGAGAAAGCGAGGTCATGTCTTTGGGTCATTGTCCATTCAGAAATTTGATGGCAGAGGGGAAGATTCTGTTTTTGTGCTGCTGGATGTTCGTCTTCAGGTTCCTGTACCACCTCCGTAATGATAGCAGTTTGAAGAGGGCATGGCCTGGGTGGTGAGGGTAGAGACTGCTTTCTTAAGACACTGCTTCTTGAAAATGTCCTTGATAGAGTGATGCCCATGATGGTGCTGACTTAGTTCACTACTCTCTTTAGTCTTTTTCTGTCCTTTGCATTGGCATCTCCATATCAGATAGTGATGCAATCAGTCGAGAATGTTCTCCATGATACAGTTGTAGAAATATGCAAGTCTTTGGTGACGCACCAAATCTCTTTAAATTCCTCATGAAGTTGACACCAAGGAATTTGAAGTTTTTAACCCTTTCTACTGCTGACCCCTCAATGAGGACAGGTTCGTGTTCTCCTGATTTCTTCCTCCCATCACCCCCCCACCCCACCCCCGAAGTCCACAATCAGTTCCTTAGTTTTGCTTCCCTTGAGTGCAAGGTTGTTGCACCCCTCAACTAGATGATGCATCTTACTCCTGTTTGCCTCCTCATTGCCATCCGTGATTCTGCCAATGACCATGATGTCATTGGCAAATTTGTAGATGGCATTTGAATTGTACCTAGTCGTGGGTATAGGGAGAGTAGAGCAATGGGCTAAGCATGCATCTTTGAGGTGGGCCTGTGTTGAGATTGTTGGTGAAGAGGAGATATTCTTTTCAATTCATACAGACTGTGGTCTTGGACAAGGTCATGCTGGCCATCCTTTTCCAAATGCAAGTATATTCTAGCCTGCATGCGCACCCCCGCCCCCCGGGCCTGTGTACTTCCCCCCTCAGGCTCTTGCTCGTTCTCAGTCTCTCTTTCTCCCACTCTCTCGCTCTCATTTGTGCTCTTTCTCTTTCGTGCTCTCTCACATTCTCTTTCTCTCGTCCTCTTCAGTTAGTTTACCCAGAACTGATGTTAAGCTCACAGGCCTGTACATCCCTGGTTTATTCTTGCAGTCTTTATTTAAATCAAAGCAAAACATTATTCAAGTCTTCCAGAATCTCAGCTCAATAATGATGCATCTTTCTGGTTCCATGCATACACCTTGTTTATCTTTAAGAGGCTTCATTCTTTCCCGAGATTATCTTTTGAATCTATGGTGTTCTCCTTAACTTATCTGCCAAAGCTATCCTCATTTCCCTCTTTACTATTCTCTATACTGCTCAAATAATTTCAAGTCTATAAATGACGTATGCCTTTTTTTTGTCGTGACCAGATTAACAAATCTCTGGTCATCTAGGGTTACCTAATATTGTCAACCTTGCTCTTCACTTCAACAGGAACATACTTCCCCTTTCTCTTTTTAAAAATATGCTATTTGCCAGAGGCCCCTTGAATGAAGGGATTTTAGCATGAAATGTCAACTGTCTATTGCTTTCTCTAGCACTTTGTGTGTTGCTTGGTGTTGATTCATTAAACTACTGATTGTAGGAGGTGATAGGCGCAGCCCAAGGGTTAATTTGATGTGATGTTATTTCCTCCCAAGTTTAGGATTCTATTAGCCACACTTCAAAGATGTTTTAAAGAGACACTTCACATTTGATTTTTCATTGAATTAAGTTTCTTTTCTACAAAATAAGCTTCGTTGAGAACAACATTTTTGTTTACTGCCTTGATGCATTGTAGAAATGTTTGCACTCTCAGGAAAATTTCATAAATGCCAATATGACACTAACCCATATTTTACTTGAGTAGATTGAAGGGTGAATTTGAGGAAGAGAATTGCTATGCCCTTGTTCAATATGATGTCATAGAATCTTTTTAAATGCCCGTTTATATTTAAAAAAAAAAGCCACACAAAGCCTAGGTTTAGTATTTTCATCTCAAAGATTCTTCGTCTGTCTGTGTTCGTGTCGCCCGGTGTCCCTTACAGTAGAAAGAAAGAGAAGCAAAAGAACCTCAATCTTCCGACTTGTGTAGAAATCTACATGTTGTAAATTATGCAGTCATAAAATGGTGCCAAATTTCTCAAAATATACTAAATATTGAATGGGACTGCAATTCAAATTGCTAATTATTCAATTAAATATTTCATTAAGTTTTAAAAGAAAATCTTCTATTTTGTAGATATGACATTTCTGGCAATTAACTATTTTAACTAAAATATAGTGACAGTAGCATTCCCTGAAAATTAGAATTTGCAGATCATAAAGTGTTGACAATGGGGGACTGGGATAAATTTTGTGCTGCAGGTGAATGTGAATGATATTAGTGTTACCAGCTTCTTTCTTCAGTCTCCAAGATATCGACACTATTATTATGTTTAGTGGTACAGAGTTCATTTTCCCTATAACTTTGTTCATTTGAGTTGATCTAATTTCCCTGTACTTTATTGATGGGTAATAATGATCTTTTATGCAGCTCAGATTGATTAAATCCTTGTCAAGTTTTTCTATCCATATCCTATTTGAGCAAATATCATTGGTTGCAATTATCATTTTGGTTTGGTTGTTAAACACCAAATACAGCATCAGAGATTTTGGGTTTTTCCACACAGAATCACTTCCCTTTTATATCTTTAAGGGTAACGTAGTTAATAGTTATGGTAGATGGATGGTTGATTTTTGAATCAGAATTTATTATCACAGGCATGTCACAAATTTTGTTGTTTTGCATTAGCACCACAGTGCAAGTGTTAATATAAACCACCTTAGAAAATAAATGAAAAAAATGTAATACAGTGTCTGTGCTTCATTATTCATTCAGGAATCTGATGGGAGAGGGAAAGAAGCTGTCCTTATGCTGCTGGGTGTTCATCTTCAAGCACCTATAACTTTTTCCTGATGGTAGCAGAGTGATGGCCTGCGTGATGGGGGTCCATGAGGATAGATGCTGCTTTCTTAAGACATTGCCTCTTGTAGATGTCCCCAATGAAGTGTAGATTTGTGTCGCAGGCCAAGTTAACAACACTTCTTTTTTTCTTTCCTGTCCTGAGCGTTGGCACCTCCGTACCAGACAGTGATGCAACCAACCAGAATGCTCTCCACAGTAAATCTGTCGAAGTTTACAAATGTCTTCCGTGACATGCTGAAACTCTTCACAAAGTGTAGCCGCTGGCGAGCCTTCTTCTTGATTGCGTCGACATGGAGGCTTCAGGACAGGTCCTCAGAGATGGTGACAGCCAGGAATTTGAAATTCTTGACCCTCTCCACTGCTGAGCCCTCGATGAGGACTGATTCGTGTTCTCCTGACTTCCTCCTGAGTTCCACAATCACCTCCTTGATTTTACAACACAATCACCTTGATACAGGATGCTTAAGTTTTTAATTGCAGCTAATTTAAAGTTGATAAGATAACAAAAGGAAAGTTTTCTTTACTTAAGAATAATATGAGCCATGAGAGTTTGAGATATACACAAGTACAATGAACCAAAATTCTCATTTGCTGCAGCTGAACAAGTATGCAAGATGCATGAGCTTCAATAGTACACATTGAATGACTACAGTATACATGTCAAGGTGGAAAAGTCGATAATAAATTTAAGAGGATAGATGGATAAATATTCAGTTACTGCAAGAAAAAAAATGATATTACAATAGGCTGGAGTGGTTTGTGGTAAGGGAGATACAAGACCCTGATAGATGTTGGATTAAAAACTCTTCTTGAACTTGTTGGTGCCAGACATCAGGCTTCAGTAAGTTTTACATGAAGGTAGCAGCAAGATGTGATTGTAACTAAGGTGATGAGGATCATTTGTGATGTTGGCTGCCCCATGAGGCAGTGTCTCACGTAGAGCTCTTCAGTGGATGGGCCGTCTGCGTTTTTCTGCAGCCTTCCATGCTCCAAGCACTCTGGTTATGAAATTAGACCATGGTGCAACCTGATAGTATATTTTCCACAGTGCGCCTGCAGAAGTTTGATTGAGTATTCAATAACATGCAAAATCTCCTCCCATGGCTTGGAAAGTCGAGATTTTTAAATCTTGATATTTTGAATATTCTGCAATTGCTGGTGAAATCTTCATTTGTAAAGGTTTTTCATGTATCATTTTGGGTTCTGACATTCACGTGAATTGGAAGATTGCTCTAATACAGTACAGTTCCCTATATCCAAAGTGCTTGCGATCAGACGTTGTTTGGCTTTGGGTTTTTTTTTTCTGTTTTTTAGAACAAAACTGAAAAAAGAAAAAAATGGAGTCCCTACTCCTGCCTGGGAGCCTGAGGTGACTTTTTCAATGCAGACAAAACCACGCTGATTTTGAGAATTGAGTTGCCAGCTCCAGCTGCAGCAGATGCTGAAGACTTGGACCCAGCTCCATTTGGCATCTTCCCAGCTAGAAGCAAAGATTTCTTTTTTTTAATTGTTTTTGTAATCAAACTGGCACAGGCAGAGTGTCAGAGCCCCACAAGAGCAAGTGAGGTGTTGAAGTTTTTTCCATTTGTGATGTCATGTCGGCGTTTTTAAAAAAAAAGATTCAGTGTTTGGATCTTTTCGGAACTTTTTGGCCTACATTCTGATCCATTTGATGTTAATAATATTTCACAATAGCTGCAGGGATCGGGGCTGGGTCATTGGGTTTTTTGTTTGTCATATGTTAATGGTTTGAAAGAAAGTGTAGGTGGCAAGATTAGTAAGTTTGTACATGACACCAAAATTAGTACAGGTACATAATCTTTTATCTAAAATTCTAAAAACTGAAACCTCCAAAAACCAAACATTTTTTCCATGGATGTCATCTCCACCCCAAATCTCGTGTTTGGCGCCAAACATGACCCAACACAACCCACCCCTGTCCAGCGCAGTGTCTCAATGCTCCTACCAATCAGACGTGCCTCTGCTGCTCACGGATTTTGAAGACTGTGAAAATGTCAAAAGAGCTGCAGAGTCCCCTGTGGGTACAGAGAGAAACAGAAAAGGAAGCATCTGTCTTTATTGATAGCGCAAAAAGTAGATTTATTGCAGAAGCATGATCGTGGAGTATCAGTGCAGCATCTTACTGAAGGTTATGATATGAGAACTACCACCATATATGACTTAAAGAAGCAGAAAGATAAGTTATTGAAGTTTTACAGTGATGATTAGAAACTAATGAAAAATTGCAAAACATTGCATAAGGCAAAAAACACAGATCTTGACCTTGTGCTGATTGAGCAGTATTGACAGTGCTGCTGCTGCCCCCCCCCCAATCCAGCACTGCCACAACCCCCCCCCCCCCCAGATTGTTTTGCGCCAATCTGAAATCACCGCAATTACTTAACATTCTGCTGTTACTATTATTCTATTAATTGAAAAATTCCAATAAGTGTCTGGTCCCAAGGGTTTCAGATAGAAGATTATGTACCTGTACATTGGAAGGTATATTGAAAGTTCCAGAAGGATCCAACTGGTTTTGCTTTACAGCTTTCATTTAGTTTCTCAAATTGTATCCAACAAAACAGCAGATGTACTAGAAGAAAAACTGAAATCCTTACCCAAGCTTATCGCATTCTTCCACTATCAGACCCCTTTGTTCCAAATGCAATGATTCTCCAAAGGGAACTGGGATTTTGTGATATTTTTCATAATAAGGAACATACTTTGAGAAAGGCAAGATAGATTATTATGATGGAAAACAGCTTCATTATTTTTCCTATCATCCAGAGTCACTGTTCAGTTTCTGTGGAGGGAACTGAAATATTGTTTAAAGCATGTTGAATTTTTAAAAATATAATATTGAATTCTGTTTAAATTTGATTCTATAGGTGGTTAGCTTAAAATTGTGTAAATAATAGGATGGTTGACCATCTATTACAATTTCAACAAAAATACAAAGGGTATGGCATAATTTAACTAATTTTTGGAAAGTCCTGAGTCTTTTCCTGACTGAATCTCATGCTGTGTTTGCAGATTCATTGCCTGAGAAAATGAGATGAGAACTGGGAGATATTTGAAGAGAGAGAGGAAGTGGAAAGATTGCAGTTGGGGATGTATAATGAAATGATACAAGTTTTAAGATGAGAGAGAATATTAGAGAGGACAGTTTTTACCCAATAGATCTGTGTATTTTTAAAAAAAAATGAATAGATCATTGTAAGTTTGAGTAGATTTGAGGCATAAGAGAGTATAATTTTGGGGGAGTTAGTTAAGAGTATGAGCCTGGTCTCCACAGAATCTAGTGGGTGGGAGTGGTTTTCAATCACAACTCCTATAGATCAGGGGTATAATAACGTTCACCTTGGGGGGAGGGGAGGGTTTCTGTTTGTTTCCTTTCCTTTTTTTTCATTAGTACACCTAAATTTAATAATTATATTATGAAATAGTATTTTGGATGTAGGAGGAGTGGAGTTGGAAAGTTGGACAGTTATTAGATTTTATGAGAGTTTAGGTGGCTGATAAATTGAATTTTATTAGTATTAATATTAATAGGATTCAAAATCAAATAAAGTGGAAAAATATTTGTTTATATGAAAAAAATTAAAACAGACAGCTTTTTTACAAGAAACACATTTGACAGAAAAAGAACATCAAAAATTTAAAAAGAGATTGGGTAGGAACAGTAATAGCATCATCTTTTAATTCTAAGGCTAGGAGTACAGCAATATTAATTTTAAAATTACCAGTTAAAATATTGGATATTAATATAGATGTAACTGGGAGATACGTTATGGTTAATTGTCAGATTTATTTGGAACAATGGACTTTAATGAATGTATGTGCACCAAATGTAGATGATGGCAAAATTATGCAAGATGTTTTTATGAATTTATCAAATGCCAAAGGAAAAGTTATATTGGGAAAGGATTTTAATTTTGCTTTAGACCCTAAATTAGATAGAGTGGGAGATAGAGTGATGAAAAAATAAGGAGGCAAAAATGGTAACAGATTTGATGAAAGATATGGATTTGGTGGATATATGGAGAAAAATCCACCCAAATTAAAGATTATTCTTTTTGATTTGAAACATTTTCTTGGATAGATATATTTTTAATTTCTGCACAACTTCAATTTAGCGTATAAAGAGTGGAATATTAAGCATGGGTTTTATCAGATCATTCATCTTTAATTTTGTTTATTTCATTGGAAGAAGAACAAAAGGTAGGTTATAGATGGAAGTTAAATACTATTTTGTTGAAGAAAATTGAGTTTTTTGATTTTATGAGGCAACAGATAATTTTTTTTCTGGATTCTAATAAGGATTCAGTTGTGAGTAAGTTTGTATTATGGGATTCAATTAAGGCATATTTGAGAGGTTGAATAAGTTGTACTTCAAAAATAGAGAGAGAATATATGGAACAAATAACTTAATTAGATAAAGAAATAATGAAATTGGAGAAGGAAATTCAAGTACATAAAGATGAGGAGAAGAGAAAATTGTTAGAGTTGAAGAAATTAATAGTTAATGCTGTGCAGACATATAGAGTGGAGAGGGACACGGCAAAAATATTACTAGTTGGGTGAAAGGGACCATAAAGTTTCATCATGGCAATTAAAAACTGAGCAGATTTCTAGAACAATATTTGCTACAAAGAAATGATCAGGACAGATAACATAAAATGCAGGAAATAAATGATAATTTTAAAGACTTTTATGCTAAACTTTATTGTTTAGAGCCAAGAGAGATGATAATAAAATAAGAGATTATTTGAGACAAATTAAATTACCAGTGTTAAAGGAGGACAAAAAGATAAGACTGTCTGAGAATTTTTCTGAAAAAGAAGTTGGAGACTCTGATGTCTCTACAGAATAATAAGGTGTCAGGTGAAGATGGTTTCCCACCAGAATTTTATAAAGAGTTTAACTCTTATACACCATGGAGGTATTAGGTCAAATGAAAGAGGTTTATGATCTACCTGAATCTTTTCAAACAGCATTAATAACTGAAATTCCAAAAAAATTATTGTTTACAGCGTTCATATAGACCTATATCATTATTGAATACAGACTATAAAATGGCATCGAAATTGTTAGCTAATAGGCTAGGTGAATTTTTGCCAAAATTTATAAATTTGGATCAAACTTGTTTTATTAAAAATATGAAAGCAGCAGATAACATAGTTAGATATAGCACAAAATAGGAAGATTCCTGCGGTAGCAGTAGCATTAGATGCAAAGCATTTGATCGATTGGAATTATTTGAGACATTTAATGCTTTTAGGATTCCAAATACTTTTATAAACTGGATAAAGGCATTGTATGATCAACTAAAATCAAATGTGATAACGAATAGACAAATCTCACAATCCTTTTTACTTGAAAGGTCTTCTCGACAAGGTTGACCATTACCAACCTTTTTGTTTGCATTAGGGATTAAACCATTGGGAAAAGTAATTGGAACTGATAATGAAATTAAAGGTTTTGAAGTAGGTAATAAAGAACATAAAATTAGTTTATTTGCTGATGATGTTACAGTATATTTAACGAGACCAGAAATATCTTTAAATAAGTTGAACGAGAGATTAAAAGAGTGTGGGTTAGTATCAGGTTATAAAGTGAATGTTGATAAAAGTGAAGCTACCCTAACCCTATGGTGAATATGGATTACTCTCAATGTAAAAGATTTACAAAATTTAAATGGAAAATTAGTAGAAATATAAGTAATTTGTTTCAACTAAGTTATTTGCCATTGTTAACAAAAATTAGAAGAGGATTTGATAAGATGGAAAGATTTACCAATAACGTTAAAAGGATGAATTAATTGTATTAAAATGAATATTTTTCCAAGAATACAATATTTGTTTCAATCATTGCCCATTCAAGTACCAGAAATTTTCTTTTGAAACTTGAATAAAATAATATGTGAATTTCCTTGGAAAGGTAAGATGTCAAGAATTGGTTTAGAAAAATTAATATGGAAATTTGACCAAATTTTAAGAATTATTTTAAAGCAGCTCAATTGTCCTCCTGTTATCAATGGGATGAAAAACCAGCTTGGATTCAAATAGAAATGAATAAAATTGGTGAAACTATTCTGGAGTTAATTTTGTATAAATGGAATTTTAGTCGTTTAAAGGAACTAAAATATTTTTAAACATGTTTTAAATATATGGAATATAATTCATATTGAGAGAGAAATTAAAAATTATCAATACCAAAAATGTTGTTAAAACAAAATCAACTTCTTCCTTTAACTTTGAATAATTCTTTATTTGCTAATTTGTACAGTAAAGGTGTACAGAGAAGAAAAGATTGTTTCTTTGGATTTTTTTTCTTAACTTTTGATCAATTAAAAGATAAATACAATATACATAATACAATTTTTGCATATTATCGATTAAAATGTATTTGAAAAAAGATTGGGAGCAGATTTGAGACTCCCAAAACAAAATCAATTTGAAGATGTAACAGATACATAAGAAATTTATTACTAATAGGTATTTAAAATTTATTACTAATTTGTATATAAAATTACAAGAGACTGTAAAGAGAAAAGATTTATATAAATCAAAAAGCAGATGGGAGAAAGATTTAAATATACAAATTCAGGAAGAGATTTAGTCAAAATTGTTATGAAAGTTACGAACAGTAAATGTTAGATATCAAATGGTTCAATTTAATTTTATTCATCAATTGTATAATACGCCACATAAGTTAAATGGACAATCCTAATTATTAAAATAAGTGTTTTCGATGTGCTAAAGAAATAGGGACTTTTTTGCATTCAGTGTGGTCTTGTGGAAAAAGTGGAAAGGTTTTGGAATGAACTGAGTTTATTATTAGAGCAAATTATGAAGATAAAGATACCAAAGGATCCAAGAATATTTTTACTTCGAGATATTTATGAAAAGGATATAAAATTGAAATTGGAAAAATACCAAGAATTTAAAAAAAAATTGCAATAGCAACTGCAAAGAAATGTATAGCGATATCATCGAAAGATGATAGAGAAGTGTTATTGTTGAGGAGAAAGAATTTCACGACTAACACTAGGGTAACACTTCAGAAGAGTTTATTAGAGAAAGATATCTCTGAGAGCAGTCCCTGTAACAGCCAGGGCTCAGCTCTGAACTACACAGTTGCACAGCTCGAATTTATAAAGTGAAGTAAACAACCTAGTTTGTAAAGTCATCAGAATGGGTTCCAATGATAATAAGGAGTTGATCACATGCCGGGAAGTGAAGGTTGTTCAAAGAACATAGTGTGGTTAAAGTATTTATTAGAAAACAAAGAAAGTTATCTAGAGATATTCTTTAGCAGACTTATCTGGAGTGTGTAAGGTAAAACATCATGAGATGGGAATGTGTAGGGAGTTACCCTGTACAGGGCAGTAACAAGAAGGGGAGGTGTCCTTGTACTCCTGTTAGGTAAAACATCATGAGATGGGACCGGAGAAGGAGTCACCCAGTACTAAGGAGTAACAGAATGCATCCTTGTACTTACAAGATAAGAGAGACATTGATGGATTGAGAGGCAGGAAGCTAGCAGGGAAAGGATAGCAACAGTTTTAGTCATTGGACAAGTAATGATATGATGATGTTCTAAGCATGTATCCAAGGGTATAAAAAATCACCATTTTGCTGATAACGGCAGAATGCATTCTCCGACTAACTTTGTTAGTCGCAAGTGTTACAATCCGGTAATAAAGAACAAAGAACCCTGATTTCGACTCAGCCTGGTGTTTGTCTCACTCATTCATGAACAAAGCAGACCTAACAAGTGGCACCCGGGACCAGAGGTCCTTGTGGTTTTCCCCCTTGCTGACTCATTCCATTCTCACAAACAACTTTTATATCATGCCACTAACCCCTTAAGAGTTACTCTGCCATCTACAGTATCCCTCCATTTTGCAAATTGCTTCCATGGTTATTAAGGTGATGATATAATGAGATGCAAAATGTATACCTTTGGAAAAAATTACGTATAGTTTAAGGAATCAAGTTGAATTTTTTTTATAGCAAGACATTAAGAAGGAAAGCATATATGGATTTTATGGATAATTTTCTGTCCACCTCTTCTATATTATCCACTCCTCTTAATTAGTAATTTTAATAACAATTAAGGATTATATCTGCTAATATTGTTGTATATTAAATGGTAGGTATTTCTTTTTCCTTTTCTTACTTTTTGGTGGGGGGGGGTAGGGAGAAAAATATAAATGTATTATCATTGGTTATGGATATTTGATTAATGTTTTATTCATTTTTTTCCTGTAATGATCCAAGCAATTCAATAAAATTTTGGGAAAAAATGCGTTATGGCGTCACCAGTAGAAGTGTCCCAGTTAGGCGTGTGAAAAGCAAAACCCCCATTCCTATCCCAGGACACTAAACGGTTAATTTAATGGGATGCAAGTGTGAAAGGGACTTAAAGTCATTAAGAAGGAAAAGATGAGCTTTGAAAGAAAACTAGCAAAAAGTAATATCAATAAGGATACTAAAAGCTTTTGCTTTGTATATTGAGTTTTTATTAAAAAAAGCAAGAGTAGATACAGGACCGATAGAAAATAACACTGGAGAAATTGTAATGGAAGAAGAGATGGTAGAGGAATCTCCTCTGACGTCATGACACGAGAGGCTGCTTAACAAGACGAGAGCATATGGAATTACAGGAAAGGTACTTGGATGGGTAAAGCAATGGCTGATCAGCAGGAAGTGGTAGAAATAAAAGTATTCTATTCTGGTCAGCTGTAGGTTACCAGTGGTGATCATAGGGGGTGATGTTGGGGATAATTCTTTTTGTGTTGCATGTAAGTGATTTGGATTGTGAAATAAATAGCTTTGTGGCTAATTATACAGATGACACAAAGATATATGGAGGAGCAGGTAGAGATATGGAAATGAGAGCTGCAGAGAGATTTGGATAAATTATGTGAATGAGCAAAGAGGTGGCAAATGAAATAAGTTGTTGGAAAGTCAGGCACTTTGTTAGAAGGAATAAAAGGGCAGACTATTATTTGGATTGGGGAGGTAATTCAAAATTCAGAGATTGCTCCATGGAAAAGCATAATGAGACGACACTACAGGACAGTGACCACGACAGTGGACCAGTGAAGTACTCGCACAGGCTGTGAGCTGCATGTAACTTGGTGTCAAAGGACTCTAGCTGTGGTCAGCTGGAGACTTACAGCCGAATGACTCTTGCATGCTGCGGGCTGTTGATGACTTGTGACCCAAGGACACACTTGGGCTGCTGGCGACTTATAGCCGAAGGACTGGTGCTGTCTGCGGGCGACACCATCAAAGGACTCTTGCAGGCTGTGAACTGCTGGTGACTGGCTCTTGGGAACCAGGTATCAGAACTGGGATTCTGAGGGCAAGAAGTTTTCCCAAAGGGGTTTGGGTGCTGAAGGCTTTATTGTTCTCAGAGGTTTGGATCTGAGCTCAGGTTGCCATTGGATTAGGCAGGGGTCTGTGTAGCTGCAGACACTACAGGAGTGCCAAGGATACCCAGGGTCTCTGAATATATTCTTTTGTTTTTCTTTCTCTTAGTGTAAGGGGTGCTGGGCAATATTAATTGCAATTCTTTGTCTGCCTTAAGATGTCATTGTTAAGCTAGTTGGAGCTAATAATAAATTACTGGTACTCTTTTATTAGAGCACCCATTAATCTTGGGAAATTCCACTCAGTCATTTGTACTGATGTTGGAATTTATCAAAATGAAAATTTCACACCTTTTGATTCCTTTTGAATGGCATTAAAATTTCAAGATATTTTAAACAGAAGATTGAAAGAGCAGTTATTTTTGTGTGCGTATTTGTGTGTGAGAGAAAATTAATAGCAGAATGGATTTGTCACATTGAATGAGTATTTCATTGGTTTGGACAAAATCCAGTAATTTGGAATAATTTATTAAACTCAAATTCAACTGCATGGAATCTTTTAATTTGATTCTGTCCCACACATTCTGCATAATTAGATGTTAGTAACTTACCTGTGCTTCATTACAGGAGGAACCCTGAAATTTGAGGTGGCATCTCGGTTTAAAACGGTGGACAAGCTGGCAATGTCAAGGGTTCCAACACCCCCTCCGCCTGGAGAAATGTCCAGTGGACCTGTGGCAGAGAGTTGGTGTTATACCCAGGTACTGTACATCCAGGTGTTTTTGTGGATAATGCGTGGTGAAAAAAATTTAGGTTTTATAACACTTACCTGACTGTTGGCTTTAAATTTGATTTGTTGCACTTGATAGTTGGGCGTGAACAGAGAGACAACTGTGTGAAACATTCTACTGCAATTGAAAGTTCCCAAATGGGTATAAGCAATGGTTGCTAATTTGGTACAGGTATAGTACACCGTATCCAAATACCTGAAATATGAAAAGATCCAAAACTTTTTTTGCCTGTGGTCCCATAAGTCAGAGTTCAGAAATCCCAATTGGAGAATGGAAAGTAGCGAATGTAAGTAGTGTATTATGAATGTAGATTTTTCAATATATGTCCACTTCAGTTAATTTGTGCACATGTAAACATTTGTATTAAAATGTGAACACATGTATCTTTAAGTCTGAGTGAATGAGTTCATTTTTAAATGATGTTCCAAAATCCAAAACACTTCTGGTCCCCGGGCATTTTTGATATAGGGTACTGTACCTATATTTGCATCTTATTTGAAATGTTCACTCCTGATTCATTGCAGATCTTTTGCATATCCAGTTGAAAAAAATAGTGATCCCTATTGGTATTGCTGAAGCAGAGACTAAGGTTGGTAATCTTGCTCTCCAGCCTTCTCTTCAGTCTCCTGCGACAGTCTTCTATTGTTTTAATGTTTCCAGCAGTTTACTCTTAATATCTCTCAAGTTAAAGAAAAGCCAATATAATATTCTTGTGACATTGGTAAAACTGCACAACAATTTTTTTTTCTGGAAGGTTTGCTTCCTTTAACAAAATAGGGGGATTATGATAGACAACTTCAAGCTGAACACAAAGATAATTTCAGATTTGCCGTATCACGTGGGAAGTTGGAGAAACATTAAATTCATTTTTATTGAATTTAACATGTCGAATCGCATAATACTGAGCCAAGCTCTGAGGTTGACCGCACATGTTGCACAACAAATGTGTGGAGTCCAGATTTGTCTTGGTCACCATTTTAACACCAAAGTAGAGCTCATAGGCTTTCTTAAAAAGTTCAATAAAGCTGCATCTTTGAGCCTTAAGCATATACTCATCACAAATGTTATAGAATGTATTGCAGCTGTTGCAACATTGATGACATTTCTGCTGTATTGAATATTCCTGAATACAATAAATGCTACTGTTAACTATACTCATAATATAGTCTGAAGAACATGTGCATCAACATGCATTCAATCAATATCAATGTAATACATAGCATCTGTGTATGTGAAGTGCTTTTATAGACAAGTCTGTATCTATCCTGACTATTACTCTGACCTAAGACAAAATTTGCATAGCACTTGCACTGAGTGCATGCCCAGGTAAGCTTGAACTGACCAAACTAGCTGGCTTTGTGGGCAATGTTTTAGTTGACTGAAAATAGGACAGGAAAGCACAATATAGGTTATATCTTTTTTTTTTAAAGGTACATATTAGGAACATTTTAAAGTGATTTTCATGATCAGCAGCCCAAAATCCATTGTACCCAAATGTTTGCAGGAAGAAAAATCTTTGTTGTCCAGTGTAATTTGAGTAATTTTTCTTATCTTTACTTCAGATAACATCCTATCAGAATTTGTGGAGTTGTGCAAGTTTCTTGATATTTATTGAATGTTGCATATTTTATTACCAGAAGTTTTGGCATAAAATTAATGCATTGGATTGAAGAAACTAGACAACAGATCAGGAATGAGCAAACCACATCAAGTTATTGGTCAATTTTAATTTTTAATTGAATTTATTTTAGATATACAGCACTGTAACAGGCCATTTCAGCCAAAGAATCCATGCCGCCCTAATTACACAAATTTAACCTGTTTCCCTTTATTCATTTCAAATGGTAGGAGGAAATCTGACCCCCCCCCCCCCCCCCCGGGGAATGCCCACACAGGCATGGGGCAAATGTTCAAACTCCTTATAGACAGCACTGGATTGGAACCCTATCCTGATCACTGGCGCTGTAAAGGCATTGCGCTAACTGCTATGCTAACTGTGTCTTTCAAATTTTGTCTACTTGAAACTTCTGGGCTGAGTAAGAAAAGAAGAATAAATTGTCAGTGCTAGGTGAGCACTGATGGAATGTTTCTGAACCTTGTTCTTCAGCCAGGTGTATGTGATTATGGTTTCCAAAATCAGATTGTGGAACCAACAAGCAAGAAAACTATTTTAGATCAAGTATTCTGTGATGAGAAAGAGTTAATGAAGGTAAGAGACTTCAGGGAACATGATCATAATGTAAAGAAATTTCTAAAGATTGAGTGATCTAAGTAATCTGAAATAAGTCTTATATCCGAAATGAAATTCAGAAGGTTTGTGCATGAGATAGCTTTTTACAAATTTGTGAGGCATTTTACAAGTAACATCCTTTAAGAAAGCAAAGTACAGGAAAAACATCCAGCTGTGGCTATCAAATGAAGTTGATGATATTAGATCAAAAGAAAAGCCTTTAAACATTACCAAAAGTCTTCTGAGATTTGGGAAATTTTCAGAATTCAGCAAAGACAGAGCAAAACAACAAAAAGTGTAATGTAAGAGTAGGCTTAAAAAAAAACTCAGAGCTATTATACATAAAAGGTGATTAGCAAAAGCCAGCCCCTTACATACTGATACAGGTAAAATTATGCTGGAAAATAAGGAAATATTTTTTTTTAAAGTATTTTGTTTTTGACTCGAAAGAATATGTTCTTCAAGTAGTGGTAGGATAATCGCTTGTCTGGAGAAAATGAGAAGCGCAAAGAAATTGACATTTGAAACAAAAAAAATGGGGAAGTTCATGGGACTGAAAAGCAATCAATCCCAGAATTTAAAGTCCAGCATCTTAAGCTCTAGTTGATATTTTACACAATCTTAGATTCTAGACTGCTCCCAACGTTTGGAAGGTAACAAATGTAACTCTACTGTTTAAGAAAGAAGAGAGAAAATAAGAATTTTTTGACTAGTATTGGGGTATGGAGCTATTATTACGATAATAAAAAAGCTACAGGTACTCCCCAACTTACGACCATAATTGGGACCAAAGGATTGGTCATATTTCATAATGGATGCAAGTTAGAATTTTGCTTGTGCATGTGGAGTTCTGCGGTCTTAAACCAAACTTTTTAATAAAATCCTATATTTGACAAACTGTAACATGAATACAGGGCATGCAAGAGCAAAATGTTAGTACTTACTTTGTTAGTCGGTGTCCAAGGTCCATAGGCTGGGCATGGCCATCTTGATACCTGTACCCATGTGCGAGTCTTTGGTTGGCACATGCGCAAGAGTTAAACAGCCTGATGATATTGAATTTGTTCCCTTAACTCTCACGCATGCGCCAAACAAACTTCAATATGCGAACCCTCCACGCATGTGCCAACCGAAGACTCTCACATGAGCACAGGAATCGAGATGGGACCACCCAGATTATGGACCCTGGGACACTGACTAACAAAGTAAGTACACACATTTTGGCTCTTACATGACCTGTATCCCTGTTATAGGTTGGGCAAATACAACATAAACCAAGTAAATTTTATATATTTTTTTAAAAATTTCGGACATACGTGAGGATGGCCGCATGTTGGGGAGTATCTGTAGTTGGAAAATTATGAGATTAAGCAGATGATTGGTTATATGAAGGATTACGTATCACAAATCTATTATCAGAGAGATTGCAGACTAATTGAGGCATTTAGATCTTCATGAGGCCTTTAATAATTACTACAAAATTATCATGCATATATATGAGGATTATCTACTGACATGGAATGAGTATTGATTAAAAGACAGGAAACAGAAGTTGGAATAAGTGGGTCAATTTTGAATTGGCAGCCTGTAACCAGTGGTGTGCTGTAAAATTAGGTGCTCTCATTATAACACTGGACAACAAATTTATTTAAAAAATTTTGCTTCCTGAAATTAAATTGGGGATTATGATAGACAACTTCAAGGTGTATCATGCAGGAAGTTGGAGAAATATTAAATGAACTTTTATTGAATTTAGCACCTTTAATCCCGTTACGATGCTGATATATTGCGTGAGTTCAACTGACATAAAAATGTTTTTCCACTGATTTTCATTTGTACTTAGCATCTGATGGCTCTCGTGTCAGTGTTCAACCATAGTCAGCCAGCATTGATGGACTCCATTTGCCCTGATTACAGCTTTTATTTGGAGGAGGGTGTGGTTAACTGGGTAAGCAAATATGCAGATATGAAAATAGGGGGAAAATAGTGAGAAAAGTTTTGTTGGATTTCAGAAGCATTTGGTTTGTTTGGAAGAGTGGGCTGAAAGATGGCAGATAGAACTTAATGTAGACAAGTGCGAGGTGCTGCATTTTGGAAAAAAATAACCAAAATAGGACATATGTAGTTAAGGGGAGGTACGCAGAGGAACAGAGAGGGTTATGGTACAGTTTATTGAAGGTGGGTTCCCATGTAGACAGGGTGGTTAAGAAGGCATATGGTATGCTGGCCTTCATAAATCATAGTATAGAGTATAGTCGCTGGGAAGTGATGATGCAGCTGTTTAAGCCATTGGTGAGGCCTGGTTTGGAGTGTTGTGTTCAGTTCTGGTCTCCAAATTATAGAAAGGATATAGATAAGGTGGAGAGGGTGCAGACAAGATTTACAAGGATGTTGCCTGGCTTACAGCATCTAGATTATGGAGAAAGATTAAGTAGACTGGGACTTTATTCATTGGAATGTAGACGGCTGAGGGGATTTGGTAGAGGTATTTAAAATTATGAAGGAAATAGATAGACTAGATGTAAATAGACTCTTTCTCCTGAGGGCATGGGAGGTTAGAACAAGAGGGCATAAGTTAAGTGTAAGGGGGCAAAACTTTAGGAGAAATATTAGAGGATGCTTTTTCACTCAGAGTGGTGGCAGAATGGAATGATCTTCCAAAAGAGATATTTGTGGCAGGTCCCTTCTGTCATTTAAGAGAAGGTTGGATATGTACATGGTTGTGAGGGTTTGGAAGGTTATGGGCAGAAAGCGGGATGGGGAAGCTAGTGGAGTTGTTCAAGTGAACCAGCGCGGACTCGAAGGGCCGACATAGCCTGTTTCTGCGCTGTAAATTGTTATACGGTTATATAGTCACAACGTCCTGGTGAAATCTTTCACCATGTTCATCACTGCACCAAGATCAGCAGAGAAGTTGTCCAAGTGTGAATGCTGAAAAATTAATTTTCATTGACATGTTGCACTTCATGGTTTTGTATTCTTAATATGACAGGAAATCACAAAAATCATTTTTTCTTTTTTAAAAAAAAAAGTACCTGATAGGAATATTTTAAGGTAATTTTCACGATTAGCAGCCCAAAATCTATAAAATATCCTCAAAAGTGTTCAGGAAGCAAAATCTTCGTTATCCTGTGTAATCAATGAGTTGAATGAGAGGATTGTATTATCACCAAATCAGGATATATGTTACTAATCTAGGTGATAATGTTGACTCCAAAGAGATTTGGAGGGTATGTAAACAAGCTAAATGAATGGACATGCTTGTGTAAGGTTTGAATGTCAAAATTTCTTTTTAAAAAAAACTATAAACTAAATCTAACCTATCCCTCCCTCTAATCAAAGTTACCTTACAAATTAATTTTTAAAAAAATCAATAATATGGAACCACTGGGGACCCCTGAAGAATAGGCAATGAACCACCGGAATATATAATAATTATTAATTCTTCGATTATATTTTTAAAATCTGCCAATGTGCTCCACAGTTTCATAAATTGAAACTTTCTGTCTTCAATATTGTATCTAATTTTCTCAAAACTTAAATAGGATATTACATCATTTAATCACTGTGTCTGAGTTGCGGATGAATCATCTTTCCATTTCAATAAAATTGCTCATCTGGCTATCAGTGTGGTAAAAAGCTAAACCTTTTTTCCTGAAATGGATATATAAGTTTATCTGAATCACAAGAAAAACCAACCAAAGCAATTAACAGTCAAGGTTCCAAATTAATCTTAAGAATCGTTGATAAAGTTTGGGAAAATGTCTTTCCAGAATCTCTCTAAATTTTGGCATTCCCAAAACATGGGGAATGTTTGAATGTCATGTGAAAAATACGAGGTCATCAACTTTGGTTGAAAAAAAATTAAGAGAAATTTGTATTTTAATTGTTATCAAAATGTGTTGGTGTAAAGGGATTGGGATTTCTATGTATATGAATCACTGAAACTTAGTTTGCCTTCTTGATAGCCTGCTGAACCAATGATATAATACTTTGGCATTTATTTCAACTTTACTTTAGGGCAAGAGTAAACATATCTTGCTTCAATTACATAGGAACCTGATAAGATCACATCAAGAATATTGTTCTTTCTTCTATTGTTACGGAGTCCAGAGGACCCCAAAAACCACCAGTAATAGATATGCACTACAACACAGTGTTATTTAAACAAAAGTAGTTTTTAATTATATTTGAACAAGAAAACGGAATTAAACTTTAACTTATTACTTAACCTACCTAACCCACTTAATTCCCCCTTCTAATACTAAGGTGTGTGTAATGTATATTTAAGATTAGAAAAGTTATTTGGATCACAGTCCAATCTCACTGGTTGCAGGCAATTCTTGTATTGTGCACAGAAGTTAGCATTAACAAAGTTCACCAGTCTTTGGTGCTTAACGCGCTAATGGTTATCACTCAGGAATGTTCTTACTGGTTTTCAGAGAGAGATTCCATTTCCAGGGCATCCGCAACGGATTCCTTCTCAATCAGTCTTGCTGACGAAATTTGTCCCTTTCAGGGTTCTCCAGATGATCTTTCTTTCTTTCAGGTTACCTTTCAGACCTCCAGTGTTCTCCTTTGGCCAGGCAGCCTTCCAAAGACTGCCAGCTTGTCTCTCTGGAACTGATTTCTGTTTCGCACCCTCCCTCTCTGAGAGCAAAACTGTCCTCCTCGGACTGCAAAGATCACATGCTCTCCCAGCCAAGCTGTATTCTGCAACTTCGTTGCTCTTTCTGCAAAAAGCACTCTGCCAAAGTCCTGCAAAAATTCTATGTTTTAAAATGTGTGAATGCAACCTGCTCTTGCAAATCCTCCCAAACCACCTCTAAATGCTCTTATCACACTATCCTTAACCAAGGAAGAATATTCTTGCAATTGAGTGAGTTCAGCAAAGGTTTACCAGAGTGATTATTGGAATGACACGATCAGTGGGTAAAAAAGGATGCTCCTGTATTGCTTTGAATTTTAAAGAGAGATGTAATCTCACTGAAACAGAAAATTCTCACTCAGAGATGAAAAACATTTCTTCCCACAGTAGTTAGTGAAATTTTGAAGTCCATTAGCCAGGTGAGTCATTGAGTATGTTCAAAGCAACAGAAAAAGATTTACTTATGTTAGTGGAATCAAGAGAGTGATGCTTTTGAATGGAGCAGGAATGAGGTGAATGGCTTATTCCTACTCTTTCTTCAACTCGATGTGCAGTGTAAATGATCCAAAGCTGCCACAGCATCACCATCATAAAAAGAGAAGAATATGAAGCAGAAGAAGAAACATTTTCATGTCTGCTGTATAATTGAGCAAAATCATAAAACCACAAGATGTAGGATCAGAAGTAAGCCATTTGGCCCATCGAGTCCACTCCTGAGGATCCATTCTCCCATGAGCCTCACTCCCCTGATCTCTCTCCATAACCTTTGATACTTTGTCTATTCAGATACTTAGCAATCTCTGCCAATTACCTGGCCTTCATATTTACCTGTGGTAGCAAATTTCATTCACCACTCTCTGGCTGAAGAAATCCCTCAGCATGTTTTTTTTTTAAATGGCCACCCTTCAATCCTGAAGTTCTGCCTCCTGTCAAAAACTCCTCTACCCTGAGAAACAATCTTGCCATATCTACTCTGTCCAGGCCTTTCAACATTTGAATTTTTTTTGTGATCTCCCTCATTTTTCTGAAATCATGGCTGATTTTTCCACTTTTATTTCCTTAATATACAAAGTCCATCATTCTCAGTCTCAACTATTGAATGTAATTAGCCATCTGAATCCCACTCAAGTTGAGAATTCTAAAGTTCACTTTGCTCTGAATTAAAATATTTTGGAAGAAATGTGGATTCCATAGTTTTGAATGATTCGTGTTGAGTGGAAAGTATTAAATGTAATCCAATATTTAAGTAATGGGAAAGAGAAATACCAAAACTACAAACAAGTTATCTTGACATCAGTAGCAGTGAAAATGCTAGAATACATTTAGGAAATGGTAACAGAGCAATGAGAAAATACTAGGTTTAATAATAGGTTTGGGCAGTCTTAATGGATTTGAGAAAGTGAAATCTGCTGACGAATCTGTTGGAATAGTTAAAGGGAGTCATAAATAATGAGTAGTTTATGACATTCAGATAACTTTTTTGATAAGGTGTCACAAAAGGTAATTAAGGAAATTTAGAGGTTGAGGGATTCTGAGTAATATCTTGATATGGATTGCTTAACAAAAAATAAGGATAAATTGGACATTTTTACTTTGAGAGTTGTGATTAGTGGGAAGTTAAGTACCAAATGGCTGAAGGTGCTTGCAAACTCTCATTCTTGTGTGCACATCTGTGGCAGGATTTCAAAGAAGATTGGTTGTTGAATCTCAAAGCTCTATTTTTAGCAAAATGGCTTGCTGTTCAGAATCGTGGATCACAATTTAATTTAAATTGGTACAACCTCTAGCATTTTTTTCCCTATACTTTGTCTTGAACTTGAACTATTCTCCTGGCCTGATTGAAAGTGTAAAATGAGGAATATACTGGTGAATAAAGTTGCACATTGTGGTATACTGCTGTTTTGATGGTCCTACAGTGGGTCATGAATCCCCAACTTTGAGCTGTTAAATTACTATCCCTATTTTCCTAAACATTTGTTTCAAATAGATTAGTGAGTATGAGATCAAATAAGTTTGCCCTAATCTTGGTTCTCTTCAGGCCTCAACTGATAGCTGAAACCATCATACTCACACAGTCTGTGCTGATGCCACTGATGTCCCTTCATGAAGGAACCTTTGGGATACCCCATCCATAGTAGATTTTGTATCTTTGCCACCTACTTATCCAAGTAGGAATACAGATTAATGTTGCTGGGTAGTAGAGGAAGTTTACTTGTGAGTTTGTGTGGCCAGTTTACATCTTTCCTGCTAAATCAACAGGGCCACAGCGAGTAAAATTACTGCTAAATGAGTGGTACTGAATACCTTGAGGATATGTCAGGGTTATATAAAGATGGGAAACTTTTTGATTTCTGCTTTGTTGATGGAATATTGCTAAAATTTCTACAATATCCAGTTCTATTCATCTGATGCTGTTGTCATTGCTTATTCACTTGCTTTGTGTATTGCTTTTGTTAGTGGATATCTGCAATGTAGTCCTTTCCTGCAACTGTACAAAAAAGAAATACTGGGCAATGGATATTTAAAAATTACAAGTTGATTTGATCTCTTTGATTGACTTTACCTCTCAACATTTATTTGATATGTAATGCATACATTATGTAAGCATATGCCAGAAGTATTACTTAGGGGAAAATGCTTGTTTGTTTAATAAAGCTTTGTGAGATCATATTTTGCACCTAAAAGTGCCGTGTTAGAAGAGTCGTATCTGTTTGGAAAATTAGTGCCTAAATGAATGAATGCTTCTGGAAATGTGGGGAGAAAAATTTAAAATGGGTTAGTGTAAAAGAGGGGTGATGATCAGCACAGACTCATGAACCAGAGTTTTATCTCTCTAGGATTGCATATTATTTTATGTTTGTCCCTTGATAAGCAAATTAAAAGGTCAATTTACAATGAAGTTTGAGCAAAATTAGTGAATTAACCTAATGTAAAAGAAAACAGGCTCATAAATGAAATTGTTTCAATGTTTCATGCCACTCCATTTATGGTGGATGCAATGACAGAGAATTGCTTTTAAATTATCAAGAAACATAGGGCATTGGTGGCAAGGTCTGCATTTATTGCCTATTCCTAATTACTTTTGAATTGGACATTAAAGTGAGCAAGTTGCAGTGGTGGGAATAGAGACAAAAACCTCATTAGCAACTGGAGTTGCTAGATGTTGGATTAAATGCCCAGGGTTATCAATGGGGAGGAAAATTGACTATTACTTGCAGGTGTGGTGACTGAGCTGGGGCCTGTCTTTTAAAAGAATAGCCTGCAGTGACATTGTCCAGTTAGAAAGCACAAAGGAACTAAATAGAACATGGAAGAGTTGGACTCAGCACCTGCTCCCGTCCACTTAGACCCGAGACCCAAATTGTACCAACCAAACTGACCCAGCCTTCAGCAACATTTAGAGCCTACCCTCTGGGACCATGTCAGTCTTTGTGCATTTTTATCTCTAAAAATAGTTTTTTCATATAACATTTGCAAATTTTCATTTCATCTATTTGCATTTCACTGCACCAAGCACATCATTAAGTTCACTTGCAATATTTACATTATGATCAGTTTCTTTCATTCGGAAACATTTCTTTAACAAAAGGTTTGCGAGGTTATCACACAGGATTCAGCTCCTCACTTTCTGGCAAAGGGAGACCTATAAACCATGGCTTTTTAAATTGTCTTTGGAGTTGGTGCATCAAGCTTCATTGCTTTCCTCAGAATTTAGTCTTGCAACTTGGATTGTGCTAGTTTGCAGCATTTAGATGTGAATAGCACTTTGCTTTTACAAAACAGTAAGTGTTGAGTAGATCAAAGTGGGCATTGACAGAGTTGATTTTGAAGCGGATTGTAGAGTACAGATCTTTGTTATGCAGCGGATGAAATTGGACGAAAAACACATGACATATCCCTAAACCTTGTCAAAAGTACATTTCAGAAGGAGATGGTGACCTCCTCTGCATAGTTGCTACCTCAAAAACAGAATGCAATGGGATGGAGATTTCAGATCTGACTGGATGAGCTCTTCTTAATTCCTTCTTAGCAATGTCAGAGTGATCCTTGAAAGTTCTGGTAATGATACACTGTGCTAAATGAGCCTAGCAGTTATCTCAGAAGGGAAACACTGTCTTCAGCGAGAATAGGTTAGAGATGAGAAATAGTGGGAGTTGAAGTTAGAAAGGGCCACCCTATTCGAGGAACAGAAAGGATTCAGCAGGTAGGCAGAGTTAAGGCCAGGTTTTTTAGATATCATATTTTGTTCATCTAGTCATAGATAGCGGAATGGCAGCCAAAGCAGGGGAATGCTCCTCTTGCAAAATGTGGGTCTTCAGGAAATCTAGCAGTATCTCTGACAACTTTATCTGCGAGAAGTGCATCCAGCTGCAGCTTCTGACAAGCCAAGTTAAGGAATTGAAGCTGGAGTTGGATGAACTCCAGATCATTTGGGAGGCAGAGGGAGTGTTGCCTTCCTGGTTCCAGGGTCCAGGATATCTCAGATTGAGTTCATGGCCTTCTCAAGAGGGTGGGTGAGAAGCCAGATATTGTGGTCCACGTGGGGGCCAATAACATGGGTAGAAAGGGTGAGGAGGTCCTGCAAGTAGAGTTCAGGGATTTGGGTGCTAGGTTGAAGTACAGGATCTTGTGGGTTGTGACCTCAGGATTGCTGCCAGTGCCACGTGCTAGTGAGGCTAGAAATACAAGGATAATACAGCTTAACATGTGGATAAGACATGGTGTAGGAGGGAGGGATTCAGGTTTCTGGATCATTGGGCTCGCTTCCAGGGAAGGTGGAACCTGTTACAACGGGACAGAATGCATCTGAACTGGAAGGGGACTGATATCCTTGCGGGAAGGTTTGTTAGTGCTGCTCTGGTGGGTTTAAACTAGATTTGCAGGGGCAGGGAAACCAGATAGAGCAGTGGAGGAGGGAAAAGATGAAATTAAAATTGCTTCCATTGTGAGAAGTCATCATGTTAAATGTGGTGGAAATATTCTCGAGTGCATTTATTTCAATGAAAGGAGTATTGTAGGAAAAGCGTCTACTTAGAGCATAGAGCTCTAGAGTTGGAATTCTGACATTTTAGTTTGGTTGCAGGAGGAGCAAGGCTATCGTCAATTTAGATGCGACAGGATGGGGTGGTTGAAAGGGGGAGGAGTGGCATGGCTAGTCATGGAAAATATCACTGCTGAGCTCAGGCAGGACAGACCAGAGGTCTCGTCTACTGAGGCTATATGGTTGGACCTGAGGAATGGGAAAGGTATGACCACACTTGTGGGTTGCACGATAGACTGCCCAATTGACAGGAGCAAATCCATAGAGTAGAGTATGTATTATTCCTGTCAGGATCAAAGGCAAGGTTATAAGCATAGGGAACCTGGTTTTTGAGGGATGTTGGATATCTGGTTCGAGAGGAGAGAGAGAGAGGTATAACAGGAGCAAATAAAGAATGGGGAGTATAAAAAATGCAAGAAAAACCTCAAGAAATTGGGAAGGCTGAAAGACCTGAGGTTGCTTTGGCAGACACTGCAAAGGAAAATCCTAAGGGTTTCTACAGGTATGTTAAGAGCTAAAGGATAGTAAGGGACAAAATTGATCCCTTGAAGATCAGAGTGGTCAGCTTTGTATGGAGCTAAAAGAGATGGGAGAGGTCTTAAATGCTTTTTTTTAAATCAATATTCATTCAAGAAAAGGGCACAGTCATGGGAAGTAAGAAAAACAAGTAGTGAGGTAATGAAACCTATACAGATTAAAGAGGAGGAAGTGCTTGCTGTCTTAATCAAGGGTGGATAAATCCCCAGGGCCTGACAAGATATTCCCTCAGACCATGAGGGAGTCTAGTGTAAAAAGTACTGGGACTCTGGCAGAAATATTTAAAATGTCCTTAGCCATGGGTGCAGTATTGGAGGGTAGCTAACGTTACTTAATAAAGACTCTAAAAGTAAACTTGCATTTGACAATGGTTGGATGAGAGAAGTCAGAGAGTAGTGGTGGATGATTGTTCTTACACTGAAGGCCTGTAACTAGTGATGTGCCTCAGGGATCGGTTCTGGGACCTTTGTTGTTTGTCATCTGTATCAATGATCTGGATGATAATGTGGTAAATTGGATCAGCAAGTTTTCAGATGACTCTTAAGATTGGAGTTGTGGACAATCAAAAAGCTTTTCAAAGCTTGCAGTGGGATCTGGACCAGCTGGAAAAATGGGCTGAAAAGTGATGGATGGAATTTAATGCAGACTTTTGTAAGGTGTTGCATTTTGGAAGGACAAACCAAGAAAGGACATATAGAGTAAATGGTAGGCCACTGAGGAGTGTGGTAGAACAGAAGAATATGGGAATTCAGATACATAATTCACGGAAAATGACATCACAGGTTGAGAGGGTTGTGAAGAGAGTTTTTTTGTCATATTGGCCTTCATAAATCAAATTATTGAGTACAGGAGTTGGAATGTTATGTTAAAGTTGTGTAAGACATTGGTGATGCCAAATTTGGAGTATTATGTGCAGTTTCAGTCACTTATTTACAGGAAAGATACCAATAAGATAGAAAGAGAGCAAAGAAGATTTACTGGGATGTTGCCTGAACTTGAACTGAGTTACAGAGAAAGGTTAAACAGGTTAGGACTTTATTCCCTAGAGTGCAGAAGAATGAGGGGAGATTTGATAGTTATTTAAAATTATGAAGGTGAGGTATAAACCAGAGTACATGGGTTAAGGATGAAAGAGGAAAGCTTACGCAGAACATAGGGAGAACTTCTTCACACAGAGAGTGATGGGGGTGTGCAATGAGTTTCCAGCTAGAGTGATGAATGCGAGCTCAGTTTTAACATTTAAGAGGAATTTGGACAGGTACATGATGGGAGAGGTGCAGGTCAGTGGGTATAGGCAAAAAAAATGGTTCGGCACAGACTAGTGGGGCTGAAGTGATATGTTTTTATTCTGTAATGTTCTACGGCTAGATGTTTTTCCGAAGGACCATGAGAGCATTAGATGTAGACTAGAGCCTGATTGAGATGGCTCAAAGCCTTTCTTCTAAACATGTGGTACACCATGGTCCTACAAAATTGAACTTTACAGAACTGAAAATGGGTAAAATCTTAGTCTGTCGTTACACTCCATTGATGTCCAGTGCCTGTGTGCAATGTGATACATGCCTTTAGGATGAATATCACATTGGGTACATTTTCTCCTCTTTTCTTTCTTTTTCAATCTTTTTATTATATTTTCTCCTCTTTTCTATTGAGATTTTTACATTGAAGAATTACATTCCTGTAGAAATTATCCATTTTAGATATCCAGGTGAAATTGAAGATTACTGCACTGCATGGATTTTGGACTATGCACGTACTATGTACACGAACATCAAGCCCTACATACTTGATAACTATGTTTTTAACCTCCAAATTCTATTCCCTGGACCTTTCCTGAGGATGCAAAAAATCAGTCAGACCAGTTACTCAGGATCACGGCACTGCTTTTGTTGAAATTGACTGTGGTCATAGAGACACACAATCTTCAGACTAATTGTGAAGCCAAGCAGAAGAGGATGACATAGATCTGTGCATAGGAGAGCTTTGACCCAAGTATCTTTGCTCCATAGGATCATCACCCCTCTTATGTCCTTAATCTTCCTGATGGATTAGATGAAAGACTTGATGCAACACAAAAGGCAGAGGATAGCCTGGTCTAACTTCAGAGTCGATTAGTTAGAACAGTGTTAAGGATGAGCATGAGTAGAGCTGATAAGAACAGAAAATAAAATAAAAGGGATAAAAATAAAAGAGAAGGAATATAAAATCAGTCTATTTGCTGATGATGTCATAGTATACTTAACAGAACCAGAATTATCAATAAAAGAATTGCATAAGAAATTGAAGGAATATGGAGAAGTATCAGGGTACAAGATCAACACAAATAAAAGTGAAGCGATGCCAATGAATAATGCGGATTTCACAAAGCTTAAGAAAGAATCACCATTTAAATGGCAAACACAAGCAATCCGATACCTAGGAATTAGACTAGATAATAATCTAGGCCATCTATACAAATTAAATTATCAGCCATTAATGAAGAAATTAGAAGATGACATTGGAAAGATTTACCACTAACACTGATAGGAAGGGTAAATTGCATTAAAACGAATATCTTCCCAAGGATACAATACCTATTTCAATCGTTACCAATTCCGTTAACAGAGAAATTCTTCAATGAATTAAAGAAAATAATAAGGAAATTCTTATGGAAAGGGGGAAACCGAGGATAGCGCTAGATAAATTAACAGAATGGTACAAACAAGGGGGCTTAAAGCTACCAAACTTTAAGAATTATTATAGAGCAGCACAATTAAGATATCTATCAAATTTTTATCAAACAAGGGAAGAAACAGATTGGACCAGGTTAGAGCTAGATAAAATAGGGGAGAAGGTACCAGAACATATACTTTATAAGTGGGATGAAAAACTGGCACAACATAGAATTTCACCAGTACTGCACCATCTGCTCAACATTTGGAAGAAGATTCACGTAGAAAGGAAAAAAACAAATTACCAACTACCAAAATTATTATTGATGCAAAATCAACTAATCCCTTTCACAATAGATGACCTTTCCTTTAGAGAATGGGAGAGAAAAGGGATCAAAAGAATAGAAAATTGTTTTTTGGGAAATAATTTATTATCTTTTGAACAAATGAAGTACAAATATGGTATAACTCACTGTACAATGTTTGGATACCACCAACTGAAAACCTACTTGAAGGACAAATTGGGAAGCAGGCTGAGGTTACCAGAAGGAAGCAGCTTTGAATATGTGATTACAGACACAATGATAATTAAAAGATTTATAACAAACATGTACATCAAGCTGCAAGAGAAAGAGAACGGTGAAATAAGCTGTAAATCCAAACAAAAGTGGGAACAAGATCTAAACATAAAGATAAAAAATGAAAAATGGGAAAAACTATGCTCCGGAACTATGAGAAATACAATAAACACAAGGTTACGCATGATACAATATAATTGGTTACACAGGCTATATACCACTCTCTAAAAGTTAAATAAATGGAACCAAACAGTATCAGATAGATGTTTTTGCTGTAAGAAGGAAATGGGAACAACAGTACATGCAATTTGGGCATGTGAGAAAGTGAAATAGTTTTGGGAAGATCTAAATCAGATATTAAATAAAATCACAAAAAGCAACATACCAAAAAAATCCAGAGATCTTTCTTCTAAGTAATATAAGAAGTAAAGAACTAGGCCTCAATTTGGATGAAGCACAAAAAAAGATTTATTATGATAGCCTTAGCTATAGCAAAAAAATGTATAATGTCAACCTGGAAATCAGAAGAGAGCCTGAGAGTACAAAAATGGTACATAGAAATGAATAAATGTATTCCATTGGAAAAATAGCATATAATTTAAGAAATAACGTCACAGTATTCGAACAAATTTGGAAACCGTACACAACAGAGAGGGCCTACCGCGGACCTCCACCACCTAACATGACAGAATGAGAAGACGAAATGACCTGATCCAGTGTGTAAAAGTAGATGACACAATTTTCTTGTTTATTTTCATTGTGATGACATTGTTTAATGGGTTTATTGTATTGTATATGTTGAACGTTTAGTGGGTAGGGAGGGGGGTGGGAGGGAAGGGAGGGGGGGAAAAGGAGAGAAAATGACACTGTGTATATTCAAGAGGGAAATGTTTGTGTGTATTTTGGTTAATATGGTTCATAGTGTGAAAATTTTTTTAAATTAAAAAAAAGATGAGCATGAGTAACATTATGGATTCCCTTCCCTTCAAATATCATTAAGAAGCATAAGGATTTATTTAAAGTTAACCTTTTTTAACCCTTAATTGACCATATTAAATAATGGTTTACGAAATGGTCAAATTTATAGTTAAAATGATTATTTTACCTAAATTCTTGTATCTTTTTCAAGCAGTTCCAATCCTCATCCCCAAATCTTTATATAGATATATATATATATATATGTGTATATATATATGTGTATATATATATATATAATTAATTCTAGAATTTCTTCATATATGTGGCAGAATAAGAACCCAGATTAAGTAAGAAATATGTACAGAAATTAAAAAAGGATGGCAGTATGGCATTGCCTAATTTTAGATTCTACTATTGGGCAATTAATATTTGCTATATAAATTTCTGGACACAAGATTTGTATGAAATTCAATGTCCATGATGTATTTGTGTGGGGTTCTCATTGGCTTCTATTGTAGGAGCTTTATTCCCCCTTGCGCTCACTAAATTTAATAAACAAATGATGAATCCTGTAATTGAGTATTCAATACGAATATGTTTTCAATTTCATCAATTTTTTGATTGAACAAATTTATCTTATCAAGTCCTATTCTATCTTTTTTTTCTTCCAACCATCTAGAATTGATCAAGCATTTTTTCTATGGAATATGAAGGAAATAGTATGTTTCACTGTTTTAATCGTACCTAATTGACTCATTATATGCACAGCTTCATAACTCCAAAGGGAATGAACCAATGACAATTTTTCTCAAGTAAAATATTTCAATAACAATTGGGTCTAGAGCAGTGATTCTCACCTTCCCTTTCCACTCACATATCACCTTACTAATGAGCTTTACTAATCATTGAGCACTGATGGCATAGGGATTACTTAAAGTGATATGTGAATGGAAAGAAAAAAGTTGAGAACCACTGAGCTCCCTCGTTTTTACTCTCATATAAACCCTATCTGTGACAGAGGTAATTCTGAGGTGGCTTCCCTGACACATATGCTTTGGCCCTGGGCTTCTCTGAAAAAAATATTAGAAAGATATTTTTGATATTATTTCAGCAGTTTTGCTCATTGACCTACAACCTTTTTGGACTACCAGTTTTGGATTCTGGCCACTTATCTGCTTTAATAGCCAAGAGATCCATTCTATTCAAATGGAAAAATCCTAAACCACCTACTACGTTTAAATGGTTTTCCCAAACTATATAGCATGTTTAAATTTAGAAAAAAATAGAAGTGACCCTTTGGTTAAATTTGAAGAAACACAGAGGCCATTTATTCAACATTTTCATATGATGTAAGTGGATCCTTTCCGAATCCTTTTTAACATTTTATTTTGAGTGTATAGGAGGGAAATTAACCACAAAATAATTGTTTAACCACTGAAACATATTAGTCTAGCTTTTGTTTTCTTTTTTGTTTTGTTTCTTATTTAGGGAATATTTTTGTAATAAAATTTGATTCATTTTCATGTTTGACCTTTACAAGATTGGGAGGCTCAGTTTACATATGTTGCTCGATGTTTGTGTATGTTGACGTTGTTAATGCAATCCTGATCTTGTATCATTCTTGTGTTTATAAATCTGAAACTTAATAAAAAGATTGAAAAAGAAAGGATTTCCTTCCCAAACATCATTCTGGAGCGTGTGTCCAACATACATGTGTGCAGTATTCAGTCGAAGGCTTTCTTCTGGTCTAGGATGACTTGGTAAAATAACTAGGGTGGCACAGTTAGTGTAACGGGTTAGTGCGACGCTGTTACAGTGCCAGCATTTGGGACTGGGATTCAAGTCCTGCGCTGTCTGTAAGAAGTTTGTATGTTCTCCTGTGGCTGTATGGGTTTTCACCAAGGCTCCAGTTTCCTCCTGTCATTTGAAACATTCTGGGGGTTGTAAGTCAATTGGGTATAATTGGGCCTTTCGGGCTCAAGGACCAAAAGGGCCTGTTACAGTGCTGTATGTCTAAATTAAAATCTCTCGTGCCCTTAGGTGGCTGTGACCTTAAAGTGTGCAAAATTGTCAGAGATCTTCCTGCCAGACAAGGTTAGCCAAGTCCAATCTGGTAAAATAGCAGTCCTGCAATGATCCTGGACAGGATATTGTCGGTCTTGTGTTGGTGCTCTGGGTCCAGTTCCAGAATCTATTTCCAGTTCTATATCTGGAGTAATGTACAGGTGAACAAAGCAGAGGTATAGCAGAGGTACTGTGATGGTGGATCAAGTCTGCCATTGTTTAATAGTGGGCTGCATTACTGTTGGGTATTGGTCTATCGTAGGGACTAACAGCACTTTAAAGGTCTCCAGTAAAAATCTGATGTAGGATTAATTAGTTTCATAGTACTTTGAATTTCCATTCCACTTGGTGGCCTTTTAAGATGGAAGAGTCTGTCGTGTGCATGTGAACTTCCCAGATAAAGCTGCTATATATGAACTGTGATTATTGAGGATTGACAAGGATGAAATAGATTAAACGCCCTGACTTGGACCAAACATTTCCCATTCTCCTTTGAGAAGGAGAAGTGAAAAATAAGCTTTCAAAAAATATCTTGCTTTTTTTAAAATTGTCATAATTGTTGCCCATAGAATTTTGAAAATGATTCCCAGAGTTTTGAAAAACATGACCAATACAGTAGTTAAACAAAAACTGTTTTTTAGAGGATAGCAAATGTGACTCTACTATTTAAGAAAAGGAAGAGGAAATAGAGACCTGCTAATTTGTTGTCCAAGCATTAGAGACCAGGCCAATCATCCACGGATAACAATTACAAGACATAAATTGCCAAAAATAATCACTATTTCTAGATTTTGTCTTCTCGGTTTTTTTTAAAGCAGTGAGATAAAGATAGAATCATTCTAAGTTCTAAATGTTTGAGACCCATGGTTCATTGTGTTCAAATACTGGCCATTTTTCAGTAAGTATGTTTCCTTTGGCAGTGTGACACTTGAGAAAGATTTGAAAATCCTTTCTCACATTGTGTGTAAAATGGCTCTAATTAAAGTATTGCTGTGAATACTTGGGACAATTTGAAATCCTGAAATGCATTATAAAATGCCTAATGTCCTTTTAGGCATACACTGGAAAAGCATAATGGAGAGTTGTTAATGAAAGAGCATTTGGTATTTTTTTCTTATCAGTCCTTCATGTGCGAGATGCTGGGATAGGCGCAAAGTTGTGCAAAATAGTTTTGGGGAATAAAAACAATTGTTTTCCTCATGTACTTCCATGATACCATTGAGCTTACATTAGATTTTTATGGTGCACTCAAGATGCTACTTCTCTAACATTTATATCATAGGGTGAATGTGCTGCAGGCAAGACCTAAAAGTTTTGCTTTTGTAGAAGGTAATAGTGAACTTTAAAGAGAAATCCAACATTTGGGCCTAGTAATGATGAAGGAACAGCAATCATTTTTAGCTTTCATTTGTTTTGTTTATTATGTAGGCCGATCACGTACTTTAAGCTTTTCTGTCGAAAGCTTACTGAGTCCTTTTGGATACCCTCAATATCTATTTACCACCAGAGGTAGAATGTTTGGTGCAAAGCTAACAGATAGTGGGAAATGTTTTTATTCCACTCTTGTATGGGATTATCTCTGTTCATTTGCTGGGTAATCTACATATATCCAGTTTAGGGCTAATTTTTTTTATTATTCCTTTCAAATCCTTTCTTTTGGTTAATATTTAGGTAAAAGTGGTAAAGTTCTCGTACATGTGGACCATCAATAACTTTAGCTTTTGTCGAGAGGAAATGGGTGAAGTGTTAAAGAGTTCAACTTTCTCATCTGGGCCAAATGATAAAATGAAGTGGTAAGTTTTATTTCTGTATATTGACCCAATACAAAACACATGCTGTTCTGATAACAATAAATTCTATAAACAATTAATACTCAAAAAAAGCAATAGGAATAGAATTTGGAAAGTAATTTGTAGAGCTGACGATATTTTTTTCTGACTGCATACATCTTAATTTATTCCTTTTACAAGGGGGTAAAAATGCTCCTTTATTGTAAAGAGTTATGTTTCACATATTTGTGATGATCTGCAATCTTGAAATAATCATTCCTATGTGCTATCTTTTTGTAAATTTTGCACAATATTTGTGCAAGTTTGATAGAATCCAATGTATTTAGTGAGAAAACTATAGACACGTCATTCCTGGATTTGATAGCTGAGAGCTGGGCATGGAGCAACTATTTTCATTTAGTAATTGTGAAATCTCACAGCAAATAAGATTATGTATCTGTTATTAATTTATGCTGATGAACTGCTGACCCATCGTTTGTGGTAGATAATATCATTATTGATAATGTACACTGGTGGTTCTCAGCCTTTTTCTTTCCACTCACATACCACTGTGCCATAGATGCTTTGTGATTAGTAAGGGATTACTTAAGATGGCTATGTGGTGGACAAAAAAAGTTTGAAAACCACTGTTTTAATCATATCTAATTGACTCGTTTTATGCACGGTTTCATTAACTTCAAAAGAAAAGGGCCAATGACAATTTTTCTCAAACAAAATATTTCAGTAATAATTGGGTCTAGAGCAGTGGTGCTCAACCTTCCCTTCCCACTCACATACTACCTTAAGCAGTCCCTTACTAATCACAGAGCACCAATGGCATAGGGATTACTTAAAGTGATATGTGAGTGGAAAGAAAAAGGTTGAGAACCATTGATGCATACTATTTGACTGTTGCAGTGCAAGAATTTGTATGTAGTCAGATTAGTCCTAAGCTAAATTCTTGTGTATGAGTTCACATGAATTCACAAAGTTTAATTCTAAAAATTCAGTTTTAAACAATTTATGAAAAGTTGTTTTTTGCATGAAATGATATTTGAATTAAACCATTTAAAAGAAAACTATACATTTTAAGATATGAGACCGCACGGTTGGTGTAGCACTTAGCTGAGCCAGCGATTGGGATCATGGTCTGAATCCCGCGCTTCGTGTAAGGAGTTTGTATGTTCTCTCTGTGTCCGTGTGGGTTTTCCCTGGGGGCTCTAGTTTCCTCCCACTGTTTGAAATGTTCTGTGGGCTGTAGATTAATTGGGTGTAAATTGGGAGGCACAAACTCGTGGGCAAAATGGCCTCTTACCGTTCTGTATGTCTAATTTTTTTTTTAATTTAAAGAGCTTTTGAGGGATTTTTTGCAGGCCTATTGCCAGTGGTGTTAATGGCAGAAACATTTTAATGTTGAATGCAGAATTTCTGTTCCATCTAGAGCTCTAACTTCCTAAAAGTAGTTCTTTGATTCCTGCAAAAGTTAATAACATCAATCAAATTTCAGATTGTAATTTGTAGTGACCTTGAGCTGTGTACTTTATTCTTCACATAACTGGAATTAATTCTATATTCTACCATTTAAACTAGGGGTGGCCAACATTTTAATTTTTTAATTTAGACATACAGCACGGTAACAGGCCATTTTGGCTCACGAGTACGTACCAGGGTGTAGGTAAATTGGGCGGCATGGACTCTTGGGTCAAAATGGTCCGTTACCATGCTGAATGTCTAAATTAAAAAGTTGACTACCCCTGGTTTAAAGGGTGCCAAAAGGCCACATCCATTTATCGTAAGAGAGCATGACTTGACATCTTAAAAATAAGAGTATTTTTATTTTCAATATACATTAAGATAATTAGACATTAGTAAGACCTGGTTTCAGGAGAGAGAGGACTGGTAGCTCACTGTTCTGTGGTACTGTTGTATGTGACATGGTGAAGAGGAGGGAAGAAAGGTGGCATTGCTAGTCAGGGAAACTGTCATGACAGTGCTCAGGAAGTGATTGTCCAAGATGACATTAGTGGAACTGAAGAATAAGAGAGAGGTGACCATGTTCTTGTGATTATATTATGGACCATTGTTATAGTATGATAGTCAGCAAGAATTGGAGGAGCAAATTTGTAGAGAGGTGAGAGACGGTTGCAAGAAACATAAAGGTTGTGACAGCAGGTGATTTTTAACTTTCCACATATTCACTGGGACTGTAAAAGGTCTGGATGGGTTAGAGATTGTCAAATATGCTCAGGAAAGTTTCCAGTGTATAACCCAAGATGGCTTAAATAAACATTTTCATGATAAAACTGAGATGTTGAACCAATTAACCAAAAGCATTGTAAAAAGCTGTTTTAAGTGAAGATAACAATAGAGAAGGGTTTAATGGCCCTGGCAGCTGAAGGCATGACCGTTAATTAGGATTAGATTATAAATGGGAATGAGTTGGAATTCTTTTCTATCTTGGAGTCCTGATGTTATGACATTAGATCAGTGAGATAGCGAATGGAGAGACTTTGAAAAGGATCAAAAACAAAGAAGAGAATTTTTTTTAAATTAAGGCTTGCATATCTATGACCCAATGTAAAATGGCTATGGCAGAAATAATGAAGTAGTCAAAAGAAGTGATGAGGTAGAGCTGTCAAGATATAAGAAATGATTAAGAGTACAATAAAATCCCCATTATCTGTCATCTACAGGGATTGCAGATGCCAGAAATGTGAATTTTCTGCTTGACTGAGACTCACTCTTTCAATGCCCCTAATGCACATGCATTAAGAAAACACCTTTTAAAAGACAAAAGACAACGCTCCCCTGTGGGTCCATCCGCCCAAAAGACAATGCTCCCCTGTGGGTCCATCCGCCCAAAAGACATCGCTCCCCTGTGGATCCATCCGCCCAAAAGACAACGCTCCCTTGTGGGTCCATCCTCTCAAAAGACAATGCTCCCCTGTGGGTCCATCCGCCCAAAAGACAATGCTCCCCTGTGGGTCCATCCGCCCAAAAGACAACGCTCCCCTATGTGTCCATCCGCCCAAAAGACAACGCTCCCTTGTGGGTCTATCTGCCCAGAGTAATTAATTCCATTTATTTATTTCCTCTATTTTCTTGCTGGTTGTTTGAGTTTCTCGTTGCTTGAATTCCAGTATATTTCTGATTAACAGAACTGAAATTCTGAATATCCAAGAGTTTTTTCGGGTGAGACATGATGTCACAATTTGCAAATAAGTCGGAAAAAAAAAATTACCCACCATGCTGAAGTGGGGCTACAGGGAATCGGTTTTATAAAGGAGACATTTGTCCACAGGTTACACATTGAAGGAAAGGATAGGACTGATTATTTATTTATAAATTGTCATTTTTTTCAACAAGTTACTGCAATTTTGTGATAAATTGCATTGTGGCATTCTCAGATTTGAATTAAACATTGCGCTCTCGCCCCGCTCACTCACTCGAGCCGCACTCTCTCCTGCTCGCCTGCCTGAGCCACGCTCTCTCCCCACTCACCCGAGTCGCTCCCTCTATCAAATTTCCTTTCAGCGGGGGTTGATGAAATTCTGTTGCAGGACAATTAGTGTATAATCTCCTAAATCAGAGGTTGTGAGTTCGTATATTGCTGGGGCCTCATTTCTGTGAGGAGCGCTGGCGACTCTCTGTCTTCCTTATAGTAGACAACATTTAAAAACCATGTATGTTACATTCTAAAAATGTAACATTACGTGACAATAGTGGAACCTCTACCACTTACAGATGAGGTGAGACCTCGGGTTCCCGGGCCAGGGCAGGGACTTTGGGCTCCCGGGCAGGATTAGCAATGGCAGTGGGGAGGTATTGGGGATCAGCAACTGGATGGGGAAGAGACAGGAATCAGCGACAGCCAATACAAGAATTTTGATGCTACTGACCTGCTTTAGAGAAAATACCTGAATATCCAAAAAATTCGTTTAACCGAGATTGGTCCGGTCTCCAACCATATCGGATAATTAGAAATGTACTGTATATACAATGTAAATCACATTTCATAGCTTTAATTTTAAAAAAACTGCAATCCACTTTGTAGACTACTGGAAGGAATTCTATAAACGTTCAGCAGCCATAGTGCATTCAAAATGGAGTAGATATTGATCATTGGATGAATGGTTCTGCCTGGTGTGACTTTTTTAAAATTGTTTTACAGTGCTTGTGGAAACAAGTGATAAGCAACTGTCATACCATTGCTCAGAGCATTCACCCTTTGCCCTGTTTTTAAGTTTATTGTCATAGGCAAGTCAATTCAAGATTCCTTTGTCATGTAATAGTACAGAGCATGAAATATAACACAAAATTATGTTCTGTTTGCTGTAAGGCAGACAAAGAATTCCCATTAATGTTGCCTCAGCACCCCTTACAGTACTAGAGGAAAAGTAGTCTCTTCAGAGTCACTGAGTGTTTGTAGATTCTCCTCCAATACTCCCACAGCTTCCATAGCTGCACAGATTCCTGTTTGATCCATCGGCAACCTGAGTTCCAGATCCAAGCCTGTGACATGATCAGGGAGCCTTGAGCATCATTGCCCTCAGCACCCTTTCAAATTCCAGCTCGGGTATCTGGTTCCCATGAGCCAGTCACCAGCAGCCCACATCCAGTGCAGGTCTCCTGACAGCAAGTCACCCGCAGCCTGTGTGGTACCCCATCCGCTGAGCCCCTTGCTGCTTCGCCAGTGGTCACAGTCCTGTCATGTCACCTTCTCCTTCTCCACAGGGGGTGTTCCTCCCATTTATGATGCCTTGTGCTGGTCCGCTGCTCTCTGAAGTCTGCAACCCCTTGTGGTTGCAGTTGAGCAAAGGCTCTGCCATCTTGGGCACAGCACTGTAAGATTTTAATTTAAAAACTCTATCACCTTCTCTAACAGGCAGATTAATCCCTGTTTGGAGTCTTCGGTATTAGGACCAGATGGTTGAACCTTTTGGATCAATGCAGTTTCCCCTCTCCTGTGTCCACACCAATGACAGCGCTGCCATTGCAGCAACTCCTGCAATGCCACCATTTTTGGCTAGAACCTTTATGGTTGGTCACATCATCAAAAATCAACAAAAGCTTGGAGTTGATTCAGGTGCCTACTTGCTTTTTGTTCTTATCTCGAAGAAGGGTTCAAATCTGAAAAGTTGGTTTTATCTCTTTACCTCTAATGGATGCAATGAGACCTCAGAGTTCCTCCCAACATTCTTTTTTTTAATATAACTACAATCATAGCATCTGCAGACTTTTGAGTTTCATCCCTTATTTTAACAGCTTGGAGTTAGCTGTAGATTTTGTGGCATAATTATTTAGCAATTTGATGTTTGTTGTGTTGAGAAAGTATCCAATTCAGTGGGCTCACAGAGAGCTAAGTCTGGACACAAGGGGTTACAAGCACACATAGCTTTTATTAACACAAAACAATTTATAGAAGAACATGGGAAAATGTTAATAGGAATAAAACACACACCTGCACAATTTATAAAGGAGAGTGGGAAAGTGTTACGGGAATAAAACAGTATGCAATTATTAATTCACATAGGCAGTGCTGACATTCGCACACTATAAGCAGGAGAAATGCACCCTGATCGTTGGGAGGTGGCTCTGGTAAAAATGGTACCTGTAGGAGTATACACAGATTCCCGGACCCCTGATTGTTGGGAGTGGCAGCTCTACTGCAAATATTGATCTATATTAATTTGATCTACAGCAAAATTATGGCTCAGTTTCATTACAGTGCACACCATTACCCGCGACCCTTCCAAGTATTACGTCACAAATCATCAGGACAATGGAATCTTCAAAACAGTAGTTATATTAATAACTATTAATAATGTGGAATCTTACTTAACACTAAACTTGACCCCCAACTAAAGACAAATGTGCCTGCATGTGTGTGTGTGTGTGTGTGTGGTAGATCCAAACCATTACTGCTCAGGCACAATTCTGAAAAGTCAAATACAAAGTTCAATCTTAAATGTGTTGAAACTTCGATCAGACAAGCACAATGTCAAAGAGAAAAAAAAATTATGCTTTAGTATTATTCATAGGTAAATTGGAAAAAAAAGGAAAGAGAAAAAAAAAATGAACTAATCTGAACTCCAAATCATTCCTAAATTGTATGGCAATATTAAAAAAAAACTGCCAGTAGAAATAAAAAGAAATGCATAATCACAAGAATCACAAAGAACCTGATTAAGATTCCATTAGAGGCTACAAAATAACCCCAAAGATTGGGAAAGTTTAAATCAAGCCACATGGAAAATCTTATTTTCTCTAAGGTTAAATATGACATAATATCATATGACTATTGATTTTGAGTGGACGGGACAGCATCTTTCCATCTGATCAGAAATACTCTTCTTGCAATAAGAGAAGAAAAGGCTAATACATGTACATGGCATTGAAATTAAGACAATTTCACTATCCCCCGTTCAACCATCCCAAACAAGGCCACCAATGGGTCTGCTGCTAAATTAACATTAATAATTATTGAAAAAGTATGAAAAACCTCTTCACAATACTTGGCAAAGGTTGAGCAAGACCAAAATGTATGAATTAATGATCCATCCTTATTCTTGCATCTGTCACCAAAACAGCTAATATTAGCGTAAATACTGGCTAATTTAACTTTAGACATATTAGCTTTATGTGCAACTTTGAATTGTAATAGGGAGTGACGGGCACAAAGAGAAGATGTATTAACCAACTTAAAAATGCATGAGGACATTTTATTTTTCTAAATATATGATGATATGAAATCAAGTGAGTAAAAAAAATAGATTTAGGAACAAAAATTGGAATAGCTTGAAAAATATATAAAAATGTAGGTTAAAAAAATAATAATAATAACATTATTTAGTCCAACTAGGGGCATTGAAAGAGGATGCCACTGGGATAAAGATTTCTTCACCTATTTAATAAGGCAAGGAAATTCTCTTTAAACAGATGTTTATGACTCTTAGTAATTGTTACACCAAGGTATGTAAATTGGGTTTTAGCAATCTTAAACTAAAAAGCAGTATGTAAGGGTGCTAGAGTGTTCAAAAGAAATAATTCACCCAAAAATTGCTGAAATAATATTAGTATAGCAGGAATTGAGGAGTTAGAATTCAATACAAAAAGCAAAAGATCATCACCATAAAGAGAAACTTTATGAACCAATCCTCCCCTAAAAATACCTGAAATATCCTGAGATTATTTAAGGGCAATAGCCAGAGGTTCTAAGACTAAATTAAACAACAATGGACTAAGAGGGCATCCCTTTTTAGTCCCATGATAAAGTCTAAAAGATTTAGATAAAATATAGAATTAGTAAAAATAGAAGAAACAGGAGATAAGTATAATAACTTAATCCATGAAATAAATATGGGGCCAAAATGAAACCTTTTCTAATATTGCAAGTAAATATTCAAATTCAACTCTATCAAAAGATTTTTAAGCATCTAAGAAAACAACATATTCCAAAAAAGAAACAGGGGAATATATAATATTCAATAAACAGAAAATATTGAAATGTGAGTAACTTTTTATTGAAATCCATCTGATCCTCAGATATGGTAAAAGGTAAGATGTTATCAAATCTACTGCTGAATATTTTAGAGACAATTTTTAAAATCAACATTTAAAAGAGGAATTGGCCTGTAGGAGGCTCAAAATGACAAATTTTTATTCTTTTCAAGGATGAGAGATTGTTGCATCGTAAAATCTAGTTGGAAAATTGCCAGATTTAAGAGTCAGAAAACACAAAGCATAGATAGGGTACCAATAGGTAGGAAAAAGGTTTGTTAAAACTCAACTGGAAAGCCATCAGAAACTGGTGCCTAACCTACTTGTAAAGATTTAATAGTCCTTGTTATCACTTCTTATGAAATAGCTTTCACCTACTGAGATTGTGCTTCTAAAGACAATCCCCAAAAAATTCCGTAGGAGTGCGATCAATATGAAAATCAGATTTATTAAAATTGGAATAGTATTGTCTAAAACTATCATTATTTTTTACATAATCAGGTGGTAATACTACCATCCTCCCTCTGATTCTTTGTAATCAGACGTTTAGCAGCTAAGCTTTTTATCTGATTAGCCTAAGGTTTGCCTGACTTATCTCCATGAATATAGAATTGGCTCTTACTTTTCAAAAGCTGTGTTTCGATAGGATGCCAAAAGCAAGTCATATTTAGTTTTAAGCTCAAACTGTTTTTTTTTAAATCTCAGGTTTCAATGTAAGGACGTACTGTTGATCTAAAAGCTTTATTTGATTAATATGTACAGTCCTTTCAGCATTAGCCTTTTTGTTTTCACTTTCTCCTTGTATGAAATAATTTGTTCTCTAACATGGCATTAAAAGAATCCCAAGCAATTAAATTTGAGACCTCCAGAGATTATTCTAAAAAAAAATACAATCTGTTCCTTCATAAATTTACAAAAGTCTGGATCAGAAAGTAAAAATGAATTAAAACACCAATGTCTGATAGATTCAGCAAGTCAGGAAAGGTCACTGATAAGATCCCTGGAACATGGTCTGATATAAAAATAGACTCATATTTATATGCAGAAATCAATGGAATCAATTGTTTATCAATTAAAAAAATAATCTTTGAATAAGTATGAAGGAAAACTTCTAATCACTAGGATGGAGAAAAAATCATACATCTAAAATGCCACACTTTAACAGCAAAGCATAAATAATTAGAGCAGTCTTGCTTAATGTGGCTTTTTTAGAAGGTGAACCATCTAAGGTAGGGTCAACCAACAAATAAAGTCACCATCCATAACCAAAGAATATAAATTTAAGGAGGGGAAAAAAGTTTAAAACAAAACCTCAGATCGACATTAGCTAATTTGTGTGTCTAGCCAAGAGTGGCGCTGAGTGATTTGAATTAGCCAACGACAAAATGTGTACTAATTAATGGCCGGTGCTCAACCTTGACTGACATGTGATGTAATTAGTGGCTGAAGCCCAAACTTGATTGAGAGGTGATGTAACTTCAAAATAAGTTCCAGATTTTTGGGGGGGGGGGGGGCGGGGGGGGTGTGGTGGACACCTGCAATGCATAGACCCCAGTCAGTCAGGGACCACATATCCTCCACACATAACATTCCACCCCTTGGAAGCCACATCACTCTGGAATTACTATGTAACAACTTAAAAAAAGAACAAAAAGACGTGTTTAAAAGAAAATGGAAAAAAAAAAACTCAAAACCAATCAATGGATCAATCTAAACACAAGTGCCTTCCGAATGCTAAACAAGGCACATAATAAAATTCAATGACAGTGCCTCACCAGCCCCACTTCCACCTCCCCACCCTGGCCAAACAGGGTTGTTGTGTTACCAATGGAACACTGCTCTGGCTTTGCTCACAAATGTGAGCACCCTTACCACCAACTTCTGAGAACAATTAGTGCCAGGTTATCCATCATGTGCCAGAGCCCTCTTGTCTTGTGCATACCATGCCTTGGCCTCACCCTTGGGCACAGCCTATGCACAGAGCCCTGGTGCCTGTCAATGTGCTATCCTATGGTGAGGCATGGGATCGGGCCGGGCCGGCGGGCATTTATCCAGGATGTATCCTGAACACCCCATTTTTCTGGGCTCATGTTGACACCAGACTGCCATTCCTGCTTGCGTTCTCTTCAAACTAGCACTACAAATGCCTGTGTTGGATCCTTGTAATGATAGTCAAGAGGAGTCAGGAGTTCTGGGGTGATGCTGTAATTGTCCAGTGAAACAAAATATATACAACTTTTCTTACTATGGTTTGATTAATGACACTCTTCTTACAAACTGTAACTTCGAATCTACAAATTGTAACTATGAATCAATAACTTAAAACTTTAATCCCCTGACACTACTAGTTATAAGACATCATTACTACAACTCAGAATGATTTAAAGAGGGGGAGAAAACACAAAAGGTCCATTACAAAGTCCATGCTCCAAATACAAATCACAGTTGGAGCAATCGACTGTCCAGTGATAATGTTTCCATGACAACAGCGGCTATCCATTAGGTTCTGCAAAATAAGTGATTTGATCGCAATTGAGTGGCAGTCTGTTGAGGTGAGCATTTCGTAGACCCTCACATTGAGAAAAGGATCAGCTTGAAGGGTAGTCTTCTCCTGTGGGGTAGGGATTGGCGGGGGGGGGGGGGGGGGGAGGTGTGGAAGAGCTCAAAAGATAGACGGGGGCTACCTCCAGTGTGGGAAGAGTGAAGGCTTGTTCAGGTTGGAGTGGGCAGTGCATGGGAAGCTCAACCCGCATGGGGCTTTGCCCTGCAAAGCTCTCTCCAGAGAGCACACAGGTCCCTATAAATCACCAGCAGGGTAACATTGCAGAATCTCCCCTCAGGCCTGAAACCTTGAGCAGGAGTTTTCTGCTCTGTGTACTTCGACCCCTCCCAACACACATCTTGCATATCCCAACACTTAAGTTGCTGTTCGCAACCTTCAATTTGCCGGGATTCTATCTCCCTATCTTTCTGGCTACTTAGCTCAGATGGGATATCAGTAACCATAGGCTGCCCTAACTGCTCCCAGCCTCGGGAAATCCCGGTAACTCCATGTGGGAAACTACATGGTGCCCTATCTTCTGCTAGTGGGGCTCCAACCTGTTCTCCCAGTTGACTGGTGTGGCTGACAGATATCAGTCCACCTAGGGATTTTAAACTCTGACCTGGGGTCTCTTTCCTACTTATGGGTTCCCTCCTGCTTCCCCCATTAGTGAGCAGGTACACAATAAACTGCACCCAACGGAACACCCCACACACAGTTATCAATACAATCTCCCACTCCCATATGATTAAAACTCCTTGTGTATCCAGTTGTAACTCTTTGAACCCTGCTCGCAGCACCATTTGTTGTGTTGAGAAAGTATCAGATTTGGTGGGGTCACAGAAAGATGAGTCTGGACACCAGATTTTACAATCGTACTGAAGCCCCACTCACACTTGACGTCATACAATCGACCTTTCAGTGTCCCGGGGATAGGAATTGGGGTTTGGCCTTTCACACTAGATCACTAACTGGGACACTGAACACTTTCACACTTGCAAGGGTCTATCCCCTGCATTTGGTCTGTTCTACCTTTATTAGGAAGTGCCTGCAATGTTGCTGCCCATTTCACACTTGCCTAATCTTAACACCAGCATCTACAGATCCCGGAGATTGTACTTGGGGTCGAGCCCGTCAATCCCCGATGTGAGATGACATAATCTGATGCAGATTTTGCTTTCACACTTGCCTCTTTAAAGGCTGAATGGTGTTTGATTCCTGCGATCACTGGCAAGTATGAAAAGGGCTTTAAGCCTTATGAATATACATTACTTTATAGAAGAATGTGGGAAAATGTTAATACACACCTGCACAATTTATAAAGGATTGTGGGAAAACTATGTGGGAATGAAACAGTACACAATTATTAATACACCTAGGTGGTGCTGACATTTGCACGTGATAGGCAGGGGTAATACCCACCCATCTCAGACCCATGATTGTCTGGTGGTGGCTCTGGTACAAACAGTACCCACAGCGGTATAGATGCCTTCCTGGACCCCTGATCGTTGGGAGGCAGCTATGATCATATCAAATATGTATTAGAGCTGGCCCGCTGGCCGCCGCGCCAGTATAGCGCATGCACAGCTAATACTACAAATCCCAGAATGCTTTGCAAATGCGTTGGCGCCGGCCCGTCAACCCGCTAATCGCCCCCACCTCCTCTCTTTACTTTCATTAGCATCTGCGACCTGTCGCCCAACTCACATGTAATAAACCCCTTACGAAAAATGGCCAAACGAAAGACAGAAAACACGACCTTTCAAGAGAGGGGGGAGGAAAACTCTGACCCCAGAGTTTGATGAACTTGCATCTAAGAAGAGATGCCAAGAATCTGGTTTAGACCCAGGTGCATCAGAGTAAATCACAGTGTAGCAAGCTAAGCTTGGATTAATATTTCCTTTGGTTAACTTTCGACTGTTCATAGTTGAAAGATTGGATTTTCATTGAAGCAAGTTGTTATTTTTTTGACTTGTTGGCTTGTGAAAAAATATACATTTAAAAGGAGCTTAAAGGCTATAGAGGAATATTATTTATTGAATATTTTATTTCTCATTTGTTAATGCTTCTTCTGGAAAGAGTTTAACCAAAACTATTATTAAACATTTATTTTAATAAGAAAGAGTTTAACATTACATATGTTGAAAGAAGAGAAAACATGCAGATGTTGTTGAAAATTTTCAATAAATATTTAGTTCGGCCCACGACTTAGTCCAAGTTTTTAATTTTGGCCCTCTGTGAATTTGAGTTTGACACCCCTGTTCTAATATATTCTCCAGATCCTGTTGTAGTTGATATTGTATGTATTAGAATTAGAGGTGTGTAATGAAAGGAAATCAAGATTAATGACTCAAGTACTGGGCTTGTAATGGAGAGATAATTGTTGATGAGTTATATGACAAAGATCTGTTGTGAGGAATATTCTACTATGTCCTGTGATCAGGACAATAGATCAATTTTATCTATTTTTCTTTGTCAAGCATGTCTTTGGGCACTACTTTTTTTTTCCCTTTTGACCCATTTTATTTAGGGCACTGCGTCACTCTGAAATTAAATGTTTTTTTATATATGTCAGAGGGTTACTGAACTCTCCTGTTGTTCAGCAGGTTTCCATGTCTGAGTCAATGAAACTGGTTCTGATGGAAAAGTAACTGAGCACTTGTAACTCTTTATCAATAAGTTGTAATATTATTTGAAAGGGTTCTGATTTTGCTTGAGCTTAATTTGCTCTGTTTCATGTAAATTAACATGCCTGAGTCTTTAATTGGAAGGTTAACAGCAGGAACAAAATGGGAAAGGTTACAGACCCTGTAATTGTAGTGCAATACACAAAAGTGCTGGAGAAACTGCAGGTCATGCAGTATCTATAGGAAGCAAATGGTAACCAATGTATCGGGCCTCAGCCCCATGTCAGGGACAAGCAAAATACTTCTTAGCTTTTAGCTTGTGCTCCTTACTCTTCACCTTCCTTTCCTTTATTTGTTAACTCAACATCATATTTGACTCCAGGATGAGTTTCATGCTGCTTGTCACACCATCACCAAGGCTGCTTATGTTCAACTCCTGTAATGTTTCCCAATTTATCTGATTCTCTTGACTACCACTATGAACTTCACACCTTCTATGCTCACTGCCTTTTTAGGTAATCAGAAACTATACTCTACCCTAACTTGCAAAAACACCTGACTGTCAACCACCTCTAAGCTTGACATCATAAAATATGTTCCATCTAAGCATTGACTTTTTAAAAATCATTGGTTTTGGATGTACCTGTACCCTCTATCACTAAAAAATGTCTCTCGTTTGCAAAAATTTTAGATATCTGCTTTCCAATTGTGGTTTCTTGAGGATTCCACATAGCTGATTTTAATTGCTGTTCCACTGCTAACCATGCTGTCATAAGTTGTGGTTCAAAGGTCAAGAATATTTTGCTGCAAATTGCAGCTCTCTCCTCCCCAAAACAAAAATACTCTTGCAATCTTTAAACTCTTAGATTATTTTGGAAACTTTTAAAATGTAAAAAATTCTCCTGTGCATTATTTCTTTCTTGGTGACTTGAGGATTTAATAATCATTTGATTCCTGTACAGTGCCTTGGGACATTTTAAAGTATTAAGGTACTATGCAAACAAGTTGTCATAATAGATCTGACATTTGAAGTGTATGATTTTCTGGATTTGTTCCTTAAAGATAAACTGTCACAGCTGATATCCTTCCTTCTATGTTTCAAAGTAGTCTTTTTGATGACAAACCATTGTCATGGCTGAGATCAAGGACTGATTTATTGCTATGAAAAGAATATCTTTGAGAGTTCACTGTAGCAGAAATGTTAAATGGTCTGACGAATTGGTAGCTGTTTTACTTGTGGATCACAAATTTCTGCCTTGCACCTTCGATGTTGAATCTTGGAGAATAAGATTCAACATCTGCACAGAATACATTGTATATCGTGAATAATATGGGTACTGGTAATTCTATTTAAAAATGTGGTGTTGTCCTAAACAGAGAAAGCATGTAATCTTTTCTATTAACTGATGCTTTTTAATACATATGTTACAGGTGCCTCAGAGTAAACCCAAAAGGGTTAGATGAAGAAAGCAAAGACTACCTTTCCTTGTATTTGCTTTTAGTTAGTTGTCCAAAAAGTGAAGTTCGAGCAAAGTTTAAATTTTCTTTATTGAATGCAAAAAGAGAAGAAACAAAAGCTATGGGTAAGTGTTTGCACATTACATTGCATTCTTCTTGTTAGACCAGTCATTTCCATTGATTGTTCTTGCCAAATAGTTTGAAGATGCAATTTGCTGTGCTCTGTATATCTAATTATGTTTATCTGTTGCCTTTTTTATTTGGAATGATGATGTGTATACTGGGGTTTGTATACTTTAATTAGCATTGACATTCATAATTTTGGGTAATTCCAAATTTGTTCAGTTGCATATGGTTTTTAAATCAAAAGGCAAATCCATTATGGAGATCTGGGCAATTACAACTTTAGAGCCAAGATCATGTTGCACAATTGAATGAGCTTTTTTAATGACTGAAAACTGTCATTTCATCTGCCCTCAGATGGTGCACAAGGTCCCATGGCATTATTTGAAGTAAAAATATATTTGCCTATGTTGTGGGTGACATTAATCCTATATTTATTTCCCTACATTATTATGCTTAAAATTAATTTGAGAATATTGATATATAAATTAAGAATCAATTAAATATATATCTTTAATTCTTAATTTAACAACTTTTTATTCAACAATTCACTTAATATGATAATTTTGTGGAGCCACTTTGTTGATTATTTTTCAGTTGGCGTGACTCTTGAGCTTAACACAATTTTTTGGAAGCTCGAAGATAACTATGAAGTTAACTGCTGTAAAATCATACTTCGAATTTATGCAGATTTTTTATTATGTAGACATTATCTGGATTAATGTCTGACATTGTTCCCTGATTTTTATTGTTTTAAAATGGAATAACTTGCATTGTCAATGCCTTTGGCAACACTAAGATATCTTGGAGATTCTCAATGCTTTGAATGTTGTTATGCAAGGAAATAGAGCATCATTTATGTCTGCCAAATATCATCGTGGACAACTTGAGTGCAAAACTATTACAGCGCCAGTGATCAGGACCGGGGTTTGAATCTTGCCCTATCTATAAGGAGTTTATACATTCTCCCCGTGTCTGTGTGGCTTTCCCCTGGGTGTTCTGGTTTCCTACCACAGTTCAGAACGTACCAGGGTGTGGGTCAATTGGTTGTAATTGGGTGGCATGGCTCATGGGCCAAAAGAGCCTGTTACTGTGCTGTATGTTTAAATATTTTTAAAAAATTAAAAACTAAATTTAATTGAAAAGATGGTGACTCTCTAGTTTATTTTTAAGATTTAGTTAACAAATAGATGTTGGCAATGTACACATAATCTAAGGCTTGCATGAAGGTGTGTAGAAAATATAGCAAATTGGCACAAAAGATTGCCTTAATGGTTTGCATCAGTCCTTTGAATGTTTTAAACACTTTTGAGGGCTGAGGTCAGCATACATGAATAAATATTAGTTTACAGAACACTTGCAACTACCATTCTTGACATGGGTTTTCAAACATGTATAAGGTCATAGTTCTGTCTAATTTTAGAACTAAGTTGAAGGTCCTCATTATGAACATTATGCAACACAAGTTATGTGGTTGCTGAGCTTCCTTTTGAATCTTATCTAAAGAGTGTACACCATTCCACATCACTGTCAGGCGAGAGAAACTGGAATTTGGAAACTGTATTACCAAATGCTTATATTTTGAATTCTGGCAGTCTCCCAATCCCAAGAAATCTGTTAGGAATTTATTTTGATCCAAATCATTCAGCTACACGTTTGGAAAAGCTTTCACGGATAGGCGACCCTCCTGTTTGTTCTACTCAGCTTTCATAATTGTATAGCTCTCCAGTGTGTATCCATTCATTGCCTCAATGTGTCTTTTCATTTTAGGATCCACTAGTGTTTTTCAAAACATAGATCATTACAGCACAGATAGAGGCCCCTTCAGCCCTTTTATTCTGTGTTGAACCATTTTTCCTGCCTAGTTCCACTGACCTGCACCTAGTCCATAGCCCTCCATACCTTTCCCATCCATGTACCTGTCCAAATTTTTCTTATATGTTAAAATTGACCCTGCATTCACTACTTCAGCTGGCAGCTTGTTCCACACTTCCACCACTCTCTGTGTGAAGAAGTTTCACTTCATAAACTTTTCCCTTTTCATCCTTAACCTATGTCCTCTTATTTGATTCTCATCTACCCTCAGTGGAAAAAGCCTACCTATATTTACTTTGTCCATCCCCTTATAATTTTAAATACCTCTATCAAATCTCCCTTCATTCTTCTATGCTCCAGTGAATAAAGTCCTAACCTGTTTATCCTTTCCCTGTAACTCAGTTCCTGAAATCCGGGCAACATCCTAGTAAATCCTCTCTGCACTCTTTCTATCTTATTGATATCTTTTCTGTAGTTAGGCAACAAAATCTGCACATAATACTCCAAATTTGGCCTTACCAATGTCTTGTATAACTTTACCATAATATCCCAACTCCTATACTCAATACTTTGATTTATGAAGGCCAATATGCCAAAAGATCTCTTTACAACTTTATCTACCTGTGTGGCTACTTTCAGGGAATTATCTATCTGCATTCCTAGATTCCTCTTCAGTGCCCTACCTTTTACTGTGTATGTCCTTTCTTGGTTTGTCCTTCCAAAATGCAACACCTCACACTTGTCTGCGTTGAAATCCATCTGCTATTTTTCAACCCATTTTTCCAGCTGGTCCAGATTCCTCTGCAAGCTTTAAAAACATTCTTCGTTGACCACAGTACTTCCAATCTTGGTATCATCAATAAAGTTGATGATCCAATTTACCACATTATCATCCACATCATTAATATAGATGACAAACAGCAATGGACCCAGCACCGATCCCTGTGACCCACCATTAGTCTGAGAAGCAATCATCCACCACCACTCTCTAGCTTATCCTGTCCAGCCATCAGTTTACTACTTTGCCCTGAATACCAAATGTCTGAACCTTCCTGACTAACTTCCCATGTGGGACCTTGTCAAAGGCCTTTCTAAAGTTTCTAAAGATGTAGACAACATCCACAGTCTTTCCAACATCAACTTTCCTGGTAACTTCCTCGAAAAACTCTAAGATTGCTTAAACACAATCTACCCCACACAAGGCCATGTTAACTATCCCTAATCAGTGCCAATTGGCTCTTTTTGTGGTTCACTTCTTTACACACAGGTTGTTAGTGCTGCTTTGTAATATTTTGATGTATTCCTGATTTGATTTCTTCATTTCAAATCACAAGCCGTTTTTCAGTAGAAATATAATTTTTGTGAATAATCAAACCTAATTTTGTTTGTTAATCATATCGTGTAAGACAATGACTTCCTAATTCTTCAGAGACACAGCAATGGAAGCTACCAGAGACCTCTTACATATTCCTTTATTGCTGAATTATTTGTCTTTAGCACACTTTATTGCCTTGTTCGTCATTCATTTTCTATTCAACACTCAACAAATATCCTGCATATCATTGAATCTCATTTGTTTGGTTTGGCCGGTTTCTGTTCCTCAGTCCAAAATAGGTTAGAAGATTTGGACAGCTATCAAAATTCAGAGCTATCGCACTCCTGAAATAAAACTATGTCATATTTTAATTTTATTACTGAATCTGTTTTCTGAGCCTGTTGAGTATACAGCTGGGTCATCCCATTCATTGTGAATGCCCTGCCCTGATTTAACTTCTGTGACTGACTATCCTATATTTTATATTGTAAATAGATATGTTTTGAAGGAGATAAATTGTGGCAGGTTTTTTTTACTGTAGGTCATATACAAACACTTCAACACAGATCTCATTTAAAATGCCAGAGCTCTGCTCAAACCAGACAGTCCAGACTCTTGAGTGCCTTTGTAAAAACTTGCAAGAACGCCTATAAGGACTTCACAAGTAGGTGTTAATTGGACATGCTGCGGAGTAATGGATTATTGTTTTGGAAAGCAACAGATGAACGAATCGGAAGATTAGATCTGGTTATTCGGAAGATTAGATCTGGTGCCGCAGTCTGAGTGAAGTTAACGGTTCTAAGAGGATCGTGTGGTTTTCTCTGAGTAGCCTCTTTCAGGTGGCCGATGTAAAGCCACATATTTTACCCAAATACGGCTGATGGGAGGCCACCTGAAAGAGCCTGATGCGGCTCTGAGGAGTACTCACCAACCCTCCTCCGGGAGGTATAATCTCCGCATCTGAGCAGTCCCCTGAGGCACCTAAATCCAGCAGCCTGAAAGCAGCTGCTAGGGGGTGGGCTGATGACTATCAGCTGGCGACCCAACTCCCCGCTGCCTGGCAGCACCCCCTCCCTGCTGCCTGACAGCCCCCCTCCTCGTTGCTCCTGCCCCGACGTCCCACGCTGGCTGCCCTTGCCCCGACGTCCCGCGCCGGCCGCTCCTGCCCTGACGTACCGTGCCGACAGGAGCTGGAGTGTGCTCCAAGGCACCTCTCAGCATTTTCAGTGCTGCCACCTGAACAACCATTCCACAGGTCTTTTTCCGCTTCTGCAGGCGCATTCTTGGCGGAGAATGCACTTGAAAGCGGCTAGTGAGAGAGAGAGAATTCAGTTCTACAGTTCAGCAGCAGAAGCTGGGACTAGAACATGACAAGCTGGCAAACTTTAGGAAACACCTCATTTTGAAGATGGGTTGTGAGGTCTTAGTTCAGCCTGGTCAAACTCCTGTGGTCCATACAAGAGGAGATGCCTGGCTGCATAATGTTTTACTTGAAATAAGGGAAACAAAAAGGACTTTTGTGGTGACCTGAAAGGAAGAGGTTATCATCTGGAAAATCCTGATGGAGCAAGTTTCTTTGGCAAGACTCTGAAGTGGCTGATCAGAAGGAATCAGTTGTGGATGTCCAATGAGCAACAAATCTTTCTCTGAAAACTGACAAGAACCTTCCTGAGCAGTAACCATTTACCTTTCAAGTACCAAAGCCTGGTGAAATTCATAAATGTTAAATTCTGTGCACAGTAAAAGAATTGCCTGCAACCAGTGAACTTGGAGGAGTGAGAAGTGAAATTGGACTGTGAATTAAAGAACTTTTCTGAACGTACATGCACTTAGAATTAGAAGAGGGTTAAGTTAATAGTAATAAGTTAGAGTTTGATCCTGTTTTCATGTTTAAATATAATTAAAAGCAACTTTTGTTTAAGTAACTATTTGTCTTGGTGAATTTCTATTGCTTCTGGGTTTTGGGGTCCTCTGGCCCATAACACTTCCAAAAATTAATCATTTCGCACTTGTCGGAGTTAAACTCTATCGACTATTCTTTGCCCCACTTTCCTCAGTTGATCTAGATTCTTTCTATCTAAATATCACTGTTTACTATATCACTAATTTTGGCATCGCCCACAAAGTTATTAACCATGTCAACTGCATTGCATTCCAAATTGTAAATACAGGAGATGAACAGCAGTTAACTATCTCATCCGTCTTCTCATTCCTACCCCTGACCCATATCTTACACTCTTTATTCCATTGAAGATTTTTCAGATCTATACAATAGTCAGAGAGTACTTCGCAAAATGATGCAGTCATGTTGCAGTTTTGCAGAAATGGACACAATTTCTGACATTCTAAGTTTTAGAAAATGGTGTAGAAAGAGGACTTGAAACATTGAAATGAGTACATTGCAGTTGGGGCACAGCCAATGGATGGCCCTGGTGCTCCACGGTAAAAGGGTGAGTTGGCATGGAAGACTAGAGGTTAATGAATAGCTGAATCTTCAGTTCCATTTACAACTCCAAAGAAAACTGGTCTCTACCTGCATGAGCCACTACCAAACAACATTCAGGCATGGACTGTTATGTGGTAAGGAGCATTCTTGCCACACAAGTGCCAAGTGATGACCATCTCTATCAAGGGAAAGTCTTACCATCTTCCTTGAAATTTAGTGACAACCCCTCACCATTAACATCCTGTGGGTCTCCATGGACCAGAAAATTAATTTAAAATCCTATGCCTACAGAGATCCTGTGATGACTGATATGGCTCCTGACAAATTACCCCCCATCTCTTCTGAGGCTTTCCGCCATGTACAAGGCATAAGTGAGGAGTTTGATAGGTTACTCTTCATTTGCATGGATGTAACAGCACTTAAAGTTTAACACCGTCTAAGACAACACAGTCCCTTTGATAACCAGCTCATCAACCTAAACATTTATTTTCTTCATCATCCAGGTCACTTGTCTATTAGCTGCCCAATTAGTAATTTCTGTGAACTTCACATACAACACCAAATACAAATTGTGCACCATGCTGACTTGGAAATGTATTGCAGTTTCTTCACTATTATTCTCCCTAGTCTCATTGACCTGAACCTGAATGATACCCCTCTCATCCATATACCTATTCAAATCTGGTCTTAAACGTCAAAATTGTGCCCACTTTCACCACTTCAGCTCGCAGCTCGTTCCTCACACTCTATCATGAAGAAGTCCCTCCTCATGTTCCCTTAAAACATTTTTCCTTTCACCTTTAATCCATGTGCTCTTGCTCTTGTCACTCGATTCTGGCATCTTCGGATTTTCTTGTTTAACAACATTTGGTGGCTGTTGTTGCAGGTTGTGTTGCAGACAGAAGCCACCTGCACCCAATGCTACAATGAAAGTACCAAGTGCTGCCATTTGAGATCAACTTGCTGTCTTGTCATTGTCCATCTGGGTCTATATTTTAGTGTTCAGTGGTTTGCAATTTCTCTCAGCAGTCTATCAATCTCAACAATCCACTAAAAATGTGTGACTCTTACGTTTGGAAACGGCATTCCCTCTGCAAAGAACCATTTTCTTCAATTTATCAGGTTCACCGTTCAACTTTGCATGTTTGTCACGGTCAGGGCCCTGGTTTTGACCAGGCACATGCTAATTAGGGTTACCAAAGTTTTGCATTCCACTGGTTTATCTTCTTGGGTGAAAAATATCTTCCACCTTTCTGTAGTCTTCCCTGCTAAATGTTGGTGACCTTTCACAAGTTTAAAAGTATTTTTCAAATTACTTTTTAAAAATGTATTTGAATATTTTTAATGTCTTTAACTATTAACAATATATATTTTTTAAGTTTCTGAAGGTTTTTGATAGCATCAAGTGCTTAGGTGTGAGGATTTAGGATCCAAAGCTTCAGTTATTTTCTCAGTAAGGAAAACACTCGGTTTATTGCATCACAATTCCTACAGAGGCTCAGCTTGACTGGACTTCGATAACTGGAATTTGTTAGTGCTGTGAATCCAAGACAATCCTACACAATGGATAACTCTAGTTCTGTGCACATTCAGACCAGAATGTATGCAAGGAGATTTTACTTAAATTGCCCACCATCTGATTAAACATTAATAGAGAAGCATGGTATTCATTGTTTTGAGCACTGATATCAAGAGTAATAAATTTTGCAAATTTGCAATCTTTTCTAAAGGACTATAATCAGTTGTTTATTTGTTTTGGTAGAGAGAGAACAGATGTTTTAATTATTTCATTCATCTGTTCAAAAATTCAACCAGAGAAAGATTGAAACAAATTTACTCCGTACATAAGGGGACAGGATTTCATTATTTTAATTAAAATGCGGTTTGCCAGAAAATGCTGAACATTGGAGTTTGCTTATTGTCTAATTAGTTATTTGGAGAGAGTTTTTTGATCGTCTCTTAATTTACTTTTAATAGAAAGTCAAAGAGCATATCGATTTGTCCAAGGCAAGGACTGGGGTTTCAAAAAATTTATCCGTAGAGACTTTCTTCTAGATGAAGCAAATGGTCTTCTTCCAGATGATAAACTTACACTGTTTTGTGAAGTAGGTGAATGTTTTAAATCGCTAATGATTAAGTATGTATTTGCTTTGCATGTCATTTTCTTTTACTTCTATTGGGTAGAAATTGAATGATCAATTTTGAGTTTGTAAGCTAATGAGGCCTAAATTCCTCCAATTATGCCAAATAAATGGTAGCAGAATTAAACTTTGATCATTTCTCTACTCTTGTTCTAAAATCCCTTTGGCTTACCATCTGGCTCACCATGTTCTGTTTCTAGTCATTCATCTTAACCTCACCAGGCGCTTGGTTCTTGTGCTTATTTTAAACTTAATGGGTTCTGTTTTCTTTGCTTTCTTTAAACAAACCAGGGTCATGTTGTCACATTCTTTTTGAAGAGTTGGCTTCATTTTGATCTTGCTACTTTCAGGATACATGAGTAACTCTCTTGGCATGTTTATTGTGTGATTATGTCAATTTTCTCTGCAGACTGGATATTTGAAATGCGGCTGCTGAGAGTAATTACCATAATTCTAATGCATTTTATTTGATTAAACAAGTTACTGGTGTATATGTTATCTCATGTATATTGGACAAAGATAATATAATCAGGTGGTTGATAGAGGATATAAAAAGTGTAAGTAGTTTCCTAAATGCAATCTATTGCTATTAGAAAATTAGAGCATTTTGGAAGAAATGAATTTCAAGAATGCCCATTTTTGGATTTTGGATTAAAGTTGAAGTGATTAGGACAGTATTAAACATCATGGTGTTTATAGACACTTCTATGCATTACATGTTGTACCTCTCTTATTCGACGCTCTGTGGTCCGGCAACTCCTGCTGGTGTTAGTACAAACTCCTTACAGATAGCGCAGGACTCGAACCCCAGTCCCAGTCGTTGGCACAGTAAAGATGTTGCGCTAACCACAACACTAACTGTGCTGCCCCACAGTATTATTTCCTGTTTTAAGCTTTGTTCTACTTTTGATATGTTTACATAGGGAGTTCCCATAGGGGTCCATTTCTGTTTTCTGGCATTTTCTGTGGTCCGGCAATGGCCAGGTCCCAATGTCACCAAATTAAAGAGGTACAACCTATACTCTATTTTGAATTGTTTTTAATAAGTTTCTTGTATGGCAATTTTATTTCAGTTAAGAGCCCAGTCACATGTTCAGAAACCTTTCAAACAGTATTACAGTGGATCCAAAACCATTCAACTGGTAAACAGGCTCAAGGGAATACATTATCATTAATAATAACAGTTAACACATTCTCTAATTCATGATTTTAAAAAAAATTAAACTTGTGGAAAATCATGTGCCTAAGCTTCATGGAAGAAATATATTGCTTCTAAATTGCTAATATTAATAGAGCAGTTACCTTAAAGGGTAAGGCCATTCAGCCCACATCTCTGCAAGCTCTCTGCCGGAATGATTTACTAATTCCAACAATACCCACCCCCCCTCCAAAAAAAAAACACCCTAGTCCTTTCTCTGCACCCTGGTAGATTTTTCATCTCTATTAAATCACCTCTAGAAGACCACAGTAGAACCAAACTCCATAGCTGCAGCCAGAGCATTTTCTGGTTCCAATTTGTAATTTAAAAAAAAATTTGGTGGTATCAGTCTCAGGGTTTGCTGAATAAAACCAAAGGTCAGTACAGCACAGAAATGAACCCATAGTGGTCATTGATGATATTTACTTCTATAATAATTTAGCAGGATCCTTGGTGTTTCATGAAATTACTCCTTCCTTCGTATATGTCTTGATCACACCCGCAGTCTGTCACAGACAGCAAAGCAACCTAGAGGTGAATATTCAGAAAATCTCTCCACGCTCCTGGGCTTATTTGGAACTCTAAATTCTCTTCCCTTTTATTTCCTACCTGTGACATTTGGTCCTTTATACCCCCACCCAACCTTCCTAACCAAAAAGATCAGCCTCCCATGATCCACTCTTCATTTTCCTCAATGCTTTATGCACCGATCAAATCTCCCCTCAACCATATATTCAAAAAAACAATCACAATTCCTACAGTTTATCCTTGCATCAATAGCCCCTCATCCCAGGAACTGAGTCTTGCCATGTAAACAGAGGCTGTTGTTAAGGGTAATAAGTAGTTTTTTGGCAAGCTATCTGTTCATATCTATTTAGCTGAAGTAAATACTGCAGATTATTTGGTCTCCCTTTTATGGTTGCTTTTTTAAAATTTGGGTTTGTTTCTGCTCTGGCTCAGGTGAGTGTAGTTCAAGATTCTGTTAATATATCCGGCCAATCAAATATGAATACGTTGAAGGTTCCAGAATGTCGTCTGGCAGATGATTTGGGAAATCTATTGGAAAGTTCTAGATTCACAGATTGCTCCCTTTATGTGGGAGGACAAGAATTCAAAGCTCACAAATCAATTTTAGCAGGTAGGTCTTTTTGAACTTAATTACATGCATTTCATTAGCAAAAGAACTGGATTTTTATAGTCTTTTCTTTCCTCTGTAACAGCTCGTTCACCTGTTTTTAATGCGATGTTTGAACATGAAATGGAAGAAAGCAAGAAGGTAAGAATGTTATGCACTTAGTTCTAAGTCTAAACAAAGTCTTTCATAGTTTGATCTTAGTGTTTGGCATTACTCTGACTAGTGAGCTGTTTTTTTGTTAATTTTCTTTTTCTTTTCAACTTTGTCCCAACAGAATAGAGTAGAAATTAATGATGTAGATCCAGAAGTTTTTAAGGAAATGATGAGATTTATCTACACAGGAAAAGCACCAAACCTCGATAAAATGGCTGACAATCTGTTGGCAGCTGCAGACAAAGTAAGTAATGAACATTCTGAATAAGTTGTATGCAGGGTATGTGCACCTTAAGCATTTTATTTGTGACCCTTGCAAGTAACTATAAGATAAAAATATTTTTGAAGGGTGGTGATTGTTGTCAAGGTATAGATTTGCATGCATATTGGTGACATTGAAGGTGTTAGGGAAGAAATATTGCCATAAACATTGTACACTTTCAGCACTTCGAATTGTATCATTTGATAGCCAATCTCTTATTTGAATTATTTGTCTAACAATTCATCTCCAAATGTGCATCATTCCTCAAATTGCATTGAAATGTTGATCTGGAATATATGTTTGTCCTTCCAAAATGTTGCTGAAAACTACCTTATTTGATAATGCATTTATCGTACATACAAGCATAATGAACATGTGCACCAAGATGAGTGTATGCTGCAGCCAAATAGATACAGGTACTTTGTAAAGGAAAACCACAGTAGTACAAATCAAATTACTCCAGTATGGAAAGAGATAGTAAATATAAAAGATAGATAACAATATTCACAGTTAGTGTAAAAAATAAGTTCAGTAAATGAAATGAGAGTGTAGATAGGTCATTTTGTAGTCCCAGAGTAGTTTATGGTGGTAGTAATGGAAGGTTCAAGAAGCTGATCGTTGTTGGAGAGAAAAAAGCTGCGTTGAACCTGGAGATGCTGAACTTCAGGCTTCTTTGCCCTCTTCCTGAAGATAGCAGAGGGAAGAAATTATAACCAGAGTGATGGGGATCCTTTATGATGTTGGCTGCCTTTTTGAGACAGCATCTCATAGATCTCTGCAGTGGACATGACAATATTTGCTACTTCCAGCAGCCTTCTGCGTTCCTGGCTACTTAAATTACCAGACTATGATGCAACCTGTCTGCTTTCCACAGTACGCCTGTAAAAGTTTGATAGTGTATTTGATGACATGCTAAATCTCATTAGACTTCTTAGAAAATCAAAATTTACCAGTTTTGATGCCTTGGACGTACTCTCCAATATCCCTCTACATCATTGAGCATCCTCCTATTTATTCTACATTCTTTGCCTTGTATCACTTGAAAAATGCTTAAGAGGTGATACGTTTGCCTTTACTCTGCTCAAATGACCAGGTTGTCCATGTCTGATTGGAAATTCATGCCTGATATCTGTAATCTTTGAAATTGATAAGACATCTTATTGTGGGGTTTCTTTTGTGAATTTAAAATATTGGCCCTGTATATTTGTTAATGTTTTCTTTTTGTTTGAATTAAATTAAATTTTTTTCAAAGAGACTCACTTGAGCTTGGAAAGGTGAAAATGCTTGCAAAAATAATAACCATTTTGATCTGGATTAAATCTTTAGCTGGTAAATTGCATTTCCAGTTGTCGTTTACCAGCTTTATCAAATAATAAGTTTCTTTCTATCTCTTTACAGTATGCACTAGATCGACTGAAGGTCATGTGTGAAGAAACTTTGTGTAGTAACCTCTCAGTTGAAAATGTTGCAGAAATTCTCATTCTTGCAGATTTGCACAGTGCAGAGCAACTGAAAGCACAAGCAATAGACTTCATTAATAGGCAAGTGTCAGCGTTTCTGTCGTGTAACATCTCAACTGACTAAAAGTTTATTTTGAATCACTGATGTTTATTGTTTTTCTTCTTTTCTTCTACAGATGCAGTGTTCTCCGACAACTTGGGTGTAAGGATGGGAAAAACTGGAGTAGCAAGTATGTAATGTGAACTTATTTTGGGGTTTATCACTGGCCGCTTGTGTTTTTTGGATCAATGAAAAAGCAAGCTAGTCATCTTTATTTTGGATCATTCCATCGTATATAATTTAACATAGAATAGCACCTGTCAAGTTAGCAAGACAAACATTCCCCAAAAAGTCTTACCTGGAGAAATAAAATTGTTTACTATCCACCCAATTGGAACTAGTTTTAGGAAAAGGTTTCATGAAATATTGTGAAGAAACTTATTGATGCATTTTATCCATTCCACACAAGCCTTGTTCTGATTTGCTTAGGTACTTGGTAATACACGCACTCAATCACTTTTCTCTAATGTCATGTGAAGTTCTTGTCAGAACATTGTTATTGATTATGTTAAACTGGTAAAGAAAGTGAGACTCATTTATTAGTTTATAAGTGCCTCTTGAATTCAAATACATTCTTTAAAATTCAAGAAAAATTGTTTTATAAACTATAAATTATTTTTCATAATGCCATGTCTTTGTTGCAAAACAGCTTTTTTAAATCTTTCAGGTTTCCTGACATTATAAGCAAGTATAAATGCCTGAATAGTGTATTGTTAGATAAAGTATAACTACATCAGTTTGTGCATTTTGATTTTTCTTGACTCGCCATTTGAGAGGAAAAAGTAAGCTTCAATTAGACTAGAGGGAGGATTAGCCTTTGGATGTCAAAAGGTGGAATGGAAGAGTGCATGTGTCCAAGACTCTGGTACAGCGATGGGATGAGGGAATCAAATTGAGGGTAAATTTTAAAACAAAAAGGATGACCGGAAGGGTTTTAAAAGCAAAGGATGAGAATATTCTACTTCAGCAGCTCGCTGGATTGGTTCAGTGGAAACCCTGTTTTATTCTCAGGAAAGAGCATTGAAATACGCAATAATTCCAAAAATAAAAATTGAGCGTCTAAATTAATCCTTCATTAATAAAATGATTATTCTCACAGATCTTTAAATAACACGTATTGACAATTATTTACAAACATTATTGATGCTGATTTTCTGATAGGTTTTACCACTTTTACTTGCAGCCATGCCACTGATGTAATGGAGACAGAAGGCTGGAAGTCGATGATCCATTCCCACCCACATTTAGTTGCAGAGGCCTTCCGTGCACTGGCAACTGCACAGTGCCCACCCTTTGGTATTCCACGCAAACGATTAAAACAGTCATAATTGCGCTAGAGGACATTAGGTACTGATCTCGCTACTGACTTTGTGGAGAGGTATTTCTACCTTGCACCCATACAGGATGAAGTCCTTGTCACTTGCAGATGCGGGACACAACCTGAATGTTAACAGTCTTTTAATAGCTCTGCTGAAGGATGTGCTCCAGTATGGTCTTCAGCTTTAAATTAGTTTACATGCTTTTCTCTCAGCCACTTAAACAGCCTTAAATGATTTTCATCCTTCTAGTTCAGTTTAAATATTTTTTAAGTTTCTTTTTTTAAATTAATGTGTGCCTTGTCAATAGACTAGGCTATGCAGAATTGCATCAGCAACCAAAATGCAGAACTGTTGAATAGATGAGAAAGGCAAACATAGCCTTTAACACTTGTCTAAATGTTTGCCCTTCCACACATAAGTATAATTCATAATTGATTTCCCTGGCAGTCCAGCTATCAACCCTAATTAGTCAGAGATTGGAGCAGTTAGCTATAACCACTTATCTTTCAATATTATTTCTGAATTATGGATTTCCTCATTGCTCATGTGTATTATGGATACTGCTGAAATTCTGCATGACAGCCTGAAAGGGATGTACCATTCAATAGCACATGTCCTAAATGGGCCCGTGGTATATGAAGTACGTGGTTGGTTCATGAACCACCTTTTTTTTTTCCAGTGTTTGTAAACTTTGTTTACAGTTTTGAATTTCTACTGTACAGATTTTTTTTTGAAGATTAAATTCACAGTTTTGACAGAAATGTTAAAGACCTTTCTTACAATTGTGTGAAAATGGTTTGTAATGTTCAGCAACCTTCTAGAACTTGAGATTGCAACATAACTAAAGTAAAAACACTATAATTTTGTGATACTGATGTACCCAAAACATTGGAGTTGTTCAATTAAATGTATTTAAGCTTGAATAATGGAAGAGCATGTCTGAAGACTCCCCTTTGAAGCTCCTAGTAACAATCTTAAGACACTGAAGATCACTTAATCATATTAGTTTATATTTCTACCCTTATGGATTTTCATACAGATTTTATTTCTGTTTTATCCATTTCTCCTGAGGTGCTGATTCTTTTGGATCTAGATCCACGGGCGCCGGCCGCCCACCGCCCTCCACTAACTCACCCAAATGGCTGTTGTTCAGGTGTGTGTTTCATATGGCTATTTAACCACCGGGGACATTGTAGCCAAGCATATTGCTTGCCATGCTTGCCGAACATCTGCACATACAGTTCCAATGCCATTGTTGGATTGCGATCAGAAATTAATACCCTGGATCATTTCCCATTTTACACCAGTGGGTTTATAACCCACTGCAGCAGTTCTACTGCTCTCTCAGCTATATCACCTAGCTCAGCACAGCATAATATTTGAAACAGGTCTTCCTGTTGCATGTGGCTCAATCACTGGATTAATTTACTGATTAACTTACTGAGCCACTCAGAGGAAAATTCCTTTTTTTAAAAAATGAACAGGTATTGTTATCAAATCATTTGTCTGAGACACTGCTAAGTAACACTGTAAATTTTGTAGAAAACTCCACATTTTCTGGACAATGATTTTTGCAATGCCTCAATTTGACGTTACATGGCAATTGATTTGCTTATGTTTTGCTATTTTATTTATTATGCATCAATATATTTCATAAAACGTGTTAGGTTAAATAAACTTTGTAAAACTTTATAAATGCAATTGAATGCACTAATTTGTATCAGCGTTCATTCTGTAGGCTATTGTTTTGTGAATATCATTTTTTTTGTTAGAGAAGAGTGCTCAAATATTTTTAAAAATTGGAAGTTAAAGAAGCCAATGGGTTTAAGTTGTCAATGTATCTGTTTACTGTCATATCACAAATTCAGAAAGTATGGTTGCATGAACTACACACCATTAAAACTTGAATAAAATAAATCTTCTAAATGAGTTTCAAACTTATTCACAAAAAATTGATCATCTTCAGTGTTTCTTTTGAAGAAGTTGAATAACCAGACCACGCAAAAGGGCAACCTCTGACGAAAGCTTTACTGTTAAATTCAACAATACAATGTGTAACAGGAGCTCCTAGAAATGGTGTCCGCCATCAACCAAGCTCCGTCTCCATTTTAAACTAGTGTGCTTCATGGGGACTCACGCATGCGCAATAGCATCGTAGCAAGTACAGGGGGTGCAGACAGCCAATAAAAGTGGCTGTCTACATCCCCTTTCTTGGGCAACCACTTTCACATACCACAATCTGTGTAGGTGTTGTACATTATAATAATTATAGTTCAGCAGTGAACAGTCAGCCCAATTTAATCCCAATATTTTGGATTGGGCATGCAGCGGTGGCCCTTCGATTAGTGTGTGGTGCTGCACCCCATGTTTTGGCATCACCGAAGTGAATTGTGGTGTGATTATTGCAGGGAATTCCTCCAACAACCTGGCAAATTCATTTTCCGAAAGAGTAAAGGAGTCTAAATGCAGGCCTGGCAGCTTGGCCTCACCTAGACCAAAGGTCTGGAAAGTGTTGGTATGAACAAACCTTCATCCCTCTAGATTAACCAGCAGGCCATGTGCTCTGAGAAAATTAGCTCCCAGTAGCGGTTGTGCGACTGCGACTAATGTGAATATCCCATGAACTTAGTATCACCGAACTGAAGCAGGATCGTACATGTGCCAAAAGTCTGGATAGTACTGTAGTTTGCGGCCTGTGTTTTCTATTACATGTATCACATCCCAAAGGGGGAAGCACTCTGATCTTAGCCCCTGTATCCACCAAGAAATGCCAGCTGAAATGTGAATCCCAGACATATAAAAGGCTGTCTCAATAGCCATTCTCTGCAGCCGTTAGCAACAGCTGGCCCCAGCGTTTCTCTGAAACGCACAGGGAGGACATGGCGAGCTTTCGCACCCCATCGTTGATGCTAAAAACACCAATGGGTGCTATCTTCATCCCATTGACTCCTGGCTGACTGGCGGTCTGACAACAGATTTGATCGGCCCTGCTGCCAGTCTAATATCGGAGTTGCATGGTCCTGCTGCTGTGAGCGAGATCTGGTGACCTGTTCGAAGGATATCACACTTTCTTGCTTAGCCCACCATGGAATGACAACATGCCCGTGGTTCTCCCTGGGTCACTGAAATCTTCATTGGCCAGCAGCATGTGGATATCTTCTGGCAACTGTTCCAAGAAAGCCTCCTCGAACATGAGGCAGGGCCTATGCCCTTCCACTATTGCCAGCATTTCATTCATGAGCACGGAAGGTGTCCTGTCTCCAAAGCCATCCAAGTGAAGTAATCGGCCTGCTCACCCATGTCGCGAGAGGCCAAAGGTATGGATGAGCAGGAGAGAGCTCCATATACTTTCCCTCCTCCAGTGGCTGCTGCAGAAAATTGGAAACATGGCATTCCGTCTCTTGATCCAGGGAACTTGCTACTTAGTAGTACCACATGATCAGATGTTATCTGCCTCAACTGGAATTGGACTTCTGCTTGATCAAACCATACACATGGTTGTGAAGTCCAAACCATTGGCAGTTTCAGAGCCACAGCATGCATCAAAGAAAAAATTTCCATGTTGGGGTCCAAATATCATTTGGACTGTCAGGGTCACCAGTGTAGTGATGTATTCTATACTGAGGTACTATAGGTGTCAGTGAGCATATTGTCAAATCACTGTGTACAATGTCAAGTTGATGTATATGCTGGGAAGCTGATATTCACACTGTGGAGTCTAATGCAAGACTGACACCTCCAGGCTTGTATGCTGGGCCTATATATCATCACTGCTTCTGTCACATGGACAGGAAGTGATGTCATCAGCCCAGATTAAAAACCTGTGTTGGATGCAGGGCAATTTCTTATGTTTTCCACACCACGTCCACCATTTTGGGAGCCAGTTTGGTTGCTGGTAAGTGGGTCACCACAATGTCAACTTTCTCTTTACCGTCACAGAAATTGCTTGACCTTTCGAATTCCTCCAGGAATTTGTTTTTGCATGCAGTTCAGTCACCCTTAAAACTGTTTGCGATGCTTTCCATATTTATCATGTGTAATATTAGAAACTTGGCATTCTATGCCATCGTTGATGTAATTTATAAATGCATAAACATGATGTTGTAACTAAACATGGATCTCTCTAGAATTGATTAATGCCAAGTTGACAAACTAAGCTACGTCTCAGAAACGTGGTTAAAGGATGGAGAGGATTGGGAATTAAATGCCCAAGAATATCAGGTAATAAGGAAGGACAGGCAGGTAGGTAAGGGAACTGGGGAAGTGTTCTTACTTAAGGATGGGATCGGGGCAACAGTGAGAGATGATTTAAGATCTAATAAGCAAAAGGGTTGAATCTATTTGGGTAGAGATTAGAATAGTAAACAGAAAAACAGGCAGGTGTAGCTGGGACTCATGGAGGTACCCATGGCTATTCCTTTGATTTGGAGGAAGTGGGGTGAGTTAAGAAGATGACTATCTTTTCTCCTCTGTTCCAATCCCTCCCCTCCTACATCCGCAACACCTCACATACCTTCCATCTCCTCAATGACTTCAGATTCCCCATGCAATCCCTTTATTACCTCTATCCTCCATACACAAGGTCTGAAAATATTTTGCCTCTTCTTGGACCAAAGACCTGACCAGTCGCCCTCTACCACCTCCTTCCTCCACCTGACAGAACTTGTCCTCATTCCAAACAACTTCTCCTTTAACTCTTCCACTTCATTCAAATTAAAGGAGTAGCCATGGATACCTGCATGGGTTCCAGCTATGCCTGCCTGTTTGTGGGCTTTGTGGAGCAATCCATGCTGCAAGCCTACACAGGCATGACCCCTCAATTTTTCCTCTAGTATATCAACGACTACATCTGAGCTGCCTCATGTACCACCATGTACTTGACAACTTCATCCACTTTGCAGACAACTTACACCCTGATCTCAAACTCACCTAGCCCATCTCCAACAATACTCTCCCCTTCTCGATCTCTGTCTCCATCTCGGGAGACAAGCTTTCCACCAACATATACTACAGACCCTCCAACTCCCACAACTTACTCACACCCTGTCCCTTGCAAGGATTTCACCCTTTTTTTCTGTCTCTGTCACATCTGTTCCCAAGATGAGGTCTTCCAGTCCAGATCTTATGAAATGTCTGCCTTCCACAAACATTGCTTCTCCTCCACCACCATCAACAGCCCTCACCCACGTTTCCCTGCTCATCTGCTATGGCCCCCTCTGCCCCAAGATACAACAAACAGAATCTCCCTCATCCTCACCTACCACCCTCCAGCCTCCACATCCAACACATTATCCACCGGAATTTTTGGCTCTTGCTACAGGATCCCACCACCAGATACATTTTTCCTTCTCTTTCCCTCTTCACCTTTCGCAGGGACTGTTCTCTCCGCGATTCCCTCGTGCATTAATCCCTCCCCACCCATCTCAGCCCTGGCACCTTCCCCTGTGCTCTCAGGACGTGTAACACTTGTGCCCACACCTCCTCCCTCACCATGGTCCAGGACCCCAAATAGGCATCCAGAGAATGTATTTACTGCATCAGTTGCACCCTTTGTGGCATTCTCTACATCGGAGAGACCAGTCGCAGACTCGAGATCTCTTCGCTCAGCACCTCTGCTCCATTCACAACCACAGCATCCAATTATTTCAATTCCCAGTCACACTCCCACGCTCACATATCTGTCCGTGGTCTTGTGTACTATCCCACCTTGACCACCTGCAGATTGAAGGAATAACACCTTAATTTCTGACTGGGCACCCTCCAGTCACATGGCATTAACATTGACTACTGCCTTCCACTAAACCTGCTTGCCTTTTCTTTCCCCTTTCCCTTTTCCTGTCTTTCCAGTTACTTTACCCACCCAGTCATCCCTCCTCCCTCTCATTGCTGTTGACCCCTCCCTCCTTTTTCCACCTATCATCTCTTGCTTTTGCCTTCATGCCTCCCTCCACCATTTTGTTTGGATGTTTGCTGGCATTTTCTCGTACGTTGATGAAGGGCTCAGTGCGAAACATCTGCTATGTATCTTTACCTTTGCTACATAAAGGACACTGACCTGCTGAGCTTCTCCGGCATCGTGTGTTTGACAACATACTTCATACAAAACCATGAAATGCAACATGTCATTGAAAATTAATTTTCTGCATTCACACCTGGACGTCTTCCCTGATAACCTTGGTGCAGTCAGTGATGATCACGGTGAAAGGTTTCACCAGGACATTGCAACCATGGAAAAGCGGTATCAGGCATCTGGAAACATTGGCCTCCTATTGTTGGACACTGACATGAGAGGCATCAGATGCTGAGTATAAACAAAAATCAGCAGCAAAACATTTTGGGGTCAGTTGAATAATGCGATATAAATCATTATATGATTTTTTTTAAATTAAATCCTTTATTTATAACTCACAAAACTTGTAACCTTCCTCTTTATTGTTCTATGAAAAGTCTTTAAGCAACATTCTAAGTATTTGATTCTTAATAACAAAATATTGGTGTAAAAGTTAACGTCTTAACAATATTTAATAACGTTGAACAGTATTCAATCTCTTAACGATGCTTAACAATGTTCAACAACCTTTAATGTTTTTTTTAGGATGCTTAACTTTCTTTAACAATGCTTAAATGTCACTTAACGTTGTATGATTAAACACATTCTAAATTAAATAAAAGTTAATGTTTCTCCAACTTTCTACTTGATAGAGCAAATCTAAAATTACTTTTGTGTTCAGCTTGAATTTGTCTATCATGATCTCCAATTTTTTTTTCAAGCGGCAAACCTTTTGGGGGAAAAAGAATTGGTTGTCCAGTGATATTTGGACTCTGGAACAAAATTAATTTTCTAGAAATAAAATATGCAATTAAAATGTTTTTTTTGTGTGTGGATAATAATATAGTGTCTTCCTTTGATTTTCTGTTTCAACTTAATTGACTATCATGCTTCAAAAGGTTCTAATGTTGCTGGAGGCAAAACTGAGATGCAACAAAGTCTTTTGAATCAAAGAAAAAAGCACATCCAATAATGGACCCTTGCAGCTATTTCTGAGGACCATGTCAGATTGAAACAATTTGAAGAAATAGATGGTATCAAAAGCTGAAATGATTTATGCTGACAACATTTCATTGAAATATTTCCATGTAAAAAGGGAATTAGAAGAAGAAACTGATCTGTTCCTGTTGTCAGCTTTGTGAGAATGTAGTGGACAATAAGATCCACTGTGTCTTATCCACTGTAAAAATATCAGCACTTCTCGATTCACAAAGTCATGGAAATGATTTGTATCTGTAGTAGTTGGGGAAATAAACTCAGCCTATTTCGAACTTTAAGCACTTAGACTGTGATCCTGCAGCACACTGCTCTTCAAGAGTGCATTAACCTCTACAACTCTGAGGCAATGAGATCCTGGCCCCACACCTCCACTCCCACACCTATCCAGCCCCATTTCCATATTTCCTCCAGTATTCCCTGTCACGTTAAATCTGTGTGCTTCATGTTTTTAAACCACTCCTAAGAGAAAAATATGTATTTTCTATTTCCTTTATCCTGCCCTTCAGGTGACTCCCTTCTCTTCCATCAAATTAACTTATCCAATCAGTAGAAAGTTTCCCACACATAACTTTAACTATACACGTTTATAGTAATATAACTGTTAGCCTTATCTTCAATGGTTATCTGAAATTGGCCACGTTTTTTCTTTGGTTTTTCATCTCCCCAAGAGCCACACTACCAGCATAGTGGACAGAGATAAGAAGTGAGACGGAGAGTGGGACAGAGAGAGTGGGATAGATAGGGAGAGTGTGGTTACGGAGCCTAGGGCAGGGGGAATGCTACTCTTGTACGATGTGGATTGTTAGGGAAGTCCGTAGTTTCCCTAATGACTACAAAAGCGAGAAGAGCTCCCAGCTGATGCTCTTGACAAGTCATGTTGAGGCTTCAGAGCAGGTGGTGGATAAACCCTGGAGCATTCGGAAGGATGAAGGTGTGATAGATAGGAGTTACAGGGACTCTGTTACACCTAGGAGACAAGGAGACAGTAGTTGGGTTACAGTTAGGAGAGGGAGAGAGAGCAGGCAGGCAGAGCAGGGCCCCTGAGTGGATGACCCCCTGAAAAATATGTATACCTTTTTGGATACTGTTGAGGAGGATGAGCTACTGGGTACAAGGCATGGCAATCAGGTCTCTGGCACAAAGTCTAGCAAACTTTAGTGATAGAGGATTCCATAGCTAGAAAGACAGATGAAAGGTTCTTTGGAGGAAATTGTGAATCCCAGATGGTATGTTGCCTCCCTGGTGCCAGGGTTTGAGATATCTCAGATTGAGTTCATGACATTTTTTGGTGGGAGGGTGATCAGCCAGATGTCGTGGTCTATGTAAGGACCAATGACATATGTAGGAAGGCTGAGGAGGTCCTGCAAGGGGAGTTCAGGGAGTTAGGTGCTAGGTTGAAGATGAACTCCAGGGGAGTGATCTCAAGATTGCTTTCCATACCATGTGCTGGAGAGGTTAGAAATAGGAGGATAAGGCAGCTTAACACGTGGCTGGAGACATGGTGTAGGAGGGAGGGCTTCAGGTTTCAAGATCATTGGGCTTTATTCCAAGAAAGGTTGGATCTGTTCCAATGAGACAGGGGATTAATATCCTTGGGGGTAGATTTGTTAGTCTTGTCTTGATGAATTTAAACTACATTTGCAGGGGGAGGGGAGCCAGTATTTTGGAGCAGTTCGAGAGAAAAAGGTCATGCGAGACTACATGAATAGACAGAAATCAAAGGTTTGTACATGATGCAGATTTTCTCAGGTGTATTTATTTTAATGCATGGAGTATTGTTAGAAAGGTTGACAAGCTTAGGGCATGGATTTTCATGTGGGATTATGACATTATTGCTATTAGTGAACCTTGGTTGTAGGAGGGGCAGGACTGGCAGCTCAATGTTTCAGCATTCCATTACCTCAGATGTGATAGAGGGGGAGGGATGAAGGGGGAGGTGTGCCATTGCTAGTCAGGGAAAATATCTCAGCTGTGCGGTCAGAATGGCCAGGAGGGTTTGTCTACAGAGGCCATATGGGTGGAGTTGAGGAATGGGAAAGGTGTGACCACACTGATAGGTTTGTATTATAGACTGCCCAATGGAGTGAATTGAAGTAGCAAATCTGTAGAGAGATAGTAGACCAATGTAAGAAGCAGAATGATTAGATCTAGGATATTTTAACTTTCTATATATTGGCTGGGACTCTTGTTATGAGCCCAGAGGACCCCAAAATCCAGCAGCAATATATATTCACCAAGACAAATGGTTACTTAAACAAAAGTTGCTTTTAATTATCTTTAAACATGAAAACAGAATCACACTTTAATTTAACTAACCTAACTTAACTCCCTTCTAATTCTAAGCTCACATGTATATAATGTGTGTGTAAGTTCAGAAAAGTTTTTTTATTCACAGTCTAATCTCACTTCTCATTGCTCCAAATTGCAGGCAATTCTTATACTGTGCACAGAATTTAACATTTATAAAGTTCACCAGGCTTTGGTGGTTGAAAGGTAAATGGTTACCACTCAGGAAGGTTCTTGTCAGTTTTCAGAGAGAGATTTATTGTACACTGGCAATCACAACTGATTCCTTTTTTAAATAAGCTACTTCCTGAAGAAACTTTCCCCCTCAAGGTTCTCCAGATGATAAACTCTTTATTTCAGGACACAACAAAGTGCCTTTTTGTTTCTCTTATTCCAAGTGAAACATTAGATAGCCAATCCTTTCCTTTTTCATGAACCACAAGGGCTTTGACCAGGTTGAACTAAGCATTCTCAACCCATCTTCCAAATGGGGTTTTCCACAAGCTTGTCAGCATGTCCTTTTCCAGTCTCAATTGCTGAAGCTGAAGAATCTCTCTCTCTCTCACACACACACACACACACACACACACACACACACACACACACACACACACACACACACACACACACACAGCCTGTTTGACTCTCTCTGCTTGAAAAACCACATGACCCTCTTAGAAGGGCAAGTTCCCCTCCAGACTATCTGTGGCTCCGACAAGCTCTTTCATCTGTTGCCTTTTTGTTCACAACAATCCATTAGTGAAATCTCTTGGGCACTCTCCAAACCATTTGCAAAGGCTCTGAGGCCCTGACATGTCCAGCATTAGCAGAGTCCAGTATTTTAAATAAGATCTGTTTTAAAGAGTTTGTATGTGACCTACACTAACAAACACTGCCCAAATTTATCTCCCAAAAACTATATACTGTCACACTCTTATTCTGTAAATGGGCTGGATGGATTGGAGTTTTGAGAACTGTGTTCAGGAAAGTTTTCTAAATTAATATATAGAGATACCAATGAGAGAGGATGCTGTACTTGAGCTTCTATTAGGAGACCAGACAGATCAGATGACAGAAGTATGTGAAGGCAAACATTTTGGGTCCAGTGACTATAATGTCATTAGTTTCAAGTTAATTATGATAAGGATAGGCCTTGTCCTCGAGTTGAGATTCTAAATTGGAGAAAGGCCAATTTTGTGGAAATGAGAAGGGATCTAGGAAGAGTGGATTGGGATATGTTGTTTTCGAGGAAGGGTGTGTTTAGTAAGTGGATGGCCTTCAAAAGCAAAATCTTGAGAATGCAGTTGGAATGTTCCTGTTAGGATTAAAGGGAAATGTAACAGTCATAGGGGACCACTGGTTTTCAAGGGATATTGGCGATCTGGTTAAGAAGGGGGTGGTGTATAGCTGGTATAGGCAACAAGGAGCTAATGAGGTACAGAAAAAAGCAAGAAAATACTCAAGAAAGAAGTCAGGAAGGCAAAAAGAAGACATGAGGTTGCTCTGGCAGTCAATATGAAAGTAAACCCGAAGGATTTCTATAAGTATATTAGGAGTAAAAGGATAGTGTGGGACAAAATTGGTCCCCTAGAGGATCAGAGTGGCCAACTATGTATGGAGCCTCAGGTAATTGTATCAATATTTACTCAGGAAACTGCCATAGTGCATGAGAAAGGAGGGGGAGCAAATAAAAGGCCCATGGAACATATGGAAGAGGTGCTTGCTGCCTTACAGTGAATAACATTGGATAAATCACCTGGGCCAGATATGATATACCCTTGGACCTTGAGGGAGACTAGTGTAAAAATTGCAGGAGCCCTGGCTGATATGAGGTGCCAGAGGATTGGAGGGTAGTTAATGTTGTTCCATTTTTTTTAAAGGCTCCAAAAATAAAGCATGGAATTATAGGCTAGTGGGCCTGACATCAATAGTAAGTAAATTATTGGAAGGAGTTCTCAGGATATATAGGTATTTTGACTGTCATAGGCTGATTAAGGACAGTAGACTTTAGTAAAGCCTTTGACAAGATCCCACATGGGAAGTTAGTTCAGAAGGTTATGTCATTAGGTTTTCATGGAGAGATTGTAAACTTGAATTATAATTGGCTGCGTGGGAGAAAACAGAGAGTGGTAGTGGATGATTGTTTCTCAGACTGGAGGACTGTGAAATAGTGGTGTGCCTCAGGGATCCGTGTTGGGACCATTGTTGTTTGTTGTCTATATCAATGACCTTGATGATAATGTGGTAAATTGGATCAGCAAGTTTGCTGATGACACAAAGATAGGAGGTGTTGTGGACAGCAAGGAAGATTTTCAAAGTTTGCAGAGGGATCTGGACCAAATGGAGAATGGGCCAAAAAATGGCAGATAGAGTTTAATACAGACAAGTGTGTGGCGATACATTTTGGAAGGGCAAACCAGGTTAGGGAATGCACAGTAAATGAGTGTGGAGGATCAGAGACCTGAGGATATAGGTACATTGTTCCCTGAAGGTGGTGTCACAGGTGGACAGGGTTGTAAAGAAAGCTTTTGGCATCTTGGCCTTTATAAATCAAAGTATTGAGTATAGGAGTTTATATGTTATGTTGAAGTTGTTCAAGACATTGGTGAGGCCAAATTTGGAATATTGTGTGCAGTTCCAGTCACCTAACTACAGGAAGGATATCGATAAGATTGAAAAAAATCGAGAGAATATTTATTAGGATGTTTTCAGGTCTTCAGGAGTTGAGTAAAGGGAAAGATCAAATAGGTTAGGACTTTATCCCTTGGAGTGAAGAAAAATGAGGAGAAATTTAATAGAGGTTTACAAAATTATGAGAGATATAGACAGAATGGATGTGAGTAAGCTTTTTTCCCCAAAACATTGGGGGGAGGTAAATACGAGAGGTCATAGTTTTAAAATGAAGCGGAAAAGATTAGGGGGAACATTCTTCACTCAGAAAGTAGTGGGAGTGGAAAGAGCTGCCATCTGATGTGGGATGAATGCAGGCTCGATCTTGTGCTTTAAGAATAAATTGGATAGATTCGTAGATGGGAGAGGTCTGGAGAGTTATGGAATGGGAGCAGATCAGTGGGACTAGTGAAATGATGTTCAGCACAGACTAGAAGGGCTGAATGGCCTTTTTCTGTGCTGTAGTGTGCTCTGGTTCTATCTAATAATCTGAGCATTTCATGCGCTATTAATAATTGACTAAAATAGCAAATATAAATCATTATTATTTAGATAAAATTAATTTATTCAACTTATTACTCTCATCCAAGAAAAAGTAATTAAAGTGTAGTGAAATTAAAAGAAAGAAAAATAAATTTACATAACTATAAACAAAACAGGTACATCACCCCTTCCAATTTATAAAAGGGAGAGAACAGCCAAATTTCACCTGATCAAGAGAAAAAAAACAAAAAGCTTTAGACACTAAATAATTCATGCAAAATATGATGTTGAAAGAGAATCTTCCAAAAATATTTTTGCCTCTTCTACCAAATTCAAAAATTCCTTGTGACCATTGAAGAGGGCTGGGGATAACAAAGCAGGGTTAAAACCTCTCTTGTACAGTTCAGCCATGACTTCTCTATGTTCTGTACATAGATTCATCACTTCACAACAAAGATTTTCTACAAATCTGATCTGTTGTTCACGATATTGAAGAGTTCCTTTCTGACGGGCTTCATCATTAACAAGATCTTTTATTTGGTAGCGAGGAAACTGAAGAATAACTGAATGTGGGAGATGTTCCGGTGCTGGCTTGGGTATCAAAGAGTGATGTGCTCTGTCAAGCTCAGGCTTAGTAGGAAAGAACTCCTTTCCAAAAACTTCCAAAAGCATCTCCAAAAAAAGTTGGTCATTTGGCCAGTTTCAGTGTTTTCAGCCAAGCCCAAAATTTGTATATTTTTTTTCTTCTGCTTCTGCTCTCCATGTCGATAACTTTCAAAGTTAATTTAAAGTTGTTCTCATTTATCCACATGATTATTTACTGTTTCCAAGTCTTGCTTCACAGATTCCAGATGTACATCAATTTCAGATAATGACTCCAAAAGTTTTTTCAAGTGTAGATTAGACTTCACATTGATATTCTTTCATGGTTTCAGTTATCTCTTGGGTTTGCTTGTTTAAGAGTTTTCTGGCTAGATTGACAGCAGTAGTTAGGTGCTCCTGTTCTTTTTAATATTTCTTCCATTCATTCATTTCTAATGTTTTAGTCAAAGTGATTTATACTTTATCCCTCCCCCCCCCACCTTGTTACTTATCATTACTAATTATAATGTCTACAGAGAGTGCTAAAGCTGAAGCTGAAAAAAAAATGCAAAAAAGGAGGAAATGGCAGCTACTTTAACTATGGGCTTCATTTCTGATCTTTTTGAAAATTTAAACATTTTTCCATAATCACAAAAAAATCTGGCCTATTTTAATAGCATTGAGTTAAATTTCCATCTATAAATTGATTCTTCTTTATCTAACATTGTAACTGTCATTAATAAAGGTGAAGGATCCAATAAAATTCTTGTTTTGTAATCAATTTGATTAATTCTACCTTGGAGAGATGCCAATATTAAAAATCTATCTTTGAATATGAATCATGTCTATTTGAATAAAATGAATAATCTCTCTTTCTCTCTCTTGGGTGAATTCTTCTCCATTCAACAATTGTCTATTAAATTCAAGTCCTTCATTAATGTCAAGGTGGCATTCACTGACTTTGCTCTTGTTACTGCTCTCACTGGTCTATCTAAAACAAATTAAGAAATATTTATTGTATAAATTTTTGGTCATCCATATTTGGTGCCTACATAGTCAGAAGAGTCCAGAATTCTGGAAAAAAAATTGACAATGTACTATAATATATCTTCCTGCAGGGTCAATCACTGCATTTGGTATCATAACTGGAAGAATCTTTTTTTATCAAGATTGGCACTCCACTTGTTTTTGAATTAAATTAAGAAGCTGTAACGTATCCCACCCAGTCTCCTTTTAATTTCTGATGCTCTGTTTCAATTAAATGAATATCTTGTAAAGAAGCTACATTGTAGCAAAGTATTCTATAGTGAGCTACTATAGACATTGATGTACACGTTGTGGAATCTCCATACACGTTGTCAAGTTGATGTGTACATGGGAAAGTCAATGTACATGCTGTGAAGTCTTGTGCAAGACTGACACCTCCAGGCTTGCATGCTGGGCTTATAAACATAATTTTATGTCACATGGACTGGAAGTGACATCATTAGTGATGTCATCAGCCCAGATAAAAACCTGTGTTGGATGCAGGTCAATTTCCCACGTTTTCCACAGCACGCCTACGAGTTTGGGAGCCGGTTCACTTGCTGGTAAGAGAGTCGCCACTTGACCCACCAGAACCAACAATCCCGCTGAGAACCCCCAAAATCTGTCTTTTTTTGGGGTGGCCTTCCACTCTGCCGAGGTGCCTGAACCAAGAATGGTCCATCCAGATCCAGATGGGCAGGTTTGAGGTGGTCAATTGCAAAAGCTTCCTCTTTACCTCCGATGTCCAAAACGTACATTGACCCATCGCATCTTCGTACCTCAAAGGGACCTTCATATGGATGTTGGAATGGTGCTCGGTATGCTCCTGTCTGTACGAAAACGTACTTTCAGTCCTGCAAGTTCTGGGGTATATAGGACCTGGCCTAACCATGTTAAGATGTCGGTATGGACGCTAAAGAATTGAGCTTCTTGCAGAGCTTGCTTAGGAACACTGTGGGTATCTCCTCCAGTCCTTGTGAGTCTGATACAAATTCTCCTGGAATTATCAGGGGTGCGCCATAGACCAGCTCTGCCGATGAGGCACCAATATCATCCGTTGGTGCTGTTAGTATGCCCAATTTTGTCATTCCAGTTTAGTTCTATGCAGATGTGCCATAAGGACTGATTTCAAATGCCTGTGGAACCTTTCTACTCATCTGTTGATTTGTGTGTGGTGCAACTTGGTTCCAAGCAGGGTGGCTATTACTGACCACAGGCTTGATGTGAATTGGATACCCTTGTCAGACGTGATGTGTGCTGGCAAACTGAAATGTGCTATCCAGGCAGAAATTAGGGCCCTGGCGCAGATGTTGGTAGTCATGTCTGCCAGTGGAACTGCGTGGTCCAATCCACATAGTGAAAAGAAAATGAGAACCATGTGACACCAGCAGGGGCCAACAATGACCATGTGTACACAGTCAAACCTCCGATGCATTGGCTCAAAAGATTATAGTGGGGCTTTCATGGGTTGCAGGACTTTGGATGCCTGAAAAACAAATGCACGTTTTCACCTAATTGCTGACCTCTTTTCGAAGGCCATGCCACACAAATCTGTTGGCTACCATTCAGACAGTTGTTCTGATTGATTGATGTGCCAACCGATGTACTGTGTCAAATACCTGCTGCTTCCAGGTCACCAGAACGATTAGGCAATGGTGACCTGTAGATATGTCACGCAGGAGTTTGAGCTCCCCTAAGTCTACCAGATTTTCTTACAGCTGCAGGTTTGAGTCTTCTGTTTCATAACATGGAATTCCTCTGTCTTCCTATTGCGCTTTATTGAGCGCAATGTAGTCCACCCCTTGAGCTAAGGTCTGCCCAGATTGTATGGCCGGGTGAGACAGTGCATCTGCCACTATGTCGGCCTTTCCTGAGATGTGTTCAATGGCCATCATCAGCTTAGAAGTATATGAAAAATGTCTCTGTTGATGAGCCACCGTGGATTTGATGCCTTAGTGAAGGCAAATGTTAGTGGCTTGTGGTCCATAAAACACCGTGAAATGCCTTCCTTCTCGAAAGTACCTGAAATGTCTGATGGCTTGATTCAGTACCAACAATTTGCAATCAAAAGCACTGTACTTGAATTCTGGTGGTCTTAGATGCTTGCTATAGATTGGGCATTGGAAACCATTTACATCGATGTACTGTTCAAGCACACCTCCTACTCCCATACTGGATGCATCCACTGTCAGGGCTGTGGGAACATCCAATTTTGGGTGGACCAGCAATGCAGCATTAGCCAGTGCTTCCTTGGCATGCTCGAGTGCTGCCCATGATTCTTTGAAATTCCAGGGCCCTTGGTCTCTCTTTAGTACCTTGTTCTGCAAGAGCCAACATTTTCTCTCTGCCTTGATAACAAAGATGTTTTATCAACATAGACCTTGGCGTCTGATCTGACGGAGGCTGCAGGTCTCAAGGGTCTATTTGCCCTTTCAATTTCAATAATATTTTCAAATTTAGCTGGTCCCAGGACCTCTGGAATCCATAGTTGAAACAATCTTATCAGATCATCATCTTCTTTAAGTCCAACAATTGTAATATCATATCTTCTACTAGTTTTCTAATAAATCAACTTTTCCCCAAAGTTGCTTCTTTTCAATGGCCCTTGGATCAGTCCCATTTTTCATTCTCACTATTTTGTCTTGTCCCTCCTCCATACTGGACTCTGCAGTTTCAACTCTTTCATCTACATTGTCCAAATTATTTTGCAATTTATGTACAATAGCAAAGTACTTCATCAATTTATCTGAAATTTTCATGTCTGCTCTCATCTCTCTCAGTTCTTTTAATAGCTCAGCATTTGTGTAGTCTTCTTCCTGTAGCATTTTAAGTTTGGAAGCTTTTATCTGCTCTGCTTCTTCCTCTTTCCTCCACTTCATCACTGGCCTGTGAGTCAGATAAAGACATTTCATCTTGTTCTTGTGGTAACAGTTGGTATTTATTGGAGCCAGCAAAAAAGCTGCCGGCTCCAGTAACATCTTGGAGCTCTTCTGGTCAGAACAATGCACGGGAAGATGCCGAGGAGTATCAGAAAGCCCCCATAGGGGTCTGACTCATCCAGGGATGAGCTCTCACCCCAACTCCCAGATCCATCCAAACAGCAGGCTAATTTCCTTGTCATGTTGATGTCCTGTCTGTGTCTCTGACATGCCAGTATTAGACTTCCCTCCTTTAGGTGATTCGTAAGCAGTTTTTAACAGTTTTGGTTAAATGGACTTTGCTTATTTAATACTTTTTCTACTAATTCTTGGAGAGTCACATTTCTACTTCCTGACTCTACTGCATCACGTGACATCCCTCCCCCCCCCCCCATTTCTGATCTCTTAATCAAACATAATTTTCACAGATATAATTATTTCTCTCATCTATATTGACAATCCCTCTTTGTTTTCACCCATCAATCTCTTCTCTCTCTACCCACATCTCATCTGAAAATATTGCAGCCAAGAATGTTCAGCTTCCAGTCCTGCCCCTAATTCAGACCTATTGCATATCTGTGTGTCTGTAAATGCCCTCAAATCATTTGGTTTATTCATCAAATTCCTTGCACTTAGCTACATGTCATTAAATGCACATGTCATCTTTAACATTTTGTGCTCTTTGATTTTTTTTCATCCCTTTAATTTTCTGTCATCAGAGTTGCTTTTCTTCTTTCTGAATCTCTGTTCAGATCCCACCCCACCCTTGCCACTCTCAAATCTGTTTGCAACTTGTCAGTCCTGTACAGGTCCCATCTTCCCCAAACCAGCAATTTCACCTGCTGCTGACAGCAGGATATGGTAGTCTTAACGAATTTTGTCAGACCATCAAATGAGGAGAATTTGATTATTCAAATGGCAATTAGATTTTAACCATCACTGCATCCAAGCATCTGACTGTTCTGAAACATTGCAGAAATAGATGAGATTATTCTTTATTCCACTGATGGAATTGCTGGTCTGTGACTGATGAAGCAAGCATATTTCATGTACTGCAGTGCAGACAGAATTGATTTTACTCAAAATAACTAGAAAGGTAGATTTGATATACTAACTACCTTTTTGTTCATTTAAACAATACTGAAAAATCAGTGTCTAAAGAGAGTAAGAAGAATGAAAACAATTTATCTTCTAAATAGCCACATAGGAAAGCGATGTAGGCGCCACAAGACTCACACTACCAGAATCAGGAATAGCTGCTACCCCTCCACCATCAGACTCCTCAACAGCAAACTCCATAAGGGACTCGTTTATGGACTCACTTTGGCATTTTTTTTCTCTCTGTGGTTGCACTGTCAGTTTGTTTACATTTTAAAATGTGTTTACATGTGATCATTGTGTACAATTTTTTTTTGCACTACCAATAAGAGGTAATTCTGCCTCGTCCACAGGAAAAAGGAATCTCAGGTTGTATGTGATGAAATGTATGGTCTCTGACAATAAATCTGAAATCTGTTTAATAGGTAAAATGCCTTTTTCCTCATATAAGCACAAATATATACCTGTGAAATGCAGAAGAGTAGATGCTGTGATTGGAGTAAACACACAAAGCTGCAGAAGAAACTTTTTATCGATTCTGATTTAGAATCTCAGATTTTAGATTCTGACAGCACAAGTGTGATATCCACACTGTTTAAATACTCAATGGACTACCAAAGAAAAGCTCTTTGGGGCTTTAGATCAAATGCACTGGTAATGGAAATATATTTAAAACATTCTAACCATTTTCAGCAATAATAGGACTACAGTTTGCAGTTGTTTGTGTCGGGCACTTTTAGTAGTTTTTGGTCATTGGAACTGTAGCCATTCGAACACTAATTTTTTTTTGTGTAGTTTACTTTAGATTCAATTAAGAGGAATGATCTGTTAAGTATTTAAGATGCCTCCAACATTGAGTACTGCTAGTGAGACCAGCCCAGCTGAGATAATTGCTTTCAGGAAAAGATGCCCTGCACATCTGTCTGATGGCAAAATGTTAGAATATTACAATTTATACCAATTATACAATTTATGAAGGTTAAATTCCAGTAACAGACCAACAAAATGTCACCTAGAAGCAAGATGTGGATAAAATACCTCTAAGCTATACAAGCAGTTCCCGGGTTTACAAACAGCCCATCGTTACAAACTGGTAAGCCGAATGGAAGTAGAATGGCGTTTCGGTTTGAGCATAATTTAAATTTTCAAAAGAGGTGCCCCCCCTCCCCCTCCAACGCAGTCCTTACCCCCCCCCCCCCACACTTGTTCTGTCGTGGCTGCCCTGATGTGCTCCCTCCCCACTCACACTGACACAGTCTCTCCCCCGCTCACTCTGACGTGGACCCCACCTCGCTCGTTCCGACACGGTTCCCCGCTCTCCACTTGCTCTGATGCCCCCCCCCCCCACTGAATTGGATAATTTCTGAAACCAATGGAAAAATTGACTGCAGTTTTCCATGTCACCCAAATAAAACTCTTATCTGGTCATTTTGGTAGCTACACCTTTATGAGAGATGAAAACTTGTACTCCAAACCAGCATTGTTCAATCTCAGAGTGAGAGCATTTGCTGCTGTGTCTTGAATTGAAAAGTTTTCCTCTTGGTTTTCTTCTGTGACCAGTCCGAGAATACTGGTCACTTCAAAGGCTTCCCTTCTCCTGTTTGATCCTTGGATTGTTCTTAATAGAGTGTATACTAAACAGATAAATAATCCACAAATACTCCCTTCCTCCACCCCGTTCTAAAGTAGTCCTTAATACTGAAACTTCCAGCACTTATTGACCTATAAAGGGGGTGCTGAATTGACAATAAAACTGACGCGATTTCTTATTTTTTTTATTTATAACATTGATAGGGTCGTCAAAGACTGGCTATAGAACTCTAATCTGTTTTGCTTAAAGATAAATCTTGGGTTTTATATACAGTACTGTATTATCATGTACTATATTGTTGTGGTTCTGGGAGAACATTTTCGGCGACACTAGGTATTATTCTATTTAGGAGAATCCTAGCGAAGATTTTGTCTGCAATGGAGAGCAGCGTGATTCCCCTGTAGTTTGAGCAGTCTGATTTCTCGCCTTTGTTTTTGTACAGGGTGATGATGATGGCATCACGAAGGTCCTGAGGCAGCTTTCCTTGGTCCCAGCAGAGCTTCAAAAACTCATGCTGTTTGGCATGCAGAGTTTTGCCTCCCGCCTTCCAGACCTCTGGGGGGATTCCATCCATACCTGCTGCTTTGCCACTTTTCAGTTGTTCAATTGCCTTGTATGTCTCTTCCTGGGTGAGGACCTCATCCAGCTCTAGCATTAAGGGCTGTTGAGGGAGCTGGAGCAGGGCAGAATCTTGGACTGAGCGGTTGGCACTAAAAAGAGATTGGAAGTGTGATGAAAGAACTCAACAATAAAGACACTGTTTACATCCAGTACCGCACGGATGGCAGTCTCTTCAATCTGAGGCGCCTGCAAGCTCACAACAAGACGCAAGAGCAACTTGTCCATGAACTACTCTTTGCAGATGATGCCGCTTTAGTTGCCCATTCAGAGCCAGCTCTTCAGCGCTTGACGTCCTGTTTTGCGGAAACTGCCAAAATGTTTGGCCTGGAAGTCAGCCTGAAAAAAACTGAGGTCCTCCATCAGCCAGCTCCCCACCATGACTACCAGCCCCCCCACATCTCCATCGGGCACACAAAACTCAAAACGGTCAACCAGTTTACATATCTCGGCTGCACCATTTCATCGGATGCAAGGATCGACAACTAGATAGACAACAGACTCGCCAAGGCAAATAGCGCCTTTGGAAGACTACACAAAAGAGTCTGGAAAAACAACCAACTGAAAAACCTCACAAAGATTAGCGTATACAGAGCCGTTGTCATACCCACACTCCTGTTCGGCTCCGAATCATGGGTCCTCTACCGGCATCACCTACGGCTCCTAGAATGCTTCCACCAGCGTTGTCTCTGCTCCATCCTCAACATTCATTGGAGCGACTTCAACACCAACATCAAAGTACTCGAGATGGCAGAGGCCGACAGCATCGAATCCACGCTGCTGAAGTTCCAACTGCGCTGGGTAGGTCACGTCTCCAGAATGGAGGACCATCTCCTTCCCAAGATCATGTTATATGGCGAGCTCTCCACTGGCCACCAAGACAGAGGTGCACCAAAGAAGAGGTACAAGCACTGCCTAAAGAAATCTCGGTGCCTGCCACATTGACCACCGCCAGTGGGCTGATATCGCCTCCAACCATGCATCTTGGCGCCTCACAGTTCGGCTGGCAGCAACCTCCTTTGAAGAAGACCGCAGAGCCCACCTCACTGACAAAAGACAAAGGAGGAATAACCCAACACCCAACCCCAACCAAACAATTTTCCCTTGCAACCGCTGCAACCGTATCTGCCTGTTCCGCATCGGATATGTCAGCCACAAACGAGCCTGCAGCTGACGGGGACATTACCCCTCCATTAATCTTCATCCGCGAAGCCAAGCTGTAATGGAGGATTAAAACCATGTACTCAGATGCTTTTTGCTTATGTGGAACTGACGACACTGGGTCCACACACAGGTCACCTTACTTTCAGAACTAGCAGATGTAATTAAACTCAGCCATGGGGACTTATCTGAAGATACACTTTGAAATGGAATTCCACCGTGAGGCCCAGGGAAAGCAGTTGTCAAATACGACACTCTGAAATTGACGTATTGGTCACAACCTGTCTTGCTCAAGAAGTTTTCATGAGTCCTTGTATCTACGAGATAAACCAGGATATCATAGCATCCTGCTCCATAATAATTAATCTTCTAAATTGTAGAATAGTATGCTCAGCTTTGATTTTGACTGACAAATGTTAGAGGGAGTGGGTGCATGATTAATTGTTTTTGGGGTATAAAAGTCTGTGGTCCTGCTGCTGAAGTTTAGACTCTCCGAGGGGTGGGAACACCCCTTGTCAAGAAGGAAGAACAGCCAGAGTCCGAGCAACGTCCCGGTCAGGGGAGGTGGAGAAGCTGCTACCAGCGCCCTGACAACCTACTACAAGTGTGCAGTTGTTGCCTCGCTTCGGCAGTTGGGACCAGTCCAAGCGTTGATAAGTATAGTTGGGAAGGGCTTGCATATTGTAGTGTGAAATCAGCTTTTGAATTAGTAATAAACATTTGTATAAACTGAACTGCTCTCGGTGTGTGTGTCTATTTTCTTTCGGTAGCTCAAACACTGTGACCAATCTAAAATGAACAAAATGAGAGGTATAAGTTTACCCAAGACACAAGCCAAAGGAAGGATTGTTGTGGTGGGGATATTTTGGTGTTGGGAAGTGTTTTATATGCTTTGAAAGGTAATATATATGTAAATATCCTATAGACAGTGGAATCCCATTATTACGTGATGGTTTGTGTCCAAAAACCATGAAAATGTAGTGTCACGCTAAATTGAGGTTTCAGTCCTGTGCTTCTTTCTGTTCATGGCAGCACTCACCACCCCCCCCCACCGATCGCGGCAGAACCTACCCCCAAATCCATTCACAGAAGCACTCACCACCCCCCCCAACACCCCGTACACGGAAACACTCACCTCCGACCCCCTGTTCGTGGCAGCCCTCACCCCCACCACCTTCATGGCAGCACTGACCCCCCCCCACCCACCCATCAATCCCCTTCATGGTAGTCCTCACCCCCCCACCCTCTGTCTGTGGCAGCATTCAAGCCCACACCCATTTGTAGCAGCACTCACCCCAATCCCACCCCGATCCCGATCCCACCCCGACCCCGATCCCACCCCGACCCCGATCCCACCCCGACCCTGATCCCACCCCCACCCCAATCCCACCCCCATCCCACCCCCACCCCCATCCCACCCCCACCCCCATCCCCATCCCCATCCCACCTCAACCTCCCCGTTCGCAGCAGCACTCAACCCCAATCCCCGTTCATGGCAGCATTCACCCCACCCCATTCGCGGCAGCATTTGAACCCAACCCCCATTCACTGCAGCACTCGCCCCCCCCCCCTTCATCCATGCGATGAATTCCCCAACAACATAAACATTTCTGCATTTACCTTAATCATTTGGATGCACCATTTCTAAACATCCGCTGCGCCACACGGTGGCCATCCTTGGTACAACAGCTTTTAAAATGAGCTCACTCAATGTCCTATATCTCAAAGAATGGAACATGGATGTTAAGGGGTCCAATAACTCATTGCATTATATCCAAATTTGCATTAAATCAGGGCATATTAAGTTGAGGTTCCACTGTAGTAAGATAAACATTTGCCTAACTGATGCTAAATAAGGACCATATCTTCTCAATCCGACTTCAATACAAACCCGAGTTAAAGACAGACCTAGGTAACGGAACTCGTGTTTAACCCAGGACTGCCTGTATCTTTTGCAAAGAGTATGCAGTGACTTTGCCATTAATCTCAAATTCCACAACATCATTCTGAATATTAATATCATCTTTGCATCTCTCAAGAGTAACAGATAACATTTGAGATCAGTAACATTGTATGGTGGAAAGGGCAGGTAGGTCCTTGGCAGTTGCATGAAAAAGTGATGAAATAATGTGGAAAGTGGAGTGGTCACTGGAGATGGAAGAGAAGAGTAGGAAATCTTGGAGGGGGCCATGTCTTTAGTGTGCTGTAATGGGAGGTTGAAGATATACCTCATAGTGGAATCCATTGAAAGTAATGCAAATTACAAAGGATGGTCAACTTCACCAGTGTCTGCATTCATTGGAAGATACTCTCCTTGTTCTGGGCAAAGTAGGAGCGGGAGTAGAAGTACTGGAAATAAAGAGGAAACTGCCGACAGTTAACAATACTGAAAGGGAAGCTACATTTAAAGATTAAAAAGATGTTTCGAAAGCACTGACAGGAGAGGTTCATTTGCAGAACTGATGCAATGAGACGAGATAAACTGGGAGAATAGCATGAGAAGTGGGAGGTTATGAATGGACTCACCCTTTCCACTACAAGTGGAAAATGTTTTCAACCCTCTTTCTCGTTTCCTTTTTAGCACTGCAGAATATTACTTTCAAACATATATAGTTCAAATCAAATTTATTACTGAACATGTTTCCATTTTTAAAACAATATATTTCTAGCTTATAACTTGGCTTTCTCTGCAAGTTCTCCAGTATTATAATTTTATAATTTGGTTTTCCACTTCATTCTTTGTACCTCTTAGTTTTGGAATCAAATGCTGCTTAAAATGTACTTTTGTCTAAGTGTTTGCTTAATTTAACCTTTAATTTGATGTGCATTTCCCCACTTGTGAAGGAAACTGTCATCTCTTACTATGCTAAAGATACCATATAAATGCTTGTGTTTGAGATGTGTGTAAAATGAAGAAAATGCCAAACATCCCTTTTTCTCAGAATGATGAGGGAGACCATCTTTTCTGACATCAGTGGGATCTTGGTGGACAGTCAAATTGATGTATGTAACTAAAACATAATTCATGATCTTTCTCACTAAATCCTGGTAATCCACAAGAAGAAAAACAGCAATGAACAAATGTATTCCAGAGTTTAAAATGTTGTCGTTTATTTTCAACTGATTAAATGTTAAACTGTAAAACAATGTTTGCAATCCAGTAGAGATTTGCTAGAGTACAGGAGTTGGTTAATAGAACATTACAGCACTGTACACTCTCGTCAGTGCTTAATGTTGTGCCAACCCATATATTCCTACCAAAAAAAAACAAACCCTTCCTTCTTCATAAACCCCTATTTTCCTTTCATCTATGTACCTGTCTAAGAGTAAATGCCCCAAATGTTTCACCCTCCACTACCACCACCCCTGGCAAAGCATTTCAAGCACTCAAACCTCTTTTTTAAAAAAAAAACTTACCCCTGATGTCTCCTCTAAACTTTCATCCCTTCACTTTGTACAGATGTCCTCTGGTATTTGTTATTCCTGCCCTGGGATTTTTATAAATAGATGCAATCAGTTCATGTGCAATCAGATATGTGACAATTACAGTATCAGGACATAAAAAGGCAAAAGGAAATGAAGAGCGTGAATCCACTGTTAAATTGACTTGATCATTGGTGGAAATTTTATTATTTTTCTACATATCCAGCTGAGTTGAATTTGAATCATGACTGACAAAACTGCTTGTTTCATCTTAAAATAAGTGTTCACCTTTTCCCCAAGCTCCCTTTTGTTTTACGCCATTCGTCATCATAATTCTCATTAAATTGAGAAAATGACAGGACACCTGTTTCTTTGTCTATTAAAATGTGGAAACCCTACTCTCTTGACCAGTTTTAAGGAAATTATTCTCTGCTCTTGTGGAACATTTGTAACTTGGAAAAGCTATGGAGAAAAATATCAAGGCATTGCCGCCTTTCCACAAATGCAGAGTTTGGGATTACGTACAATATAGAGGACTGAAGCAGTCCATCTTACCACCCTGCATGCTCCATATTCCATCTGCTTCCTCTTAGCCTTTCAGCATAATTTTCTATTTGCTTTCCTCTCATGTAAAATCACTCAATCTGTTGATACAGGCTCATTCTGTTTTGGCATGTTCTGCATTTTAACGACATCGAGTATAGAAATACTATTTCCTGATTAAATAATTAGCTTAACCCTTTGGACTCTAGCAATTTTTAATCTTTCATAATATATACTCTGGACTGGGTCCATGGACAAACTACAGTACAAACATCAGTATGAACCAGATGGTGGTTGGATATAAAACCAGTCCCGGAAAACACAAAGTATATGCGCTTGTTGGTAGTTTCTGAAATCAGAGTCCAAAAAATTAATTCTTCAAAAGATGCATAAGGAGAAGGGGTCAGAGATACATCTGAAAGAAAATGGGAAAGTGAGACTTGGGGTGAAGGTTAATGGAAATTGGTGAAGTTGATGTTAATGCTGTCTGGTTGGAGTGTGTGCTGATGGAATCTAAGGTGCTGTTCCTTGTATCTCTTTATTTGTCATTTGACAGGTGTGTGAGGATAAGGATCAAAAACAATGCTCTCAACATATTCACACTGAAAAGTCCATGCTGAGAAACACACCACTGATGTTACAAAATCTAAATTAAAGATTGGTAAAAATGGTGATTAAAGTGGGGGGGGGGGGGGTGATTCAAGGGCCAGGAAAAAAAAATGCTGTTTTCATTTGACTATTCCATGTTTTGAAGGAATATGATTCCATGTTATGGTGGTACACCACCAGACTACTGCAGGGGTTGACTTCTGTACCTGCAGAAGAGCACAGGAGGACAAGGCAACGCCTGGCCGGCTGTCAATCAGCTGACCTGAATGGACCAAGGCCCACCCGGTCAGCTGTCAATCACCCTCCGGGACATAAGCTAGATCCGGCCCTTCGAAGACAGCCTCGGAGCTTGCAACAGCATTCTCACAGCCAGCTCTGTGGAAGTTTATGTTGAATAAAGCCTGTCGAACAGACTTTATACTTTGTGTGTTTGCTTCTGTTCGATAGGGCACCACAGATGTAAAAAAAATCAAACCAGGCAGGTTCATAGATTAAAAAAAACATTTGTACATGTAATTTTCTGTCATTTTTTGAGAGTAATAAATATTTTCATGTCTTTGGATGTTTACACATAATTCATCCTGGGATTATCAATGGACTATTGATGTCCGGGAACTCATTATTGTTCTTTGTTTTCTTGGTGTGCATATCCAGTAATTGCTATCCAATTTATTATAACAAACTATAATATACCTCATTGTTAACTTTGGTAAAGTCTAGGACATTATTATAACATTCTTTGCCATCTAAGTATGGCTTATCTTTGTTATCCTTTCACATATTTTGCAATTTTGTACATTAATCCAAGCTATTTCTGTATGGGTTGCATTTGATGCATCAGTGGCTGAGACATGTATCTATCTTTAAACCTGAAACAATTTTTCTTGAAGTCCAAGCATTTTAGATAATTGCATTTTTTTGGATAACTGTGTTTTAAAGTAATTTATCACAATTAGTTTTTAAAATATATGGTGTAGTCTCAAACCATAATTATTAGATTAATTGTTGTTTGTAAATAGACTGCCTACATTCCTCCATTCTTTAATCACTTCAGATGATGTAAGATTAGTCATGAATTGGTTGGGGACATTTTTTGGTACAAAATGAAATGAATACCTCTTTAATAGCGAGCCGACTAATGAATGATATCCAATATTGTTATTCGAACTAATGCATGATGTCAAACGAATCCATCTTAGAAATTGCTTTGAGATTTATATGAGATTCATTCATTATTCTGGAATGGACTTCCTATATTGAGGACTATTAGGATTTCAGACAAAATATATTTCTGACCTATGCAACTACCTACCTCATTAAAAATTTGTCTTTATTAACATGGAAAAACTAGAGGTCATGTGCATCAAACCAAAACAAAGTCGCCTTTTAACTTATAATTTATTGTGATTTTCAATTTATAAAAAATTTTTTTACATTGTTAACCAGTTGCCCCTTTAACTCATCATCTTTCAGACTAACATAATCAATCTCATCCCCCTGCGTATTTCCCTGTATCTTTATTTTCTGTCACATGCCCATTCCTCAATTCTCCTACCACCCAAACATTTATAGTAGACCATTCCCCTGACCATGCATACATTTTTGGGATTCAGGAGGAATGGCGAATGTTCAAACGTCACACAGACAGCGCCTGAGGTCAGAATGAAACTGGGTGCTGGATCAGTGTGCCAGCTGCACCACTGAAGTTACTATTGTTGCCTCACTAACCTAGAATTAGTTTGTATTTCTGCCAATAAATCCAGAAAAACTGAAGCCAATCCAAGACCGTCTTAAACTTTAGATCCTGTAACTGGATTTTGCAGTGTAATAAACAGTTCTGAATGCTGTCTTGTATTCAATTGAAAATTCCAGCAGGACATATGTTTAAGTAAACTAGTACACACTTTTGACACAACTAATGGTATCGTGAAGAAAGCATGTCAGTACCTCAACTTACTCAGAAGTTTGCAGAGATTTGGTATGACATCAGAAATCCTGGCAATTTTTTTATAGATGTGTGATGGAAAGTGTGTTGACTGGCTGCATCATGGTCTGGAATGGAGACACCAATACCCCTGAATATAAAACCCTCCAAGAACTAGTGGACACAGCCCAGGACATCACAGGCAAAACCTTCCCCAGGATTGAGAACTGTCGGAGAGGAGCAGCAATAATCAAGCATTCCCACCACCCAGCACATGCTCTGTTTTCGCTGCTGCCATCAGGAAAGAGGTGTACGTTCCACAAGACTCACGCCATCAGGTTCAGGAACAGCTGCTACCCCTCCACCATCAGACTCCTCAACGACAAACTCAGCCAGAGACTCGTTCAAGGACTCGTGCACTTTATTTTTTTATTCTTTCTGTATTCCACTGTCAGTTTGTTTACATTTGTTATCTGTTTACTTTTCTTTATTTGCTTACATGTGTACTTTTTTTTTACATCACCAATAAGTGGAAATTCTGCCTCTCCTGCAGGAAAAAGAATCCTAGGCTTGTATGTGATACCATGTATGTATTCTGACAATAAATCTGAAGTTAATAAGTCACCAAGTAGGATGAGAGTGGTTGTTTTAAAATTGCCTTTAGGAGTCCCTTTTAAACGAAATTCCGTAACAATTATGCTGCAGTTATTGACCTGGAATTTCTTGAGAGCATGCATTTTCTCCAGAGGTTGTTGCACCCGTTATCCAGACATATGAAGGCAAGATTCACTCAGGAAGCTCCAAAATTGACTGATCAAAATAGATCAAAGGCAACCCTTTTTTATGTGAGTAGCACAGTAAGGAAAGCCTCGCCATTGAGTCTAGTAATGATAAATTATAATTTTAGAAAGCTTTGGATTTTTTAAGCTAGAGGGTGGTGAATTTATGGAATTTGTTGCCACAGACAGTTGTGGAGACCAAATCATTGGTGTATTTAAGGCAGAGATTGATTGGTTCATGATTAGTCAGGGCATCAAAGGTTTTGGGGAGAAGACTGGGAGTGGGGCTGAGTCTGAGAATGAATTAGCTTATGATTGAATGGTGGGGAAGACATGAATGGCCTATTTCTGCTTCTATGTCTTGTGTTCTTACTTTTTTACAATGTGCTTTTATAATGTTATCGATCATCTTATTTCTTCTCAATTCCATTCAGAATCTCTTAAAGTTGACTTTACCATCACTCTGCTCCATTATCTTAAACAACCCTACTTAATTTTTATTCACCTGTTACTTTTGTTGAAGAATCTTTAATTCCCACTTTGTCCTTTGCTAGCTACCTCAGAATTCACAGAAGTCGGTACTGTCAAACCAAGACCACCCATAAATTGGAGAAAAAACATTTAAATTTCCATCTGGGCACTTTCCACCCAGATGGCGTCATCATCAACTTCTCCGGTTTCTGCTAGACCACTCCCTGTTCTTCCCCCATCTCTCTGTTTCCTCTCCTCCAGCTTTCGACTCCCTCCCCTCTCCATTCACAGAGCCACCCTCCTCCATTTGTTTGCTGGTGTGCCCTCCCTCCCTTATCCACCTATTAGCTCCTGCCTGTGGCACTGTGCTCCTTCCCTGCCCCTCCCCATCACCATTTTGTTCAGGCACCTTGCCTACATTTTGCTCATCCCTTGATGAAGGGCTGAAGCCCAAAATATTGGTTTTTTTTTCTTATCTTTGCCCTCTAAAGTACACTGTTTATCCTCCTGAGGTTCTCCAGCAGCAGTGCTATTGATCAACCACATTAAACAGAGAGTCATGATTAAGGGATCAACACATTTCACATGTTGCTGGCCCAGTTCTAAAGCAGGTAATGAGGGAAGAGTTTGGGTGTAACAGCCTTTATAGGGATTTCTGGGAGGGAGGAGTCACAGGTTCAGGGGGTGGACCAGCTCACACAATACAAACAATACAGTGGTTGCACCACATTCACCCCTTCTTTTGAAAGAAATCCGGCAGGGTGAAGTGATTTAATGTTCGATGCAGGGTCAGCTTGTTGGTTGGTCTCATCTGTCGCTGTGACTGTTGTAATGTTTGATGTGGTTCAGCTGCTGGTTCCCAGGCGGTGTCTTGTGTGACAGGCTGTGACTCCAGTGGCTGGAGGGTGGGGGGTGGTGGGGGGTGGTTAATAGGACCATGGGGTTTCTTGGTCCGGGAATGGGGCACTGTATCAAATGTAATTAGTGGGGCTGGTTGGCCGGGGGTTACCATGAGGGGATGTTCATTGGTTGGTTGAGGGGTTCCCTGCTTGCACCAGGTCTCAGATGGAAACCATGTTCTACCACTCATCCTGGTAGTCCATGTAAATATATTGGGGGTTTGCGTGGAGGAGGTGGACCTTCTCGACCAGAGGGTCAGTCTTGTGGTTTCTGAAATGCCCCCGGAGCAATATGGGCCCAGGGGTCGTCAGCCAGGACGCCAACTTCCTGGAGAAGGAAAAGAGCCTTTGATGCAGTGTCGCATTAGTAGCGGCACAGAAGAGGAACTTGGTGGCATGGAGTCCCTCAGAGAGGACATCGACACTGGGAGATGGGCAGGCTTTTGATCTGAAGGCTAGGAGGGCAGCCTTCTAGATGGTGGCATTCTCCATTTCTATCTAGCCATTTCCCTGGGGGTTATAACCTGTGGTCCTGCTTATGGCTTTACCCTTGGCCAGCAGATACTGGCACATCTCCTCACTCATGAACAAGGATCCCCGGTCATTATGGATATAGCAGGGATACCTGAACAGAGCAAATATGCTGCACAGTGCCTTTATGACTGTGGCCATGGTCATGTCTAGGCAGGGGATAGTGAAAGGGAAGTGGGAGTATTCATCAATGATATTTAGGAAGTGTACATTCCTGTTGGTGGAAGGGAGGGGGCCCTTGAAGTCCATACTCAGTCATTTGAAAGGGCAGTTGGCTTTGATGAGGTGGGTTTTGTCTGGCCTATAGAATTGGGGTTTACACTCAGAACAGACTGGGCAGCTCTGTGTCAGCTCCCTGATATCCTCATCCAAGTAAGGGAGGATTCAAGCTTTAACAAAGTTATAGAACATGGTGACCCTGGGATGGCAGAAGTTGTTGTGGAGGATTGGATGTGGTCCAACTGCGCATTGGTGCATCTCCCCCAGGACAGGGCATCGGGAGGCTCATTGAACTTCCCGGGCTGGTCCAAGATCTCATAGTTGTTGATGGATAACTCAATTCTCCACCTCAGGATCTTGCCATTCTTAACTTTTCCCCACTGTTTGTTATTGAACAGAAAGGCAACTGCTTGTTGGTTAGCCAGCAGGATGAACGGTTTTCTGCCAGGTGGTGCCTCCAGTGACACACAGCTTCCACTATGATCTGAGCCTCCTCCTTGATGGTTGAGTGCTGAAGATTGGTCCTGGAGGGTTTAGGAAAAGAAAGCCACTGGCCTTTCTGCCTGGTTGAGCATGGCAGCCAGGACAAAATCGGACATATCACTCTCCACCTTAAAGGGGATGGATTCATCCACAGCTTGCATCACCGCCTTTGTGATATCACCCTTGATGCGTGTGAATGCCGCTTGGGCTTCCGCCAACAGGAGAAAGGTGGTAGATTTCACCAGGCGCAGGCTCTGTCTGCGTAATTTGGGATCCAATGGGCATAATACGAAAAGAAGCCCAAGCACATTTTCAGCTCCTTGAGGGTATGGGGCAATGGGAGCTCTAACAGGGGGCTCATGTGGTCAGGGTCAGGCCCAATGATGCCATTCCACACCACGCAACTGAGGATGGCCAGCCATGAGGTGATGAACACGCACTTCTTTAGGTTATATGTTAGGTTGAGGCTTTTGGCTGTCTGGTTAGCATCATGGTCCTGCTGGTCATGGTCACAGATGATCACATTGTCCAGGTAAGGAAATGTGGCCTTTAAGCCCATAGTCATCCACTATCCAGTCTATCTCTCTCTGGAAGACAGAGACCTCACTGGTGACCCCAAATGGGACCTGGAGGAAAAGGTAAAGGTGGCCATCTGCCTCGAAGGCAGAGTACGGGCTGTTCTCTGGATGGATTGGGTGTTGGTGGTAGGGCGATTTGAGGTCAATGATTGAGAAGACCCAAAACTGGGAAATCTCATTTACCATGCCAGTGTTGTGGGGGAATGGGTAGGCATCCAGCTGGGTAAAATGGTTTATGGTCTGGCTGTAGTCGATGATCATGCAGTGTTTCTCTCTGCTCTTAACAACCACTACCTGTGCCCTTCAGGGGCTGGTGCTGGGTTTTATGATTGCCTCTGCCAACAACCTCCTTTGATGAAGGCTCTGTCCCCGCGGCTGTATCACCTGCTCTTGGTGGTGACCGGCTTACATTCAGGGTGAGGTTCTCAAATAGTGGCGGAGGTGGGTCCTGGAGGGTAGAGACACCACATGTCATGTTTGGAGGGGGGATCAGGTGGTTTAAAAATTGGCAGTTGCAGAATGTGAAGGGGTGTGGGATGGGTCATCCAACTGCATTTGGATACTCTTTAGCTGGTGGTAGAAGGTGACTGGTGCACAGAGCTGTAGCAAGATGTGGAGCTTAAAGTTCTTATACTCTGTGCCCCGCACAGTCAGTGGCAGCTCCGTGGATCTCAGCCAAGTGGGATTTGGAGGCCAGGAGACTTTACACTTTGCTGGGGTTACCATGAGGGAGTAGCGTTGCACTGTGCCCAGGTGAATGAAGCTCTTCGTGCTCCCTGTATCAAATAGGTACTTCATGACATGACTATTTACCTCATGGCCCTGGCCGGTTGATGTGAGTTGTCCTGATCCAGGGTAATCGAGACCAATGTCTGGTCGCTGTCTGATTCATAGCTGTAGAGTTGGTTCAGAGGTGCCCTCCAAGATGGCTACCCCCATGCTGAGCATATGGTGCTGCTCCTTACCACTGGAAGTGGTGCTGTACTGATTTGCCATCCCCATGGTCCCTCCGAGCCCTTTCCCATGACCTGAAGTGACACCGGAGGTAAAGCCAAAAGTGGCGCAGTTCAAGATGGTGGTGGCTGCTGGCCGCACATGGAGCTGCTTGAAGGGAGTTACAACCTACATAGAGGCAGAGCATGTAGCGCTTCGGGCCAGGCAGTTCATTCAGGGATGTATCGCATGTCTGCTGATGTAGCACTGTGGGTGCTCATTGGTGGCAGTGGTGTCCTGGGAACCCACATCTCAAGATGGCAGCACTCAAGCTCCCCACGTGGCAGCCGCGTTCCCAATGAGAAGACCTCTGTATTCAGCTGTGCTGCCTCAAGCGTGTTAGCCAGGTCGATTACTTCTTGCTGGCTTCGATTACCTTTTTCCAAGAGTCTCTGTCTGATGTGTTCAGACTTGAATCCAGCCACACATGCATCGTGTATCAGTCCTTCTAAGTGGGCAGCAGCAGAGACTTCTCTACAGTCCCAGGCTTACCCCAGCTCCCACAGGACCTGCATGTACTCATCGACTGAACTCACTACAACTGCCCAGAAGGTACCTAGTATAGATAACATTCATCGAGGTCTGATACTGCTTCTGCAGGAGATCCATTACAGCCGAGTAAGTATCTCAGTCCATTATCATCTAGAAGACTCGGTAGCCAACCTGAATGAAGAGTAGATCTCATTTGTCTTCCTCACTCTGCACATCATTGCATCTCATGAAAACGTTGAGGCAGTGCAACCGTTGATTGAATTTGACTGAGGCCTCTGGATCTTTAAGGTCAGTGTCCAGTTTATTCGCACGTATTGCCTTGTCCATGGCCCAAAATTTAGGTGATTAACTTATAGCACTATCGATCAATCACATTAGACAGAGAGCTATGATTAATTCGCTTTAATAACCTTAAGGTATCAACACACTTCACATGTTGATGGCCCGGTTTCAAGACAGGTACTGAGGGAGGATTTTGGGTGTAACAGCCTTTATTGAGATTTCCGGGAGGGAGGAGTCACAGGTTCAGGGGCGGGCCAGATCATACAATACAAACAAATCAGTGGTTGCACCACACCAGCATTGTGCTTTTACCAGAAACATTAGAGTGAAAGTCAGTCATCCTTGATACTGGGCAAGTGTCCCAAGAGAAGAATGACAGAAGGAAGTTGTTGAAAATAATACTATAGATCTGTTTAAGGGAGGTTAGATAAGTAAAGAAAAGTGTTTGGAATATGTTAATGATCATGTTGAAAGTGATTGGATGAGGTTCAAATGGAGCATGAACACTGTTATAGATTAATTTGGCTATGTTCTGTTACTACATATTCTATATAATTTCTGATACTGATAGAATTGTGATGTGTTTATTGTAGCTAAGTACATATATTTCAGAAGAGAGTGAGACTGTGAGTGTGTGTTACTTTGCCAAGAAGAAATCAATAAACCTTGTTCACAGGCATGCAACAAGCAAACAAATTTAAGCACACAACAACTGTGTAAAATCAATTAAAAAATGTATCTTTTGGATGCGTAAAACCTTGAAAAAGAATTTTTATAAAAGAATTGGGTGAGTGATCTGTCATTAAATGTCTTCAAATTTTTGCAAAGATTTAAAGAAATGGTCTCCCACAATGTTTTGATCGGAATGTCCACCCATGCATTCCAGTGGAGAAACCAAGAGAAAGCTCATTATCCAAGGAGTAATGAGAATGAGAGCAGCCGACTGCATGTCCCATCCTACATCCACCACATCCCCTACTGTCGAGGAATCTGTAGTTCCCTCATGCCTTATTATCCACCTCAGAACCCATAAAGCTAGAATGGAATTAAGTCATCAGTGCCCCAGGAAAAGGAGCAGCTACTATAGGCAATATTTGAAAAGGATATTATAAATTCATTAAAGGGGTGGTTGGATAAGCAATCATAGTAAAGGGGAAGAGAATACAATTAATCACCTCACATAAAAAATGATAGGAGGAGCCTCAAACGGAGTATAAATTTGAGCAAATACTAATTAGACAAAATTGTATGTTCTATGGAATTTTATGTTGCCTTTAATCTGTAGACTGGATCAATTCTAACTGAGTAAATGGGTCAACTAATCACGAAAATCCAAAGGTTTTTTTTCCTGAGATTATTTGTTTCTATTCATTATTCTAAGATGTCCCCTTCACAAATGTCAAAATCAGAATTTATTGTCATGAGATTTGGTGTTTTGTGGCTACGTCACAGTGTAAACATTCATATTATAACCATCTTACAACATTGCAAAAAAAAAACAATAACAGTGCCTGAAGGGTAAGGCCATGTCTTTGGTTCATTGATTATTCAGGAATCTGATGGCAGTGGGGAAGAAGCTGCCCTTGTGCCTTTGAGTGCTCGTCTTTAGGCTCCTGTACATCTTCTCTGATGGTAGCAGAGTGAAGAGGGCGTGGTCTGGGTGGTGGGGGTTTTTGAGGATAGAGGCTGCCTTATTAAGACACCACCTTATGTAGGTGTCCTTGATGGAGTGAGGCCTGGTGCCTGAGATGTCGCAGGCCGAGTTAGCAGCACACTAGTGTTTATTCTTGTCCTGAGAGTTTGCGCAACCATACTAGGCTGGGATGTAACCAACCAGAATGCTCTCCACAGGGCACCTGCAGAAGTTTTCAAGAGTTTTTGGTGAAATACAAAATCTCCTCAGACATCTCACCAAGTACAGCTGTTGGTGAGCCTTCTTTGTGATTGGATCAAAGTGGAGGCTCCAGGACAGATTGTCAGAGATGTTGACACCTAAGAATTTGAAGACCTTGACCCTTTCCACTACTGAACCCTTGATGAGGACTATGTCGTGTTCCCCTGACTTCCTCCTGAAGTCACAATCATCTCCTTGGTTTTGCTAAGATTGTGCGCAAGGTTGTTGCGTTACACCATTCAATTAGCTGATCTATCTCCCTCTTGAATGCTTCCTCATTGCTGTTTGAAATCCTGACATCAACTGTGGTGTCAATGGCAAGTGTAGGTGGCATTGGAATTGTGCCTGGCCACGCAGTTATGTGTGTATAATGAGTAGAACAGTGGGCTAAGTACGCATGTGGTGCTGAAATCATTAATTGTCTAACTTGTGTTATTTATTCACTGACCAATTATGCACCAAAATCTTTTGTTGTAAGTGTGGAGTTCCATTCCTCAAAGGAAAAGGGGTGACACAGTTGGCATAGCAGTTAACGCAATGCCTTTACAGCACCAGTGATTGGAGCCAGGATTCGAATCCCATGCTGTCTGTAAGGAATTTGTACGTTCTCCTCGTGTCTGCATGGGCTTTTCCCAGAGGCTCTGATTTGCTCCCACTGTTCAAAAAAGTACCAGGGATATAGGTTAATTAGGTGTAAATTCAGTGGTATGGACTCATGGGCCAATATCCGCTGTTACTGTGGTGTATGTATGTATGTCTAAATTTTAAAATTTAAATTAAAAAAATATTTTGTTAAATTAAAATGTTTTCTTTCTTTTTCAATCTCTGTTTTCTATTCTTTTCCTCTCTTCATGGTTTCTTGATATCCCAATATGTTTTGCTTCCTAAAGATCATATTTTTTGCTTCAGGTTTAGTCTTAGTGAAGATTCTTTAGGCTGGTTGGAGAGACTTGCTCTTTCCTGCCTTGTCATAGATGCTGCAGATTTCCCCTAGATCTCTAAGTTGCAGTGCAACATAGACTCTGTGACAGTAGAGAGGAGAAATTAACCTGGTGTCATCTGTTCTGCACCAACAATAGTGACATGTGCATGCTGAAGTCTATTTCTTGATATTCCTGTTTGTGTAAGTCTCCAGACAAAAGTCTGCAAAATGTCTGTAAGTGACTTTAACGCAATAACAAAATCTAGACCATGTTTTCAATATAACAGCTGATGCTGCCATTTGCTGCCTTCAGAGTTCTTTACCATCAGCATTCATATTTCTGTGATGTAAATGGATGCATGGACTCCTCAGGATACTGAATTATATTTACTTTCTAATTAATAATTGAGAGACAGAATCACTATGGACTTGACTTCATGCCCAGTGCTGTTAATTATCATTGTCAACGTAAATATAATTGAACATATTGTGCCAGGAAGATTTAATAGAAATTAATAAAGAATAACATGTGTGTCAACTTGTATGTATTCTGACAATGCCCATTTCTGATTTTAAAAAGAGTTGTGGCAGTTAAAAATGGAGGGTCTCAGTCTTTCTAGAGTATAAATCTTCAATTGCATTAGGCCTTTTGCTCTATAAGAAAATTTGTTTACCACTCACTCTTTCACAAAATGAAGTGGGTGGAGTACAGTAATGGATTGAAACTTACTGAGTTGAAAGGTTCTTTGTTTTAACTTTAAACAATTCACATGCTAAATCTTTCCAATTGGCAAATAGAGTTCAATTTTAAGTAATATTAGTTGTGAGGGGAAAACATCAATGCAACTTTTCATCAGAATTATAAGATTATGTTGTTGAAATTTTGCATTGTTTAGGAAAAGACTGGCAAATTACTGTACTTTCTGTTAAGCATAGCATTTGTATACAATAACATCTGGATGACCTGAGTTATTTATTCAATTTTCTGATTTTATCCCTTCTTCTTTCTCTTCTTTGGCTTGGCTTCGCGGACGAAGATTTATGGAGAGGTATGTCCACGTCTGCTGCAGGCTCGTTGGTGACTGACAAGTCTGATGCGCGACAGGCAGGCACGGTTGCAGCGGTTGCAAGGGAAAATTGGTTGGTTGGGGTTGGGTGTTGGGTTTTTCCTCCTTTGTCTTTTGTCAGTGAGGTGGGCTCTGCGGTCTTCTTCAAAGGAGGTTGCTGCCCACCGAACTATGAGGCGCCAAGATGCATGGTTGGAGGCGATATCAGCCCACTGGCGGTGGTCAATGTGGCAGGCACCGAGATTTCTTTAGGCAGTGCTTGTACCTCTTCTTTGGTGCACCTCTATCTCAGTGGCCAGTGGAGAGCTCGCCATAGAACTCGATCTTTGGAAGGTGACGGTCCTCCATTCTGGAGACGTGGCCCACCCAGCGCAGTTGGGTCTTCAGCAGCATGGATTCAATTCTTGCGGACTCTGCCAACTCGAGTACTTCGATGTTGGAGATTAAGTCATTCCAATGAATGTTGAGGATGGAGTGGAGACAGCGCTGATGGAAGCGTTCTAGGAACCATAGGTGATGCCGGTAGAGGACCCATGATTCGGAGCCGAACAGGAGCGTGGGTATGACAACGGCTCTGTACACGCTGATCTTTGTGTGTTTCTTCAGGTGGTTGTTTTTCCAGACTCTTTTGTGTAGTCTTCCAAAGGCGCTATTTGCCTTGGCGAGTCTGTTGTCTATCTCTTTGTCGATCCTTGCATCAGATGAAATGGTGCAGCCGAGGTAGGTAAACTGGTTGACCGTTTTGAGTTCAGTGTGTATCCCTTATTATCTTCCTAAATGTATGTGGGTGACTTTCACATTCTTCATTTAAAATGCTCTTTTAATTAAAGGTAGTGAAACTTTTCTCATGTTGGATCTTACCTGATCAGAAGATTCCATGGATTTTTTTATTCCCACTCAAACTTTTTTTTGGCTATGGCCCACTTAGAACTCTGTTCAAAGTTTAAGGGCCCTCTTCCCTGTGAAGCAGTCAAGTTTAGTTGGTTTCTTGCACACTTCTTTCCTACCGACAACATAAATAACATAAAAAAAATTTATGTTAAGCAGTGAAAAGAAAACACATTCTTTACTCCAAGTGAAACAGCTGTAGCTTGTGTCTACAGAACAGATAAATAGGAAATCATTCTTAATAAACATGTAGCAAAGAAGAAAACATAAATGTACATGCGACCAAAAAAAATGTTAAAAACATTCTCAGATTGCAATGAAGCATAAACTAGAGGATGTGAAAACTTAATAAAAAGGACTTTAAAAAGTAATTCTTATAAAATGAACGTTTTAGTGAGATCGTTATGTTCCTGTGCAAAATTCTTTGAAGTCTGGCTCCAAATTGGATATTAATATTGGAAGATCACCTCTGGTTATGATATCAGGTCTGCTCCTACATTTTGTCAAGGAAACTACCCTACTGAATCCACACTCAACTCAGTATGTTTAGGGAAAGGCAATGAATTTTTTTATTTGGCCTTTTCCCATAATTTTGTAAATCCACTTGGCAGATCACTCTTAACTCAAAACATGTTTTTTTTAAAAATTGATTGATTGAATAGGGTGCAATTGTATCAGTCTGCAGATCAATCAACCTCTTTTGAATTTCTGCATCAACAATGTTGTGCTTCTCCTCAAATGGATCTAAGATCCAATTTGGAATATTGAGGTTTAACAGGTCATTAGATCAATACGGTCAACCAGTTTACCTATCTCGGCTGCACCATTTCATCGGATTCAAGGATCGACAACGAGATAGACAACAGACTCGCCAAGGCAAATAGCGCCTTTGGAAGACTACACAAAAGAGTCTGGAAAAACAACCAACTGAAAAACCTCATAAAGATTAGTGTATACAGAGCCGTTGTCATACCCACACTCCTGTTCAGCTCTGAATCATGGATCCTTTACCGGCATCACCTACGGCTCCTAGAATGCTTCCACCAGCGTTGTCTCTGCTCCATCCTCAACATTCATTTGAGTGACTTCATCTCCACCATCGAAGTACTCGAGATGGCAGAGGCCGACAGCATCGAATCCACGCTGCTGAAGATCCAACTGCGCTGGGTAGGTCACGTCTCCAGAATGGAGGACCATCGCCTTCCCAAGATCGTGTTATATGGCGAGCTCTCCACTGGCCACCAAGACAGAGGTGCACCAAAGAAGAAGTACAAGGACTGCCTAAAGAAATCTCTTGGTGCCTGCCACATTGACCACCGCCAGTGGGCTGATATCGCCTCCAACCGTGCATCTTGGCGCCTCACAGTTCGGCGGGCAGTAACCTCCTTTGAAGAAGACCACAGAGCCCACCTCACTGACAAAAGACAAAGGACGAAAAACCCAACACCCAACCTGAACCCACCAATTTTCCCCTGCAACCGCTACAACCGTGTCTGCCTGTCCCGCATCGGACTTGTCTGCCACAAACGAGCCTGCAGCTGATGTGGACATTTTACCCCTCCATAAATCTTCGTCTGCGAAGCCAAGCCAAATAAAAGATCTTTCCTGCAAATCTGTATGTATTTCCTTTTGCTATTTCACATAAGCCGTAATATTTTTGTCCTTCATTGTCTCTCTGTTAGTGTTCAGATTTGGAAATTGTAAAAGTTCCTGACATCTGATATTGCCCCAATTGATTTGAACTTTTTTAAGGAAAGAAACAATGACTTATTTACTATCAATGAGGTTATAATAGTTACACTGTAAGGTCTTGGTAAATAAATTAAGTTTGTCAAAGATACCACCTTAGCATCAACAAGTTTTTATCCATGTTTGTTATGGAAAAAAGTGAAACTATCATGTCCTAGAATACAGCAAAATGACAAAGACAATTTACTTTGGAGAGTCACTTCACCTTGATAATGCAGCAGCAATGTCTGGAAATGTTAGTCATTTTCTTCATATAGCTGCCAGAATAGATGGTCTTGAAGGAGATGTAATTTTATTAAGTTTAGTCTTTATGACAATTGCAAGCAAAATATTTAAACATCTTCCTAATTTTGTAGCTACTAAGTGTTCCCTATGAAATGTGCAATGAACTACAAAGTCTGAAGTTATAACATTTTTCAGACTTGTAATGAACCCTCTGTGGACTCGGGAGAGCCAGTGGATGTGGTGTATTTGGACTTCCAGAAGGCCTTTGATAAGGTACCGCACGGGAGTCTAGTGGGCAAGATCAGGGAGCATGGTATTGGAGGTAAGGTGCTGACATGGATAGGAAATTGGTTAAGAGATAGGTTGGAGTAAATGGGTCTTTTTCAGAATGGCAGGATGTGACGAGTGGAGTGCCTCAGGGATCGGTCTTGGGTCCTCAGTTGTTTGTAATTTATGTTAATGATTTGGATGAGGGGATTATAAATAACATGAGCAAATTTGCAGATGACACTAAACTGGGTGGCGGTGTGGGGTGTGAGGAGGATGTCAGGAAAATGCAGAGGGACTTGGACAGGCTGGAGGAGTGGGCGGCTAAATGGAAGATGAATTTCAATGTGAACAAATGTGAGGTTATTCATTTTGGGGGAAGTAATAGGAAAGCTGAGTATTATTTAAATGGAGACAAGCTAGGGAGTGGGGAAGTGCAAATGGATCTGGGTGTACTTGTTCACCGGTCACTGAAGGCTAGCATGCAGGTTCAGAAAGCTGTGAAGAAGGCAAATGGAATGTTGGCTTTCATAAAGAGGGGATTGGAGTATAGGAACAGAGACGCCCTTCTGCAGTTATACAGGGCCCTGGTGAGACCCCACCTGGAGTATTGCGTCCAGTTCTGGTCTCTAAACTTGGGGAAGGACATACTAGCTATAGAGGGTGTGCAGCGCAGATTTACAAGGTTAGTTCCAGGGATGGCAGGGTTGTCATATGCAGCAAGGCTAGAAAAACTGGACTTGTATCCATTGGAGTTTAGAAGGATGAGGGGGGACATGATTGAGGTATACAAAATCATCAGGGGGATAGACAAGGTGAAGTCTGATTACTTGTTCCCAATGATGGGGGAGACGAGGACTAGAGGGCATAGTTTAAGAATACAGGGTAAGCCCTTTAGGACGGAGATGAGAAAGCATTTTTTTACCCAGAGAAGTGTGAATCTGTGGAATGCTCTGCCACAGAGGGTGGTAGAGGCGGATTTGCTGACTATGTTCAAAAGAGAGTTAGATAAGACTCTTGTGGGTAACGGAGTTAAGGGTTATGGGGATAAGGCTGGAAAGGGGTACTGATGGTAATGATCAGCCATGATCTAAAATGGCGGTGCTGGCCCGATGGGCCAAATGGCCTACTCCAGCTCCTATTGTCTATTGTCTATTGTCTATTGTCTATTGTATCGTCCAACCATTATGTGGCACCATCAGTTGCAAAGGCAACCATTTTCTCAATTGGAATACTGTTCTTGATTATGTAATTCTTAATGTCTTCAAAAATAGTCAGTACCTTAGTTTTTGCTTTAATCCTTCTGCCAAATATCATCTCTTCCATTAGTTAGTTTCCTTTCTAGAATCTAACATAAATTATGAGAAGAGTATTGTTCTCTTGCAGAATGGATTCATCGAATTGTAAAGAAAATTTCTTGGATGGTAATGAAGCGACTGACTGTTTTTCAATATTTCTTGTCATCTCATCAATTCTTCTAGAAACCGTGGAATTATTTAAAGGAATTGATTAAATTGTTTCTTTTTAAGTTCATAACGACAGATTCATGCTGAAAGCAAAATAAGTGACTCAGCAACAAGTGAGCATTTTCCCTTTGACTGATCAGGTCACTTGTCTTGTATGATGCAAGAAGACTTTTTTTCTAATTTATTTGATGTTTCAGTAATCATCCCCTTGAACATTGGCCTTCTCTTGAAATTATCTTGAATGGTTTTTAAGTAACCCAAGGGGTTTATCTTTCTTCTTTTTATGTACGGTCTCTAAAAGTTGGTTAATTTTACTTGGCCTCATGTTTCTGTTTGAAAATGTATTCAAACAAATCAAACTGATAGACACCATCAATAACCACAGTCAGGACTGAGGGAAAGACAGGCTTTAATATACACAAGACTCAGGCTGGCTCAGATCTAGGTACAGGAATGGAGGGAAGGGAGAGGTGGCTCGACCTTTATTGCCAGGACAGAAGGGGAGGAGATATAGGGGATGAGTCATCAGTGGATGGGCCAGCCTCATATGTACAGAGGCTGATAGGAACAATATACATTGGAGGAAAACATATCATTACACAAACACATGGGAAGAGAAGGGTTTTGCAGAGATTTCATGACACCATACTATAAGGATTCCACTGAATACTGCCCACACCCTTTTTTGCTGACCAATTCATAGGTAAAATTATTTCTGGAGGTAACAAAACTTAACTATTACAAATGAAAGCACTTCTTTCATTAGCTTCAACTTTGGCTTAAATTTTATGGAAAATAATGAACAATACATTCTTTCTTCACTAACAGCGAACAGAAGGAGACATTCAATCAATACCCATCACAAAAACCTGAATCAAAATGAGAGCGCTTGTGGATGCAAGAAATATGGAGCAAAATATTTCAGCCTGCTATTTCCCAAAAATGAACGTGATAGAACAAAAGAGGGGAATTCTGTGGAAGGCATTGCCAAAGTTAGTCAAACACAATCATGCCAAACTAAGGAGAGATCTAAAAACATTGCAAATTTTCCACATTTATCGCTGTCATTCTGGGCTGTCTCTAAATGCCTTCAACCTTGAAAAAAATCTTGCATTGCTTGGCAGCTATACATCAAAGTCTAGCTGAAAAGTCCTTTCCTTTTCCAAAAATTGTTTAATCCATTCAGTTTCCAAACTTCCTTATACATCGTTGGCCCCTGTTATTAATGATTTCAGTCCATGGCCCCCTTTAAATGTACTGTGGCCCTTGGTGGGGGGAGCACCAGGGCATATGGCCCCCCCATTCAAAATGGCTGATTTAGGATGAGAATAGTTAAGGTACTTTTCATGATAGTGCTAGTGATCCTCTTGACCATTAGAGGGAATAGGAGACTAGTTTGTTGCAGCTTCAGTAGGATGGATGCCTCCTCACAGTCCTGAGTAAATGCTTTAGCTAATAAAATATAGTTATTTTAAAAGAACCCAAGTTTCTTTGTTACAAGAAAATAAATATTACATGGTATCAGGAGAGTCCATGCACATCAGCAGATAAATGGAGAGTGTAAATGTTTTGATGCTGTAAATTAGACTGGAAATGTTGACCACAAGTGAAGGTTGTTCAAACAAAGATTCATGCTGTATATGCAAGCCATGGGACTTGACGGCAAACATTAGGTACAGAAGATTTCACTCCTAATTACTGTTGTGGGACCACAAGCACTAGAGATTTTCAATATATGTATTTTTCCAAGGCAGAAAACCAGGGCAAGTTCAACAAGGTGATCGAGATGTTTGATGAACACTATTCACCAAAGGAAAATGAAACATTTGAGAGGTATGTGTTTCACTCACACACGCAGGTGCATGGAGAGAGCTTCGTACTTTATTTTAATGGACTTGAAATTAAAAGCAAGAACATGCAATTTTTGGATCGCTACAAAAATCAATGATCTGTGATCAAATTGTGTTTAGAATTTTTGATGAGAAAGTGAGTAAGGTTGCTGTGAGAGACAGAGCTTACCTTAGTTGGACCTGTGAAAACATGCCATGCCAGTGAATTAGCTATGTAGCATGCAAAAAAAATTTCAGTGAGAGTGCAAAAGCCAGTTAAAACGAAAGCATAGCTGTAGCCACAGTATATGTCCACACACATAATCAAAAAATAAGACATAGGAAACAACAAAAAGGAGAGACATTCATTTGTAAAAGATATGGCAATCAACATGCACCAAAGCAATGCCCAGTCTATGGAAAAGTCTGTAATAAGTGCAGCATCACAATGCAAAGCAATGTTTTTCCAAAGGGAAGCAAAACAGAAATGAAAACGTACACATTGTAGACACTATAGAAGAACTGCCCTCAGTGATACACTTTTTTTGGTACGGTAGTGTAGGAAGATTATAAACCAACAGACACTGAACAACCAATCATGAACAGAGTCAAGAAGAATAATGGACTAGTTTGTTGCAGCTTTAGTTCGATTCAAGATGGATGCCTCCATGTGGTCCTGAGAGAGTTCTTTAGCAAATAAAATATAGTTATTTTAAAATAACCCATTTTTTAAAATTACAGTAAAAAGAAACATCACTATACTTTCTGTCCATTTTTTTCCTTTGAAAAACTGAATGGATTTATGCTTCAAAATTTGGACCCAAATAGATATGCATTGTGGAGTTTGATCTTACAGCCTGATTCTTGTTTGAAGCTTTTGTAGATCTTGATCTAGTTAAACAATTCCTATCTTAATTTTAATTTTAACAAGCCATTTCAGCCCATGAGTCCATGCTGCCCAATTTACACCCAATTAACCTACACTCCTGGTATGCTTTGAAGAGTGGGAGGAAACCAGAGCCCTGGGGAAAACCAATGCAGACACAGGGAGAATGTACAGACTCTTTATAGATAGCACGGGATTTGAACCCCAGTCCTGATCACTGGAGCCGTAAAGGTGTTGCGCTAACCTCCATGTCATCCATGCATATCGATTGGAATCAAATTGTATTGTTAAATCTTTCAGCTTATGTTCTTGTCTACCAAGGTTCAGCAGAAGAAGTGAGGTGGCCAAAATATTGAGCAGACTTTGCAAGGATGTTTGCTGCAGTCAGAGGAATTGCAAATACTGTACAGGATTTGTATTTATAACAGTCACTGTTATTGTGAAGTCGACTATTTTCCCACAATCCTAAATTTGATATTCACAGCAATAGCTTCTGAAATTCTAGCTCAACAGACTTCTCCCCTTGGAGTTACAAGGATTAAGCAGGTGCATGCTTAATTTTATCGGGCCATACTGTGCATGCACATTCATAATCTAAATTTATACATTTATGTTTTGGGATTATTATTGTGGAGGTGGGAGTCCTGTGCTTCTGCTTGCCTCATCTACATCATGTATTTGAACCTGCTCTTCCCAAGTTGGTGATTTGAAAAGAGTGTTTTACTATCAATGACATTCGATATTCAACAAGACCTATTCATGAAAATAGTGTTAACCTTTTGCTACCATCTTTAATTGAATCCAACACGAGTTCTGCCTGTTTCCATCAAATTATGCACCAAACATATTGCAATGTCTGCCTGAAATGTGAGTCAGATTTGTATCTATGACATTTTCTATTTAAATGAAAAACATTACTTCAATTCAGTGCAAGTATGGATGACTTCTCTCAAATTAAGAGGAATTTGAGACTCATCTAATCTTACAATCCATTTGACATAAGATTATTGGCAGATTTATTCATGTCTGATACTCAAACAATTTTTAAGAACTTTGGTGTAGATTGAGTTAGCTGTGATTTAAGCATAACTTTTAGAGGTTTCTACACTGCTTTCCAAAGTGCCATAGCTTCAGAATTAGACTCAGTAATATGACTTCTCTCTTCCTCAGTGGTGGGTGCATTGAAGATCTGGTCATTTTGCATTCGTTAGAGAATATGTGGGTTATTTTCATGCATTGATTTTCATTACATTTCTTACAAATCATAGACAGTAGAAGAAAGAATGAAAACAGTTTCCCTATGACGTAACTGACACCAGGCTGCAAAACCATTGTGCAGAAGGAGGCAAATCACTCAAGCGCGTCAAAAACCCAAACAGTTCTTACTTCCATGCCCCTCGGAATAGAATGATTATTTTCTAGTTTAGGTCATAGTTCATATTAAATTCGGATTCTCCGGTGTCTGGGTTCAATACTCTTTGGTCTGGTTTGAGTGTGATGATAAACTGATGTTCATTTCATTGGCAAAACTGGTCCTGGCCCCAAGTTGAATAAATCACATGTTGAATTTCTTCCACCTGTGCTTTGTTTTAGATGTTTTAGGAAGCTTGTAAAGAATAGGTATTTTATTTTGGAGCAAGGATATCAAAAGGACATTTTTAATGATTTTCTAAAAGTAGTTCATTTACTTACAACAGAAACTAATAAATTGCTCTTCCTAGCTTTTTAAATTTAACTTTAGACATAGCACAGTAACAGGCCCTTTTGACCCATCAGCCCATGTTTCCCTATTACACTCAATTAATTGGCAACCCTGGTATATTTTGAACACTGGGAAGGAATTGGAGTACCCAAAAGGAACCTACACAGGCATGGAGAGAACACACAAACTCCTTGATTTGAAACCGCATCACTGGCACTGTTTCAGTTGGCACTAACCATATAACTGAGCGCCCTGCTATATTTAATATTATCTTCGCACTGTTGTGCACTGAGGTAGCAGCAAGCAAGGACAAAACTCGAAAGACTGTACAACAGGCTTTATTCAGATAAAAGTCTTTACACCAGTTCATGCTCAGGTGGCTCCTGTGTGACTGGCTCAGGAGGGGCTGGCTCAGGTCTATATTTGGGTCTACTGATTGACAGCCGGCCAGGTGGAGTCGGCCCCCTAGGGGAGGATCTATTCAGGTCGGCTGATTGACAGCCAATCAGGTGGAGTCAGTCCTCAGGTGGTTTTCCTGCAGGTACAGAGATCGCCCCCTGCAGTAGGCTGGTGGTCGTATCACCACACACACACATAAAATCAGGCTCATGGCAGATTTGACATGAACCAACATTTCACGTTATTTGTTATAAGCCTATTTTCAACTGCATTAGTGCAAACATGCAAGGTATCAATACTTAGGAAAGAATAGGACTGCTTCAAAGATTCCTTTTATTGTCATGTAATAATACATTAAAAATGTAGTGTACATGATATACTTGATCTTTTGCTTGCCTTAAGGCAAACAAAGGGTCGCCCTGAGCATTGCTCAGTGCCCTAACAATAAGAGAAAGAGGAGAAAAAGAGAGTCCCTTCAGAGGTACCAGGAATCCTTGGATTCATCTCCAGTGTTTCTGCAGCCGCTGCAGCTGCACAAACCGCTGTTCAAATCATTGGGCATCTGAGCTCCAGATCCAAACCTCCAATACGATCAGGAAGCATTCAGCCTGGCCAAAAAAAGAGGCCGATATCAACTATAGGTAGCTGGGATTGTGAATTCCTAGAGCAGTGCAGTGGATGCAGGTGTACACTCAAGGAGTATCAGGCAGAAATGAAGGGTTTAAGCTCAGACTTTTTTTTCCACTGGGGCATACAAGACTCAGGGTGATTCCCACCACCATCCCTCATAGTAGTCTCCACCTACTTTACTCCGCCTGTCTCCCCACTCTACCTCACCCACATTTATCTGGCCAATATCCTATTTCTCTCAGTTCTTCCCTAGCTCTTCCCCCACCCCAGTCCCCTCTTAATGCTTGCAATCTTCCCTTCCCATCTTGTTCTCAAGAAAGGATCCCAACGGCCATTTCTTGCATCAACTGTACCTCAAACCACAAAAATTACACAAATCCAAACCAGAAATTTCAGAAATGCGCTTTCGGTGTGGTGTGGGGATTGGAACATTTATCCGTTCAACCTGACTGTGTACAAGGGTGAGATCCTTCTGGAAGGACCTGGGAGACATTCTGAAAAAAAATTACAAAGGTGGATTTTCCACAGGATCTGAAATTGTACCTTTTGGGGAACATTATAGATGTGAGTTTTAAAATGTCTAAGTACCAAATTCAGTTTGTGAGTGTTTTCTTGGTGGTCTCTGGGAAATGTATAGCAATCACATGGAAGTCTGACTCCCAATATTACATGACAAAATATGGAATGCAGAGTTGTATTCCCCTGGAGAAAATTACATAAAATTTAAGGAAGAAATATGATAAATTCTATGGGGTATGGCAGCATATAGGTACACAGATGTAGCTACACCCCTTCCAAATAGAAGAAAGGTAAAAATCCATTCTATTAGTGAAGTAACTGAGTTAAGTGAAGTGGGTCGGGGCACAGATGACATGCTCTTGTTTTGTATCTTTTTCATTTCACTTTATGTTTCTCTGGGTTTTCATTTGGTTCCTTTAAGGTCAGTGACTCTATAGATTTTTGGTTCTTTATGTTTGTGTTTCATTTACATAATTGTTTCCTTGTGGTATTAGGGTATAGGAGGGAAAGGAGGGGGTGGGGGAAATGAATGTAATGTAATATATCATTGTTGAGAATATTGTTCTGTTTTGGATTTGTGTGAGTCTTGGAAAATCAAAAATAAAATATTAAAAAGGATCCCAAGCCAGAAGATTAACTCCATCTTTCTCCATGGATGCTACCTGACCCACTGAATGCTTCCAGCTTCTCATTACTTGCTCAGGGGCAAAGGTAATGGTCTTTTCCCCAGCTGAGGTGAGTCTCAAACTAGAGGCCTTAGATATAAGGTGAGAGGGGAAATATTTAAAGGAGCCCTTGAGGGGCACAGTTTTCAGACAAAGAGTGTTGTGTATTAGGAAAAAGTGTTAGAAGTAAGTAGAAATGCAACATTTAAAAGGCAGCGATATGGATGGGAATGATTCAGAGAGATATGGACAAAATGTAAGCAAATGGGACTATCTTAGGTAGCCAAATTTGGTCGACATAGACAAATTGGGTCAAGGGACCTGTTTCCATCTATATACATTAACTCTATGAATCCATTACATGGATAATCTTTTAAAAACAAAAATTAAAAGATAAACTATAAAAATCAAACCTGATATTGAGTATTGATATTTACTTCAACCTAAAACATTAACTCTATTTCTGTTGCATGAGCTGTTGAATGTTCACAGAATTTGTTTTTTGTTTCTGATTTCCATCATTTGCATTTTTTTTGCCTTTCCTGTAACAAGTTTAGTACAGGATCTGGAGTTTGCATAGATTCAAAACTTTGATTTATTTTTTTTTACATAACATCTGTAAGTTAGATTTATAATAGTGCTATCCAAAACAGTCATTGAGTCATAAAAAAAGTAGCTAAAGTTTTGATTAAACATTTTAAAGTATTACGATGCTTGACTTAACTTGTGTGAGAAGTCAGTTGTAGAGTGTACCTAATATGTTTAGAGGCTATCTTGTTACAGTGGTTGGCCCATCTGTTCATGCACAAGGATTAGTTATTACTTATTTGTAAGTGGCATGGCATTCAAGTGACTTACTATTTGAATGTTTAAAGGTTAAAAATTCTCAAATTAATTTGCTTGTAATTGAATCATGAAATTAAAACAGTCAAATGTATATAACGATGACAATCTTTATCTTTTGCCATTTTTGCCTCAACTTTAAATTTCATTGTAGATGAATAAGCTTGAATATCTTTGTTTATAAGTTTCCGATGCAGCTATTTTTCTTCCTTGGCACTTCAAATTACCAATCACAATTTACAACAACTGAGAAAAATCAAGAAATTGCATATGAGAGATGCAAATCTGTTTCTATTTCAGTAATTAAGGTGAACTGAAAAGCAATCAGTAGCTCCCACTACAGTGATTTTCGTCCATCTAAATAGACTGCAGAGTAACAGCATTTTTATTGTCTTGCAATAGCCGCCTAGTGGGACCACAAATTCTAATGTTTCCTCTATCAAGACACTGTGAAATTCATGCTTCTCACCTCAACACTTTATCACACTATATAGAAGCACCTTGCAGTTTACTGGTTGCAATTGAGTGAAACTGATAAAGATAATCAGAATACCTATTTATAAGACTTGGATATAGAGAAAAGGTGAATTCTAGCAGCTACATTAGTGAACCTTTCATTTCCTATATTGCTTTTTTATTCATAGCAGTGCAGTAGGTAGGGCTGCTAAAACTCAGCTCTAGGGAATCAGGTTCAATCCTGATCTGTTTATACACAGGTTACAGGTTCCTTTCTCATTCTAAAAAATATTTTGAAAGCTTAATTCACTTTTGCAACTAGCATATGGTATATAGTTAAAGAGCTAAAGAATTGAAAGTGGGGGCCGTGCAGGGAGGGTGGGGGAAGTGGGGGGGGGGGGAATCAATGAGCAGGTGAGAGATATTAAACTACTAAATCAAAGGGAAATAAGAACATTAATAGGACAAATGAGACTGCAGTTCTGGTAGCTATTATTGGCTCAATGGGGCTTCCACATCATGATGGAGTTTACAGACAACAGTCTGACAAGAGCAAGTGGCATTCATCCTCAAGACACATTCAAAATCTGTACATTATATCATATCTTAAATCTAGAAATATTATCTACCCACTTATTTATACTTTAACACATTAAACATGCCATGATAATAGAATCAGACTAGGAGAAGAAAAAAGATTATGGCTTTTTTTGCTGGAAGCTTTAGGTGACCAGAATTATGTCCAATTAAGATTGTAATGTCTTCTGTACTCTAACTAGTGCTATCAGTTCCATCCACCACTCAGCCTGTGAACAGTATCACCTGGGAGGTCTACATCTCTTGTGGAATTCATATAGATACTTACTGGTCCTCTCTGCAAAGTTTCTGCAAGTCTTTGAGAGTCATTTCGCCAGCCTGACAGCTAAACTCGTCCAACAGAGTCATCAAGTTTACAGGTGACACAACAGTAGTTGGCTTCATCAGCAACAACGATGAGTTGTACGACAGAAAATCTCATGATATGAGATGAGAATGACAACCTGAGTCTCAATGTAGACAAGATAAAGGAGATGATTTTGGGCTTCAGGAGGACGAAGAATGACCATCCTCCACTACACATCAATAATGCAGTAGTAGAGAGAGTAGAGCACCCCAAGTTCCTTGGAGTCCACTGAACAAGTCACCAATCATGGACACCTATCTCTTCACTTGTCAGGAAGGCACAAGAGTGACTGTAATTTCTGAGAAGACTGAAGCAGGCAAAGCTACCAGCCACCATTATGTTAACCTTCTATGGGAGCTCTATTGACCAGCTGCATCACAGTGTGGTATAACTATATACAGCTGTAGAGAATTGGATTGGAGATCAATCCACAGGACCAAAAGAGAGTCTCCCTCCCCTACATTGACATGATCTACCAGCATCATTGTCTGAAGAGGGCACACAAAATCATTGAGAACCTCTACCACCCCACACATAGCACATTTCAGTTACTCCCATTGGGAAAAAGACACAGGAGTATCTGAGCCAGCTCCACCAGACTGAGAAGCAGCTTCTTTCCAAGGGCAAAGAGAATGCTGAACGACCAAAGGTACTGCTCACACTAACCATCTGAGACTCTAATGCTAGTAATATTTAGTAAATAATATTTATTTTTATATATGTATATTTTGTCCTGCATATGTATTGTTTGTCTGCATGTCTGTTGTGTCTGTTTTGCAATGAGGTCCGGAGAATGTTGTTTCGTTGGGTTGTACTTGTGAAATCGGATGGTAATAAACTTCAACTTAAACACTTAAATGGGTACCAAATTTCTTCATATGATTTCATTGGAAGAAAAGAAGAAGAAATCTGGGAAGTCTATAGAGAAAATCTTGTATCATAGTCAAAGAAGGTCTATAATAAGGTCATGAAGGCAGTTTCCCACCAATTTAAGGATGGGTATTAAATGCTAGCCTTGGTTGTGATCACCTTGTGAATAATGGGAACATTTTATGGGAGAAATAAATCCTGCTGCAGATAAAAAGGTACTTTATTACATATATAAAAATATATGTGTTGAGGATGGAGTGGAGACAATGCTGGTGGAAGCATTCTAGGAGCCGTAGGTGATGCCGGTAAAGGATCCATGATTCAGAGCTGAACAGGAGTGTGGGTATGACAACAGCTCTGTATACGCTAATCTTTGTGAGGTTTTTCAGTTGGTTGTTTTTCCAGACTCTTTTGTGTAGTCTTCCAAAGGCGCTATTTGCCTTGGCGAGTCTGTTGTCTATCTCGTTGTTGATCCTTGCATCCAATGAAATGGTGCAGCCGAGATATGTAAACTGGTTGACCGTTTTGAGTTTTGTGTGCCCGATGGAGATGTGGGGGGGTGGGGGGGGGTGCTGGTAGTCATGGTGGGGAGCTGGCTGATGGAGGACCTCAGTTTTCTTCAGGCTGACTTCCAGGCCAAACATTTTGGCAGTTTCTGCAAAACAGGACGTCAAGCGCTGAAGAGCTGGCTCTGAATGGGCAACTAAAGTGGCATCATCTGCAAAGAGTAGTTCATGGACAAGTTGCTCTTGTGACTTGGTCTGAGCTTGCAGGCGCCTCAGATTGAAGAGACTGCCATTCGTGCGGTACCGGATGTAAACAGCGTCTTAATTGTTGAGATCTTTCATGGCTTGTTTCAGCATCATGCTGAAGAAGATTGAAAAGAGGGTTGGTGCAAGAACGCAGCCTTGCTTCACGCCATTGTTAATGGAGAAGGGTTCAGAGAGCTCATTGCTGTATCTGACCCGACCTTGTTGGTTTTCGTCCAGTTGGATAACAATGTTGAGGAACTTTGGGGGGCATCCGAGGCGCTCTAGTATTTGCCAAAGCCCTTTCCTACTCACGGTGTCAAAGACTTTGGTGAGGTCAACAAAGGTGATGTAGAGTCCTTTGTTTTGTTCTCTGCACTTTTCTTGGAGCTGTCTGAGGGCAAAGACCATGTCAGTAGTTCCTCTGTTTGCGCGAAAGACACACTGTGATTCTGGGAGAACATTTTAGGCGACACTAGGTATTATTCCTCAACATTCATTGGAGCGACTTCATCTCCAACATCGAAGTACTTGCGATGGCAGAGGCCGACAGCATCAAATACACGCTGCTTAAGATCCAACAACGCTGGGTAGGTCACATCTCCAGAATGGAGGAGCATCACCTTCCCAAGATCGTGTTATATGGCGAGCTCTCCACTGGCCACCGAGACAGAGGTGCACCAAAGAAGAGGTACAAGGACTGCCTAAAGAAATCTCTTGGTGCCTGCCACATTGACCATCGCCAGTGGGCTGATATCGCCTCAAACCGTGCATTCAGCCAAGTTTTCAATGTCCCTCCTGTATGCTGACTCATCACCCTTTTTTATGCAGCCCACAATTATGGTATCTTCAGCAAATTTGTAGATGGTGTTGCATTACCAGATCCCACTCCAACAGTATCATCAAGTTTGCAGATGACACAACAGTAGTTGGCCTCATCAGCAACAATGATGTGGAAAATCTTGTGAAATGGTGTGAGAATAACAACCTAAGTCTCAAAGTGAACAAGACGAAGGAGATGGACTTCATGAGAACCTGGAATGACCACCCTCCACTACACATCAACAACTCTGTCCTAGAGAGAGTGGAGACCGTCAAGTTCCTTAGACTTCACTTAAGTAGACACTCAACATCTCATTGGTCAGGAAGGCACAACAGTGACTGTAGTTCCTGAGAAGAGAAGCAGGCAAGGTTAGTGGCCACCATTATGTCAACCTTCTATAGGAGCTCTATTGAGAGTGTCCTGGCTGGCTGCATCACAGTGTGGTACAGTTGCTGCAGAGATCAATCCACAGGATAATAAGAGTGGCAAAGAGGATCACTGGAGTCTCCATCACCCCTTCCCCCCCCCCCCCCCCCCCCACATTGACTTGATCTACTGGGGATCGTTGTCTGAAGAGGGTGCACAAAGTCATTGAGGACCCCCTCCACCTTGCATACAGCATCTTTCAGCTGCTCCTGTTGGGGAAGAGATACAGGAGTATCAGAGTCAGCGCCACCAGGCTGAGGAACAGCTTCTCCTCACGGAGAATGAGAATGCTGAATGACCAAAGGAACTGCCCACACTAAACATCCAAGACTCCCATTTGTACAAAACAAAATATATTTATTTATTTTAATAAATATAAAACTTGTCCTGCATATGTATTATTTGTCTGTATGTGTGTTATGTCTGGTTGCTTTTGCACTGAGGTTAGGAGATCACTGCTTCATCTAATCTTATTTGTACAATCAGATGACAATAAACTTGTCTTGAAATTAATTTAGAGGGTAGTTTAATCTTGATGAAGTTCTGCTTCTTAACATTAACACATAAACATGACTTGCTGTGAAAGAAGAAATTAAATAAACACAAGAAGAACGAATGTGTCAAAGGATAAATTATGGGAGAATAAATCCTGAAAGACTTTTTTTAGACATACAGCATGGTAACAGGCCATTTTGGTCCAAGAGTTCATGCCCCCCAATTAACCTACAACACCCCAGTACGTTTCAAATGGTGGGAGGAAACCAGAGCCAGCAGGGAAAACCCATGCATACACAAGGAGATCATAAAAACTCCTTACAGACAGTGTGGGATTCGAACCTTGGTCCCAGTCGCTGGAGCGGTAAAGGCGTTGCACTAACCACTATGTCAACCATGCTGTCCATCTACTTGTTGAAAAGAAAATTAAAAATTGCATAAATGTAAATGATCATCAAATAGATATTGCACTTAAAGCAAAACAGAACATTGAAACTAAATTGCAGCTTATTGAGCATTTTGGTAAAATGCAATAAATTAATTATTTTGGAGTTCTAAGATTATTTGATTCCATATTTCATTTACATCTGAAATGATCTGAAGGGTCAATATAAATTTTGGCCCAACAATTAAGTACAGTGTATATCATCTCTGATACTGAGAAAATAGGATTTTAGATGAGAAAGTTCAGTAATAATACTTCATAAAATGTGATTACATTATCCTCTTATTTCAGTGGCATTTTAGTCAATTATAATCATATCTAAGTCTCCACATGTAAATATTTGATAGTTGATCAGGAAAAAAGATGCAATTCATATTAATAGTTATTTCTATTGATATCAAATTATTTAATTGAAGTCAAAAAGTAATTACAAATTATATTTTCACTGTACTCAGGCAAAGCAGTGCATGAAAACTAAGACATAAAAGAATCTAATACAGAACATGATTTCTGAATTATCAAATTAGTATATGTAGCTTTCAAATAGACTACATTGCTTCATTGAAATTCTTGGAATATTTGTGTAAGGTATATCATCTTATGAATTCTTTGGATTGCAATATTCAGGAAACATAGATAGCTCTGAAAGATTGGTCAAGTTCACTTGATGATCTTTTTCATCTTTAATGTACAAAGTGATTCATGCAAGGGCAACTACGTTGTAAATTATATCACACTTATTTGTACACCAGTGGTTTTCAACTTTTATCATTCCAATCACGTACCACTTTAAATATTCCCTTTGCAATAGGTGCTCTGTGGTTAGTAAGGGATTGCTTAAGGTGGTATGTGGGCGGGAAGAAAAAGTTTGAAAACCACTGTTTTAATCGTACCTAATTGACTCATTATGTGTACCATTTCATAACTCCAAAGGGAATGGGCCAATGACAATTTTTCTCATGCAAAATATTTCAGTAACAATTGGGTCTAGAGCAGTGATTCTCAACCTTCCCTTTCCACTCACATACAACCTTAAGCAATCCCTTACTAATCACAGAGCACCGATGGCATTGGGATTACTTAAAGTGGTATGTGAGTGGAAAGAAAAAGGTTGAGAACCATTGTAGTAAACCGTACAAGTTTGCTTGATTGCCTTTGGCAAGTTGCCTTTAGTTGAACAAAATTATGTACATTGTGTTCAGCATAATAGGATTTCCATGATCTTTTATGCTAACGTTACAAACCTTGTGTTTGAATCTGGCTCCGCTTCTAGACCAGTGATTTACAAACTGCACCCCAAAACTCACATTCCACTTTAAGCAATCCCTATGCCATCAGTGCTCTGTGATTAGTAAGGAATTGCTTAAGGTGGAATGTGAGTGGAAAGGGAAGGTTGAGAATCACTGCTCTAGACCCAATTGTTACTGAAATATTTTGCTTGAGAAAAATTGTCATTGGCCCATTTTCTTTGGAGCTATGAAACTGTACACGATTAGGTACAATTAAAACAGTGGTTTTCAAACTTTTTTTCTTAAACAACCCCTTACTAATCACAGAGCATCTATGGCATAGGGATTGCTTAAGGTGGAATATGAGTTTGGGGGGGGCAGTTTGAAAACCAGTGGTCTAAATGAATTGCACACCATTATGTATTCCTGCAACAGTAATTGTTTGCTGGTCTTTTAGAAGGCTCTATAAAATGAGAATGGGACTTCTGAGCTCATCTATTAATGGGTTTGTTTTCAAAGGTTTGACTGCATTGTTCATTGTACTCAAGCACTGACTATTCTGCTTTAAATTTTAAATACGTTTAAAAAAAAAATGTTGACATACACCCCAGTAACATGCCCTTCCAGCCCACGAGCCTGAGCTGGCCAATTACACATGATTGGCCTACACCCTCAGGACATTTTGATCTAACTTGAACCTATTTTGTATACTTGTATTAAAAAATACTTCAAAATTAAATTCAAGTCATAATGGATTGAGCTTCAAAATGGTTACATTTTATAAAAACCTTTTTTTTGAATACAATTGCTTTTTGCACTGGGTTTATCAATGTGAAGGGATTTGTGGAGATAAAAATCCTCTCCAAAATTAGCATGAGCTGCAGTCACTAGAATACCATATTTGTGAAATTCCAAGCTTGAATCAATGTCTTGTTAAATTGCCTCTTAACAATCACATTTCTGATTGGGAATAGAATAGTAGATTACAGCTAGATGTGAAGCAATTAAATGATTGTTCTTGTAGTATTGGCTCTGGAGGAGTGAAATGATAAGATGGATCCCTTATTATTGGTCAGTCAGAGTGGAGTAGCAAAGGTAGGCAGACAGGATGGACTATGAATGGTCATGGATCATGGGTGAACTATGAATGCTATTTGATGGATTTCTTGTCATTTTCTTTTTTCCCTCCTCTTTTATACATATCTGTTCAAGCAAACTTTTTTTGAATATTTTATTTGTTTTAAGAAAATACAGAACGTAGGACTCAATTAATATAATAACAATAATACATTCATGAAGTCTGGAAAAAAAAACAAAAAGGAGAGTCCCTCTTCTCCCAGTACCCCCCTCCCCAGATTCAAAAAAGGGGACAGAGAGCAGGGAATGAAAAGAAAGACATAGAAAAGAAAAACCAACAGAAACAAGGTTCAACATCTCAGAGTCAGACCATTTCAAGAGTATTACATTTCCAATAAGGAGTATACTAATTGACAAATATCAAAATAAATTATTCAATCTTGACATTTAAGTAATCTAAATAAGGTTGTAAAATTTCGCCGAACATAATACAGGTGCTTATCCTTTTATCTGGGGTTCCGAAAAATGGCAACCTCCAAAAACTGGCACTTTTTTATGATGGATGGCACCTGTTCATCAAAGATGGGAGTTTGGCACCAAACATAACCCAATGTGACCCTCACTCAACTCCTGTGTATCCCGTCATGTTTCGTGTCACTAACTAGTGGTATTATTACTTTATAAGTACCCTACCCATCGAGAATGACCCTCACACAACTCACGTTGGAATATGCCGTGTTGTTCCACTACTTTATAAGTGCCTCCTAATTGCCGGATACTGACATCTGTCCAGCATCGTGGTGCTTTTAGTCAGCCTGGCAGTGACTCAATTTGAATCAATGGCTGTCATCGTTACCCATAATCCCCCATGTAGCTGAAACCTCCATACTAGCACCAGCACAGGGAACTGAGAAGGAGGCCTTTCTGCTGACACTGGTACAGCAGTGAGGGGGGGAGGGGGCAAGCAATGGGAGCATAACTCTGCCGAGAAAGCAGGGGGGAGAAGTGGCAGGCGACTCGAGTGGGTGAGGGGGGTAGATGTCAGCGTGACTTGAACAGGTGGGCAAACAAGTGGGGGGAGAGACGACAGCATGACTCAGGCAGGCAAGTAAGCGGTGGGGGAGAGATAGCAGTGCGACACAGGCAGGCAGACTTAAAGGCACTGCCATTTAAAAATTATTCCGAAATCCATAAGATTCTGAACAAAGGCAAGTTTCAGGTCCTGACAATCCCAAATAAAAGGTTACCCATTCCTAAGGCTATAAGTAATCTTCTCAAGGGGAATATACCTTTGCACTTCCATGTTCCAATGTTAAATATGTAGTAGGGAATTGGATTTCCATGTTACTGCTATTCATTTCCTGGCTATTAACATCACAATTATAACATATTTAGATTTACTTCTGAATAAGTTAACTTTTACACTTGCCAAATGCCCCAGAAAAAAAAACAATTCCAGGTCTAGAGGGAAGTTTATGCCCACAATTTTTGTCCACAGTCCCCCAATTCTATCCAAAGGGGTCTTAATTTCATGCAAAACCTGTTGGAATGTCAATACCACACCTAAAACACCTATCAGAAAATTCTGGTTTATTTTTATATATCTTTTGAGGTGTGAGATATAATTGGTGCAGAAAATTATAATGAGTCCTTTTATATCTAGAATTAATTAAGGTAGGCATACTATCTACATGTACATCTGACCAGCATTATGGATTGATTACAATGCGCAAATATGATTCCCATCTCTCCCTCGATCTATGTAGTCCAGATTTTGGGCTTTGATCTTTGATCAGAGCATATATATTAGAGATAAATTTGGTTTCATTCCTCATTCAAATTAAAATTTCCATGTGGATCACATTGGTATGACCATTAACAGTCCACACTTTTCCCTCAAAAAGTATCTCAATTGGAGATGGCAGAAGAATGTGTTTTTAGGTAAATTATATTTATTTTTAAGTCCCTCAAAAGACATAAATTGCCTTTATTGATCATAACAATCTTAACATTGTCAATCTTAACAATCTACCAGGTAGCCAAGATTCTATTACCCAAAGTCATGGGAATTAAACTGTTTTGAGGATCATCCATCTTTTAATCCCACAAAATTTTTAATTTTAACCCAAATATAAATTACATGTTTCAATAATGGGTTATTTGTTTAAGTGCAAGTGAACTTCAACATGATACTCCCCTCTTGCCATTGAAGTATAGGTTTGATGTTTTAATTCTAATTGGTATATTAACAATTCCCCCCCTCAAACTAATGACCATTTTCATCAGATTAATCACAATATCTAACATGTTTTCAATGTCACAGCACACGGCTTATTAGTGTTATTCTACTCCGGTTTTATTAAAAATGTAAGGGCTTTCATGCTTACATTGCAAAGCATAACACCAGGACTTTAACATTTCATCAAAAAGAATGTTGCAAGTCTCTGTAGAACAAGCCTTGCCCAGCATTGAGTTACAAGGTAGTAATTTAACTGAGTGTTTTGGTGTCACAATTATATCCAATTATATCCAACTGCTGTAGTCTCAAAGATAATTTTGCTGTCTCCTTATGTTGCTGGTAAGACCATCCATTTTCGTTTACAGAGGGATGGAGGGGCCCAGAAGTTGCTGTCTTGACCTGGGTGTCCAATTCTGCCACTTTTGTTTCCATTCCCAGCATCAGGTGATCCTTCCATTTTATTTGCAGCAAGAGATTCCATCAAAAACCATCCCTTGGATTAGACATTCCATTGTGGTGAGAAATAACATAAGGCCATGCTTTTTGAGTGACTGTTGGAATTAGGCCCATTGTGACACACAAGTGGACCTTAGATCTGTGATTCACAACACTCATGAGTTTCTTGAAATTTAAGTTGTCGTTTCAAGTTCAAGTTCAGTGGGACATTTACAATGATACAGTGAGAAGGTTCATTTTGTTAGCAGTTCTGCTGGTATATCTATACATAGTACAAGAGTAAAAACAAAAACAGAGTGTTGAGTTACAGAGAGAGATCAGTTAGTACAGAGCAAAGACAACGTTATTTATTAATTCAGGAATCAGATAGCAGCAGGAAAGAAACTGTTGTTGAATCTGGTGGCACATGATTTTTAATTTTTTTTTAATTTACAGCGTGGTAGAAGTTGATTCTGGCCACTTATACCCATGCTGCCCAATTACACCCAAATAAACTGACAACCTTGTACGTTTTGAAGGGTGGGAGGAAACTGGAGCACCCGGGGAGAACCCACACAAACATAGGGAGAATGTACAAATTCCTCACAGACAGGGCCAGAATTGAATCTGGGTCACTGGCGCTGTAATAGCGTGAAACTTATTCCCCTTGAGATGGTCTGAGCTGCGTACACATTTTCCAGCTGTTACTGATGTTCTTGGGTGGAGCAGTTCCCAGAATATGTAGTGATACATCCTCACAGGATAGTTTCAGTGATGCATTTGCCTAAGTTGTTGAAGGATGCAAATAATATGTCAAATTCCCTCAGGCTTCTGATGAAATAGAGGCATTTGTGTGCTTTCTTGTCCATTTTCCACCATGGGGGACCATGACAGATCATTGGAAATGTTTACTCCTGGGAACTTAAATCTGATGTGAATGGGGGGGGGGGGGGGAATGAGTTCAAAAACTTCCTGAAATCTACAACCAACTTCTTAGTCTTAATGACTTTGAGAGAGAGTTTGTTGTCCTTATACCAAACCATGAGTCCTTCCATCTTCCCTCCAAATTCCATCATTATTTGAGATCTGGCTGATAATAGTGTTGATGGAGTTGGAATTGTGTTTGCTCCTAGAGTCATGGGTGTAGAGCGGAGATCCCTAAACATTTTAGACCATTGACCCCTTCATGGAATACTTGATCCCTCATCAACCTCCAAGGCATGAATCCAAGCACTGGATGGGGTGGGGATGGGCACTGGATGTGTGGAGGTGATGCGCTACAAAAGGTACAAAGAACACATGCTCATGTCCGCCCATTCGCTCTCAACTTGTTCAAAGGCCAAAGCCAAATACAACATGGTGGCCACAAAGGCCCGCTCTCGCAAGAGGTTGGCCACTACTGCTATAGGCACTATTTTCCATTGATCTGCCCCTCCTTTCCACCACAAAAGTTCAACTGACCCACCCCTTGGCATTAACGACCCCCTTTTGGCCCCCTGGCATCTATTTACCCCTTGGATAGTGTCATTGACCCCCAGGGGTTCATATCAACCACTTTGGAGACCCCTGTTGTATAGTAGGGGAATGAGTATGTAACCTTGCAGGGCATTGGTGATGAGGGTGATTAGGGATGAGGTTCTGTTATCAATCTTCAACGTTCTGGAAACTCATAATTTCAGTTGTCGAAATGGGCACTGAGGCCAAGGTCATGAAATTTGGGGATAAGTTTATTTGGCACTATTACATTGAAGGTGGAGCTGTTGTCAATGAATAGCAGTCTGATACAGGTGTCCTTGTATGCAAGTGCTGAATGTAGAGCCAAGGAGATAGCAACTGCATGGACCTATTGTGGCAGAATGAATTGGGTTGAGGCTGGCTGGGAGGCTGAGTTAACGTGACCAGTCTCTCAATCCCCTTTATGATTCAAGATTCAATTTATTGGATAGTATTAAAAAAGGGTACCATTACATTAAATTCTTTTTTGCCTGCTGCAAGGCAGACAGATTTGTCACCAGCAGAAGTTACCTCAGCATCTCTTACATTTCCTTGCAGTCAGAGAAAGAGAAGCAAAAGCGAGTCCCCCCCCCCCCCCACCCCACCAGTGTCACCCAATCCTTCTGCAGCCTCCGCAATCATCCAGAGTCCAATCCAAACCTTGTGCAACCCGAGCTCCAGCTCTGAACTTCCGACATGGTCAGGGACCCTTCGGTGCCCTCAGCACCTCCTCTCATCCCGGTTCTGATACCTGGTAACCCTCTGGTCAGCTCAAGCCAGTCTTCAGCTGTCCGGAGCCTGGCACGTATCCCGACAGCAGCCTGCAACTTCTCTGGGTCACCAGCAGCTTGCCTCAGAACCCCCCCCTCATTGGTCCACCTCCGTGGTCCTATGGGTCATCTCTTCAGCTTCTCCTTCTCAGAGAGGGATCGGTCTTCCCATCATCTGGTGCTCTGCTCCACTCCTCCACTTCCCCGGAGTCTGCAGCTCCTCTTGGCTGCTGTCAATTAATAGGCACCTTGGGTGCAGACCCCAAGGTCGGGGGGATTTCAAATAAAAACCACTGGCAGCTCCCTCAATGGGCCGTTCAAAGCCCGTGCAGAGCTAATAGCAGTCGACTGGGTGGCTGGACCCCATGGGTGTGTTGCATCTCTGCTCCCCTGCTCCCTGTGGGTCCGCAACCAGCGGCAAAACTGCCACTGCAGCGGCTCTGGCAGCGCCCCCACCTTCATGCATGATAGTGGATGTGTAATGGCAATGACTTACCCCAGCTTACAAACAAATATAGAATAGACTCACTCGTTTCTTTCAGCACAACATGGTAGACTTTCTTCCATTAATCACCAGACACAACATTGCATTTCTCAACTCTCCAAACACCACCCAGCCAAACCCCTCTGACCCTATGCTCCTCCTACATCTGAGATTCATCATACCTGTGCATGCGCGTAATTGCAACCCCCCCCGGACATCGCACCGCTTACATCGTCAGCACCAACCGACAGCACTCCTGATAAAGTTAAGCATTGCACTCTGATAGATGTCAGAGCTAGAGGGTAGTAGTCATTTAAGGCCACTATTATGTTTTTACTTTTGCACCAATTCTACGAAGAAACTCGGTTGTTCTATAACACACAACAAATAATTAATGTATATGCATTTCAATTGTTAGAACCCTTATTCTCCCTTTGAGAATTATATTTTGAATAAAAAATAGCTCCATAATTTGCTGCAAAGAGATGAGGTGACTTTGATGTTGTTTATAAAGAAAATATAGCCAGCGACTCTTGGTGTTGAAAGTAATGAAACTTAAATGTTTAAAGAAGATGAAAAAGCATACAAAAATTATGTTTATCTGAACCAAAATTTTAATTTTATGAGAAGAATACTTTGATGGGATATGCTTTATGTTCCTTCCTCTTGAACAGATTTATAAGTCTCTGTTGCAAATATAAAAACAGAAAAAGCTGGAAATATTGAAAGAGTCAGATGGTATCAGTAGAAGAGTGAAATAATTCATGTTTCAAGATCTTTAGTCAGAACTGGAAATGATGGGAAATGAGTAGATTTTAAATGCAGAGAAAACTAGGATGTGTGGAGCGAAAGGAACGTTTTGAGACTGGGTGGAAGACAGAAGAGATTTAATGACAGAAGGATTGGTAGTGCAGGGTCACGGATGGCCATGGATTTGAAGCAGGATTTTTTTTTCTCTACCCTCTTTCCTCATTCATCTACATACCAAAAAGAATCCCAAGATTGTATCTAATGTCAAGTATGTACTCTGACAATAAATTTAATCCTGAACTTGAATTTGAAATGGCTCCAAATACATTCTCCAATTTCAAATTTATTATCTGAGTACATACATGACATCACATACAACCTGAGATTCTTCAGTCTCAACGTACATGTGTAAACAAATAAGGAAATGGAAACAAACTGTGCAATGGAGAGAGAAAAAAATCCATAAAGCACACAAGCAAGAGTCCTTAAATGAGTTCCTGATTGAGTTTGTTGCTGAGGAGTCTGATGGTGGAGGGGTAGTAGCTGTTCCTGAACCCCGTGGTCTGAGTCTTGTGACACCTATGCCTCTTTTCTGATGGCAGCAGTGAGAACAGAGCGTGTGCGGAGTGGTATGGATCTTTGATGATTGCTGCTGCTCTCTGATGGAATCATTCCCTGTAGATGTTCTCAATAGTGGGGAGGTTTTACCCATGATGTCTTGGGCTGTGTCCATTACTTTTTACAGTCAGGAGCATTGGTATCCCCATGCCAGACCGTAATGCTGGTCAGCACACTTTCCACCTCTTTTGGTCAGCTGGATAACCTTTGTTTCTGTTCTATCGCATCTCCTTTGACCTCAGCATCCCTTCCATCTCTGCAACTGAAAACACTTTTGTTTTCTTACTTTTCTTGTTCTGATTCAATTGTTTTCATCTGAAACATTAGCTGATTCTCTGCACAGTTACTGCCTGACCAGCTGCGTATTTCTAGTATTTCTGGCTTTATATAAATGTTCTCCAATCTGTTGAATTTTCTTTCATTGATTTTATTTTTACTCTCACTGAACCTGCTGTGTTGTTCATAATCAAATTTATGACCTGCTTTGATCTTCTGAACCTGATGGAGTGTTTAATCTGCTATCTGGAACACAGGGGAATGTGTAAAGTATTTTTGTCAATTACGTGTGGTAATTATAGTTAATGCCCATTTACAGTGCCAAATTTGCCTAATTTACACCCCATTAACCTACACCCCCTGTACGTTTTGAATGGTGGGAGGAAACCGGAGTCCCCAGAGAAAACCCACGCAGACACGGGGAGAACATGCAAACTCTTTACAGGCAACACAACTCGAGCCCCAGTCTAAAATAAGCACATAAGTTCACATTCTGCTTCATAAGGAATGCATTAGATGAGCAGTATTTGTTCTTATAATTAATTCCTTAAAATAACAAGGTATACAACGTTAAATGTCATTGGTTTCAGATTTACTAAGCATTCAATAATTAAACATCACAGCAATTAAACAGAACCTTGTGAGTTTTAGCCAGAGAATTTGAGCATGTTACAGTGATAAGCTCAGGTTTACAGGTTGATCCGACTTTAATCCAACATTGAAGTGTGTTCTCATTCCACAGTTTTCCAAATCCCTTTTATGTAATTACAGAACTACACCATTTTAATAAACATCCATTTATTGTCAAAAACCTTGTGTTATTTTGTCTTTGATTGGGGCAAAAAATGACTGTTTTTTACATAATGAGAATAACTGTAACAAATATATTCACATTTTCTCTGTTACTTTCTGATGAAAGGTCTCTGACCTGAAATGTTGACTCTCTACCTATATATGCAGTCTGATTTACTGAGTTTTTTTCAGCATTTTCTGTTTTAGATTTAGATTTCCAACATCAGCACTTTTTGTGATGACTTCTTCTGTATCCACATTCATATATACCCACTCGCTGTTTTCACTGGATTATTATCAGAAGGCGGTAACACTGGTTTCTTTTCTCCTTCCACTTCCTAGCTCATGAATTTAGTGGATGCTCCCATTACAGTTGAACTTAGCTCAGTAAACTCTGACCAGATCAGAAATTGTATCTCGCCTCAGCCTTGCCTGAATGGCTCAGAGCTGCATAAAAACACTGCACCTCCATGACGTTAATATTCTTTCCTCTACTGATACAAATGCTGCTGTTACTGAAGTGCCTGGAAACTTGCATCGGCTTGTTCTAATAACTGTGAAATTCAAATCAAACCAAGGCAAATACAGTGGAGCAGTGGGTTGTGTTCCTACCCCTCAGCTCCTGCAATTCTGGTTCGATCCTGATCTCCAGCACTGGCTGCTGTAAGGTAAAAACATCATGAGTTGGGACCGGAGAAGGAGTCACCCAGTACTAAGGAGTAACAGGATGCAGGTGTGACCTTGTATGCTCAAGATAAGTGTGGCAATAACAAGAATGATGTGCAGCAGACTAACAGAGAAGGGTAGCAACAGCTTATTCATTGGACAATGTAATGGTATGATAATTTACTAAGTGCGTGTCCTGGGGTATAAAAAAAACACCACTTGCTGATATCGTTAGAATGCGCCTTCTCCAACTAACACTGTTAGTTGCAAGTGTTACAATCCGGTAATAAAGAACCTTGATTTCGACTCAGTCTGGTGTCTGACTCACTCATTCTCGAACAAAGCAGACCTAACACTGCGTGCAATTTGCATGTTTGCCTTGTGACCATGTGTGATTCCCCACAATGCCCAATGGAATCGTAGAAACATAGAACACAAAGATAGGCCCTTTGGGCCAGTCCAAACATACTGACTGTGATGCCCTTCTACATTGATCCATTTACTCACATTCAGCCCAAAAAAATCTTTCCAAATGCCTTATAAATGTTGTAATTATATTTGCCTCCACCAGCTGTTCTGGTAGCTTGTCCATATATTTACCACCCTCTGTGTGGGGGGTAAAAACCCTACCCTCAGATTTCCATGGTTCCCACATCCCAGAAATATGAGGTTGATGTTAATTTTGTCTCATGTGAATTACCCTCTAATATAGGTGAACGGAAGAAGTATGGGGGGGCGGTGGGTGGGTGGGTGTTGATGGGCATGTGGGAGAAAATAAATCACAGGGAAATAAATGGGGTATAAAGTTGAAAAGAATTCTCTGAAGGCTGACTTAGATCTGATAAGGCAAATAGCCTCCTGGATTGTATGAAAATAGAATAAATGCATAAGAAAATTTTGCCACTTGTATTGGGATAAGTAATGCATCAATTTTAAAACTAAATATGTTGAACTTTTCTAATTGTCAGGGTTTTCACACATTATTCCTTGTTTGATTACTTAAGATCAATGTGGAACCAAAGTTTGGAAACAGAGTATATAATGTTTTTGCTGCTACTTTTCATAGTGCCTCCATGGCCAGGGGGAGTCATGACACATACCAGATGGTGGGTCAGTGGTTGAATGGCGAGCTGCTCTGATTTTTTGGCAGCAGCAAAGTGGGAAGAATGGGTGGCAAGTTTTGAGGGGGGGGGGTGGTGTTGTCAAAACAGGGGGTTGATGATGTCAGATTGGGGTGGGAAGGGTGGTTGAACTGATTTGAACAGATGCTCAAAAAAGCACATGAAACTGTGGCCATTGGAATGGCAGTGGACACGATAAAATAACCGTGCAAGGTGTTTTTCAAGTGAATCAGATTGATTTACTCTTCATAACCTGCGCAACCTTTTAAAACCCCGTATCACATGCCTGACATGCACCGACGTCATCACACATTCATGTTACATGGCCAGTTCAATGCCTTCTGGGAGTTGTAGTGCCGCCATAGAGCCCCCTCCCCTCCCCCATAACTGCTGGTTGATCTCTGAAACAGACAGTTGGCTGCTGAAGTGGAGAAAACTTGTTCACGAAAGCTGGTTTAAGCCTGTCAATAGTGAATGACTCTGGCTTCCGTCCAATGTTCAAAATACAGGTTGATCTAGTTTGTATGAGTATCTTATAATGTCCTTCATAAGGAGTCTGCAAAGGTTGACCAAGTGTTCCCCTGCAGATGAAGACATATTTGCATCATCATTTGAGTTGGAATGATAGGAGACAAACTCCCATGGGACCACCAATGGTTTGCCATCCATGAGCTCTGCAGATGAAGCTTGGAGGTCCAACTTTGGAGTTGTTCTAATGCCCAGCAATACCCAGGGCAGTTTATCAGCCCAGTTTGTGCCATCTAACTGAGTTATCAAGGCTGATTTGAGATGTCAGAAAATTTTCCACCATTCCATAGGTCTGGGGATGATGAATTGTTGCACTGAGCAAGCGAGACAAAGCCATCCACATCAGGGATGTAAATTGTGGTCCTCCATCCAAAGTAACATGTGCCAGTAAACCAAAATGAGACATCCACGAACTGAGGAACGCCTGAGCACAAGTGTCTGCAGTAGCATCTACCATAGGCACAGCCTTGGGCCATCGAGTAAACCTGTCTATTACTGTAAAAAGATAATAGTATCCTTTTGAAACAGGAATCGGACCAACATGAGCAAACTGATGATTAACTGCTGGGAAGGACTGCAATGGTGCCTTAGTATGCTACTGAACTTTTGCTTTATGGCAGGCAATGCAGGATCTCCTCATTTGTGTAATGTGTTTTTTTAAGACTGTGCCACACAAACCTGCTGGAAACTATAAAAATGGAAGATCTAATCGATGGATGTGAGGGACCAATTCATAGAATTAAATACTTGACGTTTCCATGATGCTGGAACTACTGGGAATGGGTGTCCCATTGATATATCACAGAGGAGTATCTTGCCATGAACTCCAAGCTGTACATCCTTCAATTGCAGGATCATGATTGCACCCGCACCCTCACCACAGTCAGAGGTCTCAAACAGAGATTCCTACCCTGAAGAAATTTTGTGTATTATTGTCTTCTAAACTCCTCTATTTGATGACAAGAAACTGAATAAAAGTTATGTGATTATATGTTAGCTGCAATGAAAAGCACTAAGTCACAACTGTTGTGTATCCACTCACAGAATTAAGACTTGGAGATGTGATGCTTTATCATCCTTTACTTCTAATAGACAAACATGACTACTGAGGCACAGGGTTTATATATATATATATATATATATATATATGGAAGGGTGACATAATGAAGTGAATGTCGTGATGTCCACCAGAGGATGGGTTTATACCCAACACTCTCCCCCCGTACAGTAAATGCTGACTGTGCCCCTTCGAACAAATAAGATTACATCGGGCCCAGGACTACAAGTGAGAATTAGAATACATCTCATGAGTAATTATAATTATAAAAGGGAAAGTATTTAATAATAATAAAGGCACATAGTCCTTAAAGCATTCAGGTGGTCTTCTTTCTCTTTTGGACGCCTCGGTGTAATTTGCTGCGCCGGTCTTTGCTTGGGACCTGTAGATAGTCGGGTCAGCAGTCGAGTTGGTAGCAACTGCCCACCTTCGCTACCCTCCTGACTGCATGTCTCAGTTACTGGACTCCTCACTGGACTCCTTAGCTCCGTGTCTGTCTCTACCCCCCTCACTCAGCCTGAGGAGTAGGATGGTTGGAGCAGGCCATGCCAGGTCTGGTTCCTCTTCCTCCAACTCACGAGGCAGTTCCTGGTCCTTAGTGTCAGTCAATGCTCGTAATTGGTCAATGTGTTGCTTTCCACAATCTGTCCCCCATTAGAACAGAGTATGAGCAGGGGCTCAATTTTTGTAAGATTACTCCTACCATCCATGGGTCTTTATATTGTCTATAATCTTGTATCAGAACTCTTCACCCACTTCCAATATTTCTAGGTGAGGTCTGTGGCAATGCTGTTTTTTTGCAATCTGAGACCCAGATCTGGATGAACTGTGGACCAAACATTAATTCTTCTGGGGTGCATTTTGTGGTAGAATGCGGCGTGTTTCTGTATCCCAATAGGAAATCTGCAATTTTGTGTGTCCAGGAGATATTTAGAAGTTTCATGGTTTTCATTGCTTTTTTTGAACGTACAAAACATTTTGCCTCCCCATTAGTACTTGGGTGATAGGGTGTGGGCAAAATATGTCCAATTTTGTTGTCGCACATAGGAACATAGGAACATAGGAAGTAGGAACAGGAGTAGGCCAAAAATGGCCCATCGAGCCTGCTCCGCCATTCAATACGATCATGGCTGATCTAATTTATGACCTAACTTCACCTACCTGCCTTCTCCCCATATCCCGTAATTCCTCTATCATGTAAAAATTTATCTAACCGAATTTTAAATATGTTTAATGAGGCAGCCTCAACCACTTCCCTGGTTAGAGAATTCCAAACATTCACTACTCTCTGGGAAAAACTATTTTTCCTCATCTCTGTCCTAAATCTACTCCCCCGAATCTTGAGACTGTGTCCTCTCGTTTTAGTTACCCCGGCCCGCTCAAAAAACCTTCCTACATCTATCCTATCCATACCCTTCATAATCCTATATGTTTCTATAAGATCTCCTCTCATTCTTCTGAACTCGAGCGAATACAATCCTAAACGATTTAATCTTTCATCATAAGTCAACCCCTTCATCCCAGGGATCAACTCACATAAATTTTTAAAAATGTTCTGATGCAAATTCAGGCCCATTGTCCGTAACTAATTCATGAGGCAATCCATAAGTGGCAAAGATAGTTCGTAGACAGTCAATCGTGGGATCTGCTTTTGTATTTTTCAGCTGTGAAGCTACTGGCCATTTGCGTCCACAGCTATTAGGAAAGTCTCTCCCATGAATGGTCCAGCGAAATCTACATGAATCCCATCCCATCCTTGTTACCACTGTTGTGTATACACTCGGAAACGTGACGCTTCCTCATCCTTTTTTTCTATTAGACTAATATGGTACTGACACACGGGGTTATATATATGGAAAGGTGACATCATGATGTGGGCGTCATGATGTCCACCAGAGGGCGGGCTAATACCCAACACTAACAATTTGGGAGTATTGCACAAAATTCATTCTTTTTATAGGATGCTTACATTTTCCATTTCAGTAATAGATCAGATGGACTTCAATCTCAGTTCTTTGTCTAAATGAGCAATTATTCCATGAGTTTGGGTCGACAGTCAAGCAGTGTGAATCTGACCAATATTTTCCTTGTGAGTGTTCTTATTAATAGAATGTAATCTATCTGGAGAGGAAGAGAATTCTTTTTTAGTGCAAAGCATGACTAAATCCCCTTATGCCTTTAGTGAGAGAGTTTAAATCGCAGCAGCAATTACCAGAGACTGGTTGGAGCTTTGTTTAATTACTGCCTGAATGAGAAGTTAAGTGAGCCTGTTGTGCATCTGGACTGATAGTCTCAGTCAAAGCTTTATCATTGTTATGTCCCCTGGGCTGTATTAATGGGTAGGTAATGCCAAGTGGAAAGTCAGTGATTACACTGAGAGGAGATTTCTTTGGTAGCACTCATCGATTATTTTCACAAATATTTTCATGAAAATGTCTTACTTGCACACCTAGATTTTGATGTTGAATTTCATGAGTTGTATTTTAATATAGTGCAAGGCCAATCCTCTGGATGCTTTCAATAAATAGTTAGATAGAGCTCTTAAAGATACCAGAGTCAAGGGATATGCAGAGAAGGCAGGAACGGGGTACTGATTGTGGATGATTAGCCATGATCACAGTGAGTGGCGGTGCTGGCTTGGAGGGCCAAATGGTCTACTCCAGCACCTATTTTCTATTGCAATATTTCAGTACATTTTTAGTTTAAAATATTCATTTTTGTTTTTAATTGTAGTTATTTCATTTATAACTTGCAGATTTTTCCCCCCTATGTCTTTCTAAAGGAAATAAATTATTTGTCTGATGCAAGACATCTCAACCATTGTTCAAAGTGCCATTCATTTTCAATGGCTGGCATCTGTTCCACACTAAGGATTGGTTTCAATGAGGAACAGGATGAAAGTAAGCTGGTTTGGGCCAGTGTGACATACTAGTAAGGGAGTAGCAATCCCTTACTAATCACAGAACATAGGGAATACTTAAAGTAGTATGTGAATGAAGAAAAAAAAGGTTGAGAACCACTGGGTTGAACAGTTAAGTGATTAATTGCTGTGAAGTGTTGAGGCTGTGACTTGATTGTTGAATACAGGTGTGAGAAATTGTGACAATTGTCCATGGCTGCACAGTAGTTGTGTTGATAGACTTAAAGTTTAATAACAGGAGGAATAGTCCTGGTTGTTGTGAGAGATGGAGTGGCTTAGAGACATTGAAATTGTGCCTTTGTTGAGCAGTGAATGAGGAGAGCTGCTTGCTTGAAAATGGAGAGTTAAGACCAGGTAAAGAAGTTTATCATACAAGTTAATGGAGACTGCTAGGGCTGTAGATTTCTCTGGCTGTGGCAGATTTGGGATGGTTTACTTGTCCCAGACAACCACACCTGCAGAAAGTGTTCTTCTCTAGCTACTTACAGACTGAGTTTGGCAACTGGATTTGGATTAACTGTGGATTATTCAAGAGGCTAAGGCAGTAATAGAGAAGACTTATAGGGAGGTGAAAAAATGCTGGAGAAACTCAGCAGATTGAACTGTGAATTTATGTAGCAAAAGTAAAGCTACATCACTAGTGTTTTGGGCTTGAGCCCTTCAAGCCTGGGGGAACATGAGAGATATCTGAACAAAAGGGGGGTCCTGAGGGTGGAAGATTATAGGTGGGGAAGGACCACAGGAAAGGGGGAAGGAGTCTAGGCTAGGTGAAGAGAGAAAGGAAGTAGGAACTGGATTAACTAATTAAAGGGGGGGGGGGGGGAAGGAAGGTAACTCTGGGGTTGGAGGGTGCCCAGATGAAAAATGAGGTGTTGTTCCTCCAATCTGTGGGTGATCAGGGTGGGATAGTGTGAAAGGCCATGGACAGACATGTGAGCTTGAGAGTGTGACTCAGAATTGAAATGGTTGGCCACATGGAGGTCTCTTTTGTTGCGGATGTAGAGGAGGTGCTGGGTGATGCGATCTCCTAATCTGTGACCAGTCTCTCTGCAGAGAAGGCAACAGAGGGTGCACTGGATGGAGTAAATTAGTTCTTTGGAGGTAAAGGTGAAGTGTTGCTTCACCTGAAAGGTCTGTTTGAGACCTCTGACTGTGGTGAGGGTGCGGGTGCAGGTATTACACCCCTACGACTGCTGGGGGGGGGGAGATGGGTGGGCAGGGAAGAGTGCACAAGGGAGTCACAGAGGGAGTGGTCCCTATAGAAGGTGGAGAGAGGAGAAGGAGGAAAAATGTGTCTGGTGGTGGGGTCTTGTAGTAAGTACTGGAAATTCTGATGGATGATGTGTTGGAAGTGGAGGCTGGTGGGGTGGTAGATGAGGAAGAGGGGGATTCTGTGTTTATGTTTGTTGTTGGTCATCACAAGTAGATAGGACACAGATAGCTGGGTGACTATCTGGGGAAGAAAAAGGAAGACACTGGTAGTGCAGAGTACCCTGGAGATGATCCCACTGACAATCAGTTTACTGTTTTGGATACTGTTGGTGGTCATGATCTACCATGGACAAGTCAAGGTGGTTGAGTCTCTGGCATTGAGGCTGGTACCTTGGCTCAGGTGGGAAGGGCTGAGGAGAGGAAAGCCTTAATAGGGGGCTTGTTGGTGAGGAAGGCTGACAGGAAGTTTATTGGAATATATTGAGACTCTAGGTTGGTATGTTGCCTCCCAGGTGCCAGGGTCAGGGAGGTCTTGGATTGACTCTGCAGCATTCTGGAAGGGGAGGGTGAGCAGCTGGATCTTGTGGTCTACTTGGGGCAATGACTTAAATAGGAGTAGAGATGGGGTCCTCGAGAGAGAATTTAGGAAGTTGAATGGTGGGACCTCAAGAGTGGTAATCTTGAGATTGCTGCTTGGGTTGTGTGCTACACAGGGTACAAATAGGAAGTTGTGGCTGATGAATGTATGGCTGAAGAGTTGGGGAAGAACTTGATCTTCCTGGATCATGAGACATGGGCAGCACCTGAACTGGAATGGGACCAATATCCTGGCAGGAGTGTTTTCTAGAGCTGTTGGGAAGGGTTTAAACTAGTTTGGTAGGAGGGTGGGAATCAAAATGAGTGTGAAGAGGTTAGGGTAGTCGGGAGCTACGATGGAGAAAGTGGAAAATAGAAAAGTCTGGTGACAAAAAGCAAGACCAGGTAAGCAGCCAGGAGAAAGTGCTGTTCAACAGAAATACAGTAAAAATGATATCCGTAGCAGATCTAAGGGCACCATTCTTAAATCTAAGTAGCATTAGAAAGAAAGTAAGTGCGGAGATTCAGCTTGGAAAATATGACATTATGGCCATTACTGAAACATGGCTTAATGAGGCATGATTGGGAGCTCAATATCCAAGGGTGGACAGTGTATAGGAAAGGTAGGCAGAGATGTAGGTGTGGCTCTAACGGTAAGTAATTCTATTAAATCAATAGAAAGGGGCATGGGGTCAGCAGTGGTAGAATCATTTTGAATTGAGAAATGACGAGGGTAAAAAGACCATATGAGCAGTTGTATATACCAAACAGCAGCTGGGAAGTGGACTATGAAATAGAAAGAGCATGTCACAAAGATGATGTCAAAATAATTATGGGGGATTTTTTAACATGATGGGATTGGGAAGAGCAGGAAATGACTGGATCCGAGGGGAGAGAGAGGTCGTAGAAACCTCAAGGGATGGCTTTTTGTTACATTGCTAATGATCCCACCAGGGGATCTACAGTTCTGGATTGGGTGATGTACAAAGAACCAGAGGTCATTGGGGAATTAAAGGTATTGGAATTTCTAGGGAGTAGCGATCATAACATGGTTAATTTTTTTCAAATTTGAAGTAAAAAGTTAAGGGTGTATCAATTTTTCAGTGGAATAAAGGAAATTACAGGGGCATGAGAAAGGAATGAGCTCCAGTTGACTGGCAAAGCAAACTAGTTGGAGGGACAGCAAAGCAGAATTGGAAGCTATATTTACAAATAAAAAAATATGCAGGATAGATCTATTCCAAGAAAATTTCTCAATGGAAAGTTGGCACCAATGTGGCTAATGAAAGGGGTGAAGTCTAAGATTAAACAAAGGGGAGGGCATACAAGGAAGCTAAATTGAGTGAGGGGAAAACAGCACTAGGACTTTTAGAAACTTGTGGAAAGAGACAAAGATGGTTATTGGTCGAGAAAAGATGTATTATGAAAAGAGATTGACAAACAATATAAAGGATACCAAGTTTTTAAAAGCATAGAGTGAAAGAGACGTAGACCTAGGACTGATTGAAAATTATGCTGGGGAAATTATAATGGGTAAGAAGTTGTTTCCCAGCCTGGCAGTTCTGAGTTTTATGCTCCTATATCGCTTCCTTGAAGATGGTGTCTCAAAGATACTGCTGGCTGGATGGTAAGGGTCCTCTATGATTCTCTCTGCCTACTTGAAGTACCGCTCCATGTAGATGCCTTTGGTAGAGGGAAGGGAGACTCCAGTGAACTACTTAGTAGTTTTACTTGCCCTCTGTACTGACCTCTGATCTGATGCCTTGCAGCTACCTTACCACACTATGATGCAGCCAGCCAGGACCCTCTCTACTGTGCTCCTGTAGAATGCAGCTGGGATGGTGACTGTAACCTTGCCCTCCTCAACCTCCTTTGGAACTATAGGCACTGCTGCCCCTTCCTGACTGAGGTGGTGTTCTGGGTCCAGGATAGGTCCTGCTATAAATGGGCACCAAATAACTTTGTGCTCCTTCATCTCCCTATGATGGAGCTACTGATGTGTAGTTGGGAGTGGTACTTTATCCTCCTGAAGTCAACAATCTTGAGCATGTTGAGACTCGGGTTGTGGCAGCACAGGCCTTTCAACTTCCTCTCAGTTAGCTGAATCTTGTCATTATTACTGATGAGACCAGTTACTATTGTCATCCACAAATGATGATTCTGTTGGCGTTAAACCTGGCATTAGGGGTGAGCTAAGCACACAGTGTTGAGGTTCTCTGTGTTATGGGGCTTGATGTTTTACTGACAACTTGGACAGATTATGGTCTTTCAATCAAGAAGTCCAAGATCCAGTGGCAAAGAAGGGTACCGAGTCCCAGTGAGGGCAGTTTATCCACCAGCCTCTGACGTTCAATCATATTGAATGCTGAGCTGGTCAAAGAAAAACAGCCTGGCATATGAGGCAGCATTTTGTATAGGTGAGTCAGGAAGGAGTGAAGGGTCAAGGCTATTGCATCATCTGTGGATCAGTTGGCAGATAGGCAAACTGGTATGGGTCCATTGTCACTAGTAGGTGCTCTACTACCAGTCATTCAAAGCCCTCATGATCATGGAGGTCAGTCCCACTTGTGCCTCCATTCCAAAATTTGTTTTTTCTGCTTAAACATAATTATAGCCTTGTTCCTTTTCACCTCAAATGCCAATACTACCCCCCCTCCATTGACCAAACCAGGAAATCTGTTTCCCTGCTCTGGCCTTCTGTTTATAGATGACCAACCTTTCTGCATCATAGACTCTGGAATTTGTCCCCTAAACCACTTTTCTGTTTTCTTAAAATCTATCTCCTTTTCCAAACTTTTGATCCTCTGTTGTACTCTCCCTTGGTGACTCAGTGCTGTTTTCAAAAGCAAATATTATCAACTTGAACTGTTAATTTTGTTTCTATTGCTTTCTCTTATTAAGTTGGCCAGACAGCATCCATTATCAGAATTTATTTATTGACAAAGTCATAAAATTTGTTGTTTTGCACCAGCATCATTAGTGCAAACATTTATAATAGAACCATCTTACAACATGACTATTTATTTTAAAAAAAAAATGTGCACAAATGCATGGCATTCATTAATAATTCAGGAATCTAATGGCAGCGGGGAAGAAGCTGTCCTTGTGCTGTTGAGTGCTCGTCTTTAGGCTCCTGTACCTTTTTCCCGAAGGTAGCGGAGTGAAAAAGGAATGGTCTGGTCGGTGAAGGTCTTGGAGGATAGAAGCTTCTGTTTAAGACACAGCCTCATGTAGATGTCTCCGATGGAGTGAACTGTTGCCTGTGATGTTGCAAGCCAATTTAACAACCCTATGGAGTTTATTCTTGTCCTTAGAGTTGGTACCTCCATACCAGGCAGTGATGGAACTAGAAAGAATGCTCTTCATGGTGCCCCTGTAGACATTATTGAGAGTCTTGGGTGACATACTGAATCTCCTCAGACACTTCAAAGTATAGCTGCTGGTGAGCCGCCTTTGTGATTGCATTAACATGGAGGCTTCAGGGCAGATCCTCAGACACCCAAGAATTTGATATACTTGACCCTCTCCACTACTGAGCCCTGGATGAGTACTGGGTTGTGTTCCACTGACTTCCTTCTGAAGTCCACAATCATCTCCTTGGTTTTGCTGATGTTGAGCGCAAGGTTGTTGTAATTACATCGTTTGACAAACTGATCTATCTCCCTCTTGTACACTTCCACATTGCAGTTTGATTCACCAGCATTTTTAGTTTTTATGTCAACTTTTGTCTGTTCATTCTGCTGTTATTCATCTTGGAACTGCACATCTTGTTAAAGTTGTTTATTCAGACCTGAGCCATCATGTAAACCACTGGAAACCAGAAGGGGTGTGTGGCTTCTCAGTGTGGTAGGGTAACTTAATTACATAATTCAAAGGCAGAGGTCTCGGATAAAGAGCAACGGTGCAATATTTTGAATGGCTCTTTAAAAATTCATGATTTTATGGAAAAAAAATTAGTAAGGCAGAAGTGTCAAAAAGGTGGTGGTAGATGATGCTGGGCATCTGTGTACCTGAGAGTGTATGAATTCTCAGTACTATCTGATGTCATGCTTTTGATGTTCCACTCGAATGAGGGGAAAAATATCAGAAGCTCCTCAGAGATGCATGAGGCAATGGTGTGTTAATGGGAACCAAAGCTGTTTCAGGATATTATCTCGACAAATACAAATGAAACCAAGGGAGCTGAAGGGTGAAATGCCTGTCCAGAGAAGTGTGTGCTGGGAAAATTGCTCCTGATCACAGCTCAGTGAAGGATTAAAAAAAAAAAAGTGCACATTTAGCCATCTGGAGAATTCTACAAATTTGCTGATGACACCACTGTTATTCACTGAAAATTTGGAAATGGCAGGTCAGAATAGAGGATGGAGGATGGGGATCGAGAATGTGGTTGGGTGGTGCCAGAACAAGTCTTGCTCTGAATGTCACCAAGAACAGAGCTTATTGTTGGTTTTTTTTTTTTGGAAGGGGAACCAAAGGACCACGCATCATTCCACGTTGATGGGGCAGAAGTAGGGAGATTTAGTATCTTCAAGCTCTTGGGTACTTCAGAGAACTCTCCTGGAGCCAGCACATCAAGACAACTATGAAAAAGGAGTATCACTGCTTCTACTTTCCCTCAAGTCTGAGGAGATTTGGCAGGTTTAGGAATACATTATCCAATTTATTTCAGGTGTACTAAGTATATTTATTGGTTGCATCGCAGACTACTTTGGTAATTCAACTGCAGTGGAACAAATAAAGCTATAGAATGCAATAAGCATAGCCAAATCTATCACAAAATATGACCTCCCAATGCATTGGACATCTATGTGAGGCAAGAAGGCAGCCAACATCATGAACCCCCATTAGCCTGAACATAACCTATTCTTGCTACTACCTTTGGGTAGAAACCTGGAGGCCAGCATATCTTGGTTCATGAGCAATTTCTTTCCAATGGCTACAAGGCTCTTGGACCTTCCTGTTACACTAATCATGCACTGCTCTGACACCACAGAAACCTTTTATTTCTTGCATCATGGTAACTTCATTATCCAACATTTGTATTTATTACCTCTTTAATTTAATGCATAGTTGTTTTTTTAAACCATATGCCTGTTCAACTGCAGAAAGTAAGAACTTTGTGCAATATACAAATGAACCAATGTATATGACAATAAGCTCCTTTTAGTCACAAAATACTTTAAAATTATCACTTTTTTCTCATAAAATGATTACCTTTCATGTAAGAAAGTGTATTAAGTCAGTTCGTGTTTGATCTAGACTACTACTCATTCTTGCTCCTCGTGCTAATCCCATGGGTGTACTTGTTCTGGTAATGATAACCATTAAGGGAGAGCCGATGGACCCATCGGAAACTGACGGGAAGAGTGTGTGTGGTATGAGAATAGAACCAGGAAGGGCAGGAGGATGAAAATCGGTGGTGATCAATATGGGAAAAGGCTCAAAAATGTGAGGAATGAAGCTGGAAAAGGAAGAGGAAAGGTTACCTGAAAGTGGAAAAATAATTGTTCATAATATTTGTTTTTAGAATACAAACAGAAATCAAAGCATCTTTTTATCAAATTTGTCATCTGATGGCACAAGTACAACCAGAAGACACAGTATTCTTCAGTCTTTGGTGCAGATACACAACCAGACATAACATATGGAGAAACCATGCATATGCAGGGCCGGTATTTTGTACTAATAAATAAATAAATATTGCTTTGTACAAATGGGTCTCTGATGGTTAATATGAGCAGTTTCTTTGGTCATTCAGCATTCTCACTGTCCCTGGGGTGAAGCTGTTCCTCAACCTGGTGGTGTTGGCTCTGATACTCCTATATTGCTTTCCCAATGGGAGAAGATGAAAGATGGTGAGTGCAGGGTGGAAGGATTTTGTGTGGCCTCTTCAGACAATGATCCTAGTTAACTTTTTTTTTGGGGGGGTGGGGTGGGGAAGAGAGAAAGAAGGTTAACTCCACTGATTCTCTCTGCTACTCTTATGGTCCTTGGATTGACCTCTGATCCATTTCTCTGCAGAAACTTTATCACACTATGATGTAGCCAGTCAGGAAGCTCTCTCTAGCGCTCTTATGGAAGGTTGACATAATTGTGGCTGGTAACCTTGCCTGCTTCAGCCTTCCCAGAAAGTGCAGTCACTGTTGTGCCTTCCTGACAAGTGAGGAGATATTGACTGTCCTTAATGCTTCTAGTTAAGTGAAATCCAAGGAATTTGGTGCTCTCCAATCTCTCTTCTGCAGAGCTGTATATGTGTAGTGGAGGGTGGTTGTTCTTGGTCCTGGCATGAATGTTGCAAACATATAGGTATAATATTTTTTCAAGGGAATGTTCATTATGTTTCTGCTGAGAGTTGTAGAGCAGTGGCTCTCAACATTTTTTTCCCCACTCACATACCAGCTTAAGTAATCCCTTACTAACCACAGTTCCTCTGGCATAGGATGCTATTTGCAGTCTGTGGTTAGTAAAGGATTACTCAAGGTGATGTGAGTGGAAAGAAAAAGGCTGAGAGTATTGTTATAAGCCCTTTGGCTCAACTTGTTCTTGGCAGCCAAGTCCAATTTGTCTGAGTTTTGCTTGTATCTCACTAACCCTTCCCTATTCATTTAAATTCTAAATATTGTAATTTTACCTATGTCTGGCAGCTCGTTCCACCCTCTGTGTAAAAGTTACCTTTCAAATATAGTATATTTTAAGCATAAAAGTGGAGTTGTGAAACCCTGAAAATAATTCTCAAAAAGGGGGTCTACTTATGCACTCAATATACTTCTTAGATTCACCAAATTTTTTTTTTGGTCAAATTTGCACATGGATCAATGCTGCAAGCACCACCACCACTCCCTTGCACCTCCCCACCACTCCTGCCTGGTAGGTCAAGGTTCCTGCTTCTGCCGGGAGCACGTTGTTGGTGCTCCAGCTCTGTGCGCCATTGTTGCTGCTGCTATCTGGTATGCCAAGGTTTCTGCTCCTGCTTGGAGCATGATGACATTGCTCCAGCTCTGGGCCATTGCAGAGGTTTTTTAATTTACAGATTTGATAATTGTGACTGGGATTATTTGTATATAAAAAAAAAAAAAAAAAGTTTCTGGGAGGCCCAGACAGCCTGAAAAACAGTGGTTTACTTTTATGCCAGATATACCATAAAACCCTTTAATTAAAAAAAATACTGAAAAATGGGGGTCAACTTGTATGCCAGTTGACTTGTTTACCAAAATATATTGTATTTTTGTTGCACGCCTACAAACATGTGCCCTTTAGTTTTAGACTTGCCTACCTTAGGAAAATGCACCTCATGATTTTGTCTACTGTTGTTGGGTCATCTGGTCAAGCTCCTATATAAAAATGTCTTCGCCTATCCACTCTAACTCAAACCCTCTAGTGCTGGCAACATCCCAGGGAATCTTTCAGCTGTTGTTTCAGATCAATTGTGAGAATATATTACCTTAATTCTGCTCAAATAATTTTTCAGTTTTTGTCTGATAAACACTTGTTATAAGTGATGCATTCCTGATCAAAACAATTTCCTGCATATAGTTTCTTTCAATGTAGTTTCACTGATTGGAAATGTAAAATGGTAAATGATATAAATTAAAAGCCTGAATTAAATTAAAACATTTTAGGGGTATAGATTTGGATAATACATCTTTATATGTTTTATTTTTAATTCCACAAGGGTAGGTAATTTTGATGCTCATTAATGCAATGCATGTCATTCTAGTATCTTTTCTAATTTACAATGAGTAGCTAGACTAATGAACATCTGGAATTTGTTGATCTGCATTAATAATATTCCTTAGAACCACCTTAACCCTTTGTTTGTTTTGCTCATTTATTCTCTTAAATTCAGGCCTCTTCTGTTTGAGATTTTTAAATCAAATGACAAATTGAAGAGGAAGTTTAAGAGCTGGAATACAGTGTTAGCACGATCTGTTTCAGATCCAGAAGATGTAGACTTAATTTCCAGGGATACCTGCCACTTAAATCATCCATTTTTAGAATTGGTTCTTCAGTCTTTTACCAGCATTCATTGATTTGGTGATAATTAAGCATGCTGCCTCTTGTGTGTGAAGTCGTGAATGATCTACTCAGTGCCAGAAGCTGATTATTTCTTATCTGCTGGAGTCACACATCATGATCTTTCAGTGGAAAGGTTTGGGGGCATAAAGTAATTATTTTAAAAGGTTAGGTTTCATAGAACAGAGTATTTATGCATATTTAAAATAAAAGGCCCTGCACTAGCTTTGAAGTTGTTCCTTTTCAAACACTAATAATATGCAATTAATATGCTTCTTCAACATTTGAATAGCTCCTTATCCTACTATGAGGTAAGGGCTTTGACTTATTTTTAGTTCTGCATAAATAAGAATAAAATAAAACACGACTGTATGCAGTTCTGATTTTACAGATTTTTTGAATTGAATTATCACAGGAGGAAAATGATGGCAATATTTAATCTAGCACATCTTGAGGCAAACCTTGCAGAATCAACAATCAAAACAAAAACTACCAAACAACTGAGTTCCTCCAGCATTTTTGGTTTTTTTAAACTACAAAGCATTTGCAGACTTTTGTTTCACTTCCTGCCAAATAACATTACCTCCTTGTAGGATGTTGGCACATTATTTCCCTTAAGAGGGAATTAGCCACAAAATGGAAATAATTCTGACTAACCAAATAGTAAAAATGAGGATATTTCTCGTGTCAAAAACTGTAGTTGTTTTATTTTTAATTGCACTCTAAATAATTCTCTAGGGTGAATTACAAAAAACAATGTGGATAACATTGGAAGGATCATCCATCATCAACGTGGATGGCATGGTTAGCACAGCCAAAGACAAAGGTTCTAATCTGACACTGTCTGTAAGGAGCTTGTGCATGGGTTTTCTGAGGGTGAATGTTGATTGGGTGGCAAGGCCTCATGGGATGAAAAGGCCTGTCTGAATTTAAATTTAATTTTGGCATGATTTTTGACCAAATAAAAGATGTACACAACTTACTTGCATCATAATATCAGGAACCTGTGCTGAAATTGGAAGAACTGCAATATGGTCAAGAAACCAACAGACTACAATATAGCTATACTCCTAATAACTTCACTTTTAACCAGAGTCAAGTGAAAATTGAACAAAATAAGTACTTTGATTTTTGTTTTGAATACTATTTTAGTTTTCAAACGTGGATAAAATGTACATCTTTTACATCAATATAGTAAAATGGTCTATATGCTGCTAACATACAAAATAAAAATCTTTTTTAAAAAAAAAAGACAAATTTTCATAAATGGAATAAAAAAATTCAAGCAGCATTTCTTTCTCCTTCCCCCCCCCACCGAGCTACCCCCCCTTCCCCTCAATTTAAACAGGACAAATGGATACAACTTCTTTCCGTCCACCACTGGAGCTTAGTCTATTTTACTAAAAAAATAAATGGTATAAAATTGAGGGAAGATCATAAATTGACAATAGCAATATTATACTTGTGCACCAATATAATTCAAATATGGTTGCCAGGTCTTGAGGAATGTATCATATTTGTTTTCCTAGGGATACAATTGTCCATTTCTGATATCAATCTTGCCAAAGAGATTGGTGTATTTGACTTCCATGTGACTGCCACACATTTCTTGGCTATTGCCAGTACAATCTTAGTAAACAATATTTGATGCTCTAAATAAAATGTTGGGTTGCCAGGAAAATTAACTCCAGTAATCTTTGTTAAAACTTCTGACACTTTTTGTCAAAAAGAATTGACCTTGGTACTTGACCACACTGAATGGAGAAATAGTCCTTCCTCCAGTTCACATTGAGAACATCTGTCTAATATTTCTGTTTTTGATTTGTGCAATCTTTGCAGAGTCGAGTATAATTGATGCAAAAAAAATTATACTAAATCATACCTCACATTGATAATTGAAGTTACCTCATCTTTACACCTTTCAGCCCAAGATTGTTCTGATATGTTCACTGCTAGACCTGCTTCCCATCTTTCTCTTAACCTATGTATTCTAGACTTCTTCCCATCCATTTGCAAGACATAATATATTTGAGTTAAAAATTTAGGTGTTCTACCCATCCATAATGTATGCTCCAATTGACTCACTCCTGGAGGAGTCGTATCATTTCCTCAAGTTTCTCTTAGAAAAGCTGTTAGTTGTAAATAACAAATAAAAGTGCCATTTGGAACACCATAATTTTGTGTCATTTGTTCAAATGACATTAAAACCCCATTTTTGTAGCAGTCAGCAATGTAGCAAATCCTTTTCTGTGACCATATATTTAAAATCCTATTTCCCATGGTCATAGGGAACATTGGAATATTTCATAGTGGAGCTCTTACAGATATTCCAGTTGTCCTTCCTATACTGTCATTAATATCTTGCCAGACCTTTGTCACATGAATCAATATAGGGTTTGATGTCTTTTCTCTTAATTTCCAATTTCATCTATAGATGAAATCTTTAGGCAATATCTCATCCATCTCATGCACCCATTTTGGTGAATCAGTTATGAAGAAAAATGTCAAAAATCTCCACTGTGAAGCCAGATCATTTATAAAAAAAAAAAAAAAAAAAAAAAAAAAAATCTGGGAGCCTCAATCCCCCTAATTTATGATCCCATGTCTATTTTTCTAATGCTATTCCACATATGTTATTATTCCATAAAATGTGTCTTGCCAAACAATCTATTATTTTAAAAAAAAAACTTGTTTGTTAAATATATTGGTAATGACTTGAACAAATGTAGAATCCTTGGTATAATCTTAATTTTAATAAAATTAACTTTCCCTATCAACATTAAGGGTAGGTCCTTCCATTTCTATGTCTTTTCATATTTTTGCCAGCAGAGGGGAGTAATTCAACTTGTACAAGCTATTCAAGTTGTTATCAAGCATAATTCCCAAGTATTTAATCCATTTAAGCATACTGTTCACTTTAAAACATTTGCAGTTTCACTTTTATCTATATTTACCTTCTATCCTGATACTCTTCCATATTTTGTAAACATTTCCTGCAGCTTTTCCATTGACCTTTTGGGTTCAGACATGTATATCATTGGCAAGCAAACTAATTTTGTGTTGGACTTGCCTGACCTCAAAGCCTTTAATTTCAGAATCGCACCTCATCGTTTCTGCTACAGGTTCTCTCACCATAACAAATAATGCCGGAGAGAGGGAGCAGCCTTGCCTACTCGAAGGACTCAACAGGAGCATTCCTGATGTTTGACTATTGGTTGTTATTTTTGCTTGTGGTTTTTGATATAATGCCCTAATCCAGTTCATAAATCCTTGTCCTATTCCTAACTTTTCCAATCTTTTAAACATAAGAGGCAATTCAAGTCAATCAAAAGCTTTTTCTGCATTTCGTGATACTATATTGGGGTACTTGATTGAGCTAAATGTATTATGTTAAATAATCATGCCATGAAACTCAAAAATCTTACCAAAATGGGTTGATGATGGGCTTCACCCATTCTCCTCGGTCCAAGCATTTGGTGAGCATGCTTAATGTTGACTCGTTTAGAGTTCTTCAGTTAAAAGGACTTGAGGAATCCAAGTTCTGAAGAATTTCACAGCATTTCTGCCTCCTTCACCTTCTCTCAGGCTGACAATTCTCCATTGTCCCTCTGATTGAAGTTCACCATGTGATCTAGTTTGTCCAGAAGAAGTGGCTTATTTGTCTCCCATTTTTCAGCTAGCTTTTTCAATTCTTCAGTTTGTTTATCGATATCTCTCTCAGCACCATCCATTCTTTCAGTTAAATCACTAATGACTTCACCCATCTCTTCCACTGAAGTGGTGAGCTCCTTAATAGCAATCTCCACACTTGTGAAATGTTGTCCCAGACCTCCGAATTCTTGCAACTGAGTTTGAAGATCTAGCGTTCATTGGGAAGAAGAGGCATCTCCACCCACACTATCCATTGGAGTGGCTGGCAAAGCTGGAGCTTTTTCCATAGCTGATTTTTGTGTTTTTCTGTGCATTTTTTCTCTTTCTCTCCCCCCCCCCCCCACCCCACTCATCCTTCAACAGTTTTCTAGAAGATGTATCATACTTTTTCCAGTCAAAATACCTCTATCAAGGCCACTTTTTGGTTATCTTTTGGTAACTTTTCTCTGAGAAGCGTATGTCTGTTCAGCCATCCAGCATAGCCATGCCCCCCCCCACCCCACCCCAGTACTTTGATCTTGGGTAGATTGCTGATGTGATGGTTTCCAGGTGAAATTGTGCTCACCAGGAAATTAGCCTGCTGTTTACTGCTATTTGGACCAACCCATCTATGCTATCCAAGTTGGCCTTCTGGGTAGTCTAATTGTCTGCATTTGGCCTATATCCTTCTACACACTTCCTATTGATATATCTGTCCAAATGTATTTTGAATGTTGAAGTTATACAGTACCTGCTTATTCTGGTAACTCTTCTAGATACAAACTACATTCTGAATGAATAAGTTGCCCTTCAAGTTCCTCAAATATTTCATTTCTCCGCTTAAGCCTATCCCCTCTAGTTCTAGAGTAATCTACCCTAGGAAATAATCTGTGATCATTTATATTAAAAACAAAAGGCCTTTATGATCTCTATAAATGTCAGTTCTTGGCCTCCTACACTCCAGGAAATAAAGGCAGCCTATCCAGCCTCAGTCTTTACTCAAGTCCTCCAATCTGAGAAACATCCTGGTGTATCCATTCTATCTTAATTATATCCTTCCTCCTGCTGGAGTTGCACATATAGAGCCATTACTGCATTTCAAGCAATACATCTGTCCTCCCCCACAACCTTTGTGGAACAGAGAAAAATGAGTAGCAAATTGTACAAATGTTGCCTTTGGAATATCTATTGAAAGGTCTGCACTGTGACGACTTTCACATTGCATCTGATTTCAATGTGCAGATTAATGGGAGCTGTTATTTTGATCATTTCATGGACCAGCATGTTTGCAGCCACCTTGTACAGATCACATCAGAGGTTCACCTTGAACATGCTGTCTTCACAAAGGTAAAGGAAACTCGTGGCCTGAAATTTAATCAGGCAGAGTATTTCATAAGAGTTACACAGACACATGAGAGACTCTTTTCCTCTCCCACTTGGTATTTCATTCACAGCTGTGGCAGCCTTTTATGTGGCTGTCCTGTAACTAACATGAGATAAGTAATTTAATATCTAATGTTATTTCTAGCGATTGACATACCAGTTAACCTATATTTTGATGTATAAGTGGAGTCTTGAAACTCTCAAAAATGAGGGTCAACTTGCATATCAAATATACTTTTGAGACCTTAAATTCAACTCAACAAACCGCTCAATGCCAATTTGGTGTACAAGTCAACTCTTAGGGGAAAAAAAAATTCAACTACATCAAATGTTCATGCTACCAGTATATTTGAATGAAATTTTTATTGGGGGAAAAAAAGAACACACTTCAAATCCTTCAAAATCACTATCATTGTCTGAGGAAAATATTGCAGCAAGAACATTCCTACTCTCAACTTATGGGTCTCAGTCTGCATCTGATGAGGTGGCTTCAGCTTTGTTGTTAGTGACCCACAATAAATAATTTTCAGTACCATCAATTGCACAAGAGGTTCTGCACTTTCTAAATTATTTTTATTACAGTCTCTACTTTGACTTTGTCCTATGGCATGAGCACAAAGTTATACAGCACATCAAGTAATGCAGCACATATTTCCCTGGATTTTGTGAACTATTTTTCTGCACCCATCGTCCGTGTATTCCATTCTTCATGCACGTGATCTTTGGCATATTCAAGCAGAGATTGAGAGCTGCAATGGAGATGTCAACCATGAAGGATAGCCACCATGTAATTATTATGTAGTGCAAATCTACTTTTAGTTTTCTCAGTTAGGTGGCTATGAAACATATCCCAGACCAGCAAATTCCATTCCTTGCGTAGACCACATGGCTGCCTGTTCCACATATTGTTTTACACCATTTTCGTCTATCCATTATTTTTCATGAAAATGTACAAAAATACCTGCAGGGAATTTCATTTTGGATTTAAATTTGCATTTGAAGATTACTATGGGTCTTAATTTTGCCCTGTCGGCCATGCATAATAACACCACGGTAAACCTGGTTCTTTCGTGGCCTGTACTTCTGGTTTGCATAGTTTTAATACCTTTCCATTCCACTTTTCTATTGCCTATTATGTCAAAATTCATAGGGGTTTCGTTCATGTTTCCAATATTTGCCAATGCAAACTGTTGTTTCTGCCAGTTGTGTATAATAAACTGGTGAAAACCTACAATCTTATGATCAAGATCTTTTGGTAGTTTGAGCAATTTTTGTCTTTTCTTATAATATGAGAAGTTTCCTGTTCATGAAACTGTTGCACAAGCCTACTGTAGCTTCAAAATCTTTACTGCGTTCTGGGGGTGACTTGCGCCACTTCAATGCAAATGTTCTTATTTTGTGTGACTATGTAGCAATCTTGCCTCTGTTCACGCACCCAGGCTGAGACATTATTTTCCAACTCTGGCCAATGAGTGATTCCTCTTCTCAATGAACATTGCCTTTTTGGTATTTTTCTTAGTCTATTTCTTCCTCCAGTCTCCGACCAACTTCTCAAATATATATCAAATTTTCTTAAAGCAGCAGTTTCTGGATTTCTTGGCCATTTGTATTACTTTTAACTTAAAACTAGTTTCATATTTTCATCATTTTACTGGAGCCTCCAAGATGACAACCATCCTCAGCCAACGCCCAACAACTCAGTCATTGCAATTTTCGGGGGTCAACATATGCCTGATGTATGATAAAACTATTAAAATGAGGCTGAAAATGAGGACCCGACTTATCTGCCGGTTGACTTGCATGCCAAAATATATGGTATATACTAGTTAGTTATGAACCTTTCAAGCAGTTACTGAGAGGAATTGCACAGTTTCCCTTTTAGGAAACTATTCACAGTGCAAGATTCAATAGTGCTGTATTTTAACCTTTTGCTGAACTTCAAGTTTTGTGGGGGATCAGTGGAGCATTACTAATAGATGCAATACATGCTGAACACAACTTATGTGATTCACTTTTGAGGCACTAATTTCTATGTTTGCAATGACTAAAAGATGTTCAATAGATGACCTATATTAAAATAATTTTATCACAATGTTGCCCATTCCCAAACCTGTTACTAAATTGAATTGTTCATTGAGATTTTGTGACAACATGCAATCTGGCCAAGTCCATCCTTATGCAAGTACAGGTTTTACAACTCTGTTATAGTTACGCTGGCATCTAGTTTTATGTCTTTTGCGAACACCACAGATACCTTTTAAATCCTGTGAATAGTAATTTACTGTATATCATGGTGAACAGCTATAGCCCCAATGAGAAACAGGACCAATGTGGCATCCCGACAATTTGAGCACCTGACTATTTTTGGTTTCCATCTATCTCCTGCTGCTTTATGCCAGAATCATGTCTTGCTTGGAATTCCATAATCTTCAATATTCATAGACTGTTATGAGAAATATTAGAAAATGCCTTCTAAAAGTCCACACAAATGATGCCCATAGTTTTTTTATTCCCATGAGAATTTATGGTCAGATTTCTTTGGGCAATCACTTGGAGGTCATCCTTAGCCAAACTTTGGCAGCTGTTTCTGATTCTCACAGTTCGGTCAAAAGATAGTCAAACAATTTTGTAGTTATAAATAACGTTGCAGCATTTTCTATCTCAGTTCAGCATTGTTGAGCATAATTGAAGTGTAAGGAATTGCAAAGAAATAGTGTGTGAAATTTCCAAAATTCCATTTTGGTATTGAATTTTCCAGAACACATAATTTCAACCTCCATTGAGTCATTAAAAAAAAAAACAAAAAAAGAAGTACTAAAAAAAATCAGTAAAATGATTAATAAAGAGCTTCTAAAAAGGGGTGAAAGGACCCATTTCATGAAAATCTTCTCTAATATATTGCTGATCCATAAGCTAATAGGAGCTTGAAACATTTGTGAGCCTTTCCACTATTGTGTCACACAGAATATCAAGATCTGTTTACATTGGATCCATTTTGTTTATTCTCTCCATCCCACCACCTACCCTTCATCAACACCCTGCAGATTGTGTCATTCAGCAGAACATGAGAGCAACTTTTAATAGACAAATAACCTACATGTCTGGTATGTGGAAGGAAACCAAAACACCCAAGTGAAACCCACATGGTCATGGGGAGAATGTGCAAACTCTATGCTAACAACACCCAAGGTCAGGATTGAATGTGGGCCAATGAAGGCATGAGGCGACAGCTTTATTGGATCATAGCATTGAAGGAAACCATGTGATCCATTGAACATGCAAGAGCAATCCAGTCAGCCTGACATTGCTGCTTTTTTGACTGGCATGACAACAATTACTTTTAGGTATGAAATTTGTTGCTTTCTGGGTTTTTTTTAAAAAAAGTTCTTGTATAACCTTTGATTCTTTTACCAACAACTGTCAGGATCTAGACATAGCTTGCTTCAATTATATGTTCTTGTAAGAGTGATTGTTTCTTGATAATGAACCTCTACACATGTATTGTTCCAATTGCAATTTCACTTTTCACTGTAAAACCACTGTTATCTAGTACCTATGGGGATTGGTAGATGTCGGATAAGTGTATTTTCTGGTTGTTTGATAGATGTCAGATAAGGGTATTTTCTGGTTGTTTGAAACTTATTCTTACAATGGCTAACTAATGTACCTGCATTAATAATAAATAGTTTAAAAGACAAAAATGTTACACTAAACAAACTTCACCTGCATGAATCTGCAGGTTTCTCCCCCTCTACAGAGCTGCCCAAAAGACCAACTATATTATAGATAATTAACCCACTCTCCACCAAGTTTACAGTTAATGCCTCTATTCAGGACAACTCCTAAGGAAGGTTAAGGAGATTCTTTAAGAGAGTCATCCCCCAATGTCGAGCAGCATCACTCATTTCTTCCTGGTTATTCAAACAGTGGCCACAAGCAAAGAAAGTCCAAGGCACTCCACTAGCTGAATATTTACTTCAGTGTTCACCAAATTTTTCTGTTTCTTCAGAGAACATTTACTTTTACAATTTTAAACTTGTTTTTACTTTATTTTTAAATTGATTTTCCTCCCTTTTTTGAATGTTGTTTGAGGTTGCCAGTTGCTTGACATCTGGATACCAGTGGTTTTACTGTACAAGTTTAGCTGAGTGCCAAACGATCATTGCTATTTTTCTTCAAATACTTTGCTCAACACTGATTTTTGTGAGATGTAATTTGTGTTTATGGTGGTGAAGTTTGTGAAAGAGTAGTTATCAGCGTATAATTTTACTTTGTCAAAGAACAGTTCCACTGAGTAGAAGGCTTAAATCTTGCCGGTAAATGCTGCTGTATCCCAACAGAACTGCTGTTACCTGTTTAAATGGAAGCAAGTGCTGGGTTTTGTCGATATTGTGAAAAGCAGCAGTTTCAACCCTACTGATGAATTCTGAATTCCATATCCCTACACTCTATGTAGAATCCAGCAGTAGAGGCTTATCTTACAAAGTGTTGTCTGATTTTTAATCTCTGGAATCCTGTGCACAGTCAGACATGGCACAGGGTCTGCAAAACAAACAAAAACAAATGGTAAAAGGAGCATGGGAGAAAGAACATAGCATGATGTTGAGCTGAGTTGTTAACTGCTTTCTTAATGAACAGAAGATGAGGGGGCGGGGGGAAGCATCACAGAACAAATTACTCCAGTAGTTGAAACTCTCAGGCTTTAATTTTCAATTGAAATTCAGTTTTTTTTAAACAAAAATCTAACAAATTAAATAGCCTGGAAACAGTACAGGTTAGAATGAATTGGAATAAGAGTTGGCTGCATTACTTTTTGTAACTCTCCAGTCTTTTAGATGGTGTGACAGTTTGTTAAAAGCACTGGGATAAAAGGAGGACTATTATACATACACTGCTTTATGGCTTGCATGTGTCATTTATCAAATATATATTGCTTTACAAATGTAACCTGATTTTATTTTATCCAGTTGGAATTCTCAGACATGAAACATTTGCACACCGAAAAAGTTTTATATTTTTGCATTTATACAAAAAGTCATGCATTGTACTGAAATTATTATTGTAATTAATGCACATATATTGATAAATTCTGTACTTAACATTTTATTTAATACTGTTAAATAGTTATAATATGTTTGAATTTTGTACATAAAGATTTTAATGTAGTTTTTTGTTGATTTAAAAATCATAGAATAATGAATCATTGAACTCCAGCCATTTCAAGTTCTCTGTTTAGATGAGAAACATTTATTCAGTCTCCAATGCATGCAACAGGTGATAATTTAATCCAGAAATATGTGTATGTTGTTATGTCACAGACCAGCAGCAATATTCACCAAGACTGTGTTATTATTAAAATAATATTTATTAATTACTAATAATATAAACACCTTATCTAACTTAATTAAACTTAATCACCGCAACCATGCACAGATATACTTAAGTATGTGTGTTACCCAAACCATTGCAGCTGAGGTACAGTTCTCAGATTTATTCCAGACAGTCTTAGAAATTCCAGTGTTGATACAAAGACTCTTAAACTGAAGCAAGGAAGTGATTACAAATGAGGTGAGAGAGACTGAGAAACTGACTGCATGAAACTCATGAAACTTTGACGAGTTGCTTCCAGAGCGAATGTCCTTCCGGACAACTCCAATTTCACAATCTTCCAGAACCCAGGCGAGGGTCAGTGCAAAGTGACCTTCCTTTTGATTATGGTGTAGTACTCTAATTCCCCTTCGAAATGATTCTTCTTTTGGCCATGGTGGGGATCAAAACTTCATCCGGTGGGGAGAAACAAACAATTGTCCATTACCACATGGAGCCACTCCATCATAGTCTTTTCAGATGCTGCTGCTTTAAAATGACCCCTGAATCACAAAATTTGCTGTTCCTTTAAGTCTGTCTCTCACTTGACTCTTCACACCTGTGCCTGGATAAAAGCAACAAATGTTCCTTTGCTTCCTCCACAGGATAAACTTTGGGCACAGTCTGCCCTGGTTGTTGCCAATTCAGTTCTCTCCATAGTTGTGAATGGTCGCAGCTTATACTAGCCCTCAATTTGTTAACCCTTAAAGTAATAGTCACACTGAAATGGAAAGCCTTGTAATAATGTCTAAAATGCCCCGTGATAAAATTCATTGCATGTGCATTTTTCAGATTATAAAATGCTGGCAATTCTTAAAAATCACAAAAACTGAGGCTGGTTCAATGCCAATTTTCAGCTGAAAGTGAAGACCACAGGCACAAGGAATTGGTGCGTAATTGAAAGAAGGATTTATTTCAATAAACCAAAATATATCTATAGTGTAGGAAAGCATAAAGGGTGGAATTTAAAAAAAAAAAAAAAAAAGTTTTCTAGCAATTGTGCTTGAGATGCTCTATGCCTGCTGTTGCGAGCCTAAAGGACCCCAAAACTCTGCAGCAATACATTCACGAAGACAAGTGGCTTTCAAAACAAAAGTTAATTTTAATCCACTTCAAACATGAAAATAGAATCAAACTTTAACCTATCTCTATACTTACACTATCTTTGGCTTGGCTTCGCGGACGAAGATTTATGGAGGGGTAATGTTCACGTCAGCTGCAGGCTCGTTTGTGGCTGACAAGTCCGATGCGGGACAGGCAGACGCAGTTGCAAGGGAAAATTGGTTGGTTAGGGTTGGGTTTTTCCTCCTTTGTCTTTTGTCAGTGAGGTGGGCTCTGCGGTCTTCTTCAAAGGAGGTTGCTGCCCGCCGAACTGTGAGGCGCCAAGATGCACGGTTTGAGGCAATATACACTATACTAATAGGCAATATACAATATACTAATAGGCAATATACACTATACTAACCCAAATTAACCCCCTTCTAATTCTAAGCGCATGTGTGTGTAAATTTAAGAAAAGTTCTTTGTTTCACAGTTCAATCTCACTTCTCTTCCAAATTCTCTGGTTGCAGGCAATCACAGTACTGTGCACAGAATTTAACAGGTATAAAGTTCACCGCACTTGGTGCTTGAAAAGAAAATGTTTACTGCTCAGGAAGGTTCTTGTAGGGTTTGTAGAGAGAGATTCATTGTTCCAGGATTTCCACAACTGAGGTACCACCATTAGTCACCTCAATGTCTTGCTGATGAAACTTGCCCCATCAGGGTTCTCCAGATGATGACCTCTTTCTTTCAGGCTATCACAGAGCTCCTTTCTGTTCCTCTTATTCCAAGAGAAACATCAGACAGATAGCACTTCCAGCCACTCATCGCTTTTGGAACTTTTCATCAGTTCTTCCTGGATTGCACTGATCAGTGTCCCACACACACACTGACTGAGAGAGGTTGTGTCCTCTATCTCTCTCTAACTGAAACTTCCAAGAGAAATGTGACTCTTTCTTCAGCAAACAGGAGTTCTTTCTTCTGCTCCCATCCATTGTTAGATAAACAAAATCCAGGAGTGACCTTTCTATGAGCACTTTGCAGAAAGGGTACTTAGCCTGACTCCAGCATATTATGAGCCATTACCACCTACTTGTGAAATGTGCTTAACATTTTCCAGAGAACTTGCAATGTGAATTCTCCAGTCTTTCAAATGGTATCTGTTTTAAAATGTGTGCATGTATGTAACCTACTCTAAATCTTACAAATTCCCCAAAATATTATGGTCCTTGCACTGCATTTGAAAAATCTGAAGACTGATGAGCAATGAGGCAGAAATCTCTCGCTTATGCTATAGTACAGTGAAATCTTGAGAGTCGTTTGAATCAAGAGCCAGAATGGTAATAGAGGAAAAAAACTGAGGAGGAACAGGACAGATTGCTCAGAGATGTATTTGGCAATGAAAAGAAATCTCAAGGCAGCATTTCATTAGTAATAAAATAGAAATAAATAGCTACAACTGTGGATGGATAGTTGCACCATTAAAAAGCAATGCTGAAAAGCAAATGGTATTCCTCATATTGTTAAAATCAGAACCTTATCAGCAATGCAGGTTTATATATGTTTGATTTAAAAGAATTAATCAGTGAAATGATTTGGATTAAGTGAGGTGATTGATTGAAGAAAATGGTCTTGTTTATATAAGTTTGCTTCGATTCAGAACATTTGTTTTTTTAAAAAAATTATATATATCAATAAATGATTAAATACAACCACACATTGAAGTATTTCCAAGACTGTTTATTGAAGGATTGCACAACAAAGGGAGGACCAAATAGTTAATTTCAAAGTTGCTTTCTTTGTGACCTCTACTTTAGTCTGTTTTTTAAAATATTTTATTGAAGCATACACAGCCTTTTATAAAGAAGCAGTTTTACAGGACCACATTTCCAAAACACACTATATTTATACATTTAAATGTGTTGAACTATTTTTTACAATCCTATATTATGCATTGGCTAGTTGATGAAACAATTTTGTAATACTCTTTTATTGCCCCAAAAAATCCCAATAAAATCTTTGTGAATGAATTAATGCGCAAATTTGATATTCAGAAACGTATTCATTCTTGTGCAATCAAAATATAAAGAAGCAGTTCAGCCGTAGGCTAATGTTCCAAGACCAAGTTTAGTTTTTATATCTACATATTACATTAATTTTCTTTTTGATATGAGGAGTTTTTGGAACAGATTCTTCGTTTTACAAAAGCTTATCATGCAGTTACACTTTCAGATGCTCCCTTTGAGGTAACAGCTGTGCTAAACCAGATGTGCCTGTCTTAAACAGTTATGACCATTAATCCATGATACTGACAATGTACAAAGAAATTACATACAGAAAGGCAGTCTTCCCCTATCATGCTATGGCTGTTTTGTTAACCAGATGAATAATAAGGAGTTTCACTGTGATAATTGTAATCAGGACAAACCTTTTGCACAAGTTTATAATCTATACTGTAGAAAGCTATATAAATGCATATAACCTTGAATGGTTTGGAACACAACCATGAAACATGACTTTGGGTCTGTTCCTGATAACATATCTTTGAAGGATCATAATTACATAGTGCGGTCTTCTTTGCTCTGTCTGTTTTCTCATACTCAATTCGACAGTTGAATGTCTTGGAATCCTTGGTCTCCAATGTTGACTGCTGAGAGAATTCAAATTCCACAACCTTGGATGGTGGAACCAGGCTTACAGATACATTGCCAAGACCAGTTGAGTTGTGTCTAAAGTAAACACTAAAAGTTCCATTCCCATGGTCAACTATCTTCCCAGTAATGAGAAGATTCAGTTTAACAGTTTTGATGTTAGAATGGAAGTCACCCCAACCGAACATTTTCTTGAATTTGCCCGTTTTAACAATGGGTCTACGTTTGGTCCGTGAATGAGATTCCCAAGGATCTGTTAGGTTGTTTAACCATGTCCATAAATCATCAGAATTTTTTATCCGTGGGGCATGAGAAATGTGCTGTTTTGTCTTTGGAATCTCCTTCACAAACAGCCGCAAAGGATTTACTCTCTGTTGAGCAGCCAAACGATCCACAAATGTTGGACCAGCTGCTTTGTCTTGTAATTCCAACAATTCCAGTCTCCTTCCAAAATGATTCTCATGAGAATTGATCTAGAATTAATAAGATAAAGGTTAATACAAAGGAAAGGACAAATTAACTCTACCAAGTCATTACCAAACCTTCAGGTGAATTGTATTTGATACCCATATCGCCAGCTTTTACTCATTATTATTATTACTACAGCATTTTGAAGGATTGCCTAGTCATAGAAGGAAATTCATTGATCACATAAGAATTTAGCACTGTAATTGAAAACATTAATGTTAATCAAAATTATGTGAAGTATGACCTGTCACTTCATTTATCTTTTTGGTGCCAATGTAACACTGAATCCCAAGAGTGGTTTCCAATCTCCCTGAGCTGGGAGGTTAGATATACTGCATCTACCCCTCTGCTTTATGGCAGCTTCAGTTTGTGTCCAAATGGCAACCTTTTTCATTTGAGATTTTACTTAGTTTATTTAACAAGGATGTTTTTTTTAATTAATTGATATAAATCCTATGCATTTTAAAATTTGTATCTAAAATATTATAAATATATTTTATGCATTTTAATTATTTAAATGTATTTCCAAATGTCACTTGTAGAGAAACTGGAAAATGTCTTGTGACATGAGCTGGCAGGATACCATCAGGTTGGATTGTGGATGTAGTTCACAATGGTCATGTCAAACTTGCTGCTTGTGGGTGACTTGCTTTGTGCAATAGTTTTCATGCAAAAAAAGTTAAGATTTCACCCTGGGTGAAAGTTTTAAATTGGGGAAGGCTTAATGCAGCCACATTAGGCAAAATTGGGGAAAGTATGGTGTGTATGGCTGTATGGTGATAAAAATGCATTTGACGTGTGGGAGTGTTTTAGTTAGGAACCAGCATATTCCTATGTGGGATGAAAAATGAGGATGGCAATGCTTAGAAACCTTGGATAATAGGATATATTGTGTAGGTTTAGTAAAAATGAAAACAAAAGTATAAACAAGCTCTGTGAAGCAGGAATTGAATAAGCCCTTGAGGAATGAAAATGAAATATGAAAGAACTAAAACAAGGAATCATGAGGGCTAAAATGAGCCATGAAATTACTTGGGTAAGTAGAATTCAGAGGCATTTAAATACTAGGTATTTCATTGATATATTAGGAGTGAGAGGTAACTAGGAAAAAAAGTTAAGTCCTCTCAAGGACAAAGGTGGGTGAGGTCCAAAATGAGCACTTTGTATTTATCATGGAGAACTTGGACAATGGTAAAATATGGGAGGAGGGTGCAGGGGTTTTGAGAGATCTTTGCACTCCTCTTTAGCCACAGGCTAGGTCTGATAAGCCTCTAGAATAGTCATTTTAATTTTTTTGAGTTTGGGGTGGCACAATTGTTGTAGTGGTTAGCACAATGCCTTTTCAGCACAGGCAATTGGGACCAGGGTTCAAATCCTACACTGTCTACAAGGAGTTTGTATGTTCTCCCAGTGTCTGCATGGGTTTTCCCTGGGAACTCTGGTTTCCTCCCACCATTTAAAGCCTATGCGGGGGGGGGGGGTGCAGGCTAATTGGGTTTAAATTTGGCGGCACGGTCTTGTGGGCTGATATTGCCTGTTAACATAGTATATGTCTAATATCAGTGTTAGGAAGATTATTAGAAAACAATTTAAGGACAGGATTGAATCATTTTTGCAAAGACATACACTTATTAGGGATAATCAGAATGGCTTTGCGAGGAGGAGGTCCTGTATCCTTTTGAGGGGATGAAGAAAATTATTGATGGGGTACAATAGTAGATGTTGTCTACATGGACCTTGGGAAGGCATTTGGCAAAGTTTTTCCAGAAGATTAAGTAATATGTGATCTAGAGTGAGTTCTTAAATTGGATACAAGATTGGCTTGGTCATAGAACAAAGATGTTCAAAGTAGAGGGAGATTTTTTTCAGATGAGATCTGTTAAGAGTAATGTTCTACAAGGAACAATGTGAGGGTCTCTGTTTAAAACATACATAAATGATCTGCGTGAAAATGTTGTGGTCCAATGAATAAGTTTGCAAAGGACACAAAATTTGGTGGAAATGTGGAAAGTGAGGAGGCGGGTCATAAGATCCAGCACAATATTGATCAGTTGTAAATTTGGTTGGAGAAATGACAAGTTGAGGTGATTCATTTTGGGTGGCCAAATAAAAGAGGAAAATATACAGTAAATGGCAAAACAATTTGAAGCATTGAGATAGAGTGATCTCAGGATGCATGCCCATTGCTCCCTGACAGAGGCAATAGAAGTGGAAGATGTGGTAAAGAAAGCACAACATGGTTGTGTTCATCAGTTGGAGTAGTGAGAAGAAATTGACAAGAAATGATGCAACTGTATAAAACTATGGTCAGTGTGGCGAACTGCAGAACACTGATTAACCTGCTCTGTGACTGTACCTGTCGATCTTCCCTCTTGACCCTGTATAAAGGAACACCATAACCCCTCCCCAGAAATCCTGGGTCACAGCACAGGATGACCTTCAAGTTTATTGTAAATAAAAGCCTATAGTTCTGTAACTCTAGTTTTTTGAGTTATTGACAGTGCATCAGTTAGTATTCTAGAATATATTTGGAGTATTTCATGCAGATATTCTGTGTATAATTGGAGTGTTGGAGTAATCTGTGCAGTTCTGGTCACCATGATCTTCGAGCAATCTGGACACTTCAGAGAGGGTGCAGATAAGGTCCACCAAGATGTTTCCTGGATTGGAGTATATTAGCTATAAATAGAATTTGAGTAAGCTTGTATTATTTTCTCTGGAGTGTTCGAGGCTGAGAAGTGACCTGATAGGAGAAATACTGTAATCTGCCTTTTCCCAGATTATAAATGTCAAGAGCAAGATGGGGTAGGTTTAATGTGATGGGGGGAACATTTAAAAGAAATGTACAGGGTAGCTGGTGCAGCTGCTGCAGAGCAAGGAGAGGAGACACAGCACTCCTCCACAGGGTTCTACTGCCATGTCCAACTGCCGATGGCTCTGTTCAGTCTTTAAACAGCCCATTAAGAGACAACGTGGTTTATTTTAAAAATCTGCGATCGTGGGGTCTTGACATATGATGGTGGTGCCTATGTTCAGCAACCTCCAGAGAAGCAGAGGACTGGTGCAGAACATTAGAAAATGAGGAGCCACCTGCTCCTCCCCCTCCCCCCCCACTTTAAAGAAGGATAAGTAGAGGAGATGACCCTATGGTATAGTAACCATGGTGGTGGACCAGTGACGGGCTGTGCATCTGAAGAACACACAAGTGGCGAGCTGTTGGTGACTTGAGGTGAGGATCCCCCACAGGTTGCGGGCTGCTGGCGACAGCGATCAAAGGACTCACCAGGATTTCCTCAAAATGGGCTGAAGGGGTACCAGGTATCGGAATCGGGATCTGAGAGGGTGTTAAGGGCAATGAAGGTTTCCAGATTGTGTTGGAGGGTTGGATCTGGAGCTCGAGTTATTGACTATTTGGACTGATGGGTGTGTAGTTGCGGAGGCCATAGGAACACAGCAGATTAATGCAAACTTAATGTAATATTATACGATTTGTGACATGACAATAAAGAAATCTTGAAGTTGTCAACTCAGAGGATGGTTGAAGCCCAGAATACTCTGCCATGGGAGGTAAAAGAAGCAGATACCACGGTAACATTAAAGAAGCAGTTACACAGATAAATGAACCAGAAGAAGATCAAGGGACACTAGCCATATACAGCTAATTGGATTAGTCTCATAGCACAGACATGATGGGCTGAATGGCCTATCCTGTGTTGCAGCATTGAGGCCTTGATAATACTACAAAGCCACAAAAAAATGTGGGACTAAAGGGATCACTTGAGAGGTGTATAATAGGTGGTATGGGGAGAAATATTAACTTTTAATTTATGCAATAATTTATAATTCGTTAGACCAATTTATTATGTGAACATAGAACACTTAGTAAATAGGTCCCAAACCATGGGCATTAGTGATGCATCTCCATTATTGTATCTATCACGAGGAGATATATCAGCATAGAAGTAAAATAATTTAACATTGGATATGTGGGGCCTATGGACTACTTTAAATTGTAGGAGAGAGTGGTGAGCACATAAAGATGAGGTATTAACCAATTTTTAAAAAAAATAATTACATTCCAATTTTCTTCAGAGATTGAAAACTGTAGGTCCTGTTCCCAGACTTTTTAAAATTTATCAAAAGGAGCCCTCTTTTTCCCAACAACATTTAGATATTGAACCATTATAAAAAGGTTGCAAATTAAAAATTACATGTGTTAAATTCTTGTCAAAGCTCTTAGGCAATGTATATAATTGAGGTTGCAAACAAAATCTCTAATCTGTAATAACAAAAAAAATTAGTATTTGGTAAAATATATTTAACTGACAATTGTACAAAAGAAGCAAGATTTCCTTCAATAAATAGATCTTCAAAATATTTAATACCATTCTTTAAAAACTCCATCAATCAGGAAGGTTTAAAGAAATAATTAGAAAAAAAATAGGACTAGAAAGAGAAAAGATCAGTAGACCAAAATGTTATCTAAACTGTACCCAGATTCTTAAAAGTATAATTAATTACTGGATTGTCAGTTAATTTACTTAAAGATGAGGGAAGTGAGGATCCAAGAAGAGCGATGAGAGAAAATTTGTAACAGAATTAGATTCCAAAGCGACCCATACTGGACAATCTTCATGGTTAGTATAATATGACCAAAAAAGTAAGATTTTGTATGTTGATTCCCCAATAATAAGAGTTTGGTAGGGCTTAATGACCATTTTAAAAAAAGTTTTTGAATGTGAACTTTATTTAGGTGTGAATGTTTGTTCTTCCATATATAAGAAAATAAGATGGAGTCAAGGGAATAAAAAAGACGTAGGAATAAAAACAGGCTAAGCTTGAAAAAGGTACATAAATTTAGATAAAATATTAATTTTAATAGTTGATTTGACCAACCAATGATAGAGGTGACCAGTTTGACAACACCCCTTTCATGTATTTTACTAAAGAGATTTAAAAAAAAAATAAGTGCTTATAATTCTTAGTAATTGTTACACCCAAATACGTAAATTGATTTCTTACAATTTTAAAAGGAAGGTTGAGTTTTATTAGTGCCAAATTATTCAAAGAAAAATGTTCACTTTTATGTAAATTCAACTTTTAACCTGAAAATTGACTGAAATGAGAAAATAAAGAAAGCATAGAAGGGAATGAGGTCTCAATATTAGAAATAAAAAGCAATAAATCATATGCATAAAGAAAAACTTTGTGGGCACTGCCCTTCCTTAAAATACTAGTAATCTCATTAGATTCTCAGAAAGCAATAGCTAAAGGCCAAAAAGCAATGGACTTAAAGGGCATCCTTGTCTGTTTCCACAATGGAGTTTAAATGGTTATGAATTCTGAAAATTAGTAAGAACACAAGCAGAGGGGAATAGAAAACAACATGTCCCAATTCACTCTTTCTAGATCCATCCACATTTCCACACAATTTGCCTTCCTCCAATTTAGAATCCCAACATCAAGATCAGACTTATCCTTTTGCATAATTAACTTGAAGCTAATGACATTATGGTCACTGGACCCAAAATGTTCACCTACACATACTTCTGTCACCTGACTCATCTGGTTCCCTAATAGGAGATCAAGTACGGTATTGTTTCTCGGTGGTAACATTATATTTTGATTTAGAAAACCTTCCTGAACAAATTTGACAAAGTCCAAGCCCTTTTTCAGTATGGGAGACGCAGTCATATTTGGAAAGTTACAGTCTCCTACTATCACAACATTCTGCTTCTTGCATCAGTCTGCTGTCTCTCTATAGATTTGCACCGCCAATTCTGACTATTGGGCATTTTATAATACAACTCTATAAGTGTGGTCACACCTTTCCCATTCCTCAGTTCCACCCATATTTCCTCTGTAGACAAACCCTCCTGGCTGTTCTGACTTTGCACAGCTGAGATGTTTCCTTGACGAGCAATGCCACTTCTCCCCCTCTATCATGTCTGAAGCAATGAAACACTGGAACATTAAGATGTCAGTCCTGCTCCTCCAGCAACCGTTCACTAATAGTAATGTTATAATCCCACATGCCCTAAACTTATCTGCCTTTCTAACAATACTCTTTGCATTAAAATAAATACACACCTGAGAAAATTTGTATAATGTAAAAACCTTTGATGTCTGTCTATTCATACAGTCTTGCATGACCTTTATCCTTCTGCTTCTCTATAATTGCTCCAATAAGCTGGTTTTCATCCCCCTGTAAATTTATGACAAGACTAACAAACCTAACTCCAAGGATATTAATCCCCTTCCAGTTCAGATTTGGTACAAATGCAACCTTCCTTGGAATAAAGCCCAATGATCTTGAAACCTGAAGCCCTCCCTCCTACACCATGTCTCCAGCGACATGTTAAGCTGCCTTATCCTCCTATCTCTATCCTCTCCAGTACGTGGCATGGGAAGCAATCCTGAGATCACTCCCCTGGATGTCCTCTTCTTCAACCTAGCACCTAACTCCCTGAACTCTCCTTGAAGGACCTCCTTATCCTTCCTACCTATGTCATTGGTCCCTACATGGACCACAATATCTGGCTGGTCACCCTCACACCTAAGAATATCCCATACCCTGGCACCAGGGAGGCAACATACCATCCAGGATACATGCTCTCCTCCACATAACATCTATTTTGTCTTCCTAACTATTGAATCCCCTATCACTACAGTCATGTCTTCCCCCCTCCCCTTCCTTTCTTAGCCACAGCACCAGACACCATGCCACAGACCTGATTGTCATGTCTTGAACCTGGTAGGTAATCCTCCTCAACAGTATCCAAAACAGTATGCTTGTTTTTCATGGACACCCACCAGGGAGCACTTCTCTGCTTGCCTGTTCTCTCTCCCTCTCCTAACTGTAGCACATCTACCCTCTTCCTTTCTCCTAGATATAATAGTGTCCCTGTAACTCCTATCTATCACACCTTCTGCCTTTCAAATGCTCTGGAGTTTGTCCACCTCTTGCTCCAAAGCCTCAACACAGCTTGTCAGAAGCATCAGCTGGATGCACCTCACATTTGTAGTCATCAGGGAAAACTAACGACTTCCCTAACAATCCACATCCTACAAGAGGAGGATTCCCCTGCCCTAGATTCCATGTTGGTAAGTCAAGATTCCCTGAAGGGGTTCTGAAGGAATTACCTGGAGACTTGCTGAAGAAAATCCACACTCACCATGTGGGATGAAGAAAAGAAATGTTGGAGATACTCAGCAAGCTGGACTGCATCAGTGGAGAAGAATAAAAGGAGTTAACAACTCAGGTTGATAACCTTTCATCAGACCTGTCTGTGAAGCAATGAGAATTTTAAGAAGAGGGCACAATTTCACTCAATCTGATGAAAGTCTATGGGCCTGAAATATCAATTCAGTTGGTGAATTTTGTTGTTTATTTTGTTGTTAGACAGGAAATATTAATGTATATACCTGTCGGTGTATCTGTGAAACCTGATGTATCTTTAATTTGTTACACGATTCTTGAGTTCAGAGGAGAATTAATGTGTTAACAAATCGTAGTTTGTTTGCTCTAAATTTGTGATTTGCGTATGCAAGAAACAAGCCAAGAATGCTACATCATACAACTCGTCCACCTTTTGTGGTGGATACTGGAGTTGCAAACTATGAAGAAAAATGCATCTGTCTCTTTTGACAGCTTAGAATAAAACTCAACATTTCCATCTGCCTTCTTTAGTTTTCTTTTTTCTATTTGTCATGTCCTCCCAATATTAGCTGCACAAGTTCTCTGTTAGCTGCCATATAAATAATTTGGAAAACGTAAGACAGGCTGGAGACTTTACACATGATTTCTGAACCAAACTCATCTGACTTTGATGCAAGTTCCCATTTGGAATGTTCAATGATTCCAACATTGGGGAGTGCTGAAGCAAATCCATATGACAATTCACAGAATGAGAATGCTGTTCACCATCCTGCATGTCTTAGCTATCGAAATGTGCATTCTATTTTATTACACAGGGATATACCAGCAGTGGATTAATAGTTTAAGGACTGTTATCACCAAGATTTAATATTTTTCATTGGAAAAATTTTCTGCATCAGAGATGCTAAAGTAATGTAGTTCTTGACAAATCTCTGAATTGGTTCCTTGTTTGGCTGCAAATGAATATATGCTTTATAAAAATATTTTCAATAGTGCAGAATTCACACACAAAATACCAACACAAAAATGATTTCCACAAAAGTCAACAATCAAAAGCTCAAGCAGCAAAACTTGTGAGAACAACCAAAATTTCCTGCATGTGATAAGAGTGTTACTTATTTGTTTGCAGGACACTTCATGGAAAATGCGTTTCGCAACATCACGGATTAAAATGCCATGTACATGATTGAAAAATAATCTCAAAAAACTGTCTGAATTATAGGATTAAATTGTTCACCATCAACTTTAATATCTAAAGAAGCAAAGGACAATTATATAGTTGAGATTTTCAAGGACGCAGTTGAAATTGAGGAAATTTGATTCCTCTGATGAATGGCCTGAACTACAGGTGACAGAAGAATTAAAACGAGATCTGAGAGAAAAAAATTATCACATGGAGTTTTTTTTATAGTAAACAATCTAGTTAATGGACAAACATCTGGAAAGGAGGTAATGGTGCATGATTCCAAGTTTCCATTCAAGTTATGCTCTATTACAAAATCCTGAATCTATCTTCTCAATCAGACCACTCTTTACATGCAGACAGTTCTGTTCCTAAAGATGGTTTACAATTGGCATTCTGAGGCAATTATAAGTGGACAATATAAGCAAATTAAAAAGATTGTTTATTGTTCTTTTTCTTCTTTGGCTTGGCTTCGCGGACGAAGATTTATGGAGGGGGTAAAAGTCCACGTCAGCTGCAGGCTCGTTTGTGGCTGACAAGTCCGATGCGGGACAGGCAGACACGGTTGCAGCGGCTGCAGGGGAAAATTGGTTGGTTGGGGTTGGGTGTTGGGTTTTTCCTCCTTTGCCTTTTGTCAGTGAGGTGGGCTCTGTGGTCTTCTTCAAAGGAGGTTGCTGCCCGCCAAACTGTGAGGCGCCAAGATGCACGGTTTGAGGCGATATCAGCCCACTGGCGGTGGTCAATGTGGCAGGCACCAAGAGATTTTTATTGTTTATTGTTAATTCAAGAGTAATCATACAAAGAAAGGAGCAATATTCCTCTCACTTATCCAAGTTTCTATGTCTTTTTATCTTCTTGACTTTTCTTTCTATCTGTTAAGTCAAAGATTAAATTTTAATGATTAGTGGCACATAATACTTAGACTGCCCGATAATTTGTCAGACTGCAGCCAAACTGTTTTTCTTTGACCATTTAGTAGCAGCTATTGTGTGTTATATACATAGTGACACCTTCACCACTGTGAACACCTGGTTAAGTGCAGAGTATAATCCTCTAATCAACCTGAACAGAATATGCTTCAATGTGAGAAATTAGCAAAAGTCACAGCCTGCCACTATTTTAATGTGTTTCCACAATCTAGTTGTAACTTAATATGTTATTCATGTATTATTAAAGGAATAGTTGGAAGGGCCATTGCTGTCTAGCAATTTTGGTAAATTGGCTCCATACAGTGCCATCAGATTGATCAATGAATCTGAAATGAAGATTGAATGTGCTCCAGGTGTTTCTAATGAAGGTAACCCTGCATAGATTCAAGGCGAGTAGACTTTTAGCATAGACTATAATTAACAAATTAAAGCTAGAAATTACAATGAATAATTAGCATAGATGTCCAATTTTGCACTCCATAGTTTTCCTACATAAAGGACATTTTTTCATGTTTTTATTTGTCTGATAATCTATCAAGTCATCCACTGTATTGAGCAACTGATGGTGGTGCAGAGGTTCAGGAAACAAAAAAACTGCCAGCTTCATTGTATCAAAGCTACCATGTTCAAATGCTGTTTAAAACTACCATCACATTTCTCTTGCCTTCATCTTCGTTACTTCAACTGTCACCTTCTTCTTTATTAACCAGATCATCAAAATTCATTTGCCAAACATTCTGACCTATATTAAGTCAGAATAAACATTGCACCTCAATTGTTTTCTTTCAGTTAACTTCTCATCACTCATATGCCAATCTAAATCAAATAATTTATAGACACACTGGTAGTTAAACATACTTTAAGGATCTGGATAAATCCTTTATCAATCTATGTTTGCTGTATAAATGCTCATAAATATCTACATTTCAGAATAAATTTGACAATGAACCAGGACAAATCTTCCCATAGGATCAGTAAGCACCCTCTGAATTATCAAAGGTGATGTTTTCTTAAACAAAATCATCACACTTCTTGCTTTAGAACTAAAAGTTGAAGCTACCACTTGTCCTACCCAATCTCTTTACAATTTCTGCTGTTCCTTCTCTGTTAAATGAGTCTCCTGTAAAAATCGATATAAACTTTAATTTTCTTCATATAAATGAATACCCTCTTTCTGTTAATTGTATTATTAAAGCTAATTTATATTCAGATTTGCAAAATTTAATACCTTGTTATTAGCCATTAACCTACTTTCCAAAAATTCAAAACTCCCATTTGCCTCTCCTCTTGAATCACCCACATCTTAAAACTATTAACCACACATGACATCTCTCTCCAAAGAAAGAAAATTTAAAAAAGTTGCCCTCCCCCCTCCCCAAAAAAATGTACCATCCAAAAAAAAGACAAGTACTTGTGCAGAATGTGGCTCTCACCAATTGATGGCAAATAATAGCTAGGAAAGGAGAAGGAAAAAACCCCTCCTTGCCCCCTCAAGAGAAGAATCATTATATGAATTTCAAAAATAAGCAGTTGATCTTTAAGTGTAGGCAGCCGCTTCAAGATCTCCATTGATTTATTCTTCATCAAGGTCATCCATTCCTTGTTGTATCAACCTTTCCTCTCCAGCTTGTACCTTCTCAGTTTCTTGAATATCTGCAGTTTGCATATTGACTTGTTGAACCTTTTTATTGCTTGGAAGAGAATTAGAAAATTCCAAAGCTTCCATTTCATTTACAAAAAATCTTGCTTGGTTATCTTCTTGAAACACAAAGTGTAACAGGGTGATGAAAAGAAGACATATCCTTTCTTTGACAATGTTGATTTAGCTGGGTAAAATTCCTTTCTTCTTCTCACAATCTCCCCTCTCAAATCTACGTAAAAAAATACTTTATCAGCCACTATCAATCGTTTTGAAATTGATGAGCCTTCTGGACAGCCATTTTTAAAATTGTCTCTTTATCCTAATAATGTCGATATCTGAGCAGAACAGCTTACATGAAGAAATAATGATGAGGGGATTTTAATTATCTTGAGCCAGTTTTGGACAGATCAATAAGATCAGTTTTTCGAGCTAAAGCAGCAAAGGTGTCCTTCAATGTCATGAAAGAGTTAAACTTGATAGACATTTGGTAAAGGTCGATTCCTAAAGAAAGAGACTATTGTAGCCACAAGTTACTCGAAAGAAGACACACACATATGTAGTGTGGTCAGGTTAAGCTCTGAGTTTTAGTAGAGTTCAGGCCCAACTTTTATACTTGTACTGTTCCCACTGTGGTCCCCCCTTGGCTGACGTCTCAAAATGCATAACAAAAGTGGATTTCTTGCACGTGGGTACTTTCCTGCATAGCAATGCCCTTCCTCCCTTGAGCTGTCCCTGTCAGTTGGCTGTGCAGCAAGGCCAGCACCATTTTGGGGTTGCTGGCCTTTAAGCTGCCTTTGCTGTTCACCTGCAGGTTTGCATGTTGGGGCCAGTGCTGCTGTGCAGGCTGCTGGTCTTTGGCTGCGCTCGCCACCTGGAGCACCTGCTCGATCGCCGCTGTGGAGGGCCACCACATGAACCCCGCCTGCCACGAATCAGTGTTATTGACCTTGGTATCTGGAGGCAAAGTCTCTGGAGCCTTCAGTGGCCTGCCTTTTCAGCATGGTGCTGGTGTCTTGACCGGGCATGCCAGGTCCAGGTGTGCCAGCTTCAGCCTGTCTGTAGTGAAGACCTCCATTTTGCCTCCAACCTCCAGTTCAAACGTGACCCCGTTGTTGCAGATGACCCAGAACAGACCCTTGTATGGCCTCTGAAGTGGTGGACAATGTGGTCCCCTGTGAAGGAAAACATTCAGTCCTGCAGGTCTTTGAGTTTGTTGGTCCTCGTGTGACCATGCCTAGAAGGTGGAATCAGGGCCAGGTTGTGACTCTTTCCCTTAACCTGCTGACGAATGCTGTAGAGTTGTCTTGCTGTCCACCTGGGGATGGTACGAATTCTCCCGGGACCTGTAGTGGAGCTCCGTAGACGAGTTTGGCTGAAGAAGTGTTGAGGACCTCCTTGGGTGCTGTGTCAATGCCCAACAGGGCCATTCATAGCTCGTCTACTCAGTTGGGTCCTTGGAGTCTGGTCATGAGTGCAGTTTTGAGGTGCCTGTAGAAGAGCTCTTCCAACCTATTGGACAGTGGGTGAGAGGCTGTTATGTGATGCAGCTGGGCACCCCACAGGCTGGCGAGGTTGGACCATGGATTGGAGGTGAACTGGGCCCCTCTGTCGGATATGTGAGATGGTAACCTGAACTGTGCCACCCAGGACAAGATGAGGGCCCTGGCTCACAAGATTGTGGACATAGCTGCCAGTGGGACTACTTCTAGCCACCGAGTGAAGCAGTTGCCCATCGTGAACAGATAGCGGAAACCTTGGGATACTGTCAAAGGTCCTATTATGTCCACGTGAATGTGGTTAAACCTTCATTCTGCAGGCTTGAAGTACTGAGGTGGGGTTTTGGTGTGCTGCTGTTCCTTGGTTGTTTGGCACCACGTGCATGCCTTGGCCCACCCATTGACCTGTTTCCGCAATCGATGTCACACATTTTCTGGCCATCAGCTGGACTGTGGTCCTAATGCAGGGGTGTCAAACTCAAATTCACAGAGGGCCAAAATTAAAAACTTGGACTAAGTCGTGGGCCGAACTAAATATTTATTGAACATTTTCAGCAACATCTGCATGTTTTCTCTTCTTTCAACATATGTAATGTTAAACTTTTACTTATTAAAATAAATGTTTAATAATAGTTTTGGTTAAATTCTTTCCAGAAGAAGCATTAACAAATGAGAAATAAAATATTCAATAAATAATATTTCTCTATAGCCTTTAAGCTCCTTTTAAGTATATATTTTTTCACAAGCCAACAAGTCAAAAAAATAACAACTTGCTTCAATGAAAATCCAATCTTTCAACTATGAACAGTCCAAAGTTAACCAAAGAAAATATGAATCCAAGCTTAGCTTGCAACACTGTGATTTACTCTGATGCACCTGGGTCTAAACCAGATACTTGGCATCTCTTCTTAGATGCAAGTTCATCAAACTCTGGGGTCAGAGTTTGCCTCCCACCTGTCTTGAAAGGTCCTGTTTTCTGTCTTTCGTTTGGCCATTTTTCGTAAGGGGTTTATTACATGTGAGTTGGGCGACAGGTCACAGATGCTAATGAAAGTAAAGAGAGGAGGTGGGGGCGATTAGCGGGCTGACGGGCCGGCGCCAACACATTTGCAAAGCATTCTGGGATTTGTAGTATTAGCTGTGCTTGCACTATACTGACGCGGCGGCCAGCGGGCCAGCTCTAATACATATTTGATATGATCTTGCGGGCCAAATATAATTATATCACGGGCCAAATTTGGCCCGCGGGCCTGAGTTTGACACGTGTGTCCTAATGGATGGGTTAGCCAGTCCCTGGATGGATTTGAAAACCTGTCGTCTCCAAGTTGCTGGGACCTGACCAGTGGCCATGTCGCACAGGACAGTGGTTTTACCTATGCCAACTGTGATGTCCTGGAGCTGTAGTCCTGATATGGTAGTCCTGTATTGGGGCATCTCCTTGTCTTTCTTCTGCACTTCTGCCAGTGCCATGAAGTCCACACTCCTTGATATCACATGGATACTTTGTCTGGATAGTGTTTTGGCCACCAGGTTGTCCTTGATGGAGACGTGCCTTATATCTGTGGTGTATCCGAGATGTACGACAGATGTCATTGCTGGTGGGCTGACCAGGGGTCTGAGATCTGTGAAAGCCATGAAGGACCTACCCTCTAGTAAATACCTGAAATGGCAGATTGCTAAGTACAGTGCCGGTAGTTCTATGTCAAAAATGCTGTATTTCAGTTCTGGAGGCCACAGATGTTGGCTGAAGAAAGCCAGCGGCCACCAACTTCCTTCAATCTGCTGTTCCAGAACTCCACCGATCACCATTCCTGAGTCATACACCATCAGGGCAATTGGAGCGTCTGACTTAGGATGTGCCATAGCTGCCTTGGCCTTCACGAAAGCTTCTGCTGACTCCTCATCCCAGGTGATGTCCTCAACCTTGCCTGCCACCTAGGTGAACAAGAGCCACATGATCCAGGCAGCTGAGGGGATGAACCTATGATAGAAATTGATTATCCCCATGAACTCCTGTAGTCCTTGGTCGTGTTGTGTCTGGGGAACTTCTAGATGACCTCCACTTTACTGGGTAGTGGTGTGGCTCCTTCCCTGGTTATCCTCTGGCCAGGAAGTTGATGGCCTCTGATCTGAACTGGCATTTGGCTGGGCTGATCATCAGGCTGAACTCACTCATTCGGGTGTAGAGATTGTGAAGGTACACAATATGCTCCTGTTGGTTCCTGCTTACCACCAGGATGTTGTCCAGGTACATGAAGGTGCTGTCCAGGTCTTTGCCCACTGCGTCCATGAATTTCTAGAAGATCTGTGCGGAGTTCTTTAGACTGAAAAGCATTTGGAGGAATTCGAAGAGGCCAACCAGAGTGATGATGGCAGTCTTGGGGATATCATCGGTGTGTACTGGGATCTGATGATATCCCCTTACAAAGTCCACCTGGAGAAGATCCTTTCTCCATGCAGGCTAGCCATGAACTCCTGGATGTGCGGTACTGGGCACTGATTCAGCGTTGTCCCCTCATTGAGCTGGAAGTAGTCATCACATGGTCTCCTGCCCCCAGTTGTTTTGGGTATCACGTGCAGGGGAGAAGCCCATGGGCTGTTCAACTGCCGTACGATGCCGAGCTCCTCCAGCTTCCTGAATTTCTCCTTCACAAGCTGGAGCCTCTCTGGAGGAAGGTGTCTTGCCCTTGCGTGGAGCAGCAGGCCCTGAATCAGGATATGGTGCTGTACTCCATGTCAGGGCATCACCATGGTGAATTGAGGGGCTTGGGGGCGGTGAGCACTGTAGGGAACTCAGCCAGGACCCTGGCGGACTCATTGTCTGATCTCTGTATGGAGTCCAGGTGGAGTGCTGGGAGCCTGGTGTCTTTGAGGGGGAGGTTTGAAATGTCTTGGCACAGACAATCTCCTTCCCTTGAGGTCTACTAGCAGGCTATGGGTGCACAGGAAGTTTGTCCCGAGGAGCGGTTGTTCCACTGCAGCCAGCATGAACACCATAAGAAGAGGCTGCCTCCCAACTGCAGTTGGACCTTACAGGTACTATAGGCCAGAATCATACTATTGTTGGCAGCCCTCAGAGTAGCAGATGTGCCCCTCTCTCATGCCGTGAGAGCCTGAAGGTCTTAATAATCAAGTCCTTGAATGCGTTGTATGCACCTTCTGAAGGGAGCTCCTGGATGAAGTTGGCTACCTGCCCTGCTGTGTTCTGGTCCAGGGTGCTCACCACGTGGTAGTACCAGATGGATTCTGCTGTGATTTGCCGGATCTGGAACTGTGCCTCAGCCTGGTGAAACCACATAGGTAATTGATTCATCCAGAAGGTCGGCAGCTTGAGAGTGACCGCATTGACTGCTGCCTGTTCACTCGTCGCTGGGTTTAGATGCCATCTAAACCATCGAGGTCACCAATTGTAGCTGCGTGCTACTCAAAAGAGGACACACACATGTAGTGTCGTCAGGTTAAGCTCTGAGTTTTATTAGGGCTCAGGCTCAACTTTTATACTTGCACTGTTCCCACCATGGCTCCCCTTGGCTGACATCACAACATGCATAACAAAAGCGGGTTTCCCGCATGCAGGTACTTTCCAGCATAACAATGCCCTTCTTCGCCATGTACTGTCCCTGTCTGTTGGCTATGTAGCAATGCCAGAGCCATTTTGGGGTCACTGGCCTTTAAGCTCCCCTTGCCATTCACCCGCCGGTTCACTAGTTGGGGCCAGTTGCCGCTGCGGCGGGTTGCCACGCTATTTTTATTCACAAAGGCATGATTCTTATTCCAGGATAGATTTATTTTTGATGTGAGCGCAATTGGAAGGAAGAGTTGTGAAAGTGGACTATAAGCCTAGAATTTTATCTGATCATTCACTGCTTTTAATGACGTTTGCTTCCTGAGACTTAATTCTACATTGTTTAACTGGGGGAATTTTGTGATTTTATAAGAAAGCAAAATCAAGAAATTTTAGAAATAAATTCTAATTCAATAGTTAATAAATTTATTGTTTAGAATAAAAGGCACATTTGAGAGGACAGATAATAGGCTTCACGGCAAAAATTAATAAAAGTTATATGAAAGAGGTTGACCAATTAGAAATGAAAATCAAAAATTTGGAGAAGGATATACAAAGAAAGATTTCAGATGAGAAAAGAAAGAAATTAATAAAGAAAAAACTTTATTATAATATGATCCAAACTTATAGATCAGAAAAAAAATAATTGAGAGAACTAAACAAAGATATTATGAATTAGTTGAAAGGGCCCACAAGTTTCTAGCTTGGCAGCTAAAAATAGAATAAACTTCTAGAATAATTAATGCTACTAGAGAGAAAAAAATTAAGATGATTACTTATAAACTCCAAGAAATGAATGATTCATTTAAAGATTTTTATTCTAATTTATATAAATTTGAGTTTATTAGAGATTAAATGAAAATTAAGTGTTTTTAATCTCAAATCAATTTATCTAGCTTGAAATTCCAAGATCAAAGAGATTTAGATGCTCCTTTTATGGCAAGAGAAGTCAGTGAAGCACTTAGTTCATTGCAAAATGGTAAGTCTCCCAGGGGGAGGATGGTTTTCCTCCTGAGTTTTTAAATATGTTTAAGGATCTTTTAATACCTCCTATTATGGAATCTCATTCCTTACCAGTCTTTTTCAATTGCAATAATTACAGTTATACCAAAGAAAGATAAGGATCTGTTAAATCCAGCATCTTACTGTCCAATATCACTATTGAATCTGATGGCACCGGGGAAGAAGCTGCCCTTGTGCCACTAAGTGCTCATCTTAGGCACCTCCACCTTTTTCCCTGATGGTACCAGAGTGAAGAGGGCATGGCCAAGGTGGTTGGGGTCTTTGAGGATAGAGGTTGCTTTTTTAAGACATCACTTCATGTAGATGCCCTTGATGGAGTGGTCTGGTGCCTGTGATGTCGCTTGGAAAAATTGTCATTGGCCTATTTCCTTTGGAGTTATGAAAAAGTGAACATAATGAGTCAATTAGGTACGATTACAATGGTGGTTTTCAAACTTTTTCTTTCCCCCCACATACCACATACCACCTTAAGCAATCCCTTACTAATCATCGAACACTTATGGCATAGGGAATACTTAAAGTGGTATGAGAGTGGAAAGATAAAGGTTGAGAACCACTGCCTTAATCCATTTTCAGGCATTTGAACAATTGATTTATCACTTTAAGATTTGATGGTTATCTTCATTATGTACCAGGTTATGGTGTCTTCATTGCTTTGTTGATACTCCCAAAGCCAACTCATCAGAACTCCATCAATAATTGTACTTGACAATGAAGATGTTGCTTTTATGGATTTTGGGTTGTTGATCATAAAAATCACTTCAAAATCTTTCCTATCATGTACCAATTTTTAGATACAATCTATTTTGTGATTTCCTGTTATATTTTTAATATGCTTCAAACATACATGAAGTGTAACATGCCAGTGAAAATTCATTTTCTGCAATCGCACTTGGACGTCTTCCCTACTGATTTTAGTGCAGTCAGTGACGTGAGCATAGAAAAGCAGTATCAGGGCAACTGGAATCCATCAATGCTGGCCAACTATTGTTGGACACTGACACGAGAGGCATCAGATACTGAGTATAAATGAAAATCAGTGGCCAAACATTTTTTAAGTCAGTTGAACTCACGCAATGCATGAACACCATTATGTGATTACGCATACTTAATTCAATAAAAATTTATTTCATATTTCTTCAACTTCTTGCGTGATACAACAAATCTAAAATGATCTTTGTGCTCAGCATCAAGTTGTCTATCATAATCCCCTGCTTTTTTTCAGGAAACAAATCTTTTGAAAACATTTGCTGTCCATTGTTGCCTGATCATCTGCAGTATGACTCAAACTGCTACGAACCACCTTCATATGCCATAAGGGTGCCAACACTCAAACACCCCTAAAATCTTTGAGACAAATAAAAATCAGGACACATATTTAAAAATATTTCATTGCATCTACCTTCATAAAAAAATTAAAAATCAATTGGGAATGGTCTATTAGAATTGTAGAAACAATCTCTTCATTTTCATCCCTGAATATCTCCTCTGCAATCTTTCTCATGTGTTCACATTCTTTCTATTGGGTGGTGAGCAGAACCCTTGGCTGATGTTTGATGCAATTCAAACATGACCTCTCTGCTCTTGTATTCTTTGCCTTGGCTGATTAATGTAAGAATTCTATTTGCTTTCTGACCCATCTTGTTGACCTTTCCTTTATGCGTATGTGAATATGCACTCCATGAATTCTTTTTTCCATTCAAACTTCTTGCTATCTCATCATTTATTCCCCATTCCCTTGCCTTGCTTATCTCTACATATTAATAACTTCACATTTGTGCAGATTAAATGCCATTTACAGCCTCTGGGCCCTTCTGACCAGCCTGTCCATCTTCCTATAATGCTTTAAGTTTCTCCCTCAACAACAACCATGTTGCTAATTTTGATATTATTAAAATATTTATATTAATCATGGCCATTTCTCTGGCTGGAGAGTCTAGAACAACCATTCACATGTTTTCTTTTGGCCTTAGCCCCCTTAGGTCTCTTCTCAAAGTTTATGGGCCCCCTTCCCTGTAAAGCAGTCAAGGTTAGTTCTTTCCTTCTGTACTTCTCTGCTACTGACTACATAAAAAATAAATTTATTTTATGATTTCAATTCATGACCCACCTTAAATATGCTGTGGCTACCATGGAGGGGATGGGGGTGGGGGTGGGTGCACATGATCTCTGTTGAGAATGATTGTTCTAGAACCATGAATCAGTATCAAATTCAGGCATTGGCCATTCAGATAAGGAGAAAATTCATCATCTTGAGGAGTGAGAATGTATGGAATCTAAACCCAAACAGATTTTGGAGGATTAGTCGTTGAGGATGTTAAAGACTGAGATTCGTGGATTTTTAGATGTTAGCGCAGGAATGCAGTGCTGAGGTAAAAGATCAGCAATAATCTTACTGAATGCTACAGCAGGCTTCCATTTCTTATGCTTTTACATTTATATCCAAACATCACACCAAGAAATTGACCTCATATTGAGCACCATGAAAACTCACCAAATTTCTCAGTTTTTTTTGCTTTATTCCACTATATTTATTTTAACCCAACTTACAACTTCCCTTTGGATCCTGTGTATCTTTACTTCCTGATAAAAATGCCTTGTGGGATTATGTCAAACATTTTTTTATATTAAAAAAACCCTCTTGACTTTGTCAAATGTTCTATTGATCTTTTTGTCACCTCATAAAATGTAATTGTTAGTCAGGCATGATCTTCCCTTAACAAATATCCCTGTCTTTGATCAACCCATGGCTCTCTAAATGCTAATTATGCAATCTCTCAGAAATATTCCTCCTTAATTTCCTCACAGCTCTTGCTTATATTGATTCCAATCAGGTTAAACAACAGACATATGGCTTGGCCTTGCAGCTTTGGACTAATTTGTAGGTACTAGAGTAACACAGCACAGAAACAGGCTTTTAACCCCAACCTGTCTATGTTACCTACCTAAGTTAGACCCGTTAGCATGTGTTAAGCCCATACCCTTCAAAATCCTTCCTACCATTGTACTTGCCCATGTCTTTTCAATGTAATTGTATCTGCCTCTAGCTCTGTGCACCCACTATTCACCATGAAAACCTCTTTCAATCATTCCCTTGCATATTCTCTAGTTTTAGATTCCCTCTACCTTGAGGAAAAAAGACTGGCTACCTTCTCTATTTATGGCTCTTGTAACTTTAGAAACAATCATAAGGTCACTTCTCAGTCTCTATCGCATCAGAGAAAAAAATCTCAGCCTATCCATTATCTCCATATGATTCAAACCCGCCAGTCCCTTCAACATACTTGGACTTATTTCTGCACTCTCACGCTGAATCATATCTTTTCTCTCAAGTGGCAACAGGAACTGCAATATCATACTCCAACTGTGATGTAACCACCATTCTGTACAACTGCAACATTACACACCAGTTCATTTACTCAGTGTCATGACAAATAAAGGCAGGTATGTCACATGCCTGGTTCATCATCCTGTTGCACTTATGTGATATTTACTTTCACTAATTTCATCCTTTTTACATGCTAAGTTAAAGTTTTACAATATCTTCATATTCCCTTTGCCAACTTTTAATAAATTTTTTTTAGACATACAGCACATTAACAGGCCCTACCAGCCCACAAGCACATGCCACCCACATATGCCAATCAACTTACAACCCCTGTACATTTTAGAGGGTGGGAGGAAACCCATGCAAACATGGGGAGAATGTACAAGCAGCACTGGATTCGAATCTAGGTCGTTGGCACTGTAATAGCATTTCACTAACCGCTACGATATTTTGCTTTCTCAGTCTTTATTAATTTTCTGATTGGTCACTTGATTCTAAAATGTATCCATTCCTCAGGTTTACTGTTCTTTTGGTCAAATCGTAAGTTTCTCCTGATAATTTAATATTTTATTAATATCTGTCAAACATTGTGAGAGAACTTTCCCATGAAGACCCAGCTCATAAAACAAATGTATTTTTATCTCAAATTATGAATAATTTATTTGAATATAAAGCGATCATTTAAATTGGTTATCATAATATCTTTCCATACATTTCATATTGATCATTAAAATCTAAAATTATTAATATGAACCAACTTCAGAAGAGGAAAACCAGAGGGGTACGATCAAGTGATTATTGGGAGATCAGAAGTGGATAGGGTGAGCAAATTAAAATTCATGGGAGTCACCATTTTGGAGGATCATTTCTGAACCCAGGACATGAATGTCATCATGTAGAAAACACATCAGTGCCTCTATTTTCTCAAGAGTTTGAAAAGGTTTAGGGATATATAGAAAACTTTGGCAAACTTCTAAAGATGTGTGTTGACTGAGTGCATCATGGCCTAGTATGGGGGCACCAATACCTCTGCCCTTGCAGAATGCAAAACATTCTGGACACAGCCTAGTACATCACAAGCAACACTCTCCCAAAAAGAGAGAAAATCTACATCCAGCAATCGTCAAGGATCCACCTCACCCAGGTCACACTCTATTCTTGCTGTTGCTATCAGAAAAGAGTTATAGGTGCCACAAGATTTGTGCAATGAGGTTCAGGAACAGTTGCTACCCCTCTACCAACAGACTCCTAAATAACCAACTCAATCAGAGACTCATTTAAGGAGTTTTACTTTGCATATTATTTATTGTTGAATATTTATTTTCAATCTTGTACATTTTGATTGCTTCCTGTCTACATTTCTCTCTTTTGTACGTGTATCTCTCTTGAGTTCAGTTTTTTTTTTAGACTACCAATAAGTAGAAATTCAGCCTGGCCCACAGGAAAGAGAATCTTAGGGATGAAATAATATGTGATATCATATAACCATATAACAGTTTATGGCATGGAAACAGGCCATCTCAATCCTTCAAGTCCATGTTGGTTCACTCAAACAGCTCCTCTAGATCCAACACCTATTTTCTTCCCATAACCCTCTAACCCCCTTCTATCCATGTATATATCCATCCTCCTCTTAAATGAAAGAATTGACTTTGCCTCAACTATTTCCTCCGGAAGATTATTCCATTTAGCCACCACTCTCTGAGTGAAGAAGCATCCTCTAACGTATCTCCTAACATTTTGCCCCATTACACTTAACTTGTGTCCTCTTGTTTCAACCTCCCCTGCTCACAGGGGGGAAGAGTCTACTTGCATCTAGTCTATCTATTCCCTTCATAATTTTAAACACCTCTCAAATCCCCTCTCAACCATCTATGTCCCAATGAATAAAGGCCTAACCTCTTCAATCTTTCTCTATACTCTAGGTATTTTAAGCCAGGCAACATCCTTGTAAATCTTCTCTGCACCCTCTCCACCTTATCTATATCTTGCCTATAATTTGGAGACCAGAACTGAACACAATACTCTAAACCTGGCCTCACCAATGCCTGAAACAGTCGCAGCGTCACTTCCCAGCTCCTATACTCTATACTATAATTTATGAAGGCTAACATACCAAATGCCTTTTAACCACCCTGTCAACGTGGGAATCCACCTTCAAGGAATGCTGCACCATAACTCCAAGATCCCTTTGTTCTTGTGCATTCCCCAGTGTCCTTCCCTTTACTACATATGTCCTATTTTGATTATTTTTTTTCCCGAAATGAAGCATCTCACACTTCTCTATATTAAATTCCATCTGCCATCTTTCAGCCCAATTTTCCAGACAAACCAAATCCCTCTGTAATCCCTGAAAATCTTCCTCACTATCCACCACTCCCCCTATTTTCATATCGTCTGCGTATTTACTTACCGAGTTAACCACCCCATCATCCAAATCATTAATATAAATTATGAACAACAGGGGACATAGCACCGATCCTTGAGGCACTCCGCTTGTCACAGGCTTCCATCCTGACAGACAGTTGTCCACCATGATCCTCTGCTGTCTCTTCTCCAGCCACCTCTGAACCCATCTTAGTATTTCTCTATCAATCCCTAGTAACTGAACCTTCCTTACTAACCTTTCATGTGGAACCTTATCAAAAGCTTTGCTAAAATCCAGATAGACTACATCAACTGCCCTAACTTCATCCACTTTTCTTGTCACTACTTTGAAAAACTCAACAAGGTTAATCAAACATGACTTCCCCTTCACAAACCCATGCTGGGTGCTCCTGATCAATCCCTGCCTATCCAGATATTTATACACACTATCTCTAAGAATACTCTCCATAACTTTCCCTACCACTGAAGTCAAACTTACAGGCCTATAATTACTTGGCCGACATCTCTTGCCTTTTTTAAACAACGAAACTACATTAGCAACCCTCCAATTCCGCGGCACCACACCCTCCTCCAGTGATCGTTGAAAAATCACTGACAGTGCCTCCACTATTTGCTCCCTGACTTCTCTTAATGTCTTGGGGAAAATCCCATCATGACCTGGAGACATCCACTTTTTTTACTGACCCTAGAATCTCCAAAACCCTCTCTTTACTAATCCCTATCTTTTCCATAATTAAGCCATCTGCCTCAGTTATCTCACATAGTCCAATGTCCTTTTCCTTCATGAACACATGAGAAAATATCATTTAATATCTCTCCCATCTGATACGGTTCCTCTCACAGTTACCCGCTGCCCGGTCCTATTCTATCCTTAACCCTCCTTTTACTATTTACATATCTGTAAAAACACTTAGGATTCACTTTTACCTTATCAGCTATTGACATCTCATACCTTCTTTTGCCTTTCTGATCTCCTTCTTTTCTGCAATTTATGTAATTATCATATATCTTATTTGTTTTTTGCTTCTTAAATTTAGTATATGTCCCTCTCTTATCTCAAACCAACTTCCTATTTTTTCCAGAAAACCACAGTTCCCTTGAACATTTGGCCTTACCTTTCGATTTGACTGGCACATAAAGATGCTGTACTCTTAATATCTCTTCTTTAAATACCCTCCAAATCTCTTCTATATCCTTTCCAGAAAAAAGATCAGCCCATACAATTTTCTGCAAATCTTTTCTCATTTCTTCAAATCTGGCCTTCCCCCACTCGAAGACCTTCAACCTCGAACTTTTCTATATTTAAGTTGAAGCTAATGGACCCATGATCACTGGATCCAAAGTTCTCACCAACGCACACTACCGTCACCTGCCCTATTCCGTTTCCTAACAATAGGTCTAACACTGCCTCCCCTCTAGTAGGCACCTCAATATACTGCTGTAAAAAGCAATCCTGAATACATTGTACAAATACTAAGCCATTCTGCCCTCTTACTGGTTGCATTTCCCAATCAATGTTAGGAAAATTGAAATCCCCAACTATCACAACCTTATTTCTACTACACATCTCAGCTATTTCCCTGCACATTTTCTCTTCCAGTTCCCTATCCTCTTTTGGCAGCCTATAATATACCCCTACATTTGTAGCCTCACCTTTCTTATTTTTTTAGTTCAACCCACAGAACCTCCCGTGATGAATCCCTCAGTCTATCTTGCCTCAACACCGCAGTAATATTTTCCCTGACAAGCAATGCCACACCTCTCCCTCGTACCCCGCCAATTCTGTCATGTCTAAAGCAGCGAAATCCCGGAATATTTAACTGCCAGTCACAACCTTCATTCAACCATGTCTCACAAATTGCTATTACATCATAATGCCACATGTCAATCCACACCATTAGTTCATCCACCCTGTTTACCACACTCCTTACATTGAAATAAATGCATCTCAGAGATCTTCTACATTTAACTTTCTGCCTCTCACCCTCTCTACAATTGTTACTATGGCCACTATTTATTACCTGCTGCTGTTCCACCTCCAGATTGTGTGAAAAAGCCTTTTTTCTTTGCCTAAAAACTCTGTTCTTGCTCTCCTCCCTGACATGAACCTTTGTCCCCAAACATACTAGTTTAAAGCCCTAGTAAATGCTCCTGCCAGGAGACTGGTACCTCTGGGATTTAGATGTAACCCATCCTTACAATATAGTTCCCATCTACCCCAGAAACAGTCCCAGTGGTCCAAGAACTTAAAACCCTGTCTTTTGCTCCACCCCTTCAGCCACACATTCAGTCTCCACCCGACTATATTTTTGCCCTCACAATCGCATGGCACAGGAAGTAATCCAGAGATGATACCCTTAGTGGTCCTTCTTTTGAGCTCCCTTCCTAATTCCTTACATTCATTTTGAAGGACCACTTCTTTCTTCCTACCAATGTTGTTGGTACCGATGTGAACCACAACACCTCAGGCTCTTTCCCTTCCCCCTTTAGGATGTTCTGGACACATGTAGCCACATTCCAGACCCTGGTGCCAGGGAGGCAAACCATCATCCAGTTTTCTTTATCTCATCTACAAAAACCCCTGTCTGATTTACCATCGAATCCCCTATAACTATTGCCCTTTTCTTCCTATTACTTCCTTTCTGGGCTACAGAGGCTGACCCTACACCTCTGCCTACCTTAGCCTGACTATCCCTTTCCTCAGTACTCAAGGAGGAGTACCAATTTCTGAGGATTTCAGGCTCAGATGCTCTCTCTGGAGCCCAACCTTTCTCTTGCTTCCTCCTAACAGTAACCCACTGCCCCTTCTCCCTTGGGCCAGGTGTGACCACCTGATTATAACTCCTATCTATGATGGCTTCGCTCTCCATGACCAAAGTGAGGTAATCAAGCTGCAGCTCAAGGTCACTGCAGCTCAGCACACTTAGTGCACCTGTGGACATCTGGAAAGTTAGAAGACTCCATGACTTCCCACATGTGACAAAGGGAGCAGAAAGCTGCCCTCATACTCATCCTTCCTCCTTCTCCTTGTACCTTACCAGATTAAATATAAAAAGATATATATTAAATTAAATGTGACCGTCTTACCTCAATTCAAATATGCTGGAGCCTCTCGAGCCAAAGCCTCGTGAAGAAGCCCCACTTCTTCACCGGGCCACTCGCTCACTGGGCCGCTCCTCGCTGGTTCATCTCTAATACCCACCCTCCTTTTATTGGCCCGTTGACCAATGAACCCCTCGAGCTCTCCAAGCTCCTCCTCCTTTCAACAGTCGCCTGAGCTCCGAATCGCCGCCTACTCCTCCGACTCCTCGCCCGAAATAGTTTGCTTTACTGATTTTACATATGTTGTTTATATAAAATTCTGTCAATTTATTATCACTTTTCCTCAACACTTCCTTTATTACAAAGTTATTAATGAATCATGTTTTGTGCTATGGAGCTCCATATATAAAAGAACATTGAAATATCATAGACTGTTGCAGAAATTAATTAAAAATATTAATGGAGTGTTAGCTTTAGATCTTGACAATTAGAAGACAAGAGGGTAAAAGTTGAGCTACAACTTTAATAAACTTGTTAGACCATGGCTCAAGCAGAGGATATATCAGGCCTTGGAGAGAAATCCACACTAAATTTTCTGAACTTCAGGGATCAATTTATGAGTCATATCTGCACAAATTCTAACCATGATCTCACTGAGTAGGGTGTTGACATCTTGATCTTTCAAGAATGTACAATCCTAGGTTGGTAAAACTAAGCCATTTATCATGGACATAGTGTCATGGACTATGGAAATATCCACCAACCTCACGTCCATGCCGACCATTTTCAAGATTGTTCCATTGTAGGGGACATGTACAGTCTACTATATCCACTTACTGTCATGTTCTTCTTATGGTGGGTCTGGCAGGTCTCCTGTGCTCCAGAATGCTGACCCTTCTTTCTTGCATGCATTTCATTGACTGGGGAGATTTGGGGGGAATATGTGAGCTCTGTCTCTTACTCCTGCAGACTTTGTCCCTTCCATAGCAGCCTAAATGTGTGTTGTTGCCATCAGAGAGTGTGCCTTCAAAGGTTAACACTATCCTTGGCTGATGTCTAGGAAAACCAAACTTCTATTGTAAAGGAATATTCAATATGTTCTGACTTGTCATAACATCAGTGCCTTTTATATCACTTCACAGCTATGAAGTAGTTTCATTTTGTTCATGTCTTGATAAATGTTTAGATGGTATAGTCTCAAAAAAGACAAATAATCGATGATCCATTAGACTATTTCTCTCTGCCAGTATGCCACTAAAATCTCTCAGCTTCTCTGAATTAAACATGTTCTCTGCTGGCATCCAAGAGGGAGCTGATATTCACATCAACTGCTACAAGCAATCAAGGTGACTTCCAGCAGGTAAACCCACAGACTGAAAATGTCCAAGTTAAAGCCCCAAGACATGACCTGAAAGGCAGTGTAGATCAATTGGTGGATGTATTAAGGACATAAGAACATAAGAAATAGGAGCAGGAGCAGGCCACCTGGCCCATCAATGAGGTCATGGCTTATCTGATGATAGGCTCATCTCCACCTACCTGCCTTTTCCCCATATCCATTAATTCCTCAACTTTGTAAAAATTGTATCCAACTTTGTCTTAAATATATTCACCGAGGTAGCCTCCACTGCTTCAATGGACAACAAATTCCATAGATTCACCACCCTCCAGGAAAAGCAGTTCCTCCTCATCTCTGTCCTAAATCTTTTAACCTGGATCTTAGGGCTCTGTCCAATACTTCTATGATCCCCTATTCACCACAGGCCAAAGTTGCTATGCTTCAGGAAGATCACCATCTGTTCCAAAGAAGAGCATTATAATGGCCCAGATGAAGTATTTGAGAGGATGGTCATGGCTCAATCAATTCCAGTCTCGCAGGCAGCCTCGACCCACTTTAATGTGAAACCATGTCCATTAACTCTCCACTTGGCCTTACAAAACTTGGCCATCAAGGAAATCACACACTGCAGCTCTGCTTTCAATATCATAATCTGCAGCAAACACACTCCAAATTTCAGGAATTCAGCTTCTGTGCCCTCCTCCCTTTTGCAACTCGATCCTTGACTTCCTGCCTAACACACTCAGCATAAATGGTAACCACATCTCTTCCACAAATATACTCAACACCAGTACTCCTCAAGGATGTGTACTCAGACCCCACCTATACTCTCGCGACACCCATGACTGTACAGCTAAATACCTTTCCACCTCCATTTTCAAACTTGCCAATGACACCCAAGTAGTGGGTTGAATATCAAATAATGATGTGGAATAGAGGAAAGAGAATGAAAGACTGGTGGCATGGTGCCAAGATAACAATCTCTTTCTCTCATAGTCAATAAGATGAAATATATAATCATTGACTTAAGGGGAGGGGGCAGAAATCACACCCCCATCCATATTTTTGACAATGAAGTTGAAAGCATGTATAGCTTCAAGCTCTTAGGAATGAGTATCTTAGTCTGGGACAAAAACATTGATGTGATGATCAAGAAAGCACAACAACACCTCTGCTTTCTCTAATAATCAAGAAGTTTGACATGTTACCCTTGTTCCTCAACAACTTCTACAGGTGCACCGTCGAAAGCATATTTACTGGATACATCTCTGCGTGTTGTGCTCAAGATCAAAGAACCTTTAGAAGGTAGTGAATATGGCTTAAAACATAACGGACACTCCCACATCTCTTAGGACACCATCTTCATTTCCTGCTGCCTGAGAACGGCAGCTTGTGCACAAAGATCTATCATGTCCAGGACACTCTCCTCCCCCTCCTCCCCTTGGGGAAATGGCTTAAGAGAGTGAAGGCATGAATCAACAGGCTTAAAGGGGGTTTCTTCCCTGCAGCCCTCAGGCTCCTGAATACACCACATAAAAATATTCTCATGCTGCAAATTAATCTTCCTTTCATTGTAATCCTATACTCTGTAATTTGCACTCTTTACGTGGCTGCATGCACGTGTCTGTTTGCAGAATAACCCTTCTCACTTCACTAAGTATTTTGTGACAATAAACTTAAATTTAGACTGAATACTGTCAAGCACTCTTGTATCCATTTGATCAAGGAGCTGGGCATTGGTTTCATATCTCAGGTGAAAGAGCACCTTTGGAAATATACCTCCCATTTTATTCTGACGAAATGTGGGAAAATCAATACCAGTGTTTCTCTCACAGACAACCTTACTAGAACAAATACAGAATATCAGGGCACTTTCAGGTTGGTTTTATGGGAGCTTTCTGTGCATGAATTGATTTCATTACTCTCTTCTTAATGGTGGTTTCAACAGTCAAGAGTACTGTAAAGTTCTGTGGGATCTCCTGAATGGTGTTATATAAAGATAGGTATTCTTTGCAACACTGAAGTGTCAGCATCTGCACAGGTTCTGAAATAGGAGCTGAGCCTGTAGAGGAATTAGAAATGAGAGTTCATAGAGCAGAGCCCAGTTCAAATTTATGGAATTATTTTTGAAGGTTGAAGTACAAACAACTAAAAATCTTTTCAAATATCGAATAATTAAATGATGTTTTTCACTACCCCAATGCACACATCAGCAGTTTTCTGGACTGACTTAAAACGTGGCCTGCCCATCGCACATTCATTCTTTATTGCAAATCTAAAATGGTTCCCTACAGCACACAATATATATGCGTTATGACATCATACATCGACACCTGCGTATATCCACAACATTCTTCCTCCTCATTAAATAAATGTCGTTTAACTGTCACATAAGCAGTAAGCATACTAAACTACAGTAACTAAGAGGTGCACATATACTAATTGAGTTAATTATTATCTCACACAAAAACGTAACTCTAACATGCCAAGTGACAAATCACTGTACATTCCAGAGGACATCTTTCGCTTTATGATCTTCTTGGCGAGGCAGGACCTTTAAGAAGACTTTGCGATATCTCAGGACTCTTGACCTTTTCGGGAAATGGCTCCTCATTGGCCGGTTCTAAGGACGGTGAGCCCTGTCTTTGCTGAGCACCATTTGGAATTTGGGCTGCACTACTCTCCTGAGCAGCTGATGTTGAAGTGTCACATTGTTTGAAGTTACTTCCGGAATGTCATAATTGAATGTGCACAAAATGGACAGTCTTAGATGTTGTCCGCATTGGACATGAACCCTGGATCATCTACCACCCTCAATTTCTTAGTTTTCATGGCTTTTTAAAATATTTGTGTAAAACGTTCAGCTTTTCCATTTGTTCTTGGGTGGACGGGTGTCAACAAAATGTGCATTGTTATTATGTAGGAATATGTTAAAAGGCTTTGATACAAATTGTGGTTTGTTATCAGAGATGAGTTTCATAGGTAATCTATATGATGAGAACATATTTCATAGTCTCTCCACTGTCTGGTCTGTTATTGTTGTCCACATGTGTGATTCTACTCACCATTTGGAGTGTGCATTGTTGTGAGTGAAGAAACAGGTTTGGTAGGTCTTAAAGGCAAGGACTCTGAACACAATTTTGATGGAGAAAGATTTCATTTACAGAATGCAAGTGTGGGAAATAGTAACTGATGCAACACACACATGCACACAGTTTACAGAAATAGAGGAAAATTAATAACAAGCATGGGGAAAACAGCATGGGAACAAAATACACATACACACACACACACACACACATACAATGATCAAAGAAAAGTCACTACAAGGCCCCACCACCCTTTGACTCAGTGCAGGCATGGCTCTATGCTACAAGGGACACTAATTAAATACTCCCAACCCTTTTAACAGTGCACATCTAACCAACAATTTCTCCAACACTCTTCCACATTCCTAGGCTTGGAGTGAAGCAGGGTAGTCCCAAGATAGCAAAGAGAAATAGAACAAAAAAACACATGGCACCTTTATAGTGCTGGAGGGTTCAGCCAGCTCATTAGCAGGAGCCAATGCCTCAGTGTCAGGACGGTTAATCCAATTACAACAGCCAATGGCCTAAGACCAAGTATAGACAGGCTGGAATGTCCAGTCCAGGTAATTTACATTGACCCAGTAGCAAGGTGTGCACTAATGGGTGGGGCGGAACCAAACCCTGATTGGCAGCTGGTGTGTCCTCCGCCTAGTTTGGGGGCAGTGCTTTCACATGACAGCCACAACACTTCCCAATGCATGCATCGATGACAATAAGGAAAATTTCCTCCATAAATGGACCAGCGAAATCCACGTAAATCCTGTGCCACAGTCATGATGGCCATTTCCATGGGTTAGCTTCGGCTTCATGTGCTTTGGGCTGCATCTCCTAAAAAATGCAATATCTTCTCACTGTCTGTTCAATATTGATATCAATTGATGCCCACCAGACATGCATACGTGCCAAGGTTTTCATTCAAACCATCCCTGGGAGATTGTTATGGAGCTCTGATAACATGGCAGCTTGCCATTTCTTGGGAACAAATGTTCTGGTTCCCCACAATAAACAGCCTTCTTTGATCGATATTTCATTGCTTCATGTATAATAAGGTTTCAGTTCAGGAGAAATAATGGTGACCTCTGGCCACCCATTCAAAGTAAAATATAGGACCTGTAATCAGTAAGTGATGACCTTGTTCTTGATGAATAGCCATAGTTTCCGCCATCCGGTTAATGATCTCTTCATCCTGTTCATTTTCAGACAGATGCAAGTGTGATAGGGCATCGGCATGGCAGTTTTGTTTTACCAATTTATGTTTTAAGTCATTATTGTATGCAGTGAGCTCCATGACCCACCTCTGAATTCTTGTCGCCTTTTTTAGGGCCTAAAATTAAACTCAGTGGCTTGTTGTCTGTCATTAAGGTGAATCTTCTACCATAAAAATATTGGTGTAATCGTTTGAGATCAAATATTATGGCAAGTCCTCCTTTTTCCAGTTGCGAATAATTATGTTCACAAGCCGTCAAAGTACGGGAGGCATAAGCCACAGGTTGTTTTCCTTTTTCTGTGACCTGTGACGATACTGCACCTAAACTTATTGGCGAAACACCAATCACAAGAGTCACTTGTTTGTCTGGGCCGAGGCAGCTGACCAGGGCAAGTTCGACAAGGTTATTAAGATGTTTGATGAACACTGTTCACTAAAGAAAAATGAAGTATTCAAGAAGTATGTGTTTCACTTGTGCACGCAGCTGCAGGGAGAGAGCTTCAATAATTTCTTAACGGACTTAAAACTAGAAGCAAGAATATGCAATTTTGGATCACTGCAAAATTCAATGATCCTTGATCAAATTGTGTTCGGGATTACTGATAAGAAGGTGAAAGGGAGGTTGCTACGAGTGACAGAGCTTACCTTAAGTGGAGCTGTGAAGATATGCCATGCCAGTGAATTAGCTCTGCAGTAAGCAAAAAAGTTCGGTGAGAGAGCTTATGTCAGTGAAACTGAAAGCATAGCCATAGTGTGTGTCCACACACAAAACAGAAAAGATATATAGGAAACAACAAAGATGGAGAGACATTCAATCGCAAACTATGTGGCACTCAACATGAACCAAAACAATGCCCAGCCTATGGAAAAGTCTGTAATAAGTGCAAAGGGCAACATCACTATGCAAAGGAATGTTTTTACAAAGGGAAACAAAACTGCCTTCAGTGATATACTCTTTGTGAGCATAGAAGTGCAGAAAGACTATAAAACAACAGACACTGAACAGCCAAATGTGAACAGAGTCAAGCACAATAATTAGACTATGTCATTACATACAAATGAAATATATATTCCTTTCAAGCTGGACACAGGGGTAAAGGTTAATACCCTGTGAGCACGACATCAGGGTAATGAAGATAAGGCCATACATCGATGCAAATCCTGTACAGCTCAAAGCATCAACACAAAAGGTACATGTAAATCAAGGTGAAAGTTAAAGATAAAGAGCAGCACCTCAGGTTCACAGTAGTCCTAGATGGATGCGAAGCACTGCTTGGTGACAAAGCATGTGAAAACTTAAGCCTAATTAAGAAGGTGTACCTCATTAACAGCACCAATCCATGGAACAGTGTAGAGAAAATTCTGGATAGATTTCGAGACATCTTCAAGGGGTTTTGAGTTCTACCATTCATGTATAGAATACAGTTAAAGGAGAACACACAGTGCATTCCCCAAGGCAGGTTTCAGTGCCACCAAAAACAAGCTCAAGCAGGAACTTGACTGAATGACATCACTAAGGTCATAAAGAAAGTGGAGGAGTCCACAGAATGGGTGAATTCAATTGTGTGTGTCTAAAAGAAGAGCGGTGACTTACACGTGTGCATGCACCTAAAAGACTTGAATGTTAATATAAAGAGAGAACTTATCAAATTCCAACCAGGGATGAAATTACAAGTGAGATGGCCGGTGCAAAATTTTCATTAAATCGGATGCATCCCATTGCTTCTGGCAAATAATACTGCATAACAATGGCACTAAATACATTTAATACACCGTTTGGCTGATACTCCTGTCTGAGGGTGCCTTTTGGAATTTCCTCAGCTCCAGAGGTGTTCCACAGGACAATGGAGCACATCATTGAAGGCGGAAATGGGGGTATGTGTGTATATGGATGACATGATCCTATGGGGATCCTTATAAGAATAACACAATGAGAGGCTCATCAAAGTACTACAACATATCCAGAAGTATGGATTAAAGTTAAACAGAAAAAATGTCAGTTTGGTGTGAGAGATAAACTGTCAGAGGCAGGTGTGGAGCCAGACAAGAGCAAGGTGAAAACAATTTTAGAGATGCCCAGACCCACTGACAAAAAAAGCCATATTGAGAATGGTGGGAATGATCAATTTCATTGGTAAATTTATAGAAAATATGTCTTCCAAAACAATATACCTAAGGAAGTTATAACAGAGCAAATGTGAATGCAAGTGGACAGTCAACAAGGAGGAAGGAAGAATGTGGACAACTAAAGTCCATTCTAACTGCAGAACCAGTGCTTTTGATGTTCTTTGATGCATTTGTAAAGACAAAAAATATCTATGGACACTTCAAAAGATGGAATAGGTACTATACTACTTCAGGCTGTGGGAGAAGATTGGAGGCCAGCAGCATTTGCATCAAGGACAATGACATCATCTAAATGTCGATATGTACAGATCGAGAAATAGTGTCTAGGTCTGGTCCATAGATGAGAAATTCCACAGTTATGTGTATGGTCTACTAGCATTCATGGCAGCAGGGTTGGCTCCAGAACAAGTCTTAGTGGGGGGAGTCAGAAAAACTGCAGGGGGCACAATCTGATGCTCGAGAACTCGCTCATTGCGGTGGGGGGGCGGGGTGGTACCTACCTCCTCCGTGCATCGCTGCATTCACACTTCCCCCTCCTTCCAGGGTTTCATAGAAGCTCGCGTGGTTTCAGAAACCAAATGACTATTTTGGTGACACCCGCTCTGATGGCTTTACCCGCAACCCCAAGTGATGCGAGTGCTGGGATTTCTGCACTTGGACTTGAGCTTAAAGACCTACAACTTTGGATACTGCTCTCGAGCATCCATGGAAATAAAGCTATTTTCAAAAGCAACCATTTTGTGCTTCACATGTATTTATCATCTTGTCAATGCTATAAATAAGATGAATGTTAACCTTCAAACTTTATTCACACACAATAAAGCAAATTCAAAATGAAAATGGTTCAAAGTTCCATATCCATAAATTTCCATCATCATTTACATTTGGCAGAGACGCCCTTCTGCAGTTATACAGGGCCCTGGTGAGACCCCACCTGGAGTATTGCGTCCAGTTCTGGTCTCCAAACTTGAGGAAGGACATACTAGCTATAGAGGGTGTGCAGCGCAGATTTACAAGGTTAGTTCCAGGGATGGCAGGGTTGTCATATGCAGCAAGGCTAGAAAAACTGGACTTGTATCCATTGGAGTTTAGAAGGATGAGGGGGGACATGATTGAGGTATACAAAATCATCAGGGGGATAGACAAGGTGAAGTCTGATTACTTGTTCCCAATGATGGGGGAGACGAGGACTAGAGGGCATAGATAAAGAATACAGGGTAGGCCCTTTAGGATGGAGATGAGAAAGCATTTTTTTACCCAGAGAAGTGCGAATCTGTGGAATGCTATGCCACAGAGGGTGGTAGAGGCGGATTCGCTGACTATGTTCAAAAGAGAGTTAGATAAGACTCTTGTGGGTAACGGAGTTAAGGGTTATGGGGATAAGGCTGGAAAGGGGTATTGATGGTAATGATCAGCCATGATCTAAAATGGCGGTGCTGGCCCGACGGGCCAAATGGCCTACTCCAGCTCCTATTGTCTATTGTCTATTATTTATTTACACCATTACCAGTATCACCACCACGGCATCCTTTAACTGCACACAACTTGCTTTTCCATCAACAACCAACATACCAATCTAGTTCCAAATTTAAAATGTGCTGCCAAGTCTCTCTTTCACACACACACATTGCACTGTGCGCATTATTAGAACGTTATTTGAAGTAGACTATATAGTCCAATGTTAACGAATAAATGAAGACCGTCCCAAAAATCATTCAACATTTTGTGTAAGAATCATGAAAGCCAAAGTTGGCATTATAAAGTGAATTAAACACATGGCTTAGCTTCAGAAGAGTTGCAGGTGCCGAGTGTCATTGGTGCTGAATCTTCTAAGAATGGTGCCTTTCAACTTATTTGCGTATTTTTAGGTTAAGTCCCTCACAAACGCTGAATCAACTGGGCCTTTCTTTTGTGGAGCATTGTCTGTGATCCAAAAATACATTTCTCAGAGTGGAAAATTAATTCTCACATATTGCTGTGGAGCACCAAATGTTAAGGCATGTTTGAAAGTATTCCGCTCAGATGTGTGTGGTACTTTTAGAGATTGTGCTGTATAGTCCAATCCCCCTTGATTGGCTGTGATTGTTTTTGTGAGCTGAAAAACTGTTCAGCAACTTCAAACTCTGTCTCAATTATAGGTGATTGTGAGAGGTCCATAACATGCCTCACAGGCTTTACATCAAAAAATGTATCACTTTCTGGATTCAATGCAACAAGTGCATTAGCCAACTGTGAGTTGCGCTCGCTGAATTTGTGATCTATGCCTCTAAGCACTAAATCAATAGTGTTGTAGTAAAGCCTCCGAAATTCTGTTTTTTTTTCATCATCATTCCTGTGTCCTGTAGTTCCCATAACAACATAATCATCCATAATTGTGTTCACTTTGAAACTCCGTTTAGTGATCGCGGGTCTCAATGATGTGCTGGCTGCTGGGGCCATGTCCCTGTAGAGCGCGTTGAAAGAACCAAAGACTTGTTGATCCAAACCAAAGCTTTTGTTAACTAAAAGACTGGAGCACATCACAAGTAGGTCGACCAGTCCAGAATGACCTGGTCTGGTTAGGAGCAATCCTTTAAGACCTGCCAGTAGGTGTGGCTACACTCTCAGCCAATCACAGTCATGCTACACTACCATCTGTACATATACACATTGGTGATAGAATCTGTACTATCACAGTCCTACACCTTATTAAACTCCTTGTCACAAGCTGATCATGAGTAAGTGACCTCTCTCTGTAGAAGATATAAATGACACTTTCCAAGTTCTCCTATTTCCCAATTTCAAAACATGTCATCTTCACAGAAACGTAAGCGATGATATTCCAATTTACAATCTCATTTCAATAAACCAAACTTTGTATATGCAGTTTCTGTAGCTTTAATCTGTTGATAAAAATGGATAACTTCGCATCAAGATTATCATAACAATAAATAAACAAAGCATTCGGTTATATTTAAAGACATAACGATATAAAACGATAATAAGAGATGATTAAGATGAAACAAGATGAATTCAAAGAAAAGTATCTCAAGACCTTACATCTCTGACACGATTCTCCAATGAGAGCAAGCTTCCTGTAAGCCCAAATATTACGACATATGATGTCATAATAACTATGGTAACACTATGAACATCAATCTTACTTAAAGGGATAGTCATAAAATTAACTACAAATCAAAAACACAAAGTTTTAAACTTTAGAGGGCCCAACAGAGCAAGAACTGTGTGCACTAGCTTGGCAATGAATGAGAAGCTGGGCTCAGCCATCTCAGAAAGCAGGCCCACAGCCTCAATTTGTATATCTGTGCTATAGACCAGCACAGAGTCAATCCCACTAGTCAAAAGAGATGTTATGTCTTTGAAGAATTTTAGAGTGGCTGACACAGTGGGAAGATGTCTTATCCATCTATGTTCCAGAAGGCATTTAAGATGCACACCCTTATAGTGGACAGCAATTATGGGCTTCCTGCAGAATTTGTAGAGGGCATCACACACATGGAAATCCACCACAGTTTTCTCTTCTCACACTGCATGTACTACCACTAAGTGTAGCTGGTGGTTAAGACAGTGTGCATGAGGTATCTCACAACCTAGTTTCTCTTGCAATAGCATTTGGAGCCCCCAGAACAGAGCATTAGAGCAGCCCCATCAAATACTTGGCTTAGAATCTTTGATGCGTTCAGCCCAACTTCATTTAGCTCTGCCAAAATAGTGTCTGCTTAAGTCTGTGCATCACCTTTGCCAGCTGTTGCTATGGTTAGCAGGCACTCTGTGACCTCATATGACTCATTTACAAATCATTTAACAATTAATATATTTTCACACCCAGCTGGGTCATGGGTTTCATCTACTTTCAAATCGTAATAGGAGTCACCTACTTCATCCACTATAGCCTCTGTCACCACACTGCTGAGTGTACTTATGAGTTGATTTGCATGGCATTGTGAGGGATCATTTTCACAAGCTCAGCTAATTCAGAGTCCTTTTATAACTGTATATTCCAGTAAGGAGAGGAAAACTCCACTCCCACTCTGACATGTTATCAAAAGCTCCTCTCTTCACTTGTAAAGGCAATTGGTTTCCACCAAAAATCGAAGAACATTGATGAGAGAGGAAATCTGTCCTTTCGTAGTTGATCTGTGTTGAAATCTCCTTTCCAGTATTGACACGCCACTCCCGCTCCTTCGACAGTGCACAGCAAGAGATATGCTCTTTTGAGAATTCTTGTTTATGAAATCCACAATTTCTCTCCACAGCATTTTTCCTGTTACGAAAACCCACACTCACAAAGGCATCCAGTATCTGAGTCCTCCGATTGGCGCTAGACAGCAAAAACAAAATGCTGCTTCGACCTTGATACTGTATTCAAGCCGGTCTCATTTGTGATACCAAGCGGAGACAAATGCGCCTATGCTTCCTACCTCTGAAAGTGCTTGCAGGGTACTTACGTAAGATGATTTAGTTGGGCTGGTTAGTCCCGAGGTCATTTAAGTCTATGGGTTGTCTTCCTCATCTAGTGCTTACTTTAGCATCATGGCTGCTCATAGAACGAGCACCTTGATTTATAGAAGTGGCCATGTTGGAGCTGTAGAATACCTTGAAGAAACAGGCAAGTCCAGCAATTTTCTTATGCCCATTTCCATTGTGTATGTATCTTTAAGAATCGATTTTCAACTTTTTTCAAGTTTAAATCTGGCCTGCATGCTGCTCACAATCCTGATGCAACTTCCATGCATTGCAACAAAACTTCCTTCCTGACGTTTCAATAGGTGGTCCGACATCTGGACAGTCCAGCTACTGGGGACTCTGCCCTCTGTCTGGCGCCACCTCGAGCCGTACGTCAATTTGTCTTACATTTCGGAGTAGGCTTTACAGTCTGTAATGGAGGATTAAAACCATGTACCCAGATGCTTTTTGCTTATGTGGAACTGACGACACTGGGTCCACACGCAGGTCACCTTACTTTCAGAACTAGCAGATGTAATTAAACTCAGCCATGGGGACTTATCTGAAGATACACTTTGAAATGGAATTCCACTGTGAGGCCCAGGGAAGGCAGTTGTCAAATGCAACACTCTGAAATTGACGAATTGGTCATAACCTGTCTTGCTCGAGAAGTTTTAATAAGTCTTTGTATCTACGAGATAAACCAGGAAATTATAACATCCTGGTTCCATAATAATTAATCTTCTAAATTGTAGAATGTAATGTTCAGTTTTGATTTTGGCTGACAAATATTAGAAGGAGTAGGCGCATGATTAATTGTTTTTGGGGTATATAAGCCTGTGGTCCTGCTGCTGAAGTTTAGATTCTCCGAGGGGTGGGAACACCCCTTGTCAAGAAGGAAGAACAGCCAGAGTCCAAGCAACGTCCCGGACGGGGGAGGTGGAGAAGCTGCTACCAGCGCCCTGACAACCTACTACAAGTGTGCAGTCGTTGCCTCGCTTCGGCAGTTGGGACCAGTCCAAGCGTTGATAAGTATAGTTGGGAAGGGCTTGCATATTGTAGTGTGAAATCAGCTTTTGAATTAGTAATAAACATTTGTATAAACTGAACTGCTCTCGGTGTGTGTGTCTATTTTCTTTCGGTAGCTCAAACACTGTGACCAATCTAAAATGAACAAAATGAGAGGTATAAGTTTACCCAAGACACAGTCCCAAATAGAGGACAAATTAAGGGTTGGATGTTCAGCAGAGGGGTCAGGCGCAGGTGCGTACTTGTGGCGTGAAGATCTTCGGCTGCATCTACACATCATCATTTCAGTCGATGACAACAGACAATGTCGAGTGGAGTGGAGTGTGTTTGTGGGCTGTGAGTTTTGAAGGTGGGTGAGTAACTCAGTTTTGATTCAATTTTTAAAAAATTATACATTTTCTAAAGTAAAGAATTATAAATTTTCTAACACATTAGAACAATAAGACTTTTATCAGTATTTGAAGATCATGAGAATTATGTTAATAGGAAAGTTAAAAATAGAACCAAGGCAACATGTTTGATACCTACTGTTTTTATTTAGCAGCATATCATTCAGATAATGGTAGTAAAATCATTTCAAGAGGATGTTTTGGGTCTCTCAAATTTTAAAATATGCTCAACTTCATACATTAAAACAAAAATAGGAAAAGGAAGGAGGGATAACTTCTGAGGAAAAATAGAAAATAATATAGAGCAATGAAGGTGTCAATGGAAGATTGTAATATGTAGAATAATAAATCATTGAAATGGAAAAAAGGGCTCCAGCAAATAATTGCTGATTTATGTTAATAGTTAGATTTTTTCTGGATTTATATCAGCAAAAAAATGTTTAATGTTAGAATTTCTATTTAACAAAATAACTAAGGTGATCATCTGTTTGCATTTGTTGTTTTTGGAATACAGTTTAAATTTAAAATCACTCTATCATAACCTATGACGATGTCCTCAGGCCCGGTGCCAAAGCAGGGGGGGGGGGGACATTGGCAAGCATTGTTCCCCCCCAAAAAGTTATCGTTCCCCCCCCCGGCAACACTAGTGTCACTTGCATCAACACGCAATATAAGCACGCGGGTTTGTGCGTTCTGTCGAAGGGAGGGAGAAGTGTGACAGCGGCGCACAGGGGTTCATGGCAGGTAAGGGACCCACACCCGCTGAGACCCTGCACATCCTTCTTTTTGGTAATTTGGAAATGGCTAGCCTACATCACGAGCATATGTCATTTTCTTTACTTATTTTTGTTTTTATTTTATTTTATTTCATTTAGCAAAAAAGTTTATCTACGATAAATATAATTTTATTAAAAAGATTTTGCTCCAAAAGCTTGGCCTATGGGTGGATTCATGGATGGGGGTGGGGGGGGGGGAGTCACAATACCTCGTTTGGCAGGGCAATGCTGGTAAATGCCCAACCCCCCTTGGCGCTGACTCTGCATTGCATAGACAGACAACAACCCATTAATAGTGATAATCAAGAAAAATCATAGTGAAATGTCACGGAGAATCCAAAGACTGATGATGAAGCTACAGCATTATGTCTTTGAATTGGTGTACAGACCAAGGAAACTCATTGTGTTTGTTGATGTGTTATCCAGGGCAACATAGTGAATCACACAATGAGAGTTCGATGGAGACAGATGTGAATCTCCTTGTGAATCTGATCACTAAATTTCTTCCAATATCTGGCATGAAATCCAAGTGGAACACAGATGAAACAGAAATGGACACAGTTCTACAGAAGGTTATCAGTAATCTGAATGACGGTGAATGTCAGCCATACTACAACATCAGAGCAGAGCTGAGTGTTGTCAATGAGCTTCTACTCAGACAGAGCAGAATTATCATTCCTTAATCACTGCAACAGGAGATGCTGAAAAGGATGCATGAGGGGCACCTTGGAATGGAAAAATGCAAGAGGAGGGCCAGAACTGCTGTTTATTGGCCATGGATAAATGCTAAAATTGACAAGATGGTTTCCAGCTGTAAGACCTGTTTGAAACATCATGCAAAGCAGATAAAGGAACCCACGATAATAACTGACTTACCAGCAGACCCATGGCAGTAAGTTGGGACTGATCTGTTTCGTGTGGATGGAAATAATTACTTGCTGTTTATTGACTTTTTATTGAAATATCCCGAGATAATGCTGCTTCCTAATATGTCTACTGCTTGATTGATCAAATATATGAAATCAATCTTTGTAAAGCATGGAATCCTCAAATTATCTACAGTGACAGTGGAGCATGCCACAGCTGTAGAGAATTCCAGAACTTTGCTGAAGAGAATGATTTTCAACATATGATTTCAAGTCCTCTGCATCCCCAGTCAAATGGTAAAGCAGGGAAAGGAGTTCACATAGTTGCTCAAGAAAGCACTAGACAATGGATTAGATCAGTATCTAGCTCTAGTGAGTTACAGAGCTTCACCACTTGAACAAAGCATGTCACCTGCTGAGCTTCAGCTGGGGAATAGACTATGCACCACACTTCCTTACTCTGCAGACCCAAACAAGAACTGAGGTGTCGAAGATGTTGAATGTGAACAAAATGGAGACAAAAAAATTGAATTATGACATGTCAGCAAGAAACTTAGGGTACAACATGACACTGAGACTTAGAGATTCCAACACTTCTGGATGATGTATGTCCATGATCCTATACTATCAGAACAGAGCATGATCAAATACTGAGAAGGAATTGAAAGAGCCTGCTGAAAATGCAAGAGTCACTGCAGGAACAGTCAAATGCAGAAGATGTAGTCTGCACACCAGTAGAGGAAACATCAGCAGTGCTAGACAATAGTGAAGCAGCAGAGCTGACACAAGCACCTGTTATGAAGAATCACACCTGTTATCCAAGCACGTGACAGACTGAATCTCTAAAAAGTTTGTGCTGCCAATGTTTGTGATTCCATTTGTGTTGAACTTTAAACTGAAATGAATTAGTGTGTCATATTGTTAGATTAAACATCTCATGGAAAGGAGTTGTACTGCTCGAGTGCTAGTGCAAGTTGTAGTGCTAAATCTGACCACTAGGGGAAGTTGGGAGATAGCTGTTGCATCTTGGGTATATTCCAAATGGATACCTCCACAAGGTTTCGTCTGTGTGTGTTCTAGCTAATACAGTTGTTTTGAAAGAACCCAAGTTTCTTTATTAAAATAAAGAATAAAACCTGGGAGGTTCTAATTATTGCAGCAGACAGAGCAAAGGTGCTGAATTAAACAATTTCCCAATCTGTGTCTAGTCTCTCTAATGAAGAGGAAGCCACCATAGAAACACCAGATGCAGTAGATGACCCTGCTGATTCACTTGGAGGACTTGTTTGAAGCCTCGAATGATGGTGAGGGAGGAGGTGTGGGGAAGTGTAGCATTTCTTGCAGTTACAGGGGTAGGTACTGAGGGAGTAAATTAGTGGGAAGAGATGAGTGGATCAAAGAGTCTCAGAGGAAACAGTCCCTGCAGAAAGCAGAGAGGGGAAGGAAGAGGAAAATGTGTCTGGTGGTGTGATCACATTGTAGGTGGCAGAAATAATATTGCTGGATGTGGAAGCTAGTGTGGTTGAGGATGAGAACAAGTGGATTCTTGTTCTTGTTGCATCTGAGGGTTGAAGATGTACAGTAAATAGAGGAGATGTAGGTAAGGGCTGATTGATGGCAGTAGAGGGTACCATGGTTTTTAAAGCAGGAGGACATCTTGGATATTCTGGATTGGAAGACCTCATTCTGCGAGTAGAGGTGATGAAGGCTGAAGAATTGAGAGAGAGAGAGAGAGAGAGAGAGAGAGAGATATTAGGATAGGGCACAGGTTGTGAAGAGGCTTTAAAAAAAAAATTAGACATACAGCACTGTAACAAGCCTTTTCAGCCCATGAATCCAGGCCGCCCAATTTATCTCCAATTAACCTATACCCCTGGTATGTTTCAAATGGAAGAAGGAAACCAGAGCCCCATGCAGATATGGAGGGAATGTACAAACTCCTTACAGAGAGTGCGGGATTCGAACCCTGGTCCCCATCACCGGTGCTGCAAAGGCACTGTGTTAAAAACAACTTTCAGAAAGAAGAAATTATAATGATTGTTAATTGATCTTTCAGAAATTAATAAATTCTGTTATGATCCAAGAGGACTGGAAAATTGCAAATGTCACCATATTATTCAAGAAGGGAGGAGGTAAGAGAAAGGAAATTATAAACTGGTTAACCGCATGTCAGTGGTTGAGAGATGTTGGAATCAATTGTCAAGGATGAGGTTATGGAGAATTTGAAGTCACATGTCAATTTAGGCAAAAATCAGCAGTTTCCTTATCAGAAAATCACGTTTGAAAAACCTATTGGAATGCTTTCGGATTTTGCGCGTATTTCCAACACTAATATTCTGTTTTTTAATTTACAGTTTTATTTTAATGGTGGATTAACATCATGTCTTTATAATAATTTATTGGATTTAAGTTCAGCTCCCATGGGAGGTATTAATAGTGATTGGGAACAAGATTTTAACTTAATATTCTCTGATTGGTACTCTACTCTCAGCTTGATTAACGATTCTTCATTTTGTGCAAGATATTGCTTATTACAATTTAAGATGGTGCACAGAACTCATGTCCAAACTTAAATTATCTAGTTTTTATACAGATATTGATCCACTATGTGAGAAATGTAATTTTTTTTAAGCCTTCCTGATCCATATGTTTTTGGAGTGCCCAAATTTAGAGAGGTACTGGAAAGACATTTTTCAACTTTATCAATGATTCTTCAAATTAATTTGGAAGCTTGCCTGTTAATTGCTTTGTTTGGTTTATCTCATGATTCAGATAAACTTATATCGGCATCTCAGGAAAAAGTTTTAGTTTTATACCATGTTGATAGCCAGACGAGCAATTTTATTGAAATGAAATCCCCTACTCATACACAGTGGTTACATGATGTAATGTCCTATTTAATTTTAGAGAAAATTATATATAATATAAAAAATAGAAAGTTTCAGTTTATGAAATTGTGGGGCCCATTCTTAGATTTTTTTTATAATTAGAAGAATTAACAATTATAATATGGTCTGGTGGTTCACTGCCAGTTCTCTGGGGGATCACCAGTGGTTTCACATTATTGAATTTTAAAAAAATAATTCTAAAAGTAACCTTGATTAGAGGGAGAGGGTAGATTAGAGCTAGCTTTAGTTTCAGATTTTTTTCTTTCCTATTTTCTTATTTTATATGTTATTTCAATAAAAGGGTTTAGCATGGTTCCACGGATCAATTCAATTAAATGTTTTTGAGGTATTACAAGCAATTATTGATGTAGTTTTATCTACTCTTGTTTTCATTGAATTCTTTTTTCTTTGTGCTTGCCTACTTGTACACAAATTAATTATTATGTAATTGTCATTTTTTGTATTTATGGCTATATGTTAAACTTAATTTAAAAAATAAATATAAAAGAATGCTTTGAAGAAGTGACACGCTGGCTAGATCAGGGAGATACATTGAATATTGTGTGTTTGGACTTTCAGAAGAGTTTTGACCAAGTTCTGCACATGAGGCTACTTAACAAGATAAGATCCCATGGGCTAACAGGAAACATACTAGCGTGGGTAGAGCATTGGATGATTGGCATGAAGTGGAGAGTTGGAATACAGGGATCATATTCTGATTGGCTGCCATTTATTAGTGGTCAGGCGTCAGTGTTGGGGCCATTTCTTTTTGTGTTGTATATTAATGATTTAGATTATACAATGAATAGCTTTGTGGTCCAGTTTGCAGATGATATGAAGATGGGTGGAGGAGCAGATAGTATTGAGGAAACATGGAAGCTGCAGAAAGACTCATTAGGAGAATGGGGAGAGAAGTGGCAAATGAAATATAATGCCAGAAAGTGTTCAGTCATGCACTTTGGAAGAAAAAAATAAATGGGAAGACTATTTTTAAGTGGGGAGAAAATTGAAAATACCCAGATGCAAAGGGATCTGTGCATCCTCAAGCAGGAAAACATCATGAGTTGGTGGTGAAGAAGGCAAATGCAATGCTAGCATTCATTTCAAGAATGAAACATAAGAGTGGGATGTGATGTTGAGACTTTATAAGGCACTGGTGAGACCTCACTTGGAGCATCGTGGGTAAGTTTTGGGCTTCTCATTTAAGAAAGATGTGCTAACATTGGATGATTCTGTGAATGAAAAGGTTATCATATGAGGAGCGTTTGACAGCTCTTGGCCTGTATTCATTGTAATTTAGAAATGTTGAAAGATGAGGTGTGGAAAGAGTAGATGTAGAAAGTTTTTTTTTCCTATTGTGGGAGAATCTAGGACAACGGCACAATTTCAGGATTGAAGGGCATCACTCAGAGGGTTATATATCTGTGGAATTTGTTGCCACTGGGTGTTGTGGAGGCTAGGTTATTGGATGTATTTAAGGCAGCAGAGATTAATAGGTTCTTGATTAGCCTGGGCATCAAAGGTTATGGGGAAAAAGCCAGGCAGTGGGATTAAGTGAGAAATTGGATCAGTTTCATCATTAAATGGTGAGGCATACTCAATGGACTTGATTTCTACACCTATGTCAAAGGGTCTTATGGTCTAGGAACTTGCCTGGACCCAACACATTGATGTCATTGTGAAGAAAGTATATCAGCACTTCGACTTCTTCGGGAGTTTGGGGAGGATGGTATGACATTGAAATCTTTGGCAAACTTCTATTAATGTGTAGTGGAAAGTGTGTTGATCACCTGCATCATGGCCTGCTATGGAACCATCTATATCTCTGTATGGAAAGCCCTGTAGAAGGTACTTGAAAGAGTCCACTACATTACAGGCAAAACTCTTTCCACCATTGAAAAAAATTCAAAGGGAATGCTGCTGTCAGAGAGCAGCAAAATATTCAAGGATCCACATCACCCAGTATCTCCTTTATTCTCATTGCTGTTATCACAAAAGAGGTATAGGTACCACATGACTCACACCACCAGGTTCAGGAACAGTTGCTACCAACCCCCCCCACCCCCCCCCCCCCCCCACCATCATCAGACATAAACAACAGGCTCAATCAGGGACTAATTTAAGGACTTTTATTTTGCACAATATTTATTTTTTTGTACTGCACATACAGTTTTTCACATTTTTTTCTTTGTATATAATTTTCTCTTTTGTATACATCTGTTTTCTTGAGTACAAGCTTTTGCATTACCAATAAATAAAAAGTCTGCCTGGCCTGCAAGAACAAAAGAATCTCAGGGTTGTATGTGATGTCATGTAGGCACTCTGACAATAATTTTGAACTTTGAACTATAGCAGTATTTAGCATTCTGCATGCATATGGCTTGCACATGAGTATTGTGTAAGATGGTAGTCACATTATTTTTTAAAGCACTGAGTGAAGTGTAGAGTACTGTCTGATCAAGGAAGAATCATTGCAATTCAGATTGACAAATTGGAGTGAGTGGCGTAGAACTGATTAGTGGTATGCAGAATAGTTAAAAATAACATGTTCATTGACCCAAATATGCAGCATAATTGACTTCGCCAGACAGACACTAACAATTGCTTTAAAGTATCATAAAGTGTGCTTGAGAAATAAATAGTATCACCAAATGTGTGAATCTTGGGCTTGATGATGTGACAGATTATGTTATATTTTATATAATGTATAGATATGTTTTTGGAAGGTAGATTGTGGGAGTAGTTAGGTCACAAACAGATGCAAACACTTCAAAACAGATCCCATTTTAAAATGCAAGAGTTACGCATAAGATGGTGCCTACAAGTCTGCAAAGACAATAGACTCTTGTGCTGAAGATTTTCACAATAAGGTGCAAATGGAAGGGCCCATCTCAAGGAACTGATAAGATCTGTCATGAATTGATTTTGGGAATCAGCAAGCTGTTTTGGTGGAGTGTGCAGTTTTAAGAAGGTCATGTGGTTTTCAAGCAGAGAGAGTCAAACAGGATTTTTCTCTAAGTGTATGAGAAAGAGAGATACTCCTGGTTTTGTGTAGTGACTTTTGGAAGCTGGTTTGAAACCCCATTTTTAAAATGGGTTGGGAGTTCTGAGTTCAGCCTGTTCAAAGCCCTTGTGGTCCATACAAAAGGAGATGTCTGGCTTATAATATTTAGTCTGAGATAAGGGAAACAGAAAAGGAACTCTATGGTGACCTGAAAGAAAGTGGTTATCATCTGAAAAACTCTGATGGGGCAAGAAACTGAAGTGGCTGATTGCAAGGAATTAGTTTGTGTGTATCCAACGAGCAACAAATATCTCTCTGAAAACCAACAAGAATCTTCCTGAATAGTAACCATTTACCTTTCAAGAACCAAGGCATGGTGAAGATTCATAAATGTTAAATTCTGTGCACAGGATAAGAATTGCCTGCAACCAGTGAACTTTGAGGAGTGAGAAGTGAGATTGGACTGTGAACCAAAGAACTTTTCTGAACTTATACACACATTACACAAACGTGCGCTTAGAATTAGAAGGGAGTTAAGTAAGTCAATAGAGATAAGTTAAAGTTTGATTCTGTTTTCATGTTTATAGATAAGGGTATAAAAACTTTGCTTACCAGGCTTTCGGCCTATAGGTTCGGGCGAGGAGTTGGAGGAGGTGGCGATTCAGTGCTCGGGCAATCACAAGAGAGGAGGAGGAGCTACAAGAGGCTGTGGGGTTAATTAGTTAATTGGTCAGGGGCAATAAAAGGTGGGTAAGACAAAGGAATGGCCAGCGAGGAGCGGCTGAGCTGCAGTGTCTAAGGGACCGAGTTAGGGAATTTGAGCTGCAGCTCGATGATCTAACTCTGGTTAAGGAAAATGAGGCTATCACAGACAAGAGCTACAGGCAGGTGGTCACACAGGGGCCACTGGAGGAGTGGCAGTGGGTTACTGTTAGGAGGATGAAAAGGAGGGGTCAGGTTCATGTGCAAGCACCCGAGTCTGAAATCCTCAGAAATTGGTACTCCACTTTGAGTACTGAGGAGGGGGACAGTCAGACTATAGAGGGCAGAGGTGTGGTGTCAACCTCTGTGGCCCAGAAAGGTAAGGATACAAGGAAAAGGTCAATAGTCATAGGGAATTCAATGGTTAGGAGGACAGATAGAGGTTTTTGTGGACCCGATAAGGAAAACCGGATGGTGGTTTGCCTCCCTGGTGCCAGGGTCCGGGATGTGACTATGCACGTTCAGAACATCCTAAAAGGGGAGGGTGAGGAGCCTGAGGTTGTGATACATGCTGGTACCAATGATGTTGGAAGGAAGGAGGAAAAGGTCCTGCAGAATGAGTATAGGGAGTTGGGTAGGGAGCTTAAAAGGCGAACGGCTAGGGGTGTAATCTCTGGATTGCTTCCTGTGCCACATGACAGAGAGGGGAGAAATAGAATTAGGTGGTGGTTAAACACGTGGCTAAAGGGTTGGAGTAAGAGACAGGTTTCAAGTTGTTGGACCACAGGGACCTTTTTTTGGGGGAGATGGGACCTAAACCATAATGATGGGTTACATTTTAATCCCAGAGGGACTAGGCTCCTGGCAGGGACATTTGCTAGGACCATCGAGGGGGGGGGGGGTCTAAACTAGTATGGTTGGGGACAGGAATTTCAAGTTAGGCAGGACAGCAGTGAGATGGTTTGTAGGCTAAGGAAAGAGGCATGTTTAAATAATTTGAGGGAGGAACAGCAGGAAGTAGTAAAAAAGATGTTGTAGTGACAATTATGAGAATGGTAGAGAGGAGGATAGGCAGAAGGTAGAATGTAGGAGATCCCTGAGATGTATTTATTTTAATGCAAGAAGCATAGTAAGGAAGCTGGATGAGCTAAAGGTATGGATTGACACATGGGATTATGATGTTGTGGCCATTAGCGAGACGTGGTTGAAAGAAGGTTGTGACTGGCAGTTAAATGTTCCAGGATTTCGCTGCTTTAAATGTGACAGAGTTGATGGATTATGAGGGGGTGGTGTAGCATTACTAGTCAAGGAGGATATTGCAGCAGTGCTGAGGCAAGATAGACTGGAGGGCTCATCGAGGGAGGTAGTGTGTGTAGAATTGAAAAATAAGAAGGGTGAGGTTACTATTATGGGGGTATATTATAGGCCTCCAAGTGGGGAAAGGGAACTAGAAGAGCAAATGTGCAAGAAAATAGGTGAGATGCACAGTAGAAATAGGGTGGTGTTGGTTGGGGATTTCAATTTTCCAAACGTAGATTGGGAAACACAGTCAGTAAAAGGGCAGGATGGCTTAGTATTTATGCATTGTGTTCAGGATTGTTTTTTGGAGCAATATGTTGAGATGCCAACTAGAGGGGGAGCAGTGTTAGATCTGTTGTTTGGGAATGAAATGGGGCAGGTGATGGAGGTGAGTGTTGGAGAAAACTTCAGATCCAGTGATCACGGGTCCATTAGCTTTAGGTTAATGATGGAAAGGGATAGGTCGGGTTCAAGGTTGAATGTCTTCGAGTGGGGGAACATCAGATTTGGAGAAATGAAAAGGGATTTGCAGAGAGTTGTGTGGGTTGATCTTTTTGCCAGAAAGGATGTAGAGGAAATTTGGGGGGCATTTAGGGGTGAGATTTTGAGAGTACAGGATCTTTATGTTCCAGTCAGGCTGAAAAGGAAATCTAAAGGTTCAAGGGAGCCATGGTTTTCTGGTGAAATTAAGAAGTTGGTTCGGGACAAGAGGGAGGCCTATACTAAGTATAAAAAAAACAAGGCATTGAGGAAATGTATGGTTGTTACTTAGATTGCAGGAAGACCCTTAAGAGGGAAATTAGAAAGGGAAAAAGAAGGTATGAGCTGTCCATAGCTAATAAGGCGAAGGTGAATCCTAAGAGTTTTTACAGATATGTGAACAGTAAAAGGAGGGTTAAGGATAGAAAAGGTCTACTGGATGATGGGACCGGTGAACTATGTAAGGAACCGTATGAGATGGGAGAAATATTGAACAATTTTTTTCTCAGCCATATTCATGAGGGAAAGGGACATTGGGCTATGCAAGATAGGAGAGGCAAAAGGCTTAGCTATGGAGAGGATAGGGATTAATAAAGCGAGGGTTTTGGAGCTTCTCGGGTCAATTAATGTGGATAAGTTTCCTGGTCCTGATGGGATTTTTCCCAGGACTTTAAGGGAGGTCAGGGAACAAATAGCAGAGGCATTGACAGTGATTTTTCAAAGATCACTTTCAAAGAGGGTGTGGTACCACAGGTTTGGAGGGTTGCAAATGTTGTTCCATTGTTCAAAAAAGGCAGTAGGTATAGGCCAAGTAATTATCGGCCAGTAAGTTTGACTTCGGTGGTAGGGAAGGTTATGGAAGGTATTCTTCTAGATAGAGGAGGGTGTGGTTAATTGGGTAAGCAAATATGCAGATGATACAAAATTAGGGGGAGTGGTGGATAGTGAGGTAGATTTTCTTGGATTACAGAAGGATTTGGTTTGTTTGGAAGAGTGGGCTGAAAGATGGCAGATGGAATTCAATGTAGACAAGTGCGAGGTATTGAATTTTGGTAAAAATAACCAGAATAGAACATATGCAGTTAAGGGGAGGACACTGAGGCATGCAGAGGATTAGAGGGACCTGGGGGTTATGGTACAGAGTTCACTGAAGGTGGATTCCCATGTAGACAGGGTGGTCAAGAAGCCATGTGGTATGCTGGCCTTCATAAATCATAGTATAGAGTATAGGAGCTACGAGGTGATGCTGCGGCTGTTTAAGGCATTTGTGAGGCCTGGTTTGGAGAACTGTGCTCAGTTCTGGTCTCCAAATTATAGAAAGGATATAGATAAGGTGGAGAGGGTGCGAAGAAGGATTACAAGGATGTTGCCTGGCTTACAGCATCTAGATTACAGGGAGAGATTAAGAAGACTGGAATTTTATTCATTGGAATGTAAACAACTGAGAGAGGACTTGATAGAGGTATTTAAAATTATGAAGGGAATAGATAGACTAGACATAAACAGACTCTTTCCCCTGAGGGCAGGGGAGTTTGGAACAAGATGACATGAGTTAAGGGTAAGGGGGCAAAACTTTAGGAGAAATATTAGAGGATGCTTTTTCACTCAGCAAGTGGTGGCAGAATGAAATGATCTTCCAAATGAGACAGTTGTGGCAGGGTACTTTCTGTCAGTTAAGAGAAGGTTGGATGTGTGCATGGAGGTGAGAGAGTTGGAGGGTTATGGGTGGAGAGCAGGAGGGTTGAGCTAGTGGAGTTGTTCAAGAGAACTGGTGCGGACTCAAAGGGCCAACATGGCCTGTTTCCGTGCCATAAACGGTTATACGGTTAAATATGGTTAAAAGCAACTCTTGTTTAAGTAGCCATTTGTCTTGGTTAATTTCTATTGCTGCTGTGTTGTGGGGTCTCTGGGCCCATAACAATGGTGAGACCAAATGAAAGATACACAGGAACAGAATTAGAATCCAAATTTATTGTCATGAACATGTCAAGGAATTTGTGCTTTGCGGAGCTTCACAATGCAAACATTCATACAAATAAATAAAAATAATCCATGAAAAGTCAAAGTAAGGCAGTGTCTTTGGTTTATTGATCATTCAGGAATCTGATGGCAGTGGGGAAGAATCTGATGTCAGCAGGGAAGAACTTGATGGAGGCAGGAATGAAGCTGACCTTGTGCCACTGAGTTCTCATCTTCAGGCTCCTCTACCTTTTACCTAATGGTAACAGATTGAAGAGGGCATGGCCTGGGTGGTGGGAGTTCTTGAGGCAGCTTTCTTAAGGCACCAGCTTGTAGATATACTCGATTTAAGTATATCAATCCACTTCCTTTATGCCCACAGGAGATACAAAACTTGTGCCCTCACCATGGTCCGGGGCCCCAAACAGGCCTTTCAAGTGAAGCAACACTTCACTTGAACATCTAGAGGATTCATTTACTGCATCTGATGCACTCTTTGTAGCATTCTCTACACCTGAGAGACCGATCGCAGATTTGGAGATCGCTTCACTGAACACAGCGAACTCCCAGTGGCCAACCATTTCAATTCCAAGTCATATTCCTGTGCTCGCATGTCGGTCCATAGCCTTTTGTACTAACCCACCCTGACTACCTGCAGATTGGAAGAACAACACCTTATTTTCCATTTGCCCCCCCCCCCCTCCAGCCAATGGCATTATCATTGACTTTACTGCCTTCCACTAAACCTGCTTGCCTTTTCTTTCCCCTCCCCCTTTTCCTGTCTTTCCAGTTCCCTCCTCTACCTCATTGCTCTCCTTTTCTCCCCCTATCATCTCCTACCTTTGCCAATGTCAGTTCTGTATCTTTCCCTTGGCTGCATAAAGGACACTGTTTGACCTGCTGAGCTTCTCAAGCATTGTATATTTTTTTTTCAAAGTATGGACACTGATAAGGATACGCCAGTACAGCTCCTCAGAGATGTTGACACCAAGGAATTTGAAGTTCTTAACCAACAGAATTTGAAGTTCTTGACCAACAGAATGATTTAGCACTGTTTACATGAGCCCATTGCTTGAATTACAGAAGATTTGGCCAAAAACTCAGAGGAGCAGAGCTTTAATTAATTTCAATGAATGTGCTCTTAAGAAAACCTATGATATTGGGCATCCACGATTGGGTCCTATCTTTAACCTCAAAGTAACTAGCGGCGGGGAGAATTATTTACAATACCACCACAAACATTTGTCAAAATGTGATCCAATTTAAATCTTGTTATGCGTGCAAATGGATGTAAATCTTTAATTTCTGCCCCAAACATCATTGCTTTGTGAATTAATAGTACAGGCATTAACTTTGATCTCAGTTACACTTCAGTTTCTTCATTAGTGGAAAACTTAATAATTAAAGAGGCATACCAGCAAAACATAGAATTCCATTTCAGATTTCTTGCAGATAGAGACATGCTCAATAATTCAACATGATTATTTGATTTAACATTTTGTTAGCAATTAGATCCTGATTCTTTTAATAAGCTAAAGGATTTTGATATGAGTCTTGGGAAATACTACAACACTCTCTAATATGAAGCTTTGCAGGAGAGCTAGAAACGAAGGCAATAGCATTGGATGAAAGTGCAGTTTGTCACTTCTGAATAAGTGAATACACATCCTGTGAAAGTTATTACAAGTTCAAATTAGTAGATTGATATATCTGGAAGCCAACACAGGAAATATTAATTTGAAGTGTTGCTCCCTCCAGTAAATGGCTTTGGCGTTAAGGAGATTGATTATGCACCGCCTGCAAATCAGTTTGTCCAAAATTTTAAATTCAGTTAAAATTGTTGCCTACTGTGCGGTTTCACCACGCAATGTGTGAAAAGAATAATGGGGCTGAGCTTCCATTTAGAGTATGTGTGTGAGTCATATCTGGGTGGAATTAGATAAAGCTGCACAGGTCAGAGAATTTTAACCATAAATTACATTTAAACTTGCAATCATATTTTTTGTGATCATTTATGTGGTTCAGGATTCAATTTGTCTGGATCAGATATTGACTTCTATGGTTTAACTATAAGTAGAGACTGCAACAGGCCCTCAAAAATATATGATTATTCAGCAATTAACTTTTAGATTTGTTTGAAAAGATTGACTGTCATCAAGGTTAGAATGTAGATTATAGGTTTTATAATTGAAATTGAATCTGGACAATTAATGCCCATAGGATCATTTTCATTTACTTGAAATACACTTATTGACATCTATGACAATTAACCCCTTGAATTCCATGTCCCTGTTTTCAGAAACTACCAACAAGTGTGTATACTCTGTGTCCCCATTTTCTGGAAATGGTTTTATACTCAACCACCAGCTAGTTCATACTGCCGTTTACCCATGGACCCAGTGCAGAGTTCATATTATGAATGGTTACAAATGGCTGCAGTCCAAAGCGTTAATGCTTGTGGTAAAGAGCTATTATTTAAACAAATATGTTTAAATGCAACCTTCTTCAAACATTAGTAAAAACTGATCAAACTTCTTTGACTGGCTTTACAAATACTGTACATTGTCAAATGAACATTATATATAAAAAAAAAACCAAGGGCAGCATGGTTAGCACCCATGCTATTAAAACAACCCAAATTCTTATCCTCTGCTATATGTAAGGAATTTGTATCTTGCCCCATGAACACATGGGTTTTCTCCATGTGTTCTGGTTTCAGACCATGTTGCAAAGACATACAGGTTAGTTAGTTGATGAGTCACATGAATGTAATTGGGCAGAGGGGAATGGAAGGACATATTACTGTGCTGTATCTCTAAATTAAATAATAAACAATTCTAATCAAAATTAAATAAATTAAAAGTATTCTACCATGCTCTAACTTGTGTTTTGTAGTTGAAGGAAGGGCTTTGGGATGTTGGGTTGTGAGCCACTTTTTAATAATATACCCTATATGTCTACGCAGATAACAAGTATTGATTTTTTCTCTATTTGCAGTTTATTTACATTTATTTCTTTGTTTAAATTTATCTTGTTTATATATGTATCTTTTTCTTGAATACAGTTTAAAGTACCGATAAGTAGAAATTCTGCCTGGACTGCAGGAAAAAGAATCCCAGGGCTGTATGTGATGTCATGTATGTACTCTGGCAATAAATTTGAACTTGAACTTGAAGTCCAGTTCAGTTTCTGGTCAATTGTGACCATACCCCAGTATCCTGTCCAACAATATCGATTAAGGTCATTGTATGATAGTAATGTCATTGAATGTCAGGTGTAGGTAGTTAGATCCTCTCTCATTGCCTGGAACTTCTAAGGCATATTTGCAATTTACCACTTATTATCCCATATCTGGGCATTGCTGCATTGAGAACTGCATACCATTTACTGACAGCTGTTAACTGAATTAAATCCTGTGTCCTCATGAGCAAAAATCCCCATTTTTGGCTTCATGAAACAGCTGAAGGTGGTTAGGCCTTGCACATACCACAAAGGATCTCCTGAAGGGATATTATAGGGATGGTAAGATTTACCTTTAACAATCACAACCATCACCCTATATACTAGCTATGACTCCAACCACTACAGCATTTTTTCTTTGATGCCATTGACATTACTTTTTTTCTTAGCCCGTTTGATGCCACCTTTAATCAAATGCCACCTTGGTGTCAATACCCAGATACCATAGCAATGTAGAAAAATCATTCCCTTTTAAAATGGTAAATACATGGTATAACCAATATGTGAAGACATTCAGCAAAGTTAATAGAGATTCTGATTCTTGACATCTAAAACATGTACAACCTTCTCATACCATTCTAGCAACAATATTACAATAAAATTGGAAGTGGTGTATATGAAATTTCCACAGGGATTTAAATCAATCTCAATTTCTTTTTAATTGGAGTTCCATAACACTGGATAATGATGGTTTTGCTTCCTGAGTACTTTTGGGTATATTTTATGGATTTTTGGCTGCTAATCATGAAAATCACCTTAAAAATGGCCTATCATGTACCATTTTTAGATATAACCAAATTACCAAACTACATCCAGCTGATTGACAACATGTTTCAGGTGTTCAAAATCATGAAATGCAGCATTTCATTGAAAATTCATTTTCCCTACATGTCATTGAAAACTCATTTTCCCTACTGATCGTGATGAACTTGCTGGAAGGTTTCACAAAGGCATCGGGACCATAGAAAAGGAGTATTAGGGCAACTGAATCTATCAATGCTGGCCCACTATTATTGGACACTGACATGAGAGGCATCAGATGCTAAGTCTAAACAGAAATCAGCAGCGAAACATTTTTTTTAGGTCAATTGAACTCATGTAATGTGTCAGCATCCTTATGCAATTAATCATGTCAGATTCAATAAAAAAAAGTTAATTTAATGTTTCTCCAAGTTCCTACATGGTACAGCAAATCTGAAATTATCTTTGTGTTCATCTTGCAGTTGTCTATCATAATCCCCAATTTTGTTTCAGAATCCTTTTGAAAAAAAATTGGTGTCCAGTGCAACTGAAGCAATATAAATGTTCCTAGATTATTCAATGCAATTTAAATTCCAATAGTAAGGTGAGTTGATGAGTAAAACTCTGCGCTAAAATATTGTTGACAATGCATTCCATCACTTTGCTAAAAATGAAAAAAAATTATTGCTCAAACAATTTATTCCAATTTGAAACCCATGAGAATGTTAGAGAAATTAATATAAGTTCTGTGCAAGCATACAATCCAGTGAAGATGCCTTAACCACTAAACCCATTGTTGCACAATTTTTGGAATGACTAAAGATGTTGAAATAATGAACAGGGTGAAAAGGCTCTTAATAGGTTTCCTGAGAAGAATTTTCAGAGAGCACCAGTGATCATTATGGAGGAAGCTCCCTTTTATGGTAAGAATAATAAAGTTCAATGAGGTTCAATGAGTGAATAAACTCCAACCTAACTGAATATATATAAATGGTAATGGATATTTTGTCTTGTATTTGTATGTGTGAGTTCTTGGACAGCACATGGATGAATCGAAAAGGTTCTTTACTTTAAAGTGTTGTAAACAGCACTATGAGGCATTACAGATCTAACATACTGTGTCAGCCCCCTGCTGGCAGCCAAGTCTAATCAAACAGGAACTATAATCAAGGCCTTGCTAGTGGCCATGCAAACATGATCACTATCATTACAATAAATACCTGTATATATGAGTTACCTGTAATTTAGAGACATGCCTATATTGAATCCATTATCAATCTCTCCTGCAAAAATTGAAATTGTTTTCAACCCCTTGAGAATTGAAGCTCCCTTGATTGAATTTTATATACTAACAAGTTTATCTTAATATTATTGCTAGAATAATATTTGAAGGTTATATATGAAAATGTTTTAGAATTCTCCTTCTTCAAGAAATCATTGAGATGCCCCCTTCTTCAAAAATCATGGCTTCCCCTTGGCTCTCACCTGTATATCTTCCTTCCCCATGCACAACAAGGACAGGATTCAGCTTGTCCTCACCTATCACCTCATGAGCCTCAGCATCCAACATATCATCTTCTGCCATTTACTATGTGATCCCCCATCAGACAAATCCTTCCCACTCTCCTTTTTCTTTCAGATATATGGCATAGCAACAGGTATTGCACTCACCACTATGCCAACCATGCTACCCCTTCTCTCTGGCTTTCATAGGGACTACTCCCACTGTGATTCTCTCGTCCACTCCTCCCTTCCCACCAATCATCTCTTTGGCACTTTCACTTGTCAATCTGCAGGGGTCATCTACAGCATCTGGTGCTCCCATTGTGGTCTCCTCTATATTGGAGAGACTGGATGCAGACTGGGAGATCACTTTGTTCAGCTCCTTAGCTCTGTTTGCTGCAAAGGCGGGGACCCCCAGTGACAACCCCTTTCAATTTCCTGCCCGACTCCCATTCCAACATTTCTGTCCATTGTCTCATACATTTCCAGACTGAGATGACACCCAAATTGGAGGAACAATACCTCATATTCCACTCTGACCAGATGGCATTAAAAATTTACTTCACTGGTTTCCATTAGCCCCCCCCCTACCAACCCCTTCTCCCCCCATCTTTCCCCTTTCCCATCTCTTTTTCTTTTCCTCTACTTTTCCCTCAGTCTAATTTCCCACATGTCTTTCTCTCCATGTCCAATTATCACCTTTTGTCTGTTGGCCTGCACTTCTCTGCCTGTCCTTTCTTCTCCTTCTCCAGTCTCTTTATGCAGTCTCTTGCTTGATTTTTGCTCATCCTTGAAGAAGGGCTCAGGCCTGAAATGTTGGTACTGCTGTCTGTACAAAGGTGTGACCTATTCACCGAAACTCCACCCTGGCTCTGGCAGTCACCAGAGCGGTCTTCCGGTTCATATAGGGATCCACGATGGAAAGGGTCTGAAGGGCCACCAACCACATCGATAGATAATGGGGACAACAGCAAACCCAATGCGGCCTATTCCTGATGACCACCTTCATATGTGGCTGCATCAGGCTGGATGTGGGACCAAAGTATGAGGGGACCAAGTGCCATTATGTGCCGAGGTTCTACTTGTACCAGGTCATGTGAAGGATAGGCCTGGTCCTGTTGCCACATAATGTCCAAGTTAGCTGGACTTTGCCATAAGACCTATCCTTTGCAGAAAAGTCTTTCTAGACCCCAGACCACAAGGTCATCATGCAGTGATCAGCTTGGAACATACTGCAGAAACTGAGACAAGGACTCTATGGACACAGGGTGGGGTGGGGGGGGGGGTGTGTTTCACAGAGCAGACTGTCCAGGTCATCTGATAGAATGTCTGTTTGCAATTGATTACAAACAAGCACCAGGACTTGGCCTGACTGGCTGTACAAGGAGGGTAACCGGCCAGAACTTCCTATGCAACTGGATCATCACCCACAATGCACATTGTCCTTGTGGAGTGGAGACAGTCTATCATCTCTTTGCAGAATGCAGCTTTACTTCAAGTGTATGGAGAAGGATGAAATGGACTTTTTTACAGTTCACCTCAGCAGCAGTGTGACAGAGGACTCTTCGATTTACAGCTGTTCCAGAGGACGCACACAGACATCCAGAACTTCTGGAAGACAATCAACTCAGTGAAAGAACCAATTTGGTCTGCCCAAAACTCATTGATCTTTCAGCACACAGAGATGTGAGAATGCTTCTGAGTAGCACATTCCAGGCTCCAGGAGAATGTACTGAAAGATGCACTAAGGCTTGGTGCAACCAATGCGAGGGTGCTGTGGGGAAGGACACTGGGCATTGAGGGACTGAGACTGAGTGGAGGACTAAGAACAAGGTGCCACAGTGATAGTAATGGTGTAATTAGTGAATGTATGTAATAATGTACAGAGATGGAAATGTCTGTACAGGAACCTAAGGGTGGGAAGAGACTTCGAACAGTCTTCCTTTTAAATACCAGTTAGTGCAATTCCATTACAGCGCCAGCGACCCGGGTTTGAATGTGGCGCTGTCTGAAATGAGTTTATATGTTCTCCCCGAGTCTTTGTGGGTTTTCTCAAACTGTAGGGGTGTGGTAGATTAATTGGGCTATTTGGGCTGTAAAGGTTAATGGGTTGGAAGGGTTTGTTACCGTGCTGTATGTCTAATTTTAAAATTTAATTGGATAATCATAAGTTCTATCAAATTTGCAGAAATTCTGCAAATAATGGAGACAGCATTAACTGTTCTAAAATGAAAAGGTTTGTCAAATTCACCTGCCATCCTCAAACCACACAGTTTGTGCATATGGCGGTTCCTGTATAATCACTGTGGGTGATACCTAGGTCACAGTGGTGTTTTCAGTTTCTGCCATTCCAAAACGAGTTATGGATCTGTTCTGCAGCACAATTTACTAATGTGAAAACTGGTGCATCTTAGTACTTTCTCAAGCAAAACTTTTCCAACTGGCGTGTGCAGCAAAGCAGAGAAGATAAATATGCTGATGCTTCATATGTTCCTTGGAAGGTGCCTGAGGCAAACAAACAAATAAAACACTTGTCACCTTTATTGGCACTGTAGAGATACCAATCAGCAATTGCAAGGTGCAAGTAACCTGAAAGTTTAAAGAAAACTACAAATAATAAATGAGCAATCTGCTGCAGCTGTTTACAAAATAGGTGAACACACCAAACTGCTCCAAGTACATTTTTTGAAACCCAGCCAGGTTTTCTATTCTTTCTTTGGCTTGGCTTCGCGGACGAAGATTTATGGAGGGGGTAAAAAGTCCACGTCAGCTGCAGGCTCGTTTGTGGCTGACAAGTCCGATGCGGGACAGGCTATTAAGCAAAAGAAAACCCTGCAATGACTGAAAGTCTGGAAAAACAGCACAGAAAGCGAGAAATATTTCTTCAATAGATTTGGATCCCTCCTGTGTGGTATCCCCAGGTTATTTTCCTCTAGCTCCCAGTGCAGAAGCAGAATGAGGTCTGAGTTAAACCATGCAAAAAATCCAGCAATGACAGCGGATGCAATGCCAATCGGCTGTGCAACCTTCAGCTATTCCAAAATCACTTTGCCATATCAGCTTCCAATTATTGTCTGTCTCCATAGAAGAACTCAAAAGAACTCAACTGCAGCCAAGCAATGACAAAACTGCACAGAGAACTTTGGTGACATTAGTACATTATTCCATAAGCAATATCAGGGATAAAATCAATGCGGAATCCATTTTAATACAGCTCCCTTGCTGTACGTTGAATTTAAGTTTTAGGATTGTCCTCCAGGGTTGCATTTTAATACAGCTCCCTCGCTGTACGTTGAATTTAAGTTTTAGGATTGTCTTCCAGGGTTGCATTCTCTTCTGTTTTAACCCATCATCATAAATATGTAGGAAGGACAGAATATAACCACAAAAGGTCTATTACTTTGGTTTCCTTCCCCAAAATGTGGGACGGCATGTTTGGCATAGCGGTTAGCGCAAAACCTTTACAGCGCCAGCGATCGGGTCCAGGGTTCGAATCCCGCTCTGTCTGTAAGGATTTTGTATGTTCTTCCTGTGCCTGCCTGGGTTTTAGCCAGGGGTTGCGGTTTCCTCCCCCCCCCATTTGAAACATACCGGGGATGTAGGTTATTTGGGTGTAAATTGGGCAGCACAGACTCATGGGATGAAATGGCCTGTTACCGTTCTATATGTCTAAATTTAAAATTAAATGCTCACAGAATAGATCTACATAAATCTTTAAGCAGAGGAAAATTGGTTGCATCAGGCCTACCTTCTGCTAATTAGATACTGAGTTTACAGTCCAAAGCATTTAATTAAAACAAAGAAGTAATCTACCTGTTAGGTTGATCTGTATTGAAATTTTTGTTACAAGGGTATTTCTTTCAGTCCAGTTTAATTTTTGCAAAACAGTAACAAATTATGTTGACTGATCAGGATGCTAACAAACAATCACAAGGTTGCAAAGGAAGAAAGCCCCCGATACACAAAAAATGAGCAATTTGATAAGTTGGCATTTAGTACAATTTGTGTGATGCTTGTACATTTTCCATTGATTATGTGCATTTCTATTGAGTGCTCTAGTTTCCTCCCACATCAGAGACATATTAAATTATAATAGTCATGGTAAATTCAGATTTAAGATTTCAGATTTATTGTCAGAGTACATTCATGATATCTCATACAACCCTAAGATTCTTTTTCTGTGGTAATGCAGAATTACCACTGCAATTCAAAATAAAACTGTACACAATGTATACATGTAAACAAATAAAGAAATATAAACAAACTGAGAAAAAAATACATGCATAAGTAAGAGTCTATAAATAAGTTCCTGATTGAGTTTATTGTTGAGGAGTCTGATGGTGGAGGGGTAGCAGCTGTTCCTGAATCTGGTGGTGTGAGTCTTATGATGTCTATACCTCTTTCCTGACGGTAGCAGAGAGAACAGAGCATGTGCTGGGTGGTGTGGATCCTTGATGATTTCTGTTGCTCTCCGATGGCAGCGTTCCCTGTAGATGTTCATGATTGTGGGGAGGATTTTGCCTTGTCCTGGGCTATATCCATGACCTTTTGGAGGGTTTTATCTTCATGGGATTGGTGTCCCCATACCTGAGCGAATTAACCCTCGAGTGGGAGAGTCAGAGCAGGATAACTGGATATAAGAGGAAGATTAGATTACAAAGGGGTCATTGGATTATTCTGAGTGCTGTATGCACTAAATGGCTTCCCCTGTATATGAAAAAAAATGTGAATGAAAGAAATGAGGATAGATTTCCAGGCAGAAAGGTCATAGGTGTATAGGAAGAGAGCAGAAATATGATATCGAAAATGGGGATCAGCTGTGATCTCATTGAATGGTAAAGAAGGGATGAAGGAGTGACCAGCCTATTCTTCATCCTATTTTTCTACCTTTCTATTTCTAGGTGTCCCTTTCCAGAAGTGTATGGTTCCACTTGAAGAGACATGATTAAAGTACTTACTACTGCTTCACACTGAGACTTGCAGAGCAGATTTGCATTGGATTGATTATCCAGGGAAGGAAAAGAAAGGCAACAACTCCCCCCCCACCCCTGCTCCCCCGAAAAACAAAAGCCTATAAACCTAAAGCAGAAAATGCTTAAAGTATTCAGCAAGAGAGTAAATAGTGAAAATAAAATCAATAATTGTTTCAATTGCACTGAATGGCCTTTAATGTTAAATGCTTTTGCTTCTCATGCTACAGATTCAAAAAATCTGTGGATTTTTTTTGTTTTATGTGAAAAGCACTCTACTGTTTTGCCCATTAAAGAGCTGGGTAAGAGTACAAATCTCTCCTGCCAAATTGGTAGGATCTGGTCATTTTCAAACAAAACTTTTCAAGGTATGTAACGATAAACCTATCTCCAAAACTTTTCAAGATATGTAACGATAAACCTATCTCCAAAACTTTTCAAGATATGTAACGATAAACCTATCTCCAAAACTTTTCAAGGTATGTAACGATAAACCTATCTCCAAAACTTTTCAAGATATGTAACGATAAACCTATCTCCAAAACTTTTCAAGGTATGTAACGATAAACCTATCTCCAAAACTTTTCAAGATATGTAACGATAAACCTATCTCCAAAACTTTTCAAGATATGTAACGATAAACCTATCTCCAAAACTTTTCAAGATATGTAACGATAAACCTATCTCCAAAACTTTTCAAGGTATGTAACGATAAACCTATCTCCAAAACTTTTCAAGATATGTAACGATAAACCTATCTCCAAAACTTTTCAAGATATGTAACGATAAACCTATCTCCAAAACTTTTCAAGATATGTAACGATAAACCTATCTCCAAAATGTCAGGACTGGGAACTAAATGTAACAACTTATAGGGTTTACGAGAGAAAAAAGGAAAACTGCACAAAAGGGAACTGGCAGTGACTAATGATAAAATCACTTCAAAGAGAGAATATAATGAGAAGTAAGCAGGCCCATGGAGATTACGGGTAGAATTATGAAGAAGATTTAAGATTGCAGTGGGAGTTGTTTAGGGTTCCTGGCGGCCTTTGTGAAATATTACACTGCATAAATGTAGAAATTAGACAAGCCTGAAAAGGCAAAGGCTGAAAAGTTTTAATGAGGGATTTTAACTTTTGCTTGGATTAAGAGAAACTGACTTATAAATGCCAAAAAGCCAGTAAATTCTTTGAAGATATTCATGAGGTTAATATATCACAGCGATATGTCCAAGAACAAATAGTGGGACAGATCACATAAGAATTAATGATGAGTAATGAGCCAGATTTAATTAATAGCTTAATAGTATGTAAATCTTTATCCAATGATAATCATAATATTATTTCCCATGACTATCACACTACTGAATGAACCTGACACGAGTAAAATCATATTGCCCCTTACTCTGTTCACACAGACCTCTCACTGTAGCTCTATGCTCTCTGAACTTGCGTTTTATTCTGCTGTACTTATGTATTAGACTTAGGATAGCATGCAAAACAAACCTTTTCACTGCACCTCAATACAGGATGTCAATAAACATAAACCTGAACTTAAAACTAGAGGTAATGGTGACTGCGATATGGAGAAAAGAATGTAGTATAAAAAAATCTGCAAAGGATATAAAATTTATTATAAACATGTCTATTTGGAAAAGAAAAGTGGCCAGGAGCAATATTTCTCTCTTGAAAACTGATCTCAATTGCCAACTAAAAATGAAGTGGCAGATCTGTTTAACAATAATTATCCATCTGTATATTTCCAAGTCAGCTCAGTCTGTGCTTTGGTGGATGCCTTGTAACTTGTAGCTCTGGGTGGTAGAGGTTATAAGTTCAAAAGGTATTATTGGAGTAGCCTGGGTAAATAATTCCAGTATATTTGCCGACAAAAGGGACTATACACCCTGCTGCAAAGGCAATGGAGACAGTGAATAATTATTACACTGGACAACAAAGATTTTGCCTTTGGATTTTGGGATGTTGATTGTGAAAATCACCTTAAAAATTTCTTATCACGTACCGCTTTTTAGATATAATATATTTTTGTGATTTCCTGTCATATTTTAACAGGCTTCAAGCCTACAAAACCATGAAGTGCAATTTGTCAGTGAAAATTAATTTTCTGCATTCACACTTGGTCGTCTTCCCCTGCTGATCTTGGTGCCGTCAGTGATAAATATGGTGAAAGGTTTCACTGGGCTATGGAAAAGCAATATCTGGACAACTTATGCCTCTCATGTTGGACACTAACATGAGAAGCATCAGAAGCTGAGTACAAATGAAAATCAACAGCAAAAGATTTTTAGGTCAGTTGAACTAATGTGTCAGTGTCATTATGCAATTAAATGTTAAATTCAATAAAAGTTAATTTAATGTTCCTCCAACTTTCTACATGATACAGCAAATCTGAAATTATCTTTGTGTTCGGCTTGAAGTTGTCTATCATAATCCCAGTTTATTTTTTTGCCCGGTGTTATGGTAATGGAATGCCAATCAAGTGAGTATTATGTTTCTTGATTATTCCTGGAACTCTGCTAAATAAATAAATAGGGAGTGCTCCGTTACAACTTAGTTCTGGAATTTAGCTCCTTGATCCACATTTGTACCTCTGTTGGAATGAGCTGAGAGCGCAGAGGACCTGCTGGATCCCAGAAGGAGAAGCAATGAACAGGCCATTGGAAAGTAAAAAGTTTCTTTATAGCACAAACAACTGGAAGATGGCAGATTGGATGGTAGATTATAGTCAAGAAAAAAAAAAGCTTGGTGACAGAAGAGTAGAATGTAATTTAAGAGAAAAAATTAATATTTCAGATTAATGGTCATTGACTCAAAATATTCACTCTGATTCTCTCACCACTGATGCTTCCTCATTTGATGAGTATCTTTTTATTTCAGTCTTCCATCTTCTGTATTTTTTTCTTTTTTAACTACTGAGAAATCTGTGTATCCTTGTGCAGAAGGAATCAGAGGTATGGCAGGTAATTCAGAAAATGTGGAATACTGAGTTTTATTGAAGGTGATGAAGAACAGAAGTCAGGAAGTCTTCAGTGCATTAATCAGACCACACCTAAAACACTTAGATTTGGTCTCTATATTTAAGGTAAAATATACTTGCATTGAAAGAATTTCACTCGATTACTTCCTATACTGAAACATTTGTTGAATGAGAAGTGCAGTGTTTTGCCCTGCACTCACTAAAATACAGAATAGTAGGTAATCTTATTGAAGCATATAAGATACTGAGAAGAGTTGACAAAGTAGATGGTGAGAGTCTGCTTCCTCCCACTTCCTTAGGGGAATCCATTTTCAAAATTTGTTCACTCTTCTAAAGCAGAGAAAACCAGGATTTCTTCTCTCAGAGGTCTGTGATTTGTTGGAAATGTCTACTCTAAGGGGATGAGGAGAGTGAGTCATTTAATATGTTTAAAACCAAATGGATTTTGATTGGGTAATGGAGTTAAGGGTGATAGAAAACCACCAGGAGTTGAGATCAAGGTCAAATCATCCACAATTTTAGTACATAGTTTGCTACAGTTAAGGTAGACACCAGTTTCATTATTGTACTAGAAATAGTTTGGGTAGTGGTACCAATGTTTCTGGAGTGCTGACAAGAATTCAGCACTCCTATCTATTTCTTGTGGAATGAATTGAATTGGGTGAGGACTATCATATTAGCATATATCAAGGATGTTGCCAGACCATGAAGCATTCGAACAAAGGCTGTCCCTTAGGGATTGGGTGGGCACATCTTGGTACATTTAGTTTTCACTATTTCACATAGCAATGGAAAACACTTTTTAATGTTAAGCATAATTTCTATTTTGAATATTTAGTGTGTAAAAGATTATCTCCATCAGGCAAGATGTGCCTGGGAATGTAAAGTGAATCATGGCATATATAACACTACAATCAGCATTATATAAGTGTCATTGTGGCAAGAAGACCAAGAACAGTTGTCTGCACTATTGAAATGTAACTTTTTTTTCTTGCATTAACTACAGCTGTGAATATTTATCTATTTTTTCACATTCATTATCTCTCTGTGTAGTTCTACGTGGTGATTCTTTTGTGCTATTGCATTTGGTTAAACCTTATGCATCTGTTTGGCTGCAGCAGGAAATAATTTAGGTGTATCTATGCTTGTACAGTGTACATGATAAACTCTCTTCTCATCTCAAGTATTGGTTAATACAATTTCTAAAAAGATGTTTTATGTAATTTAGTTTTATGCATTAAACCTATTAAATATAAAATGTTGTTGAGGATGGCGTGGTTATCTTAACAGTTAGAGCACCAGTGACTGGGACTGGAGTTTGAATCCCGTGCTGTCTTTAAGGAGTTTGTACCTTCTCCCCATGTCTGCGAGGGTTTCCTCCAGGTGCTCTGGCTTCCTCCCACCATTCAAAATGTACTGGAGGTGTAGGTCAATTGGGTGTAATTGGCCGGCATGGGCTTGTGGGTGAAAAGACCTATGACCGTGCTGTATGTCTAAATTGAAATAGTCAAAGTTAACAATTTTGATAAATTATATTTTTTCTTGATTTATTAATACTGGTGCCTGTAAATGAACTCCACCATGAACAATGTACCATACTTACTCATGGCTTTGTAGCCACGAACAAGTCTAGTAAATTGTCGAGCAACATCAGAAAACATTTCCAAGTCTTTATATATTATCTCACCTTATCATAAATATAATCTCTAAATTTAAGGTTCTCACTAAGAAAGATGTGCATTTTCTAATCTTTTCATGAACTTAGGATATTCCAAATTGAAATAAACTGCTGATGGTTTCATAAAAAGAAAGGAATATAAATCCAAAGTATCTTTCAGCAAGGAAGTCTGTCCCCCCTTACCCATACTGACCTTTTTGTAACCATATCGATTGCAATGTGGTTAATCTTCAGTGACCTCTCTCTTCCCCACCCTCCAAGAGGTCATTCCTTTTAAGGGGATGTTATTCCTGGGTATGCACACAGAAATAAAAATCCAGAGCTGCTGGAAGATCATCAACTCAGTGAAAGATGCATTTAGGTCTGCCTAAGACTTGTTGGTCTTCCAGCACAGTGAGCTGTCTCCGACGGAATGTTGCTAAATGGCACATTCTGGGCTGCAAGAATATGAGATGGGGATGCCAAGGCAAGGTCACAGACTAGGTTCCTGCCACTGGGCATTGAGGGGTTGAGATTGGTGGGGATGTTCCTCGAACAACAAAAGGGAGAGCTATCTGGGGAGAGGGCAGGATCACATTCACGGGAATGGTGCTATAAAGTACTATAACAGACAAACCAGTTTGGCACTCCTTTGTCTACATACAAATCTGACACTAAGAATGAAAAGGACTTTGTGCTATATAATTTACTGAGAATAGTTTATTTTGAAATAAAGGAATTAGGGGTACATTAATAAAAAAAAAAAATAATCTAATACAGGCAGTCCCTGGGTTAAAAACAGGATCTGTTACCTAGGTCTGTCTTTAACTCAGATTTGTATTTGGGTTGGAATAAGTACATACTGTCCTTATTTTGTGTCAGTCAAGTGTTTATCTTAGGATATAGCATATATAGTATATACTTTATATTTCTATGCATGTAAAACATATAAGAAACACTTCCAAATACACTACAACATCTTAAACATAATAATACAGTACATAATTGGATGATGTTGGAGAAGATGATGGAGAAATTGCTACTCTTGGAGAGGGTGGATATGGCACTGAAGAGTCAGGGTTTAATTTTTGCCACGTGAATCTTGGAGGTGAAATCAGCTACAAAGAAGCATCTGCTCATTTCCAGCTGCCTTTAACCCAAGGAGGAAGTAAAGAGTCACCAAACTGTTGGTTCATGAGTCACTTGTAAACCAGACAAAATAAGAGTACAACATAATTAATATGTTCCAAACAAGTTCAAAGCATTATTACAATGCACTTTAATATATACATTCCAATCCTACAAAAGGGATATATCAAGCTGATCTTTATTGGCAATAAGTGAACATCGTTTATAAAAGAAAATATTTGACTAATGTAACCATAACCCCAACACTAACCCTAATGCATTGTTTAGTGGTTTGTAAACTCATGGTCCGCCCCTAACACTAACCCTAACCAAGGGGTTCCCCTCTATACAAAATGGCATATTCAATGGTTTAGAAACTCGCTGTTCTGCCGCATCAGAGCAGAGATGAAAAAAATAACAAATTCCCATCAGTGTAAGGCAGTCTGCTGCGGACACACTTAACTCTTTCCATTCCACAGCTCAGCACCCATATTTCAAATAGTTTCAAGTCCTTCAAAGTATTATGAGGTGGTTTAAATAGAAACAACAATAAAACTTTAATGTTGCAAATTTAAAACTGTGGGTATCAAACAGCATACTCTCTCGTGATGCTGACTCCATGATCGAACTGGAAGTTGACAGCGTTCTACTTCCAGATGGCTTATTGGTTTGTAAGTACAAGTTGTTCATAAATCAGAAATTTTTAACCCAGGGACTGCCTGTATTTCCTTTGTATAGTATAACAACTAACTGAGCAGTAAATTATGCAAGGTGATCAAGAAATGACATTCAATGTTATAAGGCATATGTTTCAATCTATTTATACATCTATGAGTGCATATATAAATTAGATGAGGTAATAATTTGGTTTCTTGCCTTTTCAATTAAATTCAAATACATTTTAATTTTAAATTTACGCATACAGCACAGTGACAGGTCATTTTGGATCATGAGTCTGTGCTGTTCAATTTACACCCAATTAACCTACATCCCCAATATGTTTTGAATGGTGTGAGGAAACTGGAACCCTTGGGGAAAACCCACACAGAAATGGGGAGAACATACAAACTTCTTACAGGCGGTGCTGGATTCGAACCCTGGCCCTGATCGCTGGCGCTGAAACAGCCACTACACCAACTGTGCTGTTGCATTAAATTTCTGTCATTAAAGAAATTCAATTTTCCTTCCTCCAGAGTTTATTGTTAACAATGGAGACATTTTCAGTGTGTTAATTAAAAGGACCAGAGTGCACTTGCCAAAAGACTTCAGGTTGCCAAACAGCGCTAATTAGTCTAAAAGACTGGCAGCTATGCACCATCATAAATAGATGTTTGGTTTATTACATGTTTGTCCCAATTCATTCATTCATAAGATTTAAAGATCTGAAGAATATTGCAAGGAAATAGTTTCCTGTTCATCTTTTCCCAAAGGCAGTTACCACGGATAAACAGCTGCTGATCTACAGAAAATTATTCACGTCAGAAGGTGCTTATTTAAATTGCTTTCTTGCCGTGGCAATCTGAGCAATGGCTTTAAAGTGACAATCTAAGTTGAAATGTATATTCTTTTTATGACAAAATTTGATATTAATGCAGCGTCGTCTAGATCACCCATCAGAAATAATGCATGAGATGGGTTAGAATGATTTCTGCAAAACCCATGCTGTGAGCACAACACGATATGTAATAATAAAAATGGTAACGGAAAATATAACGCACACATTAATGCAAAAAAGCTGAATCAAAAATTTGTAAAATAAATTGAGTCAAACAATCATTTTTCATGATTTTTCCAGGATGATAAAATTCTTTTACCATATTATTTAAAAACAAAGAAACAATGCATACATGGAAAATAAGGTGTAATAAAATAATCACTGAATTTCCAACTACTCAAGGATAATGAGAAGAAAATCGGAGAGAACACAAAGGAGAGCTACTTGAATGGCATTTGCATTCTTTCTTTGGCTTGGCTTCGTGGACGAAGATTTATGGAGGGGGTAAATGACCACGTCAGCTGCAGGCTCGTTTATGGCTGACAAGCCCGATGCGGGACAGGCAGACACGGTTGCAACGGTTGCAGGGGAAAATTGGTGGGTTGGGGTTGGGTGTTGGGTTTTTCCTCCTTTGTCTTTTGTCAGTGAGGTGGGCTCTGTGGTTTTTTTCAAAGGAGGTTGCTGCCCGCCGAACTGTGAGGCGCCAAGATGCACGGTTTGAGGCGATATCAGCCCACTGGCGATGGTCAATGTGGCAGGCACCAAGAGATTTCTTTAGGCGGTCCTTGTACCTCTTCTTTGGTGCACCTCTGTCACGGTGGCCAGTGGAGAGCTTGCCATAGAACATGATCTTGGGAAGGCGATGGTCCTCCATTCTGGAGACGTGACCCACCCAGCACAGCTGGATCTTCAGCAGCATGGACTCGATGCTGTCGGCCTCTGCCATCTCGAGTACTTCGACGTTAGGGATGAAGGCACTCCAATGAATGTTGAGGATGTTAAATATTAGGTGTTAAAAAAATGGAGAAAGAGAAGAAAATAAGATTGTTTGCATTAAGTTAGGGAATTTTAAAGGAAAATGGAACAGGTTTCAGTAACATCACAAAATTCATTGTTTTGTGCCAGCATTACAGTGCAAATATTGGTATAAAATTACATTTAAAAATAAATAAATTAGTGTAACCATAAGAGAAGGTGATATAGTGTCCGTGGGTTCATTGTCCATTTAGAAATCTGATGGTGGAGGGGAAGAAGCTGTCTTTGTGCTGCAGGGTGTTCATCTTCAGGCCCAATGGTAACAGCGTGAAGAAGTCATGGCCTGGATTGTGAGGGTCATTGAGGATAGAGGCTGCTTTCTGAAGATGTGGCTTCTTGTAGGTTCTTGATGGAGTGGAGACCGATGCCTGTGATGATACTGGCTGAGTTCACAACTCCTTGTAGTTCTTTTTTCTTGTCCTGTGCATTGGCACCTCCAAACCAGACAGTGATGCAACTAGTCAGAATGCTCTCCACGGTGCACCTTTTGAAATTTGCAAGAGTCTTTGGTGCATACCAAATCTCAAACTCCACAAGTGTATCCATGGTGAGCCTTCTTCATGATTTCATTGAAATGAAGGGCCCAGGACAGATCATTTAGAGATGTTGACATCCAGGAACTTCAAGTTCTTAGTCCTTTCCACTGCTGACCCCTTGATGAGAACTGGTATGTGTTCTCCTGATTTCCTCTTTCTGAAGTTCACAATCAGCTCCTTGATTTTACTAAGGATGAGTACAAGGTTGCTGTTGTGGCACCACTCAGCTAGCTGATCTATGTATCTCCCATCTGTACACTTCCTCATTGTCGCCTGTGATTCTGCTGATGACCGTGGCATCAGCAAGTTGTTAGATGACAAACAGACAGGAGATGCAGAGACAACATATGCAGATGAAATGTATCAAGGAAATTTAGCAGGGATATGAAAAAGACATTGGACAGCTCTTTGGAAAGGGTCAGTAGTCTCTTTATGTGCAGTAAGATTTCATAATCTAATAACAATTGTTTCCTCTATTCTGTTTTTGTGACAGTTAATGCTAGAATACATTCAGACAGCTAAGAGCTGAATTAAATATTATAATTATGAAAAAAAACATTCACACTTTATCAGATAGGATTTTTAAATTTTAATTGGAGTTGGTTATTCTTGAACCTGAGTTTGACTAGAGCCTATTGTGCAGCACCCAATGGGAATACATAAAACATAGTTATGAGAAGATCTTACATATGTTTAATTAATATTATTTAGCCTGAAGTTTAGCTTAGTAAGATTAACTCATTCTTCCAGATAACAGGCTCTTTAATTAATATTCAATGAATAAAAAATGCCAAAGCATCCTATACAAAAAAATTATCTGCTTTACTCTAATCTAGAATCATTTTCACAAATTATGTCACTTTTTATACCTTTAGTCATATCACATTACAAGCTATAACTGCAGATAAATCCTATGCATAGCTGAAACTTTATTGTGCATTAAAATTTGGGTCATAAAGTGGATCCTTCAAATAATTACTCTCTTGAGAATACCTTTACTAACTACAGTTAACAGCAATGCCATTGGCTTGAAACTAATATCTGCTGAAGAATAGATTCCTATAACTGATTACTGCTGTGTTTCATTCTGTGATTATCACGACCTGACATCTCTGGATAAATGTCACTATCAGAGCTGCATCTATGTGAAGAAACAACTTGGGGATTCAAACCATTATAGACTGCTTTCTAATAATACCACAAACTGTAAAAATTATATCTTGAGATTCATATGCAGTCCAGAAAATACTTAGAAAGTGCCAGTAAGTGTTAATTTATCAGGTAAAGTAGATGACTTTAGTGAAGACTTTAGCATTATACAAAGATGATCATTAAAGCCTGGAGGAGGAAGCACCTTGGAATTCATTACCGCCCATACACATATTTGGATCCTGTTTTCAATAAATATTTAAATTTATGTCCCACGATTGCCCATAATTTTCTTAAATTTAACATAATACAATGGATATTTTCATGCCATACTCAGGTCATATGGTGATGCAGACAGCAGGTTTTACAATGAGTCTTGGTAAATAAAATATTGAAAGCTATGAATGTCTTGAAAAATATGTTGGACTGTTCTCATATCAGAACATTGAATATCCCACTCCAGTTTTAGCATGTAACCTCCTTACATTCTGAAAGATAATCAAATTAGTTAATAGAACTATTGATAAGAAGTTGATTGCAGTAATCGGACCATAGATTGGACCAGAGAAATGCCTTTTGAGACAAAATCTTGAATTTGATACTCACCATATCTTCCAGGGAATTTTAAGTTCATTTAATTAAATAAATTGACAATAACATTGTTACTATCTGAAATGAAGGAATACTTCAAATAACATAGTACACGTCCTGCGGTCTACAGTGTTGTGCTGACATAATAAATTACTCAAGCTACTGGCTAGACTTTTGCTATTGCATAACCCTTCATTTTTATCAGTTCCACGAACCTATCTAATAGTACCTTAAAATATTCTATTGTACCTGCCTCTGCCACCGTTGCTGACAGTCCATTCCATTCACCCACCATTCTTTGTAAAAATGTACCTCTTACATCCTCCCTGTACTTATTACCAAACACCTTTAAAATGATGCCCCCTCATGTTAATCATTTCAGCTCTGGAAAAATGCCTTTGGCCACCCTCATGATCAATAGCTTTCATCATCTTATATACCTCTATCAGTTCACCCCTCATGGTCGCTCCAAGGAGAAAAACCAAATTCACTCAATGTATCCTTATGAGGCCTGCTTTTCAATCCAGAAAACATCCTTGTAAATCTCTGTGCCCTCTCTCTATAGCATCCACATCTTTCCTATGGTGAGGTTACCGGAACTGAACCCAATATTTGAAGTTGGGTCTAAGGTCTTTTATAGCTCCAACATTACCTCACAGCTCTGGAACTCAATCCCAACCCATACGCCTTCTTAACAACACTGTCAACCTGTGCTATGAGTGACAGAGTCCTCCCAATAACATTGTATTCTACCTTCAAATATGACCTACCAAAATGAATCACTTCACACCTTTCTGGACTAAACTCCACCTGCCACTTCTCAGCCCTGTTCTGCATCCTATCAATGTCCTCATAGCCTTTGTCAACCCTCCAGACTATCCACAACACTACCAATCTTCATGTCATTCCCAAACCTACGAACCCACCTTTCCACTTCCTCATCCAGGTAATTTATAAAAATCACAGAGGGTCCTAGAAAAGATTCCTGTGTAACACCATTGATCTCTGACTTCCAAGCAGAAGGCAAACCATCTACATCCACCCTCTGCCTTCTCTGGGCAAGTCAATGTTATATCCCCAAAACACAAACCTCCTTGGAGTCTATGTCACACTTTGTGAATGAGCCTTGCATAGCGAATCTTATCAAATGCCTGACTGAAATCTATATGCATTGCATCCACTGCTCTACTTTCATCAACATATTTTGTTGTATCCTCAAAAAATTCAATTAGGTTTGTGAGATACGGCCTTCCCCTGATGATGCCATGCTGACTATCCTTCATCAGATTATGCCACTTTTATATTTATTTTCTTCACTTGAATAGCGGATCATGATCATAAAATAAAGGAAGGATTTGGTTGTTCATGAATGTGTAAAGATAGTGGATTGCAAGGAGGGGATTCACCAAATGGTGTTGTTTTGGACTTGAAGTGGACTTTCTTGTTCCTTTCCACTGCAAGCATGCTATGAAGGTGCTTAACTCATTAATTATCCTCTTACTTGCTAGGATTTTGCAACAAGTATAATTTTCACCCTGTTCTCAGTCCCACCAACATTGCATATAATGTTGCTTGGTATCCCATTTTAGATTTCTGACCTTTTAACCATGTCAGAACAAAACTCATTTACTTTTTTAAAGGTAGGTGAGGGGAAATGCAGGTAAAATTTATCCTCAAAAGCCTCCTGGCTTTGGTTGCAGTAAGTTCTCAATGTCTTGCCAACATTCTTCTCTCAGCTCATATAGTAAAAATAAATCTATGGATTCATTTCTTTCTATTTTTGTGATTTTGCTCTCTGCAAAACAATATTTGCTTCAACTACACTGTAAAGTTCAGAGGCTAATACTATACAAATTACACACTTTTTCCTGTCTTGTAATCTCTTTGGTTTTATCATTGAATGGCATAGTTCAAAGACAGGAAATGTATTTTCTTAGTTAGGTTAATGGAGAAAAGTATAGGAGAATAAGGAGAAGTAAAATTGTTCATACAGAAGTGTAATTTGTCCTAACAGCATGGGAAACAAATCACTGTTGTTAAATCTTCATGAATATGTTTATTGTACCTCAAGGAGAAGGTGTTCACTTTTGATGATGTTAATTTTAATTAATCAGAACATCTATAATTCAATTAAATACTCAGACATAAAGCACCATGTTATAGTCTTTGAGCTTTACTGTGTTGAATTCTGTTCTGCATGTGCTATAGAGTGGTACTGAACATGCTATATTTGCACATTATAATCTCCCTCCAGCATTCATGCTCTAACAGAAAGAATTTTGGAGGTAGAACACAATCCCCTGACATTACTACTTAACACGTTTAGTGCAGTAGTACCAATCAGGAATGAGTAATGATTATGTTCAAAGTAAAATTACTGCAAGAACATGGAAAAAATGTTATCAAGTTAAAAGGCAAAATGGCTTATTTCTAAGTTCATCTTCAACAAGAGAAAAAAACTCAATTGATGATTTCTCAGTTAATTCCAAATTTGTCATGGCACAAAATGTAGTAACTTGTGTTCTTTTTCTCAGTTTTATCATCTTAAAAACCAGAAATTGATTACAGAAACTGATAAGATCATTAATTCAAAATAAGGGATAGACATTAGAATAGTTGAGATTGTCATCTGTTGATCAGAAGGATGGATGGATGGATGGAGGTGAGGTAGTGCTAAAGGCATTTACTTGAAGTTTTAGCAGTATGATTGAATGTTCAATGAAGGTGCAATAGTTTCAATCACATGTTAGGAGACGTTGGAAAGAGAGTTTCATTGAAAGGTTGATGGAATCAAGGATAAAATGATAAAAAGTTGGGCGGGCGAGGGGGGAGACTGGCAGTGCGAGTTGGGCAGGCGAGGGGGGGGAGACTGGCAGTGTGAGTTGGACGGGCAAGGCGGGGAGTGACTGGCAGCACGTCGGACAGGCAAGAGGGGGAGACTGGCAGCGTGAGTCGGGCGGGCGAGGCTGGGGGTAGACTGGTAGCACGAGTCGGGCGGGCGAGAAACCGGCAGCGCGAGGCAGGGGGGCGGGTGGCAGAGACGGCAGCGCCACTGGAAGGGGGTGGGGGTGGATACGGCAGCACAGTTCAAGTGGGCTTAAATCTGGCTTTCCGAAATCCAGAAAAATCCAAAATTTAGAACACACTGATCCCCAAGGGTTCAAGATAAAGGATTGTGTACCTGTAGCACTACTGTGACAATTAGCCACATTAGGGTAAGCTCTTGGTTTGATTTCCTGATAAGCCCGACTTAACCAATTTATGATGGCCAGCCTGATCAAATCTTGGAATGGTCAATTTTATGCAAGATTTCCACATAAATATGCGCAAAAGGGTCCAATTTCTATGTTAGTTATCTTTTGTTTTTGACATTTAAATGAATGCTGTAGACTAGAAATGAAATATTATTTTTTACAATCTTAATACATTGGAAGTAAAGATTGTCAATGTTACAAACTGCTACTGGTTAAAAAATAGTTAAATCTGGCACCGTTACAAGTTTGGTTTATTGGAATGTCGAAGATCATTGATAATTCATTATGTCCTCTGATTATCACTGCGGGGAATGCAGCTTTACTACATTAACCCAAGTCTCAATGGTGCCCATTCATTTTAATAGCCCTTCATTTAGAGTTAATTACCCTGCTGAGATTTATCATGATTAATACATAGATCAGGAAATAATTTAGTGCAATGACCAAGCACTGATTCTTTAAATAATTTGTCTCTTTATTTCTTAGGAACAGGCATTAAATGCTGGCACCTTTGTTGAAGAGGCTAGTCAACTCATACATAGTATCACAGTGAAGACAGCGCAGAGTGAGAGAGGTGGGGCGGGGGGAAGAAAGAGATCAGTTAGTACCATGCAAATATACTATGTTATTAGCATGTGGTTCACTCAGGATTCTGATGGAGGTAGGAAAGAAACTTGTTCTTTAATTGCCACTGAGTACCATCCCGAAATGCTATAGAACTTCAAGTAATGGTACTCCCACATAGCTGGTGAGAATGGAAATTTAATGTGATGAGGTGAGATAAACTGCAGTGCAGGTTGTAGTTGAAGCACACAGTAACAGTCCTAAAATCTGGACTTCTTGGGGAATAGGTCAGTCCAGAATTTTGGATTCTCCAGATTTTTGGGCAGTACATCTGTGGAAATTAGCACACACACACACAGGTGAGAGTTTTCGAGAACTCAGCCTTCTCAGGAGATCCAGATTTCTGGCATTCAGATTTTCTGACCTTTACTGAACTGCAGCTACAGCACATGGAAGCAATAATTTTTAGGTGACTGATTGGGTACCCACCAATGGGGTTGCTTTGTCCCGGAGGGTGTTGAGCTCGTCCAGACAGGTGGAGAGCATTCCACCATATGATTAAGGATTGCTTTGTGCATGGTGGCAAGGCTTTGAGGTATTAAGGGATGAATCATTCCCTGCAGGATTACCACTTGTATTATTATTATTGCTGATCAGTTGGAATTCAGCTCAATCGTTATCATTATACATCAAAAAATAAATTTGTGTTCAAGTTCATAATCATCTGACGACATGCACAATCAGACCAAACAGTGTTTCTCTGGACTACTGTGCTCCCACACACTGCACATAATGATCACATAGATACATAAAATATTATCTAAAATAAACATGTGTAAATGGATCAGAATAATTTATTCTTCGAAAGCACTCTTCAGCATTTAAAATGTTGACCTCTCATTCCACTCCTATCATAGATGGTATCGATTACAAATGGATCACAACGCAAGATAGCGCCTGAATCCTTGTTTTGTCCTGGTGAACAGCAAATTCCAAGATGCTGAAGATTGCATACTCAGCAAGGGTAATGCCTCTGGATGGTAAGGCTAAGCAAAAGGATCCTATTGTGGTCATTTTCAGGCAGAGGGGGATATTAGTGTTATTGCCATTTATTAGCCGATGTTGGAATGTGTTTTTTTCACATAAGCAGAGAGCATTACATTTATTTTTCAAGTTAAAAATTGAATTAAAAGGTGTAAAACAAGTTGGTTTGGGTAGCAGCTAGCATAATGCTGTTACAGCTACAGTGACTTGGGTTCAAATTCAGCGCTGTCTCTAAGAAGTTTGCATGTTCTCCACATGTCTGTGTGGGTTTCCTCCTACCATTCAAAACATAATGGGGTTGTAGGTCAATTAGGTGTAAGTGGGCAGCCCGGGCACGTGGGCTGGAAGGTCATATTACTGCGTTGTATGTCTAAATTTAAGAAATTTAAAGCAGCAATCATCTCCACACTTGGGCCTCAGATACGACCCAAATGAACTGATACCTTAGAGCTGCAACAAAGATCTGCCAACCTTTGTAAATTCTGAAAGAAAAAATAAGTCAAAAAATAATTCCTAATTCAAGAAAGCAATATCATTTTCTTGTCCATTGTTTAACTGATATTCTTGAAGAAATTACAAATTATAATTAATCAATTTAGTATATACAGTTGGATGTAAATGTCCACTCATTTTCTTTCAAATTAGAGAGAGAGAGAGAGAGAATTTTTTTCAGAGTTCAAGTTGCTTTGAAATTTGAATTTAATTTATGAAATATTATCATTTGAAAGTGGCATTGCAGTTAATAGATGCTTTTTCTGAATAGTTTAATCTTATCCAAAAAAACCTCAACAGAGGTCCATATTTTTAATGTTCAAATACGGAATCTGTTTTCATCAAATATTTCAAGCTTCAATTTGGCTTTGTTGATAGGCTTCTCTTCAGAGTCAGGGGTTTGAAAGCTTAAATCCTGCTCCAGCACTTGGCCACAAAATCTTGTCTGAGTCTTCAGTGCAGCAGTCAAAGGTTTTGTAAAGCTGCCTGGTGCTGTCTGGAAGAGGAGATATTAAACTGACGCTTTGTTATTTGGATGAACAGGAAGAATCCAATTGTACTTTTGAAGAATATGAGGTCTCTAGGTTTCATGGCTCACATTTTGCTCCCTACTAACACCAGTTTGTTTATTTAATTGCTAATTAAAGAACCATTATCTGGTAAATTACTTCCATCGCATAATTGTGACTTTGCTCTATTGGTTCTGAGAATTTGATAGAATAGCATTCAAATGTAAATTAACATTTTACATTAAAATGACATATGACATAAATATAATTTTTCATCCTCGAAAAAGTTTTTTTTAAAAGAATAGTTATTGTTCTACATTGTAATCGTCCCTTAGACAATGAGGACTGTAGGCTCTTCCAAAGATTCAGTTTGGTCATTTACACGCAATATATTTTGATTAAAGGTTTTTACGGAACAAATGTATTAAAATATTACAAGTAAACTTTATTTGCTTGTTATTTTTTTTTAAAAGCTGACCACACCCAAAATTAACAATATTTAAATTGCATAATGATAACTAAATATTCTGTTGTTACCTGAATTTTAACATTGTTTATTTCCCCACAGATCCTACCTGATTTGCCAAGACCAAGGCCAAATAGCTTACTGTGGGCTGAGGGACTATGTACTTTTCTGCATTGATGAGATGGCTGTGAAGTACATTAATAGTACCTTCAAGTTCCTGGAAGTTCACATAAAGGAGGGCCTCTCCCCGAGTCAACAGAGCAAGGCAAACGTGAAGAAGGCACTTTCCTTTGTCTGAGATTTGGCATGTGCTGAATACTCTATCAAACTTCTACAGGAACACTGTGGAAAGTATTCTGACTGGTTGCATCATGGCCCAGTTTGGTCATTCAAATGCCCAGGAACACAGAAGGCTGCAGGAAGTAGCAAATATAGCTAGATCCATTACAGGCTCTGATCTCCCATCCAATGCAGCCAACATCATAAAGGACCCTATCACACTGGTCACAACTACTTCTGCTGCTACCTTCAATCAGAAGGTACCGAAGTCTGAAGTCCAGCACCTCTAGGTTCAAGAGCTGATTTTTAAAAAATGAAATGGCTACGGGTAGACCCTGACTTACGATGGGGTTCCGTTCCAGGACATCCACTGTAAGTCAATAAATATCATAAGTTGGAGTCTATCTATAAAGATCAAAAATAAACATACTGTAATCAGCTCACCGCCCCCCCCCCCCCCACCACCCCGTGTGCTGGTACTCCAGCCTGGCTCCCCAGCACACGAGGGTGCTCTCTGTGTACGGCATATTTGGACACTGTAACTGATCAAATGTGTGACCCTTGTCAGAGATTCGCCTTCATGTTTACACAAGGCAATCTTCCTAGGATATGGAGTCTGGGTGAGGGGTGAACAATCGAGTGGAGTGGAGCTGAGACCAACAGTGTGGGCGGATGAGTCACGCAGAGAACCTCGGGTGTTGGGCAATGGTTGGGGCCTTGCTGCAAAGGCAAGGGATGGGCGCAAACAAGCACTCAGTGACCGAGGAATCGAAGCTGAGGCAGAAGTCGCCAAAATGTCCAAATCAAAGCTGTGTGTGTGTGTGTCTGGACAGTGCTGTGCCAATGAGCTGGGTTGGGCTGGAGCACCAGTGCACAGGGGCTGATTACTGCATCAAGTGTGGACCAAAGGGGCCCTGAGAGCCAGGGTTTTCACACTGGTACAGCCCCAGGGGTTGCAGAATTGTGCTCATGTGAAAGCTCTTGCAGGTGCAACAAATGCCAATGTCCCGCTGCAGAAGGTGGTGTGCAAGTCCAACAACAAGGGTCCACAACAAGGCTGAGCTGAGCCGCCCCCTTGGCTCACCACAGTCCCAGTGGAGAACGCACACCCAACGCTGGGGTGATCTGGAGTGAAAGGGAGCGGTGTATTTCTAGACTTACAATGAGTGTGTAGAAGGGAGAAAGGTTGCACTTACGATCAGACAAGATAAAAGCTCAACATGGACACAGCAGTGAGAGGGGAGTTAGTGTGTGTGGATGGATTTTCACCATAGTAACTTTGAAATATCATAAATCAGGGTCTATCTATTTTCAGCTTTAAACTGCCACTTATTACCCAAACAATAAACTACTTTAGCACCACAAAAAAGACTTGCCTTTGTTATTGTATTAGGCTGCTCTAGTTTCCTCCCACTGTTCTCAATGTACCAAGAGTTGTAGGTCAGTTGTGTGTATTCGGGCGGGCTGAAAGGGCTTATTACCGTGCTGTATGTCTAAATGTTAAAAATTTCATTTAATTTACTGAACATTTTTTCCTTGCACTAAGAGTGTGAATAATCATTACTTATCTATCTTTCATATTTATGATCACTTTCCATAATGGGGTAATTTAATGTATTTTTTTTATTTAAGAACCTATTCGACTGCAGCAAGTAAGAATTTTGGTGCATATGACTGTATCATTATCTTATATGAAGTATTTTCTGCATTGTTGTTTTTAAGATGTTTTTATTTAAATCTAACTTTTGTTTGTTGTGTTAGAGTGGGATGTTGCTGTACTACGGTCAGATAATATGATCAAGTGTCATCACCAAGTATTCCATCTCATGTAACCACAATATTTATGTGGTGTTTATCATTGAATTACCCATCTGTTCCCATCACCAAGGACTCTACATCACCTTTGTTGACCTCACCAAAGCCTTCGAAACCGTGAGCAGGAAAGGGCTTTGGCAAATACTAGAGCGCATCGGATGTCCCCCAAAGTTCCTCAACATGATTATCCAACTGCACGAAAACCAACAAGGTCAGGTCAGATACAGCAATGAGCTCTCTGAACCCTTCTCCATTAACAATGGCGTGAAGCAAGGCTGTGTTCTCGCACCAACCCTCTTTTCAATCTTCTTCAGCGTGATGCTGAACCAAGCCATGAAAGACCCCAACAATGAAGACGCTGTTTACATCCGGTACCGCACGGATGGCAGTCTCTTCAATCTGAGGCGCCTGCAAGCTCACACCAAGACTCAAGAGAAACTTGTCCGTGAACTACTCTTTGCAGACGATGCCGCTTTAGTTGCCCATTCAGAGCCAGCTCTTCAGCGCTTGACGTCCTACTTTGCGGAAACTGCCAAAGTGTTTGGCCTGGAAGTCAGCCTGAAGAAAACTGAGGTCCTCCATCAGCCAGCTCCCCACCATGACTACCAACCCCCCCACATCTCCATCGGGCACACAAAACTCAAAACGGTCAACCAGTTTACCTATCTCGGCTGCACCATATCATCAGATGCAAGGATCGACAATGAGATAGACAACAGACTCGCCAAGGCAAATAGCGCCTTTGGAAGACTACACAAAAGAGTCTGGAAAAACAACCAACTGAAAAACCTCACAAAGATAAGCATATACAGAGCCGTTGTCATACCCACACTCCTGTTCGGCTCCGAATCATGGGTCCTCTACCGGCATCACCTACGGCTCCTAGAACGCTTCCACCAGCGTTGTCTCCGCTCCATCCTCAACATCCATTGGAGCGCTTTCATCCCTAACGTCGAAGTACTCGAGATGGCAGAGGTCGACAGCATCGAGTCCACGCTGCTGAAGATCCAGCTGTGCTGGGTGGGTCACATCTCCAGAATGGAGGACCATCGCCTTCCCAAGATCGTGTTATATGGCGAGCTCTACACTGGCCACCGTGACAGAGGTGCACCAAAGAAAAGGTACAAGGACTGCCTAAAGAAATCTCTTGGTGCCTGCCACATTGACCACCGCCAGTGGGCTGATATCGCCTCAAACCCTGCATCTTGGCACCTCACAGTTTGGCGGGCAGCAACCTCCTTTGAAGAAGACCGCAGAGCCCACCTCACTGACAAAAGGCAAAGGAGGAAAAACCCAACACCCAACCCCAACCAACCATTTTTCCCCTGCAGCCGCTGCAACCGTGTCTGCCTGTCCCGCATCGGACTTGTCAGCCACAAACGAGCCTGCAGCTGACGTGGACTTTTACCCCCTCCATAAATCTTCGTCCGCGAAGCCAAGCCAAAGAAGAAAGAAGACTCTATTCAAAAATGTTCTCTAAGTTTTGCTGCTTGAAGGATATGGACTGCTTCATTTACTGAGCATTAAAACTTAAGAAATAGAAGCAGGTAGACAATTTAACTCTGCATGTTTACTGCACCATTCAAAAAGAGCATGGCTGATAAGAAAATAAATAATAGCAGGAGTAGGCCACTCAGCCCATCGAGCCTGCTCCACCATTCAATGTTCATGGTTGATCTGATAGGCTCATCTCCTTCATCCCCCATAATCCCTGAATACCCTTACTTTGTAAAAATTTATCCAACCTAGTCTAAAATGTATTCACTGAGGTAGCTTCCATGGGCAGCAAATTCCAGAGATTCAACACCCTCTCAGAAAAGCAGTTACTCCTCATCTTCGTTCTAAATCTACTACCCTGAATCTTAAGGCTACTTCCCCTAGTTCCTCCACCAATGGGAACAACATCTACCTTTACCTTATCTCATCCTGATTTTTTACCAACATTATTTTTCCTGCACTAACTCCATTTTTCCCGTAATGAGCTGATAATAGAATTGTACAATAATGAATACATCTCCAAATTTATCCCCTTATGATGGAGGGAAGGTCATTGGCAAAGTCACTGAAGATAATTGGACCCAAGATGTAGTCTTGCAGTGATGTCCCAGGACTGGAATGGTTGACCTCCAAAGAACACAATAATTTTCCTTCATGTAACCATAGGAATAGCAAAAGGTTATTCAGCTCATTGGTCTGCTTCATCATTTAGTCATGAGTGATCTACTTTCCCACTCAACCCCACTGCCTGGCCTTCTCCCCATAAACTTTGATGCCCTGGCTAATCAAGAACCAATCAATCTCTGTGTTTAATACACCAAAAGACTTGGTGTCTATAACCACCTGTGGCAACAAGTTCCACCCTCTGGCTAAAGGAATTCCTCTGTATCTCTGTTCTAAGCAGAAACCCTTTTATCCTGAAGTTGTGCCCTCTTGTCCAAGACTCTCCCACAATGGAAAACAACCTTTGTACATCCATTATATCCATGCCTTTCAACATTTGAAATGTTTCAAGGAGATCACCCTCATTTTCATAAATTCCAACAAATACAAGCCAAAAACTATTAAATGTTCCTCATATGATGACCCTTTCATTCGCAGGATCATCCTTTTGAACCTCCTCTGTATCCTCTCCAACCTCAGCACATCCTTTCTTAAATTAGGAACCTAAAACTGCTCACAATACTCCAAGTGAGGTCTCACCAATGCTTTATAAAGCCTCAACATCACATCCCTGTTCTCTTTTGAAATGAATGCCTGCTGAGTTGATGGGATAATGTAGGATTAGGTTAAATCGATACTTGATGGTTAGTTATTTTTACCAAAGGGTCCACTTCACTGCTGTATGATAAAATACATTATTGGAAACCAGTTACTTTCCAATAATGATTGGATAGTCATTAAAAAAAACCCCAGCACTGCAAAAATTGACGATGCAAAATTTAATGGAATGAATTCAGAGATGATGTTATCACCTGTCATGGTGTTTTTGGCAGTCTGCAGAGAAAGTCCAGCTGCCTTTGTTCCTCCATGCAGTTCAGAAGACTGATTTCTATCTCTTATTATTGTCCTCTGTCTACTGTCATTTTTCGATTTTCAAGACCCAGTTCTTCTCATAATATATCCTCACTCATTTTTGATTTGACAAGTCACCATTTTGCTGTCAATTCTGGTTTGCTGACACTAGCTGTACTCTGAAGCTTCAGGCAGACAGATACATTTTGTCATTTCCTGTCACGTCAAATGGATGGAAGCTCCCTTTTAACCCAAACAATTTGGATGATTGCCTTGAAATGGCAAGTAAAAGTAGTTCTTAGTGATACACAGCAAATGGATTACACACTGAAAAATTTGAAATCAATTGCCAAAAATATACCTGCAGCGGCCAAATTTTATGATAGGAAAATGCAACACAAATCTTGCACGTTTTATGCCTGTGATTACATACAATCACGTTTTGGATAAAGTATAATGTTTCCATTTTGAATTTCACCCTTTTATATAGGTAACACAATTCACTGCATCACTCATTATCTTGATTGCATCTCTCAGGCAAACTAGTTCTGATTATCTGAAGCTTTGGGAAAAAAAGGGCAGAAACCTCTAAATTAGCCATGCAACTGTGCGGGCCTAATTTGCAATGCACAAAGCTTCCCAGCCAGCGATTATCAGGGTTCGAATGAAGTCCTCTTACTCACATACACAAAACACATTTGCACTGCATGTACATTTAATTTAGGACCTTGCAGGCAATGTTGTCTACAGCTAAGGAGCTTACCTGCAGTTTGTTACTGACTGTTCTATATCCATCATTGTTGCTAACTTTAAAACAAAAACCCTTTGCTCATTTTTGCTACATTCTGCACTTTGTTATTTCTGGTAGTCTTGATCTTTTTGCTATGTATATGTTTCTCTCATCTACATAGTTCCTGCAAGCTATTTTGAAACAACACAGAAGGCATGGATCCAGAATTACAGCTTAGAAGGAGGCATTTTGGCTGTTGATTAAGCCTAGGCTGGTGTTATAGGGAGGAATCTGTTAAGATGGAGATTTCTGGGAATACTCAGCGAGTCAAGCAGCATATGTGGTGATTGGATCTTAAAGTCACAGTCTCAGAATAAAGGACAGAGATGAGGAGAACTGTCCTTACACAGAGGGTACTGAATCACTACCTGATACAGAAAATTATAGATTATTAGATATGAAGCAAATCATAGGTCAAGGGGAAAGCTGCTGATCAAGTGAAAAGGTCAACTGTGATATTATTAAGTGATGACGCATCCTACTTCCACCTTTATTTCTAATGCTCATGTTTTTTTTCTTGCTAATTTTACTCCAAAGCTGAAATGTCTCATCCCAGAAATTACCTCTGCTCCCTCTCTGTGACCTTTTTTGAAAACACAAGCAGAATCTGACTCAATATCCAAGATGTGGCCTAATCAGTGTTTGAGAAAGCAAAGCAACATACTGCTGGAGGTAGTTAACGGGCCGGCCAGTATCTATGGAGGGCAAAGAACTGTTAATGTTTCAGGTTGAGATGTGTAATCAGGACTGAGAGTAGAGAGGGAAGGTAGCCAATATTGAGAGAGAGAGAGAGAGAGAGAGAGAGAGAGAGGTGAGATGGTACAGGGGAGGGATGAAAAATGATGAGCAGATGGAACCTCTGGGGAAAGAGTGGAGATAGGAGACGACGCTAGTGGGTGGTAGGTGCAAGAAGACAAGGGAAAATTGTAAAAAAAAACAAAGAAAAGGCCAGGTGGTGCAGATGGGGAAGGAGAGGGTGAAGGTGGAGATGAGAGATTTGTCTGATGTAAGGAAGATGATAAAGGTCATCATTTAAGGGAGAGATAGGCAGATGGAACCAGATGGAGGAAGGCATGCATTGGATGGTGAATGGGAAGAAGGAACAAGGAAGGGTAATGGGTATGATGTTTCTTTAATTACAAAACAGGTTTATTTTAAACAACTAGATTTATTAACAAAGCAAACAGCACTAAGAACAGAACACACACAGGCATGTCCTCATGTGGAGGATCCATCTTGAATCTACCAAAGTAACGTTCCCTAGATGTCTCTGACTCCTACTGGTGGTATAGCGCTCTATCACTACAATGGGGAGCTGGAATGAGTGCATGGAAAGATGATCTGAAATGGAAAAATGAATTTTGATATCACTGGGTTTTAGAATACCCCATTCTCTTTGCCATAAACACTCCAGACTCTAATCACCCATTTTCATTCCCCCCCCCCCCCCCCCCGCTGCCCCTCTAATCAGGTCATCCTTAAATAGTTCCCATTGTCACCTGCCTCATTTATCAGAATTCAGCTCCTTGCCTTTATGACCCCACTCTGACCTTTACCTTCCCCCCCCCCCCCAACTTGGCTCCATTTGCTGCTCATTCTTTTCCTTGGTTCTGCTTCCACCTATCACATCCCTCTCCTAACTTCACCCCTCCTGACTCCATCTACCCTTCAGCCTTCACCTCTCCTCTGTCCACCTATCACCTAGCAGCCTCTGTCTCACCACCCCCATTTTCCTCTTTATACTGGTTCCCTTCCCTCTCTACTCCAGTCCAGATACAACATTTCAACCCAAAACATCAACAACTTCTCTTGTTCTACATCTCCTGTTTGACCTGTTGAGCATGTCCAGCAGATTCAGTCAGTCCATATTACAGCATCTACAGTCTCTTGTGCCTCTGTTTTAAAAAAAAATGTTCAATATAAAGGCCTGAAATCATACTCTATTATGTAGAGATTGGATTGCATTCATTTTTGGTTTACAGTAAAACATGAATAATAATGCTCAAATACTTAGAAAATTGCAAATGCTGTCCAAACTGCAGCTATAAACAATCTAAGAGCAGTGTATATTCAAAAAACAAGGACTAAACTCTGAAGTTCCCAGGGGAAATCTCATCCATTTTAAAGCATCTCTTGATAATGCAGGATATTTGCACAAGATTTTCGAACATCATCTCCATGGAGGTTATGGCAATGACAAACTCCACATGACAGAGTAACATTAAAGGACATTTTGTGATCATAAAAATGTTGGAAATATCTGGACACAATTATTCATAATTGCAGCTCGAGGTCCTCACAGAAAATGCTATTGATACAGAAGGCTGAGTTCTTAAGAAAAGCTTCTCTTGGCAAGGATCATAGAAATACTGTTGAAAGCCATTGAGTAATTATAGTAATGGTGTATTCATTCATATATAATATACAATATACCTCCACAACAGGATGTGAAGTGACTTTTGTGTCATTATATCCTTTCTAACTGATTATTGGTATGCTCTATTGTTACTAAAAATATACTGTGGAGCCAGTCACTTGGTTTGCAAACTTCTTATCAAAATACCTTTTGTATTTGGGAATCCTCTATATCCCAGGCAGCAATGCCTGCCTCCACAATTCTGCTGGGAAATATACACAGAGAGATCCAGAAAAGGGAGAGAACTACTGGAGATTAACTAAGTGGGAAAGGGGAATCTCTTTTTCCACTTTCACAATCTCTGTCTCCATTACAGGAGACAAGCATTTATCTACCCTGCTATGTCTCAGTTATTTGGGAGGGTTTTTAAATAACTTTGAGAAGCAAAATTCAAATAAAAAAAAACAGACTTTACTTACTGATGCCTTCCATCATCTCAGGAAACTGCTCAAACACACACATATACATACACCCCACAGTGGTGGACTACTGTGAGAAGGGTGTATTTTTATGTGATTACAAAACTGTTCACATTATCCTGACTATATAACATCCCTCCTTCTCAAGATAAAGATAAATTTAGTCATCTTTATAACTTTCTTTCCACTGCAACAAATAATTAAACTTGTACACTAATTTATCTACACAACTATTTTTAAATAGTTCTTATCGATATCACAGTGGCAGTAATATGTTGCTTTGCCATCTTATGGATTTTGCTGTGAATGTTGGACTCTGTGTTGCTGGTACACGTGAAGGTGTACTTCACAAGACAAATGCTGTGTTGATGTTTTGGTATTAATGGTTGTGGTCTCTTCACTTGATACCTCACTTGTTATTGGTGTTGCAGGCTTTGCTGGTATTAAAGCTTTCTGCTTCATCACATCTTGTGTTGGCCAGATGTGAATTCTGTTCCTCCTCAGCTGATTTCCAGAATCTGTTTCAACAATGTATGATCTTGGTGTCTCAGCTTCTCTGATGACCTTTGCTGGGGTCCATATTTTCAACATCGACTCTTGAATATGCACATGCTGCCCTCTGAAGAGTTCTGGTAATGTTTGTGTATGTTTGTTATAATGCTGGCGTCCTTCTTCTTGCACATCAGCCAGTCTTCTTCTGGTTTCCTTCTGCTCTTCTGAAGGGTGTATTTTGTTTGGCAGAGTTGTTTTATATCTCCTGCCATTTAGAAGTTCTGCCAAAGACTTCATGTCAGCCCTTAAAGGTGTTGGTCGTAATGATAGAAGAGCGAGGGATGGGTCTTCTTTTGTTTTTTGACACTTAACTAATGTGCATTTCACAATTTCACAGTTTCAATGAACTTTGGGGTAGTATGGGGATGATGTAATGATAACAAATCCAGCTTTCTGAATTCTTGTGATGTAAACTGTGTTCCATTATCACATGTTACTTGCCCGGGTATTCCTTGTTCAGCAAAGAGCGCTCTTATTTCTGAGGTGATAATTGGCACTCTCAGCTCTTTCACCCTTTTGATGAATGGAAACTTAGAGTAGCAACAGACTACTATTAAATACCACTCCTGATTCTCGGTGAACAAGTTTCCTCCCACGGTGAGCCATGGCCTGGCAGGTTCTTATGTGGAAATCATTTCCTCTTTTTGTTGTGTCTGTCTTTTGATCCTTTTGGATATCTCCTTCATCTGGATCTCATAATTGGCAGAAATCAACTGCAACTCCTAACAGCTCTCCAGACCTAGAAATGCTGGCACATCTGCCTCTGCCACATAGAATGTACACAGGATGCTCTTTCCCTTATGGAAGCCATTGATCTTAACTCTCCCTAGTTGCTTGGTCATGGGTCCACCATAGCCATTAATGTGACATTTGCTCTTTCCAATGCACCATCTTTTGGATATCCTTTATTATGTTCTCTGGGAACATCTGGGAGGTAGAGTCTGAATGGAAGGAAGTTGCTTTGTGATTCAGTATCCAGCTTCAAATTTTGGTTAAATATCGTCAGCTTATTCTGGATGGTCCTCTGTGTTGGGATCCTTGTGTGCAACTCGGTTCCTTCATTCATCTCACCCAATATCTCATGAATGTGAATGGATTCTATGTCCAGTATCTGGGTGATGGAGTTCTCATTGATGTTTCCTTTTATGTGATGGATCTTCTTCTTGTCTTTTTTCTTCACTGATATTACTGTTTTCTTCATACCAGACTTACACATCTTCGCCCACTGGTTTGCTTTACCACAGTCTCTACATTCAGAACTGTATGCGGGGCATCGAAGGGGTGTTGTCTGCCACACTTTCTGCAGGTCTTGGTGGTTGGCACTTTTCTGATTGTGTTCTTTATAGTATCAACCCTTCCTTCTCTTTTCTGTGGGTGGACCTGCATAGATAGTGATTTAATTTGCATCCTCGTGGCTTCAAAGACTCTGGCTGTGTCTATAGCTTTGGCCAGCTTCAAGCTATCCTTCCCTATAAGAGACTTTTGCACTTCAGGATGGGCACTCCCCCATATTAGTTGATCAACTAATCTTCCCTCTATATCCTTAAATCTGCATTTTGTAGCCACAATGTTTAGTGAAGAAGTTATCAACAGTTTCATCAGTCTCTTGCATTAAGCCTTGAAATTCATACCGTTTAATTCAAGGTGAGAAGCAAACTTTGCAAATATCTACTCTGGATCATTTTTTCCCACTTCTGTCAACTTCCAGCTATTAAATAAGTCAAGGTCTCCTTCCCTGTCCAGAGATGTACATAACTGACCTTCTCTTCTGCTGTTGCATTTTTAAAATAGCTTTTAAATGTTAAATTGTACTTCTGCTGAAACATTTTAAAAGATTCAACAATGTCTTCAGCCTCCCAGTCAATCACTGGGTGAACTGCTATTGCTCCAGCCATTTTTTCAGTAATGATTTTTCTCTTCTTCTCCTTCGTATTTCAGTGACTTACAATCAATTGCATGACTTTATTCTTGTTCTCTTATACCCCTGCCACCGTTAGGTCTCTGTTCCTTGGGAGGCTTCTTATATAATTTAGAGATGCAAGATTCAAGTAACAGAAGAGAGTTTACTTACTGATGCCTTCCACTATCTCAGGAAACAGTTAACACACACTCATAAACACATACATATACCCCACAGTGGTGCACTACAGTTACTACAGTGAGAAGAATGTATTCTTACAAGGTTACAAAATAGTTCACATTATCCTGACTATATAACATATTTACTAACTCCCACAATTACCTTGACAGTTACCTCTTCCCATCCTACACCCGATAAGGGTTCTATTCTTTTTTCACAATTCCTCAGTATTCACTATGTCTGCCCAGGATGATGTTTTCCATTCTATGATGTCTGAGAAATCCTCCTTCTTCAAAAATTGTGATTAATGTAGCCCTCACCTGCACCTTTATTTCCTGCACTTCTGTCCCCACAGGCACAACAAGGACAGGGTTCCCCTCATCCTCATCTACCACCCCAACAGCCTCCACATCCAACATATCATTCTCTGAAATTCCACCATATATAAATGGATCCCACTACCGGGCATATTTTCCCTTCCCCTCTACTCTCCTCTCCACTTTCTCCAAGGATCACTCTCTCCATGACTCCCTCTTCCATTCATCCCTTCCCACCAATTGCTTCCCTTGTAAACTACTCACATGATCACAAGAAGAGCTACACTTGCACATACACCTCCTCCCTCACCACCATTCAGCCCCCCAGACAGTCATGGAAGTGAAGCAAGACTTCATTTCTGAATCTGGAGGTGTCTTTTATTGCATTTGGTCATTCTGATGTGACCTTCTCTACATTAGGATGACTGGATGCAGACTGGGAAATTGTTTTGTTAAGCACATTTGCTCTGTCTGCTGCAATTGCCATGACCTCCTCATGGGCAATCACTTCAGTTCCACACCCCATTGCCTCACTGGCATCTGTCCACGGCATCACGTACTGCCATGTTGAGACCACTTGTCAATTGGAGGAATAACACCTTGTATTCCACCTCAGCAGTTTCCAACCTGACAGCATCAGTATCTATTTCTCCAGTTTTTGTTAACTCCATCCCCTATCTCTCTCTTTCTCTCATCCCAGTCTCTCTTTCTCCAGCTCCCAAGCCCCTTGTAATCTTTCTCCTTTCACGGAGCTGTCTTTCTGCTCTCTTCCCCCATCTCCTCCTAGTTTATTTCTCTTCTTCCCCTTCACTCTGTATCCACCTATCAAGTGCTAACTCATGCTCCTCGTCCTTCACCTTCCCTCTACCATCTTATTCTGATGTCTGCCTGATGTTTGGCACTGCTTTTCATTTCACATGGATGCTGCCTGACCTGCCAGCGCTTTTGTAAACTATACTAGACCTCAGAATAAAGCTGAAGGCTTGCAGTAAGATTGGATGGACCAGTCACTCAGTAGATCTCAGACTTTCATGTCCTGCAGCATAGGTGTGGAAGAATAAGACCTGCTGAAGGTTTGCAGGCTAAAAGTTAGCAGTTTTGAATGGAACTAATAAAATTCACCCCAATGATTTTTAATATTTTCAGAATAGAAAATAGAACATTAATACAGAGGACAGTCCCTTTGACCCACGATGTTGTGCCGACCTATGTAAACTTACTCCACATCAATCAAATCCTTCACTACCTTACATCCATAACCTTTTATTTTTCTTATATCCATGAGCTTATAATCTAATGTCCCCATTGTACCAGCTTCCACCACCACCCCCAGCAATGCATTCCAGGTACACACTACCCTCCAAATAAACAAAAAAATAACTCTGATATTCTGCACTCACCTTAAATATCTCTGGTGTTTGCTACTGTCACTCTGGAACAAAGGTTCTGGCTCTCTGCCCTATCTATCCTCCTCATATTCTTATACATCTCTATTAAGTCTATTAAAAGTTTAATATATCTCAGAAAGTTTCACCACCGTTCAATACCTTTGAGCGGTCTGACACTGCCTGTTGGTGCAGTTTTGTCAGCTGTCAAAATGGAGTGATTTTGTTTCCCTACAATCTTGATGTTGTGACATTGTGAAAAATCCCAGGAGCTGCATAGACCTTAATAATTGAGAATTATGGCAGCTATGGGCAGCGTCAATGCTGACAGATCTAGATAAAGTCTGGGCTTCAGGCAGGTTAGCAGGAAAGGGTTTCTAGTACCTGTTATCAGCCTAATGATTTACTTTCCAAGACAGAAGTAAAATTACAGTAAAACTCCTGGTATCCAGCACCTATGGGAATTGGTAGATGCTGGAAAACTGTGTTTTCCATTTGCTTGATACATACTCTTAAAATGCATAACTAATACACTTGCATTAAGAATAAACAATTTAAAAGACAAAAGGCCACATCACTATACTGTACGTAGATTGAACAAACTTACCTTACGTGAATAAATAAACCTTAAATTATTTCATTTTATTTTTAGTCATATTCTTTGAAAACATTTAACTGTCGCTGCCTCTGCAGATTCCTCCCTCTCCACAGAACCACTCAAAAGACGAACAATAATATTACAGATCATCAACCTCCCATCACTCTCCCAAGTTTAGAGATAAAGTCTCTGACCAGACCAGCAGGAAAAATGTAGACACTTCAAGAGAGTCACTCCACTGGTGAGTGGCATTAACCATCTCTTCCTTCTGGATGATGCCATTGCGTTTCACACAAGTTTATTCAAACAGCCGCTACGAGCAAACCACAGCGGCCCTCTGCTGACTGAATATTTGCTTCCTTCTTCATCAAAGATTTCTTTGCCACTTTAGAGAACATTTACAATGTTAAACTTACATATTTTATCTATTATTTTCTCCCTATTTATTTTAATTTTTAAATTTATTTTTCTCAATTTATTTTTGCTGGTGGCTTGAGGCTGCCAGTTGCTTGAATTCTGGATACCAAAGGTTTTACTGTATATTATTTAAAATAGGAACTAAAACAATCATTAATTGTAGATTAAATAACTGGGCAGACCAATTATATTGAGTTAAACAAGAAAGTCTTCAGTTGCAGTGATTGTAGTTCAATACACAAAAGTTATGGGGAAACTCAGCAAGTCACACAGCATTCTTTATGTAGCAAAAATATGCAACCAATGTTTCGGGCCTGAGCCCTACTTCAAGGTGTGAACAAAAAGCAGACAGGTGCATGAATAAAATGGTGGGAAGTGGGGGGCAGGAGCACAGGCCCAAAGGCAAGAGGTCATCGGTGGATATTGCTGGGAGGTCATTAAAAAAAGCAGGGAAATGATAGGGGGAATAGAGAGGAAAGAGGGGATTGGGAGCTGAAAGGAGACAGAGGGATAATGAAAGAGAGAGAGAGAGTGTGGGGTGGAGAGTGAGTATGTGTGTGTGTCTGTGGGGGGGGGTGTGTGGGGTGAGAGAGAGAGAGAGGGAGGGAGAGAGAGTGTGAGAGAGTACCTTATGGAAAATGAAGGTCGATGTTAATGCCATCTGGTTGGTGAGTGCCCAGATGGAAACATGAAAATCTGCAGACATTGTGATTGCATTAAAAGCATAGAAATGATGGAGGAACTCAGTAGGTCTTGCAGCATCCATAGGAGGTAAAGATATATAACCGATGATTCGGGCCTGAGTCCTTCTTCAAAGTATGAGTAAAAAGCAGGCAGGCACCTGAATTAAAAGATTAAGGAGATGGAAAGAAAAAGCAGGGGGAGGAGCACAGACAAAGGGTGATAATTGGACACAGAGAGGAGGATAGGAGAGGAAAAGTAAGAATAGATTAGGGTATAGTTGGCCCTGTAGAGTGAGTGAGTGAGTGTGTGTGTGTGTGTGTGTGTGCGCGCATGTGTGTGTGCGCGCGCTAGAGGAAAGGAGAAATAGGGAAAGGTAGGGGCTAAAAGAAACTAGAGATTGATGTTAACACCATCTGGTTGGAGGGTGTCAGATGGAATATGACCTCTTATTTTCAGGTGGTCTTAGTCTGGCAGTGCATGAGACCACAGACAGACATGTCAGCATGGGAATGGGATAGGGAATAGAAATGGGTTGTTCTGGGAAGTCCTTGCTATTGCAGCAGAAGTACTGAATGATCTCCTAGTCTGTGTGCAGTCTCACTGATGTAGAGGAGAGCACATCAGCAGCACTGGATGCAGTAGGTGACCCCTGCAGGTTCACAAGTGAAATGTTGCTTCCCTTGGAAGGACTGTTTGGAGCCCTGAATGTTGGTGAGGGAGGAGGTGTGGAAGCAAGAGGAGCACCTCTTGCAGGGACAGGGGTAGGTGACAAGGGGGGCAATTAATGTGAAGGGACGAGTGGACGAGGGAGTCACAGAGGGAGAGATCCCTGTGGAAGGCGGAGGGGGGGGAAGCTAGTGGAATGGTAGGTGAGGGCAAGGGGAATCCTGTCCTTGTTGAGACTCAGAGCGGAGGGGGCCAGGGTAAATGTACGAGACTATGCTGCTGAGGTGGAATTGAGGGTAGTAGAGGGGAAGTCACATTTTTTGAAGAACGAGGACATCTTGGATGACTGGCATGAAGACTTCATCCTGGGAGCAGAGCAATCCAATTTCTTTACTTAAGAACAATAATGACAATCCAAGAAATATAAGCAGGTCAGTCTTACATTAGTGGGATGGAAATGAATGGAGAGGATTCTCAGGGTCATAACTTACTTACATTTTTAAAACTGTTGGGGGGGGGTCCTGTTTCATAAATCTGATTGTTTTTTGAGGAGATGACAAATATGATTTATGAGGATAGGCAGTGGATGTTGTCTCAAGGGTCTTTAGTGCAACATTTCTCAAGATCCGTCATTCTTGTCGTTCTTATAAACTGGGCACAGAAATGAGAGACAGAGTTTAATCCAGGCAAGTGTGAGGCAATGCATGTTTGGAGGTTAAATGCAAGAGGGAAGTTTTCAGTAACTGGCAGGACCATCAGAAGCATTGATGTACAGAAGGCAATTCCCTGAAAATGGCAACACAGCAGATATGGTAATTAAGTAGATTTTCAGCATTCACACATTACTTGGCAAGGCATCGAGTATAAACGTTCAGAAATCATTTTGAAGTACTGTGTAAATCTTTGGTTCTGCCACATTTGGAGTGCTGTGTGCTGTACTGTTTGCCACAACATAGGAAAGATTTAGAAGTATTGGAGAGAGCACCAAGATATTGTCGGGATTGAAATGTATTGGCTGTATGAGTGGTTGGGAACATATGGATAGTTTTCACTGGAGTGTGGAACGCTAAAGGGAGACCTAATAGAAGTGCATGAAATTATGAGAGACCAAGATAGGGTAGTTTCAGTGTCTTTTTTTCCCACAATGGAAATGTAAAATAAAAGAGGGTATAGGTTTATCTTGAGATGGGGAAAGTTTAAAGATATGCCTGCAGCAAGTTTTTTTTTTACCGCAGGTGTCTGAAACGTGCTGGCAAGGGAGGTGGTAAAAGCACCTCCCTTAAGTAAAGAAATAATTGCATCTATTAAGAGGAACTAAGAAAGGCATATGAATAGGCAGGTCTAAAGGAGGTATAGATCATGTGTAGGCAGATGAGGTGAGTTAGACTGACATCATGGCCAATGCAGACATGATAGACTGTGCTGTTCTGGTTGACACTCTCATGTACTAAATAAATCACAGTTTTGTGCGTATGCTTTTCTATGGTCGAAGAATGAGGTCTTGAACACAATAGAAGTTGTTTTTTATTGATATCCAACAATTAATAATCTAACATGAGTCAGATTATTCTGGCTTTTGATGATGATGTGTGTGTGTGTGTGTGTGTGTGTGTGTGTGTGTGTGTGTGTGTGTGTGTGTGTGTGTGTGTGTGTGTGTGTGTGTGTGTGTGTGTGTGTGTGTGTGCGCGCATAAACAGATTTGTTTTCTCTTTTGCTCTTCTAACTGAGGTCTCCCATGAAACTTCAGAATGATTAAATATTGTATGCTGCCTGTATAGTTTCATAGATGTGATCAATCATAATGTCATAGTAAGTACAAACAAATGCATTTATTGTAGTTATGCAATTGATATTGTTATATATTGACTTTATTCTTAGCTGTGCAGTTGTGCAGTATGTTTGGGGATCGAAGTTGAATTGTTGGATCGGTTGACATTTTACTTTCACATAAATCCAGAACCAAAATCAGGATTTGTGATCACATTCTCAGATTATAACTTTAAAGATGTTCATGTATAAAGGCTTTTATACACACACATACATATATTAAGATTAACTCAGCTGACAACAATATAAATTTTCTGTGGAGCTGATTGATGAAGCAAGTACACAATTTTTCATCCCAGAAAAGTGGATTTAAGATCACTTTTCTTCAATATGCTTAATGCTTTGTCTTTTGTTTTTGTTTGTTTAGCTAGCAGATTGAAAAGATTTTGGGAAGCCAGAACCTTTCCTAATGAATATGAACCTTTAGATACAAATGGAGAACAATGCGCTCTGGTCACAAAGGTAATGGGGGGAATAAATATAATGATAGAGGAACAGTTAAAGGTTTTACTTAATTTTTATTCTGGATGAAATGTATCCCACATCTATTAAAAGAAGCAAGGGAGGAAATGTTGGAGGTTCTCATCATTATTATCCAATCTTAGTGGCTACACACATGGTGCTGAAAGCTAAGAACAATTAACTGTAAATTATTGATCACAAAATTATAGAAATGGGCAGTGTGATTTCTGGAGCGTTGGCCCAACTTCAATAGTGTGTAAATCATTGGAAAACACTTAGAAAGTCATAGATTATTCATGGCCTGTCAACGTGAATTATTTCAGGAATGGCTGTGTCTGAAGAATGTGAATGTTTTGAGAAAATAGTAAGGAGGGGGTAATGAAAGAAATAAAATTGATATGATTTTTAGCAAGATTTTGCAACCTTTCACACATCCAATGAACACCCACGGGATACAAAGAATCAATCTCTCTCTCTCTCTCTCTCTCTCTCTCTCTCTCTCTCTCTCTCTCTCCCTCTCTCTCTCTCTCTCTCTCTCTCTCTCTCTCTCTCATTTAAATCTCTAAGTGATTTAATGATGAAGGATTATGGTTGACCATTGCTATGATTGGAAGTTTATTAATAGTGGGGTTCTTCAAGGCTTAGCTCTGGAACTCATGTTTAAATTGTATATGTTAATAGATTAGATTTAAATATAGTGTCATAACAGTTTTCATATACAGTATTATAAAATTTAGACGTGCTTGATAATTTTAGAAGCATTCTAACTTGCTAGTTAGTGACCAGTAAAAGGACAAATATGATTCAATCAGATGTTTGAGACATTTTGCTGACTGAAACTTGGAATTATTAAGTTTAGGCAAGGGTAGCCAACCTCTTAATTTTTAGTTTTTAATTTAAACATTCAGCATGGTAACAGGTCCATGCCGTCCAATTAACCGACACCCCCATATGTAAATGCGGACCAAAATGGCCTGTTAGCGTACTACATGTCTAAATTAAAAATTAAAAGATTGACCACCCCTGGTAGACAAACTGTTGGAATCCATTGTTGAAACTCTGTTCTGATGAGAGTACCAAGCAATAGGTGGAAAGAGAAGAACTTTAGAATGCAAGTCCACAAATCCCAAAGATAATAGGAGGGTTAAATAGTTAGTTACGTCCAGGAGGCCAAGGCATAGCATCAAAGAGCACTGAGGTCATACCATAGATCAATAAAGCACTGATCAAACCTTAGCTAACTTGTTTTTCTTCTGCTTTCCTTCTGATCTTTGTTAAAAGTTGACCAAAACTTGCTTTCACAGGCACATCTCTTTCTTCAGCAAGTATATCTAGTTCCAACTCATCCTGTAATGATTCCAACTGGCATTCCACCCTCAATCCAAGATCATAGGCATGTTCATACTTTCTTACATTTCTCTAGGCACTATTCTTGCCACATCTTTCTTAATGCTAATCATGGCACATAGAAATTTACTTCATCATATATGTATTTTCTGCCTCTTGAAGACCACAAAGGAACCTGGTCCCTCTGATATTTACTGGCAACTGTATATAAAATAACAAAGAGTTCCTTGAGGAAGTTGAGGGTCTGGAACTAATTTCCTGAAAGATCTATGGAAGGAGACCATTTATTGAGGTTTACGTGGACCAAAGGAGAGAAATGGAATTTGACAGCTTTGTTCTTTGTTCTCTCTGCAGTTTCCTTCTGTGCTATGAATGCATCTAATGCTCCAACCATACAAAGCTGACAATCTGACAATTGTAATCAAGGACACAGTTTAAGAGTTGTGATGAATGGAGGGTATTTCACAGGAATATTAAATTACATTCTGAATGGAGGTTTCTTCTCAAAATTGTTTGTTGGGAATGATTTCCCAAGAATAAGTGTTGACTTATTGAATATTTCCAACATTTTCAGAATTATTTATAAGAGAGAGAGAGAGAGAGAGAGAGTGTGTGTGTGTGTGTGTGTGTGTGTGTGTGTGTGTGTGTGTGTGGATAGTGATTGTATGTTGGTGTGGGGGTGTGTGTGGGGGGGAGTGGGGTTGTGTGCGTGTGGGTAGTGTTTGTATGTTGGTATGGGAGTGTGTGTGGGTGTGGAAGTGGTAGCGTGAAGGTTGCTGGTGGTTCAAAGGGTCTAATGTTAGGGAAACTGAATTGTACCAGCAAGGAAATGAGTCTCTGCTATACATCTTTAGGAAATATTTAGTTTGATTTAATAATGTTTCCATCTAAATAAAGATGGAATAAAAATATGTATTGTTAGCAATCAGATAGCTTTTAATTCTTATTACAACTCACTGGTGAAACATTTATAGAAATATTAAGCTGATATATATAATATTAAAATGATAATAATATCCAATTACAAAGTTTTTAAAAATTGGTTGAACAATATGTTTTTACTAATTATCTTAAATTGTATAAATTACTGCATGATTTAAAATTAGCCAAATGAATTCATGAAGAAGACAAAACATGACTTATCCTGAACCATTTGAGGCTGAATAACAACTTCGGTCAATTCAAAACCATAAGGATTATTTACAGTCATTATGAATTTCAGACAGCATCATCGTCTCAGTTCTACAGCTCAGAAACAGACCACTGACCAACGTCTATTCCAACCAGTTATCTAATTCAGCAAATTCAATTTGCCTACATTTGGCCCCGTAGCCCCCAAACCTTTTCTCAGGGCAGAACGATTAATGTAGTGGTTAGCGCAACACTGTTACATCAACAGTCACCGGGATTCGAATGTGGCGCTCTTTTCAAGGAGTTCGTATGTTCTCCCCGTGTCTGTGTGGGTTTCCTCTGGGTGCTCCGATTATCTCCCAGCCTCCAAAATGTACAGGATTGTGGTCAATTTGGTGTAATTGGGCCTGCTACCATGCTGTATGTCTAAATTAAATTTAAAAATTCATGTTCTTTTCTAAGTGCCTCTAAACTTGGTAATTCTACCCTCCTCTACCACTTTCTCATTCACATACTTAGTACCCTCTATGTGTAAAAGGTACCCATCAGGCCCCTTTTAAGTCTGTGCACCCTCCTCACCTGAAAACAAAGGACAAATTTTGAAATATAGCAAGGATATGAAAAGATTAAAAAATAAAAATAGAGATTTCATTTGCTATGGACATCAAAAGCATTTAATGAATTACATGTTCTAATCCTACGACTGATATTACTTCCTCAAGTTGCTCAAAATTCTGTTCCGAAGACTAACTTAAACGAGTTTCAGCGATGTCTAGTTGTGACTACATTGGCTTTTGCTTACAGAATCTACTTTAGTGGTATTACTAATATTTAATTCAAGGATAAGGAATGGGGATTTTTATGTCTGGAGGAAATGTTATTAAGTTCAAGTCAAAACATACATAATTCTCAGCTAGTGACAGATAATGATTTTTGATTACAGAGAGCATTTTGATATGGGGCCTAGGAAAAAAAATGCACAGAGAATGGTTTGTCAAATCAGAGATTGCTCAGAGATTCCTGAAACATAACATAACATAACAATTACAGCACGGAAACAGGCCATTAGGCCCTTCTAGTCCGCACCGAACCAAACACCCCTTTCTAGTCTCACCTCCCTGCACAATGCCCATAACCCTCCATCTTCTTCTCATCCATATACCTGTCCAACCTTTTCTTAAATAATACAATTGACTCCGCCGCCACTATTTCTCCCGGAAGCTCATTCCACACGGCTACCACTCTCTGAGTAAAGAAGTTCCCCCTCATGTTACCTCTAAATCTCTGCCCCTAATTCTTAACTCATGTCCTCTTGTTGTAATCTTTCCTCCTCTTAACGGAAATAGTCTATCCACATCCACTCTGTCTATCCCTTTCATAATCTTAAATACTTCTATCAAATCCCCTCTCAACCTTCTACGCTCCAAAGAATAAAGACCTAATCTGTCCAATCTCTCCCTATACTCTAGATGCTTAAACCCACGTAACATTCTGGTAAACCTTCTCTGCACTCTCTCCACTCTGTTTATATCCTTCCTATAATTAGGCGACCAGAACTGCACACAGAACTCCAAATTAGGCCGCACCAACGTCTTATACAATCTCAACATCACCTCCCAACTCCTATATTCCATGCAATGATTGATAAAGGCCAGCACACTAAAAGCCTTCTTCACCACCCTATTCACGTGAGTTTCTACCTTCAGGGAACGATGTACCGTTACTCCTAAATCTTTCTGCTCTTCTGTATTCCTCAATGCTCTCCCATTTACCACGTATGTCCTATTCTGATTCTTCTTACCAAAATGAAGCACCTCACACTTATCAGCATTAAATTCCATCTGCCATTTTTCAGCCCACTTTTCTAAGCAGCCCAAATCCCTCTGCAATCCTTGAAAACCTTCTTCATTATCCACTATTCCATCTATCTTAGTATCGTCTGCATATTTACTAATCCAATTCACCACCCCATCATCTAGATCATTAATGTATATAACGAACAACAATGGGCCCAATACAGATCCTTGAGGCACACCACTGGTCACCGGCCTCCAACCTGACAGACAATTATCCACTACCACTCTCTGGCCTCTCCCTTTCAGCCAATGTTCAATCCATTTGACTATCTTAAAATTTATACCTAAAGACTGCACCTTCCTAACTAACCTTCCATGTGGTACCTTATCGAAGGCCTTACTGAAGTCCATATAGACAACATCCACTGCGCTACCCTCATCCACATTCCTAGTCACCTCTTCAAGAGGTGATTCTATCAAACTCACAATATTTTACATTTAATGACACAACATAATATCAAAATGATCAGACTCTTAAATAGAATTTACACTGGAAAGGAGATGTACCATATATTCTATAGAAATCACAAGTTCATTTTGGCAATTGTCATATCGATTATTCAAATTATTGTCAAAGTAACTAACTGAATGATGCAAAATAGGTTTTGCAAATATTCTTCCTGGAATCAAATAATTACATCACGTTTCCAACTACTCAATGACCTTAAACTGCTGAGAATTCAGTAAATATTGATTGAAAATATTGTTTTATCCATGTAGTGAAATTTCTATTCATTTAATTTGAAATATCAGTCCTAAAAACCAAAGTGTATGATCTCCTGGAAGAAAATCCTTTAATTATTCTTTATTGCATTTTGTTGTCTAAAAATTGACCATTTTAACAAACCAGATGTTAACAAGACACTACTAACTTCATGACAAAATTTATTTAAGCGTGAGATAACAAAGTATTTAAAAAATAGAAAATCAAAACTCTACAACTTTTTTGGACAAAGCTGTTTGATACCTTGTAGAGTTTCTTTTTATTAAGTTGATTAGACCAACAAAATAAATATGCCTGTAAAATAAAACAATACATTTTTGACCATATGACTCCAAACAGCTTCTACATTCTGAACTAATGCAATGGCTGAGGTTTGAATGAAGTTCATACAGAGATTTTAATGTAGTTTTACATCCTATAATTTATTGGTAGGTTAAGGCAGGAGGGAGGGTGATGTTAAGTTTGTTCTATAACAGTGGTTCTCAACCTTTTTCTTTTCACTCACATACCACTTTAAGTAATCCCTATGCCATTGGTGCTCTGTGATTAGTAAGAGGGATTGCTTAAGGTGGTATGTGTGTGGAAAGAAAAAAGGTTGAAAACCACTGTTTTAATTGTCCCCAATTGACTTGTTATGTGCACACGTTCAAACTCCAAAGGAAATGGGCCAATGACAATTTTTCTCAAGCAAAATATTTCAATAACAATTAGATCTAAAGCAATGATTTTCAACCTTCCCTTCCCACTCATATACCACTTTAAGCAATCCCTTACTCATTACAGAGCACCTTTGACATAGGGTTTACTTAAAGTGATATGTGAGTGGAAAGAAAATGGTTGAGAACCACTGTTCTATAATTTAGATAAAATTTTCTGTGGTGTGTTATAAATATACAAGATTAGGGGTTCATTACTCTTATGTTTGAGGCCCTATAAAAATGCTCATGGCTTTTATGTCAAAGCAGCTTTATCAATAAATGAATTGACCAAAGTGGACATGGTAAACAGGCTTATCGCATCTTTCTGGTTTTCCTGGGTGAATATTTAATTCAGAAGAGAATCAGTCAAAATAATATAAGCCAGAATGAAAAGCTCTTGGGAAATAGGCATCTTCTATTTTGCATTTCAAACTGCTATAATTTATTAAGTGCTGTCATGACCAACACAATCTATATGGTTTTATCAACAATGAAGAAATATCTTTGCCCAAGATGAGAGATGAAAATAACATACAATTTCTGCCTAAACATCAACAAGGTCAATTAGCTCCCACAAAGCCTGGGAGATAGCAAATGTAATATTTGAAGTGAGTGCATTCACACAGTGTTAATTAAGAGAGACTTACAGTTACAGTAAGTAATACAGCTGTGAAATGTTTATTAGCTGCAGAGGAGAGATAACAAGATTCTTTTAATGTCTATTAACTATTACTGCTTAGGGGCTGATCAGGCAAGCTTTTATTTTTAAACATCTTATTTTGCCATGGGACAGCAGAAAATAAGAAAATCTTGGTGATGTGCTCCCTGGTGTTTGTTCTTTTATTTGTTTATGACAATGAAGCCTTCCTATAATAAGCCACCAATATGCCATCAGAAAAAGTAAATAGCATTCTTGTATTGAAAATTTAATGAAAAAGCATGTCAGAACATTGTTACAAAGATCAGAAACTATTCATAGTTTTGTTAAATATAAAATATATTCATCCATGATTTACACCATAAGATTTTTTTCCTCCAGATTTTAACATTAACAGAACCACGTTTAGCAGTGTTTTGTTTGCTCATTTGCCAGGCTATAAAGATACTATCTGGAGACTAAATGTCCCTGGCAGTGATCACTGAAATCAAATAGATGTCACAAAATGATTGCTGAAGGATTTATGTGAAATTCATTCTGTGTTCTAGTGTGTAGTCAAATCTCTTGTGGTTTTCAATGCAACGTGCAATTTGCACAGTCATAATTCTGAATATGGTGGAACAGTCAGGCTTACTTTCCCTTGAAGTGAGTCCAATTCCATGCATAAGGAAGTCAATAAACAGGCACAGCTGTACCTTATCTGTTCACAATTTAAAATGTTAAAGCAAATTCCACAGTTAATATAAACTTCAGTAGGTAGAAAAAACGATTATTGAAGGCAATTTGTTGCCAAAACAGAATATTTTATCAGAATAAGGTTGTTTAAGTATCATTTGTACATCCCACAAGAGCACCTGTGAAGGATAATAGTGACTTTCCAAAACAATGCAAAAAATAATCAACATCTGAATACTACATAGAAACATAGAAGATAGGAGCAGGAGTAGGTCATTCGGCCCTTCATGCCTGCTCCTCCATTCAATGAGATCAAGGCTGATCTTAAAGTTCAGTATCCCATCCCCGTCTTCTCTCTGTAACCCCTAATTCCCTTATACTGAAGAAATATATCTAATTCCCTCTAAATATATTCAATGAACCTGCCTCTACTGCTGTCTGTGGCAATAAATTCCACAGGTTCACCACCCTCTGGGGGTGCACATATTATTCATTCCCACTTTATCATGCAAATGACCCCAAAGGATTGGAAAACATTTTAAAATTCTGTATAAAGGTTCATCCCAATTTTTGACAATCCATGTAAAGAAAGTATGTTGTTCAGGAATTCAGACAATGCTAGACTTGCAGATAACCTATTGCACTACATTTTAAGTAAAAAATAAAACAAATGCGTTGTGTGTTACTTATGGCATCTGGTCTGATGGTAATTTTGGCATCTTATTTGCTTTAATGATTTCAGCAAGCACATAATTTAAAGGTCACTGATCAACCAGCATTAATAAATGAGTTTCTGTGGTGAATAATCCAGTCAGTTCAATGGCCAGACATTTTTTAGCCAGTCTTTATGACTGATCTAACAGCCGAAAAATGTAAAAGCTTATCAGAGATAGAAATAGCTAAAAGTATTTCTGACATTTAAACATATTTTATCTATTTCAAATAGTCCAGTCTGAATGTTTTGTTGTGATGAAAAGGAAATAAAGAAATACAATAATTTCATGAACTTGATGTATATCCTCGTGAGTTTTACCATTTACATTCATGAAGTACATTTTGTTTTGGAAACTAAATATGTAAAATTGTTCATTGAAAAGCAAAATAAACTAGTCATAAATTATTTGAAAACTGTGAGGGTTCAAAAACCCATAACTAAAATATGTCAGGTAATACAATTTGCATTTTTTTTTCAGGGAGAGCCCAGTATGGTGCTTTCACATAAAAATGTTTTGAATGATAGAATCCATTAGTCAATATTACATTCCCTCCTTAATATTTAGAGAGCTAAATTGCATGCCAAAGGACATCTAAATGTCAAAAGGCCAGTAACAAAACTGATAATAATTGGATTGCATTCCATTACATTAATAAATACCCTGCACAAAACAACTTAAAGTCAATGAACATTCCTCATATTTAGCGTGGTATTGTCAAAATTCAATGTGTCTCCAATCTGTCTTGGCTAACCATGCTGCCTAGCCTTGATGAAGTGTCTTTATACTACCGAGTCTAGGGTGAAAAAAATCCCCAGGTGAACGTGCAGCATATAGATAGACACTTTGGTTTGTTTTCATTGAGGATATGGCTAGTATTTTTAAAAGAGAAGTCATAATTAAAATTTAGAAACTGCAGGAGATCTGACCTTGGTTTGCCTGTTTTCCCTGAATGATTATTAACTTGTTTGTTCCCATTCTTCAAAACAGATTTTCTCATCTGGAATATTTCATTTTTCAGGATCAACAAAACATAATGCAACCAGACCCAATGAATTTCTGCATTGTAATCTACTGTAAACTGCATTGTAATCTACTGTAAAAACAAACAAGTCAGACCCCATATATGAAATAGCTGAAGGAAGCAACAGGACTCCTGGAACTATGAGGTGGAAAATCTATGGAGATAATCGTATGGATGATGAGATGATGGAAGCAGATGATTAACAACAGAAAATCACAATTGTGTTGTATCTGAACATCAGACAACGCAAAGCTGTGAAACTCAGCAAGTCAGTGTACTTTATGTAGCAAAGATAAAGACACATAATCAATGTTTCAGACTTGAGCCCTTCATCAAGGTATGAGAAAAATGTGGGCAGGTGTCCAAACAAAATGGTGGAGGAGAGGGGCAGAAGGAGGAGCACGGCCCCACAGGTAGGAGGTAATAGGTGAATAAGGGAGGGAAGGCACACTAGCAAACAGGAGAGGGGAGTGCTTTGTGAATGGAGAGGGAAGGGGGTGGAGAGCTGAAGGAAAGAAAAATAAGGGAGAGTGGGCTAGCAGAAACTGGAGAAGTCGATTTCCCAGTCTGCATCTAGTCACTTTGATGTAGAGAAGACCACAATAGAAGCATTGAATGCAGTAGAAGATGACCACAAATTCGCAAATAAGGTGTTGCTTCATTTGGAAGGAATGTTTGGGGCCCTGTGGTTGTGAGGAAGGAGGTGTGGACACAAGTGTGACACTTCTTGTAGCCACACAGGAAAATGCCAAGGGTGATTAGTGGGAAGGGATGAGGATGAGTGAGCAGATAAGGTACAGCTGTGGGACTGTGCTCCACTCTGCACCATTTTGTTCAGGTGCTTGATTACATTTCGCTCCTAACTTGATGAAGGGCTCAAGCCCGAAAAGATGGTTATATATCTTTATATTTGATATATAAAGTGCACTGTTTGACCTGCTGAGTTTCCACAGCTTTGTGTTTTTATTTCAATCATAGTTTCACATTCTTCAACGATAGGTTCATTGTCAAAGAAGATGACATTAATGCAGATACTGAATGTTTGGCAAATGACATGCTTCAGTAATTTGTAAAAAAATAGACTCTTTGAAGAAATTAATTCCATATTCTGAGATCTAAACAATTGTGTGGGTGACAATAATGAAGCTAAAGTTGGGAAGCATGAAAATAACTAAGGGTTTTGGAGGAGATTATTTGGCAGGCGGAAGGAGGCTGGACCAAGCAGCAATTACGAGGCTGATGATGAAAGAAAAATGGTTTAGTACACAAGCAATGGATGATTAAAAACTCAGTGCAAGACAGGATGCAAGCAGTAGAGTTTTTAATGAACTGAAACTTGGATTTGAGTTTGTCCAGGATAGCATTGGAATAATTAAGTCAAAATGTGACAACATCTGGAGGCACATTTCAATGGCTGAACTGTGATGGATGTGAAATTAAATGGATTCTGATGAGATTAAATTAAGAACTTAACAAGTCACACCTGAAACCTAAAAGAACTAATTACAAAAATCCTAAATTAGGTAAAGAGTTTGAATTCTTTCATTTTAAGCTCTTTGCAATCAACCCTAGTCTACCAAAGAATTCTGCTGAAGGTTTCTATTAGTTTAAATGAAGTTCTAGCTTGGTTCCTGGAGGCTCACTTTGCAAGGTGGGCTGAATTTCTTCCATACTTCCAGCCTGTTTAACTGTTGATTTCTTCCTAATTTGAGCTTTAATTTCCCTCAGAGTTGTAAGGCAGATCTACTCACCCGTACTTTAAGTATCTTTAAAATTTTTTTCCGAAAGTTGTAATTTGGGATTTAATTAGTTCTGTCAGGGAGAGGTGTTGTTCCATGTCCTCTTCCTACGACATCACGCCATGCCCCTTTAGAGATACCTTTAAAGTAGTTAGTTTACTTCTCAATCCAACATTTAGTCCTTGGATCTTGGTAAATTATTAACTGGTAAAGGTTTTTAATGGAAGGTAAAAATGTTGAGGTTCTACCTAAAGTAAGTGGATTTGGAGTGTTTAATGAATCATATAATGAGATCCTTAAAGAGGCCTCAGAATGGTCAGCTAACTCAAGGTATGCTTTGTATTTGAATTAACATGTGGTAATGTGTAAAGCAGTGTTTCTCGACCTTTTTCTTTTCATTCACATACCACTTTAAGTAATCCCTATGTCATCAATGGTCTGTGATTAGTAAAGGATTGTTTAAGGTGGTATGTGAGTGGGAAGGGGAAATTGAGAACCACTGCTCTCGACCCAATTGTTGTCTGAAACATTTTGTTTGAGAAAAATTGTTATTGACCCATTTCCTTTGGAGTTATGAAACTGTGCATATAACGAGTCAATTGGGTACGATTAAAACAGTGTTTTTCAAACATTTTCTTTCCACCCACATACCACCTTAAGCAATCCTTTACTAATTACAGAGCACCTACGACGTAGGGAATACTTAAAGTGTATGTGAGTGGAAAGAAAAAGGTTGAGAACCACTGGTGTAAAGGGAAGTAACAACCCAAACAAGATTTGGGTCAATCAGTAATACAGTAAACACATATGAGATGTGGGAAGGGAAGACAGAAGGAATAAGAAAAGAGATGTTAGGAGGTGATTAGACCAGGAAATTAGAATGAGAGAAGATATTAGAGGAAAATGAGATTTTGGAGACCAGTAACAGTGTGGAAATTACACGAGAATGGAAAGGAGTGTGTTAGAACAGAGTAGAAGGGATGGTGAGGTGTTGTAGCAAAGAAGGAAAGGATGGCATAGGAGATGAGCAGGGAAGAAGAAGAACAAAGAGAAGAAACAGGGGAAAGAGGAATTGAGGGAACAGGAATAGGAAGAGCAGGGAGAGGAGAACCAGAATGATCAAACCTGGTTGTGGTTGGCAACTTGAGGGCTAATAGAAATTTAATGCAATTAAAAATAATTAGGGAAAATGTATGTAGACTTCTTCTGGTCAGAGTGCCCTTTCTAATGTCATAACCTGTGCATATCTCTCCACATTAACAAAGGATTTTAAATAATATTTGAGAAAGTGCTCTAATTAGTGGGGGACAGGGTGATATTTACTTAATTGCAATAGCTGCCAATCAACTTTGCTTTGCTTCAGAACTTTTTTAATGAAAGAATACTTAAATGAAGTTGTGCCTGATATTAAATATTGAAATTTGCTTCTTACCTACAAAGATGTTGAATGAATTACCTGGCCTAAGATACCTGTCAAGTTTAATATCATCTGATAACACCAATACAACCTGACGAAACAGCGTTCCCCGGTCCTTGATGCAAAACATGCAGACGCATGAAGCTTGATCTCTTCAATCCTTGTTAGTAATATTTAATTAAATGGGAAATATCAGCAGTTCTGTGCAGGTCTATTAATAACGAGCTCACATTTACCCAATTTCATTGGTTTTACGTTGTGATTGTGCAACCTATATTTTAAGCATGAAAATATTTTGCTCTCCAAAGGGAATTCTGTGGGATTCTCTCTCTCTCACTGCTCCTCATTTGTAGTCCTTTACCTTGCTGAAGGGCTCAAGCTCAAAAGGATGGTGATGTACCTTTTATCTAGGCTACATAAAGTCCACTGTTTGACCTGCTGAGTTTCTCCAGCATTGTGTTTTTACTTCTGTCAAGTGTCTGATCAGTTCCTCCGCTAAATAGTAAAGGCTGAACAGATTATGTGAAACAATATTCGATAGAATGAAATTTCAAGCTGGTCCATGCTCAGGTATGCATTGTTTATGCATAATATGTACTGAAAGTAAGAACAAGGTTACAGAACAAATTAATTGATAATTCCACGTTTTGAGATTCCTTGCCATTAGCCGAGAATAAAATTCATGCTTTTGTTTTGCAGCTCTTGGTGCCCTGTTGGTATTATTTCCAGATCAAGTATTTTGATTAGAGCATTAATGTTTACCTCAAAATTTAGCCTGAAATGTCATGCACCAGCTTAAAGTTTGGAGGCAGTGAAAGATGGGAAAATCAGAACTGCATGAAAGGTGTTGAAAGGGGGCTCTGCTCGAAAGGTGTAACATTTCTCCATTCTGCTCTTGTGCAGTCCAAGGGTAGAACAAATAGCAGTACAGCACAGGAACAAGCCCTTCAGCCCGTGATGTTGGTGCAGAGCACCATGCCAAAATTAAACTAAAACTCTGCTTCTTGCACAGTGGAGGAGGGAGACAATGATGTTAAAATTACATGCACTGTTAGAAATCAACAGGTTGTATGTGGTGGAAATTTTCTGAAGTGCATCAATTTTAATGCAAGGACTATAGTAGGAAAGGCAGACAAGCTTGGAGTGTGGATTGCCACGTTGAATTATGACATTGTGGCCATTAGTGAAATTTGGTTTCAGGAGGGACAGGACTGGCAGCTCAATGTTTTGGGTTTCCGTTGCTTTAGATGCAATAGCACAGGGTGGGGAGGAGGTATGAAAGGGGGAGGAGTGGTGTTCCTCATCAGGGAAAATATCACAACTGTGCTCAGGAAAGACAAACCAGAGGGTTTGTCTACTGAGGCTATATGGGTGGAGCTGAGGGATCAGGAAAGTATGACCACAATTGTACCCAATAGTCAATGAGAATTGGAGGGGCAAATCTGTAGAGAAATAGCAAACAGCTTCAGGAACCAAGGTTGTGAGAGTAGGGAATTTTAATCTTCCACATATTGATTAGGATTAACATATTGTAAAAGGGCTGGATGACTTGGGAGTCTGTCAAATATGTTCAGGAAAGTTTTCTAAATCAATATATAGAGGTACCAACTAGAGAGAATGCATTACTGGATCTCCTTTTAGTGAACAAGATACGTGCAGGTGAACATTTTGGGACCAGTGATCAAAATGCCATTAGTTTTAAGTTAATTATAGAGAAGGATAAGTCTGGGCCTTGGGTTGAGATTCAAAATTGGAGAAAGACTAATTTTGAGGAAATGAAAAAGGATCTAGAATGCATGGATTGGGATAAGTTGTTTTCAGGCAAGGATGTGCGAGGTAAGTGCAGGACCTTGAAAGGTGAAATTTTGAGAATACAGAGTTCGTATGTTCCTGTCAGGATTAAAGGCAAGGTTAGCAGGCACAGGGAACCTTGATTTTCAAGGGATATTGGGGATCTAATTCGGAAGAAGAGAGCAATATATAGCAGGTATATGCAATGTGGAGCAAATGAGGTACTTGAAGAGTATTTTTTTAAAAAATGCAAAAAAAACCTCAAGAAAGAAATCAGGAAGGCAAAAAGAAAACATGTTGCTTTGGCAGAAAATGTGAAAGAAAATCCTAAGGGTTTCTACAGGTATATTAAGAGGAAAAGGATGGTAAGCGACAAAATTGATTCCCTTGAAGATCAGAGTGGTCATCTCTGTATGGAGCCAAAAGAGATGGAGGGGATCTGAAATGTTTTTTTTTTTCAGCAGTATTCACCCAGGAAACAGGCACAGAAGTGTGGGAAGTAAGGAAAATAAGCAGTGAGGTCATGGACTGGGTTATAGAGGAAGTGCTTGTTCTATTACAGGAAATAAAGGTGGACAAATCCCAAGGGCCTGACACGATGTTCCCTCAGAACTTGAGAGAAGCTAGTGGAGAATTTGGGAGGGCTCTAGTAGAAATATTTAAAATGTCCTTAGCCACGGCTGTGGTGCCGGAGGATTGGATGGTAGCTCATGTTGGTCTAGGCTCCAAAAGTAACCCTGGAAATTATAAGCTGGTGAGCCTGACGTCAGTAATAGGTAAATTATTGGAAGGTGTTCTAAGAGATCAGATATACGATTATTTGGATAGCCATGGACTGATTAGGGATAGTCAACATGGCTTTGTGTTTAACCAATCTTGTAGAGTTTTTGGAGGCGTTTACCTGGAGAATTGATGAAGGAAAGGCTGTGGATATTGTCTGCATGGACTATATGAAGGCCTTTGACAAGGTCCTGTACTTGCACTGATTTACAATAGCTTAAATAAAGAATTCACTCACTCATTTAGCACACCACGAATCGACATACATTTATTATTCACTAGACACAAGATTTCATTCAACTCCCCAAATGTGACCCAGCTAAACTCTCTGACCTTCTCATTGGCTCACTGCCACACGGGTGTTCCAGACATTCTCACTTTCCTCCTCCTGCATCTGAGAATCATCACCTGTGTACTGACACTTGACACACCTGCACATGCGCACTATCACCCCTGTGCTTCACATCTCCTATGTGATCAGCAGAGGCCAGCACTACTCTCAATAAAGTCAAGTACATGACCGCGACAGCCACACCCCCTCCCCCACCCCACTCAAGCCTTTTAGCTATTCAAGGAAGCAACTAATTGACACTGGCCCGCAACAGAGAGTTGATAGTTCAGCCCAACCTCATATAATAGTGCAAGTCGGATGATACACGGTCCGATAGTGGGTAATCTACGAGCCCGCGCTACTACTAGAGGACCCTGAGTCTCTATGTTGGGTTACTGTATGTTTAACATCTGTGTGATGATACAATGGGGTCACTAGGTGAGGGAATCAACTGAGCAAGGCTCAGAAAGGGCAGGAGCCAAGTTAAAGACTACTTAGGTGGTGGACAACATTGTAGGGACGACAGATGCAACTCACAAGAGCTGTGGTCCTCGATGCAACATTTTTTCAAATCCAACAACAAAGAAAAATGTGACAAGAAATCCACTCCCAAAATGGAATTTGCCACATTTGAAATTGTGAAAACCCAGCGCGAGACCAAAATCCAATGTGAATGACCTTTGAATGTGAGAATCATTCGCGGCTGAAAAAACACATGATATATTGGACTGTATGTGTTCATCTGTGGTTGAATGGACCATTGAAATCTGCACCAGAATCAACAAGAAATTGAACACATGAGAGATGATCTCTGAGGAAACGACAGTGGCTGAAATGCCCATGAGCAGCAGTTGCCTCTATTGCTGGGCCTGGTCGTTTTCTGGCTACCATTTGTACAAGTTGCAAGGTGGCTGACAGGACCAGGCAACAGCACCAAATCTCTGCTTTCAACAGATATCCCATCTGTCGCCTCTACCACATTCTCAACCACCATGATTCCAACCAGGGAATTCTGTTGTGAACCCAAAGCATAGTCAGTGCTGACTTTTGCTGCTCCAACTGGGTTATCCTTAATTGATACAGTCCTGGTGCTACCTTTGATTGATAAGGTGCTGGTGCTTCACAAGGTGCAGTAAGCAGTTGTTGCAGCTCCATTTGCTCCTGTTGACGAGGGGAAGAAGACAATAATTTTATCTTCAATGCCGAGATCAACATGATCGGCCAACTGATCGAAGGTGGACATTCGAAAGATGCTCAGCAAATGTTCTTGAACATGATGCGGTAAACATCGAAGGAACCTTAATTTCCAAAAATAGCCTTCAACAGGGTCTGTTTGAGATACCCTGCACCACCTCCTCAACCTCTGTGATGTTTGCATATTGCCTGGGCTGTCGTCAGTTAGTAACTGGGCAATAAGAGTCTCCTTAGATGGCTGAGTACTTCGCTCCTTCCCGCCCCCTTTCCCATCCAGCTATCCCCTCATTGCTGCTGTCCCCTCCCTCTCCTCATCCACCTATCTTCTCCTGCCTTTTCCACTCCACCCCCACCCCCAGCCTTACCATTTTGTTTGAACACTGCTGGCATTCTCTCATACCTTTGATTCTGATTTCCTCACCTCCAGACTACAATCAGTGAGGATTGGTAAGAACATCTCTTCCGCAATCTCTCTCAGTACAAAAGCACCCCAGGGCTCTGTTCTTAGCCCCCTTCTCTACTTGCTTTACACCTTTAACTGTGTGGCTCAGAACAAAAACTCCATCTACTAATTCACTGACAATACCATGACAGAGGGTTGTATAAAAAGGGGTAATGAGACAGCATACTGCAAGGAGGTTGAAAATGGCCAAATGGTGCACCAATAAAAACCTTGCATTCAATGTCAGCAAAACCAAGGAGCTTATTGTAGACTTCAGGAAGGGAAAACCAGAGGTGTAAGATCTAGTGATCATTGGAGATCAGAGATGGAGAGGGTGAGCAAATTTAAGTTCTTGGGAATCACTATTTCAGAGGATTGTTCCAGGATCCAACACACTAATGCCACCATGAAGAAAGCATGTCAGCACCTTTACTTCCTTAGGAATTTGTGGAGGTTGGTATGACATCAGATATCCTGGCAAATTTCAACAGGTGTGTGGTAGAAAATGTGCTGGATTTGTATGGGGAACACCAATGCTGCCAAGTTTTAAAGTCTTGCAAAAGATAATGAACACAGCCCAGGACATCACAGGCAAAACCCTCTGCACTATTGATAACATCAGCAGGGAATGCTGCTGTCAGAGCAGTAGCAATCATGGATCCACACCATCCAGCACACGCTCTGTTCTGGCTGCTACCATCAGGAAAGAGGTATAGATTACTTCAAGCCTCTCACCACCAGCTTCAGAGGTTCAGTAGCAGCTGCTTCCCCTCCATCACCAGACTCTTCAACAATGAACTCAATCAGTGACTCATTTAAGGTATCGTACTTTTGCATTTTATTTTTATTTTTTAAATTCTCTGCATTCCACAGTCTGCTTGCTTACATTCTTTTTTGTTTACATGTGTACAGTTTTTATTTTTGCACTATCAATAAGTGGTCATTCTACCTCACCCACAGAAAAGAAGAATCACAGGGTTGTATGTAATGTCATGAATGTACTCTGATAATAAATCTGATATCTTCTTCCACCACTACCCCTGGTGGCCTACTCCAGGCACCTTCCATTTATTATGTAAAAACCTGCCCCACATATCTCCAATAAACATTCCCCACCTCACTATAAATGCATATCCTCTAGAATGTAACATTCAAACTTTGTTAATAAGATTCTGACTATCTACCCTATCTATGCATCTCATAATTTTGTAAATTTCCATCAGGACTCACCTCAGTATTTGTGCATTCTCTCTTTGCATCTCATACCTTCTAATCTAGGCAGTATCCTGTACTGTTCTGTACCTTTTCCAAAGCTTTCACTTCCTGTAATGGGGCAACCAGAATTGCCACAATACCAAGTGTGACCTGACCAATGGTTCAGATAGCTACAACATGACTTTTATATTCAATGCCACAACCAATCAAGGCAAGCATGCCAGAAGATAACAAGCATGATGGTAACTGTCTTTTTTAAATATTTTATATATTCAGCATATATAATATCAAAAAATTAAGAATGTAACAGCATAGTTACATAATTAAAAAAAATTAACAAGTATATATTGAAAATCAGTCACTTTGTCTTGATAAGATGGACAACCCATCCTCTGGCAACCCATTTCCTAACTCACAATCCTTCTGTGGAACAAAAAAAAAATCTCCTTGGGTTCCTGTAAAATTTCTTCCCCCTATCACCCCCCCCCCACCTTAAACCTATGTCCTCTGGCTAACAATTCCCCTACTCTGGGCAAATGACTCGGGATTCAACTAATCTCATGATTTTATATTCCTCTAGACGATGGAACCAATTTTGATGAAGTCCTTAGAATGGCTTACACACGATTCCTTTAAATTGTTGTTTACCTCTTTCCTGACCTCAGTACTATGAAGATCCTGAAGCTGCTGTGGCCTTATTGTACTCCCCTCTACAGTGACTGTGCTGGAGGACATGGCTATTGTGAGGCGAGGGACAAATGGAGGAGGTGGAATGAGTGACAGCAGAGACATGGAAGTTTGTGGCCATCAACCAAGTTCCATTAAGCAAATGTCTCTATGCTATCACAAAACACTGGATCAGTAATCTGCAGAGGACATGGCATGAATGCATTGCGATTACATTCATTAGGGACTATGAGACCCAGCACTGAGAATTGCAATGTACAGACCACTGGAAACTTTGGAGAGAACAGAAATGGATTTCCCAGTTGGACAATTTAATTTGTGTTTGTTTAACCACATGCTGCAGGCTCTGCTCCTAGTTTGACTGGAAGTTAAAATCAAAGATTGTAGGCAGCACATGATTGATTAATTTCCAAGTGCAAACCTGGGTGAATTACATCCACATTGAAAACTGATAGTCTCGCAAAGATGAATCATGTAAGTCAATGTCTGGTCCAGTTTCCTAGTGGGTAGGACTGCGATTGAAATAAGCACAAACTTTTTGAAATTTGCATTAAAATGATTTAATGAACAACGTGAGCGTGTTAAAACACATGCTGGGTGTTCAGATCCTAGGTAAATATGTATCCTTTGACAGCCATCAGTACTGATGGCCGTAATAATATAAAATTTCAGTTTCTTGAACTCAGCTCTTACTTTGTGTCACCTAACAAAAAATGTCAGCTCTATGTGCATGTTTGTGACCTTGATTTTGATGCCATTTACATAAAGAGCAATTATTGAGATGATGGAATCAGTGATTTACTGCTGAAAACAATCCTTGTTTAGTATGTATTTGTCAATTTTGATCCTTTAACATGACTATTAGCACAGACTGAAATAAAGCCCAACCTAACACACTCAGTGACAATCTGGTCTGCACCAAGTAAGACATAAAACTGAACAAATGCTTACACTACGAAATAAGTCGCACATTCTCTCTTGAGATTTATATTGTCATTCTTTCAGCAATGATGTTCATTTATATTATTAATTTCTTGAGACTGGAATGAATATTTAATACTCAAAATCTCTCTGATACTGAACAAAATAGAGGTTAAATGAGAAGTCAGCAGATGCTGGAGAACTGGAACATGAAAAGAGGAGAAAATTTTCTTCAGGGTAGGCATACCTCGAAGAAACTTCATAGTGGAGCAGCAAGCAATTTTCCAGGGACACTGCCTTGCCGCTGCGTTTTCCAGCACATTTTTTGTCTATTGTTCCTGCACAAAATAGAGTAGTGAAATATCCTAAAAGTCCAGGAACAGGGAATCTTAACTACCCAGCGTCACTTCTGTAGTTCTAATATGACAACACTAGATATCGGTAAATATATATATTTTTTCCATTGAACATAATTTTTAAAGTGCTCACACACTAAAACTCCACCTGAAGTCAACTAAGGTGGTGCAGTGAATACCATAGCTAGAGACAACAGGGCAGATGAGATGGGCAGATATTTTGGCTGAAATCACCATTTTAAAAAAAAAACTGAAATCTCCATTAGCTTATGTAAATAAGTCCCACTGTAGCACTTCCATGACTCCCATAATTGTAAACATGGGAAACATTTTCTTATTGATCTGCAGAATGTGATTGTTTACTGGCAAAGTGAACCTTTATTCCCCATTTCATGAGATGAGCTCTCTACAGTGTAATTGGGAGGAATTGAGCTTAGTGATGGCAATGTATTCCCATGGCAAGAACGTGTTATTTGAAGGAAAACATATATGCACTTGTGTTCCCATGCCACTACAGTAAAATCCTGGGTTTATGGTACCTACAGGGATTACGGATGCTGGATATGCAAATTTTCCGGTCTCCTGAAACACCCTCTTGCCTAATTGCGATGCGCTGCAGCAGCAGAAAGCAGACACAAAACTCAAAAGACTGTACAACAGGCTTTATTCAGTTAAAAGTCTCTGATACAGTGGTAGCTGTACTGGTGACTGCCTCAGGAGGGGCCGGCTCAGGATTATATCCCGGGCGGTTGATTGACAGCCAGCTGGTGGAGTTTGGTCTATTCAGTTTGACTGATTGACACCCAGCCAGGTGTGGCCTGTCCTTCGGTGATCTTCCTGCAGGTACAGAGATCGCCCCCTGCAGTAGGCTAGTGGTGTATTACCACAGTAATACACCAGTATTAAGAATAAACAGTTTAAAAGACCAAAGACAATGCAAAGTAATTTGAAAAATAAATCAGTATTATGTAGTTCATTTTAATTGGGTAATTCCCGTAACTTACATACCATATATTTTGGTGTATAGATTGTCAACCAGATAGGTCCTTTAGCATCATTTTAATCGTTTTATGGTGTATCCAGCATATACGTAGACCCCCACTTTTTGGGCTGTCTGGGTCTCCAGGAACAACCCAATTTAAAAAAATTAAAAAAACCATGCAAATTGCAAGTAACAAAGCTGTAAATTAAGTTTAAAAAAAAAAACTCGGCCAGCATTGGCGACGGCCCATGGAGTTGGAGCAGTGGGAGCATGGACCACTGCCTACCAGGCAGGAGTGGTTATGCTGGTGCCCAGTGGTGGGGAGGTGTTGGGGACTGGCATCGGCAGTGATGGGGAGGTACTTCCAATATCGACTTGTATGCTAAATCGCCATCGATCTGGTTTTCTTGGTGAATTTAAGGACTCTAAAGTATATCTGGCATAAAAGTTGACCCCCATTTTTTAAAGTGATTTTTGAGGGTTTTTATGACTCGACATGCCAAAATATATGGTAATCTAAATTTGAACCCAGAATGCTGGTGCTATAAACAGCATTGAACCACCCACTATGCTAACCAGGCTGCCATCATAATTAACTGACCCTCCCCCAAGTTTAGAATCAAGCCTTACAAGTACACCTAATACTAATAAAAATAAAGACTTACGAGGCAGGGATATGGAGGCATTTTGAGAGCATTTTCCTAGCAGCAAGCGACATCGGCCATCTCTTCATCCTGGGCACCACCATTTTATTCAAGCACAACATTATTCAAACAGCTCCTGCGGCCGTGACACACGAGTGTGTTCTGCTGGATGAATATTTGCTCCCATTTTCACCAAGGGTTTGTGCGTTGCTTGGGAGAACATTTAGAACCATAGAACCACAAAACATTACAGTACAGAGACAGGCCCCTTCAAATCTTCTACTCTGTTCTAATTTTTTTTTGCTAGTCCTACTGATCTGCTCCCAGTCCACCATCCTCCATTCCCCTCCCATCCATGCATCTGTTCACATTCTTAAATGTTAAAATTGAGCCCGCATTCACCACTGCAGCTTGTTCAACACTCCTACCACTCTGTGTGAAGAAGTTCCGCCTAAACGTTCCCCTTTCAGTCTTAACCCATGTCCACCAGTTTGTATCTCACCTACCTTTAATGGAAAAAAGCCTATCTATATTTACTGTCTATCTCCCTCATAATTTTTACCACTATCAAATTCCCCCCTCATTTTTCTATACTCCATGAAATAAAGTCATAACCTGTTTAACCATTCCTGATAACTCAGTTCCTGAAGTCCAGGCAACATCCTAGTAAATTTTCTCTGCACTCTCTATCTTATTGATATCTTTCCTGTAGTTAGGTGACTAAAACATTGGCCTCACCAATGTCTTATACAACTTTACCATAACTTCCCAACTCCTATATTCAATACTTTGATTTATGGAGTCCAATATGGCAAAAGCTCCCTTTACAACCCTATCCATTGGTGACACCACTTTCAGAGAATTATGGATCTGTATTCCAGATCCCTCTACAATTTTTGAGAAGCCTCTTTGCTGTCCACAACACCTCCAATCTTAGTATCATCTGCAAACTTGCTTATCCAATTTAGCACAATGTCATCAAGATCATTGATATGGATGACAAATAACAATAATCCCAGCACCAATCCCTGAGGCATGCCACTAGTCACAGGCTGTGAAGCAGTTATCCACCACTACTCTCTGGCTTCTCCCATCCAGCTACTGTCAAATCCAGTTCACTAATTCACATGAATACATGGCATCTGAACCTTCCTGACTAACCTCCCATGTGGGAACTTGGCAAACATCTTATTAAACTCCATGTAGACAACATCCAAAGCCTTCATTAACTTTCCTGGTAGACTTATCGAAAAACTCTTAGTTAAACATGAACGATCATGCACAAAGCCATGTTGACTATCCCTAACCAGTTTCTGGCAATCCAAATAATTGTATATCCTAATACTGATGTAAACAATCGAACAACGTGAGCTACCCTCCAATCCTCTGGCACCATACCTGTGGCTAAGGGTATATAAATAATTCTGCCACAGCCTCTGTAGTTTCTACACTAATCTCCCTCAAGGTCTGAGGGAATATCCTGTCAGTCCCTGGGGACCTATCCACCCTTATTTGCTTTAAGGCACCAAGCACTTCCTCCTCTTTAATCTGAATAGGTTCCAACACAACTCTGTGCCCATTTCCTGAGTGAATACTGATGAAATAAAACAAACATTTAAGATCTCCTCCATCTCTTTTGGGTCCATACAAAGCCAACCACTCTGATCTTCAAGTAGACCAATTTTGTCCCTTATTGTCCTTTTGCTCTTAATATACTTGTAGGCTACCCTAAGATTTTCCTTCACCGTTGTCTATCAAAGCAACCTCATGTTGTCTTTTAGACTTTCTGATTTCTTTCTTGAAGTGTCTCTTACATTTTTATACTCCTCAAGAATCTCATTTGCTCCACGTGGCCTATACATGCTATATACATCTCTCTTTTTCTGAACCAGATCCCAAATATTCCTCAAAAACCAAAGTTCCCAAATGTTTGCTAACTTGCCTTTAATCCTGACAGGAACATACAAACTCTGTACTCTCAAAATTTCACCTTCAAAGTTTCCCCACTTATCTCCCGCATCTTAACTCCAAAACAATTTATCCCAATCCACGCATTCTAGATCCTTTCTCATTTCTCAAAATTGGCCTGTCTCCAATTTGGAATCTCAACCTGAGATTGAAACTAATGGCATTATGATCACTGTTTCCAAAATGTTTCCCCTCCACATCCTTCTTTCACCTGTCCTGTCTCGTTCCCTAATGGGAGATCCAGTATTGTACTCTGTCTAGTTGGTACCTCTATATATTGATTTAGAAAACTTTCCTGAATATATTTGACAAACTCCAAGCCATCCAGCCCATTTACCATATGTAAAAAGTTAAAATCTCTTCCTCTTGCAACCTTATGTTTACTGAAGCTGATTGTTCTTCCAATGCTCATTGACTATTGAGGTGGTCTATAAAACAATCCTGTGAGTGTGGTCTGATTTTTTTTTTCCAGTTCTTCTGCTCAACCCTCATAGCCTCAGTAAATGAGCTCTCTGGTCTGTCTTGCTTGAGTACAGATATGATATTTTTCCTGAAGAGCAATGCCATTCCTTCCCCTTTCATCCCCTCCCCTCCCCGGTTCTATTGTGTCTAAAGCAATGGAAGCCTGGAATATTGAGCTGCCAGTCCTGCCCCACCTACAATCAAGTTTCTCTAATGGCCACACAATATCATAATTCCACATGTCAATCCATGTTCTAAGTCCTTCTGCCTTTCCTCCAACCTCCTTGCATTGAAATAGATGCTCCTGTTGACTTGGTGCATGCCATTTTTCACATCATCTTTTTCCTCCTCCACTTCTCCATCGGCTCTGGCACTCTGGTTCCCCTTACCTTGCAAATCTAATTTGAAACCACCAGAGTACCACTAGCAAACCTTCCCACAGGGATATTAGTCCCCCTCCATTTCAGATGCAAGCCATCCCATTGGGGCAGGCCCAACCTTCGCTGGAAGAGAGCCCACTGATCCAGAAACCTGAAGCCCTCCCTCCTGCACAATTTTAAACTTTAATTTTTGATCCTCAGTTGCTTTTATTTTAACTTATTGATTTATTTCCTCAATTTTATTTAGTTGATTAGGGTTGCCAGTTACTTAAACTCTGGATTCTAGTGATTTTACTGTACTTTTCTGATTCTAGGTGATAGAGCTTGGACTTAGAAGAGATTGCAGATGGTGGAACACAGAACAAACTAAAAACAGCTGGAGGAACTCAGAAGGTCAAGCAGTGTCCATGAAGGTCAAGGCATGGTTGTTGCTTCTGCATCAAGACAGCTAGAAACCGTAAGGGACAAGGTAGCAGTGACCATAAACTACAGTACGGAGTGTTCATGAGCTGATATGATAAACAGTAGAAATAACAATTGGAGAACAGAGAAAGAGGAACCACCAGGCTGCTTGTAAAAGAGGGGATGGAAATTTCTTTAAGATCAGTGTGTCAGACAATTTAAAGTGCAGGAGTAAAATTGAGACTGGAGATGCTGGAATCTGAACCCAAAAAAAAAACAAACTGCTGGAAAATCTCGAAGGGTCAAGCAGAATCTATGGAAGCAATATTTTGGGTTGACATCCTACATTGCGTGATTGGGAAGTGCAGCAAGAGAAGGTTTGGCAAGTTGTTGCAGCCCATTTTGCACGTTGCAGGCAATGTGGATATGGGAGTTGCTGGCAGATGGAGCAAATGTTCTGGTGAGGAAACTGTGTGCCATTCAAACAGCCTCATTTGTACTGGATGGTATTAAGCATCAAGAGTGTTGTTGGAGCTCTGCTTATCTAAATAGATGGAGAGTATTCCATCATGCTCCCACATGGCGGAAGGGCTTTGGAGTGAGTGGAAGTGAGTGCTATCATTATTTTACACCAGTATATACCTATTAATGACTTATTTTGAGCATAATTAAAATGGTATATGTTTCTGTTCTAAGCAGATTGAATTGAAAACTTTTTGCTCATGCATTATTAAGCTAAGTCGGTTGCTCTCATAAAGATGTTATTTTATGGTATATCTGTGCTGGTGTTAACTCATTTTTTGCTTTAAATAAGAAGCTGACATTTGAGTTAGACAAGGATACTCTTATTTAGTGCTTTGGAATGGGGCTATTAAAATCACTGTCTACTTAAATTTCTCCAAAGGGAAAGAAAAATCAGCAATGGAATGTAAGTAAAGTTTGGGTGGTCAATGGCTACAGGTCTCATAGACGTGATAATTTTTTGCCATGTTTAGCCAAGTTAGAGAATAAAATGACTAAATTAATGTTATTTTCCCTTAAATATTTCCATAATAATTGTCATATTTGTCTCCAATGTAAAGTCTAGTTTCTCTCTCTCTCTCTCTCTCTCTCTCGATAGAATGATAGTAAGCCAAGATATATTGCAGATATGCACAAACCATAATGAAATACTGGATGACTTTTACTGAACCTCATTTGAAATTTGTACTGTGAGCTAAACCTGACTTGCAACCTAGAATGAATAATAAGTGGAACTTGAAGCAGGAATTCTACAACTCAAGCAATTATTAGATTCCAGTGTTTACAACCAACACATACATAATGCTTTCTCAGCAGTAAAAATGACCAGACAAATGTTAGCAGTGAGTAATTAATAGGATACCCATCCCGCAAAATGCCTTCTGAAATCCTATTTGCATAACGTTGCTTCTGTAGAATTGGCAAAATGGAAGCAGCAGATGCTAGAATCTAAAGGCAAAAAAAACCCACCCAAACTGCTGGAAAATTTCGAAGAGTCAAGCAGAATCTATGGAAGCAATATTTTGGGTTGATACCCTGCGTTGCGTGATTGGGAAGTGCAGCGAGAGAAGGTTTGGCAAGTTGTTGCAGCCCATTTTGCACGTTGCAGACAATGTGGATACTGGGAGTTGCTGGCGGACAGAGCAAATGTTCTGGTGGGGGAGACTGTGCGCCATTCAAACAGCCTCATTTGTACTGGATGGTATTAAACATCAAGAGTGTTGTTGGAGTTATGCTTATCTAAATAGGTGGAGAGTATTCCATCATGCTCCTGCCTTGTACCTTATACATGGTGGAATATATCTCAGAGAGCTTGTATCGTCGCACTGGTGAGGCAGCTGCAGAAAGATGGCACCGTCAGGGCTTGCTGATGCCTTGTGGCTTAGGCCACCTCTCTCTCCTCAGGCAACGTGGTGACATCACCGCTGCGCGGGGGCGGAACTCTTGCTGACCTTAAAGGGGCATGCGCGAAATTCAAATAAACAGTTCAACTGAAACCTCCACCGTGTCCAGTGGTGTGTTTCTGTGTGTATGGCAGTCGCTACAGTCTTTTGTTTATTTGATAGAAAGACAGTGAAGGAGTTAACCGACAAATATTCTGAGTTACAGCAATCTCATGGGCTGTGTCCACCTGCACTTTAGCTGAATGGACTGGAACTGTTCTTTAAAAACAATCATGATATTTGGACTAAGGTTTGTGATATATGGTAGTGGCTGGAGGTGCGATGTGGCTGAGACAGATCTTAGCAAAATATCAAATGAAGAGTGTAGAGCATGTGGAAAGAACCAAAGACTTGTTGATCCAAACCAAGGCTTTTATTAACTAAGAGACTGGAGCATATCACAAGTAGGTCGACCAGTCCAGAATGACCTGGTCTGGCTAGGAACAATCCTTTAAGACCTGCCAGTAGGTGTGGCTACACTCTCAGCCAATCACAGTCATCCTACACTACCATCTGTACATATACACATTGGTGATAGAATCTGTACTATCACATTCACCCTTTCTTTGAGAACTGACCCCAGGATGGATGGAGATTAGGGGCTGTACCGGTCAGGGGGCCTGACCATCCGGCGTGACCGCTGGGATTGGGGTTGCCGGAATCGTGTCGCCGGCAGGCCCAAAGGGTACGGCCACTGCTTTGCTCAATTCCCCAACGGCGTTGTCGACAGTCTGGCCTGAGCTAGTGGGATGGTCCTGGTCCCTCTGTTCAAGCACATGACCTGGGGGGGAGAAGAAATAGGGGAAGGTTGGGTTAAAGGCACTGCTGCGCCTGATCCAGCTTGGACTAGGTCCCTTACCAAGACTGTGTCCTCCCGCCCATCCGGGTACTCAACATAGGCATAATGCGGGTTCGCATGGAGCAGAGTTACTCGGTCAACCAACGGGTCATTCTTTGAGTACCGGACGTGGCACTGTAAGAGGACCAGACCAGGAACTGTGAGTCGTAGCCGACTCGGATTTCCTCGGGAAAGAGAATATCTTTTCATGGGTTGTGGTGCATAAGAGGGAGTGGATGGAGTGTAGGGCACTCGTGAACACGTCCAACAGTGAAAGGTGGGGAGACATTTGGTCCAGAGGGCAGGCGTAACCGCTTTCCAGACGGTGGCGTTCTCTCTTTCGACTTGCCCATTACTGCTTGGGTTATAGCTGGTGGTCCTGTTTAAAGCAATACCATGCTCCAGAAGGTACTGCCGCAGCTCTGCACTCATAAATGAGGACCCCCTGTCACTGTGGATGTAACTGGGGTACCCGAAGATGGTGAAGATGCCGTGCAGGGCCTCTATAACTGAGGAAACCCTCTCTCTCTCTGTGCAGGACACAGCGAACGGGAAGCGGGAGTACTCGTCGATGGCCATAAGGATGTAGGTGTTACAGTTGGCCGATGGTAGGAGCTCCTTGAAGTCTATGCTGAGACGCTCAAAGGGGTGGGTGGATTTGATGATGTGGGTGTTCTCCGGACAGAAGAAATGGGGCTTGCACTCAGCACACACCAGGCAGCCTCGGGTCATTGAGCGAATCTCCTTGACCATGTAGGGCAGGTTGCGAGCTTTGACAAAGTGCGTGAACCTAGTGACCCCTGACTAACAGAGCTCCTCGTGGAGTTTCTACAGCCTGTCCAGTTGTATGTTGGCGCGTCCCCCTGGAGAGCGCATCTGGAGGGTTGATGAGTTTACCTGATACAGTATGTCATAAATAAAGGTGGAGAGCTCGATTCTCCACCTGGCGATTTTGTCATTCTTGATCTTAACTCGCTGGGTATTGCTAAACATGAAGGAGACCACGCATTGGTCGGTCAGCAGCGTAAAGCACCTGCCAGTGAGGTAGTGTCTCCAACAATGTACTGCTTCGACTATGGTCTGGGCCTCCTTCTCGACAGAGGAGTGCTGGCTCTCAGGACCCTGGAGGGTTCTGGAGAAGAAGGCTACCAGTTGGACGGCCTGGTTCAAGGTGGCTGCCAGTGCAAAGTCAGACGCATCACTCTCAACTTGGAATGGAATAGACTCATAGATGGTGTGCCGCGTTGCAGCAGCGATGTCCGATTTGATGCGGTCGAAGGCCGCTCTGGCTTCGGTTGACAGGGGGAAGGAGGTGGTCTTGATGAGTAGCCATGCCTTGTCGGCATAGTGTGGAACCCATTGGGCATAGTAAGAGAAAAAAACCCAGGAAGCGTCTGAGTGCCTTCTGTGTGTGTGGGGGTAAATCCATGAGAGGACGCATCTGGTCAGGGTCTGGCATGACCACCCCGTTCTCCAACACACAGCCCAGAATTGCGAGCCGAGTGGTCCGGAAGACACACTTGTCGAAATTGTAGGTCAAGTGCAGCCGAATTGCAGTCTGAAAAAATTTCTCAAGGTTGGCATCATGATCCTCCGTGTCATGACCACAGATGGTGACATTGTCCAGATACGGGAAAGTATCCAGTCAGCCCGTTCTGGCTTACCATCCAGTCCATTTCCCACTGGAAGACCGCGACACCATTTGTGACCCCAAAGGGTACCCTGAGGAATTGATACAGCCGCCCATTTGCCTCGAAGGCCGTGAAAGGTCGGTCTTCTCAGATCGGGAGCTGATGATAGGCTGAACATAAGTCAATGGTGGAAAATACATGGTATTGAGCTATTTGATTCACCACATCCGTAGAAGGGGGTACGCATTCAGAAGCGTGAAGCGGTTCATTGTCTGGCTGTCGTCAACCACCATCTGCGGCTTCTCCCCGTTTTTAACAACCACCACCTGGGCCCTCCATGGACTCGAGCTAGGTTCGATAATGCCCTCATCCAGCAGTCTGCGCACCTCGCTTGTGATAAATTTCCTGTGTTCATAAATATATTGCCGGCTTTTGGTGGCCACAGGCTTCCAGCTAGGGGTGAGATTTGCGTAAAGTGCTGGTGGAGCAACTCGGAGGGTGGAGAGACTACATGTGAGACCCCGGAATGCGGGGGAGGGTGGCTCGGGCTGTGCTGGCAGGAGGTTCCTGGGGTGGAGTGGTTACAGACAGAGAGAGGAGCGTGAGGCCCCCCAAAGAGCAGGGAAACTGTTTGAAACTGGCACTGAAAATCCAGTCCCAGCAGTGCAGGGGCGCACAATTGGGGAAGGTCTAATAGTTTGAAGTCTGTGAACGTGATGCCCTGGACTTTCAGGGTCACCACGCAGTACCCCTTTACCCCAGTTGAGTGCGATCTGGTCACCAATGAAATTCTCTGTGCAGTGGGGAGAATAGCCAGTCCGCAACGGTGGGCCAGGTCTGGGCGGATAAAACTGTCAGTTGATTCTGAGTCAAATAAGCAATTGGTATAGTGTCCATGTATTTTAATCAGTTCCATTATTTTTGTGAGGGGATGGGGGAAATCCTGGTCGAGGGTTATTGATGCAGAGACTTGTAATGGGGACAGTGGAGTCCTGCGTGATGACATCACACAAACAGGTGGACCTTAAAAGACAGTGTCGAGGAATTGGTGTTGTTGCCTGCAGCCAACAGTAAGTGTTGAGGGTCGCTGCTTGCCTTCGGCGGTGGGGCAGTCAGCGGTGCCAGGTCCCCGGTCGGCAGGGTCGGGTCCCCGGTCGGCAGGGTCGGGTCCCCGGTCGGCAGGGTCGGGTCCCCGGTCGGCAGCGTCGGGTCCCCGGTCGGCAGCGTCGGGTCCCCGGTCGGCAGGGTCGGGTCCCCGGTCGGCAGGGTCGGGTCCCCGGTCGGCAGCGTCAGGTCCCCGGTCGGCAGCGTCGGGTCCCCGGTCGGCAGGGTCGGGTCCCCGGTCGGCAGGGTCGGGTCCCCGGTCGGCAGCGTCGGGTCCCCGGTCGGCAGCGTCGGGTCCCCGGTCGGCAGCGTCGGGTCCCCGGTCGGCAGCGTCGGGTCCCCGGTCGGCAGCGTCGGGTCCCCGGTCGGCAGCGTCGGGTCCCCGGTCGGCAGCGTCGGGTCCCCGGTCGGCAGCGTCGGGTCCCCGGTCGGCAGCGTCGGGTCCCCGGTCGGCAGCGTCGGGTCCCCGGTCGGCAGCGTCGGGTCCCCGGTCGGCAGCGTCGGGTCCCCGGTCGGCAGCGTCGGGTCCCCGGTCGGCAGCGTCGGGTCCCCGGTCGGCAGCGTCGGGTCCCCGGTCGGCACCGTCGGGTCCCCGGTCGGCAGCGTCGGGTCCCCGGTCGGCAGCGTCGGGTCCCCGGTCGGCAGCGTCGGGTCCCCGGTCGGCAGCGTCGGGTCCCCGGTCGGCAGCGTCGGGTCCCCGGTCGGCAGCGTCGGGTCCCCGGTCGGCAGCGTCGGGTCCCCGGTCGGCAGCGTCGGGTCCCCGGTCGGCAGCGTCGGGTCCCCGGTCGGCAGCGTCGGGTCCCCGGTCGGCAGCGTCGGGTCCCCGGTCGGCAGCGTCGGGTCCCCGGTCGGCAGCGTCGGGTCCCCGGTCGGCAGCGTCGGGTCCCCGGTCGGCAGCGTCGGGTCCCCGGTCGGCAGCGTCGGGTCCCCGGTCGGCAGCGTCGGGTCCCCGGTCGGCAGCGTCGGGTCCCCGGTCGGCAGCGTCGGGTCCCCGGTCGGCAGCGTCGGGTCCCCGGTCGGCAGCGTCGGGTCCCCGGTCGGCAGCGTCGGGTCCCCGGTCGGCAGCGTCGGTGGGTACCGGGTCGGCGACGGTCGCGGCGTCGTGTCCCCGGACCCCGGGTGGCGGCAGCCTTTGAGGTCGGAGCTGGGGCCTGGTCAGACGTTGCTTCATGAGGTAGGCTGAACGTCATTGCGGCAAGGGTGGGTTGTACCTTGCGCGCTCAGTGCCAGCCCCGTGATGTCAGGTGCTGTCGTGCGGTGGAGTCCTTGCTCTCATTGGACGAGAGCTCTGAGGAAGAAGTGTTTGAAATGGAGAGTGGTGATTGGACTTCACATGAGGCCCTGTGATTGACGGCAGCCATTTTGGAGTGACAGACTACAGCAAAGTGGCCATTTTTAAGGCACTTCTGGGACTTGGCTTTTCTCACCAGGCTCTGGGACCTGCAGTGCTTGTTCCTCCCACAGAAATAACACTTTTGGGTTGCACCGGGCAGCGTAGCGGCAGTTGTAGGGTTGAGGGAGGGCATCCTACTCCCATCAGAGTGTGGGGTCCAGCCCCGAGAGTACATGTCCATACTTAAGACTGCAGCCTCCATCGTCTCTGCGATCCGGATCATATCCTCTAGGTTTTCTCCCCCGTGCTCTAGCAGGCGCTGCTTCACCTCATTCGATCGGACCCCGGCCACGTAGGCATTCCGAATCAGACCGTCTGTGGTCTCCACAGCAGTTCTGTCTGTGCAGGTACAGTCCCTGCCCATTGCCCTTAGTGCCTGAATATAAGCTCTACAGGATTCACCGGGCTGTTGCCTCCTTGTAGCAAGTTTGTACTGAGCATAGTCCCTGTTCACCAGTCGCTCGTAGAGCCCTTCAGCACCTTCATGGCTGCGGCATAAGTGGTCGCATCCTGGACACTCTGGTAGACACTCGGGGACATCATAGACATCAATATTAGTAGTTGATGGTTGTCCTCTATCAGGGCATGGTCAGAGAGCTGTAAGTATATTTCGAAGCATCTCACCCAGTTCTTAAAGTCATTCGAGGCTGTAGCTGACTGTGGGTCGATGTCGAGGCGTTCCAGCCGTAGCATAAGCTCCATCCCTTCAAAACTTTTTTTTAGTTAATAAAATTGTAGAGCGCGTCGAAAGAACCAAAGACGTTGAATCTAACCAAGACTTTTATTAACTAAAAGACTGGAGCATATCACAAGAAGGTCGACCAGTCCAGAATGACCTGGTCTGGCTAGGAGCAATCCTTTAAGACCTGCCAGTAGGTGTGGCTACACTCTCAGCCAATCACAGTCATCCTACACTACCATCTGTACATATACACATTGGTGATAGAATCTGTACTATCACAAAGAGCAACAGAAAAAAGTTATTCCTTACTACAGATCCAAATATAGTTGCACCAACGAGTTAGAATTTAATCCAGTGGTCAAGAAATATTTGAAAATTAACAGCAGAATGAGGGGGAATTCATTGAGACATTTCAAATATTGAAAGGTTTTGACAGAGCGAATGCGGATAAGATGTTTCCTTCGATGGGTGAATCGAGGACAAGGGGTCATAGTCTTACAATTAGAAGTTATCCAATTAAAACAGAGGAGAGGAAGAGCTTCTTTAGTCAGAGGGTAGTGGACCTATGGAACTCACTGCCGTACAAAGCAGAGGAGGCCAGATCACTGGGAGAATTTAAACAGGAAATGGATAAGTATCCCTTTAGTGAGGGATTCAAGGGATATGGGGAAAAGGCTGGAAATTGGAACTAGTTGTGAGCGTAGTTCATCTTAGTGTAGTCCTCTACCGGCACCACCTACGGCTCCTAGAACGCTTCCACCAGCGTTGTCTCCGCTCCATCCTCAACATCCATTGGAGCGCTTACACCCCTAACGTCGAAGTACTCGAGATGGCAGAGGTCGACAGCATCGAGTCCACGCTGCTGAAGATCCAGCTGCGCTGGATGGGTCACGTCTCCAGAATGGAGGACCATCGCCTTCCCAAGATCGTGTTATATGGCGAGCTCTCCACTGGCCACCGTGACAGAGGTGCACCAAAGAAAAGGTACAAGGACTGCCTAAAGAAATCTCTTGGTGCCTGCCACATTGACCACCGCCAGTGGGCTGATAACGCCTCAAACCGTGCATCTTGGCGCCTCACAGTTTGGCAGGCAGCAACCTCCTTTGAAGAAGACCGCAGAGCCCACCTCACTGACAAAAGGCAAAGGAGGAAAAACCCAACACCCAACCCCAACCAACAAATTTTCCCTTGCAACCGCTGCAATCGTGTCTGCCTGTCCCGCATCGGACTTGTCAGCCACAAACGAGCCTGCAGCTGACGTGGACTTTTTACCCCCTCCATAAATCTTCGTCCGCGAAGCCAAGTCAAAGAAAAGAGTCACAGAACAGAATCTATGGGCCTAGTGGTGTACTTTTCTTCCTTTATCTTGTGATCCATATAACACACACTATTATTACTGTGAAAGTTGGCTAACAAATCCAGGAAATTAAGGGGAACCCTGTTAATTTGTGGATCACTGAAAGCAGATGGTTCACAAAAACATTATATATGCTCAGTTAAATTCAGTAATTAATATCACAAATAATATTTAACCACATAATTGTTAATGATTGCTCGTTACCTGTCTGGTGGAAAAAGTTAACAATTAAAAATAGTATTCATTCTATAGAGTTGTAAATTGTTGATGGGGACTTAAAATGCATTTACCGGTACTTGTATTTTGAATTTCTTGATTAATTTAAATGATGTTTCTCGCTCTTTTTCTCTCTTTCTTTGACTAATTTAACATTGAAGACATCCACTCTAAATAATTCGGCTTCTCAATTCCCTACTTTTTCAATCTTTGATTCTTATTAGTTAAGGAGCAAGACCTTTGGGTTCATTCTTCACCAAGATGGCAGGTGCCTGTTACTCCCTTCCTGCCATTATCAACATGTACAGCTGCCAGTTTACAGGGTAAAGACATTTGTAGTAAAGGTTTAATTATAAAACAAAGTCTTATTCCATCAAATCCCAGACTGATGATATTCTATTAACTCTTTAATTTGTGAAAAATGATAATGAATTATTTAAGATGCCAGTACAAGGTAACTATGATCCTAGTTTCATTCATTTATTTTTGTGAGCTGTGGCTCTGAATTAATGATTAAAATAACCTCCTAAGTAGATTTTTAAAATTATTTTAATGTTTTTTTTTGCTGCATTCCCATCTCATATTGTGTTCAGAAACCTGTTTTCAACACTTATTATTGCTAATCACTGTTAAAAGTGAAATATATTATGACTTGAAAGCTATTTATAATCACATGCACCAGTGTATATTTTTCAGAATTTGCTACATATTTTGTATGATCAAATCAACACGATTTCAGATCACTACAAATTAATGAGACCTGATAGTTAAGCCTCAGCCTAAAGTTATCAACAGATGGATTATTCTACATAGGATTTAGATCTAAATCATCTGGGGAAAGTGAGTGATGGAATGGCAGACAGAATTTGATTTGACACATGCGATTTTTTTGCATATTAGTAAGTTGGTCCAGGGCATGGCGGGGTCCTGAAGCTTGTTGTAGAAATGAGAGACAGGGCTCAAGATGTATAGTTATTTAAAAATGGTGATACAGAGTAGTAAATAAGGCATTTATCATCTTTCCTTCCTTGATAAGGGCATTGAGTACAAAATCTGAGAAGTCATTTCACAACTGCACAAGACATTGGTGAGAAAATGTTTGGAATACTGCACATGGTCCTAGTCATCCAGCTACAGAAAAAAAAATAATTAAAAGGGTGCAGAAAAGATTAATGAGAATGTTACCTGAACTGGAGGGCTTGAGTATTAAGGTGAGGCTGGATATGCTGGGACTTTTTAACTGGAGCATAGGAGGCTGAGGGGGTAATCTTATTAGTATTATGAGGGGCACGGGTAAGGTAAATTGCCATAATTTATTTCCCATTTTGAGGTTGTCTAAAACTAGTGGGCATTGATTTAAAGAGTGAAAATATTTAAAATGAACCAGTGGGATTTTTTCCACGTAAGGTATGTGGAATGAGCTGTCAGAAGTAGTGTAGAGATGGGTAAAATTACAACACTATAAATACCCACCTCACTGACAAAAGGCAAAGGAGGAAAAACCCAACACCCAACCCCAACCCACCAATTTTCCCCTGCAACCGCTGCAACCGTGTCTGCCTGTCCCGCATCGGACTTGTCAGCCACAAACGAGCCTGCAGCTGACGTGGACATTTACCTCCTCCATAAATCTTCGTCCGCGAAGCCAAGCCAAAGAAGAAGAAAAGAAATACTTTTAGTTAGGTCTCCTAATCTCTCTCTTGGACTGTTCCTTGTCTTATAAAATAATTAAGGACCACCTCTTCCTCTCACTGCATCAAATTTCCCCCGTGACCAACATTCAATGTGTAGTGATGAGTGGAGCTGCACTCCGTGCTACTTTGTGGGCTGACAAAAGTCTCCTGCATTTATTTATACTGGCAAGATATTCAAAGCAATTTGCAGCTTATATTTTTACAGTATGGGATGGTGGAGGAGCAGTTTAAGGCAGGAGCTATTGGAATGTTTAAGAAATAAATTAGGCAGGTACATGGATAGGATGTGTTTCGAGATTATATGGGCCACGTGCAGAAATGAGGGAGTAGTGTGGCTGGGACATTTTAGTTAGCATTGGCAAACGAGGCTGAAAGACCTGTTTCCATGACATGATTCTTTTCTAATTCAAGCTCATTATTGAATCTAGATCTGTCATTTCTGAGAATTTTTTGTTTATTCCTCTGTGAAGCCAAACTTGTCATTCGTTTCCTATGTGATTTACTTCTCCTCAATACAATTTACCTGCCTTAATCTGCAAATGATAAACACTTGGTAATCTTTTTACCTGTGTAATCATTTTATGCTTCTTGTTAGCCTCATCTTGTACTCTTTCCTTCCCTTTCCTCATTCATTCCATGGTGCAGGCTGTAAATACTGATATTTCCCCACATTTCTATTGCTACCCCTAGCAGGACCATTACTTGCCTTCATGAAATGTTTATCACTTGTCAATGTTATTTAATGTTAACAACTGCTCATTCGATGACGTACCTTTTTAACATAGCTTTCTATTCACTATTCATGTTTAAAAATGGAATTAAACAAACTATGAAGGCCAAAAGCATGAATCACTTTCTATGTTCAGATTATGATTACTATTACTAAAATGTCTTAATTACTGTATTGTCCATCAACTCGTGTCAAGCAATATTAGACCTAGATTTGCCTGCTCCCTCATTTGTCAACATACTGTGTAAGGAAACCATCTCTTACGCATGCCATCAATCTGTCATCGTACTACCACTAATGCATTTTGTCTCGTCTATATGCTGATTAAAGTCTCCCAAGTAATACTCTTGTTAACATGTAGCTTTAGATTCCTGGTTTATTCTATGCCTTACAATTTTGAATCCTATACACTGCTCCCACCAATATTTTATCCCTTGGTATTTGTTAGCTCCGCCCAAATAGATTCTTTATTTTGATTTTTCTCAAACAAGATCATCCCACTCTACAGCTTTTATCACTCATTTAATATCATAACTACTAATTTTCCTTTTTTTCCCCTTTTAGCTTATCTTACTAAAAATTAGCCCAGTCCGTTTAATTTTCAATTTTGGTCTCTCGGCAACCACATCCCTATCATGGCTCTTCTACTGTACATATTTATTTCTATCTATACCATTAGTCCATTTATTTTGCTTTAAAAATGTGCATTAAAAAAAGCTTTCAGTTTGTTCTTTCTACCATTTTTCCCCTCTGACTAATTGGCATATCAAAATGGCCTGTTACCATACTGTATATCTAAATTTTAAAAAAAATAAATAAATAATGGTTTTGTTCCTAATCTAAGTTTTTTATTTTATGGGTCTACACTGTTGAAATAGTAGTTTTTAAATAGGTTCCATTGGAAATGCACAGATGTCTATAAAAAATAACGTTAAAACAATTAGAATCATAGAAAGTGACACTGAAGAGGGTAAATCGGCCAAAGATTATGTAAAACATTTGAATAAACCACTTTGTCCTTGATGCACCATCAATGACTCCAAAAGACTGAAGTTGAGCAGACTGATAGATGTTTATTTGCTTTGGAACAAAGGCATGTCCCTGCTGCTTGACTGTCCTGCTCTGGGGAAGGGGCTGTGGAACAGTCACCTTTATTCAAGAGCCTGTGGGAGGGGGCAAAGGTACAGTCGGCCAAACAGATAAATATATACATCACTGGCACATTCCTGGCAGATTTTGGTTACCCATTTTGCTCTTGTTTCTGGATGATACATTTTACATAACTTTATTCAATACATGTGCCTGTTCATAAATAAATTTACCATAATCATTTTGATAATGTTTGCTGAAATCTGAATTGAGCATATCTACAATTATTTCTAAATGCTCTTAGCAGTTTCAGTAATTGCATTGTCTTGTGCTGATTTAGGAAATCTCAGCTCGTACCCCAGTGCTACGAAAGACACATAAGGAATATTCAGCTAGCATTCTTGTTTCCAATCATTATCCTGAGATAGATGAAAAATGTCCATCCATGGATACCTGCAAATTATATGCTCAAACTCAACTCTATTGCGACTTTGGGTCAAAAAGCTTGCAAATACTTATTAGTCTCTGGATTTACGCAAGTAATCTTTTGAACAAGGCACAGAAGACTGTCCGACACCACAAAGCTCGAGGAGGCATGGTTAACGTAAAGATTAGTTCAATGCTGTAACAGGGTCAGTGATCAGGTTCAAGGTTTGAATCCTGCACTGTGTGTAGGAGTTTGCATGTTCTCATGTCGGCATAGGTTTTCCCCGAGGGTTCCGGTTTCCTCCCACTGTTTGAAACAGACAGGGTTATCGGTTAATTAAGTGTAAAATGGGCAGCACGGACTCGTGAGACAAAATGGCCTGTTACAATACTGTATATCTAAATTTTAAAAAAATATAACTAATGGTTTTGTTCCTAATCTAAGTTTTTTATTTTATGGGTCTACACTGTTGAATAAGTAGTTTTTAAATAGGTTCCATTGGAAATGCACAGATGTCTATAAAAAATAACGTTAAACAATTAGAATCATAGAAAGTGACACTGAAGAGGGTAAATCGGCCAAAGATTATGTAAAACAAATGACATACAACACATACAAATTATAACAAAATTATAAAACTTACACGATTAGTGACTAGAACAGAATAGAGACATCAATGAAGTGTACATTTTAAAATGTTTACTGGCAGACGTGATGTGGTTTAAATCACTAAATGTAACTTAATTTTTTTACAAACATTACAATTCATTGAAGATTTTATTTGCTCGTGATTTCATAATTTCTTTTCTATATCAAACACGTAATCCCAAATAGGAAACAATTATAAACTACGAACCAAAAACAAAAATGATCTAATCTATCAATGAATCTTGTAATACGGACTTGTTGACATTCATGGATGCCATTTAAAATAATTAGTATTGTGATATTCTGCTTTTTATCTACAAAAGGTAATAAAAAGCAGCCAGAATGCATTTATTCACCAAGATATAAATCGACAGGGATAGGAAAGCAATTTTATTTTTGTCACATTAACCATGATTTCAAGAGATCAAGGAAGATTATTTTTTATTCTGAAAACTTTTCCCCAACTCTTCATTTCTGATGTGACTTATTTTCCCTTTTCAGACACATTGTTGATTTTGGTGCCAGTGATGTTAAAAATGCCTAAATGCTTTCAGGATGATTTATTCAAATTCCACTTTTTTTGACCAATACTAAATACAACATATTTTTCCAAATTATTACAAAGCATATTCTGCAGCATGTAGAAAATAGCATTGAGACTATTGTTAACATTATTGTCACAATTTGTAATTAAAGCTGACAACGGTTTTAGAGATCCATTAAAAAATGTTTGCAGTAATTTGAAGGGTTCCAGAGAAGGTTTCATTTTTATTCATTATGGGTCATCAAAGCATTTAACGTCAGACAAATGTGCTGTTAGGAGCAAAAGGTAAAGGAAGAATGGGTCTGTATATCAAACGGCCATTATCATTGAATGAAATTTTGCATTGTAAATGGTTTGATACCTTGCAGGAAACATAGAATACCACATATCTAAACTGAACCACATTAAAGGCAAGCAAACATCATGATTTTGTTTCACCGGGGTCTATTTTCACCATTGGCTTCTCCGTGTCCAACAATCTCCAAGGTACTACAAGCGTTGGATATCAACTCATCTTTTCAGCTCATTGTTTAATGAACTATTTTAAAATCGGATTCTGCAAGCACATTTCTTTGCTTCTATTGTATGTAAAAACGACTCTATTACAACTTGGTGATGGAAATGCATTGAAAGAATGCAACAATCTGAGAATTGTCTGCTTGAGTGAATACTACAAAATTTGTTCCTGATTCTTGGTCATTTATTTAGATTGTTATGTTGAACAAATATTTGCATTAAATATTATGATCATTGTTCTCTCTTAGTGGCTATTCTCCTTTAGCAAAAAAAAAGGGCAAATTTAAAGCAAGTGTTTCCATTATATTTTATTCCAAGCTAATTCTCAAAAATGATATTAAAACGCAGACATCAAAATTATTAATTATTAATTTAATAGACAGATTGTGAACTAATTTTGGAGACAAAAATTGTGATGAATACCTTTACTGCTTATTGATAAATACTTACTCCTAATGTCTTATCAATTGCTGAGATTACCAGAGAGCAGCACACTTACCACAGGTTTAGATTAATTGATTTTTGTTTCAAAAATTAACCTTGCACAATTGGTCATTAAATCAATGTAATCTTTCTAAGATTGAAAGGAGAGTGGCTGATATACCCACAGTGCTACTAAATCTCACTGAAGCTAAATAAAATGTTAACAGCAATGTGTTTGACAACCTTTCAATTTTCACCAGTCTGTGAACAATTTCAAGTTACAATGAACAAACAAAACATGAACTGTCTACTTGGGGGCAAATACTTTTTGGAATATTTAAAATAGCATCTTGGTTAGTGTAGTGGTTAACCAAATGATATTACAGTGCCAGCACCCAGGTCTGAATCTGGCGCTGTCTGTAAGGAGTTTGTATGTCTTCATGGGTTACCTCTGAGTGCTCTGGTTTCCTCCCACCCATCAAAATGTACTGAGGTTGTAGGTTAATTAGGATATTTGAGTGGTACGGGCTCATAGGCCAGAAGAGCCTGATGCCACATTGTATATCTGAAATTTAAAAAAAAACACTTAAATCTGAAATTTTCAAGGAGAAATTGCAAGGTTTCTTTTATCCTTTCCAATAATGATAGAAAGGATGTGATCCACCTCACCTGGAGAACCTACATTCAGCTGAGTTGCTGATCTGAGGTGAGATGATTTGGTACGCTGCAATGTCAGTGTCTCGACGTTTGTGTGGACAAAACTGGTTGCAGTCTTCCACGTGATGAAGTTAAACTCATCAACATAAAATATAAAATGCACATTTCCATTTGGCACAGCAGAGTATTACTTCTGCCAGCATAGCCATGTTGCTTCCTTTTGGAAGAAAAAATAAAGCACAGAAAATCTATGTATAGAAGCAGATTTGAAACAAAAATATATGGGTTAAATAAGAGATGTCATTGCCACAGCAACCATTTGCCAAACCTTTCAGTTTACTTTGCTCTTTGATAAATGAATTTCAGAGTTAATCAAGTATCACTAAAAGAACAAAATATTATTATAGGTCTGATGGCGAGAGACAGTGAATGGTGAGCATTATGTGTACATCAGTTTAAATGGAATGGATAATGAAGACAAATGGGAATCAGTCCAGTTGTTTGGAAGATCCAATCAATACATTGAGTTTCATCATAGCCAATGTTGGTGTGTGGATTGAGGTTATTTATTTGTTTTTTTTTCAGTAGATAGGAAAGACCAGCAGTTTTATTCTGTAAAATGATTGGCCTAATATAAATATATCATCCTATTGGGGGTAATCTAAATCAGTAATTGTCGTCTACCGAAAATAAATTCAAGTTCATCAGGGAATCACCGTGAGACCGTTATGAACAAATTGTATTAAGAAACTGAATATATGGTTGGCAGAATTACTGAAAATACAAAGGTAGCTGGGAAGCCAAGTTATGACAAGGAAGTAGAGTCTGAAAAAGATATAGATAGATGAGACTTAGAGCAAAGTTTTGGCAGGTGGAGTGTAATGCAATGTGTGAGGTAATCCACTTTAGTTGAAGAATAGAACATGAGAATATTGCTTAAATAAAGTGATTTTAATGAAACAGAAGATACTGATGCAGTTTGAATAAGTATAAATAGACATTTCTCAAGAGGTCATTCATCTGTGACTGTTCAGGAGGGTTTCAGAGGGTTGTGGATCTTTGGAATCCACTCTTTTAAAAAGCTTTGGACACTTTTAAACAAATTCAAACTCAAGATAAAGTTTGGATCAATAGGGAAGCCAAGGTTTCTGGGTAGCAAGCAGGAAGGTGTCTGTGGAGCCAAATTATGACAGCCACAATATAATTGAATGGTTGAGCATACTCTACTGCTCTCATGCCTAATAGTTTTATGATAGTCTGGCAAGAAAGTTATGGTTTTTGTAGCACCATAGAGTGACACAAATTTTTTATCAAACTTGTTGAACTCCTCAGAGAAGTTCAGCAGTATTTTCCTTTGATGGGAGAGCAGATTTGTCGTTGTTGGTTTATTTTCAAAACTCTCTACTATTTTTTGATATCAACCATAAGAAAGTTGCAAAGGGTCAATTATGCCAGAGTGCAAACTTCAGGACAGATCATTAAATACAGTGTGTGATTTTTCTGTTTGAGGCCTTTTACATTTATGTAAAACAGAAGAGGAAAAAGAACTGAATGGAGAGACAGGATAAATTATAAAAATGAAATAAAATAGTTGAGATATTGTACAAATACCTGTGGCTGACTTAACAACAGAATACACAAACAATGTTACCAAGGGACTAACATTAATTAGAGCACAAAAGCAAATGATAGAAACAGTGAAAAACTATTGGAGAAATTAATGGGATAAAAACTAACTATTTAGTGGAAATAAAAGCTAACTCATTAAGAGCTCAGTAGTGGAGAGGATCAAGAACTTCAAATCCCTGTGTGTTAATATCTCTGAGGATCTGTCCTGGAGCCTCCATATTAATGCAATCACAAAGAAGGCTGGCCAATGGCTATATTTTGTGAGGTATCTGAGGAGATTTGGTATGTCACCAAAGATACCAGAGCATTCTAGCTGGTTTCATCACTGCCAGGAATGGAGGTGCCAATTCCCAGGACATGAATAAGCTCCAGAGGGTTGTTAACTCAGCCTGTAACATCACAGGCATGAGACTTTACTCCATTGAGGACATTGACATGAGGCAGTGTCTTTAAAAAGCAGCTCTATCCTCAAAGACTCCCACCACCCAAACTATGCCCTCTACACTGTGCTACTATCAGGAAAAAAGTACAGGTACGTAAAGTCGAGCACTCAATGCCACAAGGATAGCTTCTTCCCTGCTGCCATCAGATTCCTGAGTAGTCAATGAACCGACGGCACTGCCTTATGTTTAATGCATTATTATTTTTTATATATATATATATAGAACTGCTGCAAGATAGTGCTACATTCATGTTTTCACTCTGATGCTGCTCCAAAACACCAAATTTCAGACTTGTTCATGTCAATAAATACATTTTGATTCGGAAACTGATGGTATATAGAAATACAATTCTCCAAACTTTCAAAGGTTCTGTGGGCAGGAAGTAACACAACTGTTCAAGATAAGAGGGAAAAAATGGGAAATGACTGGTCAATTAGCCTGGCATCCCACATGAAAAATGTCCAGAATTAATTAGGATACAGAGTACTGAAAACAATCATGTATGATTAAGCAGATAAGTTGTGCTTCTATTAAAGAAAAAAATACATTTAGCAATTATAATAGATTCATGGCTATAACTAACAGTGTAGATAAAGAAAACTAATTAATTGATTATCTGTTGATATTACATTTGGATAAGGTCATAAATGTTCTTGGTTAGGATTATGTATAATATATTTCCTTAGATAAAGAAATGGAGAAAAGCAAATAAATGAGCAACTTACTTGATGGTGGATTACATCAAGAGAGTGTCAAAGGAACAACAGTGGGGCTACTGATGAATGGTTTTGATCTGAAATGTTGATCTGTCCATTTTTTCCATCTGTTCCTCCCTCCATAGATGTGTGCTTCCAGGATTTTTCCTTTTTAAGTAAAGCTCTTCATTTTGGAATTTTGTATTAACAAGGGTAACTACTGCATGGTAAAACAATCAACAGTGCTACATTTAGATTTAGATTTTAATAAACTATATCCTCATTTAGTTGAATGTCTGTTGGTAATTAGAGGTTGTGGTGAAGTTCATCATCAATGCCTGTCTTCATTTACAAGCTTCTGAGATATAAACGATGATTCACATTTCCCAGAATCTCATTGTGGATCTGGGCAGGAGATTGGGCAGGGTTGTGTGGTTGGTGCTGTTTGATAGATGATCTTTGATTTCTGAATATTTACTGTAAAGCTCTTATACACCTCGAAGTATTGAAGAAATGCATAGACTGCGGTTTACAAAATTCTCAAATCTTTTGACAGGATAGTGGAACTAATGTCAGCATCCTCCCATAAGCCAGCATCTTCTGCTTGAAGGTTCTGATGATCCTTAATCAGGTCTGGCAAGCAACCCATACTCTCCGCACATATGATACCACATTCCTAAAACCAACACTCTATGCTGAGCTCCATCATGGAGGACAGGAAAAGAAGTACTTCAAGAACATTGGAGCCAAATCTTGCTCCAATATAATTTGCATGTTGAGATTTGTTCCTCTTTCCATAGATGTGTGCTTCCACCAATTTCATTTAGTGTGAAGTTGTCCATTTTGGAAGCAAGTTTGCAGAAAATTGTTCAAGTTGTAGAACATAAAATTAATTGAAATAATCCTTGGAACAAATATTATCTTACGGCTGAAGGATTGGATAGGAACAAGTCAGAGAGCCATATAGCACAGAACGAACCCTTCAGCCTAGAATGTGGGTATTCCCTTTGCAGTTTGAAAGTGTAAGATCTCATCGTTTAAGATGCTATGAGGGTTTTGCACCAAGTACATTTAAAGCGATGAGCAAAATTATTTGCACTTTAGTAGAAATAAAGAAATCAATAGAAGCAACAGTACCCTGAATTTATTAAGTGAATTTAACTTTGGAAACTATCCTGCCACTTCCCATCCAACGACTGTGTGACTATCCTGTCACACCATGAAATAGGACACATGTTCAAAAAAAGTCAAGGAAGGAGGTTTCAAGGCATGTTATGGAGAAGAAAAACAAGAATCAAAGAAAAATTTCAAAAGGGTTCCTTCAGAACAGAAGAAAGGTAGTTGACTTAAACCATTAACTCAACTTTTTCAACAGTAGCTGCCAGACTATCTCCAGCATTTTTGGTTTTAATTCAGATCATTCGCACTTGGGTTTTGTTTTTGTTTATTACAACAGACTGTAGATTTGGAGCAAATTTCAGTGATAAAGTGAGGCTAGTCCATAGAGATACTTGAAAATATGAAAACAAAATTTCCCCAACCATGCAAGTGCAGGAGGGATGGGTGATCAGGACTTGGTGTGAGTTAGGACCATGGCAGCAGGGGTAATAGAGATGGGGTTTGAGCTCTTCAGCAGAAGGTGTGCGAAGATAGAGGAGGGCCAGGTAGAGAATATCACAGAGGTTGAATTATGGAGTCTGAATTAAGTAGCGGAATAGATTGAGGCTGAAATCGGTAGTGATTTTATTAAATGGCAGCGCTGACATGACTTGCTTTCCAGCTTGGTGACTTTTGCAGATACATTCTAAACCTTTATGGCACCATTTCTGTTCATTTATCTTGCCACAGGCACTCTAAAATTTTGCAAGTCAAGATTTACATTTTCTGTTGTGATTTTTAATTAACAATAAAATAGCTGATGCAATGTCTGCGGGCACCCTTCTTTTAATGTACATGAAAAAATAGCATGCAAAATAACACCGCAAATATCTCCTTCTGAAAGGGTTGCCTTGAAAAACGAGAATGCAACAGTAATTGGTAAATAGGGAGAGGAAATTCTGCATAAAAACAGCCTGGCAATAGTTAAGAATCACGAAAAGCGCTGGAAAATAAGCAAACTTAAGATCGTTACTCTGTGTTTTTGGACAGTTCAGGAAATCAGTTCGTCAGGAGACCGTCTCTTGCAAGGATAAGATTCTCGAGGTTCACGAGTTACGCTTTCACTTTTGCACTGATGAGAACTCAAAATCACATCGCATCGAGTTGCTTTGACATTTTGCCACAGTAACAAAGGTCCAGTTTCAAGATCGACGGGTCTGGCCGCGGAATTAAGAGGGTCAGGCTTTCTTTTTTATAAAAGACAAACGAGTCGAGGTTTAAACCTGCGTTCGAGTTACGTGAATGATCAAAATGGAAATATTTTAAAAGGGGCTGTTTTGGTCTCCAGCCGTCGCCTGCTAATTTAAAGCAATTTGATTTGAAACTTGGGTGCGGAAAAGGATGGATGAAACAAAAGGCTGGCGCGTTGCAAGGAAGGGACACGGTGAGTGCCTTATCTCCCTGCTGCAGCCCTGTAATTCATTGCGATGGAGAGAAAGCTGAAGACATTACAACACTGACACAATGCAAAAACGGATTAGACTCTGACATGAGCCAGCTCAAGAACTCATCAATCAACTCCTTGCTGGAACATCAGCCGCCTGTGCTTTATCTCCGCAAGTTTGAGGACGGAAATAGCCAGCGAGCGTGTGTTGGAGCCAAATCGAACCCCGGTGGTGGGTTGTATTCGCCGAGACGCTGAAGCTTGGATTCAAGTTCACGAATACCTTCAGACTATTATTTACTCCCGATCAAAGCAACGGCGAGAGAACGAATGTTTCTCCCTCCCCAACTTTCAGCAAATCCCTGCAACCGATTGAACCCCCCCGCGTTATTCAGCGGAATGATCTTGCTGACCCTCCTGTGTGAGGACCCCCCCCCAACTCAGCCCAACACACCCCGAAGCCAAGGGTTCGGCTCCAGCCCGCGACTGTTACTTTCACGAAGGCGCGAAATCTCCATCGACTCCATGGAAGTGATCGCCCCACGAAGTTGTTCTTTGAGCAAAGCAAGGCTGAAATCCCACTCACCGTGTGCAGGAGACACTGCAGGAGAAGGAGAAGCGGATGAAAGGGGTACCCCATCCTGGCTTGCTCTCTGGGAAGTGGCACCTCTCACTTGGCTCTCGCATAGATCCAGTGTTGAGGGTGGACTGGGACAAAAGAAGCGAACCCGGTGCTCGGCCCTGCACACAACAGACCGGAGAACGGGAGAGATCAGCGGAGGGGAGAAAGCAAAACGACTTCCCGTCCAACGACTTGAATTGAAACCTTCACTAATAACAAGGGGGGGGGGGGGGCAATGACAAGGCTTAATTCCTGGGTATCTTACCGACACTTCCACTCCGCCTTGGAGGGCGGTTAAAGATGCCTTTTCACCAGCCGACAAGTTAGCTCCTTGCATCCAGTCGCCCCGCGCACTCGGCGGCCAGAGGGTGGGTTTCTGATTTGCTTCCCTGCATTCGGGCAACCTTGCCCGAGTTTGTCCATGCGACCGACTCCGGAGAGCCCGGCGATGGTACCAATTCCCACTTGCGCTTCAGTGGCCACGTGGGTCGGCCGAAATTGATCACATACACACAATGAAACCTTCCCCGACTCGTCTTCAACTCCCGCCTCCCACCAATGATTTATGACCCCCGCAGTTTATCCTGACCAACCCACCCCCGCCCCCCCCCCACCAAAACATAACATGAGGAGAGGTCATGACTCAGCGATTGGTGGTGGTCGGCAAATCTTCTCTTCGGTTGAAAATACCGGGGCAGCTCTCTGGGGTAGGAGCTTCGAAAGGTGAGTAAGGTGTTGCAAATACCGAGGAGGGGGGAGGGGGGAGGGGGGAGGGGGGAGGGGGGAGGGGGGAGGGGGAGGGGGGAGGGGGGAGGGGGGAGGGGGGAGGGGGGAGGGGGAGGGGGGAGGGGGAGGGGGAGGGGGGAGGGGGGAGGGGGAGGGGGAGGGGGGAGGGGGGAGGGGGGAGGGGGGAGGGGGGAGGGGGGAGGGGGGAGGGGGGGGAGGGGGGGGAGGGGGGGAGGGGGGGGAGGGGAGGGGGGGAGGGGAGGGGGGGAGGGGAGGAGGGGGGAGGGGAGGGGGGGAGGGGAGGAGGGGGGAGGGGGAGGAGGGGGGAGGGGGAGGAGGGGGGAGGGGGGGGATAAAAATAAAAACGGCCCGAGAAATAAACTAAGTCTATGAAATTCCCCGCTGCAAAAAAATAGAGCGAAGGGGAACTCCACAAGTCGTTCCTTCTCTGAGACTTTCACGGAGGCACATACCAGAGTGTGCAGACCAAGCCTTTCCACGCGCGATCTTAGTCTTTCTGCCTGTCGTAGACTCAGGTGTTGTTACTTATCGAAAGGATGATCTAGTCACCTTCCCCTTCCATCCGAGCCGTCACGAAGTGGGCGCTCTCGGAATGCCTCAAGTTTGCCAAGCTTCACATTTCCAACTTGGTAAAAGGACCTCAAATTACTAATTCCCATATTAAATATTCAGCCAGTTCGGAAAATATAAAAGACATCCATGGATAAGCTCTATTTATCCGCCAAATTGGCATTGCATTCTGAAAGGAATGCCGAAATAAATGTGGACTCCTTTAGTCTCCCACCACTTCGAAGCCGGTACTGCTCAACACAAACTTTCTTCCCAACTGTTGCTGCATTTCATGAAATGATTTGGGGTGGTATGGAAGGACAGTTTATCAAAGCTTTCACAGAAGAATTGAACGTGGCAAATATCTTTAAAACAGTCGCCAATCTCATCACAACCACCATATTTCAATGGGAAAAGTGTCGTCTGGTTTGGAGTCTTCAATTCAAATAGGCAGACTGTGTCCCTGAAAACCAAAAGCATTCCATCAGCGCATTCTAGTGGTCAGATCAAGAGATGCTCAGGCCAGTCTGAGAAATTTATAATGGATTTTTTGTTGGTCCTGCAATTTTTTTAAAATTTATGTTGTTATGGTCTAATGAATAGAGCCTATTCAGCGGGGAACCGCAGAGCATCGAGCTGGATTTCAGTGCATCCCTCATGAAGAAGCACATTGTAGCCATAACTCAGTTGTTGCCAAGGACTTCATGTGGTGTGGAATAAATGCAACGCCCCAAGGCTTCATATCAGCATTGCATAAACATATGATTAATTGTACAAATAATCTGTTTAAATTCAATTTAATTCATCTGTATTGAAGATCATTATGCCACACAGAGTGCTTTAATAATCCTTAGAAGATTGCATGAACTGTCGGTCTCAGTTCTATTTTTATGATTCATTGGGCAATATCTTGCAAACCTCCATCAGAAAAGTTAAGAAAGCTGATTCAAAATAAACATAAAATGAAATAGATTTAATTTTAACAATTAAAATAAATTTAATTTGTTTCCTAAAATCAATCTAAATAAATATAAACCAAAATCTCCCTAAATTATCAAACTTATTGTTCAAGGAAAAAGGATCCTTCCTGTTTATATTGGCTCTCAAAATGTTGTCAATTTAAATTAAATCTCCTTGCAATTTTCTGTGTACTGAATTAAATTACCCCACCCAAGTAAATCTCTCCTCAAAGCCCTAATTCTCCAAAATTAGCATTTCCTTGTATATTTATTTGGTATCCTCTCCATTGATGTCGCACCCTTTCTGGATAGGAAATGTATACACTGTTCGAATTGAGAACTTTCTGGTATTTTTTTTTACAGTTCCAGTGTGACTTCCCTGCAATTATATAGTTTAAAAAATGCAGTCTGAAAGTTTCATATCAGTCCTAGCAGATACAATCAACAGAGCACATCTGCCAAAAATGGATGAGAAATAAATAAATCAAAGCAAATTACCTGTTGTTGGAGTGTCCCAATGGCAAACAATTCAATCTTGTTACAGCTGATCTTAAGGTTCGGGAGCAATTGTCAGATAATATTTGATGCTCCAGATTGCAGCATCTGCAGTCTCTCCTGGGCCTTAAGGATCAATTGTGTTCAATCATTCAGATAGGGTGGTCTAGAATCAAGACAGAATTACCTGAATATCTCCACCTCTCTGAACGAACTGTCCAAGGGAAATTGATGAGCAAGGACAACAAGTTGTGGTACCAGCTATATTGGATAGCTTAATATTCTATTTGTTCAAAACATCAACAGGAGTATTTTACAAAAATGTTGCATTTTACTCTTTGTAGTTTCCCAAACTTCTAGAATAAAAAGTTATCTTTGTATTGGTAATCTGCATTGACCAGCATAATTGCCATCCTGCATTCTGTTTATTTTATGTGACTGTTACAGTTAACATGACTAAAATGGCGATGTCGATTCGAAATGGTTGCATGATTGAGCTGACTGAGATTCTAGTGATGGTGTATGGCTTACATACATAGAAATGGAGTCTTTACAACATCATTTCACTACCCACATCTGTAACAAAGTCAAGAATCCCTTCAACACCTTGGAAAAAATCTTCACGTCCAGTCAATTGGAGCTTCTAGCTCGACTAGATGAGAGTATGGTGTTAAATAAAGTGCAGGTACTTCATATTGATATTGCAATGAAGATTTAATGCTCTTGGAATGTAAAGCTGCAATATTTGACTGATATTAGTGTGCTTTCTGCCATGAAACAATGCTAGCAGTATTACTACACCAGGAACGATGGAACACTTAAAGCAACAACTGCTGATGCTGATAAGTGCCTTGCTTGAGATACTTGTACCTTGGGAACATGGCACAACAATGTTGTGATCAGAATGTCATCTCACCTTAGGGATTGTCATGGGTTGATTCAAACTAGTGAAAGGTGGAAATGAAGATGAGATTCATTGTTTCAGGGTATTATTTTTAAGTTAATGTTTTATTTCAATTAAATTTAAAAGTTTCCCCACATTGGCATCTCTGTGTTACCAAAGATATCCTGAAAACTTTTCTTTGAGACTTTTTCCTGTTTGTTCCCTTGGCTCAGTGACTATTTTCTTTGGATCTCTAAAATGTTGAGTTTTATAATACTAGGATTAAAATACTAAAAAAATTAATTCATATTGAGTATTTCAGTATTATGTTGTTTTGGGGTACAAGTCTTGCCAAGTTTCATCCATCCATCTTTCTTTTACATATCATTAACAAACAGACTTCTGGCTGTAATGGGGACTATGATTTATTCTGATGTAACAGTATTACATTGAACTGTTTCCCTCTCCATTTGTACTGCTATGAAGTGCTTCTAATATTTTATACTTTATTTTATAATTCATTTTCTTTTTTTTAAAATTTATTTATAGTATCTCCATACATTCATTTCAAATTGACTTAGTATAATATTACATAATAGATACTAAATAATTTTCAAATTTTCACCCCCCCCCCACCTCCCCTAACCCCTTAGGAAACCACCTTGTGGTAGTTAATTCCCAAAAACCCAAATGGGTGTGGTATAAACCACAAGTGGCATATGACTTTCGGGAGCAGAAGTACCACCCCCTCCACCCCCCCTCCCCAGGCTGACAAAATACACGTATAAACCGAAAAATCATCATTTGTTATATCCATAAAACCCCGGTCCATCAATTTAACCAATCTTATTCATAAACTCTTTTTTTTTTTTTAAATCCAAACTTGATATTAAATTTTGCACCCTTTCCACCCTCCCAACACTGAGTTAAACATTGTTTACAATCAATAAAAGTTTTTTTTTTAATTTTTTTTCAAGTTTTCCTGAATTTCATCCACTGAATTAAAACACCTCTGAACATCCCAGTTCAACACCGAATCGTCCATTCTTCTCAGTCTCAAGTTGAATTTGTAGCTTACTTTCAAAAAAAGTTTTTTTCAAATCTTTTAAAATTTTCTTGAACATAATTCCTTCGGTCTTGATCTTCTAAAGCATCAATGTTATTCATAAGTTCTTTCTTCTGTGTTTCCCAATTTAATACCAAATTTTCCACTTTGTCAATCTTCTCAATGTTAAATTGAAATTATTGTTTATTTTCAAGAAAAACTTATTCAAAATTATTAACTCTTCTTGGACATTGGTCCTTCGACTTTAATTTTATAAATCATCAATCTTGTTCATAGTTTCTTTCTACTGAATTTCCAAATTTAATAATAAAGTTTCCATTTTTTCCAATTTTCTCAATATTAAACTGATCTTGTTGTTTAGTTTAAAAAAAACCTTTTCAAAACTATTAAAATCTGTTTGCAATGTATGCATACTCACAGATAATAAATTCACTCTTCCAATATTCCATCCAAAAAAAAATCACTGATAAACCTTATTGCAGGTCAAGGAGTTCCATATATATGTTTATCTTCAGAAAATATTTCAAATATTTCAAATCAACATTCGTCGCCATCTTTCAAAAAGGAGTCCGAAATCAACTTTAATAAGTTCTGTTCTTGAGAAAAATCCAGCACCAACTCCGGCTCTGTCTGGGCAAATAGGTCAAATTTCTTCCAAAGTCAAAGAATGTAATTTTGTTCTGTATTTATAGATAATAAATTCATCCTTCCGATATTCCATCCAAAAAAAATCACTAATAAATTTTAATGTTATCTGGATTTTTAAAACTCACAGGCAACCAATGCCAATTACTGCAATTTATCTTCATAAAACATTTCAAATCAATATTCATCACCATCTTTCAGAGGGGTGTCCAAGGCCAGCTTATCCGACAATCCAATTAATGAGCTCCGTTCTTAAGAAAATTCCAGCCTTGACTCCGTGGTTCTGTCTGGGCAAGTAGGCCGAGTTTCTTCCAAAGTCGGGAGAGTGTAGTTTTGTTCTGTATTTGAACTCTATTTTCCTTAATCTTTGTTGCCATTTTAAACTAAAAACAATTGATAAACAAAACAAAGACTTTTAACAGAAAAGAAATATTCTTAAAACGGGTATTTATATAACTGCCTGGGGGAGACCGGGAATGCACGTCCGCTCCCTACGCCAAATTGCCACGCCCCCCTATAATTCATTTTCTCATGTGCATCTCATAGTTCAAGGTTCAGAACATGAGATTTCTAAGACCGAGGTTCCCAAAATGGCAATGGCAGTGAATTTGTCAAGAACTATTAGGAAGATGGGTTGGATTATTGGTTGCTACATATAATTCTCATTTGTTTGATTCAATTATAGTGTGTTTTTGGGCCCTCTACAGAAAATGACATCAGGGGAAATACTAAGGTTGTTCATGTTAATGTGACAGTATCTTCCTACATCTGATACTGGCAGAATAGTTGATTTGTGTCAACAACAAGTGGAGAGAGAGTGTGAGAATGGAAGTCTTAAATAAGTGGATTTATGACAGATGGTAGTCATGAAGTTTGAAACTGATTATTCAATGGGTGATTTGGACATTTTGGCAAGAAGATAATCTCTTGGCAAGATATTCAAAGCGTGATGCAGTCTGAAATATGACAAATGTTCAAATTGAAGATGTAGGCAAAAGAGTGGGCAGGTTGTAGGACAAGGAACTCGATCTCAGGTGAATTAAAAGTCTACAACTGGTGACTTACATTTTATTGTGGCTGTTGGTTTAGGATGATGTTTAGACATTGCAAATCTCCTGGCACAGTTCCAATAATCTACAATAATTACCATGATGGAATTTTTGGACAATTTTAATGCCCCTAGCAAGTATAATGGAAAATTGACAGGAAACTATCATCTATAAAGTTTTGAGTCATTTTCATTTTGTATCATCATGACTAACGTTATTTTCAAAATATTCTATTTAATTGTGTGATTCTGTGCAGCTGTTCATTAGAATGCAATTAATATGTTGACATTTGGAAATGGAAAATACAACTAACAAAATCATGAAAATAACCCTGTGCTTATCACTTTTGTGCTTCAAGAGAGAGGAAGAGCAAATAAGAAGATCATTTGAATATAGTTAAAGGGGGTGAACTTGTGGCAACATAATGTTTTAAAAGATTGTTGTATTCCATCTCTGTGTAAAATTGTATAAACCAGGATTCCCGAAAGACCAGGGGAGAGAGGGAGTGGAATTGAGAAGTAGCATAAGCAAGAACCAACATAAGGACAAGATGAAGGAATACCTAATCTTTAGCCTAATTTGTTGTTTCAACATTGCTTGAGGAGCAGCACATATTTTTTGTTTGGATTGGTGAAGCCCTCAGGACTTAACAATTTCAGGTCGCCACTCTTTTAACATTCTCCATGGATGTTGCTGCAGTAGCTTTCTATTTCAATTTGTTTTGTTTCAGTTTGTCTCCGGCCACCAGTTTTAAAAGTAATTTTTACTGACAAATTTTGCCTGCACCCTATCACAGGCATTTCGTTTGTTCTTTCCACTTTGTCCCATTCTGCAACTTCTGAAAACAAATCATGTTTTCACACTACCCGTTCTGAGAAAGAGTTCATGACCTAAAAGATTGATACTGTTTCATTCCCCACCAGTGCTATTTGACCTGTTGAATCCTGCAATTTCTATGTATGTATGAACTTCACAGTGTTTGATGCTAATATTGGTACAAGATACTGAAAAGAGTTGAATTTTTTGTATTCACATTCTCCACATTAAGCACCAAAAAATGTTAAGGAATACATAAATCAGTGCTAGTGAACGATCATATTAATGAATATGCAAACAAGTAGCACTTACCAACTGCAGTGCGACTTGTTCGATATTATACTTGGGTCACTGTGAATGTAAATATTTATCTAATGGTTGGAAAAATGGGTAATACCTTGGAATACCACACATCCTCTATGTGATAAATACAAAATTACTGATGCTTCTTTGATCCATATGTTCTGGATTTCCTCTAGTTTAGAAAAAAATATTAGATATTTTTCAAACATTATCGGTGATTCTTAAGGATAAGTTACAGCCTTGCCCTTGAAGTCTTATTGACTCCAACTCAAAGTCGAATTTCATCGTTTGCTTTGCTAGCCAGATGTGCAATTCTGATTATTCCACCCTCATACGCACAATGGTTAAATGATACTACGTCTTATCTAAGTTTAGAAAAAAATTAAATATGCTATTAAAGATTCAAAAGTTAACCTCCGAAAGATGTGGTGCTCATTTATGGACTATTACCATATCTAAAGAGTTAACGTAGTCAAAGTGCTTTGATGCTGTGCTGTCGAGTTCCAGATTGATGTCACTTCATTTCCACATATCATTTCCTAACCTTGGTTAGTGGACAGGTTTTGAGCTACAGGTTGGGGGGGGGGGGGTACTTTTATTTCCTATTTTAAATTAGTTTATGTTTCCTTTTTATCTTTCTTTATATTTTAAACAGGATAATATACAGATGATGGCTTTGCTCAATCATGAATAACACAACTTATGATGGAAAGACAATTGTATACCTTTTTTATTTTTATTTTAAAAAATTATAATTCATTCGAAGAGAACTTTTAACTTTATTTTTCCTTTCCTTTATTTCTCTTTCTTTAGGGTTGTGTTTTTTTTTCTATTTGTTTGATTTTATGTTTTACTAAACTATTACCAATGTGCGTTGGGCCTTTGAATTATGTTCATCTTTATCCTATGCTTTTAAATGTATAATTGTATCGTTCAATTGTTTCTATTGGAGCATGAAGAAGAACGATACGCACACCAAAGCCTTGGAAAATGAGGCTGGTTTGTTGCTGCATTTATATGGGCCCCAGGGACTATCATCAGGGCCCCGCATCATCGGAGCATTGGCCTGGGATTGGCCAGCATTCCCACCAGAGTTCCTCATCTTCCTGCCGTGTGGAGATCACCTGGGACAATGGTTGGTGTTAACCACCCCCCCCCCAGGTCTGCGTGGTCACTGCGTTCATTGGCCATTTTGCAGGCTGGCCTGTGTCTCTGTGCATGGGCCACTACATGACCCCACCCTCCCCCCCAGAACTGGTGACTGGGCCATTCTCCATATCCTTAGGTGGTCTGCCCCTGTGTCATGGGGGAGGAGTGGAGACTGGCTTATTACAGACCAGGGACCCCAGGTTTTGTTTCAAGTTCTCAAAGGTTGTCATGGGGTCTTCTGGGCATTTATTGGGAGCAAGGAACGTGCTGGAGATGATAAAATGCACGCTGTAGACCATTTCTGCTGCCAAGGTATTGAAGTCCTCCTTCAATGCGCTATGATTTCCAACCGGATCCAAGGTAGTTCGCCCACCCAGTTGGGACCATTGAGCTTGGCCATCAAGGTTGTCTTGAGGTGCTGTGAAAGCGCTCCACCATCATATTTTCCTGAGGGTGATACACCGAGTGGTGGAGCTGTGTCCCCATAATGTTGGCCCAGAGCCCAGAAGTGAATTGTGTCCCCCTTGCCTGAGGTTAGGTGCTCTGAGACCCCAAATCTGAACACCCATGTGTCAATGAGTGGTTTCTGTAGTGGTATCAGCCAGCAGGACTCCGCCACCTCATGGAGCAGTCAACTATGGTCAAGAGATACCTTACCCCACAGGTGAACTTGGATTTGGTGGTACCTTTGGATGAGGTCCACCTTGGAGAACACCTGTGCCCTGTGCAGGTTGGCGGAAAAATCTTGGATGTGGGGCACGGGATATCTGTCAGGAATGCTGGCCTCATTGAGGCGGCGGTAGTCACCGCATGGTCTCCAACACCCTGCTAGTTTGGGCACCATATGGAGAGGGCAGGCCCAAGGACTGTCAGAGCCCCGCACAATCCCCAGCACATTTTCTTAAACTCCTCCTTCGCTGGGCTGAGTTTTTCGGGGGGGAGTTAGCGCCCCCTGGTGAGGAGCAGGAGGCCCTCAATCAAAATGTGGTGCCTTACCTCATGCTTTGGCTCGGCCGTGGAAAACTGTGGTGCCACTATCGAGGTGCCCTCAGCAGGATGTGGGCGAATTCATTGTCTAAGAGTGTCATAGAGTCCAGGTGGGGTGGGGGGGGGTGGGTGGGTGGGGGTAGCTTTGCTTCCCCAGAAAAAGTTCTGGTGTGCACCAAGGTTAATAAGCAAGCAGTGGTCCTGAAGGTTGTCAGCCCCCAGGAGCGGTTGTGCCACTGCCGTGATGGTGAAGGTCCATGTAACCGAAGGGGACTGATGCGGGTTCCAAAGGTCTGAATGGATGAGATGTTGGCTGCCCTCAGTGTTGGTACCTGGTTGCCGATGCAGGTGTTGAGGCCTGTGGGAGGTAGGATGCTTATCTAAGCGTCAGTGTTGACCAGGAAACGCCTGTCCAAAAAGGAGTCCAAAATGTAGAGGAGGCTGTCACATGGGCCAACTACCACAGCCATCAACAATGGTTGTCCAGGGTGTTTCCCAGAAACCCTCAGGGTGGGCAGCATCGACAGGCCTCCACACCCCATCACTGATGATAGGAGCATAGCTGTCCCAGGGTACTAACTTGCCTCTCCGCTCACCTTGATCTCACAGGGGGCTGTTTGTGAGGCTTGCTGATGTGGTCTTTGACGGCACCTGTGTCCTTCTTTGCTCTCCAGAGCATGTCTGCTCAGGCCACAATCTCCGAGGTCGCTGAAGTCCTTACCCATGAGCAAGAGTTGGATATCCTCAGGCGCTGCTCCAGAAAGATCTGTGCAAAGAGTAGGCAAGGCTTGTGGCCCTCGGTTACAGCGAGCATCTCGCTCATTAGGGCAGATGGGGATATATTCCCCAATCCATCCATATGCAGCAATCGGGTGATGTGCTCACGCCAGGATAGCCCGAAAGTGTGAGTTAATAGCTTTTGAGGGCCGTGTATTTGCCTTGCTCTGGAGGCTGCCATAGGAAATCTATAACCCTTGCCGCTGTGTTCTGATCGTGGGTGCTCACAATGTAGAAATAGCAGGTGTCGTTGGTAGTGATGTGCCGAAGCTGGAACTGAGCCTCGGCCTGCTCGAACCACACGTGTGTCTGGGAGACCTAATCCTTTGGGAGCCTGAGAGAGAGGCCACGTGGATGGTTGCTGGGTCCGCCTGGTCCGACCTGGGATGGAAATGACATCAGCCCCAAAGGCTGGAACAGTGCCCAGTATATCAGGGCTCTCGGGCCCCTGTAAGTCCTTACCTCCATAATTCGGTTCACTTGCATAGTGGCTCAGCCCGCCACAGGAGTTCCCCCCACCACCCCAAAATTCCTCCTCTCCTGGAAGTAATGTTTGGAAGTGACAAGTCATCTGACAGTACACAGTTTTCACATTTAGGCCTGATGACCCCTCTGCCACAGGCATGCCACTGTCACCAGTCACTCTAAGTCAATATGTCCTGGCTTAAGGCAATCGACCGTGAAGATTTCTTGCCTGCCCCCAGTGTTTAGGACGCACATTGAACTGTTGTGTGGAAGCACCTTATATGGACCCATGCATGGGAGCTGAAGCGGAGTTCTGTGCATTCCACGCCTCACAAAAAATTATTGGCAGTCCTTGAGCTCTTTCGGGTCATAGAAGGTAGTTAGACCATGTCGTGAGGTTGGGATGGGAGCCAAGGAGCTGACTTTTTCCCATGGTCGCATCAGGAGTGCTGTGGCCGAGTCTTCGTGTGCCCAAGCTGTTGGCACAAACTCGCCTAGGACAGCAAGTGGAGCCCCATACACAGCTCAGCAAGGATGTGGTCAGATCCTCCTTGGCACCTTGTAGCACATAAGGCAACTCATCTACCCAATTAATTGTCAATCAGTATTGTCAGATTGAACCAAATATGATCCCTTAAATATAAAAATAATAGGCATTATATAATAGAAAATAGAATATATCATTAAATGCTACTTATATACTTCTGACATGTTGTAATTTTTAGCTTTGGATTGATATTTTAGGGTTTGCATTGATGTTTGAATATATTGAATTGTAGTTAAATTGCAGAAACTTCCTAAAAAAAAAGTTTAATTAAGAAAATATAAGGGAGACATGTACAACCATACAAAGAGAAGATGTAACTTTTCAGACCGGTAATCAAAAAATTTACATATGCTGTGGTTGAGTGCATGGTACAAAAGTTTGAGTAAACCTTAGTGGGACATGCAGAATCATGGGAAGCAGAATGCTTTTACTTTTGATGGATGTTGCATGACCTGCTAAGATTCTCCAGCACTGTTGTGTACTGAATGTAACCTTTACTGATGATTTTCAAAGAGTAGCCCAACCCAGAATGTGAATTGGATCTTCTTTGTGAAGTGACCAGTTTGGAATTTATGTTAGCAAGCACGCAGTCCACGAGGAAGTGGTCTATTGTCTTATCTGAGGACAGCCTGCGCAAGATTAACTCTGCAGGAAAGGTCTGACTTTCTGATAATAATGTTGCTTTGGAAACCATCCTACAGGATCAACTATTTTTGTCTTCAGGACGTTCTGTGCTCTCCACTGACTGATGGGCGTGGTCAAATTGTTTTTTCACAGAAACATTCTGACAAAGAACAGGTCATCCAGCAAGATCTAACTAATGGAGCTTTACATTAGCAGCAAAATAAGCTCATTATTCACAACACTGCGGAGAGGTAGAACCTCAGCACATAGTGACACTTGGTGTATGGATACTCAGGCTCCAACATAGCTTAATGCAACCATACATTTAAAGTCCATTCATTCAATTGCTCTCTGCACATCTAAGGCTTTTGGCACATGTCCATGGTCGAGGTGTTGGTGCTGATATCCCTCAGGGGTTGGATTCCACTGCGTAGAAGCAGTATTGCTAAGGGAAGACTAGTCTGGTTCTCCATCACTGAGGCTGTTTCTATTTGCTTCTGTTTTTTGTTGGTACTTATTTCCATCAGCTGGGGGTTTGGGGAGCATATTGGTTATGGTACTGTTCCTGATCTCTCAGACCTGGGGGGCACAGGGTAGATTCAATTTGATTTTAAATTTAGACATATAGCATGGTAACAGGCTCCTTTGGTCCACGAGCCCATTCCACCCTATTACACCCAATTGATCTACAGCCTCAGTACTTCTTGAAAGGCAGAAGGAAACTGGAGCTCCCAGAGGAAGCCTATGCAGGAGCGGGGAGTACACACAAACTCCTTACAGACAGCTTGAGATTCCAACCCCAGTCCCAGTCGCTGGTGCTGTAATAGTGTTGTGCTAACCGTTCCTTCCTTTACAGGTTCTTCTTTCTTTCATGCACTCATTCGGTCTCAGGAATGATTCTGCCTTTAAAAACAGCAGAAGCACTTACTCCGGTTTAAAAAAATAATTATATGTACAGCACAGTAAAGGGCCAATTTGGCCCTATGAGTCCATGCTGCCATTTTACACCCAAATTTCCTACAGCCCTGTACATTTTTGAAGGGTGGGAGAAAATTAGTTCCCCCTGAGAAAAACCCACACAGACACGGGGAGAACATACAAATTCCTTACACTTCTCCTGGGTGGCTTGTCGCATCTTCACCATTTCCAAAGGTCATGCCAAAATGCCTTTATCAAATTATTCATGGAGAGAAGAGATACCCTTGGTTTTGTTCCTACAGAACGTTTCTTACAAAAAATATGCATTGTCTGTGAGGCTTCCTTAGACCTCATTCTTCAGTGTTGCCCTGAGATGTAACTGTTGGAATAGGACTGATGTTTATAACTCAAGAAGAGTATGTTAGTCAACAATTTTTCAGGTTCCATCAAATGCTCAGATACAAATGAGGTCACATTTCAATTCCCCTGTTCAAAATCAAATTTGTGCTTGTGTAATTGATTTAATAATTATGTCACTATCTTGAAGACCAGATGCTAATCATTATGTAGATTAGCCTGAAGTAGTGCTCAAACAAGGATGGGATTGGTTCTTCAGGTGTACCACTGCAGTAGAAAGAATTATTCTTTACAATGAAAGAAAAATAATTAGGGAAAATGTTACGAGCCCAGAGGACCCAAAAACCCAGTAGCAATAGATATTCACCAAGACAAATGGTCACTTAAACAAAAGTTGCTTTTAATTATCTTTAAGCCTGAAAACAGAATCACACTTTAACTTATCACTATTGACTTAAGTAACCTAACTTAACCCCCTTCTAATTCTAAGCGCATGTGTATGTAATGTGCTTGTAAGTTCAGAAACGTTCTTTGATTCACAGTCCAATCTCACTTCTCATTCCTTCAAGTTCTTTGGTTGCAGGCAATCTTATACTGTGCATAGAATTTGACATGAATAAAGTTCACCAAGCTTTGGTGCTTGAAAAATGGTTACCACTCAAGAAGGTTCTTGTCGGTTTTCAGAGAGAGATTTGTTGTATGCTGACACCCACAACTAATTCCTTTTTTAAATCAGCCACTTCAGTATCTTGCTAAAGAAACTTTCCCCCTCAGGGTTCTCCAGATGATAACCTCCTCCTTTCAGGCCACTAGAGAGTTCCTTTTTGATTCTTTTATTTCAAGTGAAACATTAGACAGCCAGCCCTCTCCTCTTGGATGAACCACAAGGGCTTTGACCATGCTGAATCAAGCACTCACAACCGTCTTCCAAATGGGGTTTTCTACAAGTTTGCCAGCTTGTCCTGTTCCAGTCCTAGCTGCTGCTGCTGACTGTATCACCGCAGAACTGATCTCTCTCTCTCTCTCTCTCACACACACACACAAAGCCTGTTTGACTTTCTCTGCTTGCAAAACCACATGACCCTCTTAGAAAGGCAAGTTCCACTCCAGACAGAATGTGGCTCTGACAAGTTCATTCATCTGTTGCCTTTTTGTAAACAACAACCCATTAGTGAAGTCTCTTGGGAATGCTCCAAAACTTTTGCAATATCTGTTGGCCCCGACATGTCTAGCATGAGAAGAGATCAAGTATTTTAAATAAGATCTGTTTTAAAGTGTTTGTATGTGACCTACACTAAAAATCCTTCCCCAATTTATCTCCAAAAAACATATCTATATTCTGTCACAATATACTTTTTCGTAAATGGAATAGAATGGATATTTTATTATGAAAATGTTGAATGTGATTGGATATTTGTAACTACCTGATGACAAACAAAACATGATATCTGCCTAAACCACGTTATTACAAAATTTATTTATATTCAAGTAACTTCACTGTTGCATTCCAAGAAAACTGGTTACATTTTGATTTTATGCAACACAGAACCTTATTTTCAATTGAATCTAATGTGGAGATTTATTACTATGAGATGTATTTTTATTAGCACTAATGATAAGAATGATCATTTAAGAAATTTGCTTCGGAAACTGACAAGGTAATCTCTTAAGTGGACAGCACCTACACTTGAAGATACAAGTGATTGCAGATGTTTATCACCTTATCACATGGTTAAGATGGCTTAAGGTAAAACTCAGAACAATTAACAGTAGCTGTTCAAGTTTATAATTAAACCTACTGGCTCTATTTCAGACATCTGGAGGATAAATAATGTGGAAAACGTTTGAAAAAAATACTTGTCAACAAAATGATTTGATGGTATTGGAGGAACACATCACATTAAATGCACATGAATCAAGAATTGTGAGCTGAAAAACAAAAATAGACCAAAAAATTATGACTTCATTTGGATTTTATGCTTATTTATTTAATTTTCCCCTGCACAAATTCTGGAAGAATTAATATTATTTTTCGGTATCTCTGATTTTTCAGAAGTAATTTGTGAATTCCATAAGGGCAAATTTCCATGTCCTGAATAGCTATAACTTATAACTGCAACAAATATTTTATTACATAAAAGAAAATTACACCTTTAGGTAAATTGTTAATAGAGAATGGCATTACAATATCTGAACAGAATCACTTTAACAAAAGTGTAAGTACATTAGATAATGGTGCACTTTTGCTTCTAAATAAGATGCTATGGTTTGCAAACTAAACTGTATCTAATTTCTCCTTAGGGACAAGCGTGAAATCAAAATCTTCAGAGTAGGGAATTAATTAACACATTTGAATTTATGTCTAGCATCAATCCTTGTGGAGATAAACCTGGTGATTACATCGAGGGGTGGGATAAAAAGAAAGTTCTTTTCTCACATGGTAGTAATCTTTCAAATTCCTTACCAGAAGGCTCAGGTATTGGGGGATATTGAAGATAAATACTGATAGACCTCTAGATATTAAAGGAATTAAGGGATAAGAGGTCAGTACATTAAAATCACACTAAGTGGATGAGCAGTGATCATATTAGATGGCAGAGCAGGGACGAAGGGCCAAATGGTCTACATGTTCTCTATGCATCTTTTATAGGCTCATTTTTCAGAATCTCTGCATCATTGACAAGGCCATATCTGTTGTCCATGAACTGATAGGCTTGCTAAATTACTTCAAAGTCAACCATATTTCGGTGTCTGAAGTCACAAGACAGATTTACTCCATAAAGGAGAGTGGTGTGGAGCATTAAGGTGGCAGGTCTAAACCTTAGGGTTGTGCACACAAACTGAACAGAGATATTCTGTAAGGCAGACTCCCACTCTATATTGTGGAGGAGATCATGTTATAAGCAACAAAAGCCCTATCTTAAAAGAAATACAAGAGAATCGCTGCCTCACTTGCAAAGAGCCCTTGTGATCCTGGTTGGTAAAAAAGGAGATAAAGAGGTAGATGTGGCATTTCCTGCAATTGTATGTGACAATGCTTTGGAAAGGGTTAAGCAAATTGGAGAAGAATAAATACCAATGGAGAAAGAGGGGTGTAGATGTGTTCGGTGATGGCATTACATTGGACATTTTGGTAATCTGTAGGTTGGAGGAAAGGAAAGTTAGGGAAAAGGAATTGTCTCCAAGTTACATTATTGTTCCCTTCATGTTCCCACCACCTACTCGATATCTGACGTCTCCAACCACCATCTTGTCTCCTCCTCCACTTTGTTACACACCTACCCCATAGTCATGATCCCTCCCCCTACAACCTCCAATTAATTCTGGCCTCTAGAGTCCCTTCTTCTCTCCATGCTTCACTGCACTTGGTGTTGTCAGCTACCACTTGCCAGCTTCTTGCCTTTGATATGGGAAAAGACAAAACATTTTAGTCTGGCTAGTGGAGGAGCCTATTCTTCCCAAAGTTTTGAACTGTAAAACAACACCTTGAACCCAACCACATCTGTTACATGTTATATGTTATTATTGTGATCTAGTGATTCCAGTGATTCCATACTATTAGTGAGAAGCTCAGTGGAGTGGGGTGCTTGATCTAAGGCTTTTTGTTTGGGATTGGGGGTATTTTTGCAGAGAAGGTTATTGGAAATATTTCCCCCTCCCCCAATGGTCCACTGCCTAAGTGGCTGAATGAGACCAGTTAAGGCAGAGGGTAGACTTCTGTGTGTCTCAGAATAATTTGCTGCATGTTTTTGGAAGTACGATAGGGATAATTTGTCACCCTTCAACTAAGATGCCAAAAGTCACTTGCACACTCCATAGTCCCAAAATAACTGGCAAAATCAAGATGAGATATCAAGGCTGACGACTCATACTTCCATATCTATACCTTCTGCCAATGCTATGTTTTATTTATTTTCTCATTATTTTATATCTTTGAAAGCTAATTAATGATAATAAGATTATATATATTTGTTCTGTTTATTTCACATGAAACTATCTTTATTTATTATTGAAAGTGTTCACAAAATATTTAAGGTGACCATAGTGAACAAAATATTTGGTAATTACGGTTCAGTTTGCTTGGTATCTACAATCTATGGAGCATTGACCAAGGCTGATTTATTCTAATTGTAATGAAAAATTACCTACTTCAATATACAAAATACAATTGAGTTCAGTTCTTGAACTGTCTTGTGGAGTACAAAGTACATTAAATAATATATTCAATATTGTGAATACCCTTTGATGCACTGTACCAACTTAAAAGTAGTTAAAACATACTATTTATCGGGACATTATCAAACAGTATTTTACACTGAGTGATGCAAGAATGTATTGGGGAAGGACGCAAACCTCATCAAAGGGATTATTTCAAGGAACATCTAAATACGGAGAGATTTAGAGAGCAAATTTCAGAGCTTAGTCACTGAAGGTATGAACACCTTGGTGGAGGCAGTAAAATTAAAGATCTCCAAGTGTCTGTATTGGTTAGTGCTGATATGCAGTAAATCCCTGTTATCTGGAATTTAAGCAACTGGCAAAAAAAAATTGCAGAAAATAGATAAGTAAAAATATGAATGTTTAAAATTGGCATGTCTCGCCATTCGTTTGCCAATCATGCCACATGTAATCTCCATCAACCAAAAAATTCACTTATCTAGCATGTACTAATTTCCATAAGTGCCAGATACAACTGTATTGACGTTTGGATAGACATACAGGGAAGGGTGAAGATAATTGAATGCAAATGTTGCGTCTCAGACCAACATCAATAGAAATTCGCCAAGGCAGTGTTATTTTAAAAATAATATTTTTATTATTAATTACTGATAATATAGCACCTTAATTAACATCTAATCTTAACCCCTAATTATTCATGAATGTGTGTGTGTGCATAATACCCAAACCATAAGAGCTTTGGCACAATTCTGGAAAGTCAGTTCACAGTTCCATCTTGGAAATCTTGTGTTGAAACTCAGGATTTTAAACTGATGCCCAGAAGTAATTATGAAGGAGGTGGGAGAGACTAAGTGACCAGAGTGCTGAAAACCACAAATCCTCATCGAGTTGGTTGCTGAGAAATATCCTTTCAGGGAGTTGCTACAACTCCCTTTTTCCTTGGTGAAGGGAAACGAAATGCGTGACTTCCACTATGCTTCCTAAAAACCTGCCACAGTCAGTCAAAGTGACGTTTCTTTTGGCCATGGTGTGGTTCAATAAGTGCCCTTTTAAAATGACCTTTCCTTGAGTTATAGTGATTCAACACGTCCCATTAAAAATGATCTTTCCTTTGGTCACAGTGTTTCAATGTCCCTTCAAAAATGACCTTTCCTTTGGTTATGGTGGGGTTCAATAAGTTCTCTTCAAAATGACCTTTCCTTTGGTCATGGTGGGTTTCTCTCTGACAGGGAGAATCAAACAAATTGAACCACTCCAGCAGTTTTCCTTCAGATGCCTGTGCTCTCCAAGTGTTGTTCCTTTAAAATGGCTGCTGATCACAAAGTGCATTGTTCCTTTAATGCTTTTCGCTCACATGACTCTCTCCACCTGTGTCCCCGGAAAAAGCAACACATTTCCACTCTTCTCCCCAAAAGTGGCGAAGTTGGTACATTCTTTGTGAGTTGTTGCCACCCCAGTCTCTCCAAAGCTGTGCATGTTTCAGCTTGATGTGTTATCCCTTAAAGTGACAGTCACACTAAAATGAAATGGAAACTTGTAATACAAGAAAGAAAAGTTTACTCAAGGTATTGATTAACTGGGAGATAATGCAAGTCGGTGAGCATATGCATGAGGAGTAATAAGGTTGTACAAGTTAGGACGTGAGTAACAGTGTTAGGAATGACTTTGAGTTTGTGGAGTGTGGCATGTGGGTTGCTGATGTGGTATAATCGCAGCATGAATAAGAAAGACACGGACAAGGTTTCAACAGTATTGTTGATATTAGAGATACAAGAATACCCTGAAGAATTGGTAAATCTTTTAATGTGCTGCGATGTGCTGTGATTGCTTTTAATTCTTAGCAATTTAAATACAAAGCTTTGTAAAAGAGGAGACCAAATGAAAAATCACAAAATAGTTTGCAATTTTAAACTTCATGTTCTTTCTTTTTCAATCTTTTTATTATTATTATAATTTATAAACACATACAGTTCAAAGAGATATTAAAAATACATAGTAAGTAATGAATTAATACAGAGATATTAAACAATAATATTACAGAATAAAAATATATCATAAAAAAATTTTAGATCAGTTTAGGGTGTGAACTATCTCTAAAAAAAAAAGATATAATTAATAACAATATATGAAAAAAGAGAAAAAAAAACCCCAAAAAAGAAGAAAAAACAAATCTGAATTAAAAAAAACTTTAAAAATACCTACAGATATAGCTAAACCACGCCGATCACTCCGATCTCATCTTACAGCCCAATTATCATACATAATCATAGAAAGAAAACAGAGCCAGATCAACTCACCACAAATGAAAATATTGAATAAATGGTCACCAGGTTAACTCAAACTTAGAAGGGGATTCATAGACAGAGTTTCTAATTTTCTCTAAATTTAAACATAGTATAGTTTGGGTAAACCATTGGAAAACAGTGGGAGGATTAACCTCTTTCCAATTCAATAGTATAGATCTTCTAGCCATTAGTGTAAGAAAAGCAATCATACGATCCGCAGGAAGAGATAAATAAGTCAAATCTATCATAGGTAATCCAAAAATTGCAGTAATGGGATGTGGTTGTAAATCAATATTCAAAACAGTAGATATAATGGAAAAAATTTCCTTCCAATAATTCTGTAAAGAGGGACAGGACCAAAACATATGTGTAAGGGAAGCTATTTCCAATTGACATTTATCACATATAGGATCGATATGAGAATAAAAGCGATGGAGTTTATCTTTAGACATATGAGCTCTATGAACAACTTTAAACTGTATTAGTGAATGTTTTGCACATAGAAAAGAAGAGTTTACCAGTCGCAGAATTTTATTCCAATTTTCATTGGAAATATGAAGATTGAGTTCTCTTTCCCAATCATTTTTAAACTTTTCAAAAGTCCCAGAATTTATTTTTGTAATTATATTATATAATTTAGATATCACACCTTTTGGAGGGAATTTTGAATATAGTATATCCTCTAAAACAGTTGTAGTCTCCCGATTGGGAATAAACTTCATGTTCTGACTGCCATTTTGATGCTGGAACTAAATTATATCTGCTTTCAAAAAGTCTATACGACTGAAATTAAAAAAAAAGTCTGGAAAACCGCAGTCAGCACTGTTACATGTGGAAATATAAATGTAATGAAAAGTGAAAAATCCTGAATAGGTGGGAGCACCTGAAAGATTTTTAAAAAGATATAAATTCATATTTCTCTGCATATGACTTTGAAATGATGTCAAGGCTGAAAAATTAAATGTTTCCAGTTTGAATAAGAAAAATCTATTGTTTGAGCTAAATGCTTAAGAGGCCACCAAAAAAAGTAATTCTGATAAAAGCAGCTGAAAATATCAGGAACAAACGCTTAGGATCCAGCTACTGTTCCTCAACCTTTGCCGCTGCCAAATTCTCATTTGGAATCTGAGCCAAGTGAGTTGAATTTGGTTCAGCCTGGCTTTATGCAGCTCACATTCTATAAATAAACGGAACCAGCAGACTGATTTCCCATAGTCTTGGTGATTTCCAGACTTGTGTCCATATCCAGAAGCTTGGTCTAATTTAAGACCACTGCCTAAAATGCAACTACAAATAAAAGGTAGTTAAAGAAAGAAAAAAAAAATGCCTATTTAATTGGAAGTGTAGTCACATGGAATCCAAGAGCATAATCTAAGAACAGAGTAAGTTAAATAAGAATAGATACTTTGGACCCTCATGCTTTCTCAGCCATTCAACAAGTACATGGTTTATCTTTACCTCAACACTACATTTCTGAGATTCTTCTACGCTTCTTAATTTCCTTAACATTCAAACATTTATTGATCCCTATCTTAAATATATTTGGTGACTAAAATTCTTTCCCTTTCGAGTAGAGAATTCCTGAGATGCAGTCCCTTCTGAATGAAGGCATCATTTCTCATTTCAACCTTGAATGGCTGAGCCAGTTAATTTAGGAATCTTTGGATTTTTTAGAGTTTGAAAGCCCAAGGACAAAGAAACTAATGCTTATTTCTCATCTCGGCCATGAAGTCTGACATGAATGCTGACCATTTAGTGGTTCCTGTCAGTTCCCATTTTAGCAACCAGGCTAATATAATCACTGAGGAAAATTTGAAACTGCAGATCATTTGAATAAATCTAAGTAGTCCGCCCTTAATTTTCCAAAACAACAAAGATACTCCAATACAAACTCAATCAGACAACTGTAATGTATTTCATGGATTTATCAAAAGTAAATGTCTTGTACAATCAGAAGCATTTTCCCTTGTAGAAGGTCAATTTCTTTCTTTTACTCAATTGAAAGAGCGTTTTTATATTGCTGAAATTCTTTATTTGTTTATTATCAAATTTAGTCACTGATAAAAAAAATGTATGGTAAAGAGATGATTTTACCTGTATTGTCAGAGTTTGAGTCTTTAATTTCTTCTATGCCTAAAAAGGGTTATATTTCTGTAATGTATCAAGTATTACAAGATAATATGGACAAGTCGGAATGGGAGAAATCTAAGTTTAAATGGGAAAATGATTTAACTTTTGTTTTTCCTGAAGAATATTGGACAGATACGTGTCATGATAGTGTTACTAGATTGACAAATGCATGATATGGAATGGTTAATTATAATTTTTTGCATCAGTTATATTTAACTCCTGAGAAATTGAAAAAATATGGCTTTAGTAATTTAGATTACTGTTTTAGATGTGGTACGTGTGTTGGAACTTTTTTTTTACATGCTGTTAGGTCTTGTATGCATGTACAACCATTTTGGAAAGAAATTAAGTCAATTTTGGAAAAATTGTATAAGATTAAGTTACCCTTAGATCTATCTGTTTTTTTACTGGGTTATATGATTCCTTTAAAGGGACTGGGGTTGGATAAATTTCAAATTACATTTGTATATTTAACATTGTCCATAGCTCAAAAATGTATAGCAAGTACATGGAAGGATAAGACAGTGATTAGTATAATGCAATGGGATAATGAAATGAAAGCTTGTATTGTTATGGATAAAATTACTTATGTTTTGAATGATAATTATTTTTTTGTTAATAAGTGGTCATTATATTTGGAATATATGCATTTAGAGGTACTATGATTTATTTTATTCTTAGTTTTTTTTCATATATTTCTTTGGATCTCCTTAAGAGAGCTGGCTGAAGGGGTGGGGGTGGAGTTTCCTCTTTTTCTCTTTATTTTCATATATATATATATATATATATATATATATGTATATATATAAATATATGAATTTTGTTGGTGTATTTTGTATGTTTATCAATAATTTTTCAATAAATAAAGTTTGAAAAAAAAACCTTTTTACCAATGTATACAATAAGGGTTGTGCAGCTGTATCTCCACTCTTCATACACACCACCATATCTGAGTTGGCAGTGTTTGATATTGAAAGTGATTAGGTGAAAGTAGACTGAGATAAAATAATTCACTGCCTCATTCGCTCCCCTTCTCCATCGAGGTAAGTAAAGTTTATTGTCATCTGATTGCACAAGTGCAACCTGGTCTATGGTATGTTCTCTGGTCTATGGTGTAGAACACGCAGAGTATATCAACCAGATATTCCACACATACAGACAAACAATACATATGCAGGACAAGTATTCATATATCCAAATAAATAATAAATTTTGTTTTGTGCATATGAGGGTCTTGGCTGTTTAGTGTTAATAGTTCCTTAATAGTTCCTTTGGTCATTCAACATTCTTACTGCCCATGGATAGAAGCTGTTCCTCACCTTTCCTGACAGAAGCAACAGAAAGATGCTGTATGTGTAGTGGAAAGGGTCCTCAATGATTTTGTGCACCATATTCATCACCTATTTGAAAAGTATATAACCTTATCGCAAACTTTTCAAGAAAATTTCACCAGTGTGAGACCTTAATATTTACAATCGTACTGAGGAGAAGCAGATCAATTAAATTACCTCGACTGAGTTGGTTGGAATTAGGAATCAGAAAAATATTGACCTCAAACAGATAAACTTATTACTATGCTCATTATAACTACAAGGTGACATATAATGATATTTTTGGTATCAATCACCTTAAACAGGACAAATCCAATCCAATTAACAACTGCTGAAGTAACGACTTCTCAATTATCAGAGACGTGTTGGAAGAGATTTTCCAGCATTGTGATTTTTTTTTAAGGCAGTCCCAGCATCTGCAAACTTTCATGTTTCTCTCTCTAAAGTGTTAGAAGGTGTCATTGACAGTGTTATCAACTAATCTGTTTGCAGATGGACATTTTGGGTTTCTCCCAGACCATTTGGCATTAAACTCATTATAAACTTGGAGCAGAGTTGAATGTCACAGGTTTGGTGAGAAGAAAATCAAGGTGACATTTACAGTGTTAGAGATTATTCATCCAAATCCCACTATGTTGTTGCATGAATTCTGAAGGGTGGTGCCTTAGGCCTAATTATCATCAGTTGCTTCATTCGTGATCTTCCATCCCTGATAGGATCAGAGTTATGAATTTCCCTGATGATTACACAGTGGATTCACAGCTCTTCACTAAATGAAGTATCCCATGCCTGCAAGATCTAGGCAATATTCTACAATAGTATAATTTTTCTCGTAATATTTGGGCTTCAACAATGTCAGGCAGTGGCTGTTACCATCAAGAAAGTGTCCAACTGCCTATCCTTCACATTCAATGGCATCAGAATTGCTGAGTTCCTCACCATCAATAATCTAGGAGTCACCGCTGTCCAGACATTGGTTTGCATAAGCCATGTAAAATACTGAGAATTTTTAAAATGGATGCATATTCTGCAACGACTGGCTCACCAATATTTTCCACTTTCCTGGAGGTGTGCAATTCTAGTAACCTTTAAATCTCTGCCCCATTTAGAACAAAGCAACTTGTTTGATTGTTTGGTTCCTCCATCATAATTTTTGATTGCAGTTTGTACTGTATCAGCTACACAAGGTAGCACAACCACTTGCCCAAACTACTCCAGATAGTACGTCCCAAGCTTATACCACATCAGCCAGGGCAAAGACAATGGGTGCATAAGAATATCACCTCCTGAGGGTTACCATCCAAGTTGCATAGCATTCTGTTAGGAAATGCATTACACCTGTTATTTTTCATTTATTGTAATGAAGGAACTTGGGTTCTTTTAACATAACAAAGGATTTCATGGAGACATCCATTTTTAATCTACCCAAGATGCAACAGCTCTTCTTCTGATCCCATCTAGTGGTCAGGATTAGTACTAGCACTCTATCAGTACATCCCCTTTCCTTGAGATGTTTAATCTAACAACATGACATACTAATACATTATTGATTTCAATTTAAAGTTTAATACAAATGTAAGCACAAACATTGGCAGCACAAACTTATTAAGTGTGCAGTCTTTTTTCTTTTAGATATTCAGTCTGTCAGGTGCCTTGATAATACATGTGGATCGTCTTAACAGAGGGGCTTGTGTTGACACTGCTGGTCCACTACAGACTAGCACTAGTGATATTTCCTCTGTTGCTATGCAGGCTTGATCTTCTGCTTTTGTCTGTTCCTGCAATGTCTCTTGCATTTTCAGCAGGCTCTTTCAATTCTTTCTCATTATTTGACTGTCCTCTGTTCTGACAGGGTAGGATCTGGGATTTACATCCTCCAGAATGGTGGCCTTTTTGTCCTAAGTGTTGGGATCTCAGCGTCTCACTGTGCCATATTGTGCCAGTGGCCCTAACCATCTTGATGACTTGTCATAGTTTGCATTATGTCTCCAATACAAATGCTTCAGTTTCCAATCAACATCTTTGACATCTCTGTTCTTGTTTGAGTCTGCAGGGTAGGGAAGTATGGTGCGTAGTCTATGTCCCATCTGAAGCTCAGCTGGCGACATGCCCTGATCAAGTGGCAAAAATCTGTAACTCAATAGAGCTAGATATAGATCTGAGCCACTGTCTTGTGCTTTTTGAGCAACTGTTGAATTATGTGAACTCCTTTCTCTGCTTTACTGTTTGACTGTGGATGCAGAGGAATTGAAGTTACATATTGAAAATTATAATCTTCTGCAAAGTTCTGGAATTCTCTACAGCTGTAGCATGGTCCATTGTCACTTAGACAATTTGAGGAATTCTATATCTTCCAAAGATCAACTTCATATATTTGATCACACAAGCAGCAGACATGCTAGGAATCAGTCCAATCTCCAGATAGTTTGATAGATGGTCAATAGCCAGTAAGTAATTACTTCCATCCACGTCGAACAGATTAGTCCCAACTTTCTGCCATGCTTCTGCTAGTACGTCAGTTATTATCATGGGTTCCTTTGTCTGCTTTGCATGATGTTTCAAACAGGTCTCACAGCTGGAAACCATCCTGTCAATGTCAGCCTTTAATCTTGGCCAATAAATAGCAATTCTGACTCTCCTCTTGCATTTTTCCATTCCAAGGTACCCCTGATGCACCCTTTTTAGCATATTTTGTCACAGAGATTGAGGAATGATAATTCTGCTCTAACTGACTGGAAGTCCATTGACAACATTCAGCTCAGCTTTGATGTTGTAGTATGGCTAACCATCACCTCTCGGCCATCCTTCATTCAGATTCTTGATGACCTTCTGTTTCAACTGCAATCTGCTTGCATTTCATTTCAGATAAGGGAAGAGATTCAATGATCAGGCTCACGAGGAGATTCATATCTGTCTCTGTGGAGCTCTCATTGAATGCTTCATTCTGTGTTGTTGCCCTAGATAATGCATTAGCCAACATAATAGGGTTCCCTGCTGTGTACACCTTCTTTACTAGGCTTAAGTTTTCATATGCTTTGTCACCAAGCAGTGATTCATGTCCATCTGGGACTACTCCAAACCTGAGGTGGTGCTCTTTATCTTTAACTTTCACCTTGAGTTTACATATACCTTTTGTGTCCATGCTCTGTCCATTGTAGGCTTTGAGCTGTACATGATTTGCATGGATGTATGGCTTTATCTTCAATGCCCTGATTTCTCACTCATAGATCAAATTGACCTTTGCCCCATGTCTAGTTTGAAAGGAATATTTCCTCCATTTGTATGTAATGACATCCACTTATCCTACTTGACTGTTCATGCTTGGCTGTTTAGTGTCTGTTGGTTTATAATGTTACACATTTCATTGGCATGGTAGTGAAGTATCAGTGAGAGCAGTTTCTTCTATAATGTGTACAGTTTCACTTTTGTTTCCCTTTGGAAAAACATTGCTTTGAATAATGATTCTGCCCTTGGCACTTATCACAGACTTTCCCATTGGTGGGGCATGATGAGTGCACTTGAATGTCTCTCCATCTTTTGTTGTTTCCTATATCTTTTTTTTGGGTGTGTGGACACACAATATGGCTATGGCTAAGCTTTTGTTTTCACTGGCTTTTGCACTCTCATTGAACATTTTTTACATGCTGCAAAGCTTATTCACTGGTGTGACATATCTTCACAGCTCCAGGTAAGGTAAGCTCTGTCTCTCACAGCAACCTTACCTTCACTTTCTTATCAATAATCCTGATCACAATTTGATCACGGATCATTGAATCTTGTAGCGATCTAAAATTGCATGTTCTTGCTTTTAATTTCAAGTCCGTTAAAAATGTATCAAACCTCTCTCCCTGCAGCTGCATGTGTGAGTGAAACACAGACCTCTCAAATGTTTCATTTTTCTTTGGTGAACAGTGTTCATCAAATATTTTGATTACCTTGTCGAACTTCCCCTGGTCTTCTGCCTCGGCAAAAACTTCTAGTGCTTGAGGTTCCACCACGGTAAGTAGCAGTGCAATCTTCTATGCATCTTGTTTGTTGTCAAGTCCCATGGCTTGCAGGTATAGCATAATTTTTTGCTTAAACAACCTCCAATCATGGTCAACATTTCCAGTCCAATTTACAGCATCAATAGTCTTTACACTCTTCCTATTTTCTGTACTGATATCAACAGATACTTTGCACCCTCCTGATTTTTCTTCCACTCCTGTGCACGCTGAAAACTCCTGGTATCATGTGATGATTCTTTTATTGTTATAAAGAAACTTGGGTTCTTTGAAATCAACAATATTTATTAGCTATAGCACATACACAAAAGATCTCATGGAGGGATCCATATTGAATCTACCCAAGATGTAACAGTTCATCTCCTTCTTGTGGTCAATATTAGCACTCTGTCAGTACAACAGCTCCTTTGCTGCATTTAATTCCTTGAACTTCATCCACAAGACGGCAAAAGCCAACAATCTCAAAGGTTCCAATTTCAAAATTATTATTCAATTCTAACTGGTTTCAGGAAGAAAGAACAATTCCCGTTGGAATGTTCCAACATCTAATTACCAAAGAATACTGAAAGCAATAAAATTGAATATATAGTGATGAGTAAATTTAAATTAAATGTAAATTTAAATTTAGACATACAACATAGTAACAGGCCCTTTTGGCCCACAAGCCTGTGCCAATTAATCACACCCCATTGACCTACAATCCCTGTGACAATTGTGAATGGTAGGAGGAAACTGGAGCCCCTGGGGAAAACCAACACAGACATAGGAAAAACATACAAAGTCCTTACAGACAACATGGGATTCATACCTCAGCCCTGGTCACTGTCACTGTAACAGTGTTGTGCTGACTGCTATGCAGCCCTTTGTTTTCTGCCAAAGAACTTGTGGAGAAGTAGTTTGCCATGTTGTTAGAATTTGCTTTGTGGTGGTCAGTCATCTATTTTAAACATGTCAGAATTACAATATATTGTTATGATCAAATCACAAAGTTCTGGTTTGTGCCAGCATCACATTGCAAACATCTGTATTATAAACAATATAAGCAAAGTATATCTGGTTGTAATGATTCATTCTTCTTTCCACAAGATGAAATTAGGGTAAAAATACAAAATGCAGAAGGCAAATGACATGCAAAATACCCAAGGGATATACCTTTAGCCAGGGGAGATGATATTTCCCATGACTAAGCACTCACGAACCATTGGTCGCAGTCATACTAAAGGGTCGGCCACATATGGCATTGACCTGAGGGATTTCTTTTCATTCTGAGGATGATAAATCATTGGGATTCTTTACCCAAGAGAGGTCTGGAGGGTCAGTCATGGAGTGCATTCAAAACAGATGTTAGTTGCTTTTTGCATATTAGAATAATCAAGTTTTGTAGGGATAGGACAGAAAAAGGTATGAAGAGAGAAGATTACCTATGATTCTATTTGAATATCTGAGCAGGCTTTATATAAATCATCAACAGTCCTTCTCGTATACTTGAGCAAGCAATGAAAAGTTGGAGGGGCTCAACAGGTCAGGCAGAAGAGAAATGGACAATTAATGTTTCAGGAACAATTAAAGGTCAGATGGAAACAATGGAACAGGATGACATGGGGCTTATCTAAGATATGAAAAAAAAATCAATGCTGATGCCATGAGGTTTTGAGCTACCCAGAGGGAATATGATACCCTGATCTTCAAGTTTACCTTGTCAGTGGCCAGACAGGCCTGTGTGGGAATGGTGAGAAGAATTAAAATGGCGGGCAACAGGGAGTTCCAGCTTTGCAGGTGCTCATCATACTGTGGTTCAGACTATATTTGGTTTCACTGATGTAGAGGAGACCAAATCAAAAGCACCAAATGCAGTAAACTAGATTAGAGGAGATACATGCGGAATCCAGCTCCTTATGGAGGATCTGTTTAAGACGCTGGATGGAGGTGAATGGGAGATGTGATGGTGGCAGTAAATGCCTAAAGGGAGGGAAGAGAAAACTGGGGAGTTATCTAGACAATGGACCCAATGAAAAGTGAAGAGGAATGGGAGGAGAAGATGTGGTTGGAACTGCCTGGTTAGTTGAAAATCCAAAGATGTGACCATTGAACTTTTCAATTTCAGGTAACTTCCACCACTCAACTAGTTCTGCTGTTTCCACCTGTTCTTTTACCTGTTTGTAATTTTCCACAACTGCCCTCTACCCTGCAATCTTGTCCTCTGCCTGTCTCCCATTCTGCCTCTCTCATCTTCATTTGTTGAGTATGATATTACCTCAGCCCCTCCCCGGCTATTCCAACTTCCTTTTTTTGCTTCCCATCTTCCCACCTTAGCATCGTAAAAAGGTCCTGACCCAAAACATTGACTGACTGTTTCTTTCCATGGATGCTGCTTGACTCAATGAGTCCCACCAGCTTCTCCTCATTTGCTCAAGATTCCAACATCTGCAGTTTCCTGTTTCTCTTTTTATGCCCATGTTAAATCCCACATTACTTTTAGCCACAGAACCCTCTTGCCAAGTAATTAGATTTCCCATGGACATGAAGCAGGAGCAAAAATTAAGATAATTGACAGTGTTTAAGTAGAAAGGGACCACCATTTATGTCTGAACTCTCATCTCTGTTCAAATATTTTGAATTCTGTGTAATTCTGGAGTGTGATTACTTTTGAGTTGGTAAAAAGGCTGATAGCGGACAGAATTTGATTTTTTTTTCAAAGAATACTTCATGCAATAAATGTCTTCTCCTTTGACTTTCAGTTCTCTCTATGAAATTACTATCACCAGAAAGTAAGAACCATGGTGTTCGAATGGTGTTCGAATTCAGATTTGCATTGGCTTGAAGCTTAGAATCAACTAAATAGTGCCTCCAAGTGGTTGAAAATTGCAGGTTCCTTTATGTTTATCTTTTATTATTGTGAAAACCTTGGATTTTTGGAAAAATTGGAGAAGATAACAAGCCATATTAGTGGCAGTGGTGCAATATAGTATTATAATTGGGCTAATGCTACAATGTACAGAAACAGACTGTGTAAATGGTGGCACTAAGAATGTAAGAAAAATGTATTTTTCATAGTGAATACACTTAATTTATGGAAAATAAAAGCAAAGGGAAATAGTCTCTTGTAGATTAGAATTACAATTACATACACAGAAGGTTCTTGGTGCACTTCATTGGAACACATTTTAAAAATATGACATTCTAGTGTGTTTGGAAGAGGCATTTCTGCAAGATTGGCCAATCTTATACTAGGTATAAAAGATTTTGAGGAATTATTGAAAGTTTAGGGAAGTTTCCTTGTACACTGGCCAATCTTTTTTTTCAAATACCAGTCGAAAAAAAGGTAAAATTTACCTACTACTGAACTTTTCTCTAACGCCAAACAGACTTGATTTGCTGAGTATATTCGGCAATTTCTGGTTTGATATCAGATTTCCAGCATCACTAATTATTGATTTTCAGTCCCTGTTTTCACAAAACTTGTTTAGTTTGGCTGGCACTGAAAAACATTGGCAATTTGAACATGACAAATGCTTTATAGCATTTCAAAAAATTCCACCATTAGTATACAAAATTGAATAAATGCAGAAATTAGAAACAAATAATTTTATCTTGTCGATAGTGCTTGGTCAAGCTTAACTATATCCATGTGCTACACAGAAGAACACACAGCCAGAATTTATGTCCCGATTTCATCCTGTAATGGTGCTGGAAAAGAAAAAGCACAGATATCAAACAGGTTTACGTTTCTCTTTGACCCTTTGACAGTCAGATGGTGTTGATCTGCCAGGAACTGATGCTGCTCTTCACGTTTGTGAACCTCAAGGCCGATAGCTCGCTGCCATGAGTCAGTCTCCAGAATAATCTGGTGGTAGGCTAGACTCCACAGAGGAGCACTGGAAGACACCTCTCCGCTCCCTACTCTCCACGGTATGCAACAGCCTTTGCAGCGCCTCAGCAACACCACAATTTTTCTGCCTCCAGAGCCTCAGATCAGGATGTCATCCATTCTTGGTTCACATTCAAGTATAATGTTCTGCAAAAAAGATAATATTGGTAGTCTTGTTTGAAATAGTAAAAGCAGATGTTGGGCAAATAATGCTCCCATTTAGGTTGTCGATGTGGTATCAAGAACAGATAACAAAATCAGAGTTAATGGTAGCAGGCACCCAGTCCAGTCGCCATCAGCTCCGTACAGTCTTTAAATGTCCTTTTAAATGAGCCAACAGTAGTCTGGACACAAGATAGTGGTGCCTAGGTTCGTCAGTGGCCACGAGGGGTTGCAGGATCCAGTGAAGCAGATGACTGGTGCTGGGCACCACTAAACATGGAGACCACCCCCATATGAGAAGAAGCAGAGGAGACGACCCACTGAATGGTGATCACAGCGACCAGTGAGGGGCTCTGAGGCGGAAGGACACACAGGCAGCTTGAGGCAAGGAACCTGCGCAGGTTGCAGTCTGCATTCTGCTGGTGACTGTAGTCAAGGAACTCATACCAGGCTGCAAACTGCGGGAAATTGGCTCAAGACTAGCTGAGGGGATACCACGTATTGGAACTTAGATGCGAGAGGGTGCCAAGGGCTATGTGGCTTCCTGATCATGTCAGAGGTTAGGATCATGAGCTCGAATTGTCAAGTCCATGATGATCATAACATCTCCAACTGCACTTGACTTTAAACCATTTCTGTCATTCTTGCAATAATGGAAGATACTCAAAATAAATCCGTTATAAATTGCACCTGCTTCCTCCTGTCCCGTGTATATATATATATATATATTGTCCTTTTGAAACAGTCCTGGCGACAATGAAAGTTTACCTTTAAGAAGCAAAAGGTGGTTTGGAGTAATTGCTTCGAGATCATTAGGGTTTGTTGAAGTCTTAGTGATTGGACGACTGTTGAGGATAACTTCAACTTCGCATAGAACTGTTTGAAGATTTTGCCCATCCAAGATTGAATTAAGCATTTTCCGATTTGATCTAATCAATCTTTCTCATACACCTCCATGGTGTGACCCAGTAGGGGGATTGAAGATCCAAGTAATTTCCAAGTAGTTCATTAAGAATTCGAGTTTGATTCCAATTTTTAATTGCATATTTCAATTTGTGCTGAGTCCCATGAAATTAATGTCATTGTCAGATCTTAGTTCCTTCACTTGCCCACATCTGGCAATAAAACACCTAAGGGCATTGATGAAAGAGTCTGTGCCAAGTGATGATGCCGCTTCAATGTGAATTGCCCTTATGGCTAAACATGTGAAAGTAACACCTTAGCACTTCACCACATTTCTTGCTTGTTTCACTTCAAAGGGTTCAAAATAATGAATGAAGGTCCAGATGGAGAGACTCTGTCCAGAGGCAAATCTGCCATCAGTTGTCCTCCGGTCTTATTGACAACCGTGAAGAGTCTTCTGTATATCAGCTCTAGAAACTCTATGGTTGTCATCAAAATGTTTCTCTGATAACCACCAAGCCATTTTTAATCCTTGATTTCGAGCATATGCTGGCAACTCTTTACAAGTTCTCTTAGTTGTCCAATCATGAACTGAAGCAAATACTCTTAAACAATCCTCTGAGCTGTGAATTTTAATTTTAATACCATATTCAAAGCTTTTCATAAACCCTTGAAATTGAAGTGGGTCTCCATCAAAAATAGGAATTTTTTATCTTGGGCAGAGAAAAGCATGTCTGTAACTGAATTAACAATGCAGCCATTTCATCCTTTCTTGACATACAGAGGTTTGCATTACTTTGTCCAACCAGGATTTCTGATACTCGCTGGGAGTTCCTGGTATGATCCTAAAAGAGATGGCATTTGACTCCCATCTTTGTTCAATGCGGCCATCATCTGGGTTTGATCTCTGGCTCCTTGGATCCATCTTGTTAATTTTGGATCTCGCTCATCTCACATCTGCAGCACTGGTTCAGCCCCTCCTCTGCCAAGACCAAGTTCGAATTGTAACTGTAGCACTGGCTCTGCACCAAGACTTAATCTGCTTAGTCCTTGACCAAGCGCTTCTTGTGGTTTTATCACTGGCTCAGCTCTGAGCCCTGATCTGCCTTTTCCAAGACCAAGCTCATATTGTGGTTCTAATACTGACTCAGCTTTGTACCTAGCCTTGTCTATTCCAAGACCAGGCCCATATTGTGGTTCTAAAGCTGGCTCAGCTTTGGTATCTAATAATTTCCTTTCTTGTTCTTCATCAAAACTTAATGTTTTCAATAATTTACTTTGAGCACCAGATATCACTGAACTTTCCAATGCCTCTGACCTGGCCCCATTAGCAGCAATTTCTTTGTCCAGTACCAGTTGCTTCTTTTGCTTTTTTTTTTAGCTCTATTTCCTCAATTTTTTAGCTATTTCTCCTGCAGTTTCTCCTCTTGTCATTACCACACCTCCTCCTCTGGTCTATTAATTATCCAACCAAGCATAGTTTTGACAGCATAAGGTCCACGTCCCTCACTCCTTATCATATCCAATGGTTCCAGAGCCTTTGGTACATTTGAACCAATTAGCGTCTCAATCTTCGAGTCGATGTCATGTAAACGTATGTTTTTTCAAATATGGTTCAATGTAATTTTGATGTGGGATGTTTTCCTTTTGCACAGACATACTTCCCTGAGTATATACACCTGAAGGTTCACAAAAGTCATTACTATCCAACCCAGCGATCTCTAGGTCATAAAGCATGTTAGTTTTTGTATGTTTAAATTTACCTGTCATTTTCAATAGAATTGTCATACTTTTTCCTTGAATATTGAGTGTATTTGTAAGGCCCACAGTGCAAAATGACGCTGTGCTTTCTGGGTCAAGAAAGGCATAAGTATATTTTATTGCACTTCCTTTTTTGGCCTTAACCTGAAAAGGTACTACCAAAAGTTTGCAGTTATTTTCACTGGTCCCAGAAAGACCATTTGTCAATACCAAGGCTTCTGCATTATTTTCAAAATCTACTTTCCTCGTTGTTTGTTCCTTTCTTGTTTCCTTATTTTCCTTGGAGATGTGTAGCATTTTCAGATGCATTTTATTACGTATATCACAGCTGAGTCGCTTCTTACGGTCTTTGCCAATGTGTCCTTTATACAGACAGCCAAAGCACACTCCATTTCCCTCCAAAAAGGCAATTCTCTCACTATGCGTCTTTTCCATCTGTGGACAATTTTTAAAATCGTGTTTATAATTACATAATAAAATTATTTATTTAGTATGGACTAACATAAGATCACATCCAAAAGAGGTTCAGCAAGTTAAATTGAGAACATAATGGAGCACAGCATAGATGTTGAGATATTTCCATGAATGTGATGATGTCAAACAGGGTAAAAAATCAGGGGACAGTCATTTAAAACTGAGATGCCTCCAAACTTCTTTTCTCAGAGAATGGCAAATCTGTGGAATTCTCTACACATGAGAAATCTGAAGATAAAATGGTCAGATATATTTAAGGGCTATTATAACACATTTTGAAAGATTGAGGAATTGAGGGACATGGGGATTTGAACTGAAGTGGGAATGTGGCCTGAGGCAGGTAAGCTATGACAATATTCGATGGAGCAGCAGGCTCTGGGGACTGGGTGGCCTTCGCCTTATCCTACTTTCTGCTGTTTTTGTACATTAACAACTTTTCTTCATATGAATCATTTCAAGGATATCAATAAGGTAGAGAGGGTGCAGAGAAGATTTACTAAAATATTGCCTGGATTGCAGTATCTAGAATACGGAGAAAGATTGAGTAGACTGGGTCTTTTTTTTTTTGGAGTATAGAATGTTGAGGGGGGATCTGATAGAGGTATTTAAAATTATGAGAGGAATAGATAGATGTGAATGGGCTCTTTCCTTTGAAGGTAGGTGAGATTTGAATGAGGGGTCATTAGTTATGGGTTAGGGGGCAAAACTTTAGAAATAACATAAGAGGAAGCTTCTTCAATCAGAGAGTGGTGGCTGAGTGGAATGTCCATCCGGAAGAGGTGGTTGCAGTAGGGTCAATTTTGTCACTTGGATGAGTACATGGATGTGAGGGAGTTGTAGGGTTATGGGCAGGGAGCAGGTAGGTGGTACTAGTGGAGTTCACTTAAATCAGTGCGGACTAGAAGGGTCAGTATGGCCTGTTTCCATACTGTAATTGTATATGGTTATAAGGTATTTTAGATGATAATTTCCTCATAAATGAATCATGTTAGACCATATCAAGGTTATTAATGTATGCGCCCCAAAGGAGGAAAGAGAGTCTTACAGAGTGAAATTAGGAGCATGATGCTACCAAAGGCACAACTGTCAATGGTGAAGCAATTCAATCAATGGATGATCAAAAGGCCAAAGTTGCAAGGTAGAAACAGGTTGCAGAAATAGAAGCGTAAGGTCATGTCTGGATTTGAATTTGAGAATTGGAGAATTTTAACACTTAATGTAGGATTGGCCAAACATTTTTGTTTGTTGGCCACATATAGAAAAATATAAGGGAGTCACAGGCCCATCAATATTAAGCCCACCATTTTGCAACCAGTTTTTCAAGTAGTGTTTTTAGACCAGAAAATGCCTGTGCCATTAAATAAGTGTTTTGAGACCAGTGCTTTTCAAACTTTTTCTTTCACACACCACCTTAAGTAATGCCTATTTCATAGGTGCTCTATGATAAGTAAGGGATTACTTAAGCTGGTATGTGAGTGGAGAGAAAAAATTTGAAAACCACTGCTTTAGACCATGTGCCATTAAAAATTTATTTTCTTTCAAAGGACACTACTGAACAGTTTAATTGTTGCCATTACAGTAGTTTCTTCTAAACTGATGTAAACATTTTTATAACTGAGTTAAATGATTTTTAATTGTGGTAAACATTTTTATCAATGAGTAATTTTTTAAGTCAGCCTAGTAGTTGTTCAAAGTTCCAGAGTCATCTAGTGTTGAAACTAAGTGCAATGTATCAATTTATTGTTGGAGACTATGTTCTAACGGGCCACTGAAAAATGGGAAATGGGCTGCAGTTGGTAGCCGGGTCTTAGTTTGGCCATCCCTAACTTAATGCATTGTTTAGCTCAAAGTAATTTTTAGGCACAAAACTGGGTGAAAATGGACCTGTGGAATTCATGATAGGTGAACAGGACTGGTGGATGTTAGTTGATTTACAAAAGGGTGGGAACAGTTAGTGTAGCGTTAACACAATCCTGTTAACAGTGCCAGCGACCCGGCATAAGGAGTTTGCACATTCTCCTCACATCTGTGTGTGTTTTTCCTATGAATGCCTCAGTTCCCCCCCCACCCTTCAAAACATATGAGTGTTGTAGGTCAATTGAGTGTAATTGGGCAGCATGAGCATCTGGGCCAGAAGGGCCTGTTGCCATGCTGTATGTCTAAAAAAAATTTTTGTAAAAAAAGAACAATTAAGTCTGGCAAGAATACACTGGAAAAGTCAGATGGCAAGATGAAGGCAGTAAGGATGAAAGTTTCAGCATCAAATGATCTGCTGCCAATGCAGAGTCGGGGAATGCTCCGGATATGATATTGGATGGCTTTAATTTGGTTTGAAATCATGATCTGAAGCTCATGTCAGTGTCGAAATTGAAACCAAGTTTGTGAAGTCTGATTCAATTTCAGGCAGCTGCTGGGCAGAAGGATGGAGTTGATGGCTGAGGAATGATGTTCATGTCAAATAGAAAAGAATGTTTTGATATTAATTTAAAAAAAACTGGTGGAATTTATGTTCATTCAACAGAAGATTTCAAAGAAATAGTTAAATGATTTTGAGTCAGTGGAGTGGTCAAGAGTAGTATTGGGGATATACTAGCATATTCAAGTAATATACGATGCTTATTTTCTTTTGGATAAAATGATTTTTATGCATTTTGCCAGAAAATCAGGAAAATGATCTCTTACTTCAGCAATAATAAATGCCCCTTGTTTGGAAAGTTGGAGTTAACAGTCACATGAGAACTCCAAAGGGGCCACGTGCAGTGAAATGGAATTTACTGTCTGTGTGTAGATGGCTGACCCCTCCTCTTGGCTCCGCCCCCATTGGTCCCCATATAAACCTTTACCCCAGATTCACCTGAAGACTTTGGTAAATACTGGCTGTTAGTTGTAAGTTAATAAAAGCGTGTTTATGCTTATCACGTCTCCGAGTACTATTGATCATGTTACAATTTCATTAACACTTCTGAAGATGGGATGGAAGTCCTATTGCAACCAGGCATGCTCCAAGTCAACCCTCTGTCCCCAGGAGGCCCCGGAAGAATTTGCCTATTGGTTGGAGTGCTTCCAGCCCTACATCATGGCCACCAAAGAAGTCTTCCACTTTGACGGCCTCCAGAGATTGGTCCTCCTCTCTCTCGAGTTGGCCCCAAGGGATACGCTGTCATCAGGGTCTGCGTGATATATAAGATGGCCATTGAAGGCCTGAAGGCCCCCTACATGAGGCCCCAGAATGATGTGCTGATGAGACACTGATTCTCACAACGTCGGCAACAACCGGGTAAATCACTGGACGACTACGTTCTGGAACTATGAACACTGGCAAGGAAGTGCAACTGTGAGGTGGTCTCAGCCAGGGTGAGGGAAGAAGGACAAGTCCGCGATACTCTCATAGCTGGAGTAAGTTTGAGGTATGTGAGGCAGCAACTGTTGGAGTTGGGGAAGAAAGACCTTGCCAGTACCCTTGACCTGGCGAAATCCCTTGAACGGGCCCAAAGGGAGCAGACCAACTCACTAATGAAAGCAGCGCCTTCTTGGCAAGCCAGGCCTATGGCGCACAGCTGTCCCAGGTACCGACTACCGCGGCCACACATGACCGGAAGTGCTACTTCTGTGACAAGTCAAACAACCCTGTGCCAGATTCCCCGTGAGAGATTCCATGTGCTCCAGATGGGGTAAGAGGAGACATTGTGCAAAAGTCTGTCAAAGAGGAACCCAGGAAGGCTACCGCATGCATGGCTCCTGAACAGTCATACAGCCCAAGCCCAGAGGTTTGGACCCCCACCTCTCCATGGTGCTTGCCGCCGCTATCTTGCTGTGCCTCATGGCGGGAACTGCTACCAGAAGAGAAGCAATGGAGGGAATGGGGGCAATCTTGCTGCTCATCTCTGGCCTTTGGATCAAGACGGCGGTGGCAGAGGGAGCGATACAGCCTCCATACCACTGGCATCAGTTGTCCTTGACCAAGTGAAACCCTACCAGCTGAGTAACTCAATGATAGAGGCGAGGGTAAACGGACATCTGATTGACTGCTTAATAGCCACTGGCTTGATGGAAAGCTGCATAAACCCTAAGACCGTTTGGCGGTACAAAATTAAAGGTCTAACCCATGGACTACCATATCTATTTAGTGTCGCAATCGCATTTGGCGACTATTCAGGGGTATTGTATGGTGCACTTATCTGTAAAGATGGGGGGGGGGGGGAATTTTGCAAGTTTGCAAGTTCTGAAAGTTAAGAAAGATTGAAGGTTTGTGTGCTTCTGTGTTGTGGGGCCTTAAAAGCATGACCATGGAGTACTCAGGCTCACTACCCCCAATGTGGAATGGAAGGCCCCAAAACCCAGACACTACATGCAGTCTCTCCACGGTGTATATCACCCCACCACCCCCCCCCCCCCCCCCCACCTTGTTTCAGAACCTAACTCCTGACTGTATGCCGATAGCCACAAAGAGCCGGCGATACAGTGCAGGGAACAAAAAAATGATTAGAGCAGAAATGCAATGGCTGTTTAAGGAAAAAATTCATTGAACCCAATAACAGCCGTGGAGAGCCCACGTGGTAGTTGTGAGAGGGGGAGAAAAGCCCAGGCTGGTGATTGACTATAGCCAAATTATTAATCACTTCACACTCCTGGATGCGTACCCCCTTCACCGAATCTCAGACATGGTGTATGAAATTGTGCAGTACTGGGTCAATTCAACCATCGACATGAAAGCTGCATATCACCAGTTACCAATCAGTTCCAAGGACTGCCCCTACACCACATTTGAGGCAGATGGATGGCTTTATTAGGTTCTGAGTGTCTCTTTTGGCATTACAAATGGGGTCTCAGTCTTCCAGTGGTAGATGGATGAAGTGGTAGACAAATATGGGCTAAGGGCTACCTTCCCCTATCTTGAAAACGTCGCCATTTGTGGATATGATCTGGAGGACAACGACATCAATCTCCAGAAATGTCTCTACACAACCAAATCCCTGAACCTCGTGTATAATGCCATTATGTGTGTTTTTGGAGCTAAATGCCTAGCTATACTGGGCTATGTTGTGGAGAACGGCATCATTGGCCCAGACCTTAAGTCTATGCGGCCCCTCTTAGACCTCCCTATCTCACAGACCATGAAGGCACTAAGGAGATGCCTGTGCTTCTTCTCATATTACACCCAATGGGTACCTCATAACACTGTCAAGTAACACTCCCTCTTAAAATCCACCTTCTTCCCATTATCGCCTGAAGCCAAGGCAGCTTTTAACTACGTCAGGAGCAAGATCGTGAAAGCCACCATGCATGCGGTGGACGAAAATGCACCATTCTAGGTGGAGAGCGATGTCTCTGATGTAGCTCTGGCAATGACCCTTAACCAGGTAGGCAGGGTGGTAGCTCTCTTTCCCTGCACCCTACGAGCTCCAAAACCCCTCTGTGGAAAAGGAGGCTCAAGCAATTTTGGAGGCCATTAGGCACTGGAGGCACTACCTGTCCAGCAGGAAATTCACTCTGCTCACTGATCAGTGATCTGTAGCCTTCATGTTCAATAATACAAATGGGTAAAATAAAGAATGACAAGCTCACGAGGTGGAGGATCGAACTCTCTGTCTATAACAATGAGGTAGTGTATAGGCCAGGTCCAGATGGCCTATCCTGAGGAAGCTATGCTGCTGCACACACACCAGCCAGATGCAGTCATTTCATGACAAGCTCTGTCATCCAGGCACCACCCACATGGCTCATTTCGTCAAGACATGGCACCTGCCTTTCTCTATCGAAGACATCAGAGAGATTACTGGGTCATGCTAGGTCTACGCAAACCACACTTCTACTGCTCAACAAAGTGCACCTGATTAAAAACTTTCCACCCCTTCAAATGACTCAGCATCGATTTCAAGGGGCCACTTCCCTCTACTAACGGAAACATGTACTTTCTTAACATTATTGATGAGTAATCGTGCTTTCCATTTGCTATCCCCTGCCCAGACACCTCCACCACCACAGTTATCAGAGCTCTGCACTCTATTTTCATCATGTTCAGATATCCCAGCTGTATGCATAGTGACCGGGAATAATCATTTATGAGCGAAGAGCTACACCAGTACCTGCTTGCAAGAGATAATGCCTCAAGCAGGACGACTAGATACAGCCCCTGAGGGAACGGATAAGTTGAAAAGGAGAATGCAACAGTCTGGAAGGCTATAAAACTAGCCCTCCAGTCTAAAGGCCTTCCAGACTCTTGCTGGCAAGAGGTTCTGCCTACTGCACTCCATTCCATAAGGTCACTTCTCTTCACTGTGACCAATGTGACTCCTCACAAGCTAATGTTTGCATTCCCAAGGAAGTCCACGTCAGGGGTTGCTCTTCCAGCATGGCTAATGACACCAGGATCAGTCCTGCTGAAAAAGCACACGAGGAGAAGCAAAGCAGACCCTCTGGTCAAGAAAGTGTACCTACTGCAAGCAAATCTAATGTATACCTATGTGGCATACCTGGATAGCAGAGAAGACACCATCTCGATCAGAGATCTAACACCATCAGGAACTGAGGTCCCGATGCTCACAATAGGCCTGGGACCTCCAAACTCCCCACGCAGGGTTCTGGACAATGTGGTTCCAATGGAGCTACCATTGGACCTGGGACTCCAGACCCCCCCCCCCCCCCTCTAAGCCCCACAACCCAAGAACCACAGGAAGTTCTGGAAGAGCAAAGCCCACCAGTGATAAGGTGCTTGACCAGAATAACCAGGCCCCCAGACAGACTCAACTTGTAAATAACTAACATTCTTTTTAAATGTGGTCCCCCACAGGTTCTTTTCTAAAGGAAGGGCTGAATGTAGTGAACTGGAACTTGTGTTACAAGCCCAAAGTATCCCAAAACTCAGAAGCAAGAGATATTAACCATGACAAATGGTTACTTAAACAAAGTTGTTTTTAATTATCTTTAAACATGAAAACAGAATCAAACTTTAACTTATCACTAACCCAACTTGACCCCCTTCTAATTCTAAGCGCATGTGTATATGTGTAAATTTAAGAAAAGTTATTTGGCTCAGAGTTCAATCTCACTTCTTATTCTTTCAAGTTCACTGATTGCAGGCAATTCTTATACTGTGCACAGAATTTAAAAAGGTCCAAAACAGACAGCCTTGGTCTGGTTGTTCTTCATTCATTCATGACGTCATTTCAATTAGCACCTACTTGTGAAATGTGCATAGCATTCTCCATAGTTTCTGTAAAGTCACTGAATATGAATTCTTCAGTATTTCATTTCCCTTGCAACCGTGCCTGCCTGTCCCACACTGGACTTGTCAGTCATCAATGAGCCTGCAGCAGACATGGACATCCCCTTCCATAAATCTTCGTCCGCGAAGCCAAGCCAAAGAAGAAATAAGATCTGTTTTAAAGTGTGTGTGTGTAATCTACACTAATTTTACCAATTTATGTCCCTAAAACATTCCCAAATATTTCATCACAACTGTCTGTGTGTAGAGGGCTGAGCCCTCCTCTTGGCTCTGCCCCTGTCGATCCTGATATAAACTCTATTTTCCCACTTTACCCCAGATTCACCTGAATGCCTCTGTAAATACTGGCCGTTAATTGTAAGTTAATAAAAATACATTTGCGCTCCTCACAAGTCTCCAAGTACTATCGATCATGATAACCATGTAATAATGTTTTGAATCAAGGTTATATGATTCTGTAAGTTATGTTGGCACTATGTCAGTAACTATATCATTAATGTAATTATACTATTTGGCAATGGATAATTTTATCCATGTCCTATTTAAATCATGTTATGTATTATTAGCCATGTCAAACTTGTCAAGAATTCTATATGTAAAATATACAACTTCATTTTGTGAATTGAATTTATTGATTATAGATGGATAAAGTTGCATTTTTGTCACTTTAATTCTTGATTGGACTGCTGGTTGGGCCAATCTTGGAAGAAATAAAGTTAGTCTGATTTCGCAATGAACTAAGCTTGGTTTCTTGCAGAAAATTAAATCTTTCTGTGGAATCCTGTGGAATTCATGACTATGTACAGTTAGTGTTGTCTAATTTTTACACAGACACTAAATCCAATTCATCACATCACATTTTTCTTACAAATAAATTTACTGTTTGAATATTTAAAAAAGACATTTTGATAATATGCTGCAAAAGCAAAGGTGAAGTACAAAGCATTAAATAAATATTTATTGTGTAGCAAATTATTCTACACTGAGTTATTTATAGAGTCCAGTGCAAGACCAACACTTCCAGACTTGCATGCAGGCTCATATATATCACTGCTTCTGTCACATGGACAGGAAATGATGTCACCACTGATGCCATCAGTCCAGATTTTAAAAAAAACCTGTGTTGGATACAGGCTAATTGTCTGTGCTTTTCAACAGTATGCCTGCCATTTTGGGAGCCAGTTCACTTGCTGGTAAGTGGGTCACCACAATAGCATGGATATGAAGTTGGCTAAGCAACAAACAAAAAAGGAGGGTCATAGCTGTTTTTCAAACTGGAGGGTAAATGGTGGAGATCACCAGAGATGAGTGTCAGGGCATTTTTTAAAAAAAATCTGTTAATTACAGACTTGGTGTGCAAGACATAATTTCTAAATTTGCAGATGACATGAAATTTAGCCATATTATGAGCTGTGATTACATTGCAACAGGATTTAAACAGGCTGGTAGATGGACAGGCATATGAAGTTTCAAAGAGAAAATTATGAATGTAGTTGTAGAAAGAAAGGGGGAAAAAAGGCAGTATGTAGCAAAAAGTACTGTTCTACAATGAACGTGTTATAAAATTTGTTGTTTTGCAGTGGCAGTATTGTGCATTAAAGGTACAAAAATTGCTATATATATTTCTGTAAATATACTATTTAAGAACAAATAATTAGTGCAAAAAGAGTAGAAAAAGATGAGTGTCTGTAGTTCATTGTGCATTCAGAAATCTGATGGCAGAGGGGAAGAAGCTGTTTTTGCAACATTGGATGTTTTCAGGTTCCTGTACCTCCTTCCTGATGGTAGCAGTGAGAAAAGGGCATAGGTTGGGCAATGAAGGTCCATGATGGAGGCTGCATTTTTGAGACACTGCCTTTATGAAGGTGCTGGCTGAGTACACAATTCTCTGCAGTCTTTTTCTGTCCTGTGCATTGGCACCTCTTTTACCAGTCAGGGAATCAACCAGTCAGAATACTCTCCATAGTACACTTGTAGAAATTTGCAAGAGCCTTTTTGTGACATCGTCTCAAGCTCTGAACGAAATAGCCTTCTTTGTGATTGCATTGACATGATGTATCTAGGATTGATTTTCAGAGATGTTGACACCCAGGAGTTTAAAGTTCTTTACCCTCTTCATTGCTGATTCCTTGATGAGGACTGGTTTGTGTTGTCCTGGTTTCCCCTTCCTGAAGTCTACAATCAATTTGTTAGTTTTGATAACGTTGAATGTAAGGTTGTTCTTGTGACACCACTCTGATCTATCTCCCTCCTGAACACTTCCTCATTGCCATCTGTGATCCAACCGACAAGCATGGTGTCATCATCAAATTTGTAATTTGCATTTTAATTGTGTCTAGGCACAAAGAGGAAGTCAAAGATCAACTTGCAGAGGGAGGTGTAGAAGTCCGGGTTCTGAAACATTCTGAGCTGTACTGAGGGGATGATGGTGTTGATATCTGAGTTGTAATCAATGAAAAGCAAGATATATGTGTTGTTGTTGTCCAGGTGAACCAGGGCTGAGTGGAGAGCTAATGAGATTGCATCTGCTGTAGAATGATTGTGGCAATAGGTGAATTGCAATGGATCTGGGTCTTTAACATAGAACAATACAGTACAGACCCTTCACCCCTTAATGTTGTACTGACCCATATATCCATTTTTAAAAAGTACTAAACCCTTCCTACCCCATAACCCTCTTTTTTTTTCTTTCATCAATTCTGGTTTCTTAAATGCCCCCAATGTTTCAGCTTCCACCACATCCCCGGCATGGCATTCCAGGAACACACACTGTGTATTTTTTTAAAAATCCTGATGTCTCCCCTAAACTTCCCTCCCTTAACTTTATATATCTGTCTTCTGATGTTTCCTGATCCTGCCCTGGGAAACAGGTGCTGGCTGCCCACCCTATCTATGCCTCTCATAAACATGTAGACCTCTATCAAGTCGCTTCTCCTCCTTCTATTCTCTAAAGAGAAAAGTCCCATCTCTGCTAATCTTGCCTCATAAGAATTGTTTCCCCATTCAGGCAACATCCCGTTAAATCTCCTCTGCACCCTCTCCATAGCTTCCACATCCTTTCTATAATGAGGTGACAAGAATTGAACACAATACTCTAAGTGTGGTCTTACCAGAGATTTGTAGAGTTGTAACATGACCTCTCAACTCCTGAATTCAATCTCTCTATTAATGAATCCCAGCATCACATAGGCCTTCATAACTATCCTATTAACCTGTGCATCGACCTTGAGGGATGTATGGATTTGCTCCCCAAATTCCCTCTGTTCATCCACTTTTTTAAGTAACCGACCATTAACCATGTACAGGTACACAATCCTTTATCCAGACATCTAAAATCCAGGAAGCTCCAAAATCGGGCAAATGGGGAGAGAGGCTGGCAGCGCGAATCAGGTGGGTGAGGGCAAGAGACAGGCAGTGCAAGTCAGGCGAGTGCGAGGGAGAGACCAGCAGCGCGAGTTGCACGGGCGCGAGGGAAAGACCGGCAGCACGAGTTGCACGGGTGCGAGACCAGCAGCATGAGTTGGGTGGGCGCGAGACCAGCAGTGTGAGTTGGGCAGGCGAGGGGGAAGAACTGGCAGCACGAGTCGGGTGGGCAAGGAAGAGGGACCAGCAGCGCGAGTCAGGTGGGTGAGGAGACCGGCAGCGTAAATGTAAGGGGGTGGGGGTGGATACGGCAGCATAATTCAGTGGGCTTAAATCTTGCTTTCTGAAATCTGGAAAAATCCAATATTCAGAACATACTGTCCCCCAAGGGTTCTGGATAGAGGATTGTGTACCTGTACTCTGTTTAGTCCTTACAAAATGCATCACCTCACACTTACCTGAATTGAACTCCATCTGCCACTTTAGTGCCCAACTCTGTATCCTGTCTATATCCTCTAGTAATCTTTGACAACCTTCAGCTCCATCCACATCTCCTCCAATCTTCATGTTATCTGCAAACTTACTGATCCACCCATCTGCTTCTTAATCCAGGTCATTTACAAAAATCACAAAGAACTGGGGCTCCAGAACAGATAACTGTAGCACTCCACTAGTCACACACCTCCAGGAAGAGTACTTTTCTTCCACTACTACTTTCTGCTTTCTACCTGAAAGCCAATTTTTTTTTAATCCATATAGCTAGTTTTCCACTGATCCCATGGCTCATGAGTTTCTGGATGACAAATGCCTTGCTAAAATCTATGTAGACCACATCTACCAATCTATCCTCGTCAATTTCTTGTGTTACCTCCTCAAAAAACTCAATTAGACTTGTGAGGCACAATCTTACCTTCACAAAGCCATGTTGATTATCCTTGAGTAGACTGTATTTCTCCAAATGCTCATAGATCCTATCCTTAAGAATCCTCTCCACAAATTAACACACCACAGATCTAAGACTCACCAGTCTGTAATTCTCAGGATTCTCCCTATTTAAACAAGGGGACTACATTTTCCATTCTCCAATCCTCCGGCACCTCCCCTGCAGCCAAATAGGCTTCAAAGATCATAGCTACTACCCCAGCTATCTCTTCTTTCATTTTCAACAGCATCCTGATATATATTGTGTCTAGCCCCAGGGACTTATCAACCTTAACATTTTTAAGAAGATCCACACTTCTGCTGCCTTAATCTCCAAATTGTCCAGTACGTTCAATTTTGACCTCACCATTACCAAATCCCTTTCTCTTGTGAATGCTGATGCAAAGTATTAATTTCAAACCTCCCCAACCTCCTCCACCTCCAAGCACATGTTGCCTTCCTTATCATTTTGCCTTCATTCTCATCATCCTTCTGTTCTTCACATACACATAGAACACCTTGGGGTTCTCCTTCATTCTGTATGCTAAGGCCTTCTCATGCCTCCTTCAAACTCTCTTAAGTCCTTTCTTGAGTTCCTTCCTGGCTACCATATATTTCTCATTATCCCTTCCTTTTTCCTGCTTCCTGTATCTAATGTATGCTTCCTTCTTCCTCTTCACATTGCCTGACCTGTTTCATCAGCCACGGTTCCCTTTTCCTACCATATTTTCCTTGTTCCAGTGGGACAAACCTATCTTGAATCCTGCTCAAGTGATCCCTAAGCTTCCTTCACATTACTTCTGTGCTTTCACTTTTAAACATGAGCTTCCAATTCATCCTTGCTAGTTCCTGCCTCATCCCTTCATAATTAGCCATGTCCCAGTTAAGCACTTTCCCATTTTGACAATTTATATCCTTTTCCATAGCTATATTGAAGTTGTGCTCACTCACCAAAATGCTCCCCCACCGAGTGGTCTGCCACCAGAAGCACATCCAATATGGCCTTTTCTCTAGTCGACAGGTCCACATACTGTGTCAGGAATCCTTCTTGTACACACCTGACAAATTTATCCCTCTTGCAGTCACGAGATCCCAATCAATATTAGGGAAGTTAACTACAACCCTGTTTTTTCCCACACCATTCTAAAATCTGCCTGCTTATCTGCTCACCAGTGTCCTGAGGGCTATTTTGGGGGCCTTTTGACAACTCTCAGCATAGTGATTGCTCCCTTCCTATTACTGACTTCCACCCACACCATCTCAGTGGACACTCCCTCTGCAGCATCCTCCTTTCTATAGCCATGATAATATCCCTGACCAGTAATGCTACTTCTGAACAAACCCGCCACCCCACCACCATTTCTACTTCCCATCCTATTCTTTTTAAAACACCTAAACTCAGGTACCTGCATCAGCCAATCTTGCCCTTCCTCCAGCCATTTTTCAGTAACGGCCACATTGTAGTTCCACATGCTGATCCATGCTCTAAGCTCACCCCCTTTACTCTGACTACTCCTAGCACTGAAATAGACACATTTCAAACCCTCTAACTCCTACCTTTGTTTTGTCCCCTGCCTGTCATTCCTCATCAACTGGAGCACAGAGCATCATGTTTTTGTCCTTCTACCCTAATCTCTCCCCTCACATTCTGATTCCCACCCCCATGCCAAACTAGTTTAAACTCTCCCCGACAGCTCCAGCAAGCCTGCCTGCCATGATATTGGTTCACCTCCAGTTCAGATGCAGCCTATCCTTCTTGTACACGTCAGACCTTCCCCAGAGGACACTCTCTCTGCAGCATCCTCTCTTTCTATAGCCATGATAATATCCCTGACCAGTAATGCTACTTCTGAACAATGATCCACAAATTTGAACCCCCATCCCTGCACCAACTCTTCAGCTATGTAGTCATCTACCACAACTTCCTGCTCCTACCCTCTCTGGTGCTTGGCACAAGCAGCAATCCTGAGATTACCACCCCTGAGGTCCTGCTTTTTAACTTCCTTCCTAACTTGTATATTCCCTCTTCAGGAACTCATCCCTGTTTCTAGATATGTCATTGGTTCCCAAGAGGACCGTGACATCTGGCTGCTCACCTTTCCCCTCTAGAATGCAATGAACTTGATCCTGATGACCCTGACCCTGGCACCTGGGAGGCAACATACCATCGAGAAGCTTGTTCACTGAATCTCCTATCCATTTGTCTAACCAACCAGTCTTCAATCACCATCGCTCTCCATTTCTGAGTCATGGTGGAGGGGGGGGGGGGGGTCAGCCTCTGTGCCAGAGAATCTTCGACATGTCCCTGGTAGTTCATTAGTTGATCTCCACCAACAGTATCTAAAACAGTATACTTGTTGAGGGGAATAGACACAGGAGTACTCTGCTCTTTCTGCCTCTTCCCTCTCCTGACAGTCACCTGACCTTTGGAGTGACAGCCTCCCTGAAACTCCTTCCTATTACTACCTCTGCCTCCCTCAAGATCTGTTCATCCAACTCCAGGTCTCTAACAAAGTTTCTCAGGAACTGCAGCTGGATGCACCTTTTGCAGGTGCAGTCATCCGGAATCAACTTGCCGACCCTGACTTCCCACATCCTACAACCAGACCACTGTACTGCCCTAACTACTGCCTCCATTATCCACTCCTAACTTAGTACTTGGGTACAAGTTATTACTGGCTATGACCAACCTTTCAAAGCATTTTATTACAGTAGATTTGCGTGCCACTGGATAATATTCATTGAGGCAGCTCACACTTCAGAAGTGACAGGTGTGAAATAAAGGCAAAGAGAATTAATCATGGTGTGAGAAAGACTTTTAACAAAATGTTGTTGGAATTTGGAATGCACTTACCAGCTGATGTGGAGGAAAGCAGATTCCAGGGTAGGTTTCCAGAGGAATTGGATCAATATGTGTTGACATATTTACCAGCCACAGCAGAGGCTGCACATGGAACTAGTGTGTTGTTTTTTTTACAAGAACTAGTGGAGTTGATGGTCTTTTTTGCTGCAACTTTTCTATGATTATGATTCCATTAATTAATTTTTATTTTGTGTACTACATAGAAAGCTGCATCAACAATGGTAACTGATTAATCAATCAGGTAGACTAATCAGGTGAAGAATGTTGGTGGTAGATGAAAGGAGAGATAGGTAACACTCGACCAACAAGAAACCTAGTTGATGACACAAAGATCAAGGCTGAAATTTCATTTAGGTTGTGAAGGTATGCTAACTCTCATGGTTCCAGGTGTGATAGTAAACAGACCTCATAAATATCTTGGGTGCATGTTAAACCCCAAATGCATTTGTTCACATAATTAAGATGTAATCTCTGGCGATCTGGACTGAAGAATCCGAGATCAGTTAACATTGTTCCTTTGTTCAAGAAGGGAAATAAACATAAAACAGGAAATTAGGTGACCCTTGCATTTGTGGTAGAGTTGTACAGAATCAGCAATGAATTGATTGTTAGGTTTCAGATAATGTGGCTTGCCAATAGAAGACAGAGGGAAGGGAAGGGAGTTATTCTCTAGATCTGTGACCAGAGGTGTTCTGTAGGGACCAGTGTTGTGACCTCTATTATTTGTGATTAAATATAAATGGAGGATGAAAAAGTAGGTATTTAGCTTTATCTGTAGCAAAAAAAATGTATTGCTAGTACGTGGAAAGATATGAATATGATTGATATTAATAGATGGCATAATGAGATGAAATATTGTTTAATAAAGGAAAAAATTACATATGTTTCACGTGATAACTATAGTTTATTTACTAATAAGTGGTTGTTATATTCAGAATATTTACATTTTGATTTACATTGATTAGATTTTAATTTCTATGCTTAATTTTTTCTTAATTTTTTTTTCTTCTCTTTATGGCTCTCCTGAGGAGAGTTGGCTGAAGTGGGGGGGGGGGGGGGTTCTTTTTTTTCTCTCTCTTTCTTTTCTTTTTTTTATATTATATAAGATATAATGTTCATGTTTATGGTTTATTGTTATATATGTTACTTATTATCTGTACTCTGAATGAATAAATACATTTAAAAAAAAAGACAAAGTAGGTGAATGGGTGTTTGCAGATTATACAAAAGTTGGTGGAGTTGTGGATGGCATATAAGGCTGTCAAAGGATACAGTGGGTTATAGATCAATCGTAGATATGGGCAGAGAAATAGTAAGTGGAGTTTCAACTGGGCAAGTGTGAGGTTTTGCACCTTGCAAGGTCAAATGTAATAGGAAAGGTTACAGTAACTTTGATCTGCAGAGGACTGTGGAAATCCAAGACCATAGCTTCCTGAAAGTGTCCATCCAAATAGATTTGGCAGTAAAGAAGGCATATGTTATGGTTGCTTTCATTGGTTAGGGCCTTCAATTTAAGAGTAAGAAAGTTATGAGAGTAAGAAAGTTATGAGAGTAAGAAAGTTATGAGAGTAAGAAAGTTATGAGAGTAAGAAAGTTATGAGAGTAAGAAAGTTATGAGAGTAAGAAAGTTATGAGAGTAAGAAAGTTATGAGAGTAAGAAAGTTATGAGAGTAAGAAAGTTATGAGAGTAAGAAAGTTATGAGAGTAAGAAAGTTATGAGAGTAAGAAAGTTATGAGAGTAAGAAAGTTATGAGAGTAAGAAAGTTATGAGAGTAAGAAAGTTATGAGAGTAAGAAAGTTATGAGAGTAAGAAAGTTATGAGAGTAAGAAAGTTATGAGAGTAAGAAAGTTATGAGAGTAAGAAAGTTATGAGAGTAAGAAAGTTATGAGAGTAAGAAAGTTATGAGAGTAAGAAAGTTATGAGAGTAAGAAAGTTATGAGAGTAAGAAAGTTATGAGAGTAAGAAAGTTATGAGAGTAAGAAAGTTATGAGAGTAAGAAAGTTATGAGAGTAAGAAAGTTATGAGAGTAAGAAAGTTATGAGAGTAAGAAAGTTATGAGAGTAAGAAAGTTATGAGAGTAAGAAAGTTATGAGAGTAAGAAAGTTATGAGAGTAAGAAAGTTATGAGAGTAAGAAAGTTATGAGAGTAAGAAAGTTATGAGAGTAAGAAAGTTATGAGAGTAAGAAAGTTATGAGAGTAAGAAAGTTATGAGAGTAAGAAAGTTATGAGAGTAAGAAAGTTATGAGAGTAAGAAAGTTATGAGAGTAAGAAAGTTATGAGAGTAAGAAAGTTATGAGAGTTATATGAAACTCTGGTTAGGCCACAGTGGAGTGTTGTGTGTAATTCTGGTCACCCCATTACAGGAAGGATGTGAAAGGTTTGGAAAGGATGGAGAGGAGAGAAGACAAATTTGGGTTGTTTTCTTTGGAGCGCTGGAGGCTTAGAAGAGGACTGACAGAAATAGGAGGCATAGATAAGGTAGACAGTCAAAATATCTTTCTCGAGTTGAAATGTCAGGTGTTGTCTGTAATGAGTTTGTACATTCTCCCCATGGGTTTCCTCCAGGAGGTCCAGTTTTCTCCCACCCTTCACACACAGGTTGTAGGTTAATTGGAGCATTTGGGTGGCATGGGCTTGTGCTCTGTCAACATTTTTACATTAAAATTTATACAGTATGACATGTTCAAGATGACAGAGGCAAAGTTTAAAGGAGATGTGTGGGGCAAGTTATTCATGCAGAGAAAGGTAGATGCCTAGTGCAAGCTGTCATGGTTAGTGGTGGAAGTACAATAATGGTGTTTAGATGTATGAATATGCAGGAAATAGAGGGATGTGTATCACATGCAAGAAACTGAAACTTACTTAAATTTGGCAACATGGTCGAAGCAGATATTGTGAGCTGAAGTGTCTGCTCCTATGCGGTACTGGTCTATATTGTTCTGAGCATTACATTTCCCCCAATCAACATCATTAGAAACATATTATCTTGTTGTTATCACTTTATTTCAGTATAAATTTGCTACGTGCATATTACCTTCATTTTTTTGTACAATGATGATCACAGTTTAACTAGTAGCTTGTAAATTACCAAGCAACTTACAATATCCCAAAAGGTATGTTAACAAAACTACATATGTGCTCATCTTTTTTCATTCCAAATTACATTATATATTTCGCTATACATCCTTTCATGTTTTAAAATATAATTTGATCAGGCATTTGGCAAAAGTTGTCAACTTGCATCATCAGAGATGAAGAATTGGTCATCCATTCCAAACCTCCTTCACTTGGAGCGCAGATCCTTTGGTTAGAGACACCGCAGAAGGGGGCAATTCTACAACCACGGAGTTAAACAAGAATGTTTGCGGAACTGGCACTGCAGTGAAATACACAAAAGTGCTGGAGAAACTTAGCTGGTCACGCAACATCAATAGGAAATCAATGGTAACCAACATTTCAGGCCTGAGCCCTACATTGAGGTAGGAACAAAAAGGCAGGTGCCTGAATACAAAGGTGGTGGGAAGTGAGGTGTGGGGCAGGAGAGGAGAAGAGGGAGGAAAGGGCAGGGGGAGCACAGGCTAGCTGGTCAGAGTGGATAGAGGTGAGAGGGTAGATGAATACTGAAGTGATAGGAGAAGAACAGCTTTCTGAATGGTAAGGGAGGGGATGGGAAAGTAGAGGTAAGGAGACAAAGGGATAGGAAAAGAGAGAGATTCGTAGGAGGTACTTAACAGAAATGGGAGAAGTCAATGTTCATCTGGTTGGAGAGTGCCAAGACAGAATATTAGGTGTTGTTGCTCCAATTTTTGGGTAGCCTCAATTTGACAGTGCATAAATAGACATATCGGTGTGGGAATAGTGTATGGCATTAAAATGGTTGTCTACTGGGAGGACCCTGTTATTGGGGTGGACAGAGAAACGTTCTCCCATTCTGTGTCCCGTCTCTCCCTGTGACTGCAAGAAATGGTACACTTGCACCCACACTTCCTCCTTCACCACAATTCAAGGCCCCAAACAGTCTTTCCAAGTGAAGCAAGATTTCAATTGTGAATCTGCTGGGTTATCTGCTACATCAGATGCTCCTGTTACATTGGAGAGACTGGGTATATACTCCCTCTGTCTCTTTTCCTCCACCTCCTACCACTTCTCTCTCCATTCAGAGTTACCCCTCCCCATCACCTCAGCTTTTTTTCTCCTTCCACCTATTACTTGTTAGCCTGTGCTTGTCTCCCTACCCCTTCCTCACATCTCTCTTCTCTTTTTTCCCCTCCACCCCCCCCTTCCCCACCACTGTTATTCAGGTACTTGCCACCATTTTGCTCAGACCATAAGGAAAGACTTGGGGTCAATACATTGGTCGCCTTTTACTTGCTATAGATGTTGCGTGTCCTATTGAGTTTCTCCTGCACTTTTGTGAATTGCAATTCCACACCATAGCAATAACAACAAAGGCTTCCTTAATGCATCCAGGAGACCAGATTAAAAAGCCAAGCCATCTGCATCTAATGGTGATTTTCCCCAACCCTTCTCTCCATTTAATCAGAAATACTTTCAGAATGCCTCATTGGAAATATTATTTCACAACACAACTGTAAAAGAATGCTTTTGCATTAAAATTCAAATACTCTTATAATGATATATCTTAATGCCATTTTCTATTAAATATGTTTATTGTGAGTCATTTTAATAAGATTTAAATCCATATTTACTCATTAATTTCAATGTAATTTTGGCTACTCTGACCGTTTCATTTCACAGTAGACTGTTTTATTACACAGAATGTGTAGCTATTGAATAAAAACCTGACTTGTTCATTTGAATCCCATGTATTGTGTGCTGATTATAAAGTGCATTGAGAACATTTAAGTCTATTGATGGTATGAAACTGGCAGAACTGTTGTCACTGTCAATCAGCAAGATTAAAATACACCCTCTCGTGTCCTTCCCTGTAATTAAGATACATTAGATAATCAAGCACTGTTTGCGTTCCAATGGTCCAGCTCTGTTAATAATGCAATAATTACACTGTTATATACTGTAAATGCATCTTCAGACATGCATTTTGCCATTTTACCAGACTGATCTGAAAATGTATCTTGGCTAATTTGAAGAAGTTAGTAATTCATTTTGTGAATATTAAAGCAGTTTTTGTTTAAAGTGTAAAATGCAGAAAGACAATAAAATCCCCAAAGCATAATAATTTCAATAATATTATTTAACTCATTCTATTACTGAAGTGTTTAACTCTATTTTGAGAAATATTAGTTCATTATGTATTATAAATGAAAACATTTGAAGATAATGAATATGCAACGCAATCTGAATTTAAGTATTTTATTTGCATTAATCTTAAATAAATAAAATTTAAGAAAATAACCTTATCTTTAGAGGAAGACTGCATGCTATTTTTCATACATATTCAAGTATAAATTTAACTAGATTTCTTTAAATACATGTACCTGAGATCAAACATTTTCAATAAAAATCATGGCAAATAAACTGATGTCTTGTGCACAAAAATAAAAATTATTCATCCAGGCATAAATATAGAAATTGTTTTCATCTGTACATATTTTATCAGCTAGTTTTATCTTGACCACGATATCAAGCAAAATCAAATTGGGACCAATTCAATTCTTCGACCAAAGTTGTTTATATGCGCTATTGAGGATAAAGTGGTTATATTTCTTTTGTCATTTGATGCAACAGTATTACCAGCTAAACCATGGAGCACTGGAGAGGAAAGTAACCTGATACTCATTGTTCTGATATCCATCCACTTTACTACTGAAGGATCTTTTATAAACATCCAATATCGAGGCCAAACCAAATTGTCCATAGAATGCTGTACCATAAAATATTTAGTTTGAAAAAAGGATTCTGTCTTATGTGACAAGAAACTGATAGAACGATCAATCATGTTTCTTACAAGAATTAAAGTGCAGAATTCATTAAAAATTCAGATAAATCGTGATTAACGCATCAGCTACATACAAATCCCATTTCTCCACCATGTGGAGCAACTCTGTGGATAATGCAGTCAGCTACTACAATCAGCTGGTTGTTTTGCATCATTTGGAAATATTATCAAACTGAGCAATTGAACCCTTAGAGCCAATACATAAAGTGATAGCAATCTTCCTGACTTGTTAATAATAACATTTAATCAATATGAAACCATCATTTATTTATACTGTAGGGACATTATACAGAATTGGAAAGTAACTTTTATTACATCTATAACCCTCAGAGGACTTTAGATTGGTTCAGCCACACATAGTGCACAATTTTTCAGTATTATTTTATAGTAAAAATCAATTGAAGATAATTTTTAAAAATTCAGAGTTTGGGATTTGTAGCATTCAATCTTCCTTTAAAATTTGCTCAAATTAATTTCCAAATGCTATTGAGGTAAGCAACACATTCATCGAAGGCAGATAATTCCCCTGTTATTTTAACACTGAAGGACATGGTCAGCTATTGGATCCTGGAAAATGGTGATGATGTGTTGTGAAGACCACGCTGACAGAAAGCACTGGGTGCGTCAGCTTAAATTACATCATGTGACATTGGTCTGAGTCCCATAACCTTCCTTTAGATTGAAGATGCTGAGGTTTAACATTTCTTTCTCTAAATATAACTGTAATACCAGGTGCAACCTTGCCCACAGTGTTAGGTTTCATTGATAGATCTCCCTGACTTGAAAACTCACATTTGTAAACAAAAAGTGCAAGTAGATATCTCTTGTGGACATATTAAACATAAAACCTATATTTTACAATAAATATGATGTAAACATTATTATATTAAAATGTCTTTGTATTTTTTTCAGTCAGTGCAGTATAGGTGTGCATCTCATCTGGACAGGGTTGTCCTCATAAACGTCAAGCAGGGAGGTGCTTTTCTCCTTCTCTAAGCTGCAAATATATATGCATGAAACAATTATGTAAAATAGGTTCCATCAAACAAATTTCAATAATTAATATCTAAGGAAATTGTTTCATTTTTTTCTAGAAATTCTCTCAATTCTTCATCTTGGATGAAAACTTCAATTTGTTTTAAAGTTTGCACCTATCAGAAGTTGACAACTTCAATTATTTTCAATAATAATCTTATATGAATGTGACTCCAAAAAGTTAGTTCATAGGCTTGCTTTAAAAGATGTAAAATAAGTTAATAATATGTTCAGAAATCTCACCATTTTTCTTTGATTACTAAGACAGAAGGTGCATATTGGTCTGGCAGCTGCAGTATTAACGTCGTTATTGCTGCCCTGCCTGACAGCTCGATATTTTAAGCAGGGCTGACCGTCCAGACAGTCCTCTCCCAGGAGGAGGACATTAGCCAGATGGGAAATATAACTGGAGGCCAAGCGCAGGGTCTCTATCTTCGATAGTTTGCGGTCTGCTGGCTCAGTTGGAATGAGATTCCTGAGAGCTGTGAATGCTGTGTTCACGCTGTGGGTTCTGTCCCTCTCTCTTGCATTTGCTGCTTGTCGTTGTTTGTTGATTCCAGTTGAACAGATCTTTCTCTTCTTTTTTGCAATACCATCACTTTGACTGTTTTCACTCTCACTCTCAAGTTCTTCGATATCAGAAGCAATGGTTTCTGACTGACAGGTTTGAGTGCTCCCTATTGACTTCATCATGCATCTGCAATGGGAAGAAGCTGTAAATTGTACACCATGGGTTAGAAAGCACGACCATTTCCTGTGATAGAAGTATCCAGTATTTCAAAACAGAAAAGCTGACAGCATCAGTCCACTTTATCCCTTGACAGTTCTGCAGGCCTTTTTCTGAATGATTACTACAAATGGGCAGAACCATGAGGTCTCTGTATAAGGACAAAAGGGTGGAGCTTTTACTCTCAGATCACTGATTACCTTTAAATTAAAGCTGTAGCAAACAGTTCAACATCATCATTATTTATTTCACAAATGAGATTATTTTGCAAAACCAGGATACATAAATACTTGGGTCACATCTTGTTTTAAAATGCTTGAGCTTCTAGTTTACTTTGAGCTGCTGTTATAACCTCTAACACATGCACTTGTAAGTGTTGTTTTAAAGGAGAGATTGTTTCTGCAAGTACAGGAAAACCCGACACCTGTAAGGAGGGTCATTCCACTTGAGTTCAATCAATATTGAGTGCTTTATCACAGTGAAATCAAGTAATGTAAAGCAAGGGAAGTTGATTTAATGGTAAAAAGACAGAAATATAAATTCCACAGTATGAATTAACTAAAGTCAACTTAAGGCTTTCTCTAAAGATTGTCTACAAGGTACATGTCAGCAATGTTCAAACACTAAATTAAAATTCAGCACATGGATGTTCATTAGAAACAAACAGTGTAAAAGGAGATCATGGATGCTACAATTGAACTTTTAATTCCTGGTTACCTTTACTATTCCTCCTTTTTAAATATACAGTTCATTTTGTCACTAGATTTTTGTGGGATCTGATGAGAGCAACTAATTATTGAGGCTGTTATTTAATCTTTGCAATTCCACATGAAAATGTGGACAATTTCAAAAATAATTTATTTTAAAGAGTTTGCCTTCACAAAGAAAATAATGAACTTGCTGCACACATAAAATTAAGCTAAATTTAGATTGTTATCAAGGTGCTATTTTCACAAATGTTGAGTGTGAATATAGAATTTTGGCCTGGCTTCGCGGACGAAGATTTATGGAGGGGGTAAATGTCCACGTCAGCTGCAGGCTCGTTTGTGGCTGACAAGTCCAATGCGGGACAGGCAGACACGGTTGCAGCGGTTGCAGGGGAAAATTGGTGGGTTGGGGTTGGGTGTTGGGTTTTTCCTCCTTTGTCTTTTGTCAGTGAGGTGGGCTCTGCGGTCTTCTTCAAAGGAGGTTGCTGCCCGTCGAACTGTGAGGCGCCAAGATGCATGGTTTGAGGCGATATCAGCCCACTGGCGGTGGTCAATGTGGCAGTTACTCATGGCAAAATACCTAATTTGTCTCATTTTTTGGGGGGGCTCAGAGCACTGGTTTACAAGGGCAACAGTCTTCCAACAGTCCTTCACTTCTTATAGATGCGCATGACCTGCTGATTTTCTCCAGCACTTTGTGTTCCTCGCTACAGTCACAGCATCTGCAGACTTTCCTGTTTAACTAGAACTATTCCAGCACTTTTTTTTTTATTAATCCTCCTCTGATTTCACTGATTCAAGACCCTTGTGCAAGTGGGTTTCCCTCCCCTGCTTGTCGCAGTATCTCTTGTATCCATTCTCTGAGGCCCTGGAAAATTCAATCTTATTTTCTGAGTTAAAGAATCATGGAAATTTACAGGATAGCACAGAAATGGGCCCATCTTATTAATGCCACCTGTGATCCCTTTCTATGCATATCCCATTTGCCCTCATATAGGCCTGTATCCTTCTGTGCCTTTCCTATCTGAGCATCTGCCCAAATGCCTTTGAATCATTATGATTTTATCTGTTTTCTGTCTCCTTTTAAACTCTTTGGAATGAAAAGGATGTCAGTGTCAAGCACATTCCTTATGATTTTCTTCCAAGCAGACTGTCTCTGGAACTTGCAATACATATTGTAATTGTCCAGATAGCAGTTTGTTATATAAACCAATCCTTAAACTGGTAAAGTAGCATTAAAATATCAATCATGGACAACTAATGTTACATATGACATTTAAGTGTACAGATAGCCTTGGAATTATTTTCCTTTCAGGTACCTATCCAGCTCTCACTTGAATGTTGCAATTGAATCAGCCACCAGTATTTGCTGCATAAAACAATTTTTCTCCATCATTGTTACTTTGGCCAATTATTTTCATTTTCTTTCACCTGATCCCACTCTGTTTAGACCATCAGTTATTTTAAATGTTTCCAGAAGGTCACTTCTTGCCTCTGTTCTAAGGAGAATGTAAAACAGCAGGACCTGACAAACGTACCTGGTTGGGTGCTGAAGGACTGTGCAGCCCAGCTTGACAGAGGTCCTAACGAACTTCTTCAGCATCTCATTGCAATAGTCCATTCTCCCTGCTGGATTCAAGGCAGCCACAATCATCCTTGTGCCCAAGACAGTGAAGGTAACTGGACAAATTAGCTACCACTGAGTGGCACTGATCTCTACAATCATGAAGTGCTTTGAGTGACTGGTGATGTAATACATCAAATTGCACTTTCCAGTGAGACCTTCCAGTTTGCCTACTGTCCAAATCAGTCCAGAAGTGATGCAATAACTTTGACCCTCCATTCCATCCTGTCCCACCTGGAATATGATGTTTCAAACATCAGGCTGTTGCACATTGACTTCTAATCTATGTTCATCCTGTTCATACCTCAGAAGCTGGTGGATAAACTGTTCTCACTGAGACTCAACACCCCTCTCTGCAACTGGATTCTGGGCTTCTTGACAGAAAGACCATAATCTGTCTGTATTGATATCAAAATCCTATCATGCTGAACACCTCTGGGCTCTTTGTTCAACCTGCTGTTGTTCATGCTTCTGACTAACAACTATTCTGCCAGATTCAGTCTAACAGAGTCAAGTTTGCAGATTATACAATTGGCAACAATGAAGAGTCAACTTGCAGATACAAGGTTGGAAGGCTTATAAAATGGTGCAAGAACAACAACCTGAGTTTCAACGTGGACAAGACAAAGGAGATATTTATGGACTTCAGGAGGATGAAGGTCAACCATTCTCTACAACATATCAGCGGGTCTGTCTTGGATAAAGTTCCTAGGAGTGCATACAAAGGCCAATCCATTTTGGACCCACAACACCACCTCATTAGTTAGGAAGGCTCAGCAGTGCCTACGTTTCCTAAGGAGATTGGGGTGGGCAACTGGCTCCCAACTTGACAATTTTTTTTACAGGAGTACAATTGTATAGTTGCAGTATTGTGTTGTATGGTAGCTGCAAAGCATTGGACTAGAAGTCAACACAGAGTATCATCAAAATCCAAGAAGTTCCCCTTCCTTAATTGATGTTATTTACTGGAAGTGTTGAATGAATTGGGCTTAATGAATTACAGAGGACCCTTAACATCCAAAAAAAATACTCACTACCATCAAGAGGGTTGTACAGGAGCATCAGAATCAGGACTTGCTCCCACAGGCTGTGAGATTGATGAATAGTATCCTATAATGGAGTAAATAATTGCAAAATTTAGACAACCTTGTCAAACTCCACGAAATCTGCATTCTTACTAATACCTTCTATATCCTTATAAAGGTGCACCATGTACCTTCGCTCATATATTCCATGCCCTTTTATAATGCCCAGCATTTTATTTGCTTTTTTTTAATTGCATCGTCAAATTATCTTGCCACATCCAATGCATGTAAACTCACAGATTTGTGATTCAGTGCCCATTATAGTTTACATTGCCTTTCCATGTTCTTTCTACTGAAATGTAATGCTTTTCATTTTTAAGCTTTAAATTTCATCTGCCTCATGTACCCCAGTCAGTATTCTTTTGAACTGTAATCTTCCCTCCATCTGGTATATGATGCTTTGATGAATTTTTAATGTACATTTTCTCGCCAGTTGAAATTAACTGAAGCAACAAATTGGAGGTCAAAGCTGTGAGCTTTCCATACAATGTACATACACATTCAATGCACTAAAATGTTCAATCATCATTATTTTATCTTATCTGGATAACAACCTTTTGCATATAATCCTGTGAAATGACGGCTTCCATCCTGTTTCATGTATGTGCTGCAATAATTTTCTTTAATTCAAGAATAAATGTAACTGAAAACTGACACAGCAATTGGACTTTTAAGGAAAGGTCAGAGAACCCTTCAAACATGCTTATGAGTGAGCAGTGCAGGTGTATTTATTAATCGTACTTGCCTGTAGTTATTTAGTTGCTACGAATATACCATGTTAAAAATATCTGTCTGGATTTATAACACATACAGTGGATATTGGGTTACTTCAGCACTGAACATTGTGAAGTAGAGCACCATTGCAAAGTTTTTTAATGTAAGCACAAGATTGAAGTGATTTTATAAAGCACGATGTATTTCCTTAAGATCTGGTGAATGGACAAATCAAGAATTTAATGTTAACATTAAAAAAAAACCCAAAATATATTCCTGTTCTTTTGTGGACATTTCACTAAATATTGAAGAGCCCGTTTAATAGCTCCCCTTTCATTGGTACTATCAAGAGTTGTTTCCAATTTTTGCTATTCCTGAGCGACAGGAGGATGAGGAACAGGAGAGGAGGAGGAAAAAAAGTATCAGCTTAGCACACAAGCTTGCACTTCCTTCTGAATGATGTTAGGTCTGCTTTGTTCATGAATGAGTGAGACAAACACCAGGCTGAGTCGAAATCAGGGTTCTTTGTTCTTTATTACCGGATTGTAACACTTGCGACTAACAAAGTTAGTCGGAGAATGCATTCTGCCGTTATCAGCAAAATGGTGATTTTTTATACCCTTGGATACATGCTTAGAACATCATCATATCATTACTTGTCCAATGACTAAAACTGTTGCTATCCTTTCCCTGCTAGCTTCCTGCCTCTCAATCCATCAATGTCTCTCTTATCTTGTAAGTACAAGGATGCATTTACATCTTGTTACAGCCCTGTACATTCCCATCTCATGATGTTTTACCTAACAGGAGTACAAGGACACCTCCCCTTCTTGTTACTGCCCTGTACAGGGTAACTCCCTACACATTCCCATCTCTTGATGTTTTACCTTACAATGACCACATTATTTGGCAAAAGGGAAATGTTGAGGAGCTGATGGTATTCTCTCTCTCCGTTTGAGCAGCAATATTTTCCTTTTTTTCTTGTGTGTGCGTGAAGTAAGGAAGCCAGTTCAGTATTAGTTATCAAAAAGCAAAAAGAAAAATGCTAGAAATGCTCAACATATGTAGTGAGAGAAACTGGATTAACATTTCAGGTCAATGACCCTTTGTGAGAATGGAAAAAATCCTCCTTTCTGCAGACACTGCCTGACCTGTTGAGTATTTCCCACAACTTATTTTTGCTTTAATTATACTTGATGAGGCGCAAAAGGAAAACCACTTTTGGGTATATGATTCCTTCACAAATTAAAGAATATAAGTATATTTGTTTACAAATTTTAGACATTAACACTGGGTTTAGCACGTTATCCTTCCTATACTGTTTGAAGAAGTTCAGTATTAAAGTTTTGGTTGTTTGATCAAATGTTTCTATATTCTGCTATTTTAGCTATGGAATACAGCATTCTATCTGAGGTTTTCAGTATTTTTTTATGCAAGTTTGCATTCTCTTGAGATATGTCAGCTACTGTCCAGGATTTATTGCCTTTCTTTAGTTGTACGAGGTAATGGTTGTGACCTACTCTTTTGAATGCATGAGGAGGGAAAAGCCATTGTGACCATTAAGTAAGATATTCAATAAAATGTTAATTCAATCCAACTTTCTTTCTCTATCCCACTCTCCTTTTTTTTTAAAAGAACAAAAAATGTAAATACCATCCAAGGAATGAGCATCCTTAGACATCCTTGTTAGAGAATTCTAATCATTCTCACCCCTTATAAAATGACAATTTGCTTATTTTAGTTTCAAATGACACATCCATAATCCATAAAAATGTAGACTCTTCAGACTCTCATTTGGTTTCTCATTCTGTTCAATCTCTCTTCATTAGTCAGGCCCTATGACAATTAATTTAATTGTGTTTTATGATGACAGTCCTCTAACTCAGGGGGACTTTCTGCAATTTGGTCACATGCAAAGAAATTCCAACACCAGATACATCTTGCCCCATCCTTCCCCTTCAGCATTTAATGGGTATTGGTCCCTTTGTGAATCCCTGATCTACCTTACACTCCCTCCATTCGCAACCCCCCCCCCACCACAGACCTTGCACATGAAACTGCAGGTGACACAACCTTTGCCTTTTCAGTAAAATGCAAAAGTCTGTGGACACTGAGACTGAAGTAAAAACACAAAGCCTTTCCACTTTGTCATTTCTTCTCTTCTGTTCCCATCATCAACTGTCTTACAGGTGAAGAAGTGAATCATTTGAAAGACTTCCAATATGCTCTCCTCTACAATGAAGAAACCAAAGTCAAATTTCATAATTGTTTCACAGAGAATCTTTGTGTTCAGTCCTCAAGGATAACTCTGTACTGTCATAGTGAGGCCTATCTCAAGGGAGAAGAACAATACATTGCTAACTGGGCATATTGTAGCCTTCTGGATTTAGAATAGAAATCTATGGATTCAGATAAGTTAAGTTTATTGTCACATGATATGCAGTGAGAAAGTTTGCTTTGCAAGCAGTCCAGCTGGTCATCCCAGACATATAGCAAGTAAAGCATAGTATAGAAGTGAAGAGTTACAGGGAGAGATCAGTTAGTTCAGAGCAAAGACAATACTATTTTACCGATGTAAGTTTCATTCAGGAGTCTGGTAGTGGTGGGAAAGAGACTGTCATCAAATCTGATTGTGCATGATCTCACGCTTGTGAATATTCTCTCTGACAGTTGGAGAATGAAGAGTGTGGGATGACCTTTTTGCATGTGTTGGCTGCTTTTGCATGGAAATCGAGTTGACAGTAGTGGGGGGGTTTGGGGGTGGGTCAATGGTTTGTGTGATGGTCTGAGCTGCATTCACCCCTCTCTGCTGTTTTTTTTTTGCAGTCATGAACGAAGAGGTTCCCAACCAGGCAGTGACACACTATTGCAGGATACTTTAGGTTCAGATTTCAGATTTATTGTCAGAGTACATACACAACATCACATATAATCCTGAGATCCTTTTTCCTGCAGCCGAGGTGGAATTACCACTTATTAGTGTGCAAAATAAAACCCAACTCAACATTCACATGTAAACACATAAAGAAATTTAAATAAACAAACTGCAATACAAGGAGAGAAAAAATAATCAATTAAGTGCAAAAGCAAGGGTTTTTAAATGTTTGTTGAGGAGTTTGATGGTGGAGGGGGTAGAAGTTGTTTCTGAACCTACTGGTATGAGTTATATGGCAACTACTATATACTTTTTCCTGATGGTAGCAACAAGAACAGTGTGTGTTCTGGATGATATGTTTCCTTGATAATTGCTACTGTTCTCTGATCGCAGTGTTCTCCTCAGATGTTCTCAAAGGTAGGGAGAGGTTGTTGTCCTGGCACCAAGTCATGAGTCCCTTCATCTCCTGTTCTACATTCCAGTAACAGGTCCTGATCTGAAATAGTGACTGAGCATTTCAATCTATGGATGCCGACTGACCCAGCTTCTACTTGTTCAATCAGGATTCCAGCATTTCCAGTTGTTAACTTTCCTGCAAAACGAGATGAGATTCCTTTATTGCCATGCACATAAATACATACAATAAGTCAACTTCCACTCACCTCCAAGAAACTCAGGTGCCATTAGCCCAGCACCCCCACCAATAAGAGGAAGAATTGCAAGAGTGTCTCTATAAATTCCCATCCTGTGCTCTGTCAGCTTCTACAGCTGTGACCTCATGCTGATTCCGGTGGTGAAACCGCCGATAGTTTCGATCCTCCAATACAATCAGAAAACTGCTAACACCTGAGGACCTTTGAGAGCCCTGCTCACTATTGTGGCACCCTCCTGAATCTGAATCCCATTACCAGCTTCCCACAGCCAGTGTCTAGCTATTTGTGCATAATAAAGTCAGGGGCATGTGAATGCATGCATGTCCACAACACAATATTAGGCATTGTTACTGAGAATGATAATTAAGAACAAGTGATCTCTTGTCTCTGTTTTTGTTCACTCCCCACTCCCACATTCTTCATGGCCCTGCCATTGTATTAAGCTAGTTGTCTTCCCAATTGCTTGCATCTATATATAAACTTGCTGGGTTCCCAAGATGGCAGCCCCCACAGATCACACATGGTACTGCTGGCCCAAGATGATGACAGTGTCCAGGATGGCAGCCCCATGATCCACACGTGGTGCTGCTAGGAAGAATTTTCTTCATAGTGATTCTTCTTCCAGCAACTAGAGCAAGTTGAGTCCTCTAATGCTCGTCCAGGCCGCAGAAGTAGCATTTTGGGTGCTCCCATAGCACGGGGGCTGTGGTTGTGTCACCACCAGAGCCGAATGAAAGTGGTGGGAGGTGGTCGCGGAGCACTGCTGTCAGAGTTGAGTTGTTAGCAGAGCTAAGTGGGGTCGGCAGTATGTCCCAAGATGGTGGCACCCAGGGTAACCACGAGGCAGCTGCATTGTCAGTCAAGTAGGCCTTCATGCTCTGGAGAGCCACCTCCAGCATATCTGCCAGCTTGACTGCTCTCCACAGACTGAGCTCCCCTTGCTCCAAGTGTCTCTGATGGATGTAGTTCCTGCAACGTAGGCATCACAAATGAGGTCCTCTGTGTACTCCACAACAGACATGCCCTGCATTCACAGGCCCTGCCAAGTGCTCACAGGGCCAGATGTTTGATGTTGAATCCACTGGGTCATTGTTTACGGTCACTAGAAGGTGTTTGGTGTGGACGACATTGATCTTACGCAGGTACTGTATGTTGAATATGTTCATGGCTTCCTGGTACGATGTAGCATCCCTGATCATGCAATACACCAGGGTGCCGACTCAGGAGTGCAGCATTTGTAGCTTATTTTTCTCTGATCGCACAACAGTAAAGGAAATCTGCAGGAATGCTTCAAAACAGTACAGCCAGAGCTCAAAGTTAGTCAATGCCTCAGGCGATTGGGGATTGATCTCCAGCTTTCCTGGCTTCAGGATCTGCTCCTTTGTTTTAAAAAAAACTTTAAGTGAATAAAATTGATGCACCATCAATTACTCGAAAGACTGTTATTGAGAAACCAATAGGTTTTTATTCACTTAAGAACAATGGCACATCCATGCAGTTCGACTGTCCTGCACTGAGGAGGGGGCTATGGGGAGGAGCCTTGGGTACAATCAGCCAAAGATGTGTCTGATAAGATAAGCATATGCAACAGAGAGTTGATAAAATTGTGCCATAATAAAATGGAATTAGTGTAAGTAGGTGCTTGACATTCTGTACATCAGTGGCTTGTTTCCATGCCATATGAATATTTGACTAAATCAGCCTCATTCTTACCTATCCACCATTCAGTCTATATCTTCAGCTATATTTTGTGCCAGATCATACTCCAGGCTACTCTTGCTTCAATGTTGTACATATGAGATAATTTGCCCTCCAAATATTCTCATCATCTGTCTTTGTGCTATTTTTACTCCAGATAATGGAGATTTGTTCTCCTGATCTCCTCTAACTTTAGTTTTTATTAGATTTCATGAAACTACACAAAATCAATTACTGATGTCAATGGTTGTCACACCCACTACCTCGAATTCAATTCTTCTTCTTTTGTTTAGGCTAAGACTGCAGACATTTGCATCTATGATTTATTGGCAGAATCTAAATTAGCATTGTTGGGCAGGTCTTCTGGGAAGGATACTTTACTGATTGATGCTTTGAATTATTTGAACATACCAAACAAATGTATTAAGATTTCAGGTTTGTTTTTCATCCTGGTCTAATACAAAATGATTCATGTAATGTATATGACAGCCAGTTTCTTCCTAGTTCTCTGCATTAAAATTCATCAACTTTACGCTATTGTGAAAATTTTGTGCTTCCTTTCATCCTCCTCCATGTGTGGATTGTCAGTTTTATCTGTTGTACTCTGCAAATGTTGAACATCTGACTTTCTGACTGCTGTAGAAACACTTGAGGCTGAACCATTTTTGATGGTTATGAATGAGTTTTCTGCAGATTGTGTAATTTGCATATGGATTCAAGGGGATGGGGGTGAGGGGTAAAACTGGGAAGGTGGGGAATGAGTCAAAGCAATGACTGCAAATGTTTTTTAAATTTTTTAAAATTAAAGTTTAAACAAGCATTTCCATAAAATGTATTTCAGATATTATACATATATATCATATTCATATTTGCCATGATTTTCTACCTAATATTTATCTGAGGTATACACTTATAGAGAGAATGATTGGGAGTGAGATTTGAACATAACATTTTCAGATGAAGATTGGTAATTTCAGCTTTATTAATGATTCTTCATGTTATGCAAGGTTTTGCTTATTATAGTTTAAGGTGATACATAGAACACCTGTCCAAACTTAAATGATGTCATTTTAATTCAGATATTGATCCACTGTGTGAGAAGTGTAAACTTTTTGGAGCTTCACTGATCCATATATTTTGGGAGTGCCTAAATTTAGAGAGATTTTATAAAGACATTTTTTTTTCAAACTTTATCAGCAAAAATAAAACCATGTCCATTAATTGCTTTGTTTGGTTTTTCATGTGGGTCAGATATACCTCTGTCTGCAACTCAGGAAAACATTTTAGCCTTTACCACACTGACAGCCAGATGAGCAATTTCAATGAAATCCTCAGAACACTGTGGTTACATGATAGAATGTCCTATATAAACTTGGAGAAAATTAGTTTCAATTTCTAATGATGAGGGCCCCATTCATAGAAGACTATTATGATTGGAAGAATTAAGAATGTTCTGGAGATTTTCTGTCTGATGTATGGTGGTCGCTAACCAATCCACAATTTCCCTTTTACAAAGATTACCTTGATTAGAGGGAGGGGGTAGATTAGATTTAGGTTTTAGGGTTTTTTGTTTTCTTTTTATCAATTTTTATTTGGATTAATTTGGCAAATATGGGTTTCAACACTGTTATCATTAGATTAATTCAATAACTTGCTTCTCATGTGGATGAAGGAATTGTCTAATGTAGTTCCATCCATGTTTTTGTACTTGCATGTATATGAGCTGACTTGTTAGGTTTTCCTTAAAATGTTGTATGTGTTTATATGTTAAACGCAATAAAAAATATTTAAAAAAAAGAAAAAGACAAAGAAAAAGCCGTAGGTGATGCCGGTAGAGGACCCATGATTCGGAGCTGAACAGGAGCGTGGGTATGACAACGGCTCTGTACACGCTGATCTTTGTGTGTTTCTTCAGGTGGTTGTTTTTCCAGACTCTTTTGTGTAGTCTTCCAAAGGTGCTATTTTCCTTGGCGAGTCTGTTGTCTATCTCTTTGTCGATCCTTGCATCAGATGAAATGGTGCAACTGAGGTCGGTAAACTGGTTGACCGTTTTGAGTTCTGTGTGCCCGATGGAGATGTGGGGGGGGTGGGGGGGGGGCTGGTGGTCATGGTGGGGAGCTGGCTGATGGAGGACCTCAGTTTTCTTCAGGCTGACTTCCAGGCCAAACATTTTGACAGTTTCCGCAAAACATGATGTCAGGCGCTGGAGAGCTGGCTCTGAATGGGCAACTAAAGCGGCATCGTCTGCAAAGAGTAGTTCACGGACAAGTTGCTCTTGTGTCTTGGTGTGAGCTTGCAGGCGCCTCAGATTGAAGAGACTGCCATCCGTGCGGTACCGGATGTCATTGTTGAGGTCTTTATTGGCTTGTTTCAGCATCATCCTGAAGAAGATAGTAAAGAGGGTTGGTGCGAGGACGCAGCCTTGCTTCACGCCATTGTCAATGGAGAAGGGTTCGGAGAGCTCATTGCTGTATCTGACCCGACTTTGTTGGTTTTCATGCAGTTGGATAACCATGTTGAGGAACTTGGGTGGGGCATCCGAGGCGTTCTAGTATTTGCCAAAGCCCTTTCCTGCTCACGGTATCAAAGGCTTTGGTGAGGCCAACAAAGGTGATGTAGAGTCCTTTGTTTTGTTCTCTGCACTTTCCTTGGAGCTGTCTGAGGGCAAAGACCATGTCAGTAGTTCCTCTGTTTGCGCGAAAGCCACACTGTGATTCTAGGAGGACATTTTCGGCGACACTAGGTATTAGTCTATTAAGGAGAATCCTAGCAAAGATTATGCCTGCAATGGAAAGCAGCGTGATTCCTCTGTAGTTTGAGCAGTTCAACTATTCTTGAGGTATAAGCCCAAAATACATGGTCTTACTTTCTAAGGGTATTTTGCATTTAAAAATGTGTAGAGCAATGTGTATCCCACTCCAATAATCTTTGATAACAGTACAGTCTCAAAAAATATGGTGATAGTTTGTGTTTTGATTTCCACAATTTCTCCAGCAAACAGGGAGGTTACTATCCTACTGGGATTTCTGAGAGGGTGCGGTAAAATATCTTATCAGGTTTTCCACCCAAACTCCCTCTATTTCCATGAGCTGGTACACTTCCACTGAGACCTCCTTCTTATTGTTCTTTCTTCCTCAGATATAGTTATCCTTCCTTCCTTCCTTTTCCCATTGGAATGATGTAGTGTGTTTTAAATTTGCAGATATAATTTTATTATTATATCTGATATAATTTTATTACAATTATCTGAATTGTATGTTTTTCAAAACAGTTCTCTTGTATATATACTTGCTTTTGTTACATTTTTAGCTCTCCTATTAACATAATGTCACATCTGCAAATACTGATAAATGTCTTGTTTTTCTAATAAGTGCTTAAGTATTTAAAATCTGAATAGTGTCCCTTCTTTCATTATATTACAAAGAAATGTTATTTCTTCAGCTATCCAGTCCTTATTTATTTGGTGTGAAATGAGAGTCATATGCACACCATTTAAGAATTGTAGTATCTCCTTCTGGTTTATATTCCTTTATAGTAGTTTTCCATATTTTAAGAATCAATTTTACCCATATATTATCAATAATATTTATGTATCTTTGTAGATTTTTAGCAGCCAAAATTTCCGGTATGGGGATGGAAAGTATCTTCTCAATATCTTTTCTATTAAGCATGATATGATGGGTAATGTCAACATATCACAGCTCTCAAATGTGCTACAAAATAGTACACTTTAAGGGAAAGTAGGCCCTATCCTTCCTTTTCCTTAGCTAATTGCAAAGTTTTGAATGAACTCTAGGCCTTTTACCTTGCCATATATATCTTGATAACATTTTATCCCATTCATTGAATCGATTTTGGTCAATCTCTATTGGTAGGGTCTGAAAAATATATAATCATCTGGGCAATTTATTCATTTTAATGGATTCAATCCTTGAACTGAGATTTTTTTAAAAGGAATTAGGTTTCATCTTATAATATCTTCCTTGTATATGTAGGAAAATAATTGCATTATAATAATTTTGCCAAATTTTTTGGCATAATGATGACCAAATACTTAGACTCTGTTTGCCATGCCCAGAGATAATCTACTTTCAGTTTGTCTTGGTGGGCTATAGTTATATGAGAATAATTGGCTTTTATCTACGTTAATTTTGTATATTGATAATTGACCAAATTGTTCAAAGGATTGCATCAATTTTGGTAAAGAGCATGTTAGTTCTCTAAAATATATCAAAATATCATCTGTAAAGCAGGCCAATTTATGATCTGTCCCTTGAATAGTAATTCCCCTGATATCCTCATTCTATCTGATGTATTGAGCTAATGATTCCAAATATAATGCAAAGAGTAGTGGTGACCTTGCACAACACTGTCTCGTACCCCTTTCTAGTATAAAACTATTTAATAAATATCCATTAATTTTAATCCTAGCAGTAGGATTTTCATATGGTGCCTGTATAGTTTTAGTAATTGTATTGTAGCGGCCTGCACCTTGGGCTGACGAAGGAAATAATCGTCGAATGCGGCAACACGCAAAACATCATGCAGGCTGAAATGCCCATTTCCATAGGCCACCAGCAGAGTGGAGAAACTGGCCAATCACCACTGGTGGAATGCAGGGGGCCTAATCAGGGCCCAGGCATCAGAGGTAACCAATTGATAGCCAACTTGCTTAAGCCACGCCTTGGTGGTAACGCAGCCAAGCTAACTATAAAAGGCAGATCTGCCATTGAATAAACTCGGTATTGAATACACTCTACTGGTGTGTTTTTTTTTTCTCCAGCAGATTTGAGCTACAGCCTTAGGGCTATAACCGAGAGTCATAACATAGCTGTAGCTGTAGAGACCTTGCTGCAATATCATGTAAACCAAATCTATTTAAACTTTGTAAAGAAAATTCCAATTCACCAAATCAATGCATCCATGCTAATAACTATTGCTTTAATATTTTTTTATACATGATCTATAATGTGGTGTCCTTTTTATTTTGTCTTGTGTTTGGCATTGTTGTATAAAACTTGCCAGATCATTATGTATCAATGTAGGTAAAAACTCTTCTAATCATTTGGCCATAATGGAGGTAAATGATTTATAATCCATATTAAGAACAGATATTGGACTAAATGACATACATTTCATTTTATCCTTGCCTTTTTCAGTATAGCTGTGATTATCACCTCCTTCCAACTGGGTTGCATTTGTTCCTTTATTTGGAAGAATCAGAATTTATTGCCATGAACAAGTCATGAAATTTGGTGTTTTGTGGCAGCATTATAGTGTAAACATTCATATTATAACCATCTTACAACATTACTATTAAAAAATAAAAATAATAGAGCACAAAAAGTAAGGCAGTGTCTATGGTTCATTGATTAATCAGGAATCTGATGGCAGCGGGGATAAAGATGTCCTTGTGCCACTGAGTGCTCGACTTTAGGCTCCTATAACTTTTTTCTGATAGTAGAAGAGTGAATAGGGCATGGCCTGGGTGATGGGGGTCTGTGAGGATAGAGGCTGCTTAATTAAGACACAGCCTCATGTAGATGTCCTCGATGAAGTGAATTCACAGGCCGAGTTAACAACTTCCTGGAGTTTATTCTTGTTCTGAGGGTTGGCACCTCCATACCAGGCAGTGATGCAGCCAGCCAGAATGCCCTTCATGGTACACCTATGAGAGTCTTTGGTGTCATACAGAATATCCTCAGACATCTCACACATTATAGCCATTAGCGAGCCTTCTTTGTGATTGCATCATCATGGAGGCTCGAGGACAGATCCTTGGAGATGTTCACACCCAGGCATTTCAAGTTCTTGACCCTCCCCACTACTGAGCCCTCAATGAGGACTGAGAGTTGTTCCCTTAACTTCATCCAGAAGTCTACAAGCATCTCCTTGGTTAGGCTAAAAATGAGCACAAGGTATTTGTCATTACACCATTCAATGAGCTGATCTTTCTCCCTCCTGTAGGCCTCCTCATTGCCATTTGTGATTCTGCTGACAACTATGGCGTCATCGGCAAACTTGTAGATGGCTTTGGAATACTGTCTGGCCACGCAGTCATGTGTGTATAATCAGTAGAGCAGTGGGCTAAGCACATATTCTTGGGGTGCACCCTTTATTGTTTCCAATTCGTACTGACTGTGGTCTTCCAGTGAGAATGTCAAGGATCCAGATGCAAAGGGTGGTTCACAGGCCTAGATTTCATAACTTCTTGACCAGCGCTGAGGGAATAATGGTACTGAAGGCCAAGCTGTAGTCGATGAAGAGCAGTCATGTGTATGAATTGTTGTTTTCAAGGTGATCCAGAGCTTAGTGGAGAGCCAGTGATATTGCATCTGCTGCAGAGTGGTAGTGATGAAAAGCAAATTATAGTGGGTCCAGATCTTTGCTTAGCTGCATGTTAATTCTGACAATGCCCAGCCTTTCAAAGCATTTCATCACAGTAGAAGTTGGTGCTATTGGGTGGTAATCATTGAGGCAGTTCATGCAGCTCTTCTTGGGTACAGAGATGATTGATGCCCTTTTGAAGCAGGTGGGAACCTCTGGGGCAAAGACAGGTTGAAAATGTCTGTGAACACTCCAGCTAGTTGGTTGAAGCAGATTTTCAATACCTTACCAGGTATGCCACCAGGGCCTGACGCCTTGTGTGGTTTCACCCTCTTGGATAATGTTCTGATGTCTCCTTCAGATTCAGATGTCGCAGAGTCCTCAGCCTTTTCAGGGATTCTGGTAGGCACAGTTTGGTGGTTCTTCTCCAAGCAGGCATCAGGTAGTGAAGCATCATAGCCATCTATAGTGTTCACCCTCGCTTTGTAGGCTAGAATGGCCTGCACTCCCTGCCATACCTGGCATGTATCTGTGTCAGTCTCTGGCTTCCTCCAGAAATGCCACTTTGCTTCAGAGATGGCCTTCCGCAGGTCATACCTGGATTTTAATACCCAGTTCAATGTGGGGAGTAAAACAGGAATTAACTTGTTTTTAAATTATTTATACCACTCTGCCGTATATCCATCTGATCCTGGTGACTTGCTTAATTTAAGCCTACTAATTACAATTTTTAGTTTGACTTCAGTTAGCCAATGTTCTATTTTGTTCTTCACCTGAAATGGGTGACTCTAAAGAGGAGTGATGACTCTCTGCCTTACAGTGGATAAAGAATTTCACGATGTTACATTCTTAATGTAGTATTATGTGACAATAATGGAGCCTTTAGCTTTACCTTTACCTTAGAAATCAAGAAGGTGCTAATCTAGGTTATGCTTCCCCCTGAAACTTTGGAGTATAGAATTTTATAAAACATTTCAAAAATGTCTTGATTTTCACTTAACTTATTTTTATTACTTTTTTTTCTTGGATCCCCAACTCTGAATTTTATCTTCTGCTCTCTTATTCTCAGTTTCCATGCCAATATTTTCATAGACTTGGATCCACTTTAATTGTGTCTCTGTTTCAGAAACATTAAATTTTTCCTGATTTCTTGTCTTACAAGACTATTAATTTCATAGAAAGCTACACACGGAAAACAGGCAATTCGGCCCTTCTAGTTTGTGCCATCCATCATTTTGCTAAACCTACTGACTTACTCCCATTCCATAACCCTCCAGACTTTTCCCATTCATGTATCTGTGCAATTTATTCTTAAAGCATGAGATTGAGCCTGCATTCACCACTCCATAGGGCATCTCATTCCACACTCCCACTACTCTCTGTGAAGATTTTTCCCCTAATCTTCCCCCTAAACCCTTCCCCTTTCAGCTTAAACTATGACCTCTTATATTTATCTCTCCCAATCTAAAAGGAAAATAGTCTACTCTCATCCACTCTGTCTATACCTCTCATAATCCTGTAAACCTCTATCAAATCTCCACATTTGAATATATCAATTCCAGATGAATACTGGGATATTATGCTTGATTTGATTAGTAATACTTCCTTCTGTGCACAACATTGTCTATTACAATTTAAAGTGGTACATAAGTTAACTTTAGACATGTGAATTCTACCTTGCTTATATTCTGATGTTGATCCACTATGTGATGAATGTAAAATTTTTGAGGCCTCTCTGATATGTTTTGGAAACTATTTTTCCCACTTTATCTTAGAGATTCTTAGAATTAAAGTGGAACCTTGCCCTTTTATTGCTTTGTTTGGTTATTTTCAAGAGGAAAATATTTCCTTGATTGTAATTTAAAAAAAAGAATAGTAGCCTTTACTTCATTGATGGCCAGATGAGCAATTTTGATGAAGTGAAAAGATAGTTTACTACCTATTCATATGTGAAGGATACAGAATATTGTCTTGCTTGAGTTTAGTGAAAATTAGATAGAACTTTATAGATCATGATTGAATTTGACAAGATATCAGGCCCATTTATGGACTATTAACATAATTTGAATACATAGGTGGGGGTTCTCTGTGAGTTTTCTGTCTGTTATCCAGGGGCCTAGACTCAATTCTTTACATATTATTTGCTGGTGAGTGTGATTAGTGGGAGTGTTAGGATTAATGTTTTTCCTCTCTGTAAGTCGAAGAGATTAGTCCCATCAGATAATTTACTACAAATGTCATAATATTAGAATATGAGGTGAAGTTTTCATGAGGGTATTTCCATTGAATACAAGATGATGTATAAATAATTATGATTTATATTCTGTATTGCATTGTATTAAGTTATGGGGCTAAGTTGTAGTCCATATGTAACATCATATTTCTCTTTTCAAATTAAGAAAATATATTATAAAGAAAGAAAATCTTTCCTCATTCTTCACTCCAAGGAATAAAGTCCTAACCTGTTTAATCTTTCCGTGTAACTCAACTCCTGAAGACCCTTCAAATACAAGTAAATCTTCTCTGCACTCTTTCAATCTTCTTGATTTCCTTACTGTAGTTTGGTGACCAGAACGCCACTCAATATTCAAAATCTGGCATCACCAATATCTTAAAAAAACTTCAACATAACTTACCAACTCCTATACTCAATACTTTGATTTATAAAGGCCAAGATGACAAAAGCTTTCTTTACAGCCCTGTCCACCTGCGCCGCCACCTTCAGGGAACAATTTATCTGTATTCCCATATCTCTCTGGTCCTCCGCTCTCCTAAGTGCCCCATTATTTACTGTGTATGTCCTGCCCTGGTTTTCCCTTCCAAAATGCATTACCTCACACTTGTCTGCATTAAACGCCATCTGCCAATTTTTGGCCCATTCTTCCAGTTGGTCCAGATCTCTCTGCAAACTTTGAAAGTCTTCATCACTGTCCACCGTGCCTCCTATCTTTGTGTATCAGAAAACTTGCTGATCCAATTTACCACATTATCATCCAGATCATTGATATATACAACAAACCATATGATCCCAACATCGATCCCTGAGGCACACCATTAGTCACAGGCCTGTAGTCTGAGAAGCAACCATCCATTACGACACTGTTTTCTACCACACAGCCAATTACAAATCCAGCTTACAACATCTCCATGGAGACCTAGTGTCATAACCTTCTAAACTAGCTTCCTATGCGGTACCTTGTCAAAGGTTTTACTAAAGTCCATGTAGACAACATCCACAGCCTTTCCTTCATCTACCTTTTTAATAACCTCCTGGAAAAACTCTACAAGATTCGTTAAACATGGCCTACCACAAAGCCATGTTGACTGTCCTTAATCAGCCTATGACTATCCAAATACCTAAATATCCTGAGTCTCAGACATCCTTTCAATAATTTACCTACTACTAATGACAGATTCACTGGCCTATGCCAGCCTATAATTACCTGTTTTATTTTTGGAGCCGTTTTTAAACAATGGGGTAACATGAGCTACCCTCCAATCCTCCAGCACCTCACAGTGGCTAAGGATATTTTGAATATATAAGCCAGGGTCCCTGAAATTTCTATGCTAGTGTCCCTCAATGTCCGAGGGAATATCATAACTAGCCCAGATGATTTATCTATCTTTATTCACTGTATGACAGCATGCTTCTCTCCTCCTTGTGTTCCATGATCCTTCTGTTTGTTTCCCTTCCTTCCTTATACACTATACAGTTTCATGAGTAAAAGCTGATGCAAAAAAATAAAATGATAAGATCTCCCCATTATGTGAGGATCCATACATAGTTGACTACTCTGATCCTCTAGAGGACAATTTTGATCTTCACTATCCTTTTACTCTTCACATACTTGTAGAAACCCTTCGGGTTTACCTTCACATTATCTGCCAGAGCAAACTCGTGTCTTTTTGTCTTCTGCATTTCTTTCTTGAATATTTTCTTTTTCTGTACTTCATTGGATCCTTGTTGCCTATACTTGCTATACATCTCCTTCTTCTTAACCAGATTGCCAATATCCCTTGAAAACTAGGGATCCCTATGCCTGTTACCTTTGCTTTCAATCCTAACAGGAATATGCAAACTCTGCACTCTCAAGATTCTGCTCTTGAATGCCATCCACTTACTTAACACATCCTTGCCAGAAAACAACATATCCCAATCCACTCTTCCTAGATCCTTCTTCATTTCCACAAAATTTGTCTTCCTCCAATTTAGAATCCTAACATGAGGATCAGACCTATCCTTTTCCATAATGAATTCCATAATTCATTCTTATTTTTTAAAATTTCTTCTAATGTATCCTGAGCAAACTCAACTTTTGTTTTATTTTGTTCCTTCAGCTTTTCATAATTCCTTTTTTTTCTTCTATGAAGATATCACTATAATTTTCCCTCTTAAGACAGCCTTCAGAGTATCCCATGAAATAGGAGGAAAAATCTCTCCATTATCATTGAATTGCAAATAAAGATCAATTTCTTTTTAATTTGTTCCTTAAAATGGGGATTATTGAGTACAGGTAGTCCCCGACGTGATTGTAATGGGGGCTCAGGTTGGTCCAATTTGCTTCACCGCGCATACCTAAGGTCGTGCAACATTCAACAAAAGAACATTTAATGGGGATTTAGGACTACCACTGGGAGTGAGGACCACTGAATACAGTAATCTTAATACAAAATATATACTTGTATAGTAGTTTTAATAATGATTTGGTCTTGTGTGTGGGTGGATGTAACTCACATAGGTCAGAAGTCAAGGACTACCTGTAGATTTAAATTTAGTTTTTAATTAGTATTTTTTGGTTGTAGATCAAAATCAACAGATAAATATATAGATGCATGGTCACTTATATTGATTATTCCAAGTTCACAGCTGTTTATTTTGTCTTTATCTTTTCCAAATGTTATGAACTACTCCATTCTGGTACATAATGAATGAGGGGTAGAGTAATGAATGTAATCCCTTCTGTTGGGGGGGGGAAACATCCCTCCATATATTAATGCATCCAATATCCTCAAAAAGTGTGTTAATTTTCTTTTGAAAATAATTTATTTCCTAAGTTTTTTTTTATTGAAGAGTCCAACTTTGGTTGTAATTGTAAATTTAAGTCTCCCCCATATATCAAGAAACCTTCTGTTTCTGCAGCCATAATATTGGTAATTTTTGGAAGAAACTAATATCACTTCTTGTAGGTATATATATATATATATTGAATAGAGTAATCAGATTCCCATCTATATACCCCCTTACTAGAATATATCTGCCCTCCTTATCTTACATGTCAAATACTTTTTCAAAATTTAGCCTGTTTAAGTTGAGAATAGCAACTCCTCTCCTATGTCCTGATTTATGTGAGGAGAAAAACAAATTAGTGAAGCCCATTCTCTTTAGTTTTCCATGCTCATTATTATTTGTGAATTTCCTGTAAATATACTACATGGGCTTCTTGTTTCTACATTTTAGGTAGAATTTTATTGCATTTGATTGGATTTAACACCCCATTAGAATTAAAAGAAGTTAATTTTACCTTGTCCTTAATCTGTTAATATTATCATTGAAATTAACAGAATATACCTTAAACAATCTACTCCCTGAACAGAGATGAACCAAAAAATATGTGTGTGGGGGGTGGGGGGAAAGACGATGAAAGCGATGTTTCCCTGAAACATGACCCTGAATTGGGCTAGAGAAAACATCTAGCTGTGAGGGATAGCCTCTCTTGCCTGTGAGTTTACGGCCCCTATTCCAGTAACCACAAAAGTAAATGGGGGAAAAAATGTCCATTATACAGAAAATACTTCCCTATGTATTCCTCCCATATATAAATTCTCATTTATATGGGGAAAGAGGAGTGAATGAATAAAAAATAAAATTATTAAGTAATATAAATATACCTTCTTCAGATAAGTACAGCACCATCTATTTTTGCTTCTGTTTAGCTTATCAACACTTTTGAAATGAGTCAGATCTTGTGACTCTTCTGGGGGGAAGAGTGAGGTCTGTCTTCTGAAAACTTAGTCTCTTCCTGATATTCTTGTCTCATTCTCCTCCTGTCCCCTGCTTTCTCGATTCTGTCACTATTTCCCAAAGAGAGCAGGATGGCTGCTCAGACAGGCTTTCCCTTACTGATGGACAACCCTCTGACCTTCATTTCTGCAGTCACTTCTTCCACTGTCCGATACTACCACATTCCTTCTTCATAAAACCCTCATAGTTTAGCAGGGTATGGAGTCTGGAAGCTAATCTTGCTTTGCTTTAATACTTGCTTTGCTTCAGAATATTCCTTGTGTTTCTGAAGGCCTGCTGGGGGTTATCTTAATCAAAATGTATTAATTTCCTATTCAAGAAATACCTTCTTCTTTACTCAGGCCATGTGCAGAATCTCGGCTTTGGTTTTGTACCAAAGGAATCCAATTATTATTGACCGTGGTTTATCTTCCCTGTCACCAGGAGGCCTTGGGATGAGTGCATGATGTGCTTTCTCATTCTTGAGTTCCACATTCGGGGGAATCTCCAGTGTGTCCCGTAGTAACTTTTCTACAAATTTCACCATAGACAGCCTCTCCGCACATTCAGGAACATTTTTATACATCCTAATATTCTTCTGTCATGACCTTCCTTCTTGATCGAGTAGTTTATTTTCTTGTTGATTTAATACAGTTATCATCTTACTTAGCATCAGCCTACATTTTGAACCTTTTCAATTCATGCCTCTACCACCTCTATTTTTCAATAAGCATTGGTGAGCTCATTTAGTTGCTTTTTTATATTCCCTTATCTCTTCCAGAATTTTTTAGATTTTCTGATTCACCTAAATAGGGCCCAATGTCAGCTTCATTATTACTCATGTAGAAATGTTGAAAAAAATAAGGGCTCAAACCTGAAACGTTGGTGATGTATCTTTACCTTTGCTACATAAAGGCATTGTTTGACCTGTTGAGTTTCTCCAGCATTTGTGTGTGTGTTTTTTTTTAAAACACTTAACCATGGTGTCAACAGTATCCTGTATCCACAAGCTCAGCAGTGACACTTTTTTTTCTCCATTTCTTTTCCTCATTGTTACCTTCTTTATCAGTTCATATATTTTCAAGAAATCTTGTATTTGGCAGATTATTGAGGCATAATAATTGTTCTTTTCCGGAGGAGCTGTTATTTTAAGCTGCCATTCTGAATGATGACGTCACTGGAACCCTTTTTGACTCTTTAGAATTACTTATAATCTGAATGAACAATGGATTTAATTTCTGATAACGCCATAGAACAGATGATACATTAATAATGATAATGAGTTTATTGTAATATACTATTTGGAATGTAGATGTGCATCATAATTCTTGGTGCAGCTGAGAGGTACCTTGTTAAAAATCAAAAACAACTGGGGAAAAAATGGACAGGTCATACATATTCACAGTTATCTCAGTGCGGAAAATGTGACTTAGAAGTAACGCGGACGTTCCTTTTGTAGTGTCGGAGCAATCCCCAATTAGAGATGGCAGATTCAAGAGCCTGATAGCTATTGGAAAGAATCTGTTCTTGAACCTAGAGGTTACGATTGATGGAGGTCCTTTATGGTGTTGGATAAAGTAATAGAGAGAAGGGAATTGATGCACAAAAGACAAGGGTGGGGGGGGGGAGGCGGGTGGGAGAGAGAAAACATGTTTCCCAAAGCTCATTCTGACGTGGCTTGCTGCCATCAAAACCAAAGTTCATTCATAACATTTGGAGATGGCACTGGAATTTTTAGGACTGTAAATCGAGTGTTTGGTTTCTCCCTCTAATTTGTTATCCTCTCTTGTGCTTATTTATCCCTCTCCTTCAGACGGATAAATACTTTTCCTTCCAATTCTGATTTCAATTTGAGACGCGTCTTTCTGTCTTCTATTCAGCAGCAGATGCAGGCGTGATTGCTCATTGCCCAGAATAGATTTATTCTCTGGAGCCAGACGTTAGCTCCTGCTTAGCTTCAGTTGTATTACAGTTACCCAACTCTGGCTGCTGAAGCCATGCTGAGAATAAAACTTTCACTCATTTCTGCCACCTCTTTGATCATGTTTTACAATATTGTCCTTTGTCTCATTGACTTCTGGCAGCTCTTTAATGATCATTCTGATCATCTCCTCTCTCTCTACTCCTACTTCTTCACTTAAAGGTACGAGTGAACAGAAACTGATTTAGGTGTTCAAATACACAAGGGGAAGAGTTCAGCTTATGCTAGAGTTCTCCAACCCAAACAGGCATGAACCACAAGGATCTCGCCATCTGAAAGTCCATTCGCTGCTGCATGGGTATAGTTTGCTTTATTTTTTTAGTAATTTTATTCATGTATGTCAAGGGCGTAAATCTAAACACAATAGGAGAAAAAATGAAAGGAAGATTAGAGACATATTATTCAACGTTTCTATCCATATAAAGAAATAGCATTTTGCAATACTCCAATATCAGGTTCTAATTACATATTAATTTCTTTAGGTTGGTAATCTTAGATTTCACAAGAGGAAACGGGTTCTGTTTTATCTAAACGAGTGGGGTTTACAAACGCAGCCCAATTAATCTTAACAATCCTAAATAGCAGCAGTTACGCTTATTTTCCCACTAAGATTAAGGGCTCTGAAGTCACGTCATTCATCAACTATTAAATAGTTCAATTGTCATTCATCTGAAGACCACTGAATCAGGATCTACCCTTGTGATTCTTTTTGGATTGTACACATGACAGCAAGTTTAATGTTGAAGGTTAAACAAAAATTAATAGTATAAGGAATATACAGATATTTGTGCAGTGTTTATTGAAAACGCTGAATCTCTACAATTTTCCAGAGTAAAGCTTTTTATTTCAACTTAATTTCTAGTTGCTAAATGCAATTTTCTCTGATTAATATCAGAAAAGCTGAAGATACCCACTTCTCTTCACACTATTGTCCCGTGTAGTATGTGAGACTTAACTCTTTGCAACTAATGATCCTATTTGGAGCATTGCTAAGCATGCAACTCAAATCCTTTCCATCGCTAAGTACCTAACATCAGCATAAAGCTGTTTGCATTTTCGGTCATTGTAGGCCTGCTGTTAATTCCCAGGTTTCCCCTTGATGAAGCTGGCACCAGGTAACCTTTCCAATTCAAGTTAAAATAAGGTATGAAACTATATCTCTCACATATTAAAATGTTGCATGTTGGGTGTGGATTCAGTGTTCAATGCATTTTCACCTTTCAACATTCTATTTTTCAGTCATTTATAATGAAGGAATGGATCTTTTTTTCAGACCATATATTCACATGTGGTCTTACTTTCTGGAAACTGCCACTGATAAAATAACACTGTGGATTATGTGCAGTTCAGAGTAATTTCAAAGTAAATGCCATCTTCACTTAGCGCCGCGAGGAAACAGGTTCTTCCTATCCTCTGACCTTGCTGGATTTTGCACCTTTACTTTTTTGTGTTGCCATGCAACAGCAGCCAATATCTCTAGTTCAGCACTGCAGCACCACAAAAGCAGTTTGATACAAGCAATTTATCCTTTTATTTTCAGCCAAAGCATTAATAGAACTTGTATTTAGTTGAACTTTGTGCCCTCAGTTTTCAGTACGTGACACAATTGCTCATGCATGGGGGAAGATCAAACACAGAAAAGGTGGTTACTTTTGTGAATATCAGTTGTTCCAGTAACCCTAATCATCTGATTTCTCTCAATTCTCTTCCATTCTTACTTTGACTTAAGCATCTGTCACTGTTACAATGCAAGGTCAACAATCTTGAGTTACACAATTTCAGATATACTATTTTTTCTCAGACATTTAAATCCTGTTAATGGTTTCTCAGTGACCATTTACGCATCCTTTAGATTCACCTTTTGCCTGCCACCAGATTCCCTCCCGCTATCATTTTCCCCCTCCACCCTTTCACCAACTGATTATCTCACCCCACCCCCCTTTGATCATTCCATCCCCTTCCAGCCATCTCCCTCCATCTTATTTCACCTGACCACTTTATATTCTTGCCTCTCACTTCCTTTGTCAACCAGCTGCCTTGCCTCCACATCTGTCCATTATCTTTTACCTGTCTCTGAACCACCAATCCCCTTCTGGCACCTGTCCAAGCCCTCTGTCATACCCCCATTGTCCTGGCTATCTTGTTTGCACTCTAAGTCTTGATGAAGGATCCAGACCCAAAACGCTGACATTTCCTTTTCTCCCTCTGATGCTGCTCAATCTGTTGATTACCTACAGCAGAATATTTTGCTCCAGATTCCATCACCTGCATTCTCTCGTGTCTCTTTTAACTGACTGTATTTGTTAATAAAGAGATGCAAAGAACCATAGAACAGGCCCTTAGGCCCATCTAGCCTGTGCTGAACTATTTTTCAGCCTACTCTCACCTAGACCATAACCCTCAATGCCCCTCCTATCTATGTACCTGTCCAAATTTGGCTTCGATGTCAAAATTTAACTTGCATTTACCAATTCAGCATGCAGTTTGTTCCACACCCCCGTGTGAAGAAGGTCTCCCTAATGTTCACTTTAAACATTTCCCCTTTGATCCTTAACCCATGTCGTCTAGTTTTTGTCTCACTTAACCTGAGTGGAAAAAGTCTGCTTACATTCATTATACCTATACCCATCATAATCTGGCAAATCTCCCTTCATTTTTCTGCTCTCCAAGGAATAAATTGCTAACCTGTTTAATCTGTCCCTGTAGTTTTTATAAAAAAAACAATCTGCAGATGCTGTGATTGAAGTAAAAACACAATGCTGGAGGAAACTCAATGGGTCAAAACAGTGCCTTTTATATAGCAAATATAAAAATACATTACCAACATTTCAGGCTTGAGCTGTTCATTAGGATAATCTTTATTAACTGTTCCCTAAACTCAGTTCTCCAAGACCTGGCAATACCCTTGTGAATTTCCTCTCGACTCTTTCAATTTTATTGATACCTTTCCTGTAGCTTGGTGACCAAAACTGTACACAATACTCCCAAATTTGGCCTCACTAATGCCTTATACAACTTCACGGTAACATTTCCAGCTCCTCTTCTAAATGCTTTGATTTATGAAGGTCAATGTACCAAAAGCTCTCTTTATGACCCTATCTACTGGTGATGCCACTTTCAGGGAATTGTGTAACTGTATTCCTAGATCCCTCTGTTCTATCGCACTCCTCAGTGCCCCACCATTTACATTCTATGTCCTACCTTGGTTTGATCTTCCAAAGTGCAATGTCTCACACTAGTCTGCTTTAAATTCAATATGCCATTTTTGCATCCCATTTTTTCCAGCTGGTTCATATCCCTCTGCAAGCTTTGAAAGCTTTCCTCACTGTCCACTACACCTCCAATCTTTGTGTCATCTGTAAAGTTGCTAATCCAATTTACCACATTATCATCCAGATCACCAACTTCCCAGTTTGAATGAGAGGATATTGGTCAAAAAGACAAGTGGAACATCTCAGCTGGTAGAGCTGATGTCTTCGAGCTCCAATTTTGATTCTGACCCTTGGTGATGCCTGCATTTGTTTTCATTGCTTTCCCTGTGGTCTGGTGGGTTTCCTTTGTGTGTTGGAGTTTCCTCCCACATATCCTAGATATACAGATTGGTTGCTGTTGCATTTAACCCCAATATACAGATGGGTGTAGAATTTGGGTAACATTGACGATAATATGAGAGAATAACTGGGATTAGTGGAAATGGGTACCTGATAGTTGGCATGAACTTGGTGAGTGGAATGGTCGGATTCTGTGTTGTAAGATTCTCTCTCTCACTCAAAAAAAATCAATTCAGTGCTACCAAGCTGCTGAATATTTCCTGACTTTACTTAAAATTTTCTTTATATGGTTCACATTCTCAGTGCGAAAAAACAGTCCCATTTCTCATTAATATTACAATTACAAAATCTTAGACTTCCATTGTGTGGCTGAAATAAATATAGCAAAAACAAACTATACTGTATTGAATCTGTAGTTGTAATAAGAGTCTACAGAGCATTCCTTTATCTTAAAAGTGTGTATTTAAAATTAAAAATGTATTCGTTCCTTCTTTGTCTACACATCCCATGTTAAATGATTTGACCTACACAACTCAACTGCTGTCAAATAGAAGAAATTCACCTTGCAGTTAGGGTAAGTGTTGGACTGAAATTAATACCTTAAATTGGCCACTTGTTGCATCCTTTCACTGACTTCAATTCAATTGAAAGCAAAGCAGAAAATGCAAGTGGAATTCTCCCCATTTAATATAGTGGATACTTCCTCTGCTACTCAAAACTAACAGGCATTTGTCTCTTTCCCTATTCTGATGAATTATCCATGATCATAGGACCGTGGACACCACAGCATAGAAGCAGGCCCTGTGGTCCATCTAGACCATGCTAAACTATTATTCTGCCTAGCCCCATTGACGTACTCGGACTATAGCTCTCCATACCTCTCCCATCCATGTTCCAATCCAATCTTCTTTTAAACATTGAAATTGAGCCCCCATCTACCACTTGCAATGGCACATGTTGAAACACTGTCTGAGTGAATAAGTTAAAAACATAAGATCATAAAAGCTAGGAGCAGAATAAAGCTATTTGGCCTATCAAGTCTCTTCACTATTCAAATTGTGGCTGATAGATTTTTCCTTTCAACCCCCCTTTTCTTGCCTTCTTCCTATAACCTTTGACCCTATTGGATATTGTTGAAATTCCCCCATTATCTCCCTTAAAGATTTCAGATTTCACCCTTTACCCATGTTATCTATTTCCCCTCTCACCTAATCTCTGTGGAAAAAGCTTGCTTGCATTTGTCCTATCTATACCCTGCATAATTTTGCCTACCTCTCTCAAATTTCCCCTCATTTTCTGACAGTCTAGGGAATAAATTCCTATTTTAATCTCTCCAATGTCTTGTACAACTGCAACATAACATTTCAACTCCTGTGCTGATTACTTTAATTTATGAAGGCCAAGGTGCCAAAACCTCTCTTTATGACCCTATTTACTTGTAATGCTACTTTCAAGGAAGTATGTATCTGTATTCCCAGATCCTTTTGTTCTTCAGCTCATTTCAGTGCCCTACCATTTACCATGCAAGTCCTACCCTCGTTTGTCCTCTAAAATCCAACACCTCACATTTGTCTGCATTAAATCCTATTTGCCATTTTTATAGCTAGACTTGATCTTGCTGCAAACTCTGAAAACCTTTCTCATTGATCCAATACCTCCAATCTTTGAGTCTCTACAAATTTGCTGATACAATTGACCACATTAGCATCCAGATCATTGATTAAAGTCAACAACAATGGATCCAGTACCCACCCTTGAGGCACACCATGAGTCACAGACCTCCAGTCAGATAGGTGATCTTCTACTACCACTCTATGCCTTCTCCCACTTACTACCTGTGATAGTACAGATTAGATCTCCAATGTATATATATATTGTAGTGTAGGATGATTGTGATTGGTTGAGAGTGTAGCTACCCCTACTGGCAGGTCTTAAAGGGTTGCTCCTAGCCAGACCAGGTCATTCTGGACTGGTCGACCTACATGTGATATGCTCCAGTCTTCTTGTTAATAAAAGTCTTGGTTTGGATCAACAAGCCTTTTATTCTTTCGAAACACTCTACACTACCTCATACCGAGTGACCAAACTTTTGTGACCAACCTCCCATACGAGACCATGTAGGCAAAATCCACTGCATTCTTTCATCAATGTTCCTGATAACATCCTTGAAATACTCTTTAAGATTGGTTAGACTTGACCTACCACACGCAAAGCCATGAGGATTATCATTAATCAGTTGCTATCTATCCAAATACTTATCTATCCGGTCTCTTAGAATACCATACAATACTTACCACCACTGATGTTAGGCTTACTTTGGTCTATATTTCCCAGATTATACTAAGAGTCTTTCTTAAATAATGGAATAACATCAGCCTTCCTTCAATTCTCTGGCACCTCACCCATGCCCAAAGATGTTTTAAATACCTCTGCTAGGGCCCCTTCAATTTCTGCATGAGCCTACCTCAAAGAGGCTGAAACAATTACTTTGTTTCTCTCTTCTGCTGCCTGACCTGCTGAGTATTAGAAGCATTTTCTATTTTTATTTCAGATTTCCAGTACCTGGAGTGCTCTTTTGATATCCATTTCTTGACCAAGTTGACTATTAGATGTCTTGTCATTTTTGAAAGGGCAAAACCCTGGACCTCTTCCTTGCAGTGATCGGAAATATGGTTTCTGGTTCAAGTGTCATCCTCTGAAATAAATTCCATGACCACGTTGCAGGCATTCTTTTTGGTGTCCTGTCCTAAGCAAATGAAATCTTCCAATGAATTGTGAGAGTGTAAGTTCTCCAACCTCCTTTTAAAGACATAATGGCTTCCTGATTTGATTCTCTTCACTTTTGACAGCGACTGGTCCATAATAATGAAAAATCTCTATTTCCCTTCAAGTGTAGAGAGAGGAAAGTTAGTTGCCAGCAACTATTTTTAAGTAGTCCACACATATAATAAGCTAGTTAATGTCAATATGAGTTTATTGGCATGTACAATGCACAGATACACTGAAATCCTTATTTGGTGCAGCAAAAATATATGTAATGCAATAGTAAAAACTTAAATCATCACAAAAGGCAAGAAAGAGGCAATAAATATCAAATGATAAATAATATATTCACAGCTACAGTTGATGCAGGAAAAACAGTGAAATTTCGGTAGCGTAGTCAGATCTTTTATTGGTCCTGGAGTAATTTATGGATAAGATTAGGGTGATACGAGGAGGTTCAAGATCTAGATCGCCCTTGATAATTGTTAAATCACAATGGAGAAACATAATGAAGAAAGCAAATTCTTGCTCACACTACCAGGGTTATTATTTCTTTAGCACCACCAGATGGCAGTAAATGCAGGCAATTCAGAAGATTCGGTGAATTGCTATGAATTGTCAAACATCAAAACCATGATTTGCTTAAAAATGGATGGATTTTAATATCTTTGTGTACATGCTTCCAAAAGATATTCCTAGTCATTATATGAGCTCTTTGATCCATGATGCCAAAAGTTTAAATTATTTTTTAATAAAAATGATTATGAAGAGGGTAAGCAGCATACATTGTTAATCATACATAATTATGCACGACATTGTATTGCAGTATTTACTTTATATAATTTTATTTGTTCATTTTTATGGACAAAAGTCAAGTGTGGATTCCTGAAAGATTGTGTTTGAGGATGCATGTTTCAAATCTGAGCAAAAGCTGCAAATCCATATTTGATCATGAGTAATTATAAAGAAAAACGATGTTAGTACCTTTGAGAATCATTTTTCAATGTTCCAGTACTGTCGCAAATTTAACCTCCAGCCAATCCTTCCTCGTTTGTCAGAAGTGAAGAAAAATAAAACATAGGAAAATTTAATTTCTAATCTCCAGGTTTCTATAAAATTAATCAAGCTGTCTTGATTTAATGAGAGGTTTTCACACTGCTTTGGGTTTCACTTTGTCATCTCGCTGCTGTAATTATGTCTTGCTGCAGTGTGGACATTTTTAAAAATCAAACCTTGACTGAATTAATATTTGGGCACATAAACAGTGTTTGAGGGGGAACTAAACTTGAACAGGTAATATATGCTCTAAATTGGATTGCACATATTTGTTTTGCTTGCTTTAATGCCAAATTTGGACCCTGGCATAAAGATCATAAAATTATTAAAAGTTCCCAGAAAAAAGTGTTAGAATAAGATTTGCTCTATTTAGCACAAGACCCAACACTTTACTGTTCAATAAACAGTTCCAAATAAACTGTCTCAAGGTCGCACAACACTTTTCATAACATATTACATTAAAAAACAACCAAGACATGTCAATTTCTTCATTCACTGTACCAAGTAATTCAATACTTTCCCTTAAATCAATCCTTAAACACTGAATCAGAGGGTTTTACATGGGGTCCAAAGGGGAAAATTACTTCAATGCTCTCTCTCAACAAAATAGAGCAAAACCAAAAGATGTCCTCACACTATATCAAGATGTTCTGCATTTGTGTGTAAATCCACTGCCAGAAGAAATCAATGAGACAAGCAACATCCATGTGAGAGAAACAATGGTTGACATTTCGAGCAGATGCCCTTCACTGAAGGTGGTCCCCAATCCTGATGAAGGGCTTCAATAACCATTCTTTCTCGACCACTGATGCTGCTTGATCTAATGAGTTCCATCACTAATGCGTTTAGTTTCAGATTCTAGTACCTGCAGTCTTCTGCATGTCTCCAATTCTGCATTTGTTGCTTACACTTGCAGAGTGGGTAATTTTATTTTAAACAAAGGTCTAGGTACTTTCAGCAAGTTACCACTCATCGGGAGTTTTATTGGGCCTGAGCCTTTCTTAAAGGTTCCTCCAGAATTTTTATATTTTTACATAGGCATTTAGCAGTACACTTCAACAGAAATGGAGCCATTTTCTGCGTGCTCCACGTTGTTTACCTGTCAGCTAATCAGGACCAATGAGTAATTGTCTATGGAATTGAAAGCCAGTGTCATTTTTAGTCATGATTACAAATGATAAGGTGCAGAATGAGGACAAAAGGACAAAGTTTCAGTTGTGGACATTAGATATGTTACCCTGTTCAAAACAAATTGTTTTGTCCACTCTCTTGCTTTCATGCACAAGCAATGATTTTTGTTAAACAGTGGCTTATTTATTCCCGCCTTTCTCAATCTCATGCAATCATGATACAGATATGTCAATAATTGCTTGCCCTGCCCCCCAGCAACACAAGCAGATGCTGCTCGACTGCTGAGATTCTCCACCAGTTTGAATTTTACCCTGGATTCCAGTATCTGTAGTCTTTCATGTCTGCAAGATAGATTAGGTGTTTTGTCACACCCTTGTGTTCCTGTTTGCATTGCTCCCCTTCCTTTGGAAATCTTCCATCTGAGGTTGCCATTATAAGTGTCATTAGTCACATTGAAGCAAAGGAGAGGGACCCATGTCAAGAATCAGCTTCACATCAGAGGCCAAAATTACGAGGCAGCTCTGGCGATAGTCAAATTCTTTCAGACTCATGAACTGCGCTGTGTAAGAAAATCTTTTAATTTGATGTTGATCCAGTTGACCATAAATACATGGAATTAGATGTTGACTGAGTGAGGCCATATCTGGTATGGAGCATAGCTAGCAGCTGGCATTATGTGACCTTCCTGTCCCAACTGTAAATGCTACTTTTGAAGTGTAGGAGGGATATGGGTGGGAAAGGGTCAGCAGCTCATCCATATTTAATGAGGACACAAGGTCTATTTTTACATTACTCCTTTGTATTGGAAATCTGAGTCCTGAAGGTGACAACTAAATCCACCCCCTGCCAGGCACCTCTTATGGCAAACTTGCCAGATCTCCTGGTCGCCTCATCTACCCAACTACCTTGCTGCTTCCTTCTTGACCAGAACTTTTACAGCCCTATGAGGAAACCTTTCAACTCTCTCCTTCTCTCATTCAGCCTCTCTCTCCTCCCAAATGATGGTGTGTGTTTCTGCTACCTCGCTGCAAGATCAGGTGTGCCTTCTGTGATTACAATGTAGTTTAAGTATTAAAAACTGCTTTTAATTGAGCTTGGTTCCAATGGGAATGAGGCAGATCTTGTTGTAATTCATAATTCTGAGTTTAAATTCATCCTAATATAATTTCAAATATTGTTTTGATTAATTTTCCATTTTTCTAAATGTGGACTCAGTTTGGTTTGATGTAGTTACTATATCAAAAATAAGTGAAATCCAATCTCCAGCTCAAGGTTTCTTCATTTCTTTCACATAGTTGTTTCGTTGTCTGATAAACCACTTGAGGGAAAATGGCATTTATTTTGTGTAACCAAACAGGATGTTTACTGTGCTTTTTGTTAGTTTATGCAGCAAATGCTTGCCATTGAGATTTGTAACCTAAACATCTGTTTTATGCTGTGCTGGGATAAAAGTGATGTGTGGAGTTTTTAAACCCAATGAGATCAAACAAATTACCAACTTCACTGGAAACAGGAGAAAGGCTCAGTTCATACAGGTTTATTGCTTGACAACTATTTATTTTCTTTCTTAGTATGCACTTCAGCCAGTTCTGCTCCCCTTTCCCCTGAATGGGGTCTGTAACTAGAAGGAAATTTATGATGCTGGTTAACAATTCATTAGTGAATCAATGAAAACTATCAAACAAGAAGTGGTTTGCAAAACACCACTAGTTTTTTTTAACTGGAGTGTGAATAATGATACAAATAGTGATGCTTTATACTTTAAGTTCAAGTTCATCTGATTATACATATACTACCAGATGAAACAGCATTCCTCTGGACTATGTTGAACGCACATACACCATTTCTCACGTGCAAATAATAAGCACACACAATCATAAAATATAATATCAAATAAATATATGTAAATATGTAAAAATATTCTGGAATAATCTACTCAGTTTCATTTATAAAACAGCCAAGGTTAAAGAATACCATTCATCAATCTCACAGCCAGTGGGAAGAAGTTATCATCCTGGCAGAATGATTTTGATGCTTTCTGATGGAAGTAGGTCAACGATATTGTGTGATGGATAATTCTTTGAGCCCTATGCAAGCAACACTCCTGTTGAATGTCATCATTAGAGAAAAGGGAGATCCTAGTGGTATTCTGGGCCATCTTAATAATCTTCTATATCGACTTCTGGTCCGATGCTTAGAAGCTGCCATACCACATAATGATGCAGCCATACAGGAACCTCTCAATTTTACTCCTGTAACATGTTGTCAAGATCAGGATCAATAGCCATGTCCTCCTCAAACTTCTAATGAAGTGTAGGTACTGCTGCATCTTCCTGACAAAGGAGGAGGTTTTGTGGGTCTAGGATAGGATGAGCAACAATCAAAAGATTTTTTTTTAAGAGAAGAAAAATTTGGATTCTTAAAATGTGACAATGTCTTTTCACAATTATTTTCATTTCCCATTAAGTGGGACCACAAAGTTAAATGCAAATATAAACTCATATTTACAATTATCAGTAAGAGTTTGGAAAATCTAATATTAAAAGCCTTAAATTATAAGCAAATAAAACAAACTTCTGAAGGAACTCACCAAGGCAAGCAGCGTCTGTGGTGGTAATGAGATAAAGTTATGCGTTAGGACCTGGCATCAGGACTGGGAGCATTGAGGGAAGATATCCAGTGCAAAAGGGTGAGTTGTAAGGGGAGACCGTGCATGGTGAATGAAGGGTGGAACCAAGTGAAGTGGGTGATGATAAGGAGATGGTGCCTGATGGGGGAAGAGCGAGAAGGGCTGGCCGAGGGAGAAGAAACACATCGATAAGGCTATGGATACCTAATTAAATTCTCACTCTTTGTATTTTGTATTATTTCTCACTTCAACGGTAATGAATGTAACCTAACTTTCTAGGTCCCTTCTGCTAAACTCAAGTTTTAAAACAATGTTTCTAACATTGCCATCTCAATGAGATAGCTGGACTTGATCATGTTCCCATAATAGTGTAAACCTGATGATAGCAAATCAACAGCCTTTTAATTTAATTTTTCCAGGTATTGTTCAAAAAAAAATCAAGGGACCCTACAAAGGTAAAAAGGCAGAGCCTACAGGGTAGATGGCCAAGGCAATGGACCAACCAGGGGCTCAGCGAATGAAGGACTCACACAGTCTATGGGCTTCAGCCGACTGCTGGGTGAAGGACTCATGCCAGTCTGTGAGATGCTAGAGATTAGTTTGTGGGAACCAGGTATCAGGATTGGGATTCAAGAGGGTCTCGGAGGCAGGATGAGGCCTTGGAGCTAAAAGCTTCCTGATTGTATCTGCGGTTTGGATCTAAGAGCTTGGATTTGCCAGTGGAGGAGACAGGAGGCTGAGGGGCTGCAGGAGTGCTGGAGGAAAATCCATGGTCACCTGGTGTCTCTGAAAGGATTCTCTTTTATTTCTCTTTTATTCTTGGAAGTGGCAGGCTATATTAATGGTGTCACTTTGAGAGCCTTTAAAGGCGGTAAAAGCTGATGGCTTTTGTGTGTTATTACATTGTATATATTAGTACATGATACCAAAGGAATCTTGGACCTTGAATCGAGATTGAAACAGAGACGGAAATATGTAGAGAGGGAAATATGGATAATGTTTTGAGTCATTTTTTTCCAAACTGTCATCTTGCTGTTCTGAACCCAAAGCTTCTTCTTGACATTTATAAAATTAACATTAGCAGGTGTTACAATACTGACTCAGTTTCTCCAACTGTCACTAAGGAAATGTTTCAGCTCTTGAATAAAATACAATCTGGTAATAAAGTAATGATGAGAATGATTTTTGTCCTTCCATTAAATTTGAGATTATGCCATTAAGACTGGCAATCTACACTGAGCTATCTGCTCTGCTGAGAGATCAAGTATCATAAATGGTGTTAGGTTGTTAAACCTTGGCTTGTTTGGAGGAGAGGTTGTCTGGATTCTTCCACAGGTATAGATATCAAGTTGAGGAGAAATCCCATTTGTGCTGTTATTCCTGCGAAGCTCAATGTTTCCGTTTCGTTGCTAAGTCCACTTGAAAGGATCAGCAGAGAGCCTACCATGGAAACATACCCCACTGTGAATCAAGACCTTTGACAGATTGGGAGAAGTGCTTGGCAATGAAAGAGACAAAAATCAATTGTGAATTGCTTGTCATTTCTAGTTAACTGCCTCAAATATTGATCAAAACAAAGCCACGAATGAAAATGGACTCTCTGAGTATTAAATTCTGATGCAAATAAGATACAGAGATTGAATAAAGATGAAAGCCATGATGTCAATCACATAGGCTGATCTGTTACCATTATGTATAGTTTAAAAATATTTCTTGCATATCTGGCAATTGATGCAGGCACACTAAACATATGAATGTTGTCAGAATGCTTAAACAAATGGCATTTTTGGAAAGGTTTAAATGATGAACTCTGCTGCATTTAATTTCAGCAAATGAAATGTGCAGCTTTCAATGCTCATAGTTTATTGTGGACATTTACCCCTCCATAAATCTTCGTCTGCGAAGCCAAGCCAAAGAAGAAGAAGTTTATTGTATAGGCAGTTCCCTGTGGGGCCATTTGGGATACCCTTCAAGTAGGGGGGGGGGGGTATTGATTATTTGTTAGTTTAAACAAGGAGAGATCTAGATTAAATATAAATTTTAACATTAATATATTAAAACTTTTTTTCATCCAAAAGCCACTGCATAAAATTAACTATTTAATAAAATATAAAATATACAGGAACTATACATGTTTCTCATTTGTTCTGTGAACTGAATCCAGATTTGTGGAAGATGTTGAAGTAAATTAACCTTGTAAGTTTTCTGGAAGTTGAGGCACTCTAGTGACAGATAAGACAACTAACATAATATGAAGATCAGCTTGATTTACAGCTAATTTTGATTTTGTGTAGATGTTGACAGATAAGTAAACTTCATCAGTCAAAGATGCCAACATTTAATTAATGATTAAACTTCATTACACATTTTAAATATTTTCCATTCAATGTCAATCTTTTTGAACTAAGATAAAAATTGCATGCAAGAAAGAATTAATTAACCTCCAATTAAATTGCAAACCTACTTCTTCTAAGAAGTTTAAACTATTCTGGGTTATCATTCCTGTAGAGTTCAGAATATTTTGAATATTTTTTTAACATGCTTGACATAATTTCAGAAGTGCTCCAATATTTAGGAATTACAATAATGAGAAGTTATAAAATTTATTGAAAGAATTTTTTTGGTATTACTTAATCAGATTAAAAGACTATTGGTGGGATGGCCACCCTGATCCATTACAATGATTGGATGTATCAATTCAATTAAAATAAATATTTTACCTAAATTTTTGTACTTTTTTCAAGCATCACCAATTTTCATTCAGAAATCTTTCTTTAACTCATTAGATTTGGTTATTTCTTCATACATGTGGCAGAGAAAGCAACCCATCTTCAAAAGTCTAAAATGAATTTTAGATTTTATTATTGGGCAGTTAATAAACGTAATTTACTTTTATTATTACATTTTGATAAATTAGTGAATTTCCCTTCTTGGGTAAAATTGGAACTAAAGTTCTATGTTGACAACTTTAGGTTCCTTTTTACCCTTTTCCTTTTCTAAATTGACACATAATCCGATAATGAGAAATAGGTTGAGAATATGGGCTCAATTTATACAAATATTTGGGTATAATGGTTTTTCTCTTGCTCGTCCATTACACATAATCATTTTATTCAGCCTTCTCTGTCAGATGCAGGCATTAAAGAATGGTATAGATTAAGTATCAAAAGTTTTATCAAGATTTTTTTGTTTGAGATAACTTGTCTTTTTTGAACAATTGTCAGCTAAATTTAATCTTTTTTTTTTAACTTTATTTAAGATTTTATAACATGAATAACATATAGGATTACATTAAAAAAATTAAGAATAAAATAATAAAATTACAATACAGTATCAGTAATCTAAATAAACTATACCCTCCCCAATAATTATTACACATTAATAACCCAACTCAAATTAGTCCAACCCCCCCTTTCCCCCCAAAATAAAGAGTGAAGAATTAATAAAGTTAATAATATGTGAGAAAAAAACCCACTTACAAAAAAAAACAAAAACATAACCGATTAAAATACTAACAAAAAGAAAAGTAATTAATACTAAGATATCAGACTTAAAAAAAACATATTTAAATCAAACTTAAATGCATATATTTAACAAATGGAGTTAAGATGAAACATATATTTAACTCAAACTTAATATAAAAAATTAGTAAAGTTAGTAACATTATCTATCAAAAATTCTTAAACAATAATCAATTCTTAAAAAAAATTGTAGCATAAAAAAAGATGAAAAAAAAACTTTCTCTATAGAGATAAACCTTCACCAAATATCAACTAACTTCACATCTATCATCATATTAGTCACATAAACCACCATCTTAAAACAAAATTCAAACCTCATTAAGCATTATACAATTCAATTTTAGTACTCTTCCACCATTTTTCCCTTTTACTCTTGAATAGTTATCCAATAAAAGCTCCAATACCACATTTAAATATCCCCAATCATTACGTTAAAATTCAGATATCCAAATAATAAAAACACATCTACAACGAAATCTATATCTTCAACAAATGGAGCATAAACCACAAACAAAATTCAAGCCTCATTAAGAATTGTACAATTCGATTTCTAACTTTCACCATTATTCCCTTCATTCTATAACTAAAATAGCAAAATAATATACACCAGAATTACCACTCCTTTCACCTTAAAGTTAAAGAAAAAATATTAAAAAAAACTTATCCATCCCATTCACATTTAAATTTCAGATATTCCTTATCTACTGAATAGACTTTACAAAAAATACCACATCATTTTTTAGTTTTTTAAACAATCAAATACTTTCTTATGCTTTTTTTAATATTTAAACAAAAAAAAACCCCTTCACTCTTTAATCTAATAATACAAAAATAAAAGAAAAAAAAGGGTAGGAGGTTAAAAATATCCCCTCCCGTCTAAACCGTGCAATGCGGTAACTCCCCAAAAAAAATGGGTGTGAGATAACTCACACGTAGCAGATGACTTTCAGGAAATAGTGTCTATCCAGTTCTCTCCCCCAACTCTCACTTCATTTTAAACTAACATCATCATTAGTTAACATCCCTTTTTTTTTAAAAAAAACATTAGAAAAAAAAAAAGGACAACTCTTCTTTTAATCAGCTCCAACTGCCGAGTCACCATTACAACCATTCCTTCTTGGAGCACGGCTCTTTTCTTCCATCTCTTGTCTCCTTAGAGATCGCGGCGGACTATGTCTCTGTTGAAACTGAGTAATTGACAGCTCTTGAGCAATTGCTATAGCTTCCTTTGGAGAATCAAAGAACTTTGGTTGGCAACCATCTTGGAAAACCTTCAAAACAGCTGGATATCTAAAGGTTGCCTTGTAACCTTTCTTCCACAACAACTCTTTAGCAGGATTGAATTCCCATCGTTGGAACATAACTTCTTGACTCAAATCTGCATAGAAGAAAACTCAAATATTTTGAATCATCAAGGGTGATTTTCTCTGTTTTGCATTTCTAATAGCCACTCGTAAAATTATTTCTCTGTCGTAATAATTCAAGCAACGAACCAAAACAGATCTTGGACTTTGACCTGAAATAGGTCTTCTACGCAAGGCTCTGTGAGCACGTTCCAGTATTATACCTTCCGGAAAATGTTCTTGACCCAGCACCTGTGGAATCCATTCAGTAAAAAATTTTCTTGGGTCTGGTCCCTCCATACCTTCCGGCAAACCTATAATCTTTATATTATTCCGTCTGGATTGGTTTTCCAAATAATCAATCTTTTTCACCAAATTTTTATTTTGAGTTTGTAAGTCTTCGACCATTTTGGTCACATCAAAAACTTGATCCCGTATTTAGTCAATATCTTCTTCACACAAATTAAATTTATCTCTCACTTCAAGCTTAAAAGCTCCAAACTCAGCCATCTGTTGAGAATGTATTTTCACCAGGGTATTAAACCTAGTACCAAGTTCAGTCATAATCTTGGATAATCCCTGCATTGTAAAAGATAATTTATATTCAAGATTCACAAAAATCTTTTCAATTGGAAGAGATTTTAGCTCAACAGATTTCTGCTTCTTCTACATAACCAAAGGATCTTCTGTTCCTTCCTTCATTCTGGTTGCTTTCCTTGTAGTATGACTGTGTGTGGAAACCCCAGCCACAGCCTCTCCAGCAATGGAGAGACGCTGGCCGGGGTTTTCCCCAGTCCATAATGTATTACGTTCTCCCAGTACATCAAGTTGTATAGATTCTTCTATCTCAAAAGATGCAGTTTGCAGAGCCACCTCTACAGTTGACAAATGCCTTTGAGTAACTCTTTGTTCTAAAGGCTGTTTGGCGCCCTCTTTAGGGGGCTCTACCAATGTAACATAGAGCTCTACATCCGAACACTGTACCTCTCTCCTGGGATCCATTTCACGCTGAGTCCCGGTGTCTTTCCTATAGGTAGGCTCCAAAACTTGAACTTTTGGAAAATGTAGTTTTTTGATGATCTGTTGTCGTTTTATTTTGCTCTTTTCCACCAATTGTACCATCATAAGTTAAATTAACAGCACTGAAATTATCTAAACTTTTAAAGAATTTTAACGGGCATTTCTAGACAAAACAATAAGATTGAGTCAGGAGAGGACTGGAAGGCACGTCTGATCCTTATGCCATCTTGCCACGCCCCCCAAATTTAATCTTTCTAATAGACATTTTTTTTAAAAATTTACAAGTTAGGCATTTTGTTCAATCCAAACTTTCTGATTTTCCTTGAATCTCAAATACAAAAATTCACGATTTAAAAAAAAATTACAGTTTGTTCACAGTTGATTGATATCATGTCTTCATAACAACTTTTTGGATTTAAGATCAGCTTCAATGGCTGGGATTAAGAATGATTGGGAACAAGATTTGAACATAACATTTTCAGATGAAAATTGGTACTCCATTCTCAGTTTGATTCATGATTCTTCATTTTGTGCAAGGCATTGCTTATTACAGTTTAAGGTAGTACATAGAACACATGTTCAAACTCAAATTATCTTGCTTTTATGCAGATGTTGATCCATTATGTGAGAAGTGTAAATTTTTTGAAGCTCTATTGACCCATATGTATTGGGAGTGTTGCAATTTGGGAAGATTTTGGGAAAACATTTTCCAAATTTATGAATGATTTGTAAGATCAAGAGAGAACCATGTCCTTTAATTGCCTTGTTTGTGTTTTTTGGTGAACCAGATATACCTCTGCATCCTAAGATAAAGTTTTAGCTTTTATCATGTTGATAGCCAGACAAGCAATTTTAATGAAATGGAAAGATGCCTCTTCACCTACTCATACACAGTGGTTACATGATGTAATGTCTTATTTAAGATTGGAGAAAATTAGATGCAACATTAATGATAGAAAGTTTCATGATTGGAAGATTTAAGAAGTTTGGATCCTCCAGAAATTCTCAGTCTAGTTTCTTACAGTCGCTTTTTGATCCATATCTTTACATCCTTTTCTACAGGTAACTTTAATTAGATTAGATTTAGTTTTAGGATTATTTTGTTTCTTTTTTAATTTTGTTTTCTTTTATTTGTTGCATTAACTTGTTAAATATGGGTTTAATTATGTATCATGGATCATATCATTAAATTAGATAGAATTTGCCCTTTGTTTAGACCAAAGGATTGTCTAATGTAATTTATTTAGTTTCTATCCAGAATTATTTTTAAGAAATACTGTTAAATAAACAAAATGCATAGGATTTTTTAATGTACATTTAATATGTATATATTATTTAATATATTGGAAGACTGTATTTAGGATTTATGTTAAACTCAATAAAAATGTTTTAAAATGAAAGAATTGTTTTAGATGACTGAACACTTGCTTCATGATATCTTAATTTACATTTAGCACATGTATTTACGGTAACCTGTGTGGTTGAATTAGATATCAATGCATTTTAAATGCAAAGGAGAAGACATAAGGCTGGAAATTCTAAGATTCTACATTAGGGCTAGCCCATACTCGGAGTAACTCTGACAGGAGAACAATGGACACACCAGAGAAAATTGCTATTTTTAATGCTTTACATTTACTTCTGCAGGGAGTCCAACAATTTCCTATCAGAAAACCCTCATGCAGATTCCATGTGATTGTATTAATGAAGATCTTTTTATTTTGAAGAGATGTCAACAGGTAAATTTATAATGACATGAAGATATTTTAATGCACTGAGAATTTTGATGGATTGATTTTTATATATTCTGCAAAACTTTGATTATCTCTAACCTGAATAATGTAAAACTGTTACAGACTCCATTGTTTCAGTGAGAAACCCATCAGTTCCTTCAGTTATTCTCCATAGCAGAGCCCTGTATTTTTTATCTGCTCAGAAGATGTGAGCATTGCTGGCATGGCCAGCATTTATTGTCCCTCTCCTATTGCATCAGATCTAAGTTTGCCAGAAGCCTCAATGGTTAGTCTAGATAATAAAGAAAAATCCCCTTTCCTGATGGATGCTAGTGATGCGTTCAGACTTTACAATTACTGATATCAAATTTTCAGTACAGGTACCAGATTTAATTATGTAAATTTAAATTCTTCAAATGCAGTGGTGGGATTTGATCTCCTGCCTTTTTATAAAAACTTTATTTATTTGTTCAAAAAACAAATAGTATATGACATATACAACAATTAACCATAAACATGAATGTTATTTTTTATATATAGGAAAAAAAATAGAAAAAAAAAGAAGAGAAAAGAACCCCCCCCCCCTTCAGCCAACTCTCCTAAGGAGAGCCATAAAGAAAGAAAAAAAAAATAAAGAAAAATTAAATATACATATTAAGATCTAATCAATGTAAATTGAAATGTAAATGTTCTGAATATAACAACCACTTATTAATAAAACAATTATAATTATCACACAAAACATATGTAATTTTTCCATTATTAAACAATATTTCATCTCATTATGCCATCTATTAATATCAATCATATTTGTATCTTTCCACATACTAGCAATACATTTTTTCGCTACAGATAAAGCTAAATATACAAAAGCAAGCTGAAACTTATCTAATCCCAAGCCTTTCAGAGGTTGAAAACTACCCAATAAAAAAACTATCGGATCTAAAAGTATTTTAATCTTATACAGGTATTCTAAAAACAATTGTGATCTCCTGCCTTGAGACCAATTGCCCATCCCTTTGGAATCTAAATCAGTAATTTCACCATTATGCAACCAAACGTCATAACATGTCATCATCTCTTCATTGATCTGTTTTTTTTTGACATTTACAAATATTAGGAATTGATTTGAATAATTATAAAGTATAACAAATTAAAGAATTAATACATTAATTTAACATTCATTAATTAAATTGTTAACAGACACTGAAATAAATATAAACTGAAAATGGTCAGTAACCCCCATGCAAAAGAAGGAGGCAAGTCGAGACGAAGAGGGACCATGTATGAGGTATAACCAGAACTTTGGCTCAAAAAGTTACCAAATGAAAATGCTGATGTGCCCACTGCAACTAGTAACTGGTTTTCTACCGAAATTTGAGCTTGCCATCAATATGATTCTGCCATCCATTCCTCAACCTGCCATAATCTCTCCAAGTTCATGGCATACATATGCTCAGCTAGAATTTTTTTTAAAAGTAAATATCTCACTCTCAGCATATATTAAAGGTAAACAATAAGAATCTTAAGAGACTTGAGGTCCAGCAGAATCCATGAGAAGAAATTAACAATAAATTTTCTGGATTGGAACACTTATTTCTGTGTAAATGTTTTCTCCAGGCTTTTTACATAGAACTTAAAACATGACAGCACATGCCCTTCAGCTTCTGAGCTTGTGCTGACCTATGTGAACTTCTTCCACAGCAATCTAATTTTACCCTCTCTCATACTCACATCCCTCTATATTCTAACATCCATGTGCATTTCTAAGAGTCTTTTGAATGTCCCCATTGTACCAGCCTCACCACCACCCCTCTCAATGCATTCCATGAACCCACCACTCTCTGTGTAAAAACCTATCTCTGACATCTCCGTAGACTTACATGAAGTGATGTATTCTCCACTAAGCTGCAACAGTATATAAAATCAAAATCTCACCAAAGCTATCAAAGTCCTACAAGTTTTTCAGAGATTATGTAACTGCATGAGCAATTTTTATTTCATCACAATAAATGAACAAGATCATTTTCATATCTACCATCACCATTGGAAACTGAAATGACAAGGCGGTGGTGTATCATGAAATGATACCTGATTTGAAAACACATGTTCATGGTTGCAGCCTGTTAAGAGGTTTGTCCATGATTTTTTCTTATTCTTAGATTGACGGATGACAGATGCTCTACTTCCAATTTCTACTGGTTTCTTGAGCTTCCATTTTAGTAAAATGGGATTTTCACTCTAAGGGATAGTATAAACAGGAGGAACTGAATGGTCACAGTTAACATTTAACATTTCACACAAGCACCATCACAACACAATTTACAGCCCAGTGACAATATAACACCTTGGAAAAACTGAGGGAAAGCTTGTGTTACAGTTTGTTCCAGATTCGAAAGACAATGTGATTTTCCAAGGGAGAACTATTCTGATGGCTGAGGAGAAAACAGCTTTTTGAACATTTCCACATTTTTGTGGAATTCAGAGCAAAGCATGCCCTGTGAATAACTGATCCTTTTCAGTGGATTGACCTGCACCAGAAGGGTCTTTTGGGAAGCAAAGTGCTTCATTTTAATTGTGACTAACAGTGAAATGGTGTTACCTTTTGCAAAGATCTTGCTGACATTTGAGGAACATGACCCAGTCCTCATCAAGGGCTCAGTAGTGGAGAGGGTCAAGAACTTCAAATTCCTGGGTGTCAATATCTCCAAGAATCTAACGTGGAACCTCAATGTTGATGCAATTACAATGAAGGTTCGTCAGCAGCTATACTTTGTGAAGTGTCTGAGGAGTTTCGTTATGTCACCGAAAACTCGTGGAAACTTCCATATGTGTACCATGGAGAGCATTCTGGCTGCTTGCATCGCTGCCTGGTATGGAGGCGCAAACTCTCAAGACAAGAAAAAAAACTCCATAGGGTTGTTAAATCAGCCTCAATATCATAAGCACCAGACTTCACTCCATCGAGGACGTCTATATGAGGCAGAGGCTTAAAAAGCACCCTCTATCCTCAAAGACCCCCCAAGCCACAGCCTCTTCACTCTGCTTCTCTTTTTCTTTCTCCTTGGCTTGGCTTTGCAGACAAAGATTAATGGAGGGGTAATGTCCACGTCAGCTGCAGGCTCGTTTGTGGCTGACAAGTCCGATGCGGGACAGGCAGACACGGTTGCAGCGGTTGCAAGGGAAAATTGGTTGGTTGGGGTTGGGTGTTTCCTCCTTTGTCTTTTGTCAGTGAGGTGGGCTCTGCGGTCTTCTTCAAAGGAGGTTGCTGCCCGCCGAACTGTGAGGCGCCAAGATGCACGGTTTGAGGCGATATCAGCCCACTGGCGGTGGTCAATGTGGCAGGCACCAAGAGATTTCTTTAGGCAGTCCTTGTACCTCTTCTTTGGTGCACCTCTGTCTCGGTGACCAGTGGAGAGCTCGCCATATAACACGATCTTGGGAAGGCGATGGTCCTCCATTCTGGACACGTGACCTACCCAGTGCAGTTGGATCTTCAGCAGCGTGGATTTGATGCTGTCGACTTCTGCCATCTCGAGTACTTCGATGTTGGTGATGAAGTCTCTCCAATGAATGTTGAGGATGGAGCGGAGACAACGCTGGTGGAAGCGTTCTAGGAGCCGTAGGTGATGCCGGTAGAGGACCCATGATTCGGAGCCGAACAGGAGTGTGGTTATGACAACAGCTCTGTATAAGCTAATCTTTGTGAGGTTTTTCAGTTGGTTGTTTTTCCAGACTCTTTTGTGTAGTCTTCCAAAAGTGCTATTTGACTTGGCGAGTCTGTTGTCTATCTCGTTGTCGATCCTTGCATCCGATGAAATGGTGCAGCCGAGATAGGTAAACTGGTTGACTGTTTTGAGTTTTGTGTGCCCGATGGAGATGTGGGGGGGGGCTGGTAATCATGGTGGGGAGCTGGCTGATGGAGGACCTCAGTTTTCTTCAGGCTGACTTCCAGGCCAAACATTTTGGCAGATTCCGCAAAACAGGACATCAAGCGCTGAAGAGTTGGCTCTGAATGGGCAACTAAAGCGGCATCATCTGCAAAGAGTAGTTCACGGACAAGTTGCTACCATCTGCTACCATCGGGGAAAAGGTACAGGAGCCTGGCACAAGGACAGCTTCTTTCCTACTGCCATCAGATTCCTGAATAATCAATCAACCAAAGACTTACATTTTGTAACCAAAGACTATTTTTATCTACAGTAATGTTGTAAGAAGGTCATAATATGAATTTTTGCCTATGATTCTACCACAAAACACTAAATTTCATGGCTTTGTTCATGACAATAAAATCTGATTCTGATTCTGCTGAGAACAGACTCAACTGAAACCAACCATATGAATACAGTGGCTACAAGAGATTATTAGAAGTTGACTCATGTCCTGTCATCCCAAGGCCTTCCTATCAAGGATAGGAATCAAGGATGTAATGGATGAATTCTGCACTCAAGAAGCTCAACACCATCCAGGACAATGTCATCTGCTTGGCCAGCCCTCAATTAACCCCTCTGATCTTCACCACTGATGCATAGTGGTTCTAGTATTCTACAAAATACGACCCATAAGTACAGAAACTCTAGCATCAAGAAGGGCTGCAGACGCGTGAGAGCATCATCATCTGTAGGTATATGCAAAGTTGGACAGTCTTGTAGTTATATGACTAATCATTTATTGATTCTGGGTCTAAGTCACTTTGCCCAAGGGCACCATGGGGCTACCTGCAGCAGTTCAAGAAGCGAGTCCACCATCACATTGCCAACAGCTCCCAAATCCTAACTATGAATACAAACAATCCAAGCAAACACAGAGTGACACAGTTAGCGCAACACTATTACAGCACCAACAAACGGGTTCGAATCTGGCGCTGCCTGTAGGGAGTTTGTACATTCTCCCTATGCCTGTGTGGGTTTCCTCCAGCCACTCCAGTTTCCCCCCCACCCTTCATAAAAGTACAGGGGTTGTAGTTAATTGGGGTATTTTGGCAGCATGTGCTCAAGGGCTGCAAGGGCCAGTTCATGTGCTGTGTGCCTAAATTTGTTGTTTAAATCACTTTGTTCAACATTTCCATCACTTTTATTCATGCCCAAAGTCCTGGCATTTGAGAGGAAGAATCCCTGCAGATATTCAATTCTTCAATGCGCCACAGGAAGTTACTATCCTATTTGAAATACAGAACTTAACTGCACTTAGGCCTTGAAGATGAATGAGCTAATTTTAACAAAATCAAATAGGCAAATGACAGGGAGGATTACAACATAACTACATTGCTGAATTACCAAAAGGGATAAAATTTAATGTTAACATTTTATATCCAGAAAATTGAGCATTTTTCTCAGGAGTGGAACAAATTCTGATGTAATAGCTGAGTAAATTGAATGGCACGGTCAGCAAAACGCTGTTACAGCACCAGCGATCAGCACTGGGAATTCTGTATGTTTCTCCCTGAGTCTGCATAGGTTTCTTCCGCGTGCTCTGGTTTCCTTCCACTGTTCAAAATTGAACCAGTCATTTGGATGAAATCGGGTGGCATGGTCTCATTGGCTGAAAGGGCCTATTACTGTGCTCTCCCTAGCAACTTGATCATGGGTCCACCATAGGCCGTTAATGTGACATTTGCTGTTTCCAATACACTGTCTTTTGGATTCCCTTTTATTTTAATGTTCTCTGGGAATATCTGGTGGTAGTCTGAGTGGAAGGATATTGCTTTGTGATCCAGTATCCAGCCTCACCTTTAGGTTAAATGTTGTAGGCTTGTTCTGGATTGTCCTCTGCATTTGGATCCTTGTGTGCAACTCACTTCCTTCTTTTGTCTCACCCGACATCTCATGAAGGTGTATGGATTCTGTCCAGTATTAAGGTGTCGGAATCCCTATTGTTGTTTCCTTTTATGTGGTGGATCTTCTTCTTGTCTTTTTTCTTCACTGTTTTCTTCATACCAGACTTGCACATCTTCACTCAGTGCTTTGCTTTACCACAGGCTCTACATTCAGGACCTTTGCGGGGCATTTGTTTTGGTCATTGAAGGGGTGTTGTCTGCAGCACTTCCTGCAGGTCTTGGGGGGTTTGCACTTTTCTGATGGTGTTTGTTCTTTATAGCATCAACCATTCCTTCTCTTTGCTGTGGGTGAGTCTGCATTTGTATCCTTATGGCTTCGACTGCTCTGGCTGTGTCTATAGCTTTGGCCAGCTTCAAGCTACTCTTCCCTATAAGGGACTTTTGCACTTCAGGGTGGATGTGCCCCCCCCCCCCCCCATATTAGTTGATCAACTAATCTTTCCTCTATATCCTTAAATCTGCATTTTGCAGCAACAATTTTTAGTCTAGTGACTTACAATCAATTGTATGACTTTATTTTTGTTATACCGCTGCCACCACGTTATGTCTCTGTGTTACTTGGGAGGCTTCCTAAATAACTTAGAGATGCAAGGTTCAAATAACAAAAGAGACTTTACTTACTGGTGCCTTTCACCATCTCAGGAAACTATTCGCACACACTCCTATACATACGCCCCAGAGTGGTGCACTAGAGTTACTACTACGTGGTTACAAAATAATTCATTTTATCCTGACTATATAATACTTATCTATGCTTCTCATGATACGTAAAACCTTCCTTTTGCCATTTATGTTGAAGGAAGAAAAGTCTCAGCTGAGCCAACATCTCCTTGTAATTCAAGCCTACCAGTCTTGTTAACCTTCTCTTGAAAATTTTCTGCATTCTTATAGCTTAATGATATACTAGCTATGGTTAGATGGCCAGAATTGTGCATAATACTCCAAATACAGTCTCACCAAAGTCTTGAGGAGTTGCAACATGATATCTCTGCTACTGTACTCAATATCCTGATGGAGGAAGGCCATGCTTTCATCATTCTGAGTATATCTATGTTGCCACTTTCATAGACTATGCACCTGAACTCCTATGTCTCGCTGTTCAACAACACTTTCTAGGGCCCTACCTTTCACCTGCTCTGGGAAAACCTACCAAAGTGCCACACCTCACACTTGTCCAAATCAAATTTCATCTACTGTTTTTGGGTCACATTTTCAATTTATGTAGATCTTAGATAAAATCTTCACTGTCCATTTCACCACCAATCTTGGTGGCAGTTGAAATTTACAAACCATCCAACTACATTGTCATCCAATTTGTGGCAGTGCCATGCTGTTACAGCGCCAGTGATTGGGACCACACTATCTGTAAGGAGTTTGTACGTTCTCCCCATGTCTGCCTGGGTTTCCTCCGGGTACTTCAGTTTCCTCCCACCCTTCAAAATGTACAGGGGGTTGAATGTCATTTGGGTGTAATTGGGTAGCACAGGCTTGTGGGTTGAAAAAAATACAGATAACAAACAATAGAAGACGCAGCATCATGAGGCAGACCGTCACAGGCTTAAAATTGGAGTAACAGGAGCTCATGATACATATCATGGGCAATATGAAACAAGTATTAAATCTAACAAGAGTTATCCATATGAATTTGATCAATTGTAATTTAAGTTCATAATCTATTCTTCCATCTTTCCTGAAGTGCAGCTCTCTCCTGTATTTTAAATTAAGGTCATAAGAGCAATATATGACAATCTACTGGTATGTCAATTGGGTTTTCAAATTTCATCTCGTCACCTACCTAACGTATGCATAATTGCTACTTTATCAATGAGTGATTGTTGAGAAACTGCTTGAATGATTATGCTTAAATTAACATGAAATATTGATACAGTTATGTATACAAATAAGTGTTAATCATAGCGGTGCCCAAGAAGAGTGTGGTAATCTGCCTAAGTGATTATCGACCAGTGGGACTCACATCAACAGTGATGAAGTGTTTTTTGAGGATGGTGTCAAAGCATATCAGCTCCTGTCTGAGTGTCAACATGGATCTCTTTCAATTCCCCTATCATAGCGAATCAGGTCTACTATCTCACTGACTCAACACAGAGCTCTGGAACATTTGGACAGGAAAGATGCATACATCAGGATGCACTTTATCAACTATAGTTTGGTGCTTAACACCATTGCCCCCTCAAAATTCAAGACTTGGGACCCAACACCCCACTGTGCAATTCTCACCTCCAGACCACAGTCTGTGAGAAACATAGAAAACATAGAAACATAGAAGATAGGAGCAGGAGTAGGTCATTCGACCCTTCGAGCCTGCTCCGCCATTCAACGAGATCATGCCTGATCTTAAAGTTCAGTACCCCGTCCCCGCCTTTTCTCCGTAACCTTTAATACCCTTATACTGAAGAAATATATCTAATTCTTTCTTAAATATATTTAATGAACCTGCCTCTACTGCCCTCTGTGGCAATGAATTCCACAGATTCACCACCCTCTGGGTAAAGAAATTCCTCCTCATCTCTGTCCTAAATGGTTTGCCTATTATCCTCAAACCATGGCCCCGGGTTCTGGATTTTCCCATCATTGGAAACATCCCATCTGCATCCATTCTGTCCAGTCCTGCCAGAATTTTATATGTCTCTATGAGATCCCCTCTCAATCTTCTAAACTCCAGGGAGTACAATCACAATTTGTGCAATCTTTCCTTATAAGTCATTCCTGCCATTCCAGGTATCAGCCTGGTGAATCGCCTCTGCACTCCCTCCATTGCAAGAACATCCTTCCTTAGATAAGGTGACCAAAACTGCACACAATACTCCAGGTGTGGTCTCACCAAGGCCCTGTACAGCTGTAGTAAGGTATCCTTGTTCCTATACTCAATCCCTCTTGATATGAAGGCCAACATACCATTTGCCTTTTTAACCGCCTGCTGTACCTGCATGCTCGCCTTCAGAGACTGGTGTACAAATACCCCTAGGTCTCTCTGCACTTCCCCATCTCTTAATCTATTGCCATTCAAATAGTAATCTGCCCTCTGGTTTGTATTACCAAAGTGGATAACCTCACATTTATCCACATTGTAGTGCATTTGCCACGTATCTGCCCAGTCCCTCAATTTATCCAAATCACACTGGAGCTTCCTGACCCCCTCTTCTGTGCATACAACCCCTCCTAGCTTAGTGTCATCTGCAAATTTGGAGATATTACATCCAATCCCCTCATCCAGATCATTAATGTAAATTGTAAACAGCTGGGGTCCCAGTACAGATCCCTGTGGCACCCACTGGTCACCGCCTGCCACTCAGAAAATGAGCCATTTATCCCAACTCTCTGTCTTCTACCTGTCAGCCAGTTCTCAATCCACATCAATACTTTGCCCCCAATCCCATGAGCCTTGATTTTGTAAGCCAGTCATTTATGCGGGACCTTATCGAAGGCCTTTTGGAAGTCCAGGTACACCACATCCACTGGCTCTCCATCTCAAAGAATTCCAATAGATTTTTCAAGCACAATTTACCTTTTGTAAATCCATATTGACTCTGTCCGATCCCTTCTCTGCTAGTCATATGCTCCGCTATTACATCCTTAATAATGGATTCCATCATTTTGCCCACTACTGATGTAAGGCTCACCGGCCTATAATTCCCCGCTTTTTCTCTACCCACCTTTTTAAATAGTGGGGTAACATTAGCTACCCTCCAATCCATGGGTACTGATCCTGAGTTTATCGAGTTCTGGAAAATAATTCTTAAAGCATAAATTTTGCCCACTACTGATGTAAGGCTCACCGGCCTATAATTCCCCGCTTTTTCTCTACCCACCTTTTTAAATAGTGGGGTAACATTAGCTACCCTCCAATCCATGGGTACTGATCCTGAGTTTATCGAGTTCTGGAAAATAATTCTTAAAGCATAAATTTCCCCAAGACCATGTCCTTAGAGATACTAATTTCTTTCAGTTCCTCCCTTGCATTAGTCTCTATGAATTGTCAGACTCTGGCTTTACCCTACCCTCAATTTAGTCTATGTGTCGTCTGAGTCCAGCGTGCTCGTTGAATGAAGTGATAGGAGAAGGTATTCGGTTCAACAATCAGTTTATTATACAGCACAAGAATAAAGCTTAACAGAGCTCTGGGTCAGTCGTTAGTTCATAGGTCACCTGCACAGTGAGCTATTCCCCAAGACTGACCCCTATTGTCCAGTCTGCTCAGTTTATATAGATCTAAATTACCATACAGAACAAAAGTTGGCTTCCTTTGCTAGATAAAGTATATCACCAGCAATTTCCTATTCTACAGTTTATCTCGGGTGTAGACCTCTTATCTTAAATCCTCAAGATCAGACCATCCTATTGTTTTGAACAGAAATCAATTCCTACCCCAGATATTTCCAATCATCGTTCTGTTCCTGTCTGGCCAATTTCTTCTGTTCTCCTTAACACCTCCTCATGCCTTAATCTTCTTCCTAGACTGGCTTTCCATTCCCTTTGTTTCTTACAGGATACTCTTTGTTCTGGTCTGACCTGTGTCTCCTGTGCTACTCACCACCTCCTTCAGTTTGACCTCCTAAATCGTTTCATCCATTTCCTCTCCCTTGTATTTTGGAAGCAGACAATTCTACCCCTGCTGTACTCAGCCAACTTTGCTCCATGCTGTGATTGCCACTTAATTACATTACTCTTTTCCCTTAACCATGAAGTAAATATAAAATTGTTACATAGTCATATATTCTGTGATATTTTAACCCCTAGATTCCACCAGTAAGCATGAAGTAAATATAATATTGTTACATAGTCATATATATTGTCTTTCTTTTTCTTTCTTTTCTTTGGCTTGGCTTCGCGGACGAAGATTTATGGAGGGGGTAAAAAGTCCACGTCAGCTGCAGGCTCGTTTGTGGCTGACCAGTCCGATGCGGGACAGGCAGACACGATTGCAGCGGTTGCAAGGGAAAATTGGTTGGTTGGGGTTGGGTGTTGGGTTTTTCCTCCTTTGCCTTTTGTCAGTGAGGTGGGCTCTGCGGTCTTCTTCAAAGGAGGCTGCTGCCCGCCAAACTGTGAGGCGCCAAGATGCACGGTTTGAGGCGTTATCAGCCCACTGGCGGTGGTCAATGTGGCAGGCACCAAGAGATTTCTTTAGGCAGTCCTTGTACCTTTTCTTTGGTGCACCTCTGTCACGGTGGCCAGTGGAGAGCTCGCCATATAATACGATCTTGGGAAGGCGATGGTCCTCCATTCTGGAGACGTGACCCATCCAGCGCAGCTGGATCTTCAGCAGCGTGGACTCGATGCTGTCGACCTCTGCCATCTCGAGTACCTCGACGTTAGGGGTGTGAGCGCTCCAATGGATGTTGAGGATGGAGCGGAGACAACGCTGGTGGAAGCGTTCTAGGAGCCGTAGGTGGTGCCGGTAGAGGACCCATGATTCGGAGCCGAACAGGAGTGTGGGTATGACAACGGCTCTGTATACGCTTATCTTTGTGAGGTTTTTCAGTTGGTTGTTTTTCCAGACTCTTTTGTGTAGTCTTCCAAAGGCGCTATTTGCCTTGGCGAGTCTGTTGTCTATCTCATTGTCGATCCTTGCATCTGATGAAATGGTGCAGCCGAGATAGGTAAACTGGTTGACTGTTTTGAGTTTTGTGTGCCCGATGGAGACGTGGGGGGGCTGGTAGTCATGGTGGGGAGCTGGCTGATGGAGGACCTCAGTTTTCTTCAGGCTGACTTCCAGGCCAAACATTTTGGCAGTTTCCGCAAAGCAGGATGTCAAGCGCTGAAGAGTTGGCTCTGAATGGGCAACTAAAGCGGCATCGTCTGCAAAGAGTAGTTCACGGACAAGTTTCTCTTGTGTCTTGGTGTGAGCTTGCAGGCGCCTCAGATTGAAGAGACTGCCATCCGTGCGGTACCGGATGTAAACAGCGTCTTCATTGTTGGGGTCTTTCATGGCTTGGTTCAGCATCATGCTGAAGAAGATTGAAAAGAGGGTTGGTGCGAGAACACAGCCTTGCTTCACGCCATTGTTAATGGAGAAGGGTTCAGAGAGCTCATTGCTGTATCTGACCCGACCTTGTTGGTTTTCGTGCAGTTGGATAATCATGTTGAGGAACTTTGGGGGACATCCGATGCGCTCTAGTATTTGCCAAAGCCCTTTCCTGCTCACGGTGTCGAAGGCTTTGGTGAGGTCAACAAAGGTGATGTAGAGTCCTTTGTTTTGTTCTCTGCACTTTTCTTGGAGCTGTCTGAGGGCAAAGACCATGTCAGTGGTTCCTCTGTTTGCGCGAAAGCCGCACTGTGATTCTGGGAGAATATTCTCAGCGACACTTATTGTATATATTGTAAACATGAAGTAAATATAAGATTGTTAAATAGTCATATATTCCATGATGTTTTAACCCCTAGATTCCAACAGTTTCCCAACATCCTTGGGAGGTTATTTGTATCCTCTCTTGTAAAAACAGAACTAAAGTAAGAATTTAATTGGTCTGCCATTTCCTTATTCCCCACTATATATTCCCCTGATTCCAACTGCAAAGGACCTACTCTGGATTTCACCAATCTTTTCCTCTTGACATATTTATAAAAGCTTTTGCAGTCGGTTTTTATATTTGCCGCAAGCTTACGTTTGTAATTTATTTTTGCTCTTTTGATTAATCCCTTTGTCCTCCTTTGGTCCATCTTGAAATGCTCCCAGTCTTCGGTTGTGGCACTTTTTTTGGCCAATTGATATGCTCTCTCTTTGGACCTAATGCTGTCTCTAATTTCCCTTGTTATCCACAGTTGAGTCACCTTTTTTGGTTTATTTTTAAGCCAAACCGGTATAAACGATTTCTGCAATTTCTCCATTAGATCTGTGAATGCTTTCCATTGTCTATCCACAGTCAACGCCCCCATAAACACCACCCAATCAATCTTACTCAACTCCCGTCTCATACCATCATAATTCCCTTTATTTAAATTCAGGACCTTAGTCTCGGTTTTAATTTCATCACTCTCCACGTCGAGTGAGAATTCAATCATATTGTGATCGCTCCTACCCAAAGGGCCTCATACAACAAGATTGTTGATTAGCCCCTTATCATTGCATAATACCCAATCTAAAATGGCTTGCTCCCGAGTTGGTTCCTCGACATATTGGTCTAGATAACCGTCCCGTAAACATTCAAGGAATTCCTCCTCCTCGGTATTTTTACTAATTTGGCTAGTCCAATTTATATGCAAATTAAGGTCTCCCATGATGACAGCTGTTCCCTTATTGCACGCTTTTCTAATTTCTCTTTTAATGCCTTCCCTCACCTCTACACTACTATTTGGAGGCCTATATACCACCCCCACTAACATTTTCCGTCCCTTGCTATTCCTCAGTTCTACCCATATAGATTCCGCATCTTCCGAATTGATATCCTTTCTGTCAATCGTGTCAGAACATCTCCATCACAATCTCCATTAGTAATGGGACACAAGGCTGTGTTTGTAGCCCCCTGCTCTACTCGCTATACACCTACGACTGTGTGACATGGTACAACAACATAATCATCTACAAATAATTCAGATATTAATGATGCTCCTTCTTTTATTTAAGAGAAGGTTGGATGTGTACATGGAGGTGAGGGGGTTGGAGGGTTCTTGGCAGAGAGCAGGAGGTTTGAACTAGTGGAGTTGTTCTAGTGAACCGGTACAGACTCGAAAGACCAACATGGCCTGTTTCTGCTCCATAAATGGTTATATGGTTAAATATGCCGATGATACCACAGTAGTGGATTGTGTTAAAAAGGGCAATGAGTCAGCATACAGGAGGGAAATTGGAAAGTTGACTGAATGGTGCACCAACAACTACCTCCCACTCAGAGTTACCATAACCACGGAACTGATTGTTCACTTCAGGAAGGAAAATAATGTACAATCCAATGATCACTGGGGTATCAGTGGTGGAGAGTGTGAGCAAATTTGTTTTTAGGAATCACTATCTCGGAGGGTCTTTGCTGGATGCAAAGCACTAATGGGATTGTGAAGAAAGCACATTAGTGCCTCCACTTCTTCAGGAGTTTGCGGAGGTTTAATATGACACCAGAAACTCTGGCGAATTTTTATAGATGTGTGGTGGAAAGTGTGCTGACCGGCTACATCATAGTCTGGTACAGAGACCTCAATAGCCCTAACCTCAAAGTCTTACATAAGATTGTGGACACAGCCCAGGAAATAACAAGCCAAACCCTCCCACCATCGAGAACATCTACAGGGAATGCTGCCGTTGGAGAGCAGCAGCCATCATCAAGGGTCCACATCACCCACTGCATGTCCTTTTCTCGCTGCTACCACCAGGAAAGACGTATAGGTGCCACAAGACGGGATTAGCTGGAAGATGCTGTGTGCAGGTCGGTAGGAATCACCATTATGGTTGTGGAGAACAGAGAGCTGATTACATTATAAACCTCTGCCCACAAGAAAGTGACATCAAAAGCTATAACTTGGCTTCAAAGCCTGCCCAAAGCAATTAATGTTGCCAATCTAATTGCTACATCTAATTAAATTATAACTTAACCTTTAAGAGTTGAAATGTATAAAATCTTTAAAGCTTATCTCAGGTTGATTGATGATACCATTGTCAGAAGGATATTTGTTCAAGGCCTACTCTTGAACCTGTGCCCTTAATCTTGGCTGACACTCCAGTGTATCACTGAAGTGATGTCTTAATGCTGCAGCTGTCATCCATTGGAATGGTAAAGTAATGTCAGTATTTTAGGAGAAACAGTATTCTCCTGTTGGTCTGATAAGACCCACCAACACTAATTACCAAGCCTTTCAACTGTGCCTTGTTGCCACAAAATGGTGTTGTAAGTGCACAAATAGAATGAATGTATGACAGCAAATTTACCAGAATCATGAAATGTTCTTTTATTGCAAATTGGCTAACAAACCCCACCTGTACTCATGTAACCATATAACCGTTTAGTAGAAGCATTTCATAATATTACAGAAGTAAATAATTATCAAGGACATCATACAACTTGCTTTGAAAGAGCATAAAAATTAAGACTGAGATTAAATAAATCACCTTATCTCTGTTCATCCTCTCAGATAAGAAATCCACTTGTATTTGTATAGAAATGTCAATAGTAAGTGCTAGTTTTGTATTTGGTAAACTGTTAGTTACTTAAATGTTTAATAAATTCTTCTTTTACTTAATGAGGTCATCCTGGGTATGGTAATAAAAATGTTAACAATATTAGAAATGTCTTTAAAAAAAACTGCAGAGAGGTAAATGATTGGGCAGCATATACTATTAATTTTTTTTTTGTCTGCAAGTCTAGTTTTTCTCCAGTGCATGAATTAAAAATTGAATGCGCTTTCATCCAAGTTAAAGAGGTGTTATATTGTCGATTGTACATGAAATGTGACTGCCTTCCTTGGAAAGTATTGTGATCTTGAAGCTATTGACCAGCACAAGTCCAAATATTGCCAGTGAAGCCAACCTTTAACAAACTGAAGATGAAATGAACTGGCATAATAACTAACAAAGCTTGAAAACACCAAAAACCTCATGGAAAGTTACTAGATCTTTGCCATCCCTTGCTCCAGTGATTTTTTTTTTTGAATGGATAATTTTACCACTGATTCTTCATGGAATCTACTCATGGGTAATGTTGACAAAACAGTGCCATTGAATTCTCATTCCCAAAGCAAACATATTACTTTCAACTTTTAACCAAGCATTTTATAATTTTTTAAAATATATCTTACAAAATACAGGGCCTTATAGCCTGAATGTGTCTGAGATTGTCTCAACTCGGAAGCTAACCAGGTTCAGGCCTGGTCAGTATTTGGAGGGGAGACCCTCTAGGAACAACAGGTGCTCTTGGTTTCTGTGTGGGATGCCAGACAAAGTGGCAACTCTCTGTCTGCCTTATGGTAGACAACATTTAAAAATTTTCATGTATGTTGCATTCCAAATGTAGTATTACATGACAATAATAGAACCTTGACCTTAAGTTGTTTTTAAGATTCATGGTTTTGAAGTGTGATGTTGGCTACCTTTCTACCCTATTGATATCAAAGTCCCACTGCACCTGTAATTCTTTACAACTGTTTGCCTTTTCACTTTTCTGAAGCAGTTTTACTGAATGTGTGCAGTAGGAATTTGTTAGTATGTGATTCAATTATAGGATTGGTAATTCAAAGGTTTAGTCTAATAATCTGATTTAAAATGCATTTAGCAAAGGACTTTTAATTAAATTAAATTAAAGTACAGCTGTAGTCCAAAATGAAGCCATGCAAGTTCTGTATGAAAGCCCACTGGCTTTAATACTGGCCTGCAGGGAACTGTTACTACAGTAATATGATTAAATACATCTTCCCAAATGACGCATGCACCATTCTGCTGTCAAGAAGGTGACTCATCACATCCTCTTCAAACAATAATTGTGTAAGTATCATTGGTGCGATGTGTCCTGCTAAAGGATAAAATTCCTTTTGGATTTGGAAGGATGGAAGTAATGAAAATATTGCAATCACATTAAAAAGATGGCCCCTTGGACGTACTGAAATGTCAACCTAGAGTCTTGTGATCAAACTTTCTGGCATAACAGTCGCAGAACCAAAGTTTGCACCATGTTGATTCGAAACAGAGCTATGTTGCACTAGTGAAAAATAGAAGCTGATTATTTTAGACTTTTAATCTGCTTTTTGTATCTAGGACATCACTTTTTTTTTAGGCTGAAACTTGTTTATCGATATTTGCTAAATATACTTTTAAGACTTGGGCTCGTCTTCACGTGATGATTTTTTAACTTAGATGTACAATTAGCAAAATCATCAGGTGGATCTACTGCCAACAATGTCATTGACTTAAATCCATTGTTTACAGGTGGAACTGATTTGGTAATAGTCAAAACTATTTTCTCACACTTTAATTTGCTTCAATATTTCAATGTAGAGGTAAAGTGGATACAGTGATATGATGTTGACCTAAGTGCTGAGCAAGCTAACTTCATCTTGTTTTCATGTCCACTCAGATTTTCGTTAGTCCGTTCATCACTAACTCCAATGCAAACCATTTGAATTGCAAAGTCGGTATTATGGAACATTTGGACTAAGCTCTTTGTGTTTGTTTTTCTTGTTGAGTGGAGAATTTTGCCATAGTTCAGTAGGCACCAATCAGCATCCAATATAGTAATTTGAGTACATAAGCCTATTTTCAGTCCAGCTCTGCTTTTATCCTCACCCCACACAGTAATTGCAGCATGTTAACTGTCAAAAATAAGCATTCTGACTGAATTATAGATAGCTCAGTGCAAATGATGTACTGTAGAAATATAATTTATTTTGATCAACTTTAACGTGTCAATTTCTTACAAAACTTCTAGCATACTGGAATAGTTAGGCCTGAAGTTTGCAGTCTGGATAAACCCTGCTCTTGGGAAAACAAATTGGTGCTCTTAGCACTTCTATTTTCAAGGGCACAATATATTGCTTGCCATTCATGTCCATTTTTCTCCTTAAATTGAAATTGGAAGAGTATTGCTCATGGAGCAAAACATCACATTGTGATGGAAATGGATTTGCTGCAGCCCTTTAACAAGTTCCTGAGTGAACAGGATATTTTCAGTTATAGTCTGCTAAATTGTTGTTTGGCTCAAGCAATGATGGGGAATGGGCTATAGTCATCTCCTGGAGCTTTGCTTGATTGCCTTGGAGGAATACAGTGCAACTTTGATGATCCAAAAATCGGATTATCCAAAATGCTGTTATCCAAATCGTTTTGGACCCGGAGGTGATGTCTGTTCAGCTCCAAATTTTTTTAGAACTGAAGATTTCGGATAAATCAGGAATCCTCATTTATCTCCAAAAAATTGAAGCTGAAATGACGTCATTCCACCTCCAAAAAATTTTGAATAAATGATAATCTGAAACAATCAGAAATCCTCAGTTACCCAAATGTTTTTTCACAGCCAAACTGATGTCACAGATTGGAAAAAAAAATGGAATTTTGGAAAAACCTGAGTAGAATTCCAAGTTTGTGGTGACAGATTTATCTTATTTTGTTCGGGTTGTTTTTTTTGGTGAGAATTAAACATTATTTTAATGCTTAAAATACCTTCCCTTATTGTTTGTTGTTGTTTAAACACTGTTACAAGTGACTTGATGTTGCTACTGGGCTGTTTTAAAAAAAATGACCAGTTATCTGAAAATATCGTTTATCTGAAATAGCCCAATCCTGATCATTTTGGATAATTGGAGTTGCACTGTATTTAACCAAAACATTATTAAAGGCAACAAATCAATTAAAGCTGTTTTTCAAAACAATTTATTAAAGCATATGTATGGTATTATCCATCTTGCCTTTATATATCACAATTCAATATTAATTTTCACAAATGAACTAGAAATATTACAAACATGGTTTCAAACATTATGATATGATATACTCAATTTCTTGTTTTATATACATAAATAAATTGTACAAAAACATTTTTCATAAAACTAATATTTTCATTAAATCAATAAGTTAGTTTGTTACAAAAGAGTGGAAATGTCAAAATAAAGTTCATGTACTGTTTTAGTCCCTGGCGTGGTTGAATATTATAGGAGGAACAATCAAATCTACAAAATTGCCCATTTTCAGTATAGAATTAATGTAAGCTGAACACTGGGAGGTAAAGACAGCTTGTTTCGAATTATCCTTGTGGAACAAACAATGTATACAACCTCAGTGTAAAGCTTAAAACTTAATAAATGCTGCAACTCTATCTACTGTATTAATAGTAAAGAAAAAATAAAGTCACACTTCATCTGATTTTACTTTATAAGGTGGTTGTGCTATTTAATTTGGTGTCTTAAATTTTTCTTTCCTTTTTAATTTAGAGTACAGCACAGTAACAGGCATTCCAGCCCAAAAGCCGGCGCAGCCAAATACACCCATGTGACCAATTAATCTACCAAGCCACACGTCTTTGGAATGTGGGAGCAAACCGGAGCAACTGGAGAAAACCCACATGGTCACGGTCAGAAGGTAAAATCTTTTACAGAATCAAATCCGGGTCATTAGCGCTGTAATAGCATGAGCTAAATGCTATGCTAACCGTGCCACTCACTTTTGTCCAGTGATAGAGTTGCAAACAATTAAATAATTAAAGAATGGGCTTCTCTGGAAACAAAATTGCCAAGTTAAATCTAAAACTGAGTTTTGTGTTGGATAATGAAAATCAAAAATGTTCAGATGCTGTGGAAATCTGACATTTAAAAAAAATGCTGGAAACATTCTGAGTCAGACAGCATTTGTGGAGGGAGAAATAGAGTTTACATTTGGTTAGAACTGAGAAAGCTAGTTTTAGATTGCAGAGAGACAGGGAATATTTCTGGTAGTGTGTGGGCAGAAGTGCCCAGGTAATAAGATTGCAACAATCTGATTGAATGCTTCAGGAGAGAGTTAACACAAACAAAGGAACAGGTACAATCTCTGAAATGTGGGTCGGAGCTGTAGGAAGTGCTCAGTGGGTCAAGACATGCTGGTGAATAATTTAAAACAAAAACCTAAGTTTCTTACAGATGAATAACTCTCAAATAGAACTGAACGGTTCTAATGCAATTAGAGAAAGCTGAATTTGATTATTTAGAAAGCTCCAGCTAGCTCCAGTTGTAGATGAGATGCTGCTTCTCAACCTTATATTAGGCATAATTATGAAAATGCTGAAGGTCATAGATAAAAAGGCCAGAGTGGGAGGGCAATAAAAAAATTAGGGATCACAATTTTATTCTTACCATCTCTTTTCAGAGACCTCCCACATTGCTATTATGAGGTCCAATGTAAGCTTTCATGTGTTTCTTTTAAATATGTTCACTCTAACTCCACTCCATCAACCTAGCAACCTGATGGTTTAATCTACTGCATATCAGTGTGATTTCACCCAGTCAGACATATTTCCTTTGTCAGACTCTTAACCACTTTGCAACAGGCCACTCACAAATTTCTCTGTTTTCCCAGTTCTGCAAAGGGACTGACCTGAGAAGTTAACTCCATTTCTCTTTCAACAGCTGCTGCCTGATGCAAGTGGGTCTATTTGAATGAGGCATTTATCTGGGGATCTGATTTACTGAATCCTCATGACATAAATAGGATGTTTCATATGACTGAATAACATTTATTTTGAAATCTAAGTTACACTGATGTAATTGCTGTAATGTTGTATATTCTTGCAGTAAATTCTCTGCTATGAGAATGTGATTGAATTAAATTATTCCCTCAACCCCAATTAGTTATTGTTTACATACAATTACACACTTCCCTGTATGGCACAGCCCATAATTTTTAGATATTCATTCAGAGTAAAGATCCATAGAATATTACTATAGGGAAGTATATATTGCCTATGGTGACCTTTCAATAAATCTACTCAGTTAGTTGCACTCTAACATTTTTCCTAATCTTTTTCCATCAGATGTGTGGCTATGAAATAGCTTTGAGAGGCAGAATTCTGAAAGTTATACTTGATTCACTATTGCTTTGTTCCTGCAGTTAGAAATATTTAAACTAGTCTCCAAATCAAGGTTTTAATAAAAATGTCCCTGTCTTCACTTCCAAAATGCAATTCCTTTATTCAAAGGATGAGCAGAAATCAGTGATGGAGGTTTTAGTATTTATAATTTTTTTTGATCTTGTTAATCTGAGGGATGTCACATGAGGGATCTGAGCATAGTGGACACCGTGCAGGACATCACAGCAAAATCTTCCCCACCATTGAGAACATCAACAGGGAACACTGCCATCGGAGACCAGCAGCAATCATCAAGGATCCACATCACCCAGCACAAGCTCTGTTCTTGCTGCTGCTTTCCCAGGGACTTATTTATGGACTCTTACTTTTGCCTTTTATTGATTTTTTTTCTCTGTATTGCACAGTTTATTTACCTTTTTTATATGTTTACATGTGTACGTTGAGTCAGCTTTTCTTTTGCATTGTCAATAAGTTATAATTCTGCCTATCTGAGGATTGTATGTGATATACTCTGACAATACATCTGAATCTGATATCAATTGTGAGGAAAGAACATTTTCCACTACTGCAGTGCCCTTGGTGCTGAGCACTTCTGGACTAACTGAAACATTAAAAAAAAGATGCCCACTTTTTCAAAACATGTCAATCTTATTTCCACTGCTCTTATCAATTCAGAGAAGTCTAATTTCTCTTATTAATCAACCCTGTTGATCTTTCTATCTATGATTTTCGATTGTTGCCAAATTAAATAGAGTTCTGTGATGAGAATGGTCATCCATTGAATTTTTTTGTTTGCAATACATACAAGGAGAATGATAAAACAAGGAATTTGACTCCAATATTATTTGCATTTTATTGGAATAAACAACAGTATGGGGGTGGTGGGGGGGGGGGGGGGCTAAAATGTTAGCACCATTGCAATATAAACAGAGAACAGAATGTTAGAATTTATAAATATAATCCAGGTCAATAGTCATGTGTGGTGAGATTCAGCTTGCAAAAACTACAGTGTCAAGATTAACTGTCTTAGCTGACACAGATGCCCCGTGAAGAAGTAAGAATCTATGTCTATGAGGTAGTGAGACTACAGATACCAGAAACAAACAGCCTACCATCCTGTAACATGACTGCAAGATTATAATGAGTTGATTACATATAAATTATACAACAACTTACATCAACATATTTGCCTCCTGCAATTAACATTTTAGTTATGCGGCAATATAATTTTTTTTGGAAGTTTAAATCACTTCTTTAAGGTGTATTGATGTGAAAATAAACACACCTTGATATCTTCCTCACATCACTTCATTGTACAGCTGTTTGAATGCATTATCCCTTGATGTAGCTGCTCACTAGTCAATATAATGACTTGTAGTAGTTCCAGTTTATCATCCACGCCCAACTGGAAGCTGCAATGGGTAGAAAATACAATGGTATGAATTAAATCAGTTTTTGCATTGTTATATTTATGTAGGAGGCATTGATTGGCATGGTAACTACTCTGAACAGACCTTTTAGAAAGAGGTTAGATAACTGAATTCTATTAAATCATTAAAAAAGGGTGGCATGGCTGGTGTGGCGGTTAGTGCAAGGCCTTGAGAGCGCCAACGATCGAGACTGGACCGGGAATCAAATCCCACAGGCAATCATTGTGTGTAAGGAGTTTGTACATTATCCAAATGTCTGCATGGGTATTGGCTGGGGGGGTCCAGTTTCCTCCCACTGTTCAAAACATACTGGGAATGTAGGTTAATGGGGTATAAATTGGGCAGCATGGACTCATGGCCCGAAACTATGCTGTATGTATAAAATTTAAAATGGTACTCAGGTTTAATAACTGGCAGATCAAGTAGATCCCTCGTTATATTTTTATTTGTGTAACTTATTTCATGCTTATTATATGTGCACAGCTGGTTACCATGTCCTCAGATGTTTCTCACAGGGTTTAAAGGGCACCAAGTGAATAGTACATGTTATTCTGTTGTTATGAGCCCAAAGGACCCCAAAACCCAGCAGCAATAGACATTCACCAAGACAAGTATTTACTTAAACAAAAGTTGTTTTTAATTATCTTTAAACATGAAAACAGAATCAAACTTTAACTTATCTCTATACTTAACCCAAATTAACCCCCTTCTAATTCTAAGCACATGTGTATGTAATGTGTGTGCAAGTTTAAGTGAAGTTCTTTGGTTCACAGTTCAATCTTTCTTCTCCTTCTTCCAAGTTCTCTGGATGCAGGCAATTCTGATACTGTGCACAGAATTTAACATGTATAAAGTTCACCAGGGTTTGGTGCTCGAAAGGTAAATGTTTACTGCTCAGGGAGATTCTTGTAGGGTTTGCAGAGAGATTTGTTGTTCCAAGATTTCCACAACTGAGGTACCACCATTAGTCACCTCAATGTCTCGCTGATGAAACTTGTCCCATTAGGGTTTTCCAGATGGTAACCTCTTTCTTTCAGGCTATTACAGAGTTCCTTTCTGTTTTCCTTATTCCAAGAGAAACATCAGACAGATAGCACTTCCAGCCATCCACTGCTCTGGAACTTTCTGTTTCCAACCAGCTCTTCCTGGCTTGCACTGTTCAGCTGCTTTCAGTGTTGCACACACTAACTGAGAGAGCTTCTTGAACTTGTCTTCTCTCTCTCTCTCACCAACCGAGACTGCCAGAAAGCCCATGTGACTCTCTCACCTGCAAAAAACCCCACCTTCGTCAGCAAACCACAGGAGTTCTCCTCTCTTGGTCAAGCTGTTGTCTTAGGTGAACAAAACCAAGGAGTGACCCTTCTGTGAGCACTTTGCAGAAAGGTCAGAAGCCTTGTAGTTATCCAACCATCCAGCCTGTCTCCAATTCATTTCATGATGTCATTTCAATTAGCACCTACTTGTGAAATGTGCATAAAAGTCTCCAAAGATCCTGCAATGTTACTGAATATGAATTCTTCAGTCTTTCAAATAAGATCTGTTTTAAAATGTGTGTATGTATGTAACTTACTCTAAGTTTACGAAATTCCTCCCAATATGTATCACTTACACTATACACTTTGAAGACTAGATTAACAATTCTCAGTTATAAAATTTGACGTGGAGTAATTTAAACTTTTTGTAACAGTGATTTGTTTTGAAAACTGGGCAAGAGAGAAAACAAATTTATTTCAAGTTTCACAGATGGTGACCTGATTGACTTAATATGTAATGGCTGATAATCAGCTGCCTGCATTTGGTCCACGTCTACAAAAATCTTGTTGCTGATACATTGATGCAAATTAGTTTAGGAGAAATTGAGATGAGAGTGCTGTGTTGATTTCTGGGTTACATTTTCAGAGACCAATTTCAAGCTAGAAACTGAATGTCTGGAAAATTACATGCAAGTAGAACTAACCTAAAATTATTTTGCAATTAAGATCCTGGTCACTGCATCCATTGGGGAAACTGGACAGGACAGAACCGAACCATGTTAGCATGTCTGATATTTTTCTGCAGTCTAGTGTCCCTAATGCTGTCTTCATTCATAAATGTCCTTGTTGACTAAAATTGATAACCAGTTACAGTTGAGCAAGGATCATTCTGTGCTGTTGTGTTACTTTGCCATAATTTAAATGAATAAGCTGGTGACATTGGGAGACCTAATTGCAGAGCTTTTGTACTGAATGCACGCTATTGAAACACCTTCCACATTCTTCGTCTATTTTAAGATGATGCTCTTGTTCCAGGGCTGCTCTCTCAGTGGAGGTCTCATAATCCTCATCAATGCAGCTTCCCAAACTAATTTGTTGATCTCTATTGAAGATGAGAGATTACATAGGTAATCACGAAAATTTGTAGACACCGTAGTTGAAGTAAAAGCACAAAGTGCTGGAGAAACTCAGCTGGTCATACAGTGTCTTTTATATAGCAAAGGTAAAAATACATAACCGACGTTTCAGGCTTGAGCCTTTCATCAAGTTATGAAAGAGTGTCGGCGGACATCTGAACAAAAGGGAGGTGGGGGCAAAGGCAGGAAATGATAAGTGGAAAATGGAGGGAGTGGACAGCAGCAATCAGGGGAAGGAGGGAGAACTGGAAAGGAGAGGGGAAAGAAAAGGTAAGCTGGTTAGCAGAAAGCAGAGAAGCTGTTGTTAATGCCATCTGGCCGGAGAGTGCCCATGTGGAAAATAAAGTTAAAGGATCCATTATTGTCATGCTCTGGAACTTTCTGTTTAGAATGTAACATACATGAAATTCTTTAACTTTTGTCAACAATAAGGAAGACAGAGAGTCACCACTTTGTCCAGGAACAATAAGGTGTTGTTCTTCCAATCTGTGGGAGGTCAGGGTGGGACATAAGGCCTTGGACGAACATGTGAGTATATCTGTCTGACTGAGAATTGAAATGCTTGGCCTCTGGGAGGTATTTGTTGTGGTGGAGGGAGTGGAGGTGCTTAGCGAAGCAATCTGCCAATCTGCGACTGGCCTCTCTGAGTAGAGAGATTACATAGGAATAGTTTGCTGAGAGAGAAAAAAAAAATCTAAAACTAAAGTTGTTCAGGAATCCCAAGAGCTTGGGATTTGCTTCACTGGGCAATGTTCCCTCTGTTTCCTTTAAATTCACTGAGCCCTTATGTTTTGGCAGAAAAGCCAAATATATATTGGTGCTAAAAGAGCATTGTAAGATTTTTAAAAAATATAATTTCTAAGCAGTAGTTTTAAAAATTTTTATGGTCACTCCAACTGCAAGGAACAAAGTGGCCATCACATGTTAGCTATGTATGGATTAAGACTCCCAAAGACTACTTTGTCACCTTGTTATTTCTTGTTCATGCTGTTCCTTGTTTGAAAACAGCAACATCACATACATAGGCATAGAACTCACTCACTCTTGGTTTTCTCTTTAGAGCTAATCTATTGTTGTGGGCCGCTGTTTGTGAAACCTGCTGGACAGGGAGATGGCCATGCTCTGCCTGCTCCTTTTAACTGATGGAAATGTACATAGCAGATAAAATAGTACATGCCCTTCAGACCACAGTGTATAGTTCAGACTCATTGTCACAGTACCCACATGATATTACATACAACCCTGAAATTATTTTTCCGGCAGGTGAGGCAGAATTACCATTTAATGTTGTGCTGACCTATATTAACTTCCTCCACTATCAAACTAACCCTTCCTAACCTCGGAGCCCATAACCCTTCCATTGTTCTCTCATCCATGTGCCTATCTAAGAGTCATTTAAATGTCCCTATTGTACCAGACTTCACCAAAACAATGCATTCCAAGCACCCACAACTCTCTGTGTTTTATAAAAAAAACTTAATGGTCGTTGATTTTTGAAATTGCTCCAACTTACCATATTGTTTCCAAACTTTTTAAGTCTTTATTCTTAAGCTTCATATTGCTTACTGAATTTATTTGGATTAACAACTGTAACTGTCTTTAATATGATTAGGACAAGGAATACTAAAAGTGCTAGAAAAGAAGAGGACCTTCCTGTCACTTCAGAATCGATCATGGAATTGCTTCAAAACCTAGCAAAGAATCCTCTGATGAATTACAACAATTCAGAAATGAGTTCAAGTAGATGAATGCAAAATTGGATTCTTTTCAAAAAACCTTAGAAGGAAATGATAAACATATCCAAGTTAATCGAACTGTTTTGGATTGAAGAATGGATGAGAGGCAAAAGCTCTGTAAAAAAAAAAAAAAAAAAATCTATCAAAGATTAATGAAAAATTAATGCAGAGTATTATCAACATAGAAAACAAAAGTAGAAGAAATAACTTACGAATTCTGGGCTTGGAAAAGTTAACTGAGGGTGGCAACCTATTAAATCCTTTGCAAGTTTTGTCATAATTATTTGGACCTGGAGTTTTGCCAACTCTCCATGTGATAGATCATTGGCTTTTAAACCAGCTCGTGGTCAGAGACCTCGATCGTTTAGAGTGCGCTTTCTTGAATTTCAAACTCAGGATATTTTATTACGTGAATCTTGTCCTAATCTTCTGACCTCTGTAATCACTGAGGATTATTCACCCGCGGTTAGGAGTGCACATGTTAAATGTAAGAAGATAATATTGAAATTCTACAATCAAGGTTTTGAAGCCATCTCTATTTTTTTTTCTAGCGTTCTTCGGATCACACTGAAGACAATTCTAAGAAGTGGTTCCATTCCGTCAAAGAAGCCCAGAAATGTATGGAAGAAGATCTGCCATCTATTATCACTCCATGTGAGTAACTATTTCTCTAATTTTCTGTAGATGATACACTTCCTGAATCTTTTAGTTTTTAATTATTAGAATAAAGATTTAACGAGTCAATGCCTCAAATGTTTCTACATTTTGATTAGTTTTTTTTGACATTTTATATATTTTTTAGTCATTTAGGTTAGAAAATGTTATGTTTTTTTTGATCCTGATTTAACTTTTTAAATTACTCTTTTAATATCTGGGTATTCTTTAAGATTAAAGTGTGTTATTAATATTGTGAAAACAATGATTATCTCTGTTTCTGTTCCTGGCATTAGCTGCAGTCTCATCTGGAACCCATTTACTGTTTCATTATAACATTGTAATATTGTCAGGAGAAGAGTTTGGGGATGGGCAAATTAATTAGTAGTGTACTATCTGTCTATCAGCTGGCTTTCTGTCTAGAGGAGGGTGGGGTGGGGGGGGTTGTTAACATTTCTGTGGTTTGAAAAGCCTCATCTGTTTTTGGTTATCTGATTGTCAATGCCTGTTCATTATAATTGAAATAATTTCCTTATTCGCTAGACTCTTTTTTAAAATAATTAAAATTGATCAAATTATTAATTTAATTAGTTTTAAAATTGAAGGGTTAAATCACCTGGCAAAATAAAATGTGATTTTTGCTTACATTAAAAAATTTAAGGACCCAATTATATTTTTGCAAGAAGCATATGTTTGCAACAGTGACAACACACACCTTTTTAGACAGTTGAATAGATTGAATTTTTACTCTTCATTTCAGGGTAAATCCAGAGGGGTATCGATTTTTATAGATCCTACAATTTCCTTTGTCCAACATAATGCTGTGCCAGATAAAGAGTCATTTTGTTATTGTGCCAGGGAAATATAATAAATTAATAGTGTTTGCTAATGTTTATGCTCCAAATGTGGATGACCCTGGATTTTCTGAACATTTGTTTTTCATCCTTGAATGATTTGAGCTTTAACTCAGATAGGAGGAGATATTAGTTGCTGGTTAGATCCAGTTTTGGACCACTCATCTTCTAAATCAGCCATTTTGAATAGATTGGCTTTATTCATTTAATTCTTTTTATTAAAATGTGGTATTATTGATGTCTGATGGGTTTTTTTTCACCCAAAAGATAGGGAGTATGCATATTTTCTCATGTTCATCACATATATTCACGGATTGACTTTTATATTGACAGTCAAATGATCCCACTAACTCAATCTCGTGAATATAAAAATTATAGTAATTTCCGACAATACTCCTGTGTTCTTATCTTTAAACTTCCTTGATCTTCCCCAAATAAACAGATATTGGCATTTTAATTCAATCTTACCATCTGATAAAGATTTTTTTTAAAGTTCTTGGAGGAACAAATTCATTTATTTTTTGAAGATATTTCCGTCTTATTGTCTGGGACGCATTCAACGCTTTCATTAGGGGGCAAATTATTTGGTATACTTCAAATATTAAGAAAAATGCCACTAAAGAGAAAACTGATTTAGCTAACCAACTGACACAATTAGATCAAAAGTATGCTCTTCCTCCAGACCCTGGTTTATATAAATGGCGTGTCGAAATTAAAACTAAATATGATTTTCTTCTAAAATACCCAATTGAAAGCCAACTTTTGAAATTTAAAAGTCATTTTTATATTCCTGGAGATAAAACAGGTAAACTATTATCTAATCAATTAAATTTTTTAGTAGCCAAATGACAAGTTAAAGAAATTCGTAAAGCTAATGGTGATATGACAACTGATCATTTAGAAATAAATGATACATTTATGGAATTTTATTCTGAAATTTATAATTCCAATTCTACTAAGGATAATATTGTAATGATTTTTTTTAGATTAATTAGCTTTTAAAGGATCATATAGATCAGTAGCTCTCAACTTTTTTATTTCCACTCACATACCACTTTAAGTATTCCCTATGCCATAAATGCTCTGTGATTAGTAAGGGATTGCTTAAAGGTGGTATGAATGTGGAAAGAAAAATTTTGAAAACCACTGTTTTAATTGTACCTAATTGACTCATTATATGCACGGATTAATAACTCCAAAGGAAATGGGCCAATGACAATTTTTCTCAAGCAAAATATTTCAGTAACAATTGGGTCTAGAGCAGTTTTTCTAAAATTTCCCTTCCCACTCACATACCACTTGAAACAATTCCTTACTAATCACAGAGCACCAATGGCATAGGGATTACTTAACTTGGTATGCAAGTGGAAAGAAAAAGATTGAGAACCACTGGATTAGATATTAAATGTTTTAAAGATCTATTTATTGAAGGGAGTCTTGCTTTTTTTGAACAACTGTCAGTTAAATATAGCTTACCAAATACTCATTTTTATTGTTTAGATATTTAAAAGATACAGATTAGAGATTTTTCATGATCTCAATTACATACATCCCCTAAGATCTTAGATAAGAATTTAATAGATGTAATTTTTAATTTGCAACCTTTTTACAATAGTTCAATATTTAACATTTATGACATGTTGCTGGGAATAAAAGGGATTAATTTAGATATTTTTTTTAAAGCCTAGGAAAAGGACATATAGTTTTCTATCTAATGAAGAAACTTGAAATGTAATTTTTAAATTGGTTAATGCCCCATCTTTATGTGCTTGTCAATCCCTCCTACAATTTAAAGTAGTCAAAAAGGCCCACATGTCCAAAGTTAAACAATCTTGCTTTTATTCAACAATAGAGATGCATCACTAATTCACATGTTTTTGAGACTTGGGAAATATTGGCAATATTTCAAACTTTTTCTGTACTTTTAAAATTTTAAGCCTAATCTTTTAACTCTCTTGTTTGGTATTGTTGGAGAGAGGCATAACTTTAATAGCATATGATTTGTATGTATTAAATTTTATTTCTCTTGTGGCTAGACAGGCAGTGTTGCTTAGATGGAAGGATGATGCTCCAGCTATTCATGTTCAATGGTTATGTGACGTTATGTCATGTTTACATTTAGAGAAGATTCAACGCTCAATATCAGATTTGTTTTCAAAATTTTCAAACACTGTGGGGACTCTCTTTGAATCACTTTCAAAATCTCTGATTCAGTAATGATGCAGAGGTGTTGACTAATAAACATTACTGTGACATGGATTTTTTTTTTCCTTTCTTTGCCAAACAGCTTTGGTTTTGGTAGTGGGATTAGATTTTCTTTTTATAATAAAATATTACCTAATATCACTTAATAGTATGATCTGAGTGTAGTGTATTCTGTGTTTTTAAATTTTTTTTTGACTTTTAATATGTATTCTTTTTGATGTGGAATTTCTTTTTCAATATTTTCTATTGCATTCTGAGAAATAATAATATCAAATACATAGATGTATATGATATAAAGATCAGGTAAAAGTAAATTAAATTTACAGATAGTAAACAACAGTAAATGAGATACATATGATCCATGTTGTCTATGAAAAAGGGGGGGAGGAGGGAACCTTTAATGTAATTTCTTACCCCAACCTATTCCCTGAGTGATTACAATCAAAGCCAGGCATCAATGCTCATAATTCAAAAAATGAAGAAAAATAAAAAATGCTTTTGATAAAAAGCAAAAATAATTGATCTATAAATTTTGAACATAATTTTTAAAAAACCCAAAGAGAAAAAAAATACTCGTTTTAGTAGTTAAACACTTAATTTTCTCTAGAGAGAGGGATGCCATAAAATCCAATAAACATTGGGTATGCATGGGAGGGACAAGATCTTAAAACTACAGCAAAATGGGATTGAGATGGAGTCAAAATTAAGTCCATTGGTCCACTCATTCCAAATAAAAACAGCAATAAAAGGGCTCGGAGACAGATTTATATCAGGAATTAAAGATAGTGTTGTACATACCTTTTTCTAGTAGTTACAAAGGGAGGGATATAGCCAGGACATATGATATAAAGTACCTTCTTGAGTTGTACACTTCTAATCACATTTAAATGATACATTGGGTTAAAATATAGTTAATTGAAATTTGGAAAAGTGGGCCTTAGGAACTACTTTAAATTGTAATATGGAATGTTTAGCACAGAGAGAGAAAGAATATACATTTTTAAAAAAGAGAAACCATGCATCTTCAGCAAACAGTTGTTGAAAGTCATGTTCCCACATTTTCTTAATGTTAGATAAAGAATTAGTGCTAAATCTTAAAAGTAGTTCATAAAAAGCTGAAAGCAGTCCTTTCTGATTAGATCTAAAAATTATATACTTCCCAGATAAGGTTAAAATTAAAGACTTGGGGAAGCCTCAATGTTAAAGAGTTTAAAAAAAAATACTCCTAATCTATAAATAGTGAAAGAAATGTTGATTTGGTAATTTATATTTGGCAGATAATTGGTCAAAATAGAAAAAGTTTTGGTCTATATAGAAGTTCAAGAAAGAGTGAATACCTAACCTAGACCATTGATTATATCCAATGTCTTTAACCGAGGACAAAAAAAGGAATTATGTAAAATTGGACTAATTAATAAAAATCTATGATAACCAAAATGTTTTCTAAATTGGAACCCAATACATCTCATTACCAAATTAGTAGTTAGTATGGAGAGTGAAAAAGGCAAATATGCTCCAAGTATTGAGACAAGAGAATGTCTTTTAATATCCAAGTTAATCCATCCTGAGGCACATGAATATTCATTATGATGTGTCCAAATAATGATATCTGTGGAATTCCATGAAAAATATTGAAAAAGAAATATTTTTATTTTGATTTATTAGTGTTAAGGGTTGAGGCTGTGATTGGATCATTGGGCTGTAGGTGTGAGGAATTGAGAAAATTGTCCAGAGCCTGCACAGTAGTTGTGTTCATTACTTAGCATTACTTAAAAGGAGGAACAAGCCCAGGAGTGGCCTGTGTCGGAGTGGCTTAAGGACAGAGTGGGACATTAAAGTTGTGCCTTTGGCTCTCAGTGCCTTTGTTGAGCAGTGACTTGAGAAGAGATGCTGCTTGAATCCAATAAAAATATTTCAAAAAATATTTCAAAAAATATTGAAAAAACTTAACCTTTCCTCCACTCACTTTATACAGATATCCTCTGGTATTGCTGACCTGGTTCTCCACCCTATATAAGCCTCCCTTATTCTTATACACCTCTATTGTCTCTCATCCCCCGTTGTTCTGAAGAAAAATATTTGAGCTCGGTTATTCTTTCTTCACAAAACATGTTCTCCAATCCAGGCCATATCCTGGTCATCTCCTCTGCACCCACTCAAAAGTTTCCATATCCTTTCTATGTTGAGGGAGCCATAAATGAACTCAATATTCTACAAGTGTCTTTTCAGGATTTTTGTAGAGCTGCAATATTACCTCATGGCCCTTGAACTCAATCTCCCACCTAATGAAGGCAATCTAAGTAATGCTTCTCTACCTGAATGTAAAGCATGAGAGTTTGTGTTTTAGGATTTTTGAGGATAGAAACCTCAGTGAGCTTAAAGTGTTGTCCCTTTCAATAAAACATACAAGGAACAGAGGTTAGAAAAAAAAAGTTTATTCCATGACTAATATCAGATAAGGGAGACATAGTTGGCTGAGTGGTTAGCGCAACACCTTTACAGCACCAGCGATCGGGACGGGATTAAAATCTCTTGCATTCTTCAAGGAATTTGTACGTATCCCCGTAATTGTATGGGTTTCCTCTGAGGACTCCAGTTTCCTCCCACCATTTAAAAAAAAAGTACCAGGGATGTAGGTTAATGGGGCTTAAATTGGGCGGCATGGACTTGTGGACTGAAATGGCCAGTTACCATGCAGTATATCTAAATTAAAAACAATTTAATGCTAATAAAAAATGCTAAGGAGAGCAAAAGACTTTCCTGACAAATGAAGGGGCACATTTCCCAACAGGATCCGAAAACATGTACTGTATAAAATTGCTCTATTTAGAGTTCAACAACTTTTAACTGTAGAGCACTGTATTATTTTTTGGACTTGCTACAAATTTCTAGCTAAGTGTTTTAAGTTGAATAGCTCGTACTTAATTTAATATACTCTGGACAGCTCAATATTGCTGAAAATTAATAGTCAAAGAAATAAAATGTATTTTTTAATTACATTGAACCATTTCAACACACAACAGAATTTAAAAAAAAAGAGCATTAACTTTATAAGAGCTTTAGAACGTGTAAGTTTGAATTTGGATTTAAATTCCCACTAATACAAAGCTTTGCTTGACAATCATTTTGGTGAGAACTTCTTTATTGGCTTCTCTTAATCACAGCATATCTATTATCTCGTGGAACTTGATTATTTTCAGTGGATCAAAAAAAAAGAAAATCTCAAATTTTGCATCCCTCTTCATTAAAATCAGTAGACGATGCCATGAAATGGTAGCAGGCCTCCTGACACTAAATGATTACATTGAGCTGATAAATGGTGTGTAAGCATGAATAAAGATGAGAGGCTAAAATTAGAGATGAATAAATGAGACCTTTGAAAATAAAGAGCCTTTGCATTTAGCAGACATGCACTGATCAATGTGACAGAGATTCGGCATGATTGGCGTAGTGGTTAGTGCAATGCCTTTACAGTATCAGCAATAGGGACTGGGGTTTGAGTCATGCACTGTCTGTCAGGGGCTAGTACATTCCCCCATGTCTGTGTGGGTTTTCCCCAGGGGCTCTGGTTTCTTCTCACTGTTCAAAACGTAATGGGGGTTGTAGGTTAATTGGGTGTAAATTGGGCGGCATGGACCCGTGCGCCAAAATTTTTTGTTACTGTGCTGTATGTTTTTTAGTTGGTGAGGAGTCAGGAGAGTCTCTGGAAAAACTGTGAGTAACAGTGGTTTAAACTTTTATTTAGGCATGTAGAAGCTAGGAATAGCAGAAGGTTAAGTATTTATTTATTTGTACATGTAGAGGAGCTAGGACTAGCAGAGTTTTAAAGGACTGTTAATTTATTTAGACGTGTAGGGACTAAGGTCAGGGAGGGGGCCTAGTGCACAGGCGCATGATGTCGTTCAGGCAGTAGATTTAAAAAGGGCAGGACAGCTTACCTTGTTTCTCAGTTAGTTTACCATTTAGAGTTAAATATTTAAGTGATTTATTAATGTTAAGGATTGAGGCTGTGATTGGATCATTGGGCTGTAGATGTGAGGAATTGAGAAAATTGTCCAGAGCCTGCACAGTAGTTGTGTTCATTACTTAGCATTACTTAAAAGGAGGAACAAGCCCAGGAGTGGCCTGTGTCGGAGTGGCTTAGGGACAGAGTGGGACATTAAAGTTGTGCCTTTGGCTCTCAGTGCCTTTGTTGAGCAGTGACTTGAGAAGAGCTGCTGCTTGAATCCAAGAAGGTAAGTCTTATCAAGGGAGCTTTCATCAAAGTTAATGGAGTCAGCTAGGGCTATGGATTGTTTAGGATGTGGGAGATCTGGGAATGTATAATTGTCTCAGATAACCACACCTGCAGAAAGTGCATTCAGCTCCAGGTACTTACTGACTGACTTCATCAATTGGAGCTGGATGAACTGCTGGTTATTAAGGAGGTTGAGGCAGTCACTGAGAAGAGTTACAGGGAGGTAGTAACCTGAACTAGACAGAGCACAAATAGCTGGGTGACTGTCAGTGGAGGAAAAAGGAAAGCACAGGTAGTGAAGAAGGGGAGCAGTTGGATTTTGTGGTCTATGTGGTAACCGATGATATTAGATTGGAGCAGAGATGAGGTCCTCACGAGGGAATTAGGTAGTAAGTTAAAAGACAGGACCTCAATCTCAGGATTGCTGCCTGTACTAGATAGCATATTAATAGAAAGTTATGGGTGATGAATGTATGGCTGAAGAGTTGGTGCAGGGGAAAGAGCTTCATATTTCTAGATCATTGGGATCACTTCTGAGGAAGGCCAGACTTCTATTAAAAAGAATGGGCTGCACCTGAACTGGAAGAGAAGAAATATCCTGGCAGGAGTGTTTGCTAGAGCTGTTGGAGAGGGTTTAAACTGGTTTGGTGGGGGGGGGGGGGTGGGAATCAGATTGTGAATGTTATACGAAGGTAGTATTTAAAAAGCAGGATGCCATGAGTCCTATGTTGAGGAAAGATGGGAAGGGGCAAATCATAAATGCAATCGGTCAGAAAGCTTGAAATATGTCCATTTCAATGCTAGGAGTATAAGGAATGAAGTTAGAGCTTGGATCAATACATGGAACTGTGATTTTGTAGCTATTATTGAAACCTGGCTGGAGGAAGGACAGGATTGGATGATGCAAATATCAGGATATAGCTGCTTTTTTTTAAAAAAAAAAGGAGGGGAGGAAGAAGGGTGGGGGGAAGGAGTGGGATTGTTGCTTCAGGATAGTATCAATTGTACATAAGGAGGACACTGAGGAAGGTGAGTCCACTGAGTCAGTAATCAGAAATAGGAAGGGAGCAATCACTGTACTGGAGGCCCCCAAATAGTCTCCCAGACAATGAGGACAGTTCAACAGGCAGATTTTAGAATGGCGAATGAAATACATGATTATAGTCATGTAAGATTTTATCTTTCCTAATATTGACTGGGACCTCCTGACTGCAAAGGGGATAGATGGAGCTGAATTTGTTAAGTATGGTCAAGAAGGATTCTTGACACAATATGTTGCCAAGCCGATGAGAAGAGAGGCCATACTAGATCTGGTGTTGGGTAATGAACCAGGTCAAGTGGTAGCCCTCTTGGTGGGGGAGCACTTGGGTGAAAGTGATCACAACTCCCTTAGCTTCATTATAGCTATAGAAAAAGACAAACTCAGGCTAACTCGGAGAGTGATAAACAGGGGAAGAACTAATTATGAAATGATTAGGTAGGAACTAGGGAATATTAACTGGAAAGAGATGTTCAATGTGGAGAGCACAGACGTATGTGGAGGAAGCTAAGGGACCAATTGAGCTGGGTCCAGGATAGGTTTGTCCCACTATGACAAGGAAAAGAAAACTGGATGATGAAACAGGTAAGCTGACTTGTAGAGAGGAAGAAGCAAACCTATGTTAAGTATAGGAAGCAGAGAACAGATGGAGCTCATGAGAAATGTATAGAAGCTGGAAAGAGCTCAAGAAGGAAATTGGGAGCGCTCAAAGGGGGCATGAAAAATCCTTTGCAGGTAGGATTAAGGATAACCCCAAGGTGTTCTATGCATACGTTTATTAAAAAAATGATGGTAGGGCCACTAAAAGATGAGGCAACATGTGCATAGAAGTGGAGGAGATCCTAAATGAATACTTTGTGTTAGTATTTACAAGAGAAAAGGACCTTGATCAGAATGAAGTCAAAACAGAGCAGGACTATGTATTGGACAATGTGCTGATTATAGAAGAGGAAGTGTTAGATTTTCCAAATAACACCAAGATGAATAAGTCACCAGGGCTAGATGAGATGTACCGTAGGTTGCTGTGGGAGGTAAGAGAAAAAGTTGCAGGAGCATTAGCTTTGGTCTTTGAATCCTCTTTGTCTATGGGGGAGGTGCCAGAGGATTGAAAAATGACAAATGTAGTTCCTTTGTTTTATTTAAAAAAAAGGTAATAAGGAGAATCCTGGGAATTATAGACCAGTGAGTCTCACATCAGAGGTATGTAAACTATTGGAAAGGGTTGTTAAGGATAGGATATAATTTACTCAGGAATAGTCAGCTTAGCTTTGTAAAGACGAGGTCATGTCTCACGAGCCTAATTGAGTTTTTTGAGGAAGTGATGGAAGAAATTGAGGGTAGGGAGGTATATGTGGTCTATATGAATTTCAGTAAAGGTGTTTGATAAGGTCTCCCCATGAGAGACTTATCCAGAAGGCCAAGAGGCATGGGATCAGTGAAACCTTGGCTATCTAGATTTTAAAAAATTGGTTTGCAGGAAGAAGACAGTAGTAGTGGAAGGGAGGTACTCTGCATGGAGGGCAGTGACTAGTGGAGAGCCACAGGGATCAGTTCTTGGTCCTTTGATTTTTGTGAATTTTTAATAAATGATCTGGATGATGGGTGAGTATGTTTGTGGATGACACTAAGATTGGAGGAATTGTAGATGGAGCTGAAGGTTGTCAGAGGATATAGACAGGATTGGGCAGAAAAATGGCAAATGGAGTTCAATCTGGACAAGTGAGATGATGCATTTTGGCAGGTCAGATCAAAAAGCTGAGTACAGTAGGTTAACTAAGAGTGTGGATGAACAGAGTTATTGAAGTTCATTTCCATACATTCTCTCAAGGTAGTTGCTTATGTTGATGGGATAGTTAAAAAAGCCTATGGGATTCTGGGCTTCATCAATAGGGGGATTGTGTAAAAGAGTAGAGAAGTAATGTTGCAGCTTTATAAGTCTCTGATGAGACCATATTTGGAGTATTGTGTCCAGTTCTGGTTGCCTCATTATAGTAATAATGTGGAGGCTATGGAAATGGTGCAGAGGAGATTTACCAGGATGTTGCCTCATGAGGCAAGGTTAGAAAAGCTGGGACTTTTCTCTTTGGAGCATAGAAGGATGAGAGGGGACTTGATCGAGGTCTACAAAATTATGAGAGGCATAGATATGGTGGGAATAAAGGGAGGGAAGTATAGGAAAGAAATCAGGAGTAAAATTTTTTTTTCACCAAGTTGTTGAGGCCTGGAATGCCTTGCCAGGAGTCGTGGTAGAGGCTGAAATATTAGGGGCCTTTAAAAGACTATTAGATTGGCACATGGACAAAAGGAAAGTAGAGGGTTTAGCACTACTTGGAGGGGTGAAGGGCCTGTTCAGTGCTGTAAATGTCTTAATTTGGGAAAAAAAATCCCTTCCAATTTTAGTCATGTCTAAAACATTCCTTAATTATATGGTTTCCAGCTTTACCTTTTTGGCGCAGGCTAATCCCATGAATCCTCTCCTGCAGGCGCACACATTCGGCCTGATGCACTTACTTCCAAACAAACATTTCTGCTCACAGATAGCTGGAAACATAATAAAGAACAGATGTAAAGACATATTTCCAGGTAAAGAATAATTGCTTACATTGTAAGATTAGAAGTCATGGAAGAACACTTACCATTTTCATCAAACTAACCAATGGGGTTACATTTTAGAATTAGATATAAATTATCTATTCTGTTTGGTTCTTCTCTGTTTAGTCTATTGCTATTTAAACTTGATCTGGGTACTTTTGTCTTTAATCAATATCTCAATCTTCAACATTGACTGGATTGAACTAACAGTCAAGAGAGGGAAAATGTTGGGGAGCCGCATAATCCATTTGGGTGGCACAATTAGCGCAGTGACTTGCACAATGCTAATACAGCGCCAGTGACCAGGATTCGAATCCATTATTAATGAGTTTGTACATTTGCTTAGGGGTCCTCTGGGTGCTCAGATTTCCTCCTACCCTTCAAAAATATACAGAGATTGTAGGTTAACTGGAGCATTTGTGGGCACTGGCATGTAGGTCAGATGCATCTGTTACTCTGTTGTATGCATGCCTAAATTATTTCAATTACATTGGCAATCTCCTGCTTTCTCTGCAAATGGCAGTGTAAACTCCTGGTTGAGCATGGATGTTCAGAAGACACTTGCATCTCATAATCTCTTGAGCTTCTATTACCAAATTAACTCTGAGCAAGATCACATTGGTACCTAATGCAAAAAATACACAAAAACCATTATAATCCTAAGATCATGAGAGAGAATGCTGTTTGAATTCCCTTCTTACACCAAGGTGAATTAGATTGTGTTTCCATAAACAATAAATTATCATTCATGATGGCTTCTTACCTATTTTAAAATGAAAAATTTTCAACTCATTAACTCTCATAAGTGTTACAGGCCAGAGCATACCAAAGGTCATTTATATAAAATACTCGTCATAAATTCCAAAAGAATATTCAGAAGATACTTTTTTTTTAACCCATGCCCTCCTTCATCTGTCTGGGCAATGAGTACAGGAGCAAGGAAGTCTTGGAATTGGATAGGACAGTAATTTCTGGCAACCTTCCTGTATTCCACTGCCCTCCGGCCTTCCCACATATAACCGTTTACAGTGTGGAAACAGGCCATATCAGCCTTTTGAGTCTGCGCCAATTCACTTGAACAACTCCACTAATTCTCCCCTCTCAGTCCATAACTCTCCAACCCCCTCATATCCATGTACACATCCAATCTTCTCTTAAATTATAGAAAGGACCCTGCTGCAACTATCTCCTCTGGAAGATCATTCCATTCTGCAATCACTCTGAGTGAAGAACCATCCTCTAACATTTCTCCTAAAGTTTTTCCCCCTTAACTTGTGCCCTTTTGTTTCAACCTCCCCTGCCCTCAGGGGAAAGAGTCTACTCACATCTAGTCTATTTCATTCATAATTTCATATCCCCTCTCAACTGACTATGTTCCCATGAATAAAATCCCAGCCTCCTTAATCTTTCTCCATACTCTAAATATTGTAAGCCAGGCAACATCCTTGTAAATCTTCTCTGCACCCTATCTATATCCTTCCTATAATTTGGAGACCAGAATTGAACACAATACTCCAAACCTAGCCTCACCAATGCCTTAAACAGTCACAGCATCACTTCCCAGCTTCTATACTCTATAGTATGATTTATGAAGGCCAGCAAACCATTTGCCTCCTTAACCACCCTGTCTACATGGGAACGCACCTTCAAGGAACTGTGTATCATAACTTCAAGATCCCTCTGCATACCTCAATGCCCTCCCCTTAAATGCACATGTCCTATTTTGTTTATTTTTTTCTGAAATGCAGCACCTCACACTTGTCTACATTAAATTCCATCTGCCATCTTTCAGCCCACTCTTCCAAACAAACCAAATCCTTCTGTAATCCAAGAAAACCTTCCTCACTATCCACCACTCCCCTTAATTTCATATTGTCTGCGTATTTGCTTACCCAGTTAACCACCCCCTCCTCCAAATCATTAATATAAATGATAAACATCAGGGGACCCAGCACCCATTTTTGTTCCTTTTCCCATATCACCCTCTAAAGACCTCCCGCCTACTTACTGTATGTTACTCACCAGATCTCCTCTCTCATCTATCCTTCACCTCTCCTCCAATGGTTCTCATTGTCACAATCCTGGTAGCCTGTCATCCACCACCCTCCCCACTCCTCTCTCTCGATCTAGCTCACTCTTTCAGCCTTCCTCAGTCTACTTGGAACCTGCTGGTCACCATCTCACTCATCCACTCGCAGTCCTGTTGTAGGTTCTTAACCCAAAGTGTAGACAAAATCTTTTCTCACCACAGGTACTGCTCAGCTTATCTCGATTTTACTTCAGCAGTGATAAAATGAAGACTTGGATTCTCCACCTCAGTTGAAGGCTGAACAAGGCTCTGAACAAAATGTGTACAAATCCTGTACAACATTTCTGCCCTTGAAGTCTGTCATTAGCATCTGTAAATTTTGATAATGTCTGACTTCTTAGTCCAATCCTTTATCTGAGAGATGATCTTATAAAGGTGTACAAAATCTTAACAAGAATAGATTGGGTGAGCTCAGTGTCTTTTGCCCAGAATTGAGGAATCAGAGAATATAAGCTAAGGGGGGGGGGGGGGGGGGGCAAGAAAGATTTAACAGGAACATGAGGATTAACATTTTATTTTATATACAGGGTGGGTAGGTGTGTGGAATGGGCTGCCAGAGGAGGTAGTTATTGCAGGTATTATTGCAATGTTTAAGAAATAGATAAATGCATGGAAAGAATGGGTTTAGAGGCATATGGACCAAATGCAGACAGGTGAGATTAGTTTGGTCAGCGTAGGCATATTTCCATGCTGTGAGGCTCCATAACTATGAATGGTGAAACAACAATAGTCTGAAGAGAGTGGCAATCTGAGCACCTATTTGTTAGCTTTACCCACAGGACAGGTCAGCTCCGCTTGCTTCTGGGCTCCACATTTCTCCCTATTGATACATTGCAAGGATACAAGGTTCTGCAGGAGAATGGAGCAAGCAAGAAGTCTGCAGATGCTGGAAAACCTTAGTAACACGAAGCACTGGAGGACTCTATTGGTCAGGCAGCATCTGTGGAGATCTCCAGACAGTCGATGTTTTGGGCTGAAAGCCATTCATCAAGAATACCAAGAACCAGACAGGCACTTATCTTTCTCGCACCCTTCCCCCATCACAGCTCCTCGATTTTTTTTTTTTTTTTACCCGCCCGCCCCCCCTCACCTACATTCACTGCTCACCTGCCAAGCTGTGCTTCTCCCCCTCCCCACCTCTACCCAGCTCTTTCAACTCCTGAAGAAGGGGTTTTAGCCCAGAAATGTTGACTGTCTATTGCAGGGGTGGCCAAATGGTGGCTTGTGAGCTACATGCGGTACTTTGACATGTAATGTGCGCTCACAGAAATATGTTGGTTGGAGATACCAGCACTCCCAACACTACCTTGGGACACTCCAAATATCTGTAGCCAGATCAGGGGGTCCCTGGATAGTCTATCTTGGGCTAGTGACAAGGAGAGGGAGGAGGGAATGGGCTCTGAAGGAACAGCCCTGCAGAGGAGAGTAGTGAGCAGCATGTTGGAGTTGGCTTCTCCTCGCTCAGGATGGGCCACACCACAATCCTGTCAGCAGGAGATGTGTGGAAGAGGAGAAGGTTGAGTTGAGGATTCTCTGCAGGGAATGGCTGCAGAGGTTGTGAAGCTGGGATTGGGCCACGAGATCTTTGAGGCATGGCCTGTTCCAGAGTCTGTGTCTGTCCAGGCACTCTGGCAGGGGGAAGCAAGATGACAGAAATGGGGAGGAGGTCCTCATCCATGCAACAAGCCAGGACAGAGCTGGAGCTGACAGCGGCAGTGAAGGTCCTGTCAGTGGGCAAGGCCTGGCCCCACCAGATGGAGAGTCAGCACCAGGCAATGCAGACTTTTGACTGCTCCGTACCCCAGCCTCCGCTCCCCACATCCCGCCCATGACTGGGAAGAGGGAAGCAGAGGTTGGGACAAAGAGCAGCAGAGCTGTGGGCCCTGTGGCCTTGCCCTGCTGCAGGAGGCAGCTTTGGATCGGGTCACTTACCGCATCTCAGCTGTGGATGCAGCAGTGCTGCAGATATATGCAGAGACCAGTGGCAGCAGCGTTCCCGAAGAGAATACATTAGGAGTAAGAGTCCTCCATTTGGCCTGTGGAGTCTGCTCCTACATTCAATGAGATCGCAGCTTATCTAGCTATGGACCCAGCTCCAGCACAGAAGCCTAATATGCCTGAAATTGCCTTATCTCAGAAGCTAAACAGGCTCAGGCCTGGTCAGTAATTGGAGGGGAGACCACCTAGGTGTTGCAAGTTTCTGTGAGGGGTGCTGGACCAGCGGCGACTCCCTCTCCGCCTTACGGTTGACAAAATGTAAAGAATTTCATTCTTAATGTAGTATCATGTGACAATAATGGAACCTGTCACCTTTCCCACACAGCCCTCAATTCCCTTGTGGTTCAAAAATCTATCTTTAATGAGGCAACTTATCTTGGCAGATATTTCCACAGAAAATCAGTCAGGTATTTAAAAAAAATTATATGTATACATGTACTTTTTGATAATTGAAATGAATACAAATGAGCAGTTTTAAAACTACAAACATCAATAAACATTATTATGTACATGTATTTCTTAATATTTATGAAAGTTTTCTAACAAAATCTACATGTAAGATTAAAAATGGGTGTTTAATATCTGGCTGTCAAACATCGGAAGTTTATCGTATAGGGCTATTGCTTCCTATGGATGCTGGCTGACTCACTGAGGTCCTCCAATATTTTGTGTGTTCTGCAGAAAAATGTGGACTTTTACAGTTGGAAATGAGAGAGGTACTGTTTAGATAATTGTGGATATGATAAAAATGAATGGGGATTTTTCCAATTCAAACAATGATTAGGAGAAGATTATTTCCACTGCTTATCAGAGATACCTCATGGCAATTACCTTAAAAACACCAGTTCTTTGCAGGAACAATTGAATTAATATTTGAAAAGGGGGAATAAGTGCCAGGAGAGGGTACAGCAATGCATGGACATACTGAAAAGACTGATGAGTTTAGGTAACCTCCAATAAACACCAATTACACGGAAGCACGAGGGTCAGGCAGGCATTTTTAGAGAGGCTTTTCACATCAATTTTTCACATCGCAAAGGTATTAAAGTCCATAAATTAAAGTATTAGTGCATGAAAAATGAACAGCTATAGTGACACAAAATGCAATTATATTGACTTTAGACTAACATCAGCTACTTACGAGTCTGACACAGCATTCCTTCCCAGCCTGCCCGGCAGTGACAGGTACTTGGTCCCACACATTCTCCATCATTCTGGCATTTTTGTAGACATATTGCTGTGTATACAAGTAATAATTGACAATCTATTCATGCAGATTGAAAATATAAACTCTGTATGGATCAGGGAGAATAAGATAAATTTAAAATTTGAAAATCTGGGCTCTGTTCCAGTAAAGCTGAGAAAATAAATCAGTAACCATAAAGGGTCTTTGAGGATATAGTTATACAGCCTGTTGCTTGGCGAGACCACAGTAAATAGCAAACAAATGAAAACTCACAAAAGGAATTAAAATGAATATCAGATTACATTTCTGATTACACAATGCTTTTGCAAAGAAGGGGCTTATAAATAATTTAAAAAGGCAAAGAATATATGAAATATATTAAATGTGTGGCAAAGTGAACTACTGGCTCAAATAACATTAAATATCTCTTGCGGGAAGAGACATGGGCTCATTGTTTAGGCTCAATGATTTGTTCCTGTGGCAAGTTGATTTTGACCAGTTAAACCTTTGATATTTATATTCCTACTTATTGCAATACATACTTACGTTGATTGCACCATTTCCCTTTCCATGCTGATGGACAGTCACAAATATCTGGGCTCACACACTTTCCTCCATTCATACACATTGGGTCACAGATGCCTGCAGCAAGAAGAAAATGGATAAATACTAATTTTTAAAGACCATTGACTTTGCATTATAAATCTGGTATTGTTGGTCTTTGTAGATCCCTCATACTTTCCTGGACAACTGGATGTTTATCTGATAAATAGGCATTTGTAAAACTAATTAAAAGCTGTAGATATAAGATCAAACCAATGTCAAAATGAAATGGATGATATTCATTCAGTTTTGATTCACACTTTGTCAGGGTGATCCTTGCCTTTTTTCCAAAACCGATGAGCCGTTCATGGAAACACATATTACTTGGTATATTAAATAATTGGCTGAAAATATTTGGCACAAAACACAAGTAGAACTCACTTTGCTGACATCTTCTCCCTGTGTAGCCTTCAGGACAGGAGCACAAATTATTTCTCATACACCGGCCACCATTCTTACAGGGGGGATTGCAAATAGCTGCAAAGGAATAGATGGTTTTAACTTTATTTGTAGGTACTTCCATTTAAATTATTTCTTTCCTGATTTCAATTCTAACAAAGTCATGTCTTAATAAATTGTTATTTATGCACCTTACTATAGAGATATGATAAGCCTTTTATTTGTTATACTCTGTGTGTGTGTGAGACTTATAACTGGTATGTGGAAGTATAATTTATATCTCAATGTTTTAAAGCTTTTGCTGTTAGAATTAGAAAGCAGCTTATAATTATAAAATGGGTGAAATTACAAAGTGTGCCATAAAATGTCTGAACTCATTTCGCAAACTCTGCAGAAAACAGGTTGTAGACCTTGCTAAGACAGAGATGAGATGGCTTTATAAATATCATTAAACATTTTATCTTTTACAGTGATGTTGATTATTTACCAGACAAAAACTCAAATCATTTTTTTGTGTAAGATAAACACCAAAAAACAGGCTGTTCAAGCTGGAAACTTTTTAAATGATAAAATTACGAAATGCAAATGTGGGGTCACTTCTCCCACTTACACATTTGAAATTGTATATAGAATGAGAGCTAAAGGCATCAGGACGGGTGTCAGAAATGAATCTCTCCTGATTAGTCTGACTCACTTCCTATATACAAATTGACTATTGCTGAAATAGATTTGTATGCTTTAAAATGATATTTTTCTGTGTGCTGTATTCTGCTGTCTGATTTCACTTCAGTGCGGATTGACTTCCACAGCTGCTTCCCGTATTTGTCCGAATTTTTTTTTAAAGTTGGAGTGGCCCCTCCAGGTTGCAAGCGTTGGGCAGAGTTGGTATGGAGATCTGTCTATTGCACATGCAGTGAGATCCCTTTCTCTTCTCTTTGATTATTTCATTCAGATTTACAAATCAACATGAAATTCATCAATTACATAAAAGAAACAATCTTATCATTTGATGTTGATTTTGAAAAATACAAGAAAAGAAGAACAAGCCCTAATCCTCCCCCCTCCCATCCACCCAGGAAAACAAAGGAGAGGAAAAGGTCTCATTAGATTCATTAATCTCCTGCCATGGGACAAATATCCTGACTTGCCCAGAATCGCAGATGCGGGGTGGGGAGGAATCATTAAGAATCTACATCTACATGTTGAAAATATGGACTCAAATTTTTAGAAAAAAAAAACTTTTCCCTAAGGTTTTAAGTAATTTTCTCCAGGGGAATTCAAGCATATATTTCCACTGAGTTGTATCTAGATGGGAATCGGATTTCCTAGTAACCACCACCAATGCGATCTGTACAAATTCTAATTGGTATTTTGATAGTCTCATTTTGGGTCTTGCATCTGTTATATTTCCCAATATAAAAAAAATTCTGGTATCTGTATAAATTGAATCTGTGTGATTTGTTCTAGAAGATTTCCCAAATCTTCCCATAAAGGACTCGGTTTGAGTGCAAAAAGATTCCTGTTTCTTTGCCACATCTAAAACATTGATCTGATATTTCTGCTTTTAATTTGTGTCATTTTCGCAGCAAGCTATAGTTGGTGCAAAAATTTGTGTTGCCCCAATCTATACCTTGCGTTAATAGTATTGGTCATGCTGTCCTGACATAAGTCGGACCAGCTTTTTTCAGTATACCCTAATCCAGTGGTTCTCAATCTTTCTTTTCTTTTTCAATCTTTTTATTATTATTATAATTTATAAACACATACAGTTCAAAGAGATATAAAAAAATACATAGTAAGTAATGATATTACTTAATATTAAACAATAATATTACAGAATAAAAATATATCATAAAAAAAATTTTTTGATCAGTTTAGGGTGTGAACTATCTCTAAAAAAAGATATAATTAATAACAATATATGAAAAAAGAGAAAAAAAAACCAAAAAAAGAAGAAAAAACAAATCTGAATTAAAAAAAACTTTAAAAAAACCTACAGATATAGCTAAACCACGCCGATCACTCCGATCTCATCTTACAGCCCAATTATCATACATAATCATAGAAAGAAAACAGAGCCAGATCAACTCACCACAAATGAAAATATTGAATAAATGGTCACCAGGTTAACTCAAACTTAGAAGGGAATTCATAGACAGAGTTTCTAATTTTCTCTAAATTTAAACATTAGTATAGTTTGGGTAAACCATTGGAAAACAGTGGGAGGATTAACCTCTTTCCAATTTAATAGTATAGATCTTCTAGCCATTAGTGTAAGAAAAGCAATCATACGATCCGCAGGAAGAGATAAATAAGTCAAATCTATCATAGGTAATCCAAAAATTGCAGTAATGGGATGTGGTTGTAAATCAATATTCAAAACAGTAGATATAATGGAAAAAATTTCCTTCCAATAATTCTGTAAAGAGGGACAGGACCAAAACATATGTGTAAGGGAAGCTATTTCCAATTGACATTTATCACATATAGGATCGATATGAGAATAAAAGCGATGGAGTTTATCTTTAGACATATGAGCTCTATGAACAACTTTAAACTGTATTAGTGAATGTTTTGCACATAGAGAAGAAGAGTTTACCAGTCGCAGAATTTTATTCCAATCTTCATTAGAAATATGAAGGTTGAGTTCTCTTTCCCAATCATTTTTAAACTTTTCAAAAGTCCCAGAATTTATTTTTGTAATTATATTATATAATTTAGATATCACACCTTTTGGAGGGAATTTTGAATATAGTATATCCTCTAAAACAGTCGTAGTCTCCCGATTGGGAAAAGAGGGTAAAGTCGAAACTAAGAAACTCCTAATCTGCAAATATCGAAAGAAATGAGATCGAGGTAAATCATATTTCATGGATAATTGTTCAAATGACATGAAAGAGTTATCCAAGAATAAATCCGAAAAGCACGTTATACCTTTAACTTTCCAGAGTAAATAAGCTTGATCAATTAGAGAGGGATGAAAAAGGAAATTTAGTACAATAGGAGTTTCCAAGATAAAATGACTTAGGCCAAAAAATCTCCGGAATTGAAACCATATACGTAGTGTATGTTTAGCCATTGGATTATCAATTTGTTTATATAATTTAGTGAGAGTAAAAGGGAGAGCAGCTCCCAAAATAGAGCTAATTGAAAAATTTTGTATCGGTTTAATTTCTAAATTTACCCAATGGGGATTTAGAGATAATTCTGAATAATTCAACCAATACCTTAAGTTGGCATTACCCAACTTTAGAATTTATTACTGGGCAATTAATATTAGTTACTTAAGGTTCTCAATCTTTCTTTCCACTCACATACTAGGTATTCCCTATGCCATAGAGAAGGGATTGGTTGAGGTGGTACGTGGGTGCAAAGAAAAAGTTTGAAAACCACTGCTTTAATCATATCTAATTGACTCGTTATGTGCACGGTCTGTTTAAGTCTTGAAAAAGAAACCTGAGCTAATGGAATTCCTAATGTCTGGAAGAGACATTAGGATGCTCTCAACATATTCATTCTTATACAATTGACTCTGCCAACAAATTATTTGGAGAATCATCCATTTACCAATTATCTTAAGCAAGGGAAGATTTAAAAAAATATATATAAATTCTGAAAGTTCTATCTACCTTTATCCCTAAATATTGGGGAAGATTTTATAGTCTGAATTCAGTAATGATATGGGTCTATAAGATGACCTTTTCAGTGGATCCCTATCTATTTTAGGTATCGCTGTTGATAAATATTCTGGGAGGGCACGGACTACAACTGCCTGATGCAGTACCTCCACAAAAAGAGGTATTAAAATATATTTAAATTCTTTATAAAATTAAAGGGGGGGGGGGGAAATCCCCTGCTCCATGCTAATGACTGGTCCAAAAAATGACAAAAGTCTATACTGTTTGGTGCCAACAACATCACAGGAGTTACTGTGCCAGTGCTGGGTACAGCACTGAGCTGCCTTTGGGATTCGGAGTTTACTCCCAAAGCCTTTCCCGTAAGCGGGTATAGCCACAAGGCAGCAGAGATTTGATATCAGAATTTTCCCTCTCCTAGATGGGTTACCATCCGTGATTATTGAGTCCCATCTACCTGGAGCAACTGGCTTCAAGGCATCAATGTTCTAGCTTTGCCTCTTCTTCTCTCTGTGAGAAGAACTCTGCTGGGCATAAGAACTATACCACATGTGAAGGCCAGGAGTTGAACTTGGTTGTCAGAGGCTGTTTGAGTCACATTTGTGTATGAGAGGGAGCTACCAACCTTTTGCTAATGCAACCTTTAGAGTAGTAGTTCTCAACCTTTTTCCTACCACTCACATACCACTTTAAGTAATTCCCATGGTCTGTGATTAGTAAGGGGTTGCTTAAGGCGGTAAGTGAATGGGAAGGGAAGGTTGAGAATCACTGCTCCAGACCCAACTGATACCAAAATATTTTGCTTGAGAAAAATATTTCCTTTGCACATAATGAGTTAATGAGGTACAATTAAAACAGTGGTTTTCATACTTTTTCTTTCCACCTACATACCACCTGAAGGAATCCCTTACTAATCACAGAGTGTCTATGGCATAGGGAATACTTAAAATGGTATGTGAGTGGAAAGAAAGTAAAAGGTTGCGAACAACTGCTTTAGAGCCTTTTACACACATGTTTCAATTCTAATTCTATGTTTGAATACTGGAGGTGTTTACTGGGCAGATTTTACAATTCTGAACAACTGTTGTGGAATAGAATAAAGTGAGGTTTTTTTTTTAAATTACAGGACAACCCAGGATTCTGAACACATGATTTGTTGACACCCATACATACCAATGAGCTCCCATCATAGGATTAAATTAAAAAGTCCAATGTGTATTGGACACTCTTGCGTAAACAGTACAGCACAGGAATAGGCCCTTCAGCCCACTTATCTGTGCTGAACATGATGCCCAAGTTAAGCTAGAGCTCCACTATGTAAGCATGATACACATGACTATCTAGAAACTTCTTAAATGTGATAATTGTATCTTTTTCCACCATTCCTCCTGACAATCCATTCTAGGCATCTACAACTCTCTGTGTAAAAACATGTTCTGCCCATGTCCATTAAACTCATTCCTAGGGGAAAAAAATGACTATCTATCTTATAAGTGTCTCATAATTTTATGAACATGTGTAAGATTACACCGACTCTCTGAAGAAAACTAACCAAATGTGTCCAGTCACTCCTTATAGCTTAAATCATTTTATCCAGGCAATATCCTGTTAAATCTCTTTGTAGCCTTTTCAAAGCCTCCACATCCTTCCTGTCAGGGGGAAATCAGAATGGTACTCAAGTTTTATATATACAGGTGCACAATCCTTTATCCGGAACCCTTGGGGGGACAGTATGTTCTGAACTTCGGATTTTTCTGGATTTCAGAACACCCGAATTGTGCTGGCGTCTCTCTATCCCTTGCCCACCCACCCATATCGTGCTGCTGTCTCTACCCCCATTCAACCTAGTTGCACTGCTGTCTCTCTCTCCCTCCCTCCATTGTACTAGCAGCAGGAAAAAAATGCCAGTTTTTGGAGCTTTCCGGATTTTAGATGTCCGGATAAAGAATTGTGTACTGTATATAGCTGCAACAGACTTCTTTACTTCTATACTTAATGCTTCACCCAATGAACCCAAGCATACCATCTACCTTCTTTATCAACCTATCTACTTGCATAGTCACTTTCAAGGACCTATTGTCCTTATCCCCCAGATCCCTCTGCATATCAATGCTTTTAAGAATTCTGCCATTAACTGTAAATGCTCCTCTTGAATTTGACCTCCAAAAGTGCAACACTTCACATGTCCCGATTAATCTCCATTTATCATTTTTCTGGCCATATCTATAAAATAGCCATATAACAATTACAGAACGTAAACAGGCCATCTCGGCCCCTCTAGTCCATACCGATTGAAATGATCTCCTCTAGTCCCACTTGCCTACACCCTGCCCGTAACTCTCCAATCCCCTCACATCCAAGCATCTATCTAACTTTTTCTTAAATGAAAAAATTGTCATTGCTGCAACCAGCTCTTCTGGAAGGTCATTCCACTCAGCCACCACTCTCTGAATGAAGAAGATCCCTCTCATGTTACTTCTAAACTTTTTCCCCCTAACCCTTTACTCATGACCCCTCATTCCAATCTCACCTACCCTCAAGGGGAAGAGCCTATTCACATTTACTCTGTCACTCCCCCTCATAATTTTAAATACCTCTATCAAATCCCCTCTCAACCTTTTACACTCCAGTGAATAAAAACCCAGTCTAATCAATCAAACTTTGTATTCTAGATACTGCAATAGAGGCAACATTTTAGTAAATCTTCTCTACACTCTGCTTTCCTTATTGATATCCTTCCTATAATTTGGGGACCAGAACTTTACACAGCATTCTAAATTTAGCCTCACCAATGCCTTGAATAGTCTCAACATCATTTCCCAACTCCTATATTCTATGCTTTGATTTATAAATGCCAGCATACCAAAAGCCATCTTTACCACTCCATCCACATGAGATTCCATTTTCATAGAACATTAAATTGTTATTCCAAGATTTCTCTGATCCTCTTTATTCCTCAATGTCCTCCCCTTCAATGCATATGTCCTGTTTTGATTATTCTTCCCAAAATGAAGTGCCTCACACTTATCGCTATTAAACTTCATCTGCCATCTTTCAGCCCACTCTTCTAAGCCGTCCAAATCCTTCTGCAGTCTCTGAAAACCTCTTCACTATCTACAACTCTCTTTATTTTTGTATCGTCCGCATATTTACTAACTCAATTTACCACTCCATCATCCATGTAAATGACAAACAACAAGGGATCCCTGAGGCACACCACTCATCACTGGCCTCCATCCTGACAGACAGTTATCCACTATGACCTTCTAGCCATCGGTGAACCCATCTGACTATCTCAACGTTAATACTTAGTGCCTGAACCTTCCATGTGGAACCTTATCGAAGGCCTTACCGAAATACATATAAGACTACATCTATTGCTCTACCCTCATCAAACTTCCTAGTCACCTCCTCAAAAATTTCAACAAGATTTGTCAAACATAGCCTTTCCCGCACAAACCCATGTTGAGTGTCCCTGATCAGTCCCTGCCTCTCTAGATACTTATATATATTATATCTAAGAATATTTTCCATTAGTTTACCAACCACCAATGTCAAACTTACTGGCCTATAATTGCTGGGCCTACACCTGGAGCCCTTTTTAAACAGAGGAACCATATTTGCGATACACCAATCCTGCAGCACCATGTCTACATCTAGTGACTTTTGAAAAATCACTGTCAGAACCTCCGCTATTTCCTCCCTGATTTCCCTCAAGGTCCTGGAGAGTTATCCACCTTTATATACCTCAAAAGTTCCAACACCCCCTCTTTCCTAATTACTACATTTTCCACAATCACCTTTTTTGCTTCTCTTATCCTACATGGTTCCATATCTTTTTCTTCAGTGAATACGGAAGAAATTATCTCATTTGGCTCTGCACACAGTTATCCGCTCTGATTTTCTAAGGGACCAATTTTATCCTTCACTCTTTTTCCTATTTACATATTTGTAAAGACCCTTCAGATTTATTTTCACCCTGTTCGCTTTCCTAATTTCTTTCTTAAGCTTTTTATACATCCATGTATTTTTCCAAGCATCTGGTTTATACCTTGTTTCTTATATTTAATGTAGGCTACCTTTTCATTCAAACCAACTTTCTAATCTCCCTTGAAAACCACGTCTTTCTCGAACTTTTGGCTCTGCACCCTCAAAATCTCACCTTTAAAATGCCTCCAATTCTCCTCTACCTCTTTCCCATAAAACAAATTGGCCCAAATTACTCCTTGCAAATCCATTTTCATTTAATCAAATCTGGCTTTCCCCACTCAAAAACCTTAATCTTTGAACCAGACCTATCCCTTTCCATAATTATATTGAAACTAATGGTACCATGATCATTGGATCCGAAGTGTTTCGCAACACACACCTGTCACCTGCCCTATCTCATTCTCCCAGTCTAGTGGGTATAAAAACTGACTTCTGCCTGCCATAAGGCAGTGTCACATGGTCAGCTCCCACAGCCTCTACAGCTGCACAGACTCCAGTTCGATTCATTGGTAACCTGAGCTCCAGATCCAAACCTCCGACATGATCTGGAAGCCTTCAGAGGGTTTCCCCTCTTGCCTTCACAAAGCCTTACAATTGGCTGATCTAGTTTCCACCCTCTCTCCACTTTTAGCAGTGGTCGTTTCTCATCTGCCATGTGTTTGTGATGGCATTCATAGCATACTATGGAGTAGTGGTTGCCAAATTGAGTGACTTTTGTTTACTTAACTTACAGACAAGATCAATTGAAGGAAATACGTACAAATGGAATGTGTTTGTTAACTGGAAATAATGTGCCATGCGTTTTAAGGATCCTTTTTCACCAAACATCCAAATTTCTGAAAAGGATAAATTTCTACTTATATACTTCTTGATTTGTCTGTATTTAAATTCCCACCACTATTAGGATTTCTAACAATGATACTTTGTTTTAGCTTTTGAAACTGCTGATATGAGGAAAATATACAACAGGGAAGATCACTTTTGAACGCAATAGGCTTTACACATTTCACAAAATGGGAAGTGTTTGTTTAAACAGCTTCACCAGTATCTGCACCAGGACTTTACACCCTTACAACACATAATGACTGAAAATAAAGAACCCAAGTTCGATGAGTGGATCTTAAGAGAATGTTTATGTTCCATTTCGGATTGATATAATCACCCTACATTCATGCGTCAGTATGAAAAATAGCTCTCCCCAGAATCAACTGTTGACTGGATCATTTAGCAATAAACCTACAGTTCCAGTAGTTAAATAATATATTAATCATTAAATAATAAAAAGGAATGGAACTTACCATTCTGACACTGAAGTCCATAGAAACCACGAGGACAATTACACACGTTTTGGCGAATACAGATGCCACCATTGAGACACACAGGAGCACAAACAGCTGCAGAAAATAAGGAGGACAGTTAGATGACATCTCTCTGTAATGGGAGGGTCACGTGACAAGAGATCGGAAATGACTCTGCCTGCCAATCAAGGGTTAGATCTGCCCACCTGTGAAGTCAATGTGTTATTTGCCCTTGTCATTAACGTTTGATTGGTCCGTTAGGTGCTTATCAGGTAAGGCTGATGTATGATTGGTCTTTGCAGGTCAAGAGGACGAGCCTTGCATTAAAAAATCCCACATGTGGTGCTCTTTCTTTCTTTTTGCTGTTCCCTGAAGAAACCTGAAGAAACTCCAGGCTCCGAGCCACAGACAGCTCCGGAGGGCCAAGTGTGATGGACCCATCCCGGATCCTGAGTAGTGGTGACACTGGAGATCAGATTTGTTTAGTTACATGGTATACTGTGCCTGTGGGAGGTGGACATGTTATTAACCCTCATTTATTTGTGTACTCAGTATACTGTGCCCAGTATGGGTATATGGGCGGTAGACATAGTGTTTAATCCTCATGTTCTGAATCGGGAGTTGAGATTCTTTAGCAGTGATTTATTTGAGAGTGTGTGTGTGTGTGCTCTTTTTGTGAATTCTCCTATGTGTAAATAAAGACCATTGTTTGTGAATAACTCGTGTCCAGCCTTGATTCTCTTTGAACCCATCTAACCTATTCTGAACATGACACTCACTTAAGCAATCAGATAGTGTACACCATGTCTTCAGAATTAAGAGAACATGTAACTTAACTGAACATCACATATCCTTTAAAGTAGAGAACTGCAGACAGTGGAAATCCAAAACAAAAACTAAAGTGCTTGCTGAAGGCACTGTATCGTATCAGAGACAGAATCACCAGGGAGAAAAACAGGACCCTTCATCAGAATGGGAATGCAGGAAAACAAGTGTGTTTTAACTTGCAGGAAATGGGACAGTGAAGAGAACAGGATATTGTATGGACAAAGTTGTTAACAGTTATTTAATAAATAGCATTTCAAGACTGAAAAAGGAGAAAAAAAAACTAAATGGAACAGAAAATTACCAACACATCTGAGGAGACAGATGAACCTGAAATTATTAAATTAAATACTAAGTCCTGAGGTTGCAATGTTCCGCAACAGAAGAGCTGCTGTTCCTCAGTGACAGCTTTCTCTACAGATATGGCTGCATTTTTCTGTATTAACAACATCAATAGATGTTCATCGAAGGAAGGAAATATATCTTTTCAGTTTAATATTCAAGGATGCAATCTTTGTACCTGTTTCACACGAGGGTCCTGTCCATCCAGCTTGACAATTGCATACATCGGGGGAAGTGCACTTTCCACCATTTTGACAATGTTTATTGCAGATCACTAAAAATATAAAATAGTGTCAGTTTCAACTGTATGCATCAATCACACCTACTGATAGGAAGAAGATGAATGGCTTCATCAAAGTAAACTCCCATCATTTCAGACAAGAAAATATATTTTACCTGTCTTAAAATATCAGAACTGAAAATGGAATTAAAAAAGAGGAGAAAGGTGCAAAAACTACTGAGTTTGACACTTTAACAATAGATGGGAACACCCACAACCAAAATATTTACATATTTCAACCCTCAAACAGATTAAACAACACTTTTCTAACCTTCACTCCCCTTGTTTCATTGTTATTGACCCAGTTCCCTTTGAAGATACTAATTGGTTCCAAATATTTCCCATTTGAATAAATCTGGTGATTTATTCTATTGAAATCTGAAAAGAAACATAGTCTTGCCTCAAATTTGGAGATCATTGATTCTTGATGCTGTCAATAGATATCATCCAGAACACTAATTTTCTAAAACATCAAGAAACTGATAGAAACCCAATTTAAAGAATATCAGGACGGTGATCAAACTGAATCATCCACCAGCTGAGTTGCTGTATCACTGCTGTGCTAACATCTGGGAAGTGAGTCAGGCCTCAAAGAGCATTTTCCATGGTAGGCAGGGGATGGCTCTGTAAAGGACTGGGAGCAAAGGAAGATCTGTTAGACAAACAGTCTCAATCCACCTCAACGGCTCCAAGCAACTGAATTTTGGGCTGATCAAGTCAGTGCACATGATACCTTTCACGGAGCTGCATGTTATATAGATACCACAATCTTTGTTAATGGTGTGTAGTGGGGATCGTTCTTTGGTGGACTGTAAATGGAAGTCAATAGTTGCATCTTTCAGAGATACTTCTGTTTCCAAATGCCAAAACGTTTGCAGTGTTTGATAAATATCTGACTCTGGGCAAAGGTCACACATACCCAAACAGTCGCTAAGAGAGCTGAAATAGAATGTGGGCTTTACCGTGCACAGAATGGCTTTTATATACAAATTGAGCAGAAAATCATTCATAAATGAATCCAATTTCTTGATAATGACCTTGCTAGTATCATCAAGTTGTATTTAAGTGGACAATATTACTTCATCAACTGATGCCTCTAAGTCATTTGATCACTCGAAGTTGAATGGCTACTTATATTCTCATTTGAGGAAATGGTAAATTATGTAGAGAGGAAATGATTGGAACTTAATAAAGCCTGCCTGACATTGCGTCCCTGAGAGATGTTTTGATATGCAGAACAATTCCAAACCAAATGATCCACTCACTTGTTTCACATCTTGGCCCAACAAATCCATAATGGCAGGAACAGGTATTTCTGGTTATGCACAATCCGCCATGCTCACAAGCTGGGATGCAGAGGGCTGCACATAAAAGTACAAATTACTAAAGCAGTTGAGGATCTTTGTCCCGGAATTAAACTCTCTCTGATTTCAGCAGAGCTTAATTTCCCAGCTTCTGAGCTAATGGCTTATCTCCGCTGCCAGTGGTTTAGTCTCTGTTGAGAATTTCTACCATATCCAGACTGCTGAGTTCAAGATATCTCTGTCTGATTGAGACCTTGGAATGCAGAGTGTCCCTGGCCCAGCTTGGGACATAGTCAGGTTACAGAAGAGTTCCATTGGGAGTTTGATATGTGTCACATGTTACATTGTGAGTGGTGAGAGTTAATGCTGTTATCTTAGTGTTCCAGTGACTCAGGTTCAATTCTACCTCTGATGCTTTCTGTGTGGAGTTCACATGTTCTCCCATGGCAGTGTGGGTTTCAGCTGGGAGGACCAAGCAGTATGCATCATCAGTGCATGAGAGTACATCATGAGGACTCTCTTATGGCATAGCAAGACCATCAGCAAACACCAGCTATATGACCTTCAAGCTGAGTGAACCAAAGATAGACACTGTGGGCATCCTAAACCCTTGTGTCATGTTTGTTACAAATTTTACTCATTTTATAATCTATGAAAATTAGAAAAATGGACATTTGAAATCGAAAAAAATCCCAGAAAATGCTGAAAATGTTCAGCAGATCAGGAAGAGTGGTGGGAATGGAAATGCTTCAGGTCAGACTCATTAGGCTACTCAATTACAAATCAATTCTTTACACATTGATTGTGATGTAATATCTACATTTTTAAGTGGTAGAAGGGGAGAATTGAGAACAGCACAAGCCATCATATATTAAAGCAATAAACAAGTCACAAAGTTAAGAAGGCTCAACAATTCATCTGACTCAGCAGTTCTGCACCTGCTGGGTATTGAGCAGCCAGTACAGGTCAGCAGCACATTGAGGTGTGTAAGAATATTGCACTGATAAATTAACTGCACTAATGCCAGTAATGGTATAGTAACGACACATTCGGAAGTAAAGAATCCCCATTTTCATTATTTCCATCTGTTCATGCTTTGCTTTTCTTGCCAGATTTTGAGAATATATTTAGTTTCACCAAGAATGTGATTACATGAATTTTCCAATTGCTGAAATGATGGGAATTTAATTGTGGAAATGACCTAACATCATTATCCAACAAACCAGAAAAGTTCAGGATCCACTTGGTTAAATCATGCCATAAAAATAAAATCTAAACCTCATTCTTTGCTTCCTTTGTCAAGGGAAAACAAATTTTAATCCTTCAGATAAAGCTGCAACAGGATGCAGGGCCAAATAAAAAACAAATTCTGACTGTGTAAGTCAATGCTAGGATAGGATACCACAGGAAAGAGCGAGGTCAGGAAGTTAAATGGACATTCTTTTTCTCTTCTCGTGCCATATATATATATATATATATATATATAACGAGGAAGTGTTTTGGCCTCCAGTGTTTCATTGGGCACAGTGCCTATTGCCATTTGCTTTGCCTCTCATAGATCATCAAATGAATCAGGGGGTAAGCCAGAAGAACATGGAATGAACAGGCAAATGAAATTGATGGGAGATGAGGAGGAAAACATTGCTAACGGCAATGTTAGGAGCATCACCTTGCAGCTCCATAGATGATGGTTTAACCAGGGTTTCTTATCAAAGTGAGGATGGGCTAGGATATGTGAGGGAGGAATAAATGCTATGATAGAAGGATGTGCACTTATAAAAACAAATACAAAACAGGATTCAAGTAGTTACTCGTGCAACTGTTGATGTGATAGCCAAGTAAGTATGCAACATTCACATGAGCAATGAAGCAAGAAACTGGAGATCCATTGGGGAGTTTAGTATGGGTCAAACATTGGACAAAGAATGACTGAACATCAGAAATGCCAGAATATTCATCATCTGAGGCAGCAACTGTGGAGAGCGAGAAAATAAGTGCACAGATGCTGCTTGAACTTTCAGGTATTTCTCTTTTGTTTCACATTTCCAGTATCTGTTATGTTTTACATTTCATAAATCCAACATGGCCTTTTGTTTCTTCTCTCCCTATCTCCTGGCACTGAAAGTGATATGATATCCAGAAAACCTCAATTTCTGATCTCAGACATCTTCTTTGTTCTTTCTTCTCCAAATTCCTCACTGCAACATAAACTTGTCTTGTTTTGATGAAGGTTATCAATCTGAAACATTGACTTGATCTCTCTCTCTAATGCTGCTTTCTGATCCGTCATGTGATTTTGGCATTTTATGGTTTTGATAAATGTTTAGGGCTGTCAGTATTGGACAGGATAATGCCACTATTCAGCTGATCTCAGGACCAGCTAAGTGACAGATGCAGGTAAATTTTGTTGCTGCTGTATTTCAGATAGAATCCAATGGTGCAGCTTGAACATTCAATGCACTGGGGCATTTAGCCAAGTGATTCCATGGCAGTCACATTTAATGTAGGACTGCAGTTCTATTTATGCAAATAGGAAGGTGTAATCATGGAGCTTTGGATAAAGTTTTTTTTTCACTTTAATGTTTTTTTTAATTACATAATCATAGCAATGTACCACACAGAAATAGACCCCTTAAGGCCAACTCTTGCATTGCCTATCTACACTAATCTCATTTGTCTGCATTAAACCTGAAACCTTTAATGTCTTTCTATCCAAATACAATAAAACCTCTGTAATCTGGAATTCAAGCAAACAGCAGCCTCAAGCAACCAGCAAAAAAAAAATACAGGTTTAAAATTGGCATGCCTTGCTGCAAGGTCACTAATTACAACACAATTTCAAGTAACCAGAAAATGTACTTATCTGGCATCTACCAATCCTATAGGTGCTGGTGACCAGGGGTTTTACTGTACGTGTTCTAATGTCTTTTAATCATTGTAATTGTATTTACCTTGACCTCTTCTTACAGCAGCTGATTGGAGATGACCACCACCTCCTGTGTGAACACCTTATCCCTCCAATCTCCCTCAAGTTTCTCTCCCTCACCTCAAACAAGATTCATGTTGCTGAAGTAAAAAAAAGATTCAAATTATTAGGAATAAATATCTCCAATGATCTGGCCTGGGGCAAACACGTTGCTGCGACATTCAAAAAATTGTAACAATGTTTCTACTTTCTTAGAAGATTGAAGAAGTCTGGCAAGTCTCCCCTCCTGATCTCTGAACAGATTTTATAGTTGCACCATTGAAAGCGTATTTACTGAATGCATCACACCAGGTATGAGAGCTGCTCTCGTCAAGGTTGTCGATACTACATAAAGTGGTGAATGCAGATCAGAAAATAAAAACTTTCCTCCCTTCCGTGGATTCCATCTGCACCTCCTGCTGCCTACAAAATGCAGTCAACATACTGAAGAAAGACCCAACAGACCCATTAGGGAGAAGGCACACCAACACCCTTCAGGCCCCGAATAAATGTGGCATACTTACTCGGCTATCACATCAACAGTTGCATGAGTAACGACTTGAATCCTGTTTTGTATTTGTTTTTATAAGTGCACATCCTTCTAACATAAGCATTTATTCCTCCCTCACATATCCCAGCCCTTCCTCGCTTTGATAGGAAACCCTGGTTAAACCATCATCTATAGAGCTGCAAGGTGATGCTCCTAACATTGCCGTTAGCAATGTTTTCCTCCTCATCTCCCATCAATTTCATTTGCCTGTTCATTCCATATTCTTCACTGTGGCTTAACCCCCCGGTTCTTTTGATGATCTATGAGGGGGAAAGCAAATGGCAATAGGCACTGTGGCCAATGAAACACTGGAGGCCAAAACACTTCCTCCTTTATTGCAGAGGAAAAGAGAAACTAGCTAGTATAACAGTGTTCTCATTCTGACCTTGCCTGGTGCTAATATTTTTCCATTTCATTGTAATCCCATATTCTGTACATTATGCTCTATGCATGTAAGGCTAGAGATAACTTGTTCAGTTGGCAGAAAAAAAACCTTTCTCACGATACTAGGTATTTGAGTCATGTAAACTTAAACATAAAACCTATGTCATTACATTTTTTTTATTATTGAATTCAATTATCTACAAAAATAACTATTTGCAGCAGGTTTTTCTTTTGGAGTATTTGGGATATTTAAGAGCCTCACAAATTCTGAAAGGAGGTAACAGCCATCTCTCAAGTTTACTTCAGAGTGCAACATTAACAGACAGGGCCTCAACTGTTTGCCAGCTGAAGTCGTTGGTCTCTAAAACATAGCTAATCAGCTCTCTGGTCAAAAAAATCATCTCAATCAGCCCACCACATCTGGCCCAGGTAAGTTCAAGCAGCCAGTGAATTTGAGAGCTAAGTCTCGTATGGATATTTGATTAAATTGGAAATCCAAAATAAAAACATAAAATGCTGGAGATACCCTGAAGAACAGGTAGCATCTTTAGACAGATGCTAACACAAATGGTTGTGGCTTTAACAGACACTGCCAGATCTAGTCAGTGTTTCCAACATTTTCTTTTCTCGATTTTGATTTAATTGCCTGAATGGCAGTGTGGAAAGAGATTGCATGAGTTATACCATTACTCAGACAGAGAAGACAAAAAGGAATTCCATTGCCTTTGGAATGATTGGTAAATTGTCATGAACTTTGATCAACTGATGCTTGTCAAGATCTATTAGACTTGTCAACTTCCTGTAACATAAACCACGGCTTTTCAGGTGGAAATGGTAGAGAATGGGTCAAATGTCCATTAGCAACTTGAGCTGTCGATTTGTATGGATGATTCCACTATTCAATTAAGGACTAAATTTAGGGTGACAAGTTATAGCAATATTTATTTAATAAAATATAGTTGGCTGAGAGGAGTGATAAAGTGAATACAGAAAATGTCAAAGAAGCAATTTCAACTCTGTTAGGAAAATTCCTTCCCATTAAAAATTGCAGCAACCACAGGAAACAAAATGTGGGGTAAAGGATGAGTTTTGTTGAAGAATATATTGGAAATGTTACTGATAATAATGACCTTACATATATTGCTCTGTGGATAATTAAACAAATAATTTACTCATTATGCAAAAAAAACTCAATTAGTGGGAAGACAGCTGAGCCTAAGTTGTATATCCTTGCCTGTGCAGCAGGATTTTTTTTTAGGTGGATTCAAAACATAGATCATATTGTGGTAACAATTCAGCAACGTTAAACAATGATTATTATATTTGCAATTCAAATGTATATTTAATTGATAATAAAATCTTATTCTCGGTGCATGTAATGCTCAAATTAAATGCTGTGACAATTTCATCAACTACAGATAACTCAGCAATCGAGGTCACTGTGCCTGAGATCAGATTTGTTTTACATTATATGCCAGAGGTATGGGTCATGGGGCGAATGGCAATTCATCGAGAAATTTTATCAGTACAGGAAACTGCATGAAAGGAAAGTTGTCAACATGTTACCCTTGATCTTGAGAAATATTAGCTCAGACTAAATTTACATATCAGTTGAGACAGTTAAACTGTCTTAATAAAATTCAACAAGGGTGTTATTTGAAGTCAAGGGAATGGAATTTCATTCTGTTGACTTCGTGTGTGCATTTTATAGAAAGGATAGGTGTGGTGATGGTAGTTGAAGAAAATTATAAACCAGTCTTATTTTTGGCATCGACTGTCCTTATTCTACCTTGAAGTCAAAATATGGCTGATGGGAAGGAAATTTAATTTCTTAAAATTTAATTTACAGATACAGCATCGTAACAGGTCTTTCTGGCTCACAAGCCCGTGCCACCCAAATATACTTATGTGACCAATCAGCCTACTAAATTCTTAGGTCTTAGGAAATGAATGAGCTCCCCTTATAGATCTGGGCTTAAAATTGTAGTCACAGTGGGATAGCATTACTTGAAATGGATCCATACATCCATGGGATTTCTGTACCAGATCAAGGACAAATCTGTCACTCCATTTTAAATGCTCCTTTTGCCACCTGATGATGAGGAGGAAGTGCTGGGCAATGGGGAAAGAATGAAGGGAGGAAGGTTTAGGGGAGATATCAGGACTAAGTTCTCTTTTTTTGACAGAGAGTTGTTGGAGCCTGAAATGCTTTGCTAGGGATGGTGGTAGAGGCTGAAACATTAGGGGCATTTTAGAGAATCTTAGACAGGCGTATGGATAAAAGAAATATAGAGGGTTATGAGGTGGGAAGGGCTTAGTATTTTTTTGGTAGGAATATATAGGTCAGCACAACATCAAAGGCTGAATCGTCTGCATAGTATTGTAATGTTCTATGTTCTAAGTTGCCCCTAGTCCATCTGTCATTTGCAACACGAGAAAGCTGGAGCAGACAAACAAACATAACACGTGAACCTAAGCACAATCATCCAAATTGGGAGAAAGAGTTAGATATTTTAACCTGGTCTCGCATTTAAAAAAAAATTGCATCTTATCTGATTATATTCTATCTGCCTTAAAAATATTCACATTCTGTTTACATTACACTTTGAGGCAGAGAGTTCCAAAGACATGATTCTGACCGACATAAAGATTGAACTGATCTGTATTAAATGGGAAATCTCTGTTCTCATTATTTTCAGGACTTCAATGATAATTTTATCTCTTCATGAAAATGAATTTACTGCAGTGAATGGTGGGGGGTGGGGGGCGAGAGTGTGATGGATGTCCAAGCTGAGAGTCACACAATGCTTGCTGCATATGAACAATGGGACTAAGCAAATCGTGCTTACCGTCCTCACAGGTCAGCCCATTGTATCCTGGGGGACACTCGCAGTTATCTGGTTTAACACATTTTCCTCTGTTTTTGCAGGCAGGTTGACAGATTGCTTAAACAAAAAGGAATAGCCAACAGTAGCAACATCAAAATATTGTGCAATCAATCACAGACAATAAGAGTAACCTTATCACCTTCAAATGAGAATTCCAATCGGATTTTGTTTAGCAGAGTTCTTACCTATATGACAGTTGTAGCCAGTGTAGCCAGGCTTACAGCGACATGTGTTGGGTGCTGCACATTCCATGTTCCTTCCACAGGGATACCTGCAAATAGCTAATCAATATTACAGAGGTTGGTTTTCCATATCAAGCATGGTTGCTACCCTAGAACGTATCTGAATAGCCATGATTTGCAGTTGGCGTTCGCTAAGTATTTCAAACAGAGCAACATTTTCTGGTGACATAGAAGAAATTAGACCATGGCTATGGGTCAGATGAAGCTGATGGGACTGGGTCTTTACATGTTAATGAAGGGTTCCAAACCAAACGATTCTTTTTTCTCACTGATGCTGTCCAAATACTGAGCTAGAGCCATAGAGTTACAGTATACAGTGTGGATACAGGCCCCTCAGCCCAACCTGCTTATGTTTGGTCCATATTGCTCTCAACACATCCTATCCAGATTTTTTTTCCCTCCAAATTCCAGCACCGGCAGTCTCTTGTGTGGCCCCCAAGGATCAGTTTATGGCTTTCAATTATTTATAATTTATATAAGTTGTCTGGAAGGTTGTGCAGGTTAAGAGATTCAAATGTGCCTCTGATGTGAAAATACCTGACGTGGCAAGTGGTGATGAAGATATTTGAATTCTGCAACATGATATGGAGAAGTTGTGTGAGAGGGAAAAATCTTGGAAAATTAAATTTGATGTGGGAGATCATAAAGTTATATACTTCAGTAAGAGGACATTAAAGACACAATTATCTAAATGGAGAAAGATCACATATGAGTGAAGTTCAGAGGAAACTAAATATTCTTGTTCATGAATACAGAACGTTAGTAAATAAGTGGGGCAAATGATGATACAGTGTGGCCCATTTTTAACGCTATCTTTGGGGACCACAAAATCTCATCATGAAAAAAGTGGGGCTGCGCTAAATTGGGGTTTCAATAAATTGTTGTTGTTACAGTTGAAATTAAAACCCAAATTAATTTTTAGTAAACCAGAAATGGCCATTTCTCTGGCAGGAAACAAATAAAGTGTACGATGCTGGATGTTCACAGCTTAACGCTGCTCAACATCATGTATAAATGAGTTTTGAAGTAGCAAGAAGTACATCCATGGAGAGAGCACTTGCAACTCTGCCCTGTAGTCGGCAAGCCCGGGGACCCAAGGTCCCCGCTCCTGCCGGGAGCCCAACCCCCTCGCTCCTGCCTGGGAGCCCAAAGCCCCAGTCCAATGACTCATCGCGTTACATCCGAATTTGCATTAAATCAGGGTTTCACTGTGTCAAATGGGCCATTGTCCTTGACTGGGCTTCGGAAATAAGGAACTATTATCACAATTTTACATGGTACCACAGATGCCACATATGGAGTACCATGGACATTTTGGGTCTCCATACTTAAGAAAGGACATACAGTAACTGGAGTTAAAATAATTCACTAGGCTCATTTTCAGGATGGGGGGGGGGGTGGGGTGGTTACCATTACGAGTAGCCAAATAAATTGAATTCTATGTTTTTTAGACTTCAGAAGAATGAGTGGTGATCTCATTGAAACACCTAACATATTTGGGGTGTGTGGTAGGGTAGTTATCAAGATGTTTCTCCATGTGGCAAAATATTGAACAATGAATAGGGGATAGTCATTGAAACAGAGGTGGGCTAGAACTTCTCACAGAGAGTGGACAAACTGAAATTCTCTGTCTTAGAAGGTTGTGGAGGTGAGATCATGGGAGATATTTATAAGTATATAAAAGGTAAGACTGGCACAAAGGAAGCTATGTTGCTTGGGGTAGCCATGATCACATTGAACAGCAGAACAGGTTTGATCACCTGATTCTTTTTCTCCTACTCCAATTTGGAGATGTTCTTTGGTTTATAGAATGAAGGAAGAAGGGCTCAAAGATCAAAAACTAGTTGATGAGAAAAGCATTGAATGGTGTTTGAAAGTATTGAGCACAGTTTGAAGGCACATTTGCTAAAAGAGGAAAATGACTATAATTGAGGAAGAAACCATTAGTGAGTTAGTTGAGTAATCAAGGAACAAGTGGAGCAAATTAATGAAGTAGAGGTATATAACTGTAGATATCTGAAATACACTATAAGGTGAAAAAGATCTTCACATTTGTGCAAGGCCGAGAAACGTACCTTCCACTATTAGTTTTAAATATATGCTGTAGTGTTGTCTGACCTTTGTGATATCTTAGTTCCAATGAAGTCAAAGGAATCAAATATTGGAAGGATCAGCCAACATTTTAGATCCTCTTTGAATACTTTCTTATATCATTGGATGGGGATGCCATTGGCAAACCCAGAATAATTTGAACTATTTTGTAACCATGTAAGAATACACCATTCTTACTATAGTAACTGTAGTGCCCCACAGTGGGGATGTATGTATATATGAGTGCGTGTGAATAGTTTCCTGAGATGGTGGAAGACATCAGTAAGTAAAGTCTCTTCAGTTATTTGAATTTTGCATCTCTAAGTTATTTAAGAATCCTCCCAAGTAACACAGAGACATAACATGGTGGCAGCAATATAAGAGAACAAGAATAAAGCCATACAATTGATTGTAAGTTACTGAAATGTGAAGGGGAAGAAAATTTAAAAAATTGCTGGAACAACAGCAGTTCACCAAGTGATGGACTGGGAAGCTGAAGGCATTGTTGAATCGTCTAAAAAGTTTCAGCAGAAGTGCAATTTATTATTCAAAAGCTATTTTAAAAATGCAACAGTAGAGAAGGTCAGTTCTATACTTCTCTGGACAGGGGAGCGAGGCCTTGATTTATTTAATAGCTTGGAGCTTACAGAGGTGGAGAAAAATGTTCCAGAGCAGATATTTGCAAAGTTTGCTTCTCACCTTGTTCCCAGATCTAATCATAGAATTAAATGCGATGGATTTCAAGGCTTAATGCAAGAGACTGATGAAACTGTTGATAACTTCCTCACTAGGCTAACAATTGTGGCTGCAAAATGCAGGTTTAAGGATATAGAGGAAAGATGAGTCAATCAACTAATATGAGGGAGTGCCCATCCTGAAGTGCAGAAATCTCTTATAGGGAAGGATAGCCTGAAGCTGGCCAAAGCTAAGACAAAGCCAGAGCCACCAAAGCCACAAGGATGCAAATGAAATCGCTATCTATGCAGACCCACCCACAGAAGAGAAGGAAAGGTTTAATGCTATAATGAACACAATCAGAAAGATGCGAACACCCAAAATCTGCTGGAAGTGTGCCAGACAACACCCCTTCAACGACCAAAACAAATGTTCCATATATGGTTCTGAATGTAGAGCCTGTGGTACAGCAAACCACCGGTGAAGATGTGTGTCTGGTATGAAGACAACAATAATATCAGTGAAGAAAAAAAAGACAAGAATATCCACCATATAAAAAGAAACAACAATGAAGACTCTGACACCCAGATACTGGACATAGAATCCATTCATCTTCACGAGATGTCGGGTGAGATGAAAGAAAGAAGCGAGTTAAACTCAAGGATCCAAATACAGAGGACAAACCAGAACAAGCCTATGATATTTAACCTAAAGGTGAAGCTGGATACTGGTTCACAAAGCAACGTCCTTCCACTCAGACTCTACCACCAAGTGTTCTCAGAGAACATAATAAAAGGATATCCAAAAGACTGTGTATTGCAAACAGCAAATGTCACATTAACAGACAATGGTGGACCCATGATCAAGTTGCTAGGGAGAGCTAAGATCAATGGCTACCATAAGGGAAAAATACATCCGGTGTATATTCTCCATGGTAGTTCAGATGGACCAGAAATTCTAGGTCTGGATAGCTGCCGATCTCTGTCAATTATCAGATCCAGATGAAGAAGATATCCAAAAGGATCAACAGAGACACTCCATTGCAGAACTGACCTCCAGTCACAAACAAGGCTGAGCTCATGAGCATGTACCTCGAATCCTTTGATAATTCATTTGGATTCTTTGTAGACTTTGAATATCACTTCACCATAGATCCAAACTGCAAACCAGTTGTCCATGCTCCACAGAAAGTACCACTACAACTTAAGAAGAAGTGACTGAGCCGACTGACTGGGTAAATTCCATAGAGGTCAAAGAAAAACCAATGGCCACTTGAGAATATGTCTGGACCCTAAAAACTTAAATCAAATCATAAAAAGGGGTCACTACCCAATACCAACACTAGAAGGCATCACAGTGGAACTAACAGGATCCAAAATCTTTAGTAAGCTAGATGCTAAGAATGGATACTAGAATGTGAAAGTAGATGAGGAATCAACACTACTAACAACGTTCAATACTCCATTTTGTCATTACAAGTTCTTGTGACTACCTTTGGGCCTAAACGTGAGCCAGGACATGTTCCAACAGAAGATCGATGAGACCTACAGAGGGTGTAAAGGTGCTGTTGGCATCGCAACTGACATCCAGGTTTTTGGCAGAGATGAAAAAGCTCATGATTTTCTTCTACACGAGGTAATGGAGAGAACAAGAGGAGCTGGAATTAAACTTAATGCAGACAAATGCATTATAAAAGAGAAGGAATGCCCATTCTTCGGAATGGTATACACTCCCCATGGGGTAAAGCCAAGCCTAGAGATGGTTAAAGCCATTGCTGAGATGGAGCACTCCAAGGACAAAAAGGAACTCAGAAATTTCCTTGGGTTGGTCCAATACACAAGTTCCTTCATACCACATATGTAAGACTATACAGCAAACATTAGAGAGTTGCTGAAGGAAGATGTGGAATTTCAGTGGTTATCATCACATCAGAGAAATTTAGACCAGCTCAAAGAAAAAGATTGGCTGACACACAAGAAGGACACCACCATTATTACAAACATGCACAAACATTGCCAGAACTCTTCAGAAAGCAGGCATTTGCATATTCAAGAGCCAATGTTAAAAACATTGTCCCCAGCAAAGGTCATCAGAGAAGCTGAGACACCAAGATCATATATTGTTGAGACAGACTCTGGCAATCAGCTGAGGAAGAACTGAATTCACATCCAGCCGACACAAGATGTCATGAGGCAGAAAGCCTTAATACCAGCAAAGCCTGCAACACCAATATCAAGTGAGGTATCAAATGAAGAGACCACAACCACTAATACTGAAACATCAACACAGCAGGTGAAGCCCAACAAGCTACGAGAGCGACACAGAGCCCCAATGGTCACAGCCAAGTTCACAAGATGGCAAAGCAACATACTGCCGCCAGTGTGATATTGATAAGAACTATTTAAAAATAGTTGTGTAAATGAACTAGTGAACAAGATCAGTTACTTAAGTTGCACTGGAAAGTAAGTGATAAAGAACAGTAATTTTTTTCTGTATCTTGAGAAGGACGGATGTTATAGAGTCAGGATAATGTGAACTATTTTGTAACCCTTCTCACTGTAATAACTGTAGTGCCCCACTGTGGGGCGTATGTATTTGAGTGAGCGTGAACAGTTTCCTGAGGTGGTAGAGGACACCAGTAAGTCTCTCCTGCTATTTGAATCTTGCATCTCGAAGTTATTTAAGAGCCCTCCCAAGAAACACAGAGACACAGCACCCTGAACTTTTAGTTTATCCTCACTTTGCCTAAAATTAAGGAGGGAACTAGATATTTCAACCACACGAGTGGATCTAGAATCACATGTAGGTGAGGATGAGAAAGGTGGTTGATTTCCACCCCCAAAGAACAGTAGTAAAATGCATTTCTTTCAATGTGAATCCAGTAGTTTCATAGTCTTCTGTACTGAAACAAGTTTACCTTTTATCAGACAAACTTAATTTTATTCAATTGCATGAATTTGAATTCTCCAGTCACCATGAGGAGATTCATATTCAATCCCTGGATCAATGGTCCCAAATGCTGGTGGCTGGAATATTAGCTTATTCATTTAGTTTTCAAAGTATGAATTCCTCACCCTATGTGTGGCTATTGCTGAACAAAACCATTTACGATTTATAACCACTGTGGTCAATGCAGATCCCTTCTGCACCTATTGAATGCATTTACCTTTGCACGTTACACCATCACCAGTGTATCCAAAAGGACATTGCCCACATTTAAAGCTTCCATGTTGTATGGGCTCACAGGGAACTCCAGTAAAGCAAGGCATGTCAGCACAGGAGACCTTTGTTTCAGTCGGAACAAACTCATTCCTTATGTGTGGAATGGAAACAGCTTGAGATGCTGTTACAGCCCGTAATGCTGAGGTGACAGGTTGCCAAAAAGTGGCTAATTTTTGTGGAGATTTGGCATGAACCTCTAGCTGAGATATAGTTCCAGAGCTGGTGAAAGCAGCACCAGTGTCCTGTGACAGGGAGGTAATGGAAGGAGAGAAGCTCCAACTTGCATGCGGCCTTATTGTCCTGAGAGCTGGAGGAGGTTTGGCTCTTTTAACTGTTTTCTCCATTGTCACTCTGCCAGACACAGGAACACGTCTAAGAGTAGTTTTTTTCCTTGGTTTTGTGGTGGAGGCCCAGTGTTGGTGAAATCCTGGTGCAACATGCTGGGAACCTAGAAGAACAAAAACATTTACTGCATCATAATTTGGAAATGCAAGAAATTAGCATGCCTTCACAGCAGAGTATTTAATGTTAAACAGTGAAGTTTTAATGGTCCACCACATCATGTACAGACTTAAGCATACCCATTTGTGAAGAACTGTTTAACATCAGAAATTCTGCATGGTGAAAAGACTTAGAATAACTCACAGGTAGCTACAACCTCTTCTCACCCTAAGAACTGAAGAAATAGGAGCAGGAGTAGGCCATCTAATCAATTGAGCTTTCTCCACCATTTAATAAGATTAGGGCTGATCTAGATGTGGACTCAGCTCCATCTTATTGCCTTTTCACCTCCTCTGAAAAAATGTATCAGTGTCTTGAATATATGTAATGAGGTAGGCTTTACTGTTTCTATCAGATTTTCTCCCACTCTTCCAAATTCCAATGGACATTATCCTATGTGACTCAATCTCAATGACTAATTCACTCATCTCCAGAATCATCTTGGTGAACCTCCTATATTTGATACCTCACTCTTTTTTGAATTCTGCTCAACTTTGCTATGCCTTTACCCATTGTGTGCACATTTGCATTGATGTGTTCCCAAAACAAATTTGGGGATAGCTGAGGCCAAGTAACATGTCATCTTTAAACAGAACTATTTCCTCAATGGCTTTCTGTTAATGGGTGAAAATAGTCATTGTGACATTATGGAACAAATCTTCTCACTGGTCTGGGTAACTGATGGTAAGTTCTTGGCTTGTGCATTTTCACTGACCTGCACAGCTGCACACAATGTATGCAACACACAGTTGTGTTCAGGTAAATGATGCACAAGATCCTAATAGTTATTTATTATTTGTCGAGTTATTTACTTTTATATGTGCTCGTGAACACTGTGCAAAAATGCAATTACTAAATAGCTTTTTAACAGGAAAAGGCCCAAGTGGCTGATCCTTTTGATCCTACGAATAATTGTTGAAGGTTGATATACTTCACCGCTAACCCTGCAACCGCTGCAACCGCGTCTGCCTGTCCCGCATCGGACTTGTCAGCCACAAACGAGCCTGCAGCTGACGTGGACATTTACCCCCTCCATAAATCTTCGTCCGCGAAGCCAAGCCAAAGAAAAAGAACAGTTTTGCATAGCCTTTCAAACACCTGGATCTGGATGTCTTTAGAAATCTCCCTCAAATAAATAATAATGTCTTAATCCACAAGTTGGAGTCCGAGCTCATGGAAAACAATCTAATGCACAACAAAGAAAATTCATTTATCACAAAAATAAATTATTTCAAGGAAAAATTCCAAAAATAATATATATTTTTTTACAGATTAAAGCAGGATCGATGCAGGATAGCAGACTGTGCACAGTGAGTTAAATATTAATTAGGGGCAAAAAATAGTTTCTATCGTTGACAGCAGTGCAGTAACTTGGATGATTGAAAAGGCAATCAGGCAAACATTTAGACTTTGACTAGAACAGATGCTGTCATTGAATACAACCATTAAGGAATCATTGCCCTTGCACATGCGATGAGTTCTTTAACGCTTTGTGCATAATTGTTACAAGCCCAGAGGACCCCAAAACCCAGCAGCAATAGATATTCACCAAGACAATGGTTACTTAAACAAAAGTTGCTTTTAATTAACTGTAAACATGAAAACAGGATCAAACTTTAACTAATTACTATTAACTTAACTAACCTAACTTAACCCCCTCCTAATTCTAAGCGTGCATGCATGTACTGTGTACATAAGTTCAGAAAGATTCTTTGATTCACAGTCCAATCTTACTTCTCATTCCTCCAAGTTCACTGGTCGCAGGCAATTCTTATACTATACACAGAATTTAACATTTATGAAGTTTACCAGGCTTTGGTGCCAGTAAGGTAAATGGTTACCATTCAGCAAGGTTCTTGTCGGTTTTAGAGAGAAAAATTTGTTGTTCGCTGGACACCTACAACTGATTCTTTCTAACCAGTCACTTCAGTGTCTTGCCAAAAAAACTTGCCCCATCAGGGTTTTCCAGATGATAGCCTCCTTCTATCAGATCACCAGAGTTCCTTTTTGTTTCTCTTATTTCAAGTGAAACATTAGGCAGCCAGTCCTCTCCTCTTGCATGAACCACAAGGGCTTTGACTAGGCTGAACTAAGCACACACAACACATCTTCCAAATGGGGTTTTCCACAAGCTTTTCAGTTTGTCCTGTTCCAGTCCCAGCTGCTGCCACTGACTGTAAAACTGCAGAACTGAATTCTCTCCCCCTTCTCTCTCTCAGAGAGAAAGCCTGCTTTACTCTCTCTGCTTGCAATCCACATGGCCCTCTTAGAACAGCAAGTTCCACTTCAGAAAACCTGCAGCTCCAATCAGTTCTTTCATCTGTTGACTTTTTGTAAACAAAAATCCATTAGTGAAGTCTCGTGAGCATTCTCCAAAGCTTTTGCAAAGGCTCTTGGCGTCAGCCTGTCTAGCATGAGCAGAGCTCCAGTTTTTAATAAGATCTGTTTTTAAAGTGTTTGTATGTGACCTACACAAAAAGCCTTCCCCAATTAATCTCCCAAAACATATCTATAATCTGTCACAATTATGTACTCCACATTGTGCACTTAGTTATTGTACCCCTTTGCTTTAGAGAAGTATTGCTCTACCTGTGGGCCAATAGATGCTCCATGGTGAAGCAGTGGTTAAATATGATTACAAAAGTCCCAAAAATTCAAAGCAAATGTTAACGCCATAATCAAGGTAAGTATGCCGTTGGTTTTGCGTGCATTCATCAGCTACTCTTCTCCTATTAACTGAGAGAGCCATAGGTTATTTGTGAGTTTGTTGCAGGTGGTATGCAGTAAATAAAGGAATACTCATGGGTGATCTGTGAGTGAAAAGAGTTGGAGAGCCATTGCTTTAGAGCATTGAGTACTGAAAATGGAGAAAAGGTCATTTGATCAGCATTTATTTGTTATAATTTATTCTATTTTCGGTCATGTCCTTCACTGGCAACCTGCCTATAATTAATTCTGGTGGTCTTTTGATCATGACTTTAATATGCTGGTCCATGTAATTTTTTTCAGATATTTCATGCTTTATTTTGTCTCAAATTCAGTCTTGAACTTTCATATTTGTTGCCACTCTTTTCAACCAATTAGCTGTCAACCTCTTCAAGAAATCTGAAATTTTTTCTGTAAAAAATCTACTTAAAGGTTCAGCCAATTTCCACAAAAAAAGAACTTAATACATCTTAATCAAAGCTTGAAATCTCTTATAGTTGAAAGGGACGCTGCTTGAATATTAGAAGATTGTGTTAAATGTATTGTGGATGGCCGCATGCTAATAATTATTATACCTCATAATATCATCAAACAACCATTTCTTCCAGTTTTGTCAAAGAAAAAAAAATCTCCAGTGTTTTAATTAAAAAGATTCCTTAGTGTATTCACGATTATTTGTGTGCTATATATTTTGTAAAAAAAATAGTGTTTCTTTGAAATTATCTACACAATCCCCGAGCAGCTACTTTGGAGATTTTTAAATGTTTGACTTATGACCAATGTTATTCAAGTGAATGCAAAGACTGAGAGAATAAAACTCCAGCTCCAAAACCAACAGCCAGAATGTAGCTACTGGAGGAAGCCAACAGATTAGGTGACATCCATGTGCAAAAACAGTTAGTTAAGCTTCAGGTTGGAGCCCTTTATTGAAAGTAAATTAAAAGGGGGTGACATGACAAATATAAAGGAGGGGCAGGGGGCAAGGAGCTTGGGAAAGGATCAGAGATGATGGGTTTTTGGACTGAAGGTGGGAGAAGTAGGCAGATGGGAAGAGGGAGAGGCCACAGTTGGGGTGAGGGAGGAACTCAGAGAAAGAGCAGCAGAAGGTTAAGAAGATCTGGAAACTGTGGAGCCAGATAGAGGTGGGGTCTACCTCAAATCTGTGTTCATGCTGTCAGGTGTTTAAGGGTTTCCTGGATGGCATGATCATCGACTTTGGTAATTTTAGGTAACCCTGTTCTCTATTTAGTTCCACTGTTTCCATCTCTTCTTTACCTTAAGCTGTTCTTACATTCTCTCTGATTTTCCTCCTACATAGTCTCTCACCCTTTCCACCTGTCCAAAAGTCCCATCTCCCCTTGGTCCCTCCTCACCTCTTTTAATTTCAGCCTCAATAAAGTTTCTGACCCAGAACGATGACTGACCATTTCTGCCTCTAGATGTTGTCTGATCCACCATCTCATTGTTTGTATCAGATTACTGCATTTGCAGCCCTTGTGTCAGGGCTATTTCTCAACCCATGCTCTGCAGGGTCACATTGTGGAATATAGTGCAGACTTCCTCTGGTAGGGGTGACCACCTGGGCTGCAGGTAATAGAAGAAACTGCACTAATGGCCTTTTCTTTTCCACAGTAATTGGCACTTCCTGGGTAATGGGGACATTGCTGGGCTCCTGTAATGACCTATGGAGGTTGCAGGGGAGTGGGACAGGTCCAGACAGCTGAGAATTGCTGACAGGAGTAGAATTCAGCTCAGATTTAAATATTGAGTTAAAATCTGTAAGAGTTCAATTCGGAAATTCAAGCATATTTCCAACAGTAATTTTAACACATACTAATTTTATGCCAGAACAGTACTTTCACCAAAGTATGTTTGTTTAGTTTGAGAGAATTCAATTTAGAGTAACCTACAAACCCAACTAGCCTTTTTTAACATTTGATCATTAAAAGCTAATTTGAAGATAATGAAAGCAAATTATTGTGTCCTAGTGAAAACAAAAATGCATAGCATACATAAACAAAAAATACCCAGATTCATTAATCATAAAATTAATTCAAAATGGAGATGGGAAATGCTTGAAAGCAATTTATCCTGGAAGAGATTAAATATGTCCATAGATGTAACAATGCAATTTTGAATCTGACTCTGGGTATCATTGCTAAGTACTCTATCTGCAGGACACTTTGTATGAATCTATGGATTCAAATTTTACATATTCTAAAAGTAATTATCTTTTAACTCTTCTAAAAATTATTTTCAGGTTATGGGTGCTCAGGATAACATAAAATTATAGTCCCTAGTTTTACTTGAGAATGTGATGGCTGAGCACTCTTCAGTACAATGCTACAACCTCGTACTTCCACTTCTTCCTTTCCCACCTGGAGAACAACTCCTCATTTGCCTGAGAGCTGTTCATTTAATATGATCATACCAAAGAAGTTCACAGATCCGTAGGTATCCGAGGGATACTTAAGTTGGTAGGTGAGTGGGAACAAACTACTAGGATAGACTAAGGGTGACCAAATTAATTAATATCAGCACATGAAGAAATGAATTGATTATTAAGAGAGTAATTTGTCAAGTACAAAGAATAGTGGTCTTCTCTCACTCCATCTTTATATACACATTCCTACTTCAGTCTCAAGAGAGAGCCTCAATTGACCATTTCAACCCATGGATGCTGCTTTACCCATTGAGCTCCTCCAACTTCTCATTGTTTGCTTGTCGTTCAGTTGCTACCATTTATTCTGCACTCATGTATACATAGTGCTACAAACCACTCACCAAACCGTGAAATCGTCTTGCATGTCTGCCCAGTACCAAAGAATCCTGCAGGACAGCGACCACATACAAAACCAACATGAGGTGGCTTCCGATCGAAACACTGAACTCCTGGGAAGCAGGATTTACTTGCACAAGTAATTATGCTCTGTGTAACAGTGGTTGAGCCTAAACAGAAAACAGATGATTGGCTCAGAATTAAGAACAGCTTGTTAAGTGGAAATGCATCAGTAACCAAGCCATAAGATATACAAACAACAGGATTAAGCACTTTGGAAACACATTTCTATGAGTTTCTCTCATATTTTTGTGTATTGCATAAGACCCCAGCATGTGTAGATTTTCTTGTTTAACTTCAATTAGTTACATTTGGATGGAGAGACCTTTTCACCTAGCATAGCAACATTACAACCTTTCCATAACAGTTATAAGATAAAAATCTTATCTAGAAGACAGCATTTCCCCAGTCTATCAGCTATTTTCTGGTGTTACAGAGCAGGGTGAACCTCTATTATCTGGCACCCTTGGCGTAATCAAGAGGTTAGTATTGAGAAGCACATACTAAGCTTCTCAGATCTTTTCTCACCATCTCTCAGCATTTACAGAATGCTTATCTGAGTGATCCAACTAAATGTTAAAAAAACCCAGAAGCCATTATACTCACCACCATTATACTCACCACCATCTGTAGTCTTTTAATTAAAAAAAATTGAATTAAAAAACCCCAAAAAATAAAAAAATAAATAATTAGATAAATAGGAGAAAAGAAAAAATATATATATATATATACACACACACACACACACCAAAAAGTGTAAGAACAATAAAATATCCTGTATAGGTACAAAGTAAAGACAATGAATTCTAGAATAAAAAGGGACATTACAACTAATGATAAACAAACAGACAAAAATCATTATATCTCTCGTTCATGCAGAAAAAAAAGTAACATATTATATCTCTCATTTATGCAGAAAAAAAGATGTAACTAACTTATTCTAAATCTATAACCCCTAAATAAAAAGAAAGAAAAACACTGGGATGCCTTAAACCACCAAAAGGGTGACAGTAAGAGTATGTTGATGAATTGCTTTATATGTAAATAAGTTAGTTTTGGAAGAGATTATAAACATTTTGTATGTTATATATAAAATAGTAAACCACTGTATTATTCATTAAACATTAAAATATTCCATAAACGAATGCCACATTTTATCAAACTTAACTTCAGATTTCAAAACATTACATCTAATCTTCTCAAGGTTTAACCATGACAAGGTTTGGGTCTTCCATTGTGTGTAATTGGGAGGGATAGAGTCCTTTCATCTTAGTAAAATAGATCTTCTAGCCACTAAAGTGGCAAAATCTATCACATGGCAATTTGACACCAATAATCTACTGTTCCCTATCTCCACACCAAATAAAGCTGTAATGGGATGTGGTTGAATAGTAACCGAGAAAATATGGGAAAATGCATTAAAAAGTTCCTTTCAATAGTGATCTAAATAGTGATCAAAACATATGAAATAAGGATGCAACTCCATTACGACATCTGTCAGATAAAAGGTTGATAGTAGGAAAAATCTTGGCTCATTTATCTTTGGATAGATGTGCTCTATGTACCATCTTGAAATCAATAAATGAATGACGTGCACAAACAGAAGAGGAATGGACCAATTTACTTGGTCCATATATCATTGCAAAGAATAGTTTGTAATTCACTCTCCCAAGCGCTCTTCATTTTATTCATAGAAATGCAACATATTTTAGAAATTAATCCATAAATTAATCCCATTAAACCCCTTTGACAAAGATTTAACTAAAAAAACAAGTCAATGTGTGATAGTACAGATCTATCACCCTAACGTCGAAGTACTCGAGATGGCAGAGGTCGACAGCATCGAGTCCACGCTGCTGAAGATCCAGCTGCGCTGGGTGGGTCACGTCTCCAGAATGGAGGACCATCGCCTTCCCAAGATCGTGTTATATGGCGAGCTCTCCACTGGCCACCGTGACAGAGGTGCACCAAAGAAAAGGTACAAGGACTGCCTAAAGAAATCTCTTGGTGCCTGCCACATTGACCACCGCCAGTGGGCTGATATCGCCTCAAACCGTGCATCTTGACGCCTCACAGTTTGGCGGGCAGCAACCTCCTTTGAAGAAGACCGCAGAGCCCACCTCACTGACAAAAGGCAAAGGAGGAAAAACCCAACACCCAACCCCAACCAACCAATTTTCCCCTGCAGCCGCTGCAACCGTGTCTGCCTGTCCCGCATCGGACTTGTCAGCCACAAACGAGCCTGCAGCTGACGTGGACTTTTTACCCCCTCCATAAATCTTCATCCGCGAAGCCAAGCCAAAGAAGAGAATCACCAATGTACATAGTGTATATAGTTACTGTATCTAGACTGTGCTTACAGCGATTGGCTGAGAGCCTATTGTCTGGGCCTTAAAGGGTTGTGTCCCTAGCCAGGTCGGATCATTCCGGACTGGTCGGCCATCTGTGAAGAGCTCCGGTCTTTTGCTAATAAAAGCCTTGGTTTGGATCAACAGGCCTTTGGTTCTTTCGACGAGCTCTACACAATGCAATTACTATGATGGGAGAATGGAAAGGTAGTAGTTTGGTTTCTCAGGAAATTCTCTAACTTGTAAATATCTAAAAAAAAGGAAATTAAGGAGATTAAATTTAGGTGACAAATGCTCAAAAGTCATAAAACAGCCATCTAAAAATAAGTCAAAAAATGAAGTGATACTCTTTTCTCTTCATTTATGAAAACAAGTTCAAGGCAAGATGGAGAAAAAAAATTAATAATCGGAGCAGATTTAAAAAATTCAGTTCAAAACTGTGCCTGACCAGCTCTGGCTACACAACTTGGTGCCTCCTTTCTGTTTTCTTTGGTAAAGATGAATAAATAAATAAGAAATTTGATAACCATCTGTAGTCTTATTCCTGTCTGAAGTTGAGACAGCCCACTATTGCCTCAGCATCCCACAGTGAACTCTACTTTAAAAATATATTTTATGCACAAAAGTTGTAAACATTTTTTGTGACTGTTACATGCTCCCATTTTAAAGTTCATTTCATGAACTGTAACTTTGAAAGGACAGATTTAACAAAAGCCTGCAGGCTTTGGAAATTGACTGTGAACTGGCAGCAAGCTTTGAACAGCATGTTCCTAAATTGGATACACTTGCAGAGTGAGGAGAGAAGCCCTGGAAATCCGAGGGGCAGAGACCATGTGACCAGCATATTAAAGAAGCAATGCGCAGCTTTGCTCAGGGGGACATTTTAAGGAGACAGCACAGGAGCAAACAACTCTCTGAAGAATAAATACTGTGCTGGATGGGCCTCATACGTGGTTATAGACAATCTGTCTGATTTCCTCTTGTTTCTTATAGAGGAATGAGTATATATGCAATCTGTCTGATTTCCTCCTGTTTGTCATAGACGAATGAGAATATCTTTCTGTGACCAAAAGAGTGAAGGTCAGTTTTCTTTGACTGACCCACAGAAAGGGTTCTACCTGCAGAAGAAATACTGCACTTGGATGTTGACCAAAGTGAGAGTCACTTGAGTTCGGCTGACACATGAAAAGGGTTCTGGAAGCTTTGTGAGCATCACTTGCTTTGTGTGGCCTATGCCAAAGAGGAGAGTTTTGGTTGGCATGCCTCTAAAAAGGACATTTTGTTGGAAGCATCTCAACAAGGGTTTTGTGAGTTAGTCAACATTCTGTCACCCCTGGTCTCTTTCAACCACTTTATGACTGCTAATTTCATCTAAAGCCGGAATGTCTCATCCATCTAAGGCCTGCGTGTCTCAACCATCTAAAGCATGCATGTCGCATCAATTTCAAGCCTACGTGCCATCACTGAATTTCTGAAACGGAACTTTGGAATTTGGACTGCCTTTTGAGAAATCTGCCTTGAGCTGTGGTTGCTTGGGGTATTCCACACACACACCAGTATATTTGCGCATAGTTGGGGGTAAAGTTTGATAAATGTAGATAAGATTACATAAGTGTAAATAAATTAGATGATGTGTTATATCACTGTTAACTAATAATTAAAAATATTATTTTAAATATGACATGGCCTGGGCTCATTTCTATTGCTGCTGTCTGGTATGTAACAATAAGAACAGCTGCTATCCCCACCTATTTGCTGCTAATATTCTCAGTGACATTTAGCACTTCATGATGTGCTTATTCCAATCCTGCCCCAGCTGACTGACATTATCTAATCTTCATCCTCTGCACTTTCTAACATATATATCTACGAACAATTATTACAAATATTTGGAAACAGATTACTTGCCCTTTATTTGAGAGGAGGAAATATGGGATGCAACATGGAAAATATTTAAATTCAAAAGGAGATGCAATATTTTAAAAATATATTAAAAAAATCAAATTGTTGATTGGATTTTAAGATAGATTATTTTTAGAAAATAAATACTTTTAAATTCAAAATACATTATACTGAAGGCATAATTACCAAGGGTCACAGCGACTAATGTTGCAAAGGTAGAAATACATAACCAATGTTTCAGGCTTAAGTCCTTCATCAAGGTATGAAAGAATGCCGGCAGGCATCCGAACAAAAGGGTAGTGGGGGAGGGGGATGGCAAAGGCAGAAGATGATAGATAGATGAGAGGAGGGGAAGGAGGGGGACAGCAGCAATGAGTGGGAGAAGGGATGGCTGGCTGGGTGGGTAAGGGGGAGGGAGGGAAGAACTGGAAAGATTGGAAAGGTGGAGGGGAAAGAAAAGTGAGCAAGTTTAGCTGAAAGCAATGTTAAGGCCATCTGGCTGGAGAGTAGAGGACTTTAGCTGGGTGGTGTTTGGAGAGTTATAGAAAGCAATATTGTGTCTAGTAAATAATAAGAGTAAGTCAACTTCATGGTGCGCTGAAAGAAATGAGTGAGTGTATTCTTTGTTTGTAAGCTGGGGTAACTCAATACTATTACAAGTGGTGCATCATCCTCAGCCATCTATGGAGACTCATATTGCCCAGTTACTAACTGATGACAGCCCAGACAATAGGCAAACATCACAGATGTTGAAGAGGTGGTGCAGGCTATCTCAAACAGACCCTGTCGAAGGTGATTTTTGGAAACAGAGGTTCCTTCAATACTTACATCATCATATTCAAGAGCAAAGAGTCTTTCAAAAGTCCACCTTCAATCAGCTGGCAGATCATGTTGACCTCTGCATTGAACACAGAAGGATTGGGTTCTTCCCCTCGTCAATAGGAGCAAATGGAGCTGCAACAACTGTTTATTGCACTTTGTGAAATGCCAGCACCTGATCCATTGAAGAAAGCACCAGCAATTTCTCAATCGAAGATAATACCAGGACCATACATAACTGAGTTGAAGCAGCAAATAACAGCACTGACTACGCAGGTCCCAGCTTTGGGCACGCAATGGAATTCCTTCCATCGACCTGGTTGGAAGGTCCTAAGGACATGGTAGAGGCCATGGATGGGGTATCTGTTGGAAGCATCGGAGATTTGGTGCTGCTGCCTGGTCATGTCAGCCACCTTGCAACTTGTACAAATGGCAGACAGAAAATGACCTGGCCCAGCAGTAGAAGCAATTGGTGTCCATGGGCACTTCAGCCACTGTCTTTTCCTCAAAGACCGTCTCTTTGGTGTTCAATTTCTTGCCGATTCCAGTGCAGAGATTCCAGTGGTCCATCCAAGTACGGAGGAACGCAGGCACCCCAATATATTGGTTTTCAGATGCAAATAATTCTCATATTCAGGTCATTCGTTTTTGATTTTGGTCTCAAGAAACCTCTTCTCTGGGTTTTCACAATTACAAGTGTGACAAATTCCATTTTGGGAGCAGATTCCTTGTTACATTTTTCTTTGTTGGAGGATTTGAAAAAAAATTGCTGCATCATGGACTACAGCTCTTATATTCAAGTGAGCTGCATCTGTTGTCCCTCCAATGTCGTCTGTGGCCTGAATAGTCTTCATCTTGGATCCTCCCCTTTCCTAGCCTTGCTTAAATGTTTCCCTCATGTAGGGACCCCATCATATCATCACACAGATGTTAAATATACAGTAACCCACCATATAAAACTTGGGGTCCTCTGGTGGTAGCATGGGCTCATAGAGTATCCCCTGTCAAACTGTGCATCACCTGTCTTGCACTATCGTACAAGGTTAGACCGAACTGTCAACCCTCCCAACGTTTGCGTAGTGGGCCAGAGCCAATTAGTCATTTCCTTGAAAGCTGAAGGAGGGGTGTGGGGCTGTCAAAGAAATGTACTTAACTTTGTTGGGAGCAGTGCTAGCATCGCTGATGACATAACAGATGCAAAGGACAGGGGTAATAATGCGCAAGTGCAGATGTGTTAGTCTTCAGTATATGGGTGAGAATCTCAGATGCAGGAGGAGGAGAGAGTGTCATGTTTACCTGTGTGGCAGTGAGCCAATGAGAAGATCAGAGGAGTTTAGCTGGGTCATGAGTGGGGAGTTGAAGAATGCAATGTTGTGTCTAGTGAATAATAAATGAATGTTGATTCATGGTGTGCTGAAAGAAACGAGTGAGTGCATTCTTTATTTGTAAGCTGTTGTAAATCAGTACCATTACAGGACCTTGTCACAGCCTTTCCTTCATCAACTCTCCTGGTAAGGGAAAACTCTTCCAAAAACTCTATAAGATTGGTTAAACATGACCTACCATGCACAAAGCCATGTTGACTATCCCTAATCAGTCCATGGCTATCCAAATAACTGTATATCTGATCTCTTAGAACACCTTTCAAGAACTGATCTGACTACTGATAAGAGGCTCACTGGTCTATAATTTCCAGGTTACTTCTGGACCCTTTTTTAAACAACAGAACAACATGAGTTACCCTCCAATCCTCTGACACTACACCTGTGGCTAAAGACATTAAATATTTCTGTCAGAGCCCCTGCAATTGCTACACTAGCCTCCCTCAAGGTCTGAGGGAATATCTTGTCAGGCCCTGGGGATTTATCCACTCTTAATTCCTTTAATACAGCAATCACTTCCTCCTCTTTAATCTGTATAGGTTCCATGACCTCAACATTTTTTAACTTTACTTCCCACAATTCTATGCCTATTTGCTGAGTGATTACTGATGAAAAAAAAAACATTTAAGATCTCTTATAACTATTTTTTCCAAACCCAGAGTGCTTACATCTCCTCCGGCAATCTAGATAAAAAGAAGAAAGGAAGAAAATATACTTTATTATTATAACACCTATTGGGTAGGGTTCTTTTTGTTTATATATAGTTGCATGTTTTTTTATGTATATTTTGAAAGTATATTTTCTTCCTTTCTTCTCTTTATCTAGATTGCCAGAGGAGATGTAAGCATGCTGGGTTTGGGAAAAATAGTTATAAGAGATCTTAAATGTTTTTTTCATAAGTGGTCCAACACCACCTCCCTCTGTTTTACACAGCAAATATTGTAAGAAATAAAATACAAGTATCTTGTGATAGCTCTTCAAAAGAGTTCTAAAATTAGTCCATATTTTATTTGTAATTACCATCAGTACATACACTTTATAGCTTGGTAAACTTCCAAAGGAATGGTGGTCCAATTAGCAATTTGTAGTTTTCCTTGTTTAAGTTCCCATTCACAAAGACAAGTATCTCTATCCCTTTAATTTCTTGATTACTTTGTCACCTCCTGACATGTGAATATGAAACTCAAATTCCTCTGCTCTTTCACTCCCTTCCAAATAACACTGACCCTCCAGTTTCTTCTTCCAACTTGTAACAGTCAACCATTCCCTGGATAAATGCACTTGTCATGTTACTAATCTTCTCCTGATCTCTGCCATCACTCATTCTACAAAATTTGCCACATTTGCTTCCAGTTCCCAAGTCAAAGTAATTTATTCCCAGAACAAGAGAAAAAAATGCAGTGAACTTTAGACAGCCCCTTTTCTATTACAACCATCTCTTTGAATCAGTGGTTTTCAAACTGCCCCCAACCCACATTCCACCTTAAGCAATCGTTGTACCATAGGTGCTCAGTGAATTGTATGGGATTGCTTAAGGTGGAATGTGAGTGGAAAGAAAAAGGTTTGAAAACCACTGTTTTAATCGTACCTCATTGACTCGTTATGTGCAAGGTTTCATAGCTCCAACAGGAATGGACCAATGATAATTTTTTTCAAGCAAAATATTTGAGTAATAATTGGCTCTAGAGCAGTGATTCTCAAACTTCCCTTCCCACTCACATACCACCTTAAACAATCCCTTACTAATCACAGAGCACCGATGGCATAGAGATTACTTAAGCTGGAATGTGCATTGGTGGGGGGGGGGGGGCAGTTTGAAAATCACAGCTTTAAACCATGTGGTTCTATTTTACAAATTATTTTGCTTTGTGATGTTCTATGAAATGTTCTTTGAAAGCCTTTGCAAATATGTGCACCATTACCTTCTTCAACCCTCTTTGTTATCTCATCAGAATAAAACAATCTGAATGCTGAAGCTGTGAAACATCAATAGTATCATAATAAAAATGAGAGATTTCAGAACATTAAACTAAAGATAACAGTTTTCAATCAGCTCTCAAAACATGTCAGTTTGCAATAGTGACTGTCCTAAGTAAAGCAAGTCATGTGTGAATTCTCTGGAATTAAAAATGATCATGTAGCTTTATATAAAGTTTTCTTGGTACCCAGAACTAATGACCAATATAAACAAAAGTACTGTCTGGATGGGTTTCATTATTGCATTTGTATGGTAATGATTGTTGTAAACTATATCAAAGCATTAATGAACAAGGACCATAGAAAACTGCAGCACAGAAAACAATCCATACCAGAATATCATTTTGCTTGTCCCACTGACCTGTACCCATTCCATAACCCTCCACACCTCACCTATCCAATTTATCCTTAAAACTTAAGAGTGAGCCCGCATTTACCAGCTCATTCCAAACTCCCACCACTCTCTGAGTGAAGAAGATCCCCCTAACTTTTCACCTTTCACCTTAAAGCTAACCCGTCTTGTATTTATCTTTCTTAATCTGTGGAAAGAGACTACTCACATTTACTCTGTCTATTCCCTTCGTAATTTTGTAAATCTCTATCAAATCTCTCTCATTCTTCTAAATTCCCTGGTAATTCAGTTGGAACTTTTTTTCATGCTGTTTGGAAGAAAATTCAATTGTTTTTAGAATACCTGTATAAGATTAAAATACTTTTAGATCCGACAGTACTTTTATTGGGTAGTTTGCAACCTCTGAAAGGCTTGGGATTAGATAAGTTTAAGCTTGCTTTTGTATATTTAGCTTTATCTGTAGCGAAAAATGTATTGCTAGTACATGGAAAGATAAATATGATTGATATTAATAGATGGCATAATGAGATGAGATATTGTTTAATAATGGAAAAAATTATTATGTTTTGCGTGATAATTATAGTTTTTTTTATTAATACTCAGAATATTTACATTTCAATTTACATTGATTATATCTTAATATGTATATTTATTTTTTCTTTAATATTTTTTCCTTTTTCTTTCTTTATGGCTCTCCTTAGAAGAGTTGGTTGAAGGGGGGGTTCTTTTCTTTTCTATATATATAAAAAAAATAACATTCATGTTTATGGTTAATTGTTGTATATGTTATGAACTATTTGTTTTTTGAATGAATAAATAAAGTTTAAAAAAAATATTCTAAATTCCTAACTTGTTTATTTTTTCCCTGTAACTCAACTCCTGAAGACACAACCACATCCTAGTAAATCTTTTCTGCACTCTTTCAATCTTACTGATAGTCTTACTGTAGTTTGGTGACCAGAAGAGCACACAATTTTCCAAATTTGGCCTCACCAATATCTTATACAACCTCACCATAATACTCCAACTTCTGTACTCAATACTTTGATTTATGAAGGCTAAGATACCAAAAACTTTCTTTACAACCCTGTCTACCTGTGACACCACTTTCACGGAATTGACTATCTGTATTCCCAAATCCCTTTGTTCCTCTGCTCTCCTCAGTGCCCTACCATTTACTAGGTATGTCCTACCTTGGTTTGTCCTTCCAAAATGCATCATCTGCATTAAATTCCATCTCCCATTTTCTGCCCCATTTTTCCAGCTGGTCCAGATCCCTATGTGAGCTTTGAAAGCCTTCCTCTCTGTCCATAATGTGTCCAATCTTAGTGTCATCACCAAAAGTGCTGGTCCAATTTACAGTATCATCCAAATCATTGATACAGATAACAAACAACAATGGTCCCATACTTGTAGATAGAAACCCTTTGGGTTTACTTTCACATTATCTGCCAAAGCAACCCTTATGTCTTCTTTTTGCCTTTCTGATTTTCTTCTTATTTTCTTACATATTCTATGCTCTTCTAGTACCTCGTTTGCTCCTTGTTGCCTGTACCTACTCTACACCTCTTTCTTTCTCTTTAACAGTTTGCTAATATTCCTTGAAAAATCAAGTTTCCTTTGTTTTTAATCCTGTTAGGAACATGCAAACTTTGCACTCTCAAAATTTCACCTTTGAAGGCCTTCCACTTACTGAACACTTACTTTGCCTGAAAAAAAAACATCCAATTCACTCTTCCTAGATCCTTTTTCATTTCCACAAAACTGGGCTTTCTCAGATTTAGAATCTCAAGGTCAAGACCTATCCTGATCCATAAATAACTTGAAACTAATGATATTTGTGGTGGAACATGGTATTGCGGTCATGTCCTTACTGGGCTGGGCCGGCCTACCTTCTGTACCTCTCCATAAAAACCCTTAATAAAGGCTGAGAGCCCTAGTCTCCTCCCTCATACCTGCCTTGGATGTGAGCCAGCAGCATGTAGAGGAATGTCTGGGCCTTCTCATCAATAAAGCCTTTGGCTACCTGCTTTGTGCCTGCGAGTATTCATTGATTGTGCCACAACATTATGGTCACTGGACCCAAAATGTTTGCCTACACATACTTCTGTCACCTGACCTGTCTGGTGTCCCTAATAGGAGATCAATTATTGTATCCTCTCTCTTTGGTACCTCTATATGTTGATTTAGAAAACTTTCCTGAACACATTTGACAAACTCCAAGCAATCCAGCCCTTTTTACTGTATCGGGATCCCAGTCAATACAGTGAAACCCAGATTTTATGTGCCCCAATTTAACATGAATTTGTATATAACACAATGAATCATTAGTCTCGGGTATAGGGCTCCAGACATGAGTGGGGGCATTGGATTTGAGGAGAGTTGTGTTGTCCCTTATTTCCCACATCCCACAATTGGATCAATCCATGCCCTGGCTGGCTCCATTATCTACTCCTAATATCGATCCAAAGGTCACCTTGCCGAAGCCTCACTGCTGAAACCTCGCCACTGACTGTGAAATGCCTCTCTAGCTGTTTATCATTAACTTTTAAAAATATATTTTTATTGAGTTTAGCATATAAATCCTACATACATAGTCTGCTGTTTTTCATTCACAACGTATTGTTAACAGTTTTGTTGGCACACATCTGTAAAGGAATTGGTTCTCGACCACATGTTTTTGATTTATCTGTGTTTGGAGAAATAATTGTGGCTTGTAAAAAAAAAAGGCACTCTACAAATATACCATAGAATGAGCATGTCATGTGATTCAAACATACACTAAAGGCACAGGAGTGGAATTTGGCTATTCAGCCTATCACATCACCTCTGCCATTCCATCATGACTGATTTACAATCCTTTTTAACCCCATTCTTCTCCCTTCTCCCCATAACACTTAATTCCTTTCCTAATCAAGAACCTATCTACTTCTTTCTTAAATACAATGACTTGGTCTCCACATGGTCCATGGCAATATAGATTCACTCCCGAGGGGTAAAGAACCAAATGCTCCCCATTTGATAACCCTTTCATCCCAGGGATCATTCTTGTGTACCTCTTCTGGACCTTCTCTACTGCTAACACATCCTTCCTTAGATAAGGAGCCCAAAACTTCACCCAATTCAAGTGCACTCTGACCAATTCATTATAGTTTCATCATTACATCTCTGCTTTTATATTCTATCCTTCTTGAAGTAAATGCTAAAATTGCCTTCCTCACCACTGACTCTACATGTAAACTCATGCATGCACCTCAGATTGATCCTTTAATTGGTCCTTTAATTGGTCCTATGCAGCAGTTGGAAGCTGGTTCATCAAGGCTAAGAACATTTCAGGGGACATCAAAGATACCTATGTAGCTTTAACCAAGTGGAGAAACCTTGATATCTTGATACCCTGATATCTCACTATAGAGGGGACAATGAAATTCAGTACCAGGATACCAGAGCCCATGTATAAAGTTGTCAAACAAAAGAGGCACAAGAATGTAAAAGTTCAAAGGCATAATTATGTAATGATATCAGATTTATGTGTTATTTCATGTTGCTTTTTAGTACCATTTGATTCTACAAGCACTGTCCAAACATGGCCTCATTTTAAATATCATTACTGTGGAGGGATGAAGTGACACTGGTAGTCATGCCTTACCGAGCCTTCCATGCCTTACAGAGAAAGGTTGTTAACATTATGCAGGTTTGGATAAAAGATTTGAGCTTATTGCTGCTAAACACAAAGAAATGCTTTGCCCTTGGAAACCACAGCCTCTCTGCAGTGGATCACAAATCACAAAATTCTAATCCTCGTGCAGTTGCTAACATGGTATTCAGGCAATAAATGAATTGGACTTTCATCACCATCTCACTGTATACATTTGTTTCACTCTGAGAGTGCACATCATGTCCACATCTTAGGAAAGGTCCCTGAAGTAGAAGTTTCAGTAAGGTTTATGATGACATTCGAACTTTTCCACTTGTCGCCCACAGTGTGAGATTCTCTCTTTAGGTGGGTAATTGAAACTGACTGAGAAAGAATTCACAAAAACTGATTGCTTGTACAGGGAAGCATGACTATACAAATAGCACATCCAATTGTTTCAATCTGAGTGAAGCATTGCATATTTACCATTGAAAGTTTATCAGTCGTACCTTGTTGAATAATTTGAAATGGACAACGGACACAATGGTCCAAAATCAAACTGAAGTTTCACAGGTGATTTCTCGTTCTTGGAAGATTGGGAACATCAGTTTGAAATATTAACTGTCAATCTGGTCAGTATGGTATTGTCTGCAGTTTTTCACCTCCTGTGGCTACAGTGGTGACTGTTGCTATGCGCCGGTCCAAAGTGAGCAAGATTTCAAACAAAATTTATACCTGCAGAAGGTTGTTGCAATCTAGGTCAAGACACTGAGGTTTTATAGAAATCCATGTGAATTATAGGATTAGGGAAACATTAATTGGTGTATTATTGGCAGATATAGTAGGCCTCACATGAGAAGTTTGTGCAATTAGAGTGTCATCTGGGTTTTCCTAGCTGCTTATTGGTGTGAATGAATGTAGCAGTACATTTGGATTTTCCCTCTGTGAGGAAGCATCTTGTGTGTGCAGACAATATAGAGTGCGTGAAAATGGTCACCAAAACCAAGGAACTGATCATTGACTTCAGTAAGGGAAAACTGGAAGTATACAATCCAGCTATATTTGGGGGATCAGAGGTGGATACGGTGAGAAATTTAAGTTCTTGGGAGTCACTATCTTGGAGGAACTTATGTGGATCTGACACACTAATAACATCATGAAGAAAGCACATAGGTGCCTCTACTTCCTCATGAGTTTCCAAAGGTTTGGTATGACACCAAAAACCCTGGCAAATATCTACAGATGTGCGGTGGAAAGTGTACACCATGCTTTGGTATAGGGACACCAATACTCCTGACCATAAAGCCCTCCAAAAGGTAGTGGACACAGCAGATAAAACCCTCTCTACTATCGGAAACATCTACTGGGAACAGTGGGATTAGAGATCAGCAGCAATCATCAAGGACCCTCACCACTTAGCACATGCTCTGTTCTCGCTGCTGCATTCAGGAAAGAGATATAGGTGCCACAAGACTCATATCACCACGAACCGCTACTACCCCTCCACCATCAAACTCAATCAGGGACTCATTTAAGGACACAGGGCTCCAGTCAGAGAGGCAATCATCTAGTGCCACACCCTGGCTTCTCCAACAAAGCCAATATCTAATCCATTTTACTACCTCATCCTGAATACCTCATATTCCCATGCAGGACCTTACCAAAAGCCTTACTAAAGTCCATGTGGACAACATCCACTGCTTTACCATCAACTTTCCTGGTAAACACCTCAAAAAACTCAATAAGATTGGTTAGACATGATCTACCATGCACAAAGCAATACTGACTATCCCCAAGCCAATTACTTGTATATCCAGGTTTTCAGCTCTTGTCAGATAAGCAGCTCTTTGTCTTCTGCCCTGAGATCCCCAAATCACCCTGAATGACCAGTGAAGATCATAAAGACCCATCCAGTAATTCCACATTTTCCTCACAATACTAGGTGAGGTCATTTTGGACCATAGGGTCACTCAGTGCTGGGCTCACACAACAAAGCTGTTCATCATTAATTTTCTCTGTTCCCTCACACACTCCCATCAACACATGAGAAACAATTATCACCTGCCAACTAGCTTACCAACCTGCACATTTTTAAGTCGTGGGGGATGCTGGTGCAGCCAGAAGAAACCTATGCGGTCAAATTGAGAATGTGCAAATTTCACACAGCACACTGGAGGAAAGGATTGAGCTCTGCCATTGGAGCCGCACCACCAGCCCCAACGATTGCGGCCAGTGGTGTAATTACCAAGGCAAACAATGAATGGGTTTCTCAACAGCTCAGTGGTAGAGAAAATAGCAAATGGCAGAGTTCTATTTAGGGTGAGTAGAGGAAAGTTGAGCGGAGACATCAGAGATAAGATTTTTATTTACATAATAAAGTAGTGGATGCTTGGAATGTATTGCCGGGGGTGGTGGTGGAGGCTGGAGCAAAATAGACTTTCATAAGACTCTTAGATAGGCAATTGATGTAAGAAAAATAAAGGATCATGGACTTGAGGGAATGATCAGAAAGTTGTGGAGTATTTTTACATAGGTCAGCACAACTTTATGGGCCAAATGGCCTGTACTATGGTGAAATATTCTAGGTTCTGGTTAGCTCAAGGTGTTCAAGCAGTCTACTTTCATTAGAAGTTACCGTCGTGCAAAAGATGACATCATTAGATTTTACATCAGGGAAAATTGGGTTTGGATTGGATGGGGAATTTTGCAAATGGTGTAATTTCATGAAATTATATCATAAAATGATATATTATTACTAAAACAGTACAATAATATTTGATCAAAGATTTGCATTTGAAAAATTCTAGCAATAACTAAACAGTAGCTTATAATATCAAAGATTAAACTTGTTTTCTTAATAACATCAATTTTTTTTTCTGATACATCTATTCTAAGATGTAACATCTAAAAATTTTAATATGTTGAGTTTCTTGTTTAAATAAAATCAATAGAATTTTGGACTTAGATCATCTACTGCAACTGAAATGTTGCCCTGTAGGGATGCATCTTGAGAATCCAGTTTATGTCTGCACTTTTGAAATTCATTATTGATAACTGTGAACATGTATATTGTGGTAAAAATCAATAATTAATGGCAAATTGCAACATGGAAGACAGTCACTACTGCTTTTATAAAGGTCAATGTGTCTCCAGGACACAGCAACACTATTCCCAACAACAGGCTTATGGTAACCACAGAGGTTTGCAGACACTATGGTTGAAGTAAAAATACAAAGCTGGAGAAACTTAGGAGGTCAATAGTGTACGTTATATAGCAAAGATAAAGTTAGAGAACTAACGCAATGGGCTATTCAACAAGAGTTGAGGTTCTGGATGTACTTTCGATCTGGTCCTTCATACCTTTAAGAAGGACTCAAGCACAAAACTATAGAACACAACAGCACAGAAAACAGGCCATTTGCCTTTCTAGTCTTTGCCAAAATATTATTCCACTAGTCTCATTGACCTGCACCTACTCCATAACCCTCCAGACCTCTCCTATCCATGTATCTATGCAATGTATTCTTAAAACATAAGAGTGAGCCTGCATTTACTACATCAGATGGCAGCTCATTCCACACTCCCACCACTCTCTGGGTGAAGTTCCCCCTACACCTTTCCCCTTCACCCCAACTATATGTCCTCTCATGTTTATCTCTCCTAATCTAAGTAGAAAGAGCCTACTAGCATTTACTCTGACTATACTCTTCATAATTTTGTAAACCTCTAACAAATCTCCCCTCATTCTTCTATGCTGCAAGGAATAAAGTCCTAACCTATTTAATCTTTCCCCGTAACTCAACTCCTGAAGACCAAGCAATATCCTAGTAAATCTTCTCTGCACTCTTTCAATCTTACTGATATCCTTCCTGTAGTTAGGCAACCAGAACTGCACACAATATTCCAAATTTTGTCTCATTAATGTCTTATACAACCTCACCATGACATCCCAACTCCAATATTTTGATTTATGAAGGCCAAGATGCCAAAAGCTTCATTTATAACCTTGTCTACCTGTGACATTAATTTCAGAGAATTATGTACCTGCATTGCCAGATCCCTTTATTCCTCTGCACTCCTCAGTACCCAACAATTTACTATCTATGTCCAACCTTGGTTTGTCCTTTCAAAATGCAACTCCTCACACTTGCCTGCATTAAATCCCATCTGCCATTTTCTGTCCCATTTTTCCAGCTGGTCCAAATCCCTTTGCATGTTTTGAAACACCCCCCCCCCCACCCCCACACTGTCCACAACACCTCCAATCTTAGTGTCATCAGCAAACTTGCTGATCCAATTTACCACATTATCATCCAGACCATTGATATAGACAACAAACAACAATGGTCCCAACACTGATCCCTGAGGCACACCACTAATCATAGGCCTCCATTCTGAGAAGCAATCAACCATTAACACTTTCTGTCTTCTTCCTTTCAGTCAATTTTGTATCCAGTTTACAAGCTCTCCATTAATATCTAGTGTCTGAACTTTCAGATCTAACATCCCATGTGGGACCTTATCAAAGGCCTTACTATAGTCCATGTAGACAGCATTCACTGTCTTTCCTTCATCTACTTTCTTTGTAACTGTCTCGAAAAAACTTTATAAGATTCCTGAAACACAACCTAAAATGCACAAATTCATGCTGACTATTCTTAATCAGTCCTTGGCTATCCAAATCCTTGTATATCCAATTTCTCAGAACACCTTCCCATAATTTACCTACTACTGGCTCACCAGCCTTTAATTTCCTGGTTTCCATTGGGAGCCCTTGTTAAACAACTGAACAACATGAGCTACCCTCCAATCCTCTGGCACCTCACCCATGGCTAAGGGTATTTTAAATATTTCTGTCAGATCCCCTGCAATTGCTACACTAGCCACCCTCAAGGTCCGAGGGAATATCGTGTCAGGCCTGGGGATTTATCTATTTTTATTTTCTGTGAGGCAGCAAGAACCTCCTCCACTTTAATCTCTATATGTTCTCTACTGTTTGTTTCCCTTCCTTCCTTATACACCATGCCAGTTTCCTGAGTAAATAATGATGAAAAAAACTCTTCAAGATCTACCACATCTTGTGAGGTCACCCCATAGATGACTATTATGATTTTCTAGGGGACCAATTTTTTCCTTTACTATCCTTTTACTCTTAACATACGTGTAGAAACCCTTTGGGTTGACCTTCACATTCTCTACCAAAGCAACCTCATGTCTTCTTTTTGCATTCCTGATTTTTTTCTTGTATTTTCTTATATTTATCTAGTATGCCATTTGCATCTTGTTGTCTATACCTGCTATACACCTCTCTCTTCTTCTTTACTGGATTGCTAATGTTCCTTAAAAACCAAGGTTCACTGTGCCTGTTAACTTTGTCTTCAATCCTAAAGGGAACATGCAAACTTTGCACTCTCAAAATTTCACCTTTGAAGGCCTTTCATTTATTGAAAACATCCTTGCTAGAAAACAACTTATCCCAATCCACTCTTCATAGATCATTTCTCATTTCCACATATTAGCCTTTCTCCAATTTAGAATCTCAACTTGAGGACTAGATCTGTCCTTATTCATAATTAACTTGAAAGGAATGACATTATAGTCACTGAACCCAAAATGTTCACCTCCACATACTTCTGTCACCTGTCCTGCCTGGTTCCCTAATAGATCAAGTATTGTATCCTTTCTCGTTGGCACAGGTACACGATCCTTTATCTGGACATCTAAAATCCAGAAAGCTCCAAAATCCGGTAAATGGGGAGAGAGGCAGCCAAGGGATTGGCTTTTGGGGGAGGTGGCTGGCGCTTGGGGGAGGTGGCCGAGGGTCTGGCGCATGGGGGAGGCGGCTGGGGGACTGGCGCATGGGGGAGATGACCGAGGGTCCGGCGTGTGGGGGAGGCAGCCAGGTAACTGTAACGGGGGGGGGGGGGGGTGGGTGGATACAGCAGCACAATTCTGGTGGGCTTTCCGAAATCCGTAAAAATCCAAAATTCAGAACACACTGACCCCCAAGGGTTCCGGATAAAAGATCGTGTACCTGTACCTCTATTATTGATTTGGAAAATTTTTCTGAACACGTTTGACAAATTCTAAGCTTCCAGCCCTCTTAAAGTTAAAATCTCCTATTATCATAACCTTGTTTCTTACATCGTTAGTTATAAAAAACTTAAATATTGGTTAACTATATAAAGTATACCATTTGACCTGCATTTCTCTAGTTTTGTGATTTTATAGGCAGATGGTTTAAGAACAGACATAATTGCACCCAAGAAATTAACACAATTCTTTATCCATCATTAACTCATATTGTGGAACATGGTCATTCATCCAAGGTTCATGGTGAAAAATTCTCTTTATTAAAGCTTGTTACTTGAGAGATGCTTTAATGCCAAACTACCAGTTTGGTAGTAGATGTAGACATGTGTGAAACATAAAGAAAATGATTATTTTTTTAGACATTACAACACTACCAGGATGTTGTGGTTTCTAGAAATTCTTTTTGAACTTGCTGAACTCTACTAATTGAGTGCAAGCTGCTTAATCTGCTGGGGACTAAATGGAGTTTTCACAAATAAATGTCAACAGGGGCAGCATATTTTGCTCATTTATGCACATAACTCAGAAGCCTGCTGGAGATATGAAGGAGTCTGACATTTGAGTAGCGGGATCTTCCATATATTACTGAGTTGAGTTTCTAGATGAATATTCCATTAGCCCTTGAGCTTTGCTCCAGTCATGGGATTAATTTGAAAAATATTGCCAACTACCATTTAAAATAAACTTTTCCAATTTATTTTCTTTGTTATTTAAAGTAGATACCAGCAGCATAGGCATTTTAAAATAATTTTTTTTTGGATCAGGTAAGCTACTCAGATGCTGTTTATTCAAACAGAGTTGACTGCATTTATCAGAGATCTGCCTGCATAGAGAGCAGGCAAACTGCAAAAAAATACACCCGATGGTGCTAGGTGCCATTGAACACACTAGGTGTTCGTTTAAAGATGTAATACAAGAAAATATTTCTCTAATATTCAGCTGCTTTGCCCAAAATACGAGCAGTGAACATGTTGTCACTTCCAGACTGTAACGTCCTTTAGTTATGCCTGTTTCACTTTGATTAACAGTGGCTGCCTGAAATTATGCATTAACTGTTCCTGCAAGAGTTAGGCTGGTGTGTTAGTAATTATTATTTTTGCGATGTGGCTTTAGTAATTAAGTAGCTGGCAGTGTGTGCAAGCTACAGGAATGGCTTGTAAGGCTTCAAGTTCATTATTTATGTAGCACATTTTTTTTAAACTTAAATTGACCAAGGTGCTGTACAAACCAAGGCAATCGATCGAAACTAGTACAACTATTTATAGAACAACATATTAAGATGTTATAAATAGACCACAATTGCAGTGAATAGTGCAGTGCTGTCAGAGGTTAAAGGGTTTCAGAGGTCAAACGGTAATGACAAAAGGTAAGCTTTAACCTGGATTTAAAGCAGTTTAAAGCAGTTGAGGGAGGGGTAATTTAAGTCAGGGGAATGGTGTTCTACAGTTTGGGGACCACAACTGTGAAGGCCTGGTCTCCCCTTTGTGTGCACAGTGCATGGTACAGCCAGGTGCCCTACGGAAGCTAATCTGAGCTGCTTGGGAATGGAGTAGGGCGTAAGCATATCAGAGATATGGGGAGAAAAATCTCTGAGGGCCTTGTATGTAAATAGCAGCAGCTTGAAGTTGATTCTGAGCTGTACTGGCAGCCATTGGAGGGAGGCCAGAACTGGGTGATATGGTCCCTCTTCTTGGCACCTGTCAGGACCCTAGAGGCAGCATTCTGAACCAATTGAAGGCAGGTTAGGAAGGACTGGCTATCTCAGTGTATCAAGAGTTAGCGTCACCTAGACATGAGAATATAAGGGCATTAATAACCCTTTCGATGTCCTTGAGTGAGAGGTACAGCTTTATTTAACAATGGTGTGGAGCTAGAAAAAGCAGGCCTTCACCACAATTTTGCCCTGTTTGTCACATTTGAAGGCAGGGTCAAATAGTACCCCGAGAGATTCAATGTGGGGTTTAACAAGAGTGAATAGATTACCTAGGGAGCCATGTAATTTTTTGTGAAATTAGGGGAGCTGAATAGTATGATCTCAGATTTTGTCTCATTAAGTTGGAGGAAGTTGTGGGCCAGCCAGCATTTTATGTCTTATAGGCAGTTGGTGAGGTTGGTTATTTTTGACTGGTCATCCAATTTTAAGGGGGGGGGGGTAGAGCTGGATGTCATCGGCATAACAGTGGACGAAGATGCCATGTCTCTGCATGAGATGGCCGAGGGGGAGCATGTACAGTGAGAAAAAAATGGGGCATAAACTCACCGACCAGGGGTTTAGATGGGCAATAAATATGAATATTGAAGTCTCCAAAAATCAGAATTCAGTCAGTTTTGCATGATGTTAGAGAGGAAGTTGGCGATTTGGGTATTTTTGTGGGTGATATAAGAAAACAATTAACAAGGGATTGACCAGCCCCACTTTGATTATTTGGACCTCAAAGGTAGAGAATTCCCCAAAATTTACTATGCAACAGTTGAACCAGTCTTTAAATACAACGGCTAGATCCCTGTCCCATCCAGAGGGCCTTGCAGAGCTGAGAAAGTTACAGTTCTACGGACAGAGCTTGTGTAGAAGGGAAGACTCATCTGCGTTCAGCCAGGTTTTGGTCAATAATAGAAAGTGGAAAACCTTGGGCAGTGAAGCAAGTCTTTGTGTTCGGTTGCGAAGGAAAGCATAAAATTAATTTTTTAAAAAAATTTAGACGTATACAACAGGAACAAGCCATTTCAGCCCACGAGTTGGTGCCGCCCAATTTACACCCCCAGTATATTTTGATCGGTGAGAGGAAACCGGATCCCCCAAAGAAAACCCACGCAAACATGGGGAGAATGTACAAACTCCTTACAGACAGCTTTCTTAATGTAATTGCCAAGAGAGTTTGTCTTAGCGAGATAACTGCTCACTCTTCTAAATTGACATGAGCATAGTGATGAGCTTCCTCATCACGGGAATACACTCACTCCATGGTGAAACTATCTCTTCAGATGTGGAGGTGACATCATTTGAAATGAGATCTCATGGAAACCTTGTGCAATCTCAGTTGCAAACTTTGACAATGATTTTCTTCTAATGGAAGGATATTTATGGGGTCAAATTAACTGAATTTTCACACTGTCCTTGGAAATCTTCTGGGCACCAAATGTCAACAAGATTTGATCCTTTGGACAAACTAGATGCAACTATATTAGTTGGCAGTGCACAATTCATTTAGCACCCAATTCGTTAATCTTTGGATAGAGTTATAACCTTGATCACAAGAATAAGCCTTGGTGAAGCATCTAGGCTCATATAGATTAATTTGCTCATTGATCTCAAATTTTATTTCTGCTTTTTTTTAAACCAGATTTTTATTGATGAAATCAGTTGAACTTGGCCAGGGATTGCTAACCTTGTAATTTTTAATTTAGAATACAGCACTGTTACAAGTCATTTCAGCCCACAAGGCCATGCAGCCCAATTAACCTATACTCATGGGCTAAAATGGCCTGTTACCATGCTGTATGTCGAAATTAAAAATTAAAAGGTTAGCCACCCCTGAACTAGGCTCTCAGTAAGTTCCTAATGGAGATGAGGTCACACTGTTTTGCATGGATAAACTGGTGTGACTGATTAACTATGAGTCCACAGAATACTGCTAATCGGCTTTGTACAGATTTGTAAGAGATTTGGTTGCATTATTAATGTAAAAATGTTTGCTATATTTTTAGTCAAGTAACAAATCCAACTTTTCCTAGAGTTGGCTACCACAAAAATGAACAGTATTTTTTGTAATAATCACATTCTTGATTTTTACTGTTGAGAAAAGATTTGAAGAATGCTTGCTTCACCAAACAATGGTGATAGATTAATGTTATAATTTGTGGTACACAAAGTGCTGGAGACATTCAGCCGGTCATGCAGCATCCACAGAAAGCAAACGGCACATTATGTTTCGGGCTTGAGCCCTTCTTTAGGAGTGTCAAAAATCAGATTTCCTTTTTTTAAAAATATTGTTTGGTTTCTCTTGCGATTTCCAGTTAGCTGAATCTGCCAAGCTTCTGATTTCACTTAAGATAAAAACTATTAGATATTTTATTAGATAAAATTGGGTTTGAAATGGGTTATTATAGATCATATCTTAGATTAAGATAAAATTACCTTTTTTATATCATTGGATGATACCATATCTATTTTATATTCAATAATAACTTTGCTATAATATCTGAAATGGATTAACTGTTAACCTAAAACAATGATAAAATTGGAGATAAATTAAGATAATAATCATGGGTATATTTAGAATTTATCTGTGTTATATTTATGATCTGACCTGTTCTATGCTATCAACTGTGTATATAGGGCATTATCTATTAAATTCAATACAAAATATTTTAACAAAGAAAGATTAAAAACTAAATATAACTGCAATAAAATTTGAACCAGAGTATCTCCCTCAAGGTGCAAATCAGTTTTCCAACCCACATTAAAGCATCAAAGCTGGATTTACACAGAGCTGGCAAATGAGAGAATGGAGGGCTACTCTGAAAACAATGCATCAAAATGAAATTGAGAAAACCCTTGAAGGATGCAGTGGCCTTTGCATAGATTATTACTGGACTTTAATCCAAATCCGGGACAGCCTCAGCAAAATAAAATTGGGTGATATTGTAAACTGTTTACTTCAACAACCTCTAGTCCTCAAACCCTGAAGGAACCACTGACCAAACCCCTCATGACAAATACAAATTAGTAGAGTGGAAGTGGGGCAGGCTCCGCACATGTGCACTTCAAAAATGCAATTGCTGTCTGTTACATGTCTGACATACCAAGATGATACCTAAATTTGAGAACATGTCTATGAGGCTAGGTTAAAAGAGGTAGGGGTTTTCTCTTTGGAGTGAAGAAGAATGAGAGCTGACAATATAGGTCTACAAGATTATGAGAGGCAAAGATAGGGTGGACAGCAAGCACCTTATCCTGGGGCGAGAGTAGAAAACTCCAAAGGGCAGAGGTGAGAGGAGGAAAATTTAGGAGAGATATCAGGGGTGATTTTTAAACAGAGAGAAATGAGCATGTGGAATGGATTTCCAGAGTTGGTAGTGGAGGCTGATACAATAGGGACTTCTTAAAGACTCTTAGAAATTCACATAGATGCAAGAAAAATAGAGGGTTATGAATGTGAGGTTTAGTTCATTGAGAAGGTTCATGTAGTTCAGCACCGCATCGTGCGTTAAAGTGCCTGTAATGTGCTGTAATGTTCTACGTTCTAAGTTTAAGGTTTTAAGTACATCAATGGCGATTTGCAGTCACTGCATTGCACAAACCATTATGTCCACCGTGCATCTATTTGTATACCTCATCCTTCTCCACTCCAACTAAGGAAAAACCCTATAGCTCAGGCCCTTAAGACCTGGCCACATCCTCATAAATTGTCTCCTCATCCTATTCAGCTTGTTGGGCCACCCTGCCAACAACACGACTGGGGAATTGAGCGACGGAGCAGTCGCACCCGACGAGCCCGCTAGCGACACCACTCCAGTGACCCCAATCCCGGCACCACGGCAGTCACACCGGATGGTCAGACCCCCTGACTGCTACAGTCCTTAACCTACCCCTTCCTTTCATTCTCTCCCTCGTTTTTGTTTTTTTTTCTTTTTCCAGGGTCAGTTCTCCAAGAAGGGGTGAATGTGATAGTACAGATCTATCACCAATGTACATAGTGTACATAGTTACTGTATCTAGACTGTGCTTACAGCGATTGGCTGAGAGCTAAGCCACACCTATTGTCTGGGCCTTAAAGGGTTGTGTCCCTAGCCAGGTCGGATCATTCCGGACTGGTCGGCGACCTGTGAAGAGCTCCTGTCTTTTGCTAATAAAAGCTTTGGTTTGGATCAACAAGTCTTTGATTCTTTCAACGAGCTCTACAATGACATAGTTCCAATGACATAGTGACCAACTGAATACAATGCTTCAACAGTTGTCTCACCAATGTCTTAAACAACCACAACATTATCTCTAACTTCTCTACTCAAGATTTAGACTGATGAAGGCCAATTTTCCAAAAGTCTTTATGACCATTGACCTGTGGTGCCATTTTATTTGTTTTACAACACTCCCCATATCTCTACCATTCATTGTATAGTTCTTACCCATGTTAGACTTCCTAAAATGCAACACCTCACATTTCTCTGTATTTATTTAAATTCCATCACCCATTCCTCTATCTACCTGCCCAACCTGCTGTGTTTTCATCCAAATTGTTAATATAGATGACAACAATGGGCCCAGCAAAGAACTCTTTGGCACACCAATAATCAGAGGTCTCTCGTCTGAGAAACAACCTACCATCACCCTCTGCTGTCTTCCAAGAGACCAATTTTCTCTCCATTCTATCTCCTTGGATTCCATGCAATCTAACCTTTCAGAGCAGCCTGTCAAGCAGAATCTTACCAAATTCCTTGCTTAAATTAAAAATAAACATTGCACACTATTTATTTCAGTCAATGCTGCAAAAAAAGTGCATTTTCATACTGATCTTTAAATATTAAAAAAAATGCTATCATGCTGTACGAGACTTCAGGATGTTCTTCATTGATTGATGTTCTGAGGTCCTTTTTTAAAAAAAACAAATGAAAATAGAATAAATTCACCAAAGATTAATTTCTTCATTCCAGAAATTACATTTCTTATAATCTTTGACAAGCAATATAAATTTAGAATGAGATGGTTTTCTCTCTTAGTTGATATTGAACACTGAAGATCTGCCTGGTAATTCAGACATTGTTTGAAGGGTTTTTGTGATATCTTCTCTCCAGCCTGTGATGTCTGTCATCAGATTATTTTTATGTTACATTTTGTTAAGTAATCAGAATTGAACAGCTTTTGTACCATCTGGAATGAGATGCAAATTATCTCTTTTAATGGATTCTCCTCATACCTCATTATTCAGAGAGAACAGAGCTTTCAAACAAAAGCTCCAAAAATATTATTTTACTTTAATTAAGTTTCTTTCCACATACATAGTATTTGACTGCAATATTCAGATGAAAAAGATGGAAACTTCTTTGCTTCCATGCTACAGATTTGTAAAGTCACGAACAGGCCCTTCTGTTCAACTCATCTATGCTGACCAAGTTGGCATTCTGGGCTTGTCTAATTTGCCTGCATTGGATTTATTGCTTCCAAACTCTCTCTATCCATGTATCTGTCCAAATGCCTTTTGAACATTTTAATTTTACTCACTTCTATAGCTTGTTCTTGCAGCTCATTCCGGATACAGACTACTCTCAATGAAAAAGGTCCCTCTTAAATCTCTTTCCTCTCACTTTCAATCTTTGCCCCCTAGTTCTAGAATCTTCAACCCTTGGAAAGAAACTGTGTGCACTCACTTTATAAACCTCTAAGTTCCCTCATCAGACATCTATGTTCTAAGGTATAAAGGCCTAACTTATGATAAGGTAGACAGCCAGTGCCTTTATCCCAGGGCGGGAGTAGAAAATACGAGAGGTCATCTTTATGAAGGGAGGAAGGTTCAGGGGAGACATCAGGGGTTAAGTTTTCTTTTCTTCTTTTGGCTTGGCTTCGCGGATGAAGATTTATGGAGGGGGTAAAAAGTCCACGTCAGCTGCAGGCTCGTTTGTGGCTGACAAGTCCGATGCGGGACAGGCAGAAACGATTGCAGCGGTTGCAGGGGAAAATTGATTGGTTGGGGTTGGGTGTTGGGTTTTTCCTCCTTTGCCTTTTGTCAGTGAGGTGGGCTCTGCGGTCTTCTTCAAAGGAGGTTGCTGCCCGCCAAACTGTGAGGCGCCAAGATGCACAGTTTGAGGCGTTGTCAGCCCACTGGTGGTGGTCAATGTGGCAGGCACCAAGAGATTTCTTTAGGCAGTCCTTGTACCTTTTCTTTGGTGCACCTCTGTCATGGTGGCCAGTGGAGAGCTCGCCATATAACACGATCTTGGGAAGGCGATGGTCCTCCATTCTGGAGACGTGACCCATCCAGCGCAGCTGGATCTTCAGCAGCATGGACTCGATGCTGTCGACCTCTGCCATCTCGAGTACTTCGACGTTAGGGATGTAAGCGCTCCAATGGATGTTGAGGATGGAGCGGAGACAACGCTGGTGGAAGCGTTCTAGGAGCCGTAGGTGGTGCCGGAAGAGGACCCATGATTCGGAGCCGAACAGGAGTGTGGGTATGACAACGGCTCTGTATACGCTTATCTTTGTGAGGTTTTTCAGTTGGTTGTTTTCCCAGACTCTTTTGTGTAGTCTTCCAAAGGCGCTATTTGCCTTGGCGAGTCTGTTGTCTATCTCATTGTCGATCCTTGCATCTGATGAAATGGTGCAGCCGAGATAGGTAAACTGGTTGACCGTTTTGAGTTTTGTGTGCCCGATGGAGATGTGGGGGGGCTGGTAGTCATGGTGGGGAGCTGGCTGATGGAGGACCTCAGTTTTCTGACTTCCAGGCCAAACATTTTGGCTTACACAGAGTTGGAGGTGCCTGGAATGCCAGAAGTGGTTGTGGAGGCTAAAATATTAGGGTATTTAAGAGACTCTAAGACAAGCACATTAATCAAAAAAATCTAGAGGATTATGAGATAGGAAGGGTTTAGTAATTGTTCTGGTAGGAATATATCTCAGCACAACATTGAGGGCTAAAGGCTGTAATATTCTATGTCCTCATCTCTTTTTCTAAGTCAAATCCTCCAGGCCCAGTAACATTCTAGTTAATCTCCTGTGCACCCCTTCCCATTTGTTGACCTCCTTCTATCAAATCGGTGACCAGAACTGCACACAGGACTCCACACACAGTTAAGCCTATGGGGTCATTTATTTTCACATACTATTTCCAGGACCAAGTGTTTCTATATTTTATAGAGGGGACCAAAGAAAAATAGATTAATAGCATTAAAGAGGCAGATGCTGTGAGACTGTGTCAGAATTCAAAAATGACTGATGGCTTGCTTAAGAAAATGCGATTTGAGGATATTGAAATCTGGAATGAAAGGGTTATCTTCTGGAGCAAGGGATTGGACCAATCATAAACAGCCAAAGAAGATAGATATATTTTCTTAGGAGTTTAGAGGAATGAAGTGTGATATTACTGACGTTCCGAAGGTGATATTACAAAGTTGATGTTGAGATGTTTCCACAAGGGGAAGAGTTTTCATATAGAGAGAGATGGTATGGGTAGAGACCATTCAGCCCATTAAGTCTGCACCAATCATCAACCATCATCACTAATCCTAACATCATACGTTATGTTTATTTTCTCCATATTTATATGATCTCCAAAGATTCCAGATTATACCACTCACATGCACACCACGGACAATTTTTAGTGGCCATTAAGTATACCAACCCACATTTCTTTGGAACATGGGAGCAAACCAGAGTACCAGGCCGAAACACACACAGTCACAAATAGAACATGTAAGCTCCACAAAGACAGCATATGAAATCTGGATTGAATTCAGGTTTATGGCACTATGAGACAGTGGATCTACCAGCTGTACCACTGTTAGTAAATGTACTCATCTGGGATGAATGGGGGGGAGTTACGTGGAGAGCCCAAATTCCCTTGAATAAAATTACAAAGCAAGCAGGTGATCATTAAAAATGAAGCTACATTAGAGGTGAAACTCTGGAATTCTCAAATAGAAGGTTAATGTAGTTTACATGACAAGAGAAAGCCAAAGAGAATGTTGGTATATTTTTGGAAGATCAAGGAACTGAGCACTATGGGATCAGTTAGTAGTGTACAGAGTTTGATTGGTTTCTGTATAACCTGCACTGGAAATCAGCTCAACACATTTAATGTGTAGTTAAAATGACGAGTATTTCTAAGAATTTCAAATCCTGATTTAAATAATAGCAAAACAAAGGATCTTGGCTTTGTTCCTTTACCAACCAGTAGGGGCAATCTTGACACCTTCTTGGAATCTTAAAGTTTTTAAACTAAAAAAGTTTGAGAGTTTAATTTAATATTATTCATTTAATACTGCACAGAATAGCTTTTCAAAATTCTGTGCAGATGTTTCACATTTTATAGGCTGATAAGAAAACAGCAGATGATCATACAACCATCCCAAAGGAATTTGGATGGCATTTTGCCGATAAAAATGTGAACTTACTGTGAACATTTTCGTGGGTAAGACATGACGATATTTACCTTTGCAAGACCGGCCATCACCTTTCATCTTGCTTGGGCAGTTTCCACATTTGTATGATCCAAAGTTATTGAAACAAGGGACGCCAGGAAAACACACTGCTTTCTTGCATTCATTAATATCTTCTTGACATTCAAGTCCTGAAAAAGATATGTACAACAGATAAGGAAATGGTCGTTTCCTCAAAATAATAGATGACAAAAAAAATCCCCTTCCATTCAGAAAATCAAGCATATAAATGGGAACCAGGTATCACAGAGCCAGGATATGAGAAAGTGTTGAGGGCAAGAAGGGCTCCTGAAGGCCCTTGGGCACTGGAGGCTTCCTGATCGTTTGAAGGTTTGGATCTGGAGCTCATGTTATCAATGGATTGAACAGGAGTCTGTGGCTGTAGAGGCTGCGGGAGTGCTGGAGGTGAATCTATGGACACACAGTGACCCTGATGGGAGTCTCTCTTGCTTCTCTTTCACTTGTACTATCAGTTTATTTTACCTGGTTAGGATAACAACAGAACGTTCAAGCACACACAGACTGCATATTCATGTCTGTAAACAAGAGAGACAGGTAGGAACGTGCATTTTCAAGCTCAGTAAAAGCTAAACGAAATAAATGAATGCTGAAAATCTGAAATCCTAACGCAAAAGAGCGGAAGTGCTCAGCAAGCTGTATGTAGACAGGTCTTGTGGTCCTGATAGATTTGAAAGCTATTATAATTTAAGTAAATAATCAATATGAAAGAAAGTTAAAAACCTAATCACTAAATAAATCTGCATCAAAACAAAGTAAAATATTTAAACAAGAGCTTAATTCCTTTTTGTTCTCTGACTCATAAGTCAACCATTCCCAGTGAAATCAATGGGATCTCAGATTGTATGTCTGGTCCAGCCTGGCACTGATTTCAAGAAATAGCTTCACAATGAATACTATGAATTCTCAACAAGGCTTCATTGCTGACTCCCAAGGAACCCAGTGGTGCAAAAAGTGACTGATTTAGCCCCGCAAAAGATCCTCTACATTTTGCTTCTCACACTGAAAGCCATAGTGTTGTTTGAACAGCTAGAGGCCAGAGGTTCTGAACCACACTCTCTGATGAGATCTGACCCATAATCTTGATTTTTTTTTCCCCGTTTGCCCCCATATCATTATTTGTCCCAAGCACCTTTGTGTCATCAAATCTTCCTTTCAACATTTTTATTAGTTTCATTATATGTTACATAGGTACATGAGAATAAAATAGAACATTAACAAATTTTATAGAATAATTCAGATTATATTGTAACCTATGTTACATTAAAAATAAGTGAAACAAAAACTAGTAAAGTACTATTACCCTTATCTAAACCCATCCGACAGAAGCTATTGGCTTAACACGGACAGACCCTTACTGATAATATAAAAGGTAACCAATGAGGTCATAAACCAGAAAAAAAATCTTATAAATTTTGAAAATAATTGAGAAAAGAACCTCATAAATTAAGATTAATTTCAGTCATGGAACATCTATTTTTTTTCTGAAGTCAGAGATGCCATCATATCAGACAACCACTGATTTTGATTTGGAGGGACAGCATCTTTCTATCTCATTAATATGGCCCTTCTTGTGATAAGGGAGGTGAAGATAACTACATGGGATTGTGAAGCAGTCAGAATTAAACCAGATGGCCCACTTAATCCAAAGAGAGCAACAAAAGGATTTGGGATTAAATTAATATTAAAAACTAAATACAAGATACATCATACCCCTTCCCAAAAATTGGAAAGAATATAACCTTCTTCAGTTATACATTTATCATCATTTTTTTTCACTATTTACAGGTTAGGAGCATTTTTTAAATTATTTAATTTTGAAACTCCACAAAGACCTAGAATCCAATATGATAGAGAGGATTTATAATTTTCAACCTAATTATAGAGATGGTATCTGGTCTTTATGAATTACTTTTAAATTCTTGGGATAATTCCCCGGACAGAACTTTTAAAAAAAAACTATGGGAACAAGATTTCAACAGCCATTTTCTGAAACTACATGGAATTCTATTCTGAAAAGAGTGCTTTCATTATTACAATTTAAGGTAGAACACCAGGCCCACTATTCCAAAGTTCAATTGGCTAAATTCTATTCTAATCTCTCTTCTAAATCTGATAATTGTATAACTGAAGAAGGTAATCAAACTTTCATCAAATTCTATTAATTGTCCAATTGATTATTCAGCTGTGCATCCTCATTCAATTGAGGCTGTGCTCTGTAATATTAATGCTTTGGCCTTATGTCCAACCTTTGGTTGAATGGGAACAGGTCTCTCTATTACATGAAGATAAAAGGAATCTTGAACCTTTGTCAGAAATAATCTAGAACTTGCAGTTCTTATTTAAATTACAGTGAAACCTGAAATCCAAATAATTTTCTTGCATGAATTACTTGAGTTATTTCTGGTATATAACACTCTCTTATACAGAGCTGCTCATACTTTGGTGCAATCAACACCACAGATAGTGCAAGACATTTTAACACTACCAGGACTCAGCAAAGAACAAAGAATTTCACTTGCAACACTGATGCTGTCAAATGAGATAAATCAATTTCAACCAGTTCTTAAGTGGACGGAATGGCCCTACAACCAAAAATACATCTTAACAAGGTGCAAAAGTACTGGTGACACTATATAATGTTACTTAAACTCTTTGAGCTCACTGTGAAGATTAAATAGCAGGAGGCAGCCTCATTTCATTTCTCCATAAATTCTAACATGCATCTTCAGAGGTACTGCACACTAATTCCCTGAAATCTAATGATGAGTTAAGTTTCACCACAATTATCCTGCATAAGTGTTAATTAAACTTTGCTTTTGCACCACTTTACAGATGCTATTTTGAGTAACCCAGTTTAACAAATATACATTCAGTTTCTTGCAAAAGAGAGACACACAAGAGACTACAGATGCTGGAATGTGTAAATTGTTATCAATGTGCCATATGTTGTGACCATAACACAATTTACAGATTTTCCTGTGTACTGATGCCACTTGCAATAACAAGGATGATAATCATTAAGAGGAAGTAAAAACTAGGATGTCAAACACACTGTACAATACTGCAGAGACAATAGAGGATATTGACTTGTGTGGATAAGCTGCATGCAACATCAACTGCAGGAATCAAAAATGCAATACAGCAATTGCATCTGACTAGGAGATCCTATATCACTCTTCAGCAGATGCCTGAAATAATGTGAAGGCACAGAAATAGAGAGGAGGTCCCTAATGGAAGGCCATCGTATCCAGTAGGGAGGAGGTCAGGGAGGTCAGCAAGTATCCCTGGTGACTTCATCTGCAAGAAGTGGATCCAGCTGCAGCTTCTTACAAACCGGATTAGGAAATTGGAGCTGGAGGTACACCGGATCATTCGGGAGGCTTAAGGGGGTGATTGACAGGAGTTACAGGGATGCAATCACACCTCTGAGGCAGGAGAAAGGTAGCTGGGTGACAGTCAGGAGAGGGAAAGGGAACATACAGTCACTGCAGTGCACCCCTATGGCCATTCCCCTCTATAACAAGTGTACCATTTTGGATAATGTTGGGGGGAACTACCTATCAGAGACAAGTCACAGTGATCAGGTCACTGGCTCAGAGTCTGGCCTTGTGGCTAAGTGAAGGGGAAGAACAGGCGAGCTATAGTGATAAGAGATCCCATAGTGAGGGGAATTGATGAGGTTCCTGGATGGCATTCTTGGGAGGGAAGGTGAGCAGCCAGATACCATGTAAAGACTATTGATTTTGGAAGGAAGGGTGATGAGGTCTTGCAAGGCGAGTTAAGGGAGTTTGGCACTAAGTTGAAGAACACAGCCTCCAGCAGGGTGATCTCAAGATTGCTACCTGTCGCATGTGCTAATGAGTTTACATGTGGCAAAAAAGATGGTGCAGGACGGAGGGCTTCAGGTTTCTGAATCATTAGGTTCTCTTTTAGGGAAGAGTGGAATCTGTCCTGACAGGACGGTCTGCATCTGGACTGGAGGGGGACTATTATCTTTGTGAGAAGGTTTGCTCGAGCTGCTCCAGAGGATTTAAACTAGATTTGCAAGGGGATGGAAACCAGAGTGCCAGAACAGATAGTGGAGTAGAGGTGATTATGTGAAGACTGCATGTAAAGTCAGCAATCAAAGGGCTCTAAAGGTGGAAAAAATTCTGGTGCATCTATTTCAATACAAGGAGTATTGTAGGAAAAGCAAACGAGCTTAGAGCTTGAATTGGCATATGAAATTATGACATGGTGGCCATTAGTAAAACATGGTTGTAGGAAGGGCAGGACTGACAGTTTAATGTTCTGGGGTTCTATTGTTTCAGATGCACTAGAGTGGGAGGGATGAAAAGGGGAGGAGTTGGATTGCTCTTCAGGGAAAATATCACAGTTGTGCTCAGACAGAACAGACCAGATCATTTGTGGACTGAGGCTACATGGGTGGAGTTGAGAAATGGGAAAGGTATGACCACATTTATTGGGTTGTATTATTGACCACCTAATAGTCAGCAAGAATTGGAGGACCAAAGCTGTAGAGAGATAGCAGACAACTGCAGCTGTAATAGTAAGATATTTCATTTTTCCACAAATTGACTGGGACTCCCTAATGTGTACAAATTGCAGGGGCCCTGGCAGAAATATTTAAAATATCCTTAGTCACAGGTGAGGTGCCAGAGGATTGGCGGGTAGCTCATTTTGTTCCCTTGTTTAAAAAAAAGGACCCAAAAGTAACCCAGGCAATTTTAGGCTGGTGAGTTTGACATTAGCAGTTGGTGACTTATTGGTAGGTGTCCTCAGAGATTGGATATACAAATATTTGGATAGCCAGGGATTGATTAGGTATAGTAAAGATGGCTTTGTGCATGGTAGGTTATAGAGTTTTTTATGGAGGTTACCAGGAAAGATGATGAAAGAAAGGTTGTGAATGTTGTCTACAGGGAGATTAGTCATGAAGGTTCAGACACTAGGTATTCATGGTGAAGTAGATAACTGGATTTGACAATGTCTGGATGGGGTAAGCCAGATAATATTGGTGGATGATAGCTTCTCAGACTGGAGGTCTCTGTCTAGTGGTGTGCCTCAGGGATTGGTGCTAGGACCATTGAAGTTTGTCATCTATATCAATGATTTGGATGATAATGTGGCAAATTGGATCAGCAAGTTTGCAGATGACACTAAGATTGGAGGCATTGTGGACAACGAAGTAGGGGTTCAATGCTTGCAGAAGGATCTGGACCAACTGGAAACATTGGCTGAAAAATGGTAGATGGAATTTAATGAAGTGAAGTGTGAGGTGTTGCATTTTGGAAAAACTAACCAAGGTAGGTCATACACAGTAAATAGTAAAGCACTGGGGAGTGCAGAGGAACAAAGGCATCTGGGAATACAGATGCATAATTCCCTGAAAGTGGTGTTACAGGTAGGTAGGGTTGCAAAGAAAGCTTTTGGCACATTGGCCTTCATAAATCAAAGTAATGAGTGGAGGAGATGGAATGTTGTCATAAAATTGTGCAAGACATTGGTGAGGCCAAATTTGAAGTGCTGTGTACTGTTTAGGTCACCTAACTACAGGAAAGATATCAATACATTTGAAAGAGTGCAGAGAAGATTTACTTGACTTTTGCCAGAACTTCAGGAACTGAATTATAAGGGAAGGTTAAACAGGTGAGGACTTTATTCCCTGAAGAGTAGGAGGATGAGGGGAGATTTGATAGAGGTTTACACAATATTGAGGGGCATAATCAGACTAAATGCAAGTTAGCTTTTCCACCGAAGTTAGGTGAGATAAAACCAGAGGACATGGGTTAAGGGTGAAAGAGGAAAAGTTTAGGGGGAACATTTTCACACAGTGAGTAGTGGGTTTGTGGAATGAGCTCCTAGCTGAAGTGGTGAATGCAGGTTCAATTTTAACATTTAAGAAAAAAAATGCATAGTTGCATGAATGGGAAGGGTATGGAGGGCTATGGACTGGGTGCAAGTCAGTGGGACTAAGTAGAATAATAGTTTGGCACAGACTAGAAGGGCTGAAGGGTTTATTTTCTGTGCTGCAGTGGTCCATGGTTCTATCGTTCTATGGAGGTTTGCTTCTGGAGTTGGGAGGGAGGAGGGGTGGTGGTCTGCCACTAGTTGTTCTACTGCAAGTCCAAATCTAATTGTGGACCTGTTGAGTAGATGGTGTCTCTTGCAGTACTATCTCCATGGTTGCTTCCTTCTCTATTGAACTAAAATGTGTTTTACATTATGAAGTGTGGTTTGAAAAGTTGCTAATGGAAAAAGGAGAAATACACATAAATGGAAGGGGAGAAATTAAACTAATAAGTGGTGTAATAGGTCCAATTATGCTTTGTGATTTATAACTGCTCGGGGGTGTATTTAGCTGGAAAGCAGCAGTATTACTTTATGAAGCTTAATGGCCCATTAATTAGATGGCATAGCCTTTTCAATGCTACATGCCTGAAAATCACTTACTTATGAAGTAAAATGTGATTATGTCCATTTCTGGGTTGAATCATACCAGCCAGGAAATACAATGGGACACTTTTTGCTCTAAAAACATTTCTGTGCCAATTTCTGTCTCAATCACACACCGAATAATGCCTTCCCTTGTGCATCAGGAAGGCTGCTGGTTCACTGCAGTTCTCTGTAACAATGCTCCAGCCTAAAGGATGGAAATTTGAGCCAAATTATCCACTTTTTGATTTCTTTTCAATTTATCTGCATACCTGAGGTCCACACCCAGCCCATACAACACTAATTCCGATTCCTACCTTCTCGACCCATCTGATAAACCCACCCAAACCCAAGCCTTAATATGTGGGCATTTGCCCACCAAGATAAATTCAGATTTAAGCCATGATCTTCAGAACCTCCTCACAATCAGAGCCTGGATTTCACACTTCATCTGGATATGGTAAGACTCCTGCCAGCCAGCCAGTTCTTAAACATTAATCTTTTAGAATCTGCCACTTCATAGCATTCATTATATTTTTCATGTATTCTGCAGGATGTGGCATCAAAAGTTGACGACAGGCAATGCTACGTTAGATAATCTATTTCCCATGTCAAGGGCATTGAAAACAAGAGATATTGTTTTAAGATAAGAGTCAAAAGTTTTAATGGGGATCTATGGGGTAGATTTTACAGAGAGTGGTTGATATATGGAACCAGAAGAAATAGTGGAATCAGACACAATTGCTACATTTAAAATGAATGCAGAAGTTATGATGTTTAAATGGCATAGTGAACAGCCACTTAAATAGGAAAGGCATAATGATTTGGGAAAATTAGATTAGTGTTGAAAGGCAAAAAGTTTAGAATAGACAAGCTGGGCAGAGGGTCTGTTACGACACGGAACAATTCTATGACTATGGGTTGTCAATGCAAACAAACAAAAGTACACCACTGCTGTCAAGGGAGAATGTCACACAAAGAATCATTTATGCATTTGGATGGATCTCAGCTTGGGGCAGTGGATAAAATACTAAATCATTCAGAAAATCATCAGATCTCATGACAGCTGCTGTGTGCATTTCCATGGAAGGATTAGAGGGAAGAGCAAATTCTTCCTTATGCTTTTTTTAAATTACTCTGTTGTGGCAACAGATTAATAAATATTGTAGCTTTTGTACATTTAACCATATAAATTAAAAAAAAACCTGGAATCCTAGCAAACAAGAACAATTAAATTCAATCATGCTGGCCAGTTGAGAATAAGCTGAGCAGCTATTAATGGTTTTTGCAGGATATAAATGAATTCACAGCTGTCCCATGTTGCTGGAGTTCTTCAGGATTTTTTTCTTTCATTCTCCTGCTTCAAGTTTTTGGATGTTAATAAAAAAAGGTTTCAATCCAACTTCAGAATCTCACAGATATTACCAAACACCTTACATTCTTGTCAACACAATTGCATTTCTTTGCCTGAAGTTACAGTTCATTTCGAGATGGAGGCCACTGAGGACTTTTTCACCAAGCCAAGCCATCATCAAGCTATAACCAGGTATTTTTAGAGGTAATGCACTGCCCAACGTAGAAAGAATGCCTTCAATATCAGGGCTCGTGGCCAGATGATATTTCCCTATAATAAGTGCTATGTGAACATAATCAATCAATGCAGATTTTATAGTTACCATAATACACAAAATTGACTACTAGTAAAGATAAGGGCTAAGGAGGTACATCTTCCTCCTACAGGAGGCTACTAAAAGAAAATCAACAGGAGCCAGTGCAAATTGTCACAAAATTCCAACTATTTCACAAATGATTATGGGAGGATTTACAGGGGCCATCTACTGCATCTGGTGTTCCAGTTGTGGCTTCCTCTACATCACAGAGACTGGATGCAGACTGGAAAATCATTTCCTGGAGCACCTTTGCTCTGTCTGCTGGAATAGAGGGGATCTCCCAGTAGCCAACAATTTCAATTCCCTGCTCCAATCCTACACCAACATGTCTGTCCTTCGTAGGAAGAATTCTGCTTTCTTTTCATACCACTCAAGACCTGCAGCTACATGGTTGCCTCTTAACTGAAGCCCTCTGCAAATTCCATAATTGAGGGGCAATTTCTGATGGAGAATGTTGGACTCAACTGCAAAAGTAATATCCTGTGCAAAATAAAATCACAACATTTTGATAAGTTGGTGCAAAATAAAAACTTCAACAGGAATATTTTAATGTATAATGAAAGCTCAAACACTCCTGAAGTCCCCTTATCCCTTAAACATGATGTTGGGCTCAGCTTTTGCATTCTCACTCTGACAGCTAACTCAGGGGAATTTTGGCCTGGCATCAAGTGCCTTCACCTGTCTTGACTAGGCTTGACCAAGACTCTCCAGGATTAAAACAGACAAAAGTTCAGAAATACTCTGAAGTTGGGATACTGTTATCAACTTGGAAAGAACCACCCGATGAGCCAATAAGCATGTAGGGCTTGTCCCTTATCGGATACAATGGTGAATTGTCAGAAACTGTTCTCTGGAGCTGACAGAAGAATGATTCACATATCTCGAACTAAGAGCTGAAGTTCCCTTTTGTTCATTCACTGGAGAAGATACCCATCTCCAGTAAATTGATTAAAATTGTTTTGTGTCAGTGAGAATGAGAATGGCATCAAACCCTGGAGCCAATACTGATGAGGAAAGGAAGGTCGTGGAATGATGTGGCCTTGGAACAGACAAATAATTTTGATGATACATAATTTCTTCCATGCCAATCAAATGTGATGACTTGGTGGTGGTGAAAAGTGGTGAAGGAAGGGTAGATGAGGGTTTTATTGGTGGATAAAACAAATCACATTAAGGCACTACATTCAGCAGATATTTTGAGAATTTCTACCACTCCTTAGGGGATAATGCTGAAGAGGTTATGATCTAAAAGATGAAACTATCATATTTTTGCACACTATTACATAAGAACAATGGGCTCTCTGGCCCATTGATGAAGATTCCCCTTTCAATAAGATCATGGCTGTGGATTCAGCTCCGCCTACCTGCCTTTTCCCCATAACCCAATTCCACTACTGTGCAAGAAATGATCTAACTGTATCTGAAATGTATTTAACAAAGTAGTTTCATCTCCATAATAAATCTACTGCCCCAAATCTTGTGGCTATGTTCCTCAGTTCTAGCCTCACTTAACAATCTAAAGAATTTTCCTGCCTCTATCTTATATACCCCTTTCATAACTTTATATGTTTTGATACGATTCCCTCTCATCTTTCTAAATTCTACTGAATACATTTCCAGGAAATTCAATCTCTCCTGATAGGCTAACCTCTCCATGTCTCAAATCAACCTGGTAAACCTGCTCTTCACTGGCTCCAAAGCCAGTACATCTTTTTCTCAAGTCTGGAGACCCGAACAGTACTGAGTACTCCAGGTGCTGCCTCACCAGTACCCTGTTCAGTTACATCAGACCCTCTTTGCTCTTGAAATCAATCCCTCCTGCATTGCAGGCCAATGTTCCATTTGCCTTCTTTATTTTTGAATATTTTGTTTTATTTTTTCCAAGACTTTAATAGACCATTATTACATACATCATATAAATAGTATTTTAAAATTACAATCTCATGATTTGCCAAAATCACATCCCCCACCCCCCGCCAAATGCTAATATAATAAAGAAAAACAAATGTCCAAAAAAGTAGGACCATACCTTTAATAATTAGTCCATATCTTGATCTTCAGAAAGTCAACACTATTAACCTGACCATATTATTTGAACCTTTTTGGGGAAATTAATTATATTTTTACAGATTCCAGAGGACACCCAAAACCAGCAGCAAGAGATATTCACCACAACACAGGGTTACTTAAACAAAAGTTGTTTTTAATTATATTTGAACAAGAAAACAGAATTAAACTTTAAATTATTACTTAAACCTACTTACTTAACCTACCTAACTACTTAATCCCCCCTCTAACTCTAAGCACAGGTGTGTGTAATGTATATTTAAGATTAGAAAAGTTCTTTAGATCACAGTCCAATCTTACTGGTTGCAGGCAATTCTTCTTCTGTGCACAGAAGTTAGCATTAACAAAGTTCACCAGTCTTTGGTGCTGAACAGGCAAATGGTTACCACTCAGGACGGTTCTTGCTGGTTTTCAGAGAGAGATTCCTTTTTCAGGACATCCACAACTGGTTTCTGTGTCACTCCTCTCTGTTTCTTACCCTCCTTCTCTGAGAGCAAAATTCTTATATCCCTGCAAAGATCACATGCTCTCCCAGGCTGTAGATACTTTGTTGCCTCCTGCAAAAAGCATTCTGCAAAAGTCCTGCAAATATTCTGGTTTTTAAAATGTATGTGTGCAAGCTGTTCTAACAATTCTTCCCAAACCACCTCTACTCTGTCACAATATCCTTAAGCCAGAAGTAGTCAAATAAAGGTTGCCATATTTTAACAAACGTGCCATATTTCTTTCTAAGATTATGCTATCTTTTTGAGGGGTGCACAACCTTGTATTTCCATATTCCAGCAAGTAATAAGTAATGGGGAGTTGGACTTCCATGTAACAGCAATACACCTCCTGGCTATCACTAGTGCAATCCTCACGTACTGTATTTGATATTTTTATAGTTTTGTGCCAATAACCATAAGATGCTCAATAGATATAGTTCTGGTTCCAATGGAAAATTCAGCTTGCATTCCCCAGTTCAGCTGGCAGCTTGTTCCACATTCTCACCACTCTGTGTGAATAACTTCCCCCAAATGTTTCCATTCCCTTCATCCTTCACACATCCTCCAGTTCCTGCCTCAGTAGAAAAACAAACCCGATTGAATTTATTCTGCCTGAACCCCACCTCCTTTACCTCCCAGTTTTCCAAATTACCTGATACCCTTTGATATTTTATACATAGTTATCACCCTACAACCATGCTTTTGTAATGGTCACTAACTCATAAGACAAGGTACTGATGTGTAGCTCAAATTCATTGACCTCGTTTTGGTATATTAAGGAAATACAAAACATTTTTACCATTGTTCTTTTATAAATTAAAAATCTTTATGTCTTTTGCTTGGATTTTCTGTACTCTACAGTACTCTTCTCTCATTTCTAACTTTATTTGGTCTCTGCATTGCTTCCCGCTGTCTTTTTGGCATAGATTCCCATCCCATGCCCATATTAATTTAAATCCTCCTTTACAGAACTAGCAAACATTCCTCCTAACACATTGATATCAGTCCAGTCCAGGTGTAAAGTGTTTGATTTGCATTGGTCCCACCTTCCACAGAACTAGTTCAAATGCCTCAGGAATCTGAAGCCCTCCCTCCTGCACCACTGCACAAGCCACACATTCATCCAAACTGTTCTGTTATCTACATTGACTAGCACAAGGTACAGGTAGTAATCCTGAGATTGATACCTGTGAGGTTTCTTTTATTGTAATAAAGAAACTTGGGTTCTTTTATAACTATACTTCATTAGCTACAGTACTCGTGACCTCATGGAGGCATCCATTTTGAATCTATTCCTCGCTGCAACAACTCACCTCCGACTTTCTCTAGTGGTCAGGATTATCTCTAGCACTCTATTATTACATTCCCTTCCCTTGAGATGCTTAATCTAACAACACACTAATACAGTATTCATTTCAATTTAAAGTTCAACACAAACGTAAACACAGACATAGGCAGCACAATTTCTTTTAAGTGTGCAGTTCTTTTTCTTCTAGATATTCAGTCTGTCAGGTGCTTTGCTAACACGTGTGGATCTTCTTAACACAGGTGCTTGTGTCGGCTCTGCTGGTCCACTACTGTCTAGCACTGGTGGTGTTTCCTCTGTTACTGTGCAGGCTGCATCTTCTGCATTTGTCTGTTCCTGCAGCGTCTCTTATGTTTTCAGCCGGCTCTTTTAATTCCTGTTCATCCTCCGCTTTACAGTAGAATCTTGGATTTACATCCTCCAGAACAGTGGCCTTTTTGTCCCAGATGTTGGAATCTCCAGGTCTCACTGTGTCATGTTGTGCCAGTGGCCCTAAGCTTCTAGCTGACTTGTCATAGTTTGCTTTTTGTCTCCATTACAGATGATTTTGTTTCTATTTGACTTCTCTGTTCTTGTATGAGTTTGCAGAGTAGCAAAGTGTGGTGTGCAGTAGGGAACTCAGCGGGTGACACACCGTATTCAATGGCGAAGCTTGGTAACTCAACAGAGCTAGACAAGGATCTGAGCTACTGTCTTGTGGTTTTATGAGCAACTGTTTAATTATGTGTACGCTGTTCTCTGCTTTATCGTTTGACTGTGGATTCAAAGGACTTGAATTAACGTCAAAAATCATACTCTTCTGTAAAGTTCTGGAATTCTCTACAGTTGCAGGATGGTCCACAGTCCATTGTCACTCAGACAATCTTGCAAAGATTGATTTCATATATTTGATCACACAAGCAGCAGGCATATTACCAATCTAAGGATAATTTGATAGATAATCAATAACAAGCAGGTAATTATTTCCATCTATGTGGAACAGATCTGTCCCAACTTTCTGCCATGGTTCCATTGGTAAGTCAGTTATGATCATGGATTCCTTTGTATGCTTTGCGTGATTTTTTAAACTGGTCTCACAGTTTGAAACAATCCTGTCAATGTCAGAATTTATCCCTGGCCAATAAACAGCAGTTCAGTCCCTCCTCTTGCATTTTTCCATTCCAATATGTCCCTCATGCACCCTTTTCAACATTTCATCTCAGTGATTGAGGAATAACAATTCTGCTTTGTCTGAATAAAAGCCCATTGACAACACTCAGCCCAGCTCTGATGTTGTAGTATGGCTAACGTTCACCTCTAGGGCATCCTTCATTCAGATTCTTGATGACCTTCTGTCAAAATGTGTCCTTTTCTGTTTCAGCTGTGATCTGCTTGGATTTCATGTCAGAAACAGGAAGTGATTCAGTGATCAGGTTCACATAAAGATTCACATCTACCTCTGTTAAACTCTCATTGTGTGCTTCACTCTGCCTCAACTGACAAATAAGTTTCCCTGTTGTGTACACCCATTCAAAGACATAACATTGTAGCTTCTTCATCAGTTTTTGGATTTGTCATGACATCTCACAGAGAATTTACTTTACTATGGCTATTAATAGCTTATGGTCTGTCTCTCCCATGAATGTTGGTAAACTATATACATAATTGTGGAATTTCTTAAATTCATAGACCAGACCTAGACTCTTTCTCCATTTGTACATATCAACATTCAGATGTTGTCATTCTCCTTATGCTACTGGCCTCCCACAGCCTGAAGTAGTGCAGAACTATTCCATCTTTTGAAAGTCTATAGATATTTTCGTCCTTCTGGATGCATCAAGGAACATCAAAAGCATTGGTTCTGCAGTTAGAATGGTCGTCAGTCATCTGCATTCTTCCTCATGGTTGACTGTCCACTTGAATTCACATTTGTTCCTTATGTACATTGCTTTGGAAGGCAGGTTTGGTATGAATTTACCAATGAAATTGATCATTGCCACCACTCTCGATATGCCTTTTTTGTCAGTGGGTCTGGGCATCTCCAAAATTGGTTTCACTTTGCCTCAATGGATGACATTTACTGAAAGCTTTTTCTAAATAGGGCTCGAGAAATAGAAGACCTTTTCCATCCAATGCACAATATACATTACTATCAAAAGGTGGTACAGGAGCACTATCAGGCTGGAAAATAATTTCTGGCTCCACACCTGCCTCTGACAGTTTGTCTCCCAGAAAGGAAATTTCCTTCACACCAAACTGACATTTTTCTCTGTTTAACTTTAATCCACATTTCTGGATGTATTGTAGCAATGTGCTTTTCTTATATGTATCCCCATAGGATCATGTCATCCACATACACACATATCCCATTATCCTGCGGAACACTTCTGGAGTTGAGGAAATTTCAAAAGACATCTTCAGACAGGAGTATCGGTCAAACAGTGTTTTGTGCTATCTTCGTGCAGTTTTATTTGGCAGAAGCCCTGGGATGTATCCAATTTAGTGAAAAACTTTGCACCAGCCATCTCGCTTGCAATTTCATCCTTGGTTGGAATCTGATAATATTCCCTTTTTATACTGGTATTCAAGTCTTGTGTTCATGCACACACGTCAGTCAGCATTTTTTCTTTTTGACACACACCATTGAATTCACCCATTCTGTGGAGTTCTCCACTTTCTTTCTGACCCTAGTGATGTCACTCAGTCGAGTTCTTGCTTGAGCTTTTCTTTTAGTGATGCTGGTACCTGCCTTGGGAAAAACACTACTGGCTGTGAATCCTCTTTTAACTGTATCTTATAGGTGAATGGTAGAACTCCCAACCCCTTGAAGATGTCAAGAAATTGATCCAGTATTTCCTCTACACTGTTCTTTGCATTGTCACTGTTAATTTGGTACACCCTCTTAATTAGGCTCAAGTTTTCAGATGCTTTGTCACCAAGCAGTGATTCCTGTCCATCTGGAACTACTGTGAACCTGAAGTGGTGCTCTTTATCTTTAACTTTCACTTTGAGTCAATGCTCTGCCTAATGAATGCTTGGACCAGTATAGGATTTTCATGGAAGCATGGCTTTATCTTCATTGCCCTGATATCGTACTCACAGATCAAATCGACCTTTGCCCCTGTGTCCAGCTTGAGAGGGATATTTGTTCCATTTGTGTGCAATGATACAGTCCATGTGTCCTGCTTATCTCTGTTCACACTTAAATATCTATTGGTTTATAGTCTTCCTGCACTACTCTACCAATGAAGAGGGCATCACTAAGAGCATTTTCTTCTATAGTGTGTATAGTGTGCACACTTTCACTTCTGTTTTGTTTCCCTTTGGAAAAACACTGCTTTGCATCATGATTCTGTACTTTGCACTTATTACAGACTTTTCCATAGGCTGGGCACGGTTTTGGTGCATGTTGAGCATCACATCATTTACAATTGAATATCCCTCAACCTTTTTATTATTTGTTATATCTAATTTTTTGTTTATGTGTGTGTCCAGACACTGTGGCTACGACAACTATGCCTTCATTTTCACTGGCTTTTGCACTATCACCTAACTTTTTCACATGCTGCAGAGCTAATTCACTGGCATGACTTATCTTCACAGTTCCAGCTAAGGTAAGCACTGTCTCCCACAACAACTTCTCTCTCACTCTCTTACGCGAACAAAATTTGATTGCAGATCATTGATTAGCATCAATACAAAATTGCATGTTTGTAGTGAAGTATTCTGCACTGAGCTACTAGAGTCATCGGTGTACACATTGTGGAATCACTGTGCATGTTGTTGAGTTGATCTCTATGCAGGGAAGTCAATGTACATGCTGTGGAATCTAGTGCAAGACTGACACCTCCAGGCTTGCATAATGGGCTTATATACATCATTGCTTCTGTCACATGGACAGGAAGTGATATCATCAGTGAAAAACCTGTGTTAAATGCAGGTCAATTTCCCACATTTTCCAAAGCACATCCACCATTTCAGGAGCCGGTTCTCTTGCTGGTAAGTGGGTTGTCACATGACTCAACCTCCCGGAACCAGCAATTCCATTGTTGGCTCCCAAAGTCTGTATAGTTTTTTTTTAGTTTGGGCAGAATTCCTCTTCGTTGAGGCACCTGAACTATGACTAGTCCATTGGATTGTGGGTGGTAAGCAGTTGTGCAGTGCAACTTGATTCCAAGCAGGGTAACCATTGCTGATCACAAGCTTGACATGAATTGGGCACTCCTGTCAGACGTGATGTGTGCTGGCAGACCGAAACATGCTATCTAGGCAGAAATGAGGGCCCCGGCGCAGGTGTCGGTAGTCATGTCTGCCAGTGTAACAGCCTCTGGCCACCGCATAGCCCATTCCACAATAGTGAGAAGAAAATGGGAACCACGTGACACCAGCAGGGGCCTACAATGTTCATGTGTACATGGTCAAACCTCCGATAGGTTGGTTCAAAAGATTGTAGAGGGGCTTTCATGTGTTGCTTGACTTTAGATGTCTGGCAATAAGTGCATGTCTTCACCCAATTGCTGAACTGTTTTTGAAGGCCATGCCACAGAATTCTGTGGCTACCATCCAGACAGTCATTCTGATCGATGGATTGCCAACCCGTGTACCGCATCAAATACCTGCTGCCTTCACGCCGTGGGAACAATTGGGTGATGACAACCTGTAGATATGTCACACAGGAGTTTGAGCTCCCCCGGGCCTACCGGAATTTCTTCAGCTTTGAGTCTCCATTTCTGTAACGCAGAATTTTTTCATCTGCTTGTTGCACTTTTGTGAGCGCAACATAGTCCACTCCTTGGGCGAAGGTCTCCACTGATTTTATGGCCAGATGAGACAGCATATCTGCCACTACATTGGCCTTTCCTGAGATGTGTTCGATGGCCATCATGAACTCAGAAATTTATGATAAATGTTGATGAGCCAACATGGTTCTGATACCTAAATTAAGACAAATGTAAGTGGCTTGAGGTCCGTAAAAGCCGTGAAATGCCTGCCTTCTAGAAAGTACCTGAAATGTCTGATAGCTAGGTACAGTGCCAACAATTCTAGATCAAAAGCACTGTACTTGAGTTTTGGTGGTCCCAGGTGCTTACTAAAGAAAGCCAACTTTTTCCAATGCCCAACAGTGTACTGTTCAAGCACACCTCCTACTACCATAGTGGACGCATCCACTGTCAGGGCTGTCGGGACATCCATTCTTGGGTGGACCAGCAATGCAGCATTAGCCAGTGTTTCCTTGATGTTCTCCAATGCTCCTGACAATTCTTCTTCCCAAGTGGCATGACATCCCTTGCCTTGCCTGAGACCAGGGCAAAGAGGGGCCACATGATGTGAGCTGCTAATTGTAGAAACAAACTCCTGGAAGCATTTAATTGTTCTGGGCTTAGCAAATCCCTGGATCACCTCGACCTTTACCGGTAGTGGCTTTGCTCCGTGTTTGTTGATTCCATGGCCCAGAAAGTTGATGGTCACTAACCCAAATTGATACTTGGCTGGGTTGATGGTCAGCCCAAACTCATTCAAATGAGTGAAAAGCTTGCGCAGATGGGACAGATGTTCCTGACGACTGCAGCTAGCGATAAGTACGCCATGTAGATATGTTAAGGTAAAGTTGAGATTGCATCCCACTCCATCCATTAAACATTGGGAAGTCTGCATGGCATTCTTAAGCCAAAGGTCATCCTTCTGAATTCAATAAGGCCAAACTGCTGTTTTTTGAATGTCATCCAGGTGGACTGGGATTTGATGATACCCACGGACCATGTCCATCTTGGAAAAGATGTGGGCTCCCTAAAGGTTGGACGTGAAGTCCTGTAAATGCGGTACTGGGTAGCGATCTAGTGCGGTAACTTTGTTCAACCTCTGGTAATCACCGCAGGGTCTCAATCCACCCTGTGGCCTAGGGTACCATGTGGAGTGGGGAGGCCCAGGAGCTATCAGACCATGGTACAATACCCATGTCCTCCATCCTTTCAAACTCCTCTTTGGCCAGATGAAGTTTATCTGGAGGGAGCCTGTGAGCTCAGGCAGGCAGCGGTGGCCCTTCGATTGGTATGCGGTGCTGCACCCCATGTTTCGGCATCGCCGAGGTGAATTGCAGTGTAATTATTATGGGGAATTCTGCCAACAACCTGGCGAATTCATTCTCCGAAAGAGTAACGGAGTCTAAATACAGAGCTGGCATCTTGACCTCACCTAGGACGAAGGTCTGGAAAGTGTTGGTATGAAAGAGCCTTCGTCCCTCTAGTTCAGCCAGCAGGCCATGTGCTTTGAGAAAATCAACTCCCAGTAGCGGTTGTGTGACCATGGCCAAAGTGAACATCCATGTGAACTTAGTATTGCTGGAACTGAAGCGGAATCTTACGTGTGCCAAATGTCTGGATAGTTCTGCAGTTTGCAGCTTTCAATTATGCGAGTCATGCCCAGAAGGGGGAAGCATTCTGTATCGAACAAGAAACACGAGCCAAAATGTCTATCCCAGACATATAAACGGCTGCCCCAATGTTCAGCTGCCACAGCCATTAGTGACAGCTGGCCCTTGCGTTTCCCTGAAAATTAGAAACCCGACATGCCGTGTCTTGATCCGGGAAACTTACTACTTAGTAGTACCATGTGGAATTCGATGTTATCTACCTTAACTGGAATTGGGCTTCTGCTTGGTCAAACCATGCGGTTGTGAAGTCCAAAGCGTTGGCAGTTTCAGAGCCACAGCATGCATTGAAGAAAACTTTTCCATATTGGGGTTCAAATATTGTTTGGACCATCAGGGTCACCAATGTAGCAAAGTCTTCTATACTGAGATATTAGAGACATCAGTGTACACATTGTGAAATCGCTGTACACGCTGTGAAGTCTAGTGCAAGATTGACAACTCTAGGCTTGCATGCTGGGCTTATACACATCACTGCTTCAGTCACATGGGCAGGAAGTGATATCATCAGCTTAGATAAAAATCTGTGTTGAATTCAGATCAATTTCCCACATTTTTTACAGCATGTCTGCTATTTTAGGAACCAGGTCGCTTGCTGGTAAGTGGGTTGCCACATGCTCTTGTTTTTTATTTCAAGACCGTTAAAAAAATGTCAAAGCTCCCTCCCTGCAGATGTGTGCATGAGTGAAACACATACCCCTTGAACGTTTCAATTTTCTTTGTGAACAGTATTCATTTAACATTTCGATATCTTTGTCGAACGCCCTGGCCAGCAGCCTCAGCAAAAACAAATGTGTTGAAAACCTCTTATGCTTGAGGTCCCGCCACTGTAAGTAGCAGTGAATCTTTAGTTCTGAGGAAAGCAGACTTAAATGCTTTGAGCACACTCGTGTCAAAAGGCCTTATGAACTTTAAAGACATAAGTGATGCCACATACCATGTGACACAAGAAATGGGCTGGAAATATATTATTGAAATGAGAGACAAAGAGTTGAGTTTTGGAGAGTACTGAAATCAAAACAACCTGTGACACACAGGGGTTGAAACCTTATGAAAGACAGGGTTGAATTACTGTAACCAGAAAAGGTGCTATTATGTGTTACTCCTGGAAAAAGGGGAACATAGAATAAGTGGCTTTTAAAATGGGGAAGACCACTTTGCTGTCTCTTTGGAAAAGAGGACAGATTCTTCGTATGGAAAACAGATTCCAAAATCTTCAGTAAAAAAAGGTTTGATCCTGGGAGGACAGGAATTGTATTCTCTTTTCACAGAAGTTACATTGGTGGCTCAAAAGAATATCTCTCAAGACATCTCATCAAAAGAATTCTTAGTAAAGAGGCCTGAAGATATGGTGCTTAAAAGTGCTTTATAATTACTTCTGAACTGAGAATATAAGACTTTCAAGCAAGACTAAAATTATGGTTTAAAAATTGACTTTTCAGAATGGGATTTTAATCTCACACTCACGCACATACATTTTACATTTGTGCATAGTGGGGTTAAATTTAAAGTTAAGTTTAGAGATAAATAAGAAATGTTATGTTTTTGATAGTTTAATAAAAACTATTATTTTGAATTTACTATTGTTTGGTGAATTTTCCATTGTTGTTCCTTTGTTAGTGCAAACAAAGTCTCTTTAGCCCCAAACCAAAAAATTTATTAAAAGGGTTGTTAGTCCCTAACAGTATCTGATGAATTCTTAAAATATTCACATGACCAGCAATTGTCCTGAGAAACCAACATATTTTACCGTATAATTACAATGTTACAATCATGGGGATTCTATTAGATAAACACAAGACCAAAACCAACAAGATCACATTTATTCTTATTAAATCAAATTTATTTTTAATAGATCATTCTGATTTATAATGATAAATGGCTCATCCTACCTGTGAGACCAGCTGGGCATCTGCAGGAGTAGCTGTTGATACCATCCACACAGGTACCCACACCGCATGGATTTGATTTGCATTCATCAACATTTTTTTGACAAAACTGCCCTTCAAAACCGATGGGACACACACAGAGGTATTCACCACTTCCTGGGGGGAAATTGATATTTGTAACACATGTTCCACCATTTATGCAACCACATGGCTTCACTGCAACCTATAAAGGAAAATGAGGAACACTTGAGACAGCAGTGCAATGAACGACTATCACAATTGTAGTTTTCTTTATTTAATAATATATGCATACAAGAACATTTTAAGTGACTCCTTTGAAGTTATTGTCGGCTGCTTCATGGCCTCTGATCAATTTACATTTATATTAATAAAACTGGAGAAATGTTGCTGCTTCATTTTACATTAACAAATCTGAAGAGAAAGCATTTTTATGAATACAATTCAAAAGGTGCCAGTTTGCCTCTTGTAGCAATAATTAAAGCTCTATGTTCTGTTTTACAACTAATTAGTTCTATTCTAATCCTATGGTGCTCTTCATTTCTTACTCAGTTGGAGGTCTGTTCTCCTCACAGCAGGGTGTAGAGTACAATTTCTTCAGTGCAGGGAGATATGTCAATCACTGCCTACAAAAGAACCAGTGGAATAGCATGAATACAGAAATGATTTCATGCTCGGTTATGGTTGGAATTTTATCCCCTATAATGTGATGTAGCTACTGAAATAATTGGCACCTTCATTATCACTTTAAGACAAACCTTATCAATTGTGAAATTTCATTCCCGTTCTGAAGAAGACCCGACCTAATTTTTCTTCCCTTTGAAAGCAAATAAAGGATGTGCAGCTGCTACTGGAAAAAAGACACCACACACACACACACACACACACACACACACACACACACACACACACACACACACACACACACACACACACACACAGTGTAGTCAGGCTAAGCTCCGAGTTTATTAGGGCTCAGGCCCGACTTTTATACTTGCGCTGTTCCCACCGTGGCTCCCTTTGGCTGACGTCACAACATGCATAACAAAAGCGGGTTTCCCATGCACGGGCACTTTCCCGCATAACAATGCCCTTCTTCCCCATGCGCTCCTCCTGTCTGTTGGCTGTGCAGCATGGCCAACATGGTGTGGTGTACTCCGAGATATAAGACAGGTGTTATTACTGGCAGGCCGACCAGGGGTCCGAGATCTTAGCCAAGGTGAAAGTCAGCCGTTTGTGATCTGTGACCTGTCCTCTAGGAAATACAGCATTGTTAGCTTTCTGTCAAAAGCACTGTATTTCAGTTCCGGCGGCTGCAGATGTTTGCTGAAGAAAGCCAGCGGCCACCAAATTCCTTTGATCTGGTGCTCCAGAACTCCATCGATCACCATTCCTGAGGCATCCACTCGTTGGAGCTTCTGACCTGGGATGTGCTCAGAGAATGGTGTCCATCAGGGCTTCCTTGACCTTCACGAAGGCTTCTGCTGACTCCTTGTCCCAGGTGATGTCCTTTACCTTGCCTGCCATCCAGGTGAACAAGGGCCACATGATCCGAGCAGCTGAGGGGATGAACCTGTAATAGAAATTGATTATCCCATGAACTCCTATAGTCCCTAGATTATGTGGGTCTCGGGAACTTCCAGATTGCCTCCTCTTTACTGGGTAGCAGTATGGCTCCTTCCCTGGTTATTCTGTGGCCCAGGAAGTCGATGGCCTCCAATCCGAATTGGTATTTAGCTGGATTGATCATCAGGCTGAACTCGCTCAGTCAGGTATAGAGGTTACAGAGGAGCGCCATGTGTTCCTGTCATCCAGGTGCACAAAGGTGCCATCTAGGAATCATCCCACTGCGTCCATGAGTCACTGGAAGGTCTGTGTGTCGTTCTCTAGCCCAAACGGCATTCAGAAGAATTCGAAGAGGCCGAATGGGTTGATGATGGCAGTCTTGGGGATATCATCGGGGTGTACCGTGATATTCATGCACAAGGTCCACTTTGGAGAAAATCCTTGCCCTGTGCAGGTTAGCTGCGAAGTCCTGCATGTGCAGCAAGTGGTACAGATTTGTTGTTGTGACCTCATTGAGCCAATGGTAGTCGCCGCATTGTCACCAGCCCCCAGTTGTTTTGGGTACCATGTGCAGGGGACAAGCCCATGGGCTGCCTGACCGCTGTACGATGCTGAGCTCCTCCAGCTTCCTGAATTCCTCCTTCACCAGCTAGAACTTCTCCGGAGGATGGCGTCTTGCCCTTGCATGGAGCGGTGGGCCCTGGGTCAGGATGTGGTGCTGTCCTCCATGCCAGGGCATCACCATGGTGAATCGGGGGGTGTTGAGAACTGCAGGGAACTCAGCCAGGACCCTGCTGTACTCATTGTCCAATCTCCATACAGAGTCCTGGGAGTCTGGCGTCTTTGAGGGGGAGGTCTGAAATGTCTTGGCATGGACAATCTCCTTCCCTTGAAGTCTACTAGCAGGCTGTGGTTGCACAGGAAGTCTGTCCCAAGGAGCGGTTGTTCCACTGCAGCCAGCATGAACACCCACAAGAAGAGGCTGCCTTCCACCTGCAGTTGGACCTTGCGGGTACTGTAGGTTCGAATGATGCTGTTGTTGGCAGCCCTCAGTGTGGAGCCCTACTGCCTGTTCATGGTGTCCTGTCCCGACGGGGGCAGGGTGCTGACTTCTGCTCTCACATCCAAAAGGAAGCATAGTCCGGACTGTTGATCCAAACCTACAAGATGCTGTCTTGGTGGCCAGCCATTGAGGCCATTAGAAACAGCTAGCCCCTGATGTTTCCCTGAAACGTGCATGGCGACCTGTACTGGTGGGCTCCAGTGCCCCATCTCTGGTGGTAGAAACACCACTGGACATCTGAACCACCTCCTCTGGGGTGTTGCTGTTCTCTCAGTTGCTCTGCATGGGTCTGGCCACCATGGACGTCGAACACTCTCTCTTCTATTTCCACAGAACGTCCACTTATGCTGCAACTTTCCAGGGGATTGCTGAAATCTGCATCAGCCAGGAGCAGTTAGATGGCCTCAGGCAATTGTTCCAAGAATGCCTGTTCAATGATGACGCGGGGCTCTTGTTTGCCCAGGAGGGCCAGCATCTTGTTCATGGGGGCAAAAAGGGGCCTGACCCCTAGCCTGTCCAGGTGACATAGACGTGCCCTTCTCTCACACCGCGAAAGTGCAAATGTCTTGATCAGCAATTCCTTGAAGGCAGTGAATGAGCCTTCCAATGGGGTCTCCTGGATGAAGTTGGCCACCCGACCTGCTGTGTCCTGGTCCAGGGCATTCACCCCGTGGTAGTACCAGGTGGATTCTTCTGTGATCTGCCAGATCTGGAACTGTGCCTCAGCCTGGTCAAACCACACACGTGGTTGATTCATCCAGAAGGTCAGCAGCTTGAGAGTGACCATGTTGTCTGCTCCCTGTTAGCTCATTACTGGGCTAGATGCCGTCTTAAATGTCGGGGACACCAATTATAGCCACGCGCTACTAGAAAGAAAACACACATAGTGTAATTAGGTTAAGCTCTGAGTTTTATTAGGGCTCAGACCCATCTTTTGTACTTGTACTGTTCCTGCCATGGCCCCCCTTGACTGACGTCACAACGTGCATAACAAAAGTGGGTACTTTCCTGCATAACAATAACCTTCTTCCCCACACACTGTCCCTGACTGTAGGCTGAGCAACAAGGCCAGCGCTATTTTGGGGTCACTGGCCTTTAAGCTGCCCTTGCCATTCACCCGCCGGTTTACTTGTTGGGGCCAGTGCCGCTGTGTGGGCTGCTGGTCTTTGGTTGCGCTCAATTACCGAAATGACAGGCTGCCACAGATGTGTACTAAAATAAAGGGTAACATTTCCACTCTGGCTGCAGTCAGCAATTCTGAACAAACAGCATTGTTTTTAAATTTGTTCGAACGTAAAGAGTTTTGTGACATTCGGAAGCTGTGAAAGATGCAAGTCATCCTTTCATTCAGAATTTAAAAATTCTCCCTTTAGCATTCTTGTAAAGAAAGAGGCAGATTTGATTTTTGTGATTCCTTTAATTTGCCCATCCTCCTCGTCAACCTCGACCCACTTCAATTCATCTACCAAAATCACAGATCCATGGCAGATGGCATTTCTCTGCCTTTCCTCTCGGCCCTAAAATATCTGACAATATTTTGTCAGCCTACTATTCATTAGGCACTTTCAAGCTGCCACACGAGTGGGGTGCTAACCAGGATTTGCCTGGTTAACCCCATTTTACATGGCAGCTTGAAAGGGCCTAATGATTACAGCTCTGCCTTCAACTCCATAATCCCAAACAAACATCCCTGGGATCTTGGTCCCAGCTCCCACCCTCTGCTTCTGGCTCCTTGACTTCCTGTCTGGCCGACCTCAATTAGTGAGGTTGGGAAATGACTCCTCCTCTACAATCATCCTCAATGCTAGTGCCCTGCATGTTCGCTCCCTACTCTTCTTCCTCTGCACCCATGACTGCTCTGCACTGCCAAATGCTACTCCATGTGCCCTATTAGTGCTGAGGTGGAGATAGTGGACAGTTTTAAGTTCCTTGAAGTAAATATGCCCAACAATCTGTCATGGACCAAGCACATCGGCCAAGAAAGAAGGGCTCAGGCCCAAAAAGTCAGCAAATACATCTTAACATATTGCCAACTTTTATATAACAATCTATCTCATTTAGATGCTGAGAAGATTGGCTGAGTTCCTCCAGCATTTTGGTGTGTTTACTACATATGTAGCATACCATGCTTCACTCAAGAAGGTGCACCAATACCTTCATTATTTCAGGGGCCAAAGGAAATTTGGCAAGTCCCTGGCCTCCTCCAGAATCTCTGCAGATGTATCATCGAGAGCATCTTGTCAGAATGCATTATTTTGTGGCATGGAAGTTGTTCTGCCCAAGAGGGCAAGAAACTGCAGAAAATTGTGAATGCAGCTCAGACCCTTCCATCCATAGATTCTATCTGCACTTCCCGATGCCTCAGGAAGGAAACCAACATAGTGAAGTAAACATTTCAACTAGGAGGAAGATTTAATAGTACAACATCATGCAGTACCAGACTCAAGGAAGTTTTTTTTTCCTGCAATTATCAGACTCCTGAATGAATCTCATCCTCTAAAATAATTTTTACTTTAGACATAACAGCATGGTAACAGGTCCTTTCGGTCCACGAGCCCGTGCTTCCCAATTATGCCCAATTGACCTACAACCCACTTACATTTTGAAAGGTGGGAGAAAACCGGAGCACCCAGAGGAAACCCATGCAGACTTGGGGAGAACCTACAAACTCCTTGCAGACAATGTGGGATTCGAACCCCAGGAGCTGAAACAGGATTACACTAACAGCTGTGCTACCTGTTGCGCTGACCATTGTTAGGTCTGCTTTGTTCATGAATGAGTGAGACAAACACCAGACTGAGTCGAAATCAGGGTTCTTTGTTCTTTATTACCGGATTGTAACACTTGCGACTAACAATGTTAGTCGGAGAATGCATTCTGCCGTTATCAGCAAAATGGTGATTTTTTATACCCTTGGATACATGCTTAGAACATCATCATATCATTACTTGTCCAATGACTAAAACTGTTGCTATCCTTTCCCTGCTAGCTTCCTGCCTCTCAATCCATCAATGTCTCTCTTATCTTGTAAGTACAAGGATGCATTCACATCTTGTTACAGCCCTGTACAGGGTAACTCCTTACACATTCCCATCTCATGATGTTTTACCTTACACCATGCCGCCCAAAGGTTGCCCTTACTTTGATAGACCTGATCTCTCACTGTAAATCTATTTTCTGTAATGCGTTTTATTCTACTGCACTTGTGAACTTAATAGATAGTGCGCCAAAAAAAAAAGTCCTTTTCACTGTGGAACCTCAATGTGCATGACAATAAATCTAAACTTGAAACATTAATTTTTAGAAATTCATTCCAAGCAGTGTGAAATTCTAAAGGTTTATTAGCACAAACAATTGAAGAAACTTAACATGCGTCGAAGCCAATTTGGATTAAAGTGCTATTATCATTCATGTTAGTTTCACCAAATGTCAGCTGAAATATATTGAAACAGTGACCTTGTGGGAACTGATGTACAAACTGTTTCAAAATCTAGCCTTCAAAGAGTCATGGAGTAATGAATGAGCCATAAGCTCTTCAGAATTTCATTTCTTTTGTTCAGAGTCATTTATAGATATTATTTTTAATAATTAACTATCAAGTACATTTTGGCCACATTCTTGTGGATGTTCATTACTGTAATCACCCTGACATTCTCCCTTTTTACATTACCTAACTGAACACATCCTTTATTTATATTTATTCACAGCCCAATGTATAATTGAAAAAAAACCCCAAGCATTCTCATCCTTCAAGGGCTTTTGGAATTTGTTGATAGTGGAACATCCTGTCTGCCATCAAGAGCAGACTTCTGGCTTCTGACCCAGTATGAAGAAAGTCATTAGTACACTTCAGTGAGCATGGTGTGTGACTTCGAGGGGAACATGCAGGTGATGACATCCTGAAAACTCTGTTGCCATTATCTTTCAATACCAAGACAAAAGAGAGACTGCTGACGCTGGGGATTTGTAGCAAGAAGCAAACGGCTGGAGGACCTCATCTGTGGAGATTAGGGGCAGTCGATGTTTTGGGTTGAATCCCTGAATTAGTTAGCTTTTCGCTCTTTCCTCATGATATTAATGACATGTTTTGAAGTTGGAGAATTGATGCAGTGCACTTGTAGACGGTACCTATTGTGGAAGCGCAAGTCAGATACGCCTTGTGGAAGGGACTTGCCAAGACAGATTATTGATGCTGAGAATCCACCCTCAGACTTGTATTTCTACTCAGAATATTTTTAAGGCTGGTTTAATTCAATTTCTGGTTAGTCATGAATCCTAAAATGTCAGCAGCAGGGAACTTTAATATCAAGTGGAAATTATTAAGCAGTTTCTTGTGGGGACCGGTCATCGCCACCCAATTGTGTACTACAATTATTATCTGTTAGATCTCATTGTAACGCTGAATATTGTCCAGGTCTTGTTGTTTGTGAGTATGTGCTCGTTGAGCATTTGATTTTTTTTTAAATTACATTTTAAATTTAGATATACAGCACACTAACAGGTCATTTCAGCCCACATCCCATTAACCTATGTTTTGAATGGTGGGAGGTGACAAGATCCTCAGAGAAAACCCACAGATACACTGGGAGAACCTTCAAACTCCTGACACTATGTTTTGAACGGTGGGACGTGACAAGATCCTCAGAGAAAACCCACAAATACACTGGGAGAACCTTCAAACTCCTGACACTATGTTTTGAATGGTGGGAGGTGACAAGATCCTCAGAGAAAACCCACAGATACACTGGGAGAACCTTCAAACTCCTGACACTATGTTTTGAATGGTGGGAGGTGACAAGATCCTCAGAGAAAACCCACAGATACACTGGGAGAACCTCAAACTCCTGACACTATGTTTTGAATGGTGGGAGGTGACAAGATCCTCAGAGAAAACCCACAGATACACTGGGAGAACCTTCAAACTCCTGACACTATGTTTTGAATGGTGGGAGGTGACAAGATCCTCAGAGAAAACCCACAGATACACTGGGAGAACCTTCAAACTCCTGACACTATGTTTTGAATGGTGGGAGGTGACAAGATCCTCAGAGAAAACCCACAGATACACTGGGAGAACCTTCAAACTCCTGACACTATGTTTTGAATGGTGGGAGGTGACAAGATCCTCAGAGAAAACCCACAGATACACTGGGAGAACCTTCAAACTCCTGACACTATGTTTTGAATGGTGGGAGGTGACAAGATCCTCAGAGAAAACCCACAGATACACTGGGAGAACCTTCAAACTCCTGACACTATGTTTTGAATGGTGGGAGGTGACAAGATCCTCAGAGAAAACCCACAGATACACTGGGAGAACCTTCAAACTCCTGACACTATGTTTTGAACGGTGGGACGTGACAAGATCCTCAGAGAAAACCCACAGATACACTGGGAGAACCTTCAAACTCCTGACACTATGTTATGAATGGTGGGAGATGACAAGGTCCTCAGAGAAAACCCACAGATACACTGGGAGAACCTTCAAACTCCTGACACTATGTTTTGAATGGTGGGAGGTGACAAGATCCTCAGAGAAAACCCACAGATACACTGGGAGAACCTTCAAACTCCTGACACTATGTTTTGAATGGTGGGAGGTGACAAGATCCTCAGAGAAAACCCACAGATACACTGGGAGAACCTTCAAACTCCTGACACTATGTTATGAATGGTGGGAGATGACAAGGTCCTCAGAGAAAACCCACAGATACACTGGGAGAACCTTCAAACTCCTGACAGAATGCATGGTACTTGAACCACGGTCCGGCCCTGATTGCTGGCGCTGTACAGGAGTTGTGATAACCGCTACGCCCAACTGCGGCTGCAACTGCAGAACTGAATTTTTTTGCAATCAGCAACACACATCCTTACTTTTGGTGCAGGATGGGGGGGGGGGGCAGAGCGGTTGGGGGGGAGTTCATTAATAAAGCAGCTGAGATGGTTCAGCCAAAGACGAGGTTACAGAACTACTGTAGCAATAGCCTTTTCTTTTGAGTTGACTGATCTCCTCAAACAACAATCTGTTTGTGCTTGGTGAAATTATTTTCATTGAACACTTTGCCTTGTTAATCATAGAATTCAATTTTATCCATTCTTCTTGAAAGCTTATTTGATCAAGTGTAATCTTGTGAAGCCAGTTACTCCCACCAAATCACTTGCATTTAACTGTTTTGCTCATGTTTGGACTGTAATGGATAAATATTGGGAGGAATTTGGTAAGATGAGCATGGGTTACATACATACACACATTTTAAAACATCTCATTTGAAATAGTAAGAATTCATATTCAGTAACATTGCAGAAATTTTGGAGAATGATGTGCGCATTTCACAAGTAGGTGCTAATTGAAATGACGTCATGAAATGAATAGACCATTGTCTTCAAGGAGACAAATTGGCTGTTTGCAAGTATCTACAGAGTGCTCACAGAAAAGTCACTCCTAGGTTTTGTTTGACAACAGCTTGACCAAGAGGGAGAACTCTTATGGTTTGCTGAAGAAGGTGGGGTTTTTGCAAGTGAGAGAGTCACATGGACTTTCTGGCAGTTGGAGAGAGAGAGAGAGAGAGAGAGAGAGAGAGAGAGAGAGAGAGAAGCTCAACAAGCTCTCTCAGCCAACGTGTGTGACACTGAAAGCAGCTGAACAGTGCAAGCCAGGAAAAACTGGTTGGAAATAGAAAGCTCAAGAGCGGTGGATGGCTGAAAGTGCTATATGTCTGATGTTTCTCATGGAATAAGGGAAACAGAAAGGAACTCTGTGCTAGCTTGAAAGAAAGAGGTTACCATCTGGAAAACCCTGATGGGGCAAGTTTCATCAGCGTGACATTGAGGTGACTAATGGTGGTACTTCAGTTGTGGACATCCTGGAGCAACAAATATCTCTCTCTGCAAACCATACAAGAACCTTACTGAGCGGTAAACATTTACCTTTCAAGCACCAAACCCTGGTGAACTTTATACCTGTTAAATTCTGTGCACAGTATAAGAATCACCTGCAACCAGAGAACTTGGAAGAAGGAGAACTAAGATTGAACTGTGAACCAAAGAACTTTTCTTAAATTTACACACACATCGTACACGTGCGCTTAGAAATAGAAGGGGGTTAATTTGGGTTAGTTAAGTATAGAGATAAGTTAAAGTTTGATTTTGTTTTCATGTTTAAAGATAATTAAAAACAACTTTTGATTAAGTAACTACTTGTCTTGGTGAATGTCTATTGCTGCTGGGTTTTGGGGTACTTTGAGCTCGTAACAGGACCAAGTCTCAAACCAAGTATTTCTTGCAAATCTCAGAATATACAACTGTGATCAGATCTTTGTTCAGATAGTGCCACTTCTTTTTAGTTGATTGAGAGCAGAATGGGTCATTGGTTTAACTGAACAGAAGTGCTTTATTCGTGGTTAGGTGTAGCTGGGTAATCAGTTCACCAGCTGAGGAAAGGCAATAGGTGATAACCAGCAGAAAGCTTCTTGCTTATAAATGACTGCATATGACCATGTTATTTCATGAGGTCTGGAAAAAGAGCTGAAGAATCTCATTTTACTGTCATCTTTCATTGACCTGTCCTGCTCTGGGGACATGATAAACACAGGTATTAGAATAAAATTGCTTGGGATATTGACTATGTGTAGCTATGTCAGGTTGATGCTTGACTAGTCCAGACAATAGTTCTCCTACTCAGGCACAAATCGACAGATGGTTCTGAGGTGAACTTGGCTCCATTAATGGGACTTAGCATTTTCAAATTCAAATCAGTTCTGGCTAATTTCATTTTCAAATATTGCAGATTGATGCACCAAAATGAATTGCTTGGCCATTTTAGAGAGCAGTTAAGAGTCAAGCACATTAATTTGGGTTGGAATTACAATTAACCCAAACAGAGGAATGTTCCCAACAACATCAGTGAACCAGGACAGTTTTACAGAAGCCCAATAGATTCATGATTACCATAATTGGTACAAACATGTTATTCATTCAGATTATTTAATTAACTTATTTTCCAGCAGTCATGATGGAATATTAACATGCTTCTATAGTTCAGATAATGGCATTACTAATCCACAACAATGTTGTAATGATGTTCCACTATTTCCTATAAATACATGTTCCAACATTAAAGCTCCATTGTTCAAACAAATTTAAGTGAGACTCATTAAAAAAAATTCCATGAAAGAAATTTAAATATAGTGCGATGCATTCAGCAAAGTAATTGCAGGTTTAGCAGATTATGTAGAAAAAGACCGTTCAATAATTTTAAGACATCCCGTTATTTTTAATGGATGCTTGCCTTGCAGTAAGCCATGGATGGATCCACCAATAATTATTCTCTACTGATTTGAATGGACCACAAAATCAGATATCCAATCTTGTTATCTTGCTGCTAGATGATTGGATTTAATTTGTTGGATTTTTAACCTATCTTTGTAGATCAGCATGAGTATCTCCAGACCTTTGTATTCTGTGATACTAAAAGCTTTACTTGAATGCACAGAAGACATCAAAATCTGAGCAAATTATTGCAATGAGCCTTGCTTGGTAATGCAGACAGCTGCATGTTGAAATGCCACCCTTTATCTCCCAGGAAAATCTCGAATCGCAAGCAAACAGAAAGTCCTCCCTGTGTTGGCTGAACAGCAGTGGCTTCCTTGCTTTTCTTTGCTTCAAAGTTGGATCACTCCTGGAGCACAGTACCAACCTCATGCAATTCCCTTGCAGTTCTACTAGAGAATCTGCCCCACTGAACCTACACCATGTTAGACCTAGCATCAGACCAAGCTCATTCATTTTAATGTACAGCTGTGAAGGGAAGCATATGGTGATGTCCACATTTTTTGGAATTAATTGCTGTAATTACTTTAAATATTCAAAGTGGTTTAAGAGATTTAAATTAGATTTAATTTTAAACTCATTAATAATTAAAAAATAATTTTCCAATTGATTTTTCACAGTTTCGCAATGCCCTTGACTATCAAAGTCATTCAGAAGCATTCTAAGTCAAGCTTGAGTGCAGTTTAATTTGATATCTAATTTACCTTTCCATGGAGGGAGGGCTTGTTCTACATTATATACCTTCCTTCACCTCATATGATGGTGTTAAAGAGGAAAATCTGTAGATGCTGGGGTGGTAGTGCAATACACAAAAGTGCTGGAGAAACTCAGCAGGTCATACAATATGCACAGTAAACAATGGGTCATCAACGTTTCAAGCTTGAGCCCATCGTCAAGGACCTATATGACTGTATTGCCTCAAACATGGCCCATTTGCCTTATCAGTCCCTGCCTTCCAGAATCAGGATGTTTCAGGGGTGCAAGTCACATCAGGGCATCTGGAAAAATAGGTCTGCAGTCAGTACATACACGAGTGGAAAGATCAGGTGGCTCCATTGCTAGCCATTCTCTAATTTAAATGCAGGGTGTGGACACCAATAAGAAGCTCAGAACTTGGTGGCTATTCCCAGTTATTTTTGAAAAGTTTGTGGTGAGCCATCTCAAGGATCTGTTGCAATCCAGTTTGTGAAGAAGTTCCTATTGTGCTATTTGGAAGCGATCTAAAGGATTGTGACTCAGAGACAGCTAAGGAATGGTGAGGTCAAGCAACATCAGTGGAGGCAAATATATCAGGAGTGAGAGAGAAGGCAGAGAGAGGTGGGAGGGAGGAATGAGACCGAGGCTTTCACCTCTTCAGAGGGACCATATTTCCTGTAGACTCATTGGCATGCTGCAGGGTCCAGACCCAAAATATTGCCCTTTTCTTTGCCTCCACTGGTGCTGCTTGACCTGCTGAGTTCTCCAGCAGTTTGTTTTTCTGGTCCAAATTTTAGAACCTGCAGTTTCTCATGACATAGATTCCTTTTATTGCCGCATAATATTACATTCAAATGTAATATACAAATGTAATATACATGAGATACTTCACCTTTGGTGCAGTTAGGAAACCAAAGAGTCAGCATGAGGAGTGCCCAGCACCCCCAAGAGTAAGAGAAAGAGAATCAAAGAGATTACCTTCAAGGACATGGAGTGTCCGTGGATTCACGTCCAGCACTCCCGCAGCCTCTGCAGCCTCACAGACTCCTGATCAAATTATTGGCAACCAAGTTCTAATTCTAAATCTCCGATACATATGATCAGGTAGCCTTCAGTACATGAGGCCCTTTGGGACTTCACAGGGAAAAAAATACTACAAATAGTGGTGTTCCTTTCCTCCTTGATGAGAGAGATTTGGGAGATGATTTGAAAGAAGCCTGGATAGTTGCCGCAGCAGATAGCCCAGCAAAGGTGGTAATGGAACCCTAATGTTGGTGGATGGTGAGAAAATAAAAAATGGCTGTATCACGTTGAGCTCTATTACCACATCTAATAGCCTGAATATGCCTGGAATTGCCTGACCTCAGGAACTAAGCAGGCACAGGACTTGTGGTTTACTTGGAGGGGAGACCACCAAGGAACACTAAGTGTTGTAGGTTTCTGTGAGGGGCGGTGGACAAAGTGGTGACTCTCTGTCTGCCTTACGGTAGACAAAAGTTAAAGAATTTCATGTATGTTGCATTCTAAATGTAGTATTATAATGGAACCTTTATCTTTGTGTGTGATCAGAATTGCAATTATCAAGACAAGTTGAACATAGTCCATCACTTTGCTGATCTCTGCTTTGAAAACTTTGGATATTGAAAAGGTAATTGTACAGGGCACGTAACTTCTGATCATTTAGCAAACTTTCCAACTGTTGACATTGTGATGGACAAAAGTTCATAACTGAAGTAAACAAAGATGGTGATGCAAAGATACAGCTCTGAATAACTTATTAAAATCAGGTTCCTTTCAATAAAGCATGAAGTCAGCCAATGAAATCTGTTTACTCCAGCTCCAAACAGCTTCCATGTTACTGGGCTTGTCTGATGTTTGCATGTCAAGGACAGTCACATATATTCAGGAATCAAGAGAGTGACTTCAACACAAATAAAATATTCAGCAGATCAAGAAAAATTGATAGAAGAGAAGCAGTCAGATTTCAGCTTGAAGATCCATCAACCAAACACCAGGAATGCACAATATGCAATTTGGACACAAGGACACCATTTTCCAACATATACATTTCCTCAAAGAGATAGCAAAATAGCAAGAAAAAGAAATGCACACAAGTTCAGCTATATCTATTTTCCTGCCTCTTCTCAATTCATCACAGCAGACCCTTATCAGGAAGTGGTTATCTGGTATTAAAGGCACAATTCTAATCCATTTTGAGTATTTGTCATAAAAATGTGTACCTATATATCAGTTAATGTATTTTTTGGAAGATTATCACTATTCTCTTGAAACATTAATAAAAATATACTCACCTGAATTGAATATGTACTTTGTGCATTACATTCATCAGAGACGGTGAAGACAAAACTGCCTGAGCTTTGGGAATTCACTTTCCAGATGAGAAGTCCAGCTGGTGACAGACTGGCATTTTCTGGTGGGGACTCCAGTGAGAAGAGCACAGGTGATCCTTCTGGATCCACTGCGATGAACTGGTAAACAAAATTTTCCCCTAAAAATGTCTGGAGCCTCGTGGTAGATTCTTGGTAGTGTGGTGGCTGATTATCTTCATGGAATATAAAACAAAAACATCAACAATAAATCTGGACAAACATATGGCCATTCCAACTTTCCTCTCAAAAACCCACATCACCAATGCCAAGAAAATGAGGTGTCCTAATGCATTCACTACATTGTCACTGCCTCCTCCAAATGGCAGTTTCAGTCATGGATCCACCATTAAAAACTTCACTCAAGGCTTTGCTATTAAACTAACATTTTCTTATTGGAAATTCTGCCATCAGTGTCCAAGGATTAAGGGGAAAGAGAGAGTCATTAGTTCAATGTATGATGGGGTGTGGAGGTTGCTTAAAAGGACAGTGTAAATGAGTGAAAATGAGGATGAAGAAGACCACAGTTGACAATTGACAGCTCAGATCCTTGGAGTTCATTAGGTCTAAGATTTCAAGTGACAGTTGGTTCAGGATCTGAGCCAATTGGAGAGTCAGAAGTATGAGTAATAGAGAGCAGGACAACACTTCCCTAATCTGCAGACCAAAACAAATACAGAGATGTCAAACCAAAACAAAAGTGTCTGCAATGGAGACATAAAGCAAACTATGACAAGTCAGCAAGAAGCTTAAGGACACGGTGAGACTTAGAGATTATGTCACCTAGGACAAGAAGGTCACCATTCTAGAGGAAGTAAATCCAAAATCCTACACTGTCAGAACAGAGGATGATTAAATATTGAGGAGGAATTGAAAGAGCCTGCTGAAAAGGCAAGTGACACTGCAAGAACAGACAAATGCAGAAGATCCAGCCTGTACAGCATCAGAGGAAACACAAGTGCTAGACAATAGTGGACCAGCAGAGCTGACACATTCACCTGTGTTAAGAAGATCCACATGCATTATCAAAGCACTTGACAGGCTGAATCTCTAAAAGAAAAATAACCACTCTTAAAAAGTTTGTGCTCCTGATATTTGTGTTTATTTTGGTGTTTAACTTTAAATTGAAATAAATACTGAATTAAAGTGTAATGTTAGTAGATAGAACATCCTAAAGTAAAGGAGATGTGGCGATAGAGTGCTATTGATATTCCTGACCACAAGAGTGAGTCAGAGATGAATGCTGCACCTCGGGCTAGATACAAAAATCTGGCTCTACCACGAGGTCATGAGTTGTTAATAAAATATTGTTAATATAAAAGACCCCAAGTTTCTTTATTACTTAAAACATCACAATTGGGATCTCTTTTGTGGAAAGTTCAAACTGTACAAAAAGGACATGTTACACCAGAACTGGAAGGGTACAAATATCCTCGTGGAGAAGTTTGCTAGAGCTGTTGGGGAGGTTGTAAACTAATTTGGCAAGGGGATCGGATCCAGAATAATAGGGCATAAAATAAAGCAAATGGTGGAAAGGTGGATGTAATGTGCAGTGAGATTGTGAGGAAGGACAGGCAGTGGAGGGAGCCTAAATATAATCAGGGAAGTGAACTTTGAGCATGGATCAATATGTGGATTTACGATGCTGTGGCCATTACAGAGACATGGCCGATACAGGTACCATGGTTTAGATGTTTAAAAAGGAATAGGACAGGAGGTAAAAGCAGGTGTGGGGGTGGAAAAAGCATCAATAATCAGAGATACTGTCACTGATGCAGAAAGGGAGGTGCAAAAATAACAGTCTTGCTCTTATGGGACACTTAATAAGTCTTAATATTTTAATGTGTATAACTCCTATTCCGACTTATATTGATATAAATATACTCTGTGGTCCTGGAGAAACGCTATCTCATCTTTAGTGTGCGAGCATGGTATGAAGAATAAATAAAACTGAATTGACTTGAACTTCCCTAATATTGATTGGTACCTCCTCAGTGCAAGAGGGAAATAATGGAGAAGTATTTGTCAGATATGTCCAAGAACAATTCCTGATACAGCAAGTGAACAAGCAGAATAGAAAAGAGGCCATACTGGATATAATACTGGCTAATGAACCTGATCAGATGGCAGGCACATCAAAGGGGAGCATTTCAGGAACAGTGACCACAAATCCCTGATCTTTAGCATGGCTTTGGGGAAGGATAGAAGTAGATAAACTTACAAAATATTTAATTGAGGAAGGGCTCAGTATGATGGGATTAAGCAAAAATTTGGAAGAGAACATTGAAAACAGATGCTCTCCTGGAAAAGCACAGAGGTTAATGTGGATAATGTTGAGGGGCCACTTGCCTGCAGTTTTGATAGGTTTGTCCCTCTAAAACAGGGCAACAATTGTCGGGTATGAGAAATATGGCTGACAAAAGAAGTGAGAGAGCTGGTTAAGAGAAGAAGAAACAAAACAAAAGTTTTCAAGCAAATATCAGGATGTCAGATGTGTTCAGGAAAGTTTTCTAAATCAATATACAAAGATACCAGCTAGAGAAAGGTCCAATACTGGATCTCCTATTAGAGAATGAGACAGGACTGCTGACAAAATTAGGTGCAGGGCAACATTGTGGGTCCAGTGATCATAATGAAATTAATTACTGAGAAGGGTAGGTCTGGGACACGGATTGGAGAATGGCCAATTATGAGGAAATGAGAAAGGATCTAGAATGCATGGATTGGGGTCTTGTTTTGGGGCAGGATGCATGAGGTAAGTGGAGAACCTTCAAAGGTGTAATTCTGAGAGAACAGAATTTGTATGTTGCTGTCAGGATTAAAACCAAGATTAACAGGCTGAGGGAACCTTGGATTGCAAGTGATATTGGGGATCTGGTACGGAAGGGAGAGGTGTATAACATGGAGTAAATGAGGTACTTGAGGGTATAAAAAATGTAAGAAAGACCTCAAGTAAGAAATCAGGAAGGCTAAAAGAAGACATGAGGTTGCTTTGGCAGACAATCCAAAGGAAAATCCTCAGGGTTTCTACAGATATATTAAGAGCAAGAGGATAGTAAGGAATAATATTAATCCCCTTGAAGATCAGAGTGGTCAGCTTTGTATGGAGCCAAAGAGAAGGGGACATCTTAATTTTTTTTCATTAATATTCAGTGAGAAAATGGCCATGGAGTTTTGGGAAGTAAGGAAAACAAGTAGTGAGGTCATGGAACCTATAAAGATTAAAGAGGATGAAGTGCTTACTGCCTTAAAGCAAATAAAGGTCCATCAATTCCAAGGGCCTGCCAAGATATACCCTCTTCCTTGAAGGAGGTCACAGTAGAAATTGCAGGGGCTCTGGCAGAAATATTTGAAGTCCTTGGCCATGGGTGTGGTGCTAGAGGTTTGGAGGGTAGCTCACTTTGTTCCGTTTGCTTAAAAAGGCTCAAAAAGTAACCCTGTAAATTATAGGCCAGAGATCCTGGCATCAGTAGTAAATAAATTATTGGAAGGTGATCTAAGAGATCAGATACACAATTATTTGGATAGCCAGAAATGGATAGTCAACATGGCTTTGTGCATGGTAGGTCACATTTAACAAATGCTATAATTTTTTCGAGGAGGTTACCAGGAAAGTTGATGAAGACAAGGCTATGAATGATGGACATTAATAAGGCCTTTGACAAGGTCCCACATGGGAGGATAGTCAGGAAGAAAGAGTTTAGATATTCATGGTCAAGTAGCGAACTAGACTTGACAATGGCTGGACGGAAGAAGCCAAAGAGTAGTGGTGATGATGGCTTCTCAAACTGGAGGCCTGTGAGTAGTGGTGTGCCTCAGGGATTGGTGCTGGGACCATTAGTGTTTGTCATCTGTATCAATGATCTGGATGATAATGTGGTAAATTGTATCAGAAATTTGCATATGACACTAACATTGAAGTTGCTGTGGACAGTGAAGAAGATTTCAAAGCTTGCACAGGGATTTGGACCAACTGGAAAAATGGCTGAAAAATGACAGATGGAGTTTAATGCAAGCAAATGTGAGGTGTTGCATTTTGGAAGAACAAACTAAAAAAGGACAAACATGGTAAATGATAGGGTACTAAGGAGTGAGGTTGAACAGAGGGATCTGGTGATACAGATACATAATTCCCTGAAAATGGCGTCACAGGTGGATAGGGTTATAAAGAGAGCTTTTGGCATACTGGCCTTCATAAATCAAGCATTGAATAAAGGAGTTGGGATGTTATGTTAAAGTTGTATAAGACATTGGTGACACAACATCTGGAGCACTCTGGCAGTTATTCCCTCTTCCCCTTTCCCTCAACTTCATATAAACATACAATAACATAGAAAAATAGCCTAATACCATTGGGATCCATGATCTTCCTCAAAGTTCAAGAACCCCAGATGTTAAATAAACTATGATGGGTGAAAGATAAATAATCAACATTAAAATTAAAATTTAAAATTAAAACACATCATCTGTGCCACACCATTTCATTCTCTCCTTTACTTAACTGGCAGGATGATTTGTTTCTTATCTCATTACTCAGGTTGGGGGGGGGGTGTGGATATAGATTATATCTACGCATCTATGTGCCTCAATACAGCTGCCATACATTAATGGAAGGTCTAAATCTCTAGATCTCTCAAGGTTACCGCACTGGGTGATGGGATAGTTAAGAAGGCTTATGGTATGCTTGTCATCATTAATCGGGGGATTGAGTTTAAAAGCCAGGAGGTAATGTTACAGCACTATAAAACTTTAGCTAGATCTCAATTAGAATACTGTATTCAGTTCCAGTCACCTCATTCCAGGAAGAAAGTGGAAGCTTTGCAGAGGGGACAGATGAGATTTTCCAGGTTGTAGCCTGGATTGTCTTATGAGGCATGGTTAACTGAGGTAAAGTTTCCCTCTTTGGAATAAAGAAGGATGAGAGGCACCTTAATATAGGTCTACAATATTATGAGAGACAAAGATACAGTGGACTGAATGGCGGAGCAGGCTCGATGGGCCATTTTTGGCCTACTCCTGTTCCTACTTCCTATGTTCCTAACCTTTCTCCTAGTGTGACAGTAGCAAACACCAGAGGACATCTGTATAAGGTGAGGGGAGGAAAGTTAAGGGACATGTCAGAGGTAAGTTGTTGTATTTTTGTTTTACACAGGGAGTAGTCAGTGCCTGGAATACATTGCCAGGGTTTGTGATGGAGGCTGATAGACTAGGAACATTTAAATAACTCTTAGATGTGCACATGGATGAGAGTAAAATAGAGAGTTATGAGTGTGAGATAGTGAAAATTTAGTTTGTTGAGTAGGTTTATAGTGATCAACACAACATTATGGACTGAAGGGCTTGTAATGTGCTGTGATATACTATATTACATGTATGAGATTGTCTGGTGCTGAAACTAAACAGTGATAAGCAACTGAACTTCAAGGCACAAGTCCTTAATTAAATTCAAAGGCTCTGAATATGAACTTACTCTCATTGATAGACCAGGTGAACTTGGATATGTTTGGGTTGCAGAGTAAACAAAGACTTGTTGGATTTGGGTCTCCTTCGCCATAACACAGACCATCTATATTGCATGTTTTTTCCTACAAAAACAAATCCATCACATTTGATGAAATTAGAGCTGCCGAAAAGATTAATTCAACATTTCATTATGATTACAATTAATAATTACACATAAAAATGTCAACAATGTATTAGAGGAGAAATACATTTTTGCACTTTGCTGTTTACTTTGTTAAGAGTTACAGCTAGTTGAAAAATAGTTATTCTACCTACTTTTGGTGCAAGTAACTGAAGATGTATTTTCCCTTGATCCAATAAGATTGAAACAGTGCAAGGAAGATTTACTAGGATGTTGCCAGGTCTTCAGGAGTTGAGTTACAGGGAAAGATTAAACAGGTTAGGTCTTTATTCCTTGCTCGATATCAATTTTATCTTGGTAAATGAAATCAATTTGCTGGAGTGGGTGAGGAAATATCAGTGGAAAGCGAATGGTCGATGTTTTGAGCGGAATGTCTTCATAACGACTGAGGCTGAAATATCAAGTGTTCTTTTCCTCTCTCTGATGCTGCCTGACTCACTCAGCTCCTCCAACAGATTGTGTTTGGCTTCAAATCCCACTATCTGCAATCTCCTGAATATCCCTCAGTTTCCTTGGTGAACAAGGATTTACTGTAAATTTAACCATGTTAGACAATCAAATAAAAGTGGGAAAATGTTGAATGTTTAACAAGTTTGCTATATTAATTCTGAAATCTATAATTGGAGTTAGTAATGTAGCCTCCAACTCTACTTCATAGTGCCAAAATTTGGATAAAAGAATTGCATGGACATGGTACACATCCAGAAGGAATATAAGACCATAGGACCACAAGGAGCAGAAATACACTATTCAGCCTATTGAGACTACCCCACCATTTAATCATGAGCTGATCCATTTTCCCACTCAGCTCCACTGCATGGCCTTCTCTCCATAAACTTTGATGATGTCCTGGTGAATCAAGAGCCTATCAAATTCTGACTTAAATACACTCAATGACTTGGTCTCCACAATGGCCTGTGGCAACAAATTCCATAGATTTCCCACCATCTGGGTGAAGAAATGCTGCCATATCTCTATTCTCAGTGAACATCCTTCAATCCTGAAGGTATGCCCTCAACTCTACCACCATGGAAAACTACCTTTCTACATCTACTCTGCCCATACCTTTCAACGTTCAAAATGTTTCAATGAGATACCTCTTCATTCTTCTAAATTCCAATGAGAATAGGTCAAGGGCTGTCAAACACTCCTTATGTGATAACCCTTTCATTCCCAGAATCATCCTTGTGAACTTCCTTTGAACCCTCTCCAATGTCAGTATTCTTAAATGAGGAGCCCAATCTCCAAATGAGGTCTTGCCTGTGCCGTTTAAATTCTCAACATTTCATGCTTTCTCTTGCATTCTATTCTTCTTTAAACAAATGCCAGCATTGCATTTGCCTTCTTTGCTGTCAACTCAAAATACAAGTTTACTTTCAGGCTATCCTGCATGAGGATTAATGTGAAATTATAGCAGGTTGAGGAGAAAGGAAGACTTGGAATGGGCCTCATCAATGTCTGATAAAGAGTTCTGATGGGAATGGCAACAGGAAGCTTAGTTGAGGTGAAGAAGAAACTTGAGCTTCAATGTCAGAAAAAAATATTCTGAAGGGAATGACAAAATGAACTTTGTGGAAGCTTAGATTAAATGGATAGGCATAAAAAGTAATGCTAGATTTTGTCAGATTAGCCATGTTGAAATAAAAGCAATTCAAAGAGTGGCGCTCTTTCTGTCAGTCAAAAATCTCATCATCTGGATCACAAAAGCACAATGCTGGAGGAATTCAGCAGGTCTTGCAGTATCTATGGGAGGTAAAGATATATAACCTACTTTTCAGGCCTCCTTTACCTCCCATGGATGCTGCAAGACCTGCTGAGCTCCTCCAGGATTCTTGTTTTTTTCTATAATCACAGCATTTCCAGACTTTTGTGTTTCACCTCATCTGTGTCATAGAACAGAAACTTTTTAAAAAATCACTATCTTTTCATGTAGATGACATAAATTAACAGATTAAATATATAATTCTTACTCAAATGTATACTAAAATGACAAGAAATTCAGGATTATTTAAATTGAACAAATTAAACATTTGTTTAATTTAGTCATGCCTTCCTTTTAAATTATGAGCAAATAAGACAGATCCATCAGAGTGGATACATCTCAGAATAAAACAGAACTCCAGAACCCTAATAATGAAGTGAATTAAAACATATTTACTTATTTTAAAACAGCAGTTTTGTTTCTCTAATGCTCCCTGTCCATCCATTAACCATTACCAAAGATCATTGTTCAATTAGCCTCCTCATCACATCCACCTCCTCATTATTTCCACCAACCCAACTCTTTCTTCCCCAGTAGTTCCCTTCCAACTGGCCTTCTCCTGAATTCTCCCATCCCACTTTCCTGATCTCTTCCTCTGCCATCCCCATGGTTCACTTCCACCACCAATTTCTTCCCTTATAGAACAGCCATGAATGTCCTTGTGATTGATGAGTTTCCTCATCACATCAAGCAGACATATATAGTTCACTGCTCGCGTGCAGATGAGACAGAGGTTTAAGGAGAGATTTCAAGTCAAGTTTATTGTTATCTGATTGTACAAGTACACCTCGACAAAATGAGGTTCTCTGGTCCTTGGTGCAAAACATACAAACACACAACCACATATAAGACACATACAGACAAACATGTACAGGACAAGTATTTTATCTATACAAATAAATAAATTGTTTTGTACAAATTAGAGTCTCAGATGTTTCATGTGAATAGTTCTTTTGGTTGGTGCTTCTTCTCACTGCCCGTGGGAAGAAGCTATTCCTCACCTTAGAGGTGTTGGCTTTGATGATCCTGTATTTCTTCACTGACAGGAGCAGCTGAAAGATGCTGTGTGCAGGGTGGAAGGCGTCCTCAATGATTTTGTGTGCACCCTTCAGACAACAACCCTGGTTGATCATGTTGATGATGGGGAAGGGAAACTCCAGTGCTCCTCTGCCACTCTTATGGTCCTGTGGATTGACTTCCAATCCATTTTCTCTGTACCAATTGTACCACACTGTGATGCAGTCACCAGGTCGCTCTCGATAGAGCTCCTAGAGAAGGTTATCATGATGGTGCTGATAGCCTTGCTTGCTTCAGTCTTCTAGGAAGTGTAGTGAGGAGATGTTGACTGTCCCCTGTAATATTAATGATCATGTTTCCAAGGCCTTGATTATAGTTACTGTTTGATTAGACATGGCTCCCAGCAGGGGGCTGACACACAGTATATGCTATCTGTAATGGAGGCTTCCAGCCTCATGGCTTGCCTCATGTGCTGTTCATAACAACTTTAAAGTAAAGAATCTTTTCCTTCATCCATGTGTTGCCTAAGAAATCACACATATGAATAGAAGATGAAACATGGTGTTAGAAGTGGGATGAAGGAAATTAAAAGGAAATACTTTACAAGGTAAAATTTAAAGTCAGCAACTGATCAGTGAAGAGAAGCTAACAAAGTGAAAAATGGAAAGATTTCATCCATCAGCGAAATTTCAGCTGACAGGGGATGTGGCTGAAAATTGGAATAGATTTAAACAACATTTTGGTTTGTGTTTAGTGGCAGTTAAAGGTGATGAGAAAAGTGATAAAGTGAAAGCATAATTTTTCTCACACGTCGTGGATGATGAAGCCCTGGAGGTGTGTAATAACTTCATATTTGCTGCTGAAGGAGACAAAATGAAACTGGAAAAAATAATGGAACAGTTTGAGGGAATCTGCATAGCAAAACATAACGTGACATCTGAGAGGCACAGATTTTTCACTTGTATACAGAAAATGGAAGAAAGTATTGATCAGTATGTGACTGAATTTAGAAACAGGAGCAAAACATGTGAATTTGGTGGACTGACCAACTCGCTGATAAAAGCCAGATGTGTGTGGTATTCCAGATAATAGTCTAAGGGAGGACTACAACAAGAGCAAAATCTAGACCAGGAAAAAACCATAGCACTCTGTAGAGCTGCAGAAACTGTAAAAACACAGGTAAAAGAGTTGTTCAGTGTAACTAGCTGCAACGTGGATGCAGTGAGCATGAACAGACATAAACCTTTTAACAAAAAGTGCGCCAAATTGGAAAGAGAGGCATAGCAAGTGAACAAAAATGAAAGGGACAATTGAAAGCCATGTTGTCGATGTGATACATAACACCTACTAAAAAAAGTGTCCAGCATATGGTAAAACATGCTATATGTGCAACAAAAGCAAACATTATGCCCGTTGCTAGAGGAACCAAGTACATCAAAGCAAGGTTCATGCAATAGATGAAAGGGAGATAGAGGAATTCTATGTAGATGTTGTGACTGAAAACAAGAAATAAAACAGAGACTGGATGTTGAGATTAAAAGTGAATGACATATACATTTCAGTTAAATTGGATATTGGAACACAAATTAATGTTTCATCAGAGATTGATACTAAGAAGATTAGACCCAGATCAAAGAAATATGGACCAAAGTGAAGGTGACAGGATATTCAGGTACTGATATACCAGTGCAAGGAGAATGCATGGTCAAAGTGAAACACAAGGTCAAAGAACAGATGCTAGCAGTCATCGTGATACCAATGGATGTACAGGCCATACTAGGTTTAACAGCCTGTGAGAAACTGAACCTGGTAAATGATTCCTTGTGGTGGAAAGTGAAGGAGAGACAGTCTATGATGAACTCATGACCAATTTCAGGGTCTAGGCTGCCTTTCAGGAAAACACACGATCAGAGTGGATAAATGTGTGCCACCGATAATACATCCGTACTGAAAAGTTCCATTTGCGCTTCAAAAGCAACTAAAACCAAAGTTGGACAGGATAGAAAGTCTGAATGTGATTCAGAAGATAGATGTGCCAACAAAGTGGGTGTGGTCTCTCATCATTGTGGACAAAAAGAATGGAAAGCTTAGAATTTGCCTGGATCCAAGAGGTCTAAATAGAGCAATAAAGAGGAAACACTTTAAGCTTCCAACATGTCAAAGTTTGCAAATGTAATGTTTTTCAGCAAGTTAGATGCATCATCAGGATTTTTGCAGTTGAAATTGGATGAAGCAAGTTCAAGATTATGCACGTTCAATAGTCCATTTGGTAGATACAGATTCTTAAGGTTACCATTCAGAATTGCCTCAGCTCCTGAGGTGTATCACAAAACTATCCATATGCTCTATAAGCACCTGGACCAAGTTGATACCTCAATGGATGACATCATAGTATGCGGAACTATGAGAATGGAGCATGATGAGAGACAAAGGAAAGTCCTAGAAAAAACAAGGAAAGCAAACCTGGAGCTGAATAGAGAGAAATGCCAGCTCAGGGTGACAGAACTAACATTTGTAGGAGATATTTTTGACAGTGAGGGCATCAGACCAGATCCCAGAAAGGTGTCTGCCAATGGGAACATGCCAAGGCCATAATGCATAAAGGATGTACAGTGGTTTAATGGAATGGTCAACTATATGGGTAAATTCATATCCAACCTCTCAGAAAAGATGGCTCCATTGAGAAGATGAACAGAAAAGAACATTGAATGGGAGTGGAATCTTGAGCATGAAAAGTCATGGAGGGAACTAAAAAAAACTGCTCACAGAGGAACCAGTTCTGAGGTTTTACGACCCAGCGAGACCTATCAAGATATCATCAGATGCATCACATAGTGGCCTCGTTGCAGTTCTTCTGCAAAAATATGATGACTGACAACCCATTGCATATGTATCATGCTCAATAACAGATGCGGAGATGCAATACACTCAAATTGAAAAGGAGCTGCTCCACGGCACATACGCCTGTGAAATATTTAATCAGTTTGTGTCAGGACAAGCAATCAAAGAAGAGACTGACCATAAGCCCTTGATTGCATTGTTCCAAAAACCCATTAAATGAATGTCCACTGAGAATACAGAGAATGATGAATAGGCTGCAACACTATACACTGAATGTAGCGTACACTCTGGGTAAGCTAATGTACACAGAAGACATGTTGTCTAGAGATGTTAACATAAGAGAGCCTGCAAACACCAAAAAGGATAAAGACGTGAATGACTTAGTGAAGATGATCACAAGTGGACTGCCCATATCGGATGCAAAAATGGAGCTCATAAAGTGAGAGATAAACAAAGATGAAACACTGAGAAAATGCATCTTGTATGGATTGCCCCCATGAAGCAGGACTGCTCACCTGATGTTTCAGAGTACTGGAATTGCAGGGCGGAACTATCAGTGGTTGAAGACATCATCTATAAAGGAAGTAAAATCCTTATCCCAAAGGGCATGAGGAAAGAGGCACTAAAAAGAATCCATGGAGGATATCTTGGAATTGAAAAGTGTAAGAATAGAGCATGAGAGGTGATGTACTGGCCAAGAATCAACAATGATATAACAAATAAAGTGTCAAACTGTACAATATGCCAGAAATATCAGGCAAGCAATGGTGCAGAACCACTAAATTCCCAGCACCATACAGACCTTACAGGAGGTAGGCGCTGACCTATTTGTATGCCAAGGGAAGGGCTATCTTATAGTCACAGACTATTACTCCCTGTATCCAGGTGTGTAGACTGAACTGGTCAACTGAACCCCTGAGCCTGTATCTCTTTTCTGCATTTCCACAAAGTCTGTTACTTTGCATTTTGATATTTAACAGAAATCCTAAAAAAACTGTTATTTAAAAAAACGAGGTAACAATTTCAAGCATATCTATCTTTTGCAAGAGATATAAACCGATGCCCCATCCAAACCCATTACATTACAGTACATTTCTGATTATCTGAAATACTTGCTACCTGACCTATAATTGGTTATCTGGATTTTTCAGACAATTGAGAAATTTCTTTAAGTAGCCCAGTAGTATCAGCAGAATTATTGTATTGGCCGTTGCCAATCCCCAACACTTCCCTACCTCAGTCGCCGATCCCCAACATATCCTCTCCGCCATTGCCAATCCTGCCTAGGAGCCCCTGCCCGGAAGCCCAAGGTCTCACCTTACCTGCAAGTAGTACGAGATTGCACGTACAGTCCCAGGGACTGCCCTCCAGAATTTGAGTGACCCCGGTGAAAGGGTATTTGAAAGAGAGAGCGACTCAGGTGAGTGGGAATAGAGTGCAGTTCGGATGAGTAGGGAGAGAGTGTGGTTTGGGGGAGCGGGGGGTGGGAGAGAGAGCGGCTCGGGGGAGCGGGGAGAAAGGATGGCTCAAGGGAGTGGAGAGAGAGAGAGAGTGGATCATGGGAGCAGAGAGAGAGAGTGGCTCATGGGAGCAGAGAGAGAGAGTGGCTCATGGGAGCAGGGAGAGAGAGAGTGGCTGATGGGACCAGGGAGAGGGGACCACTCAGGGGCGCGGGAGGTGGGTGCCTCGTAATGCTGAAGGTTGGAGATGTCTCTCCTCTCTCAGTCGATGGGAAGAATGGCTTCCATCTTGATACACGAACACATCCTCTCGCACAGGTCTGTAGTCGTATTGCCCCAGACAAAGCCCAAAATGATTTGCAGCAACACAGTCCTCAGCAGCACTTTCAAATAAAGTAGTAGCATATGCCCCCCCCCCCCAGCCCCCCTCTTCCCCCCCAGCCCCCCCCCTCCCATTTTATTCCATGAATTTCTTTGGCTGGTTCTGAACTCTGTTGTTACCAAACTGGTGCTAACAGTGCATCAGAGCCCCACTTGAGCATGGTGCATTTAAAAAAAACTTTTTTTCAACTTGTGACGTCATGTCTCATCCAAAAACGTTTTTGGATATTCAAGAATTTCAGTAGAACTGTTTTCCGATAATCTAAGAAATCTTAAGTGCACAATAGTACCATTGAACAGGTTTCTATACAGGTACATAAACAAAATGAAACATAATAGTCTCCAGATGCTGTGATTGTAGTTAAAAACACATTGAAATGCGGGAGGAACTCAGTTGGTCTTGCTGCATCCATCAGAGGTAAAACATAATACGGGTATTTGAGGCCTGAGCCCTTTTTCAAGGAATAAGCAAAGAACAGGAAGGCATAAGAATAAAGAGACTGAAGGCTGGGAAGGGAGGAGTCCAGACCAAGAAAAGGTGTTAAATGGATATGATAAAAGGAAGTGAGAACTGATTTTGGCTCTGTGAAAGGAGATAAAGGGAAAAGAGAAACAGAGCTGGGAGAAAGGCAACAGGGGGCTGAAGAAGGGGTGGGGGGGTGGAAAGGGTATGGTTTAACGGAAACCAGAGAAGTCGACATTAATGCCATCTAGTTAGAGTGTGACCAGATGGAAGATGAGGGCTTGTACCTCAAATTTGTGGATGGCAGTGCATGAGACCATGAGCAGACATGTCAGCAAGGAAATGGGATGGGGAATTGAAGCGGTTGGCCACTGGGAGATCCACGCATGCAGCGGACAGAGCCGAGGTATTCAACAAAGTGATTTCTTAGTCTGCACAGTCTCTCTGATGGAGAGGAGATCACAACGGGAGCACCAGATTCAGTAAATAACCCCTGCAGATTCACAAGTGAAATGTGGCCTATGACCCATGAGGGAAATTGATCATGTGCAAGATGCAGAGTTTTAGTTTAATTTGGGCATATCTTCAGCATAGACATGTGGGCTAAAGGGCCTGTTTACATGCTACACTGTTCAATGTTCAGATTAATGTTCATCACTTAACTAACATAAGAAGAGCAAATGATCAAGTTTTTATCACATTAAATGAGTACTCCTATGCATATATAGGACCTGTATTTCAAACAGCGACTACATCTGAGAAGAATAATTCTTTTGCTATAAAAAATGCTTGCAAACCAACTGAGTGAATGAAGGGTGCTTGTTAAATTCAAGTTTTTATTTAAATAACCCATAGAAACAGCAAACCAGTGTATTAAATGTATAGGTTTGAATAAGGAAGATTTGCCTGAGCTTTAATGGTCAGATTGAAAAACTGTGAAGCAGCAAAGAATGGAAATTGAATGATCCTTATTAAAGAGTATGATATTCCTTGATTAACACCAGCACCAAAAGATTTACCAGTGTTCTGAACTCTATATTCCAACAAAAGCTAAAACCTTGATTGTTGAGATTGTGTGTCTAATTTACTTGTTCTAGGAAAATTGTGATGAATTCCTACAGGGACGCAATTCCCATTTTCTATCATAAAACATAAATTGTATATATTTGTTAGATGCATGCTTCAAAGGTCTTCACAATGGGAACACATTTCATCAGGAATCAACTGGCACAGAGGTACTGCCTCAATTCTGATAAGCAAATCCCTCATTGACATTCTATTCAACCTTTAAGGTTACAACAGTACATATAGAAACAACAGGCAAGGATCTCAAATTACCTTCAATTTACAAAGTCCAGTTGGAACATTATCACAGATCTGGCAAACACCATCATAAAGTGTCAAAACCTTGGAATCACTGAACAAAGATCCATCATTTGTAATCTGTTGAGTTGGGAGGAAATAGAAATACTTTGAATAAAATATTTGATATTATTTCATCTGTAATTATTAAAACTTATATTTTATTATTTGGAACATGCCACAACTCCCAATTAAATACTGGGTAAAGTATAATTAACAGATGATTGAATTCACAACTGACAAATAGCAGTGATTGTGTCCACTGTTGGCTGCTTCCTAAAAGTTTCATATCTGAGGATCATGTACAGAATTCAGAACATTTGGAAGCAATTAGTTGGTACTGAAAGAAAATGCAGCTGAGAAATTGACATGAAATTGAACCCCAATGGAAAAGCATTTCCCCCCCCATTTCATAACTTAGTGTTCACTCAATTTGTTTCTTAGCAATTGTGAGTTAACTTTTATAGAATTTCCATGGCATGCACTTCAGTCATTGCAATTCCTATTGACTATGAACAATTTACAAGGAACAGAGTGGACAGAGGGAGATATTGGTGAAGGTATAAAGAAAAGGGATGCCATCAGAGTGATGGCAATGCCTTCATAAACAAAAAAAAATTTCAAAAGAAAGGCAAAATTCTTGGGAATCAGGTGTAATACGTTCCTCTTGATTAGCCATTCTCAATAGGGGCCACAGCACATTTAAGTGGCGGGGTGGTGGTGGGGGGGGTGGTGATGGAATGAATTCCTTAATAATGGGAGCCCAAAGTGTATAGAGGGGCATGGAAAGTGAACAGATTAAACGTTTTTGCGGGAATAGTAATTCTTTGCAACTGGACTTTGCTGTATAGTTGCAAGAAATACATGACTTTTTTTAAGGCTGGAGGCGTTTGGAGACTGCCTCGAATTATGTCAATAAATGTGGAAATTTATCAATTTTTTTCCAGAGTTTTACTTGATTTGTCATGATTATGTTTTATTGACTAGGAACCAACTTTGGCTATGAATGGTCCTCCATGTCATTTTCCTCTTTTGTTCTATTGCCTTCAATTCCAGGAAATAAATCTGCAGGCCAAAAATTTTGCTCCATATTTCCTGAGAGCACAAACTCTCCCATTGTACTTCAATTTTTCAGGATGGGAAGCAAATATCTCCTTCTGTTAGCTTTTATTGAAGATAAGTATTGTTGATTATTTTTCATAAAATAAAAGCAGAGTTTTGAGCTAAATCCTGATAAGAAGTGCTTTTAATTGTAATACAGTAAAAGCCCCAGTATCTAACATCTATTAGGATTGATAGATGCCAGATAAGTGAATTTCAGTCCTTGGCATTCAAGTCTTTTTGGTCCATGCACATGCGTAGGTCACTGTTCTTTTTGACACTGACCATTGAATTCACCCATTTTGTGGGCTTCTCCACTTTCTTTATGACCCCTAGTGACATTATTTGGTCGAGTTCCTGTATGAGCTGGTCTTTTAGTGGCACTGGATCCGGTCTTGGGGCATACTGGCAGTGCTTCCTCTTTTAACTGTATTTTGTCTGCACTGTTCTGTACATTGGCGCTGTTACCCTCTTGATTAGGCCAAAGTATTCACATACTTTGTCTCCAAGCAGTGGGTCACGTCCATCTGGGACCACTAGAAAAAACATGAGATGGTGCTCTTTACCTTTGACTTTCACCTTGAGCCTAATGTGTCAATATGCTGTCCATTGTAGGTCTTGAGCTGAACAGAATTTGGATGATTTGGTGACTTTATTTTCATTGCCCTGATGTCGGGCTCAAAGATTAAATTGGCCTTTGTCCCTGAGTCTAGCTTGAAAGCAATATCCTCTCCATTTGCAAGCAATGGCACAGTCCACATCCTGCTTAACTCTTTTCACGCTTGGCTGTTCAGTGTGTTTGAAACCTTTCTGTGCTACCATGCCCACAAAGAATGCATCACTGAGAACAGTTTCTTCTATAGTGTGTACACTTTCTCTTTTGTTTTGTTTCCCTTTGGGAAAAAAACATTGCTTTTCATAGTGATTCTGCCTTTTGCACTTGTTACAGACTTTTTTCATTGGCTGGACATTGTTTTGGCACATGTTGACTGCCATATTGTTTACAATTGAACATCTCTCCATCTTTTTGTTGTTTCCTAAATCTCATTTTTTATTTATTTGTGCATCCAGTCACTGTAGCAATGGCTATGCCTTAATTTTCACCAACCCATGCACTTTCACCAAAATATTTTGAGTGCTGCAGAGCTAATTCGCTGATGTGGAACATCTTCACAGCTCCAGCTAAAGTAAGCTCCATCTCTCGTGGCAACCATCCCTCTTACTTTCCTGTCCATAATTCCCAACACAATTTGATCACAGATCTTTAAATATTGCAGAAATCCAAAATTACATGTTCTTTCTTTCAATTTTGGCCGTTAAAAAAGTATCGAAGTTCTCTGTCTGCAGCTGCATGCGTGAGCGAAACACGTAACTCTCGAAAAATGTTTCATTTTTCGTTGGTGAACATCTCAATAACATTATCAAACTTGCCCTGGTCTTCTGCCTCAGCAAAAACAAATGCATTAAACACCTCTAGTGCTTGAGGTCCTATCATAATAAGTAGCAGTCCAAACTTCCATGCATCCAGTTTGCTATCAAGTCCAATGGCTTGCAGGTACAGCATGAACAACTTCCATTCGTGGTCGACATTCTCAGTCAAATTCACAATGTCAGGAGCTTTCATGCTCTCCTTGTTTCCTGCTGGTACCAACTGATACACACTCCTGGTACCATGTGATGTTTTGTTCATTAATAAAGGAACTTGGGTTATTTTATATTAACAATATTTTATTAAAAACTCATGATCACATGGTGCAGCCATTTTTTTGTATCTAACCCAAGATGCAGCATTTATCTCCAACTCCCACTAGTGGACAGGATTATCATTAGCACTCTATCACCACATCTTGGGCCCAAACACTGTGTTCACAGTATTTTAAAATAAACCACCATCAGCTCCTTTAATAAGCCGTTTAAAGCCTATGTGGACCCATCTGTAGTTGGACTGGGCAGTGGAATCCTGCAGGGGAGCACTCTGTTTCCTCTCCTCGTTCTCTGTGGGTCTGCAGCAGTTCTACTGTTGCAGTAGCACTGACAGGACTGTTATTTTTTAAATATTTTGACATGTTAATTGATTCATTTGTTCTGCTTCTTGAAAGGAACAAATGTCTTATGGGACTATATTCAACTGGATTAAGACTGATCTGAGCAAGAAGGTAACAATTCTCAGCAATATTTTGTATGATTTAATTATGGAATTGATGACTATGTGATCTCTGTCAAATAGCCTGCAATTGATCCAGACAAAATGTAAGAAAACATGCAAATGGGGAACTTTGAAAACTGTGTTTTAAGTACATGTCTAAGTCACATATTCTAAGATTGCTACACCTGCCATGTCTTGTTACCAATGACTCAGATACTGTATCAAAAGTGTTTATATTTTGAAGGAAATTCATCTAACTAGCATTTTAAAAAAGAACATCAATCTAGTTTTTAACATCAATGTTATTTTCTGAATTGAGTTTGTTTATTGATATACAGTGAAAAACTTTATTCTGTATGCTATCCAGGTAAGTCAACCTAAATCTGAATACAACAGCAAGGGTACTATAACATAAAAATGCACAGTATAGCACTACAGAGAAAAAGTTGGTTTAAGTAGTGCAAGAGCCTCATCATTTTACCAATGAGAGGTCCAGTCTAATAACAGAGGGGAAGAAACTATCATCAAATCTGGTAATGTGTGTGCTCAAAATCATGTTTTTCTGTCCAACAGGAGTGGGGAGAACAGTGTGTGACCAGGGTGGAATGGGTTGTTCAATATGTTGGCTGCTTTCCTGAGGCAGAGGGAAGTGACTGTGCTGAGGGAGGGAAAGTCAGGTTGCACGATATCCTAAATTCATAATTCAACAAATTAGACAGTGCCATTCCCATACCAAGGTGTGATATAGCTGAACAATATATTCTCTAAGTTACATCTATAAAAATTGGTGAGAGACACTGAGGTTGTATCAATTTTTTTTTTAGGTTTCTAAGGAAGCTTCTTGGTGTAATTATCACCAATTATCAACAATCACTACCATTTCCACCTCAGACTTTTTACAGGGACGGTGACAAGTACTCCACCCCACTCCTTCATTTTCTTGAGAGGTTGTTGGACTGACTCCATATTTTAACCAAGGCATACAACACGGTAATAGACCCTTTAGCCCATGCGCCTTTGCCACCTAATTGACCTACAATCTATGCTTTTGAACAGTGGGAAGAAACCAAAGCACCTGGAGGAAAGTCACACAGACACGGGGAGAATGTACAAACACCTTAAAGACAGTGCCGGATGCGAACCCTGGTGGTTGGCACTGTAACTGTGTAGCGCTAACCATGCCATCTGTTTCTCCTTACACCGTCTCATTATTGTTTGAGATCTGGCCTGCAACAGTGGTGACATCTGCAAATTTGTAGATGATGTGAAAGCAGTATTTGGCCACACATCGATTTTCCACATTCTTCGTTGCAAGCCTGCTTCATGGAATGACAACAACTCACTGAAATCCAGCCAGTGCCAGGTTATAAATGACCAGGTAACAAACAACTCGTACTTACGAATGCTGCTCATAATGTTACCTCAGAAACTCTAAATAAGAACTGTAAGTACCCGTTCCACCTTGAGTGTAAATTCGGCTCGTGGACAAACCCAGGTAATAGAACTCGTTCGTAACCTGGGGATTGGCTGTATTGATTCAAATAGTTTTGAATTTATCCCTTAAACTTAAGCACTGGACATTACTTACAGGAGAGGTACTTGGGCACATTTTCAGGAAAAAAAAACTCCATACACCAGCGAAGGGCAAAAGGTAAAAGAGCCAAGTAGAAAGTACTTCAAGCTTTGAGTGGTGAGGAATAATTAAGCATTCCAGTCAACTCATATGGCTAAATTATATTTTAACTTACTATATAGTTACAATCCCATTTTTTTTTAAATCTTACCTTTATTTGCCATCTGGCAAAAGGTTTATTTGAAAATAAGAAGTCCATTGTCTCAGTTTCCATACTTGTTAATGATGGAATTGCACAATCAACAGCTTTGGTGCTAAGGAACTCTGCTTTTGTGGTACGCTTAGATCCTGGAACCCATTGATTATTAATGTTCTGTGTTTAACATTGACAGGGAAGACAAACAAAATCAGTGCCTATGGTGGAATTGTTAATAATAATACTGCAATAAGAATAATAATTTTAAAATATTAATAATGAGCTTATTGTCACAATACGCACCAAAATTCTTGCTTGCTGCTGCCAAACAGATATTTGTTAACTACAACCACAATTGTAAACTTAATTGAATTAATTTGTTAACTACAACTACAATTGTAAATTTAATTGAATTAGAAAAGAGAATATATACAAAATAGATAGAAAATAAATACTCACTTTGTAAATGTTAAAAAAAGTTTAAAAAATTCTTTAGAGGAATGATTTCAAACAAACATTTGAGAATTTAGATTGAGCATTCGTTCAATATCAAAAACACTTACCAGTCATACTTCAAAGTAAGACAAAAGTCTTAGGTTCTTGACTATTCTGACTGCAAGGAAAAATGGCAGCTGTTGAAAAATCATGTTGTGTGTGGCGGACCAAGTGGCCGCAGAGTTGTATAAGCAGAATTGCCGCACCAAGTCGCCAGCACAGAATGGTGAGGGCTCCCTTTCTTTGCACAGGAGAAGCCCGTGTTTGCAGACTCGCATGGGTGGATGGAGCACGTTGCTTCCCCATTGGCATGTTGCCAGAGAGACAATGACTGCAGCACACTAACTTCACTCCCCTTTGTGAGGCGCACTGACATCACTCCCCTTTGTGAGGCGCACTGACATCACTCCCCTTTATGATTTGCATAATTGTTTAAAATAAAAAATAGTTTGCAGTAATTCTCTGGAAAACTCTTTTTTTGATCTCTGCATTTAGTACCACTAAATTGGTGACCCTGACGGCTGTTCAGCATCTTTTGAGCCCCGACTGTGAAACATAGTGAGAAAGTCTGCAGAATTGATATCACTTCTACGCTGCACGTGGTGGCTGTGAAACTGCCCACCTTCTGGCCTCACAGACCACGTCCATGATTCCACCAGACAGAGGCCCAGTTCCACATTAGGAACAGAGTAAATGAAGCCACCAAATTCTGGCATGTAGTCACCTCATTAGATGAAGATTCTGCTGCCAAGGTAGATGATTTTATCAACAACCCGCCTGAGGAAGATCAATACAGTGCATTTAAGGCACACACCCTCACGACTTTCAGCATGTCTGATCTGGAAAAGAGGCACACGCTTTCTCCACTTCAATGATTTGGGGGACAGAAGGCCATCAGAGATGATGAATGAAATGCTTGCATTAGCAGACGGCCATTTCAATTGCTTAATGTTCAAGGTAGCCTTCTTGGAACAGCTCCCTCATGACATCGCCCTGCTGCTCTCTTCTGCTGACTTCTCCAAACCAAGGGAAATGGTGAGGGAGGCAGACAGATTTCACAGGGTACCGTAGCCTCCCAAGGCAAAGTTTCAACAGGTCACCTTGGACAGTCAAGTCAATGCAGCCGCCAGTTCATGGCATTCCACAAGCAACTGAGGAAGAAAAAGCCATTGGAGAACAGTGAGTGGTGCTTCTACCACAGAAAATGGGGCAGGAATGCATGCCACTGTGTGCCACCCTCCAGTTACGTGGTTGACTCCCAGGGAAACGACAACTCCAACTGCCACTGATGGCCTTGACGGTTGGTGACCAGACCAGCCTGTTATATGCACTGATCAGCGCAAGGGATGCAAACTGCTAGTCGACACCGGAACTCAGCTCGGTATTCCCACCGTCCTCTTATGAGCAGGAATTTCAAATGCCTCAAGCCAATATATGTGCCATCAACAGCACTACGATTAACATTTATGGTACCAAGTCAAATATAACTGGTATTAGGCGTCACTCCTTACCGCTGGACTTTCACACTAGTGGCGGTAGGACAGCACATTTTGAGAGCGGACTTCCTGAGGGCACATAACTTGCTGGTAGACGTGAAAGGGCGGCGTTTTGTCCACATCACTATATTCCACACATGCGCACTTTCTTCAGGTCACCGGTTGGCATCACTGCTACAGGTGCAAACACTCACCACTGATGATTTTGCAAACTTATTAGCAGAGTTTCCTGAACTACTTACACCAGATTTCCATTTAGTCTCTCCACATTATGGACTTCAGCACTACTTAACCACCACCAGCCATCCCCTACATTCTAAGGCATGCCGACTTCCCCTTGACTGGCTACCACAGGCCAAAAAAGAGTTCAAAACTATCAAGGAACTAGGCATCATCCGAAGGTTTGACAGTCCTTGGGCATTGCCACTCCATATGGTGCCCAAAGCATCCAATGGCCTAAGACCTTGTGGAGATTACAGACACCTCAGCAGTGCAACTGTGCTGGATAGGTATCCAATACCATACATTCGAGATTTTGCTGCTAACTTCCACGGAAAATGTATCTTCTCGAAGTTAGACTTAGTAAAAGGTCATCACTAAATCCCTATCCACCCGGAGGACATCCCTAAAATGGCTATTGTTACTCCATTAGGTCTATTTGAGTTTTTGAAGATGCCTTTCAGCCTTAAGAACATGGCTCGGATGTTCCAATGTTCAATGGATGCCATCATGAAAGATATGCCTTTCATTTTCATCTACCTCGATGACATCTTAGTGGCCAGAGAGTCAACACAAGAGCATAGACAACACTTGAAACGATTGTTCCGGAGGTTTTGGGATTTTGACCTTTCTATCAACCTTGTGAAGTGTGCATTTGCCAAACACAAAATTGAATTTTTGGAACACAGGATTTTGAATGCAAGTGCAACCTGGCTTCCAGACAGAGTATCCACCATTCGAGCCTTCCTAAAGCCCACTACAGTTAAAGGGCTACAAGAATTCCGGGGAATGGTTAACATTTATAACAGGTTCATCCCAGCAGCTGCCAGGATCATGAAGGCCTTGTTCCACATCCTCACCGGCAAACCTAAAAAACTGTTCTCAACTACAAAGGATACAGAAGCATTTGACAAAGCAAAAGGGGTGCTTTCAAAGGTAACCATGTTGGCCCACCCTCATATGCACGTCCCGCTTGGACTCATGTCAGATGTATTGGACATTGCCATGGGAGTGGTCCCAGAACAGAAAATCAGTGGTTACTGGCAACCCTTGGCATTTTTCAGCCACCACCTATGCCTGCCCAAATTAAAGTACAGCATTTTCAACCAGGAGTTGTTAGTGCTTTATCTGGCCATCAAAAATTTCAGATATTTTCTCAAGGGCAGGCATTTACTGACCATAAGCCTCTAATATTTGCCCTTGCCAAGATTACAGATCCATCGTTGGCATGTCAACAGAGGCATCTAGCCTATATTTCTGAACTTACCTCTGATGTGCAGCATTTGACCAGTAAAGACAATGTTGCAGCTGATGTCTTGTCCAGGACAGAGGTCAATGCGATTACAGGAGGGCTGAATCTCCCAACAAGAGGACCAGGAGGTACAATCTTTCCGTACAGCTATTACAGACATTCTCTCAGCCGACGTTTCATTGGGCCACGACCAGGTGAACATACTTTGTGATATTTCAACTGGACACCTATGACCAATCATCCCACTGTCTTGGCAGAGGAAACATTTCAACCACATTCACGGCCTGTCCCATCCATCTGTCCACACAACCAGCTTCTGTCCTCAAAATATGTCTGACATGGCTTAAGGAAGCAGGCCAATCACTGCGCATGAACATGCCTCTCCTGCCTGGCAGTTAAGATCCAACAGCACACCCAAGGACTTTTTCAACAATTTCCACCTATGACCCAAAGGTTTCACCATGTACACATAGACATTGTGGGCCGGTTGCCTGTGTCCAGAGGTCAACAGTATAAACTAATAATGGTTTACCCGCTGGCCAGAAGTGACACCAATGATGAACATCACCACTAAAGTGCGTGCTCGAACTTTTCTCTCAATTCGGAGTACCTGTCCATCTAACCTCTGACAGGTGAACTCCGTTTACTTCAACCTTGTGGAAAAATCTGGTGAGACTTTGTGGTACCACACTCAGGCTAATGGGCTAGTGGATTGTCTCCACCAGCAGCTGAAACAAGCTTCACAAGCAAGACTTAACGGGCCTCAGCGGGCAGATGAGTTACCATGGGTGCTGCTGGGTATTAGAATGGCACCCAAGGATGATCTGGAGACCTCTTCCACAGAATTAGTTTACCTCCTCTCCAAGTACCAGCAGACATCACTCCTTCTCCAGTCAAAGATAGATACTTGGTTATAGAGGAATTACAAACAAGTTGGGTTCCCTGGCTCTGGTTCCAGCAACACATCATGGATCACCACCTACACACATTTCTGCTGCTCTCGACTCTACTTCTTAAGTCTTTGTTTAACATCCATCCCTTGCTACGCTCCTGCCTTACAAGGGGCCTAATAAACTGCTGCAGCACAATAGATACACGGTGCTATTGGAAATTGGTGGTCAATCAGGAATTTTTACACGAGACAGTCTGAAGCCTGCACACATGAACTTTGCTGAACCTGTGCAAACCCCACCTCCCAAGCACTGGGGACACCCTCCTAAAATAGCCAAAGTTGTGACATTGCAGCCTTAAAACGATTCTTGGGAGGGGTGGGGGTGATGAGGTGGACACAGCAGCTGGACAGGCAGAATCGCCGCACTCAGCGGCTGGCGCAGAATGGTGTAGGCTCCACTTATCTGCCCAGGAGAAGCATGTGTAGGGTGATAAATAGCGTTGCTTCCCTGCTGGCATGTTGCCAGAGAGACAATGACTCTGCAATGAGTTAACTTCACTCACCTTTATGAGGCGCGCTGACATCACTCCCCCTTATGTGGCGAGCTGACATCACTCCTTTATGAAGTGCACTGACACCACTCCCCTTTATGAGGTGCATTGACATCATTCCCTTTTATGAGGTGCACTGACACCACTCCCCTTTATGAAGCGCGCTGACACCATTCTCTTTGTGAGGCGCATGATTGTTTAAAATAAAAAACGGTAGTTGACTCTTCTCTTGTAAGCTGCATTACCTGAGCTCTGCAGTTAGTACCACTAAATTTTGAAACCAGACACAGTTTCACTGTCAAGTTCAATTATCCTTGAGGGCTATGACATATAATAGAATTTTTTTTTAATCATTAATGTAATTAATTATTTGAACTGAAGATATTTTAAAAATATTAAAGATTCTATTTTGTATTTTTTGTCATATTACAAACTAACTATCAATGTATTATGCAGATTAGATTATGTATGGATTGCAAGAATAAATAAGCTTGCCTTATGTTATTTGACTGCTACAAATGATCAAAACCCTCAACTTCCCATGATAAATCCCATGGATTTCTGCATTCCGTTTGATGGCAAAATGCCCCAATATGCTGGAGAAGCTACCCAGTGCCGCGAAAATCATGTTTTCTGAGTTGATCTACGTAATAAACCACCTACCTCAACAAATCGCTACTGTAAGGGATCATCATTATTATCCTGTCTTACAACATAAATCCCCAAAGTCCAACAAAGTGAGGATACTTTACCTACATGAACACTTAGTCTATTCTTCCACAGCACAGTGATCTTTAGAAGAATATTCTCCATCGTGTCAGCATGAATTTGCCAACTTCCCTCCAAGTATTTTTTACATTGGAAAAGCCCAAATTTCCTTTCATCTATTTGCAAATTATTCCAGGAATTTCAATCATCATCCATTCTTTTACTCTATTGCCACAATCCTCAAGCAGCTCGCCAGGCAGCCATTATCAATCTGTGGAGCCTTGAACTCCTAATCTTAGTTACTTGACCAGGGTAGCAAACTGCTAAGTGACCACTTGATAACAATGGGACCAGGCACACTGAGAATTACAATACTACATTAGTGTGCACAGAATAGAATTTTGTGCTCCTAGTTGCCATTGTGTTTACCCATGATCCATAGAACCATAGAATATTACAGCACAGAAAACATTGCCTTAAGCCGTTCTAGTCTGTGCCAAAGTATTATTATGCCTAGTCCAACCAGCGTGCACCCAGACCATAGCCCTCCATGCACCACCCATCCACGTACTTGTCAAAATTTTTCCTAAATGTGAAAATTAAACCTGCATTCTCCACATCAGCTGGCAGCTCATCCCAGTCTCCCACTACTTTCTGATTGAAGAAGTTCCCCTAATGTTCCTTCTAAACTTTTTCCCTTTCTCCCATAATCCATGTCCTCTGGTTTGTATTTCACCTAACCACAATGGTAAAAGCCTAAGCTTATTTGCATTTACTCTATCTCTACTCCTCATAATTTTGTATACCTCTGCGGCACCCCACTGCAGTGGCAAATGAGCTGGCCCTCTGGGTAGTGAGCGCAACCAAAGACCAGCATCCCGCACAGCAGCACTGGCCCTAACAAGCAAACCGGCAGGTGAACGGCAAGGACAGCTTAAAGGCCAGCGACCCCAAAATGGCACTGACCTTGCTGCACAGCCAACAGACGGGGACAGCGCGAGGGTAAGAAGGGCATTGTTATGCAGGAAAATACCCATGCGCGGGAAACCCACTTTTGTTATGCATGTTGAGACAACTGCCAGGGGGTGACGGCGGGAACAGTGCAAGCATAAAAGTTGGGCCTGAGCCCTAATAAAACTCAGATCTTAACCTGACTACTCTATGTGTGTGGTCCCTTCTTTTGAGTAGCGCAAGGCTACACCTCTATCAAATCTCCCCTCGCTCAAATTTCAATCATCAAACAGCGCAGCACAGAAATAGGACCTTTGGCCCTCAATACCTGTACTAATCATGATGTCAAATTAAACTAATTCCATCTGGCTGCACATGATCATATCCCTTCCTTCCTGCATGTTCATGACCCTGTCTAAATTCAAGTTTTTCCAACCACTCTCTATAGTAGCTAAAACTCTTTAATGTAAACAACATCCTGGTGAACTTCTACACTCCCTTGAAAACCCTGTAAAGTGGGACCAGGTCTGCACTCAGCATTCAAAATGGCGCCTTATAGTGGCAAATCTTTGTGGGCAGATCTGATGGAAATTGTCACATTTTCCCATTCAGAACTATTAAAACTCAAACCCTTTACCACAGAAAAGAACTTACCTGTGAAAAATGATGTCCTAAGATCGCTGGCAGAGCTTTCAATTGACAGAAACTGCAGAATCCATCTGCTTTAATCAGCCGTAGCACAGGCGAGTTAAACACCATGGGAGTTTCAAACAGCGAGTTAATGGGCCAGTTAAACTCCGTGGGAGATATAAGCAGCCAACAGGCCATTTAAGCACCGCGGGAGATTTAAACAGCCAGGGCATGAGCTATTTAAAAACCACGGGAGTAATGAGCAGCCTACCCACAGGCCTTTTAAAGAAGACCTGACCACGAGGACACAGAAGGGGACTATGGGTCAAGCTAAGACTCCAGGCCCGGTGGTTTCCGCTCTCTACCATCCAAATAGACAACATCCAATCCTTGGAAACAAATTTCATGAACTCAGGTCCAGATAACATCATCAGAGGGACATCAGAAAGTGCAGTGTGATGTGCTTCACAGAAACATGGCTAAAAGAGGGCATTCCAGACACGGTGCGACAGTCAGTGGGCTACACACTCCATCTTCTTGACTGGACACCAGCAACAGGAAAAACCAGGGGGAGGCAGCATTTGTTTAATCATCAATTCATCGTGGTACATAAATGTGACGGTCACGACCCAGTCATGCTCCCCCAACCTCGAACATCTGGAAATCAAGTGCTGCCCATTCTTGCTCCCAACAGTTGGAGCAAGATTTGAAAAGCTCAGATTCAGCAGGAAGAAGCTTATTGGGCAATTGAGGTCCAGTGACTCAAACATCATTATAAAAGAGAGGGATTGTGTAGTGGAGCAGTCATCGTCAAAGGGCTTCGGTGAGAAGAGGCTGAGGTGAAGGTGCAGGAGTTGAAGTAACAAAGGAACAAAAAGGATTGAGCAAGTTAGGGCAGGTTTTATTTATATATTTTTTTCATCTAATCACAGACAGTGGGAATGGCAGCAAGGGCAGGGGAATGCTTCTCTTGCAGAATGTGAGTAGTCCTGGAATCCAGCAGTATCCTTTATGACTTCATCTGCGAGAAGTCCATCTAGCTGCAGCTCCTGACAAACCACAATAAAGGAATTAGAGCTGAGAGGCTGAGGGGGTGATAGACAGGAGTTGCAGGGATGCTATCACATCTTGGAGGCAGGAAGAGGGTAGCTGGGTGACAGTCAGGTGAGGGAAAGGTAATAGGCAGTCAGTGCAGTGCACAGCCGTGGCTATTCCCCTCAATAACCAGTATACCATTTTGGATACAGTTGGGTTGGGTAACCTACCGGGTCAAGCCATGGCAATCAGGCTTCTAGCATGCAGTCTGATCTTTTGGCTAAGAAGGGAAGGGAGGACAAGAGGCGAGCTGTAGCTACAGGGCATTCTATAGTCAGCAGAACAGATAAGAGGTTCTGTGGAAGTTATTGAGAAACTCTGAGTGGCATGGTTGGTGTAATGGTTACCACAACATCTTTGCAGTCCCAGTGATCAGGATCAGGGTTCGAATCCCGTGCTGTCTGCAAGGATTTTGTATGTTCTCCCCGTGTCAGTGTGGGTTTTCCCCAGGGACTCCAGTTTCCTTCCACTATTTGAAATATACCAGAGGTGTAACTTAATCAGGTGTGAATTAGGTGGTATGGACTCGTGGGCATAAAAGGCCTGTTACCATGCTGTCTGTTTAAATTTTTTAATTATTTAAAATCCCAGATGGTTTGTTGCCTCCCTGGTGCCAGTATATGAGATATCTCAGATCAAGTTCACGGCATTCTCAGGAGAGAAGGTGAACAGCCAGATTTTGTGCTGCAAGTAGGGATCAATGTCATGGGTCAGAAGAGTGATGAGGTTCTGCAAAGAGAGATCAGGGTGTTAGATGCAAAGTTGAAGGTCAGAATCTCCAGGGTTGTGATCTCAGGATTGCCACTCATGCCATGTGCGAGTGAGGTTAGAAGTAGTAGGATAATGCAGTTTAAGGCATGATGCAGGAGGGTGGGCTTCAGGTTTCTGGATCATTGGGCTCTCTTCCAGAGTAGGTGGGACTTGTTCTGACAGGATGGTTTGCCTCTGAACTGGAGAAGGATTAATATTCTTGAGGGAAGATTTGGGCGGCGGGGGGGGGGAATGGAACTAGATTTACAGGGAGATGGATCATCAGTACCAGAGTAGATAGGGGAGTGAAGAAGGGGAAAGATGATGTGAAAAATTGCATGTACTATTAGAAGTCAAAGCGTTGAACTGGGCGGAAATGTTCTCAGGTGCATCTATTTCAATACCAGGAAGCATTGTGGGAAAGGCAGACAAGCATGATTAGCACCTGGAATTATGACACTGTGGTCATGAGTGAAACTTGGTAGCAGGAGGGGCAGCACTGGCAGCTCAATGTCCTGAGCTTCCATTGTTTCAGGATTGATAAAGCAGCAGGGTGGGGTGGGAGGGAGGGGCGAATGAAAGGGGGAGGAGTGACATTGCTCATCAGGGAAAATATCACAGCTGTGATCAGACAGGACAGTCCAGAAGGATATGGGTGGAGGTGAGGAAAGGGAAAGTATGACCACACTCATGGGGTTGTATTATAGATGACCCAATAGCCAACAAAAATTAGAGGACTAAATCTGTGGAGAGATGGCAGACAGCTGCAGGAACGCAAGGTTGTGATAGTAAGAGATTTTAATTTTCCAGATAGAGACCGGGACTTCCATACCGTAAAAGGGCTGGATTACTTGGAGTTTGTCAAATGTGTTCAGGAAAGTTTTCTAAATCAATATATAGAGATACCAACTAGAAAGAGTGCAATACTGGATTCTCCTATTGAGGAAGGAGACAGGACTGGACAGAATAATGCATAGAAGAACATTATGGGTCCAGTGATCATAATGCCATTAGGTTCAAGTTAATTAATGAGGATTGGTCTGGGGCTTGTGCTGACTTTCTAAATTGGAGAAAGTAAAAACACACTGAAATACTGGACATATTTTCAGCTGGTTTTTTTGGAGTCTATAGAAGACAAAGATATTCAATTAATTTATATCCATTTAACACCTTTTGTTGGTGTGGATTCTACCCCTCCCATTGTTTGAATACTGAGACTTTGTGAGATTTCCTGCTTCTGGCTTATTCCTTGAAGAAGGGGTGAGGCCCAAAATGTCAGTAATACATCTTTGTCTCTTATGGACACTGAAAAAAACAGCTGAGTTCCTCCAGCATTTTAGTGTGTTTTTTTTCTACAATACATCATCTGCAGACTATTGTATTTCATAAAATTGGAGAAAGATCAATTTGAGGAAATGAGAAAGGATCTTGAATGCCTGGACTAGGATAAGTTGTTTTCTGGCAAGGATTTGTGAGCTAAGAGGAAAACTAGTCCTCATCAAGGGATCAACCGTGGAGAGGATCAAGAACTTCAACTTCCTGCGTGTTAACATCTTCGAGGATCTGTCCTGGATCTCCATGTTGATGCAATCACGAAGAAGGCTCGCCAACGACTATACTTTACGAGGAGTTTGAGGAAAGCCGATATGTGAATGAAGACTCATGAGAACTTCTACAGGTGTACCGTGGAAAGCATTCCGGCTGGCTGCATCACTGTTTTGGAGGTGCCAACACTCAGGACAAGTAAAAACTCTAGCGGGTTGTTAACTTGACCTGTGTCATCGGGGCACCAGTCTTCGCTTCATCAAGGACATTTACAAGAGGTGGTGTCTTAAGAAAGCAGCTTCTATCCTCAAAGACCCCCACCATCCAGGCCATGCCCTCTTCACTATCAGGAAAAACGTACAGGAGCCTAAAGATGAGCACAACGATATAGGACAGCTTCTTCCCCTCTGCCATCAGATTCCTGAATGAACAATGAACCACAGACATGGCTTTTTGAGTTTTTCTTTCACTATTTCTATTTACTTTGTAAGGTGATTTATATAAATTTTTGCCCTGTGATGCTGTCACAAAACAACAAATTTCATGACATGTTCATGGTAATAAATTCTTATTCAAATTTTGATTCTTATTTTGTGGTCTAACCAAAATTATGCACAGCCACACATGACCTTCATAACTTTTGTCCTCAATGTTCTAGCTGATGAAGACAAGCATGCCATACCTTGCACCCTAAGGTCTCCCTCAAAGAATGGAAGAATAGCTAAAGCATACAGACTGTGGTGTATAATACTAATCAAAACTTGAATCCCTGAGATTATCCATGTGGTATAATGTTTAATACAGGTATTAGAAATGCTGTTAGTTGTAAATTTATTGCCTTGAACAAGGGATGTCCTGCTGGTGGCTCAAGCTTTGCTATTTGCCTCATTTAGCATGAACACTAACGCAACTAAAGATTCTTAAAAGAACTACCCCCACCCAAAAAAAATCAGCATTGCAAATCTGTGCCACGTGAAGAATACCTTCAGTATTCTCTTTATATCACACAAGGTCTATTATTTCCTGGTATTCCCTAGTCTTATTGCACACGGACCTGGATATATCACTCGCTGCCTTGCAAATTCATCACAGGCTTTGTTGGCGTGATATCAGGTTATTTAACAATCTCCTGAGCACATTATGGCAAAACTGCTGGGGCACCTCTTCCTTGCTTTTACCCATTCACCTTTCCTTTCAGCCTGTTCAACAATTCCCATCAGAGGGGCCATCATTAAATTTCATATACAATGAAGTGAGTCGTGACCAGTACCTTGATTACCACTCCTGCACTGTACTGACTGATCATTTGCATCCCAGGTTGTCCACTCACTTTCCAATGGTAACACGTGAGCTGTCATAAACGACTCTTTTGAAATGATAATCTGTAATCTGGTTGACCAGTGTTCCAGAGCCAGAGACATTGTGGTACCTCTTCAAACTTGCCTAACCAGTGGGGTCAGTATATCCCAAAATGCAAGTAACAATCCAATTGCTCTCCTAGATCACAACAGACTTCATGCAGGTCAGTAAAAATTTGGTTCCAGCATTTATGTTTTAAGTAAAATTATTTTAGATGGCACCAGGCAATGTAATGTGACTGAGCTAGCAAGATAAAAATCGACATATAATCCACAGACATCTTGGCTTTGCTCGCAAGAAATCATTTACATACCAAGCATTTTATTTTTTTTATTTGATTCTTCACATTCTCTTAAGTGATTAGGTCATGAGATGACAGCCTTTTCTCTTAAGCCTAACGTCGAAGTACTCGAGATGGCAGAGGTCGACAGCATCGAGTCCACGCTGCTGAAGATCCAGCTGCGCTGGGTGGGTCACGTCTCCAGAATGGAGGACCATCGCCTTCCCAAGATCGTGTTATATGGCGAGCTCTCCACTGGCCACCGTGACAGAGGTGCACCAAAGAAAAGGTACAAGGACTGCCTAAAGAAATCTCTTGGTGCCTGCCACATTGACCACCGCCAGTGGGCTGATATCGCCTCAAACCGTGCATCTTGGCACCTCACAGTTTGGCGGGCAGCAACCTCCTTTGAAGAAGACCGCAGAGCCCACCTCACTGACAAAAGGCAAAGGAGGAAAAACCCAACACCCAACCCCAACCAACCAACTTTCCCCTGCAGCCGCTGCAACCGTGTCTGCCTGTCCCGCATCGGACTTGTCAGCCACAAACGAGCCTGCAGCTGACGTGGACATTACCCCTCCATAAATCTTCGTCCGCGAAGCCAAGCCAAAGAAAGAAGACATAATTTATACTGAATGGCATGGATAGATTCATTGGACTTAGTCTTTCATTCTGTGTGCATGCTACTTGTCCAGCCAAACACATACAGTCACTCAAATGCTCTTAAAAATCTCTCATCAGCCACTATCCTATACTTATTTTTTCAGAAATAAGAATACTTCTTAAATATATTAATCAGAATTTTACTTAAAATACAATGCATGTATTTTACTTTTATATGTTTATCATAGCTTAACCAGCAACTGAATTTACAGTTTCTCTAATGAAATTAAAGTTTTTGGTGCTGTTCAATTTTGATTATAATTTAATTGCACAAAGGATGAAAGAAGTCGAAAGGAACACACGCTTCCAAATCACAAAACATGAAAGTCCTTACCGTCAAGACGATTGCTTCACACTGGAGATGAGGAGAATCCCTGAAGCCCAAACCAAATACTCGGATTCTATTGCATTCATAGATTCGAATATCACAGAGACCACTATTCTCCAGATCAGTAATCTCAGGAGGCCGATCTTAAAAATGAAAGAGCGACCACAATAAATTTGAACTACACCATAGAGAAAAAAATTCTAACAGCACAAACAACACAAGCTGATGATTAGGTAAAAATGCAATCATGTTCAATGCACAATTTTCTAGAAGATTCTGCCAGACCACAAAAGGAAGAATGGATGAAAGAAAATAAAGTGAATTTGATGTTTACTGGGTAAACAATTCCTGCCAATCATGTGCAAATGATTGAATAATGCAATATTATCTCATGTAAATGTTGCGATGAATCCAGCTCATGGAACACACTGACAATTAGTATTACAACTAATGACACAATACCCAAATTGAAAACAAGAAATAACACAAATTTAATAGATACCATTGAATGAGCCTAGGCAGCAACTTTGATATTCTGTTCTAGGCGATGCTGATAATCCACTCAATTCTTGGCATTTATAATGTCATCTTATTAAGGATATAAGAAAGAGGAACAGGAGTAGGCCATCTCGCCCATTGAGCCTGCCCCTCGATTTAAAAAGATCATGGCTGATCTCGCCGTGGACTCAAATCCAACTACCTACCTTTCTCCCACAACTCTTAATTACCTTATTGTACAAAAATCCATCTAACATATTCCATATAACCATATAACCATTTACGGAGCGGAAACAGGCCATGTCGGCCTTTCGAGTCCGCACCGGTTCACTAGAACAACTCCACTAGCTCAAACCTCCCACTCTCCACCAATAACCCTCCAACCCCCTCACCTCCATGTACACATCCAACCTTCTCTTAAATGACAGAAGCGACCCTGCCACAACTAACTCCTCTAAATCTTTAGGCTATGTCCTTTAGTTCTAGTCTCACCTACTAGTGGAAACAACTTTCCCTTCCTATAGTTAATCCATCTCTTTCATAATTTAACGTTTCTTGAAAATCTCCTCTCATTCTTCTGAATTCTAGCAAGTATAATTCCTGGCTTCACCAGTATCCTGTATAGTTATACCAGAACCTCCCTGTTCTTAAATTCAATCCATCTAACAATGGAGGCCAACGTTGTTTCTAGATTACCTGATGCATCTTCATACTAAGTTACTGCAATTCATCCAAAGCCCCTTTGCACAACACCATGCTGCAATATTTCACCATTTAAATAATAAACTGATCGATTAATTTTTTTCTTCCATAGTGGATGACTTTACATTTACCAACATTGTGCTCCATCTGCCAGACCCTTTCCCACTCACTCAACCTATCTATATTTGTCTGCAATCTCTATATCAGTTTTGTGAAATCCACCAAATTCAACTATTCTGCACTTTACAATTTATCGACTGCAGAACGCAATCTCCTGGCAGGGGTTGCAGCTCATCAATTTTTTTTTTGGACAGCATATTTTGTTGATATTTATGGAAGCACAATGGACAAAGTTCAAATATCTGCTTGTTTGGCTTGGATAGCATACACATTTGTGAGAAATGTCTATGTTTTGAGGAGACAGCCTTCACCAGAGGTACAAGGAATGAAAAAGAATCCAGTAGATATGAGGAGTTAATATACTAAATCCTCTTCCTGTAGCTCTATATTGCGTGGTGGGGGGGGGGGGTGGGTGGGGAAATAATCATACAATATTATGATCAGCTAAATACAATTTGTGTTAAATTTTCTAATAAATAGCAATCTTAGACTATGTCAAATGCTGGCTTATTACGTGTAAACATACGAGGCAGCAAACTGGCCCCGCTTGTCACGGGGCTGCCGCGGCAAAAAATGATGTTGTGTGTCCTTCTCTTCCGGAGCAGACAGGAAGAGCGCATGCAGCCTTACATCAGTGTGACACAAGTTTCGGACCGTGAGGGGTGGGCTGACTCGGCCTTAAAGGCTGCAGCGTGAACTTCAAAGGAAATCAGTTGTGCTAAATGAGCTCGCAGTCTGCTGCCTCAGTCTTCTCACTGAGGTCAAGCACAACACACAACAGCATAACATTTTAAAATCATAAGTGTTTAAATGTTTCTTATGCTCGACAAAGACAACTCTATATTCATATATTTTTTTTTATTTGGCTTGGCTTCGCGGATGAATATTTATGGAGGGGTAATGTCCACATCAGCTGCAGGCTCGTTTGTGGCTGACAAGTCTGATGCAGGACAGGCAGACACGGTTGCAGCGGTTGCAAGGGAAAATTGGTTGGTTGGGGTTGGATGTTGGGTTTTTCCTCCTTTGTCTTTTGACAGTGAGGTGGGCTCTGCGGTCTTCTTCAAAGGAGGTTGCTGCCCGCCGAACTGTGAGGCGCCAAGATGCACGGTTTGAGGCGATATCAGCCCACTGGTGGTGGTCAATGTGGCAGGCACTAAGAGATTTCTTTAGGCAGTCCTTGTACCTCTTCTTTGGTGCACCTCTGTCTCGGTGGCCAGTGGAGAGCTCGCCATATAACACGATCTTGGGAAGGCGATGGTCCTCCATTCTGGAGACGTGACCTAACCAGTGCAGTTGGATCTTCAGCAGCGTAGATTCGATGCTGTCGGCCTCTGCCATCTCCAGTACTTCGATGTTGGAGATGAAGTCGCTCCAATGAATGTTGAGGATGGAGCGGAGACAACGCTGGTGGAAGCGTTCTAGGAGCCGTAGGTGACGCCGGTAAAGGACCCATGATTCGGAGCCGAACAGGAGTGTGGGTATGACAACGGCTCTGTATACGCTAATCTTTGTGAGGTTTTTCAGTTGGTTGTTTTTCCAGACTCTTTTGTGTAGTCTTCCAAAAGCGCTATTTGCCTTGGCGAGTCTGTTGTCTATCTCATTGTCGATCCTTGCATCCGATGAAATGGTGCAGCCGAGATAGGTAAACTGGTTGACCGTTTTGAGTTTTGTGTGCCCGATGGAGATGTGGGGGGGCTGGTAGTCATGGTGGGGAGCTGGCTGATGGAGGATCTCAGTTTTCTTCAGGCTGACTTCCAGGCCATACATTTTGGCAGTTTCCGCAAAACAGGACGTCAAGCGCTGAAGAGCTGGCTCTGAATGGGCAACTAAAGCAGCATCGTCTGCAAAGAGTAGTTCACGGACAAGTTGCTCTTGTGTCTTGGTGTGAGATAAATAGACAACATAGTGCAATGTTCTTGTATGAATTTAATGCATGTCAAAGGAATTCTTCTCCAGGAATGTATTTTTTTTTGTTTTTGTTATTAAGATGGATAGTAACATAGTCGGGCCTTTTCTTTCTTTTCACTTGTTTTATGAAAGTGATGGCAGGCTCTTCCTTAATTTAATCAATCTCAGGATCGTACTCTTACACACTTGATACATGTGACACAGAGTGATATTCACACACAATTGTTGGTGCGAGGAGTCAGAGATGGAGATGTCCGTCTGATGTCTTCAACAACTTTTTTTGATATAATTTGTAGATTATATTTTATCTAAAAGGAGACCTGCTAGAAAGCTGAATCTACAAAAAAAGTTATTTAAAGACACTTTGGCTGTGCAATGTTTTTGTGCCTTATGGTTTAAAAAAAACTCAAATGAGCTGCTTCTAGCAATTTAAGGTCACAATCAAAACTCCTTTCAAGAAATCCCAAAATATAATTGCATATTCAGGCATGAGGCAATCCAATGACTAATATATGAATGGAATATGGGCAAGCTATTGTTCGATGAAACGAGACATTTACAAATCTCAGTCTCACAATTGTGCTGTTTCAGTCAGTTTCTATAAATAGACTTTAATCAACAATGTGGCTCCTTGTCTCACCCATGAATGAATAACATTGTCCCTGTTCTGTCTAACTTTTGCTCTGCTTGACAAGGCACAATTAGGGTGCAGCAGGTGACATCAAAATCCATACATTCCAGAAGGAAAGAAAATATAATCAGCCAGGACTCACATTTCAGTGATCCCTTCTAGGTTTGTGTTGGTATAGACATTGAATTAGACTCTTCTGCCCACCAAACTCAAATTTATCAAAACTGCTGTGGATGAGGGGTGTCCCCACCAAATCTTTCAGGCTTTTCCCCAACCAGAAGCCCTGGATGAACAATGAAAACCAGAACCTGCTGAGAGCCGGATCACAGGCTTTTAAGAGAACCAGGTCAATACAGAATGAGCAGGTAGATCTAGTGAAAGCAGGTGGAGATATTAAATGAAAATGGAAACAACAAGGGACACCCGACAGCTGTGGCAGTGTCCAAATGCCACAAACCTGCTACAAAACAAAATCTGGTGAAGTAGCAGATGGTAATGCTTCACTCCAAGAGGAACTCAAATGCATTCTGTACCCGATTTGATGGTAGTAACAGCGAAGAACTACCCTTTGGCACCTCCACGTCCCCTGATGATCCCATCACCCACATATCCGAGGATGACATGCATACTCCCTTCAAGAGAGTGAATCCGAGGAAAGCTTCTGGCCCAGACTGAGTACGTAGCTGAGTATTAAAAATTTGCTGACCTACGTATATCTTCAATACCTCATTCCAGCAGGGCGTGGTACACACCCGTTTCAAACTGGCATCAATCATAGGCCCAAGAAGAGTGTAGTAACCTGCCTTAATGACTATCGACCAGTATCACTTACATCAAGAGTATTGAAGTGTTTTGAAAGGCTGGTGTTAAAGCAGATCAGCTCCTGTCTGAGCCGTGACATGGATAGAACCATAGAACAATTATAACACACAAACTGGCCACCTTGCCCCTCTAGTCTGTGCCAAATCATTTTTTTTTGCCTACTCCTAATGTCTTGGACCCAGCCCATGGCCCTCCATAACTCTTCCATCCATGTCCCTTTCCAAATTCTTCTTAAATGTTTACCACTCCTGCTGGAAACTCATTCCATACTCTCTATGTGAAGAAGTTCCCCTTCATGTTACCCCTATGCTTTTCCCCCTTCACCCTTAACCCATGTCCTCTGGTTTGTATCTCATCTACCCTCAATGGAAAAAAGCCCATGTACGTTTATTCTGTCTACCCCTTTCATAATTTTAATTACTTCTATCAAACCTCCCCTCATTCTTCTACGCTCCAGGGAATAAAGTCCTAACCTGTTTAATCTTTTCCTGTGACTAAGTTCCTGAAGGGCGGGCAACATCCTAGTTTCCATCTTATTGATATCTTTCCTTTAGTTAGGTGACAAAAACTGCACACAATACTCCAAATTTGGCCTCATCACTGTCTTATACAGCTTCAACGTAACATCCCAACTCCTGAACTCAGAACTTGGATTTATGTAGACCAATATGCAAAAATCTCTTTACAACCCTGTCAACCTGTGTCCCATTTTCAGTGAATTATGTATCTGTATTCCCTGATCTCTCTGTTCTACCATACTCCTCAGTGCCCAACCATTTACCCTGTATGTTATTTCTTGGTTTGTCCTTCCAAAATGCAACACCTCATACTTGACTGCATTAAACTCCATCTTCCATTTTCCAGCCCATTTTACTAGCTGGTCCAGATCCCTCTGCAAGCTTTGAAAACCCTCTTCGCTGTCCACAACACCTCCAATCTTAGAATCATCTGCAAACTTTCTGCTCCAATTTACCACATTATCATCCTGATCATTGATACAGATGACAAACTACAATGGTCCCAGCACCGATCCCTAAGGCACACCAATAATCACAGGCCTCCAATCTGAGAAGCAAAGTTTCACCACCACCCTCTGGCTTCTCCTGTCCAATCATTGTCAAATCAAGTTTATTACTTCACCATGAATATCTAGTGTCTGAACCTACCTTACTAATCTCCCATGTGGATACATTCCAGTTCACCTATCATACCAACAGGTCTACAGCGGGTGGAATCTCACTCGCTTCACTCAAAGCCTTTGAATACCTGGACAGCAAAGATGCATTCATCAGGATGCACTTTATTGACTACAGTTCGGCATTTAACACCATCATCCCTCAAACTCCAAGATCTGGGACTTAACACCCCCACTGCGTAATTGGATCATGGATTTCCTCACCTCCAGCACTCAATCAGTGAGAATTAGTAAAAACATCTCCTCCACAATCTCCAATGGTACTGTAGCACCACAGGCCTGGGCTTTTAGGCCCCTGTTCTATTCACTTTATACCTAGGACTGTGTGGCTCGGTATGCCAATAATGCCATCTGAAAACTTGCTGATGATGCCACGGTTGTGGGTTGTATAAAGGTGATAAGTCATCAGACAGGATGGAGATTGAAAATTTGGCTGAATGGTGCACCAACAACAACCTTGCATTCAATGTCATCAAAACTAAGGAACTGATTGTTGATTTCAGGTAGGGAAAGCCAGAGTTATACAACCCAGTGATAATTGGAGGATCAGAGGTGGAGAGGGTGTTCTTGGGAGTCACTATCTTGGAGGATCTTCTTTGGACCTCACACACTAATAGATTTGTGAAGAAAGCATGTGTGCACCTTTAGTTTCTCAGGTGTTTGTGGAGGTTTGGTATGACAGCAGAAACCCTGATAAATGTTTATAGAGGTGTGGTGGAAAGTGTGCTGACTAGGATATCATGATCTCAGCTTACCTGCCCTGGGAACTTTGTCAGAATGCCTGATGGAAGACTACCCAAGGACATCTGGTATGGGCAACTCCAGTGGTGCCCAAAAATGAAGAGGCCAGTGACAACAGTTCAAGGATGTTCTGCACTGGAGCCTCAGAAAATGCCATCAGAAAATGCTGAGAACAAGCTCAAAGGGCCAACAGAGGAATAGCACAGAAAGTCGCAGAGCTTCTGCCCCTTCAAGTCTCACTTGCCAAGTATGTAGCAAGCAGTACCTGTCAAGGATTGGCCTGAACAGCCACACCAGGATGCACATATCAAACTCCACAAACTGAATGGAAGGAAACCAATATCATCCTACAGGATGGATAGCCAGAAGAAGACGAAAGACATGGTCGAAAGTGTGCTGACTGACTGCATAATACACTGGGATAGGGACACCAGTACCCCTGAGCATAAAGCCCTGTAAAAGGGAATGGACACAGCCCAGGACATCACAGGCAAAACCCTCCCAACTATCAAGAACATCAACAGGGAGCACTGCCGTCAGAGAGCAGCAGCAATCATCAAGGATTCACAGCACCCAGCACCTGCTCTGTTCTCACTGCTACCACCACGTTCTCACACAACTACATTCAGGAACAGATGCTATCCCTCCATCAAACTCCTCAACAACAAACTCAATCAGGGACATCTTTAAGGATTCTCACTTGTGCACTTTATTTTTTTTATTCTCTCTGTATTGCAGAGTTAGTTTACATTCATCTGTTTGCAGTTCTCTATTTGCTTACATGTATATGCCCTGTATATATATATTTTTTTTGATTGCCAATAAGTGGTAATTCTACCTCACCTGCAGAAAAAAAGGGAATCTTAGGGTTGTATGTGATGGCATGTATGCACACTGACAATATGTCTGAAATCTGAACATCTGAGCATTTAAATGAGGTGGTTGAATTAGCCTTTTATGTGTTGTTTTGGAATAAAATTTAATAGGGGAATGAATGCAATGTGCAGATAATTTTCATTTTAAATTGAAGTATGATCATTAACTATGATCTCTTATTGAATAAATGAAACAATGCATGACCCGGGAAACAGAATCAGTTGTCGAGAACCAAATATTCTAACAACTGAATATTCAGGCCACACAAAACTATTAAAATTAAGGACATAAGAATGATGGTTTTAAAAAAATGGCCTCGTTTGCTTCTTACGATTCTCAAACATAAAATATGAAGCTAATAACATGATGAGAGACCTTCAAATAATATTTCAGCCTTGTAAAGATTTAGTTTCTAAGATTCTCAGAGTCTACATTTCATTCCCTTGCCTTGGAGTAATTGAAATGTACAGGTCAGAGAAAAGGATGTGTAAGTTTGCAAGAAACCCCAAGGAAAGGTGCAGGACATTGAGTCAAAATATAATGGAGTTTGCCTCAGCTCAGGAATCAAAGAATTGCAAACTACTATGACCTTGGAACATCAAATGATAAGAACACAAGAAATAGGAGCAAGAGTGGGCCATCTAGCCTGCCCTGCCATTCAATGAGATCATGGTTGATCTGATGATAGACTCTTCATCACCTACCTGCTTTTCCCCCATAATCCCTTAATAACCATACTTTGTAAAAATCTATCTAATCTCATCTTAAATTTATTCACCGAGGTAGCCTCCACTGCTTCAATGGGCAGTGAATTCCATAAATTTACCACCGCCTAGGAAAAGCAGTTCTTCCTCATCTCCATCCTAAATCTACCATCCTAGATCTTGAGGCTATGTCCACAAGATCTCGCTCTCCCACTAATGGAAACAACTTACCTACCTCCATCTTATCTAGGCTTTTCATAATTTTATGTTTCTATAAGATCCCCCCTCATTCTTCTAAATTCAAGAACATCCCCAGATGACTCGATCTCTCCTCATTGGCCAACCCCTTCATCTCTGGAATCAACCTGATGAAGTTCATCTCGAGAATCAACCTGATGAATCTCATCTCTGGATTCAACCTGATGAATCTCATCTCTGGATTCAACCTGATGAATCTCATCTCTGGATTCAACCTGATGAATCTCATCTCTGGATTCAACCTGATGAATCTCATCTCTGGATTCAACCTGATGAATCTCATCTCTGGATTCAACCTGATGAATCTCATCTCTGGATTCAACCTGATGAATCTCATCTCTGGATTCAACCTGATGAATCTCATCTCTGGATTCAACCTGATGAATCTCATCTCTGGATTCAACCTGATGAATCTCATCTCTGGATTCAACCTGATGAATCTCATCTCTGGATTCAACCTGATGAATCTCATCTCTGGATTCAACCTGATGAATCTCATCTCTGGATTCAACCTGATGAATCTCATCTCTGGATTCAACCTGATGAATCTCATCTCTGGATTCAACCTGATGAATCTCATCTCTGGATTCAACCTGATGAATCTCATCTCTGGATTCAACCTGATGAATCTCATCTCTGGATTCAACCTGATGAATCTCATCTCTGGATTCAACCTGATGAATCTCATCTCTGGATTCAACCTGATGAATCTCATCTCTGGATTCAACCTGATGAATCTCATCTCTGGAATCAACCTGATGAATCTCATCTCTGGAATCAACCTGGTGAATCTCATCTCTGGATTCAACCTGATGAATCTCATCTCTGGAATCAACCTGGTGAACCTCTTCTGTACTGCCTCCAAAGCCATTAATACACATAGTAGCTCAGATGAATCCTCACCTATACCTTGGACAGTTGCAGCATAACCTCCCTGCCCTTAAATTCAATCCCTCTAGCAATGAAGGCCAACATTCCATTTGCCTTCTTGATAGCCTGCTGCACCTGCAAACCAACCTTTTGCAATTCATGCACAGGCACTCCAAATTCTTCTACACAGCAGCATGATGCAATTGCTTGCCATTTATATAATCTTATCTTCCATTTTTCTTTCCAAAGTGGATTACCTCACATTTACCAACATCGTACTCCATCTGCCAGACCATTGTCCACTCACTTAATCTCTTTATAGCTCTCTGCAGACTCTCCATTTCCTGTTCACAATTTGGTTTTCGATTCAATTTATTGTCATCAGCAAATTTAGATACATTACACTCTGTCCCCTCTTCTAGATCATTAAAGTATTTTAAGAGGGAGTTAGATTTTGCCCTTGTGGCTAAAGGGATCAGAAGGCATGGGTAGAAGGCCGGTACTGGGTACTGAGTAGACAATCAGCCATGATCAAAATGAATGGTGGTGTAGACTTGAAGGGCCAAAATGCCCTACTCCTGCATCTATTTTCTTTGTTTTTATGTTTCTAAGAACAGTTGTGAGCCCAGCACCAAACCGTGACACTCTACTCACCACTGAAAAACTCCCATTTATCCCAACTCTATGTTTTCTGCTGGTTAACCAATCCTATATCCATATCACTCCCAACTTGATACAACCTTGTTACATATAGGTCTTTCATGTGCCACTTTATTGAATATCTTCTGGAAATCCAAGTAAACAACAGCCACCTGCTCCCCTCTGTCTTCTGAGCTTGTATCCTCAAAGAACTCCAGTAAGTTTATCAAACAGGACCTGCCCTTGCTGACTCCATGCTGCGTCTGCCTGATGGATCCATTTCACTCCAGATGCCTCCCTATTTCTTCTTTAATGACAGATTTAAGCATTTTCCCAACCACAGATGTAAAACTAAATGCCCTATAATTCCCTGCCTTTAGCCTACATCCTTTGTTAAATAGTGTTGTGACACTTGCCATCTTCTAATCTACCACAGCCTCCCCAGAGTCCAGAAAATTTTGGTGAAAGCGCCATTCATACAGTAATGAGAAACAAAGACGTGTTTCATTCAAAATGAAAATTTTACAATGAAGGTTAAACTGCAAAACCTGCAACTGTTGAAAAATCAAGGGAAACTGAATTAGTCTGTTGGGCAAGAATTAATTTTGAAGTTTTGAAGAGTTTGGAGGTCTCCACCACACTGGGGAAGATGGGCCACAGATCCAGAAAGGACATTGTACAACTGCACTCCAATGTTAAATGGATATAGATGAGACCACAAAGAATTGTGCAGTATTTCCATGAATGCAGACCTGAGGCAGAACATTCACGGCAATCAACAAAGAAAGGTGGTTGAAGGCCCATGGAATGAAAATCGGCCAGCATATAGTCTGATTTTGCACTTGACTGGATCACATCATTCTTTTATTTAATGTAACTGTCAAGATAACTAAATAAACACTCATTTTTTTCTCTCGACATTGGTTTATATTTTGAATCTTTTAAAAATCTAACACTACTTCTCACATTTAATAAGCAAGTCATGCCTTCAGGAAGAGAAGGAAAGAAAAATAACTGTTTTGTTTAGATATTGGGAGCTTCCTGATGCTGGTCTTGCTATGATTCTGACAAAACTGATTGTTCTCAATGGAGAGTATAGAATCACTAAATCATAAAGCATGAAACAGGCCCTTAGGCCTGATTCATCCATGCTGACAAAGGTACCATTCTGAGCTAGTCCCATTTGTTTGGTTCATATCCTTCTAAAACCTTCCAATCTAAATCTGTCCAAATGTATTTTAAATTGTTAACATACAGTGTTTCTTGCCAAATGCAAACACTCCAGATTAAGTTAGTCTGAAATAAAAACATAAAAATACTGAAAATACTCAAAAGGACTAGCAGCATCTATGGACAACTAAGTAAGTTGATGACCTTTCGATGCAAATTTTAAAAAAATGTTTTAAAGTTGGAGGGAAGGGGGAGAGATGGGGTGAACAAAAAGAATGTCCTTGTTGGGGTGAAGACTAAGAGGTTACACTGCTCTTATTTTCACATGATCCATCCCTGACTCTTCCCATCCCTTTTGTAATCATGCCTCCATCTCAAGGGATAGATAGTGACTAATATAAAATCCAAGCTTGACACGGTTGGCTTACCTGTTAACACAATGCCATTACAGCACCAGCGAGTGGGACTGGGGTTTGAACCTCACACTGACAATATGTTCTCCCCATTTCTGCATGGGTTTTCCCTGAGTGCTCTGATTTCCATCCATGTTCGAAATGTACCAGGCATTGCAGGTTAATCAGGTGTAATTATGTGGCATGGACTCATGGGCCAAAATAGCCTGTTACTGTGCTGTATGTTTAGATTTTTTTTTAATATCAACACCCGACCCCCATCCTGCTCTTTTCAAGAACCTAACTCATTCCACAGCTTAAGGAGTTCCACTGGTTCTCCTCTAATGTCAACGTCTTCCACACCATTGCTTCCCATCTCTCTTCTCTTTCCTTACCCATGACTTCTTATCTACCACTGACAGAACTCTTTTTCAGTGTTAGTTCAATTTCCTGTACTTCTGTTCACACCTCCTCTTCTCACCAACAGCAAGGAGAGATTACTAAGAGTGCTGAGTGATGTAGTGAAAGGGTGCTGGGCCCATAACCCAGAGGTCGATGGATCAAATCCATTTTCTCCAGCACATCTGTGTATAAAACAACATTTACAGTGTCTGCAAACTTTCTTGTTTAATTCTTCTCAACAAACATAGAGAGCTCTTATCTTCACCTCGTACCCCATCAAAATTCACACAGTTGGTTATCCTTTGCCAGTTTCACCAATCTCAATGTGATGTCAACAGTCACCTCTTGCATATTCTGAAGAGACTTTTCTTTCTACAATGGTTCTCTTCACATATCTAGGTTCACCTACATTCCTGATTTCACATCTTCCCACAGAAAATGTAGGAGATGCAATGGATGAACTGAATGCAAATTGGACACCTGCATTGTAGAACACAGCTGTTCAGTTCACTAAAATGATTGCATGCTTCGAACTGCCTGTCACCTTTATTTTCCATATTGCTCCAATTCTGATCTCAACATCTTTAGCATCTTACACAGATCCAATCAAACTGAATGTAAGCTTGGGGAGAAGCAACATAGCTGTAAAATAAGCATGCAATAGCCTATTAGATTTAACACTGAATTTAGCATTTTCAGAAAAGCAGCCTTTCCAGTTTCAGAGCTAGCCAGACCCAGTTCTCACGCTGAGATAAGGAATGCTTGCAATATTAAACTAGGCAATATTTATAAGGAGATGGGCTGGGTTAATGTTTAGATTACCATTGATTTTTCATGATAGATGGGTCCAGGAATTTTTTTTTTGGTCTGCAAAAGGTGTCTGGCCTACTATTTTTGTTTCAGAATTTTAAAATCTGCATGTTTTGTTTTGCCTTTCAATTCCAGGCCAGTTCTGATGTAACTTGGTTTTACTCTTTACACTGATGTTGCTTAACATTGTTATATTCAACATTTGCCTTTATTTCAGAACTTTAGAGGAAACCGAAGCACCCAGAGAAACCCAAAGCAGGCCACGGGAAGAACATCCAAGCTCTTTACAGACAACACCGGAGTCGATCCCACCAGGTCGCTGGTTCAGTAATATCATTGTGTTAAATGCTACACTAACCATGCAGCCTTTGGCAAAGTTATGCCAGTCCGCAATAGTCAGGATTGTGAGGGCGTGAGCAGTTTGGCCTGGTCCCCCAGAAGGTAAAATGGAAGTGGTAGATCCAACTGGCAGAATGGGCTTCTTTCTAGCAACATTCAAATGTGGATAGAATGTTTTCCCATATGCACTTTACTGAAAGAGAATTAAAATGCATGTTAGAATAGAGACAGATTTTTGGAATATTCAAACCTCACATTAACATTTCTTAAGAGACACTTAACCAACACCAGCTGCCATCGCTGAAAAAGCCACAAATAGCTACCCACAGCTTAATGTGAGGAAACTGCTCATCAGGAAAATTATGCCTTCATCAAATGATCTCAAGTGAAGTACACAAAAATAAATGCTCAATCCAGCAGACAGCAAGGGTGTTACTCGTTGTAAGCAGGTCATGTGATACCTTTCATCATTTGCCAACTCAGTTGATCACACAGATTTGGACTTCCATGTGTAACCTAACCCAAAGAAAATCTGAAGGCAAAGTCACCCTAAACTTTTGTTATAAGATCCTGAAGCAAGACATTCCATAATTAAATTTTTATTCTTTAGAAGATCTGAGGAAAATGTCAACCTCATTTTAAAATATTGCAAAGATATCTCAGGCAGCCAAGATGTATCCTAAATTTTGTATATATTGTCTAAAATGGGAAATTCCTTGGCGCATCAAGAAGTATGATAAATCATTCATGCATAATGATTTATCAAGTCTCTTTATGGGATGTGAGATTGCTGCAAAGGCTAGAATAGATTGCCCATTCCAAATTGTGGAATTGAGCAACTTTCTGGAGCCACTGCACACTTCTGTGAGAGCACTCCTGAAATGTTGTCGAGTAAAGAGTTCTGCAATTTTTGTCCAGCAATCATAAAGGAATATGGATTGCATTGTGGTCAGGATGGTGAAATACCTGAAGGAGAAACTGCAGATGTTGGCATCAGCTTGCATTCCTCTTATTGCTCAAAGTAGCTGTCTTGAGAGATGGTGTTGGGCTAGATTGGTTAAGTAATTGCAGCGCATTTTGTGAACAGTGTACACTGCAGCCACAATAAATCAGTGATAAAAGGAGTAAACATTTAGGCTGGGTAGTGATGCTTTTCAACACCCAGGGTAGATTGTTTTGAATTCTTCTTGTTGAAAATCAATCCTTATCTGCCACTGATCAGCAGATGGCTGATCAGAGTTAAAAAACTTGGTCCATGCAAGTACAGAACATAAGGACCCAGAAGTTGTAGATTCATCAGCAAAAATCCACACCTGACTTTATGATGGAATAGAAGTTTTTGATGAAGAAGCTTAAGACAATAGGGCTTACAGCATGGGTCTGAGCAACTCCTGTGGTGATGTTCCAACAATCATAATCATCTTCCTTCATGTAAAGTACAATTTCAATCGCTAGAGCTTTTTCCTCTTAATGACCACTGACACCCAGTTTTACTTGGGCTTTTTGATGAGATATGCAGTTGAGGATTGCATTGATATCAAAAGCAAATTATGCCCACAGACCTCTAGAATTTTTTGGAGAAGTAACATGTGCTGAAAAGGAAATATTGGACAGTGTATACTTAATTTCCCAGAAGCCATTCAGTGAAGTGCTGAATATAAGGTTATTGTGGAAACTAAACTGCAGAGAGTTGGAGGAAGGATTGTGCTGGATAGAAGGGTTGGAAACAAAGAGCAGTCATAATACATAATTTCCTGGTTATAATCATCTGTGCTGGGGGCATAACATTTTACACTTTATATAAATGTCCAAGGTGAAAATATTAAGGAAAATATGCTACATTTGTTGAAGACACAAGATGTGTAACAAATAAACTATAAAGATAAGAAAATGAGGAGTGGTTCCATGCTTGCTACATGAGGAGAGATAAGGGAATATTGCCTCTGTATTCTTTAGAATGTGAGTAAAAAATGAGAAGAGGTTGCATTGAAATCTTCAGAAGTCTTTAAAGGTAGATACCTCCTTGGCATTTAGGGGGATAAATATTTTCATTTAGAGAATGGTAAACCTTTGAAATTCTCCATCCTGGACAGCTTTGGTGACTCAGTTGTGCTCATTACAGAATCCAATGGATCTTTGGACAGAAGGGAATCAAAGGAAATGTGACAGTGGAGGAAAGTGGAACTGAGAAGGAAGTTTGAATGAATGACAGAGCAGAATCAATCTGCTCCATCTTCAGAATCAGAATCAGAATTTATTGTTGTGAACAAGTCAACTCAAACGAATGAACCATGAGAAATGGGCGAGATGAAAAGCCAACTACTTCTCCAATTCAAGCAAGGATACTCACCGTGTGTTGAAGTTATTCTGGCCTAGAATTATTTCTGAACCTACTAAGAGCAAGAATCATTGCTACCATCTCCCTATACAGCCTTACACCTATTGCCAAATCTCATCCCATTATGTTGATTTTCCCTTCACAGATGTTGCCTTAGCTACTGAGTTCTTCCAACAGTTTGTTATTTTTTTGCACCAGAATCAAGAAATAAACTGACCTATGAAATTATAGAATAACTAATGAAAGTCATGCATTTTTTTAAATAATTCCACAGAGCTGGCATTGAGATTTGCAGCTTTAGCAGCTCACATTTGGCTTTGATCATCTAACAGCCCTGAAATTGCTTTATGCATCAGATCCATAAGGACTTGAACATCTGTCACCCACAATGTGATCTGCCAAGGATTAATGCTCAAAGTTAATTTTTCCCCACAAAACAGAAATCGAAATGCCAGACCTTTTAAGGCAATTTGATTTTGTGAAGCTTTAGCTTCTGGAACATAAAGTGTACTTTCAAAGTCATTATTCTGTTCAAGTAATCACAATGAATATATTTTTATGCTTACCATTGGAAATGCTGCAGTCATAGGAGCTGTATTTGGTAAAACACTGGCACCCCCATTCTGTGCAATGTCCATTGTTACTGCATGAGTTAGGACAACGGAGTGCTGTAACAATCTCTTTAACACGTGAACCAATTGTTCCATGGTCCCATTTAACCCTTTTTTCCAAAAGTTTCCTTTCACATTCATTGTCAAGGAAAGCTCGCATCCCTTTCTCCCAAGCAAGATCATCTTTAAGCTGCATGTCTGAAATACACAGATCCACAGCTTCAATCAGCCTTCGTCCAAGAAGGTCATGACACGCTACACCGATAGTAGAGTTTCCGAGGGCTTGTTGGCATACCTCTAGAGCTTTGACTGATGTCAGTCCACTTGCAGTTGGCCATGTTGGCTGTACACTAGGTCGATTCCTTGACAAATGGTCTTCTGGGAAAAAGTAAGTGAAGCTTTCCAGATCGGTTTGGCTTAGGCTCTGAAACGTGACTATTGGTAGGTACTCGTAAAAAGCCTGCCTTTTTATTTTACTTGGACCAACCTCTGGTTCAGCAAAATCGATCACATCTGGCCATCTGGCATATCTGCCTGACTGATCAGTTAGTGACCTGCCTTTTGTAGTAATTCCTTTGGAGCCTTGTGATGGAATATATTTCGCATGTGTATTTGATCTTTCAGAAGATTGGACTAGGTCACGTTTTCCGAATAATGACAGTTCAGGGTTGCTTATGTGTTCTGCAGTCACATCCAAAAAAGGAATTAGTGAAGTGTAATCCACATTTTCATGGGCATAGCAACGAGATGGTAGATGAAGATGCTGATGTCCAGTGGTCAACTTGTTCACTGAATGGAGGGACATTGTATATTCCTTCTTACACTTGCAATAATTTCTTCTTTTCTCTCTCACAGAGGCAGACGGTATCTTGTCAAACAAACTCTGTCCTGGGTGTATTCTAAAGAAAGTAGACCAAGCACATTAGAAAAGAAAAAAAAATACTTTCAAAACTACTGTTCTATTATATACAATGATTTTCTTTGTGAACACATGTTATAGTCTTATAGCAACATGATTGGCCATCTTACTTTGGATTAAACTCAAATTACTGGGAGTAGAAAACACTTTTTGTTTCAAACAATTGTCAACACAATATTCATTATTGCATTGTCATCAAGCCCAAGAAATATATTGAGATGATTATATTTGGGGTAAGAAATAGATATCCTATAAATATTTTTGAAAATATGGAACCTATATATTTGAAATGATGTTTTTAAATGTTTAATATAATGATGATAAAAGATATATTGATTAATATGAGATTGAAACTAGCTGCTACAAGCTATGGCTCTATGGAGCCTATAATGCAGCAGAGGTTATAGCTGTATGCAGGTTAGCTCAGAAAGAATGACAAGACACCAGATGGGTGTACTTAACACACTCTGCTTTATTGGGCTCACAGCCCTGCTTTTATTCTCAAGATGAGGCCATGGTCAAAATCCTCTCTGCACTGATTGGTGTGTTTGTGATCCACTTTCCCTGATAGACCAGTTAAGCTCTTTTGGTTGTGGCCAACTGGAGGGCAGCCTCATGCAGCCTGCTGGATTGTCGCATACGTCCTTCATTTTGTGAGGCACCATGGGGGAGCTGCAAAGGGCCACCATACGATGCAATATTGTAAAATCAAGTGTAATGACGATAAAATATATAATGTAAACTGACAATATAATGTTGTAATTTTAACTTGCCTATTTTTTGTATTTATGAAATTTATACTGATGCTCCCTGGACCTGACAAAGTCAACAAAAAAAAAAATTCTTCTAGTTTGGATGATGGTTCTAAGATTTATCTTTCTATTATTTTTTTCTGTGTTGTTTTTCATTTCTTTTTTGGGATTTTTTATCTTATTTTATTTGGGGGGAGGATAGATTAGATTTGGGTTTTAAAAACCATAATTTAGTATGATTATATATTAATATGCTGTATATGAATTTTGAATGCGAATGCATGTATGACTTGAAAAATTCAAAATAAAAACTCTTAAGACATATAACATCATTTAACATACTTGATTCTAAAAGAAATGAAAACAATGGGCCAGTGCAAATATTAAAGTATAATTATTATAAGTACAGCAATCATGGAGTCATGGAGGCATTTAGTACATAAATAGGCTCCTTCAGCCCATAAACTTCACACTGAATACAAACCAGAATGAAACAGTTGGGAGTATTACCAAGCCTGCTGTGAAATATCAAGAAGCAGGCAAGAATGTGTGCAAAGCGCTTGACAAAGAACTTGCATTCCATTCTGTCCAGCATGGAAGGAATAGGTAATTACATTAGCCCACTCACAGAGTCACCCATCATGTTACATCCATTGGCTGATGCCTCATTGGAGTCCAAAAGGACACAGCTTCAACACTCAATATCTCTTGTCATCCAATAAAAAAAGCTTTGTTCCATCAAGGAAGTAACACCAAGCCTGAATGATGGCCACGGAGAGGTTGAGCAATGATCTGGACAAGTGGCTTGGTCGGCTGGTATGTTGTTATACACCAGTTGGACACAGAGAGTGAAACGTGTTTCATCTGTGCTCTTGAATTTGAATGTGCATGTGTGCACGTGTATGTCACAATCTTCACAATGTTTGTTTGATCACTATGCTTCGTTCTCTGGAAAGAGAGAACAAAATGTACAAATACCCTTTTTGCAAATGTGGATGGCAAGCCATATGACACCACACCATTCTCCATTCCCTCCAAGGTGAGACAGCTGCACAAAATTCTCAGGCATGGAGACTGCAGTAAAGTGGTCATCAACCTGCTCTAAGCTTATAATAATGAATCTGACCTGGCAAAATCCATTCTAAATCCCAAACATTACTGCTTCTTGCTGAGACTTAATTGAGGAATTGTTTTTTTTAAGCCCTGGCTAAATTTGGCTTCCAGCTAAGAGATCTTCTTTCCTTCCCTCTTCTCATAACATCCCTTCTTCTGCCTCCCCTCTCCATTCTAAAGTTTAGAATGTTCTTCAAATGGAATGGATATGAATGACCTAGTTTTCCCAAACTTTTGAAGTCAAGACAAGGCTTTTAACATCTGCACACACTTACTTCTTGGACACTAAAACCCCTGTAAACAAGGCTATGTTTTGTTATCTACTTTCCCTTTGCTATAGAAAATACACTGTTTGACCTACTTGGTTTCTCCAGCATTGTGTGTTTTTACTTCATCTACAGTGTCTATAGATTTTCATGTTTTACTTCTAGACTACACTATGCTGTTGTTCAATGATAGTTATAAAAAGCAGAAATCAGTAAATTGGCAGTTCCATTGAATGGTGACACAGGAGACTGCAGACGCTGGAAATGGAAGCAAAAAAAAAAATGAGCAACTCTCCAGAGGCGGAGAAATGGTTGACTTTTTGAATTGTGAACCTGCATAAGATGCTTGATTCTCATCTATTTCAGCCTATTAGATGATGATGTTGCAGGACAATGGATGGGTTTTGGGTTGGAGGGTTGATCCCTCGTGCCACTAAACTTGTGCAACCAAACTTGATTTCATCCGCAATTCAATCAAAATCTGAGAAAAGTAAATTGCAAGTTGTAAAAACACAAGCAAAACAACTTAAAATACAATAAATATCTGAATCAGGTGGAATACAAACCTGATAAGCTGAGGTTTTCTAACAACAGCAAAGTGAAAACTTGTATCACTAACAAATTCATCACACCAGTTACATGATCCATCAACCTACGCAGTTTGAAGTTAAATTTTTATTTGACATTAATGTTTATCTTAATTTTTTTTTTAAATTGTACCCTTAATGCATACCTCCATTCTTCAATGAAATCACTGGGGTCTTTATTCCAATCTGAAGCTGCCATGGGACGTCCATCAGCACTGTGGAAGTCATTATTACTGTTTCGATCAAAGATCCCACAGAGACCTCTCGTATTGTTGAAATCTATGCTGGGTGCCCGTACTGTTATGCTCATTCCCCAATCGCTTACATCTGCACGGACAAATGCCCCTGACGGAAACATAATCTGCAGAAACCAGAAAAAGACAAAAATCTAACAAAATGTAATATATACTTGTTTTATGTTACTCTTCAAAATAAGAATTAAATTTAGATGGAACAATTTCACAATGAAGCTGGCGTTGCTGAGCATTTTCAGCTCTAAGTTTAAAAAGCAAAGTGTACTTCAACATGCATTTTCCATTCACTTTAATACCAATGGAGGTACAGAATAGGAATGCTAATTTAACTTTTCATATTACTTTTATTCAATCAATATCAACTCTGATCATGTCAAATCTACAGCATTAGATGGTTTTGGAAATGTTAGTGCAGTAATAAAGGCTGTAATTATGGTAATTTCTGTGATGCAGTTGTCAGTTGTTTATATCTCAATAGCACAGCACTTTTTTTCCTCATTAAGTGTATACCAGCATTTTAAACAAGGAAGTGCAGAACAGATTTAATATATGATAAATAACACTAATAAATATTACCAAATTAACAACTAACAACAGAGGCTTAAAATGTAATGCCCTATGGTCAATGTGACACAAAGCTGATAAATGTGAGGATACTTTTTCAATCAATTTGTGAAAATATCCTCCATTTTGAGACACCAGTTAACAAAATTATGGCAACATCATCTTATTATAGTTTCTCTTTAAACTAAGAATCACATTTATTTTTCCCATTCACTACTATATATATTACAATGAAACAATGTTTTTGCATTGTCGGGCACATAACTTAAATAGAGCACGAATTAAATGTTATGACTCAAGCTGAAATTTCACTCTATTCCAATTAATAAAAAAAAACTTGATGTCAGGATGGACAGTTAATGACTTCAGAAAGTACCCACAGTGATTTTCTTCCCCTGATGAGCATCCATTATTTTTATATGATGCGGTTCTGATCCACTGCTTTTGACTGACAGATGAGGCCTGGTCTCCTGAAAGTGCCCATTGCACATGTCAAATGCAATTATGTCATCGTCCTCCTTGGCCACGACTCCACAGTTACAGGATACAGCATAATGGCGACTGCCACAGTCCCACTGACGTATGTGAACTTCAAATTCTCGCAAAAGTGCTTTATACATCACAAAAGTCCCAATTTTATGGTTGTCGTAACGTCTAGAAGAAAATGATATCAGTCTGTTAGTTCATTGCAAGTCCCTGAGAATGAATAACATTTAAAAGATGGAGAATGATGTGTAACATTAATTCTTCAATTATCAATAGAATATAAAATCAATCCTGAACTCAGAATATTCAAAATTTCACTGACTATACAGAAAACCCAGTAATACTTGGTCAGTAAAGATGCACACATCAGGATGCTCTTTCTTGAATACAGTTCGGCATTCAATACCATCATCCCCTCAAAATTGATTAGCAAACTCCAAGACCAAGGCCTCAAAACTCCACTGTGTAATTGGATCCTGAATTTCCTCAACTCCATACTCCACAGATTGGCAAGAACGTTTTCTCCACAATCTTCATCAGCACCACAGGGCTGTGTTCTTAGTTTCGCGCTCCACTCGCTTTATACCCATGATTGCATGGCTCATTACGACAGCCATTTACAAATTTGTTGATGATACAACAGTAGTGGGCTGGATAAAAAGGAGTGATGAGTCCCCATACAGGAGGGAGATTGAAAACTTGGCTGAATGGTGCATTCACTCAATGTCACAAAAATCAAGGAGCTGACTGGAGCTTGTAAGGAAAAACCAGAGATGTACAATCCAGTGATCATTGGGAGATCAAGGTTGGAGAGGATGAAATTGGAGTTACTATCACAGAGGATCTTTCCTGAACCCAACATACTAAACTTGGCAGCACCTCAACTTCCTCAGGAATTTTGGGAGATTTCGTAGAATGTCAGAAACCTTGAGAATCTTCTATAGATGTATGGTGGAAAGTTAGCTGACTGGCTTCATCACAGCCTGGTATGGGGACCATGAAGTGGGAAGCCCTGCAAAAGGTAGTGGACAGCCCAGTACATCACATAAGAACATAAGAAATAGGAGCTGGAGTAGGCCATTCGATACTTCGACCTTGCTCCTCCATTCAATGAGATCATGGCTGATCTGATGATAGGTTCATCTCCACCTACCTGCCTTTTCCCAATACCCCTTAATTTCATTACTATAAAGGTCTATCCAACCTTAAATGCATTTGCATTGAAGCCACTGCTTCAATGGGAATCAATTCCATAGATTCACCACTCCCTTGGAAAAGCAGTACCTCCTCATCTCTGTCCTAAATTTACTACCCTGAATCTTGAGGTGATGTCCCTGATTTCTGGTTTCCCTTATCTATTGCTAATCTTTACCCAAATTAACTCAATATTCTGCTCCTTCGATCTTATTGTCCTGATCTCATCCTTAACTAAGAGCACTACCCCACCTCCCTTACCTTCCTGCCTGTTCTTCTTTTCACCTGAAATGCTTGGATATTTAATAGTCAATTCTCTCCACCCTGCAACTCCTTTTCTGGAATGGCTACTAAATCATAACCCTTTGTACTGATTTGTGCTCTGATCTTTTGAACCCAACCCCCTGCTATTTAGTTTGAAGCCCTGACCACATTCCTAGTTATGCAATTAACCAGGATCCAGGTCCCATCATGGTTCAGATGAAGCTTATCCCCTTTGAACAGTTTCTTCTTTCCCCAATATTCATGCCAATTTCCCATGAATTGGAAACCACATCTCCCACACCAATCTTTAAGCCACATATTTAAATCTCCAATCCTCTAGACCCTGTGCAATTTGCACATGGCTCAGGCAGTAATCCAGAGATTACCATCTTTTTGGTTCTGCTTTTTAATTTGGTTCCGATCTCCTTGAACTTCCTGAGCAAAACCTCTTTCCTTTTTCTACCTATGTCATTAGTAACCACACAGATCACAACAGCTGGATCTTTTCCCTCCCCCTGCAAATTCCTCTGTCGATCAGATAAGAGGTCCCGAACCTGGTCACCTGGCAGGAAGCACAGTCTTTTCTACCCTGCAACAGAGGACTTTGTCTATCCCCTAACTATACTATCCCTGATTACACTACATGTCTCTTTTCTCTCTCCTCTTGAATGGCTTCCTGAACTACAGTGTCGCAGTCAGGTTGCTCATTGTTCCTACAGCCTTCACTCGTATCAACACAAGGATCATGAGTCTCAGACAAGATCAAGGGCTGATGGTCCTCCAGCATTGTATCTTGGATTCCACTACCTGTCACACTTGCAGTCACATCCTCTGGTCCATGACCACAGGCTGAATTTGAGGCAGCTATTCTAATGGGTGTGACCACCTCCAACTATCTCTCCCTCTCCCTGATGTGTCACAGTGTTTGAAGCTCAGATTCCAGATCATTAATTCTGAGCTCATAGTAAAACTATTCCAATATTGAGAAAATCTAATATGGTATGCTAGCATCAGAGGAGCAGCAATCTCAAGATTCCTCATAACCCAGGACATGGTCTGTTTTCATTGATGCCATTGGACAAAAGGTAATAGGTACTAGAAGACTCATACCACTAGCAAAAACACACAAAAATGCTGGAGGAACACAGCCGGTCACACAACATCCGTAGGAGATAAAGATATGTGACTGACATTTTGGGTCTGACCTCTTCTTGAAGATAAATGATCATACCACCAAATTCAGAAGCAGTTGCTACTCTTCCAACATCAGATTCTTAAACACGAGACTCAATCAAAGATTAATTTGCACATATAGGAGGTATGAAGGCTATGGACTGGCTGCAGGTCACTGTGACTAGGCTAAAAAGAAATGGTTCAGTACAGACTAGAAGGGCCGAAGAGGCCAGTTTCTGTAATGTTTTATGGTTCCATTATTTATCACTGAAATTTTTTTTTCCATATTTGCAATCAGCTTATTTAGGTTTCTTGCTTTGCATGCATATCTTTTTCTTGAAAACATTTAGTTTACATTTCTGATAAGTTGAAATTCTGTCTTCTGCAGGAAAATGAATCTCAGGGTTGTATGTGATGTGATATTGCAAATATATATGATGACCTTGAAGATTAAAATAGGAAGAAAATTGCTTAAGTTGGAAATAAAACATTTGGGATCTTTTGTTGTTTATGCAACTCACAGTAAAAGAAAATGTTACAGGGTCTATGATATTCTATAGAAATATGGAAAAAGCACAGCAATTACAAATTGAAATATTTGTGTTCAAAGGAATGGCTGAAGGACTTCTGGTTAAACTGTGGTATGGAGTAGACATCTTTATCATAGCCCTACACCTTCAGTATACATTTTCCCATTTACTTTTCTTGAAACTTTTAAATTGGTGTCAAATTGCATATTCTATCTTTGAAATGGATACAAGAGCTGGAAAGCTCTTGGGAAAACAGAAAAAAAAACAAGAAACTCCTCCTACACCACTGGCAAACTTGACTGCTAAGAGTTCCTGTGATATACTTGAACAAATTAAAGAATGCAGGATTTAAACATCTAGATGGCACTGGAAAACCAATTTGGAGAGATTCCATAGAAAAACGGTGAGCGTTTGACCTCAGCAGAATCTGCTTTAGAGGAAATGAATAAACTTGTCCGCTACCTAGAAGGCAATAATGAAAGGCTAATAACTACAATTATTGATATGGAAGATCAAAGTAAGCCACAAAATCTGTGTATTGTAGGCTTGGGTGAAGATACTGAATCTGGTCTGCTTATTACATTTTTCTCTTGATTTGTTGGCAATGGTGTTTGGACACCACCTGAGCTTGATAAAGCACTCCAATAATTTTTGTTCAAGCCTAAATCAGGGCAAAAACTATGTTCTGGGGTTATATGCCCTTATCATCATCAAACAGGTACTGCTGATTAGTGAAGATACTTTGCAATAGCAAAGCAGAACATTTAGAATCATGGAAAATTATGCTCCTGACGATATTTTTCCGAGATGGCATAGATTAGGGTATTCAAAGCTTTAAGGATCTGTTCATTAATTGATATTTTGCATCATTTGAACAGATTAGTACTAAATTTACTTTCCCCAAATCTCAATTTTTTAGATATTTGCAAGTCCGGCATTTTCTTGAATCACAATTTTCAAATTATCTGAGATTCTAAATCAAATTTTGTAGATGTGTTATTTAGCTTAATTCCTTCTCGTAAAGATTTAATATCTATTATTTATGAGAAATTGTTACATGTAAATAAGATTTTGTTAGTTAAAATAAAAAATGCTTGGGAACAGGATTTACATTTGACTATATCGGATGTGGATTGGGACAGAATTTTTAAGTTGGTTAATAGCTCTTTGTTATGTGCTAGATATTGTCTATTACAATTCAAAGGGGTAAATAGAGCACATTTGTCTAAGGCTAAATTGTCTCGCTTTTATTCAGATATGAGTCCCTGGTGTAAGAGTGGAGAAGAGTCATTAATGCATATGTTCTGGACTTGTCCTAGTCTAGAAAATTACTGGAGAGTGGTCTTCCATATTTTATCAAAAATCTTCAATATAGATTTAACACCAAATCCTTTAGTGGCCCTCTACAGTACAATGGGAATGAGTGAGTCTTCTTTATCATTGGTTCACAGTCACACTATTTCTTTTGTCTCTCTCTTGGTGAGGCATGCAATTTTACTTAAATGGAAGGATGCTGCCCCACCTATTCATGATCAGTGGCTGTTTGAAAAAAAAGATTTGTTATTCAATTATTAATTCAGATACAAGAATTTATGGGGGTCATTTATAACTCACTATCATACTTTATAATTTTACTCCAATGTAATTAAATTGTCTGATGTATAATTTTTCACATTCTTTATATTATTTTTTTTAAACTTCATTTTTCTTTTAATACCAATCAGATATAACTTCTGGCAATCAATTAAGTGAGGAGTCTGAGTTTTTCTCCTTTATTATTTTTTTTTCCTTTTTTTGTATTATTAGTTTATTTTCTAAAAATTGTATATACTATTTAGAATATGAATTAGTGATATGATATTATGTTAGTGATATACGGAATGTCTTAGTTAGGTTGTGTACCTGTCCATACTATCTTATTGATTGCACCCTTTTTGTTTGTATGAGTTCTTTATGGTTGAACAATTGAAACCCTGAAGTTCACCAAAGGCTTTGCAAATATCAAACATTAGCAAGAAATGTTTAAAAAAAACTAGTATGGTTTTCAATTAATGGCTTAATTGTTCTCTTTGGAATCAAAGAATTTGAAATGAGTTGGCAGCAAGTTTCTAGATTTATTTTTGCCAGCATTAATTTTTTTAAAAATTAAATTTAGACATGCAGCATGATAACAGGCCCTTTTGACCCATGACCCCATGACAACAGGCCCTTTTGACCCATGACAATAGGCCATTTTGGCCTATGACCCCATGATAACAGGCCCTTTTGACCCATGACCCCATAATAACAGGCCCTTTTGACCCATGACCCCATGCTAACAGGCCCTTTTGGTCCATGACCCCATGTTGCCCAATTACACTCAATTACCCTACATCCCCAGTGCATTTCACACATTGGGAGGAAATTGGAGCCCCTTGGGAAAACCCACGCAGACACGGAGAGAATGTACAAACTCTTTTCAGTCAGTGCGGGATTTGAACCCTAGTCCTGATTGTTGGCGCTGTAACAGCTTAGCGCTAAACTCTACACTAATCGTGCCGACATGTCTCTGATTGGTTTATACATCCACAATTGTTTGCAGATGCTTCTTATTGAATTAATAAAAATAGCTTGTGTTCTAACACTTAATTTGGAAAAACAGCAACATATTTTTTTTAATCAAATGGTGCTTGCTACACTTATTTGAATATCCAGTCATTTCAGTGACCAAAAGATATGTTGATATAAGTTGTAAACCAGCATACTATCAAGTTTCAAATTAAAGATTCAAGATGTAATATTGCACAAAATTACATTTAGTCTGCTGTAAGGCAGACAAAGATTTGTCATCATCAGAAATTGCCTGAGACCCATTATAGGCACAGAAATAGAAGCAAAAGAGAGTTCTTTAAGAGTCACTGAGTGTCCCAGGATTCACCTTCAGCACTCCCCAAGCCAGTGCAGCCATACAGACTTCAGCTGAAACCATCAGCAACTTGAGCTGCAGATTCCAAACCTAATGTGATCAGGAAATCATGAATTCTCTTCCCTTTATAATACCCTAACCAAACTGCCATTGCACAAACTACTAATCTGACGCTTGATAGCACACGTAACATGCTCAACTTGCTGCTGACAGCCCCTCCATGGATTCTCACACACAGTTTTATTCCCCTGACTGGGTACTTTATAACATGAATACAATAATCCAAAATAGATTGAAGTTTTGTGCTCTGTTTTAAATATTTCTATTTTTCACAATTAATAGATTTTAATTTCAATAGAAAACTTCCACAGAGCAATAATGAAAAATTATCTCTGCTGCAACCATCCATTTCCATCTTGTTCAATCATTCAGGATCTCAGAGCCAGACACACTCACCTGGCCTAGTTCTGCAGACAGATTGTCTATCATTGCATCTCTTCCCCCTTTAAGCATTTCAGTTCACACATGCAATATTTAATCTCTTTCTCCTAATTTTAAAATGTATATTTTTCTCATCTCCTGCTCTTCCCATTCAACAAATTGTAAGTTCATTAGATTTTATTTTGGGTATTGTTTCAGGATTTCTTTTCCACCTCTTTTTCGACCCCTCTCTGCATCCTTCTCTCCAAGCGACACCAGCACATCCATCCCCAATAATAACAAATGTAACTCCTTACCAGCCAGTTCACTGTTGTGTTAATTTTGACTTTTGAAACAAAAAAAAATCAGACAGGAAGCACAGCACTGCATTTCTAGCTATTTTAATATCCTTTATTCTCACCAGAATTTAGCCCTTGTTCCAATTATATTTTATTTTTGCATCGCAAAATACTTCTTCACTCCAAATGCTTTTCTGACCCAATCCTTTTTTGTTCACTGGTTTCTCTGGACTACTGTCAAACTGCACTAACAACCTATATCGAAATGACTGAGCAAGCTAATCCAACATAAATGTGTGTCTTCCTATGATGTGGAGAGGACCATGTCTTACAACAAGACTACAAGTAGTGCTATTTGAATCACTGACCCCAGAAAACCCCAAATGCCATTCAGAGATTATAAACAAGTTAAATAGGCTTGATAAAATATACATTTATTTTTTATAACTATTTTGACAAAGAAAGCAAATAAATCCACAAAGATAAAGAAAAAAAATATTTGCAGCACCAAGCTTTTTATTCAAAATTGTTGCTAAGTTAAGGGATCAGATACAACATGCATTTATTACTTCAGTTCACCAATTTGATACTTCATCCATTGATTTAGTGGTGAAGACAGTGATGGGTGAGCCAGTATCTGACCTCTAGCCCTTTTCTGACCTCCATGCACAGGTGAGGAGATTGTGGATAAGATAACAGTGAGGAGGATGCTGCAAAAGGATGTGGAGCCGCTGCCCTGAAACAAGCATATTCTAGCCTAATCTATTTTTTTCTTCCTGTGTCATTCATACAACTCCACCTAAACTACATCTCAGCAGATGTAGAATCTATATAGTGTATTGGCCTTCATTAGTTGAGGGATGAAGTTCAAGAGCTGCAAATTTATATAGTAGCTCTTTTAAATTCCAGTTAGACCACACTTACAGTACTGCTCACCTCATTTTAGGAAGAATGTAGAAACTTTATATCTGGTTCAGAAGAGATCTATCAGGAGATTGCCTGGATTAGAAAACAGCTTTCGAAGAAAGATAGGACGTTTCATTTTAAAGCAATAGAGGTGCATATGATATCTAGAAGCATAGATTGGGTGGACAGACAGCATCTTTTCCCCAGGGCAGCAAATGACCAGTAACAGAGGATATCTATTTAAGGTGATGGAGGATATTTTATGGAAGATATCTGAAGTTAGTTTTTAAAAAATATAAACAGAGTTTTTACAGATGCTGGAATGCATTGCTGGGGATGGTACAATAGGAACATTTAAAAGACCCTGAGATAGGGACATAGATGTAAGAAAACTGCAGGGTTATGGGCTGTGAAATTGTGAATGGTTGGATTGATTCTGGAATAGGTTTATATAGGTCAGCACAATATCATGGGCCAAAATGACTATACTGTGCTGTTCTCATCCATGTTCTATATTTTAAATGCAAAGAGTTTCCTTACACACAATGCACATGTGCACCCTGACACACGAACAAAAGTAATCATATCATCTGTGATATCTATTCTCTTTCTTTGACTTCAATCGGAGTACCAATGTTATCTCACAGTTACACTTGGTACCACATTGTTTATCATTTTGAGAGATTATTCTGTTTCATTACAAAAGACTTCATAAATATTTATAAATAGAACATGCACTACTGAAGTAGATATAAGCATCTTAAAAGAATTTGAGAAGATTAGTTGAGAGAAATATGTCAACAGAATGAGCATTTTTTTCAGATTCTGAGCTCAAGGCATCAAGCCAAGTCTGCCTAAACTGATCTGAAATAATTTCAGATAAATTTACAACATGTCAAGTTCAGGTTTAAATTTAAACACATGCTCATGGAGCAGCAGGGTTTGTAAGAGCAACTAATAAGAATATCCCTGTATTATAATGCCAAATATAAGGGATGTTAATCTTACATGAGCTTCAAAAAAGAAACTTGACAAATAGTTCTTGGCACAACAAAATGTTTTTTCACACCATGTTACATATTTTATGAACCTTATGCAGTATATGGAAGTTAATTATGACATTATTCCATAAACTATGTGCCCACTCCCCAACTTTGATGTTGCAAAATGTCAAAAAAGCAACTCCTTCAGAGAAGGGTTGAACATCTGCTGAAGTTTCAAAACAGCTGCAACAAATAACTATCCAAATGCAAATCTAAACATTTATGAAATTTTAGAACAAGTCAAGCTAATTACATCACAACAACATAGATGTGATGAAACAAAATTCTTAATGAAAGGAATGAGAAGGAAATCCAGAGATATATAATCCAGTGATCACTGAGGGATCAGAGTTGGAGAGGGTGAGCACATTTTAAAGTTCTTTGGAATCACTATGTCAAAAGATCTTTCCTGGACCCAACACACTAATCGCATTGTGAAGAAAGCATGCCAGCACCTCTACTTCGTCGGGAGTTTGCGGAGGTTTGGTATGACACCAGAAACCCTCACAAATTTCTTCAGATGTGTGGTGGAAAGTGTGCTGACTGGCCGAGAATGAGAACACCAATAGACCTGAGCGAAAAGCCCTCCAAAAGGGAGTGGACATATCCCAGAACATCACAGGCAAATCTCTCCCCACATTTACAGGGAACACTGCTGTCAGAGAGCACACCACCCAACACACACTATGTTCTCATTGCTACCATCAGGAAAGAGGTATAGGTGCCACAAGACTCGCACGATCAGATTCAGGAACAGTTGCTACCCCTCCACCATCAGACTCCTCAACAACAAATTCAATCATGGACTCATTTAAGGGCTCTTAATTGTGCACTTTATTGCTTTCATTTTAATTCTCTCCATATTGCACAGCTTGTTTACATTTATTATATGTTTACCATTCTTTATTGGTTTACATTTATACCAGTGGTTCTCAACCTTTTTTATTTCTACTGACATACTGTTTTAAGTAATCCCTATGCCATAGGTCCTCTGTGATTAGTAAGGGATTGCTTAAGGTGGTATGTAGGTGGAAATAAAAAGTTTGAAAATCACTGTTTTAATCATACCTCATTGACTCGTTATTAAACCATAAACCCCAAAGGAGATAGGTCAAAGACAATTTTTCTCAAGCAAAATATTTCAGTAATAATTGGGTTCAGAGCAGTGATTCTCAACCTTCCCTTCCCACTCACATACCACCTTAAGCAATCCCTTACTAATGATAGAGCACGAATAGCATAGAGATTTCTTAAGTCATATGTGAGTGGAAAGAAAAAAGTTGAGAACCATTGAGTACAGTTTTTTTTTGCACTACCAATAAGTGGTAATTCTACCTCACCTGCAGAAAAGGAATCTCAGGGTTGTATGTGAGGTCATGAATGTTCCGACAAGAAATCTTAAATCTGAGAAAAGGCCCAATGAAAAAAAAAACAGGCATGATGTTTTGGCTTCAGAGGGTTAAACTGGTGAAAACTCAAAGTGAACCAGGATTTTCAGTTTTTTTTCTATAACTACCTTGCCTTAATCTCAAATCCTATGCACAAGAAGTTCTAGTTTTAGTAGGGTGAAGAGCTAAGGGAAAGCAGCCATTTATTTGATGACGGCTTTGTTCAGCTGTGGATGATTTCATCAGGAGAATAATCTAGACAGCAAGTGTCCCTTCACAACTGCATAGGGTAGAGGGACAAGGAATTTAACTGATAAATATTAAACATAACTCAAAATAATCAACAATTCTTTGATTTTCACTTATACAGTGAAGACTATGATATATTCACAACTCCTGAATGCAAGCCCCCTAGTGTATCTTGGTCATTCTTGTGACAAGTCAAAATGCAACATGCATAAAATGTCACTGTGAATATGTATCTAAGACAAGTTTATTGGACAACTCAATGAAACAGTGTTCTCCGGTCCTCGGTGCAAAACATGCAGACATACAACCAGATATAAAACACATACAAACAACACATATGCATGACAAGTATTTCTAACGTATAAATAAATATTGTTCCATAAATATGAAAGTCTCGGATGGTTAGTGTGAGCAGTTCCTTTGGTTGTTCAGCATTATTACTACCTGTGGGAAGAAGCTGTTCCTCAGCCTGGTGGTGCTGGCTCTGATCCTCCTGTATTTCTTCCCCAATGGGAGTAGCTGAAAGATGTGCGCAGGGTTGAAGGGGTCCTTGATGATTTTTGCCTTCTTCAGACAACAATCCTGGTAAACCATATCAATGGGGGGATTGGAAAGGGTGGTGCAGGGGAGGGAGACTCCAGTGATCCTCTGTGCCACTCTTATGGTCCTGTGGATTGACCTCAGATCGATTACTCTGCAGCAAACATACCATACTGTAATGCAGCTAGACAGGATGATCTTAATGAAGCTCCTATAGAAGTTTGACATAATGGTGGCCTGTAACCATGCTCACTTCAGACTTCTCAGGAAGTGCAATCATTGTTGTTCCTTCCTGAGAAATGAGATGATGAATGTCCACAATAGATCACTAGTTAAATGACCTCCAACTAATTTGGTCTCCATTTTCTCTACTCAACAAATGTAGATGTGCAATGGAGGATGGTTGTATCTGGTTCTTCTGATGTCCACGATCATCTCCTTTGTCTTGTCCACGATGAAACTCAGGTTTTTAAACATTTCACTAGATTTTCCATCTCTTCTCTGTTGTGTGACTCATTGTTGTTGCTGATGAGGCCAACTTCTGTTCTGTCATCTGCAAACTTGATGATACTGTTGGAGCTGGATCTGGCAATGCAGTTGTGAATCAGCAGCATGAACAGGAGTGGAATGACCACACAGCCCTGAAGTGCACCAGTGCCCAGCATGACACCGCTTGACGTTGTGCTACTGACCCGGACAGACTATGGTCTTTCTGTTAGGAAGCCAGGATCCAGTTATAGTAAGGAGTGTTGAGTCCCAGCAAGGACAGTTGCCACCCCCCCCCCACCCCCACCCCCACCCCGCCACAAACCTCTGGGGAATGATTGTGTTAAATGCTGAGCTGGTCAATGAAAAGCAGCCTGGCGTATGAGGCATTGTTCTCCAGATGGTTCAGAAAAGAGTGAAGTGACAAGACTTTAGCACTGTCAGGAGAATATGAGAGAGAGCGAGAACGATAGAGAGAGAGAGACAGAGAGAGAGAGAGAGAGAGAGAGAGAGAGAGAGAGAGAGAGTGCACACGTGCAAGGGATAGAGATATAATTATTATCTCTTTTTCTGCAATGGTATATTGTAGTAATTCAATGGCAAAAACAATGAGCAATGCACGTAGGTCTGGCGGTGACAATGGTTGGTAACAAACTGGCACCCACTTGTGGCATTATGTCGATGCTCAAAAGGTTTCGGATTTTGGAACATTTCTGAACTTTAGATAAGGGGTAGTGCTGCAAGTAAGAATTTCAGCATTTGAACATATATAATGACAATAATCTCATTTTATCTCTAAATTTTAAAAAATACATTACCTTCCTGTCTTTAAAACATCCACAAAACTTACATTTGCCATGTGGGTGGTCCAGGCCCAAATAAAATATCTGTGGGATCATTGAACTGTATTTCTTAATGAATCTAAAGCAAGATGGATGATCGCCTTCAGCTGTTTTAATGTAGTTTTATACACAAGACTGCCAATGTGATGTGATGTTTCTGAAATTTGGCTCCACTGACTCAGTGGAACCAAATTTCAGAACAGAATCTTACATTCACTGAGTTTAACACAAGTTACTCAAAGTTCCAAAAGCAAAGTATAGTCGAACAGGATTTTACTTGATCCAAGTGGGATAAAGATCAGTTTGTCAAACTATTTTTTCTGCTTTGCTCAATCTCATGCTCTGCTGTTCACTCAGACAAAATGCAATGAGAAATTAAATCTGTCAAAAAAGTGAAATCACTTGCTTTTCACATTGCTGGAAAACTGAATACATTCAGTATAAAAATAAAATAGTTGTCTTAGTGTTAATACTTGACTCTTCCTGGTTGAAAAGCAATATTTTGGAAATAGGCAATTCCAGTGTTCAAAGAAGATAAGGAATTTGTGCTCATACTTTTTCTTCACTCTTAGTCCATATAAATAAGATAAAGCACCATGTATGTTGTCTGCAAAAACAAATTAATTCCCCACACACTCAGCACATTGGAAGTCTACAGCAGTATCATAGATAGCTAACCATGTCAAGCAACACAGCTGCATTCCAGTCACAAATTGTGTTTGAAATTTAGTTCTCACTTTCACACTGCAAGGTGTCACAGTGACTAATAGCAGAACTGTTAAGTCTATAATTGGGAAAGTCATTATAACCTTCAGTCCTTTTTTTTTAAGAACACACAAGCTCTCAACAGTGATGCAGAATATTAGTTAACCTAAAGAGTTAGTAGTTTCCTTTCTTGACCAAGAATTCAGGTCTTCCCAGACTACTCAGTTGAAAATCACCTCTATCAATTAATAAAGTGCTGAACTTTGCATACAAGGTCAGTAGAAATGTTTGTGACAAGACCAGTGGGAAACTCTGTCTGACCAAATTCTGCTTTTCCAGCCTTCTCAAGACCTAGAAATAGGTGGAAAAGGTTTGATTTCTTGAAAAATGCCTTTATATCAAAATAGACTTCCTTTTTTTCTATGAATAATAATTTTTTGAGGATTTGGAGCCAAATAGGGATTAAATAGAAGATTGACTTTGAACATGGTAAATTTATCACATTTCAACAATGAAAGAAAAAAATAATTCCCAAATAATACTTTCTTTTGTTATTGTCAGGTTAAGGTTTTCTTGGTTGACAATTTAGATCATAATTTGATACTAGCTAGACAGAATTAATTAGAATTATTGATATGTAAAGGTGGTATAAATGTTTATTTCAGAGACATATAAATTAATTAAAAAAGTAGCTCCCATGTTAGAAATTTATAAATCAAGATTAAGTTGGGAGATTGATTTAAATAGATTAAAATAATTATATAAGGAAAATATGAGTAAAATTATTAATGTTCGGTATAGACTGGTTCAATATAATTTTCTACATTATATTTAACTCCTCAAAAATTAAAAAAAGTGGAACCCAATATTATCAGATTTATGTTTTAGATGATGTGATCAGGAAGTTGGCTCATTTTTCCATTCTACTTGGGAGTGTACTCGAGTAATATCTTTTTGGTTAGAGGTTAAAAACTATTAAGAGTTAATATTAAAATGCTTAGTCCTAAATTAAGATTAACTATATTTCAAATTGAATTTTTAAGATTTAGCTTTTAGCTGTTTCTAAGAAGTACATCATCATTATATCATTATTTGGAAATCAGATACAGGTTTAGGGATGGAGAGATGGCATGCCGAATTGCACTCTTGTATTCCACTTAAAAAAATAACTTATAAGTTACAAAATAAATATGATTCCTTTTCTTGAAAATATGGAGTTTTTTTTGCATTCTCCTAACTTTTTTTTTTTTGTTTCTTTGATACTTTAGGGGAGGGTTGGTGCGTGGGGGTGGGAAGTTTTAAAAAAATATTTACCACATTTGTACTCATTTTAGTTTTACTGATTATGTATACATGAATGTGTTTCTTTTTAATTTTTAAATAAAATGGAAAAAACAGACCTAGCAACAATCTTGGAGCTTGTTCCACCTTCCATTTTGGAATGAACTGAAATTTATCCAGCGAAACAGGAAAATGACGGACATCAAATGTCATCCCCAGACACAACTATGGCATATAGGCAGATCAAGCAAGTGAGTAAGAAGGTGGCAGGACTAAATGCGAAAATCATTATTTATTTTTGTGGACAGAATAAACAAAAACATATGCTAAGTAAATAGGAAATATTCATGTGCATAAGAACATTGATCTGCTACTTCATGAAATCCAGATAATTAACTTTAATGTTCACGAGGCAATTATGAATTCCAACAGCATGGTGGCATCTTTTGCAATTAATTTGGAATGCAACAGTAGATAAGGGTTCATGTAATTGTGTAGACTGATGGTCTGAATACAATTTACTGCCTTTCAATTCAAGAAAGCTTTGGTACATTGGCCTTCATGAATCAAAATAATGAGTACAGGAGTTGGAATGTTTTGATGAAATTGTATAATGCATTGGTGAGGCCAAATTTGGAATATTCTGTATAGTTTTGGTCACCTATCTACATGCAAGATGTTAATAAGTTTGAAAGAGTGCAGAGAAATTTTGCAAAGATATTGGTGGGACATGAAGAGCTGAGTTATTGGTATATGTACAATAGGTTGGGATATTATTGCCTGGAGCGTCAGAGAATGAGGGGAGATTTGATTGAGATATGCAGTTATGAGGGGTATAGAAAGGGTGAGGACAAACAGCCTTTTTCCATTGAGATTGGTTGAGCAGGAACTAGAGGATACGGGTTAAAGATGAAAGGTGAAAGGTTTAAGGGGACATTAGGGGAAACCTCTTCAGAGGATGCTGAGAGTGTGGAATGAGCTGCCAGTAGAGGTGGTGGATGCAGATTCGATTTCAACATCTAAGAGAAAATTGGATTGGACCCAGGATGGATATATGGAGGACTATGTTCTAGGTGCAGGCCAATGGGACCAGGCAGAATAAATAGTACAGCAGGAACTATATGGACTGAAGGGCCTAGTTCTTTGCTGTTGTGCTCTATGGTTCCATGAGTATAATGGTCTTGAAGTCAGTGCATCACAAATCTATTAGACTGCTATCTGGGTTCTAAGATTCTAAGATGTTTCAAAGACATAGACAAACTGATAATATCAATAGGATAGTCTATGTCCTCTGGCTGGAGAATCCACAGTAGACGGGTTAGTTGCAAAAGATGGTTTGTTTTGGGTCTGAGATGAAGTCTGCAACTTCACAGCCCTCTGGGTGTTGAGTCATGGTGAGTCAAAACTGAGATTCATTGATTGTTGTGATTCAAAACTCTGTAGATCAGACAACATTATGGAGTGGAGGTAAAAGATTAGCTCATCTTAATGCATGGTAATGCATGCTCAAAGAATGATTGGCTTTATTTCTTGCCATCAACTCTCTTTCTCTTCTCCCCCATCCGCTATGGGTCATTTTAAAAATCAGTGTGGATATTACATCATTATACATGTTGACAACTACACAAATGATTATTTATTTGATGCGAATATTCTTTTCTGTCCTGCAGTTTCATGACCATCCATCCAATATTCAGTTATAAAGCATAAATAAAATGCTTCATGTTCCGGTTTGAATTGACCATGTTTTTCATTTATACAAGATGATTAACATAGAAAAATGATCTAATGCATATTCACAGTAGAATTATTAAATAAAACATGACACAGAGGAGATGATGACATATGTCCAAATGTTTTGTCAAGGAGATATGGAGAATCTTAAATGAGGAGGGAGGGGCAAAGAGACAAAAGTTCAGGGTGAGAATTCCTGAGATAAATGTCAAGGCAACTGTGGGCACAACTGCAATAAAAATCAAAAGCATCCAAGAACGTGGAACTGGAGGAATGCAGATGCTTCAGAAGATTATGAGACATAAGATATTATCGAAACAATGGACGGAATCCCATGTGAAAATTTGAAAGTCCAAGTGCGAATTTCAAAATCAGTCCATTATTTGAGACTGGAGGTAAACTGCGAAAGTCAAACAGTAGAATGCAGTTTTGGATGAGTTTGAATTGACAATATGTCAATATGTTGAGAGGCAGGCAATTGAAACAAGTTCAACCTTGGGGGGTAACCTTCCAATTAATCCAATCTGCAAAACTAGGTTAAAAAATCCACTCCCAGCAAAGGTTTCCCGAATTTTGCTGAGCTCAGAATTTACCACAAAACTGACAACATTGAGAGAATTAAAAGCTGACCTTCCATCAAATGTAATGATATGAGGATCAGTGAAGGAATAGCAGTTTCCTGTTGGGATGTCTTGTACTGATACCTATAGATAAAAAAATAGAAAAGACAATTATAGAAATCATTCATCATGTGAAACAATTATTAATATTTACTGTTTACCTAATTTTACCAATAACACTGATCGACAAAGATTTTGCTTCCTGAATACTTTTGGGTTCATTTTAATGACTTTGGGCTGCTGATCACAAAATTCACCTCAAGATTTTCCTATCATGTACCATTTTTTAAAACTTATTTTTATAATTTCCTGTCATATTTCAAGGATACAAAACCAGGAAGCGCAACATGTCATTGAAAATTCATTTTCTGCATTCACGCTTAAACGTCTTCCTTGCTGATCTTGGTGCAGTCAGTGACAAATGTGGTGAAAGTGGTATCAGGGCAACTGGAATCCATCATTCTGGGCAATTACTGTTGGACACTGTCACAAGAGGCATCAGATCCTGATCACAAGCGAAAGTCAGCCAGCCAAACATCTTGAGATCAGTTGAACTGACGCAATATGCCAGCATCATTATGCGATTCAATACGTTAAATTTAATAAAACGTTAATTTAATGATTCTCCAACATCCTACGTGATGGAGCAAATCTGCAATTATCTTTGTGTTCAGCTTGAAGTTGTCTATCACAATCCCCGTTTTTTTCAGGAAACAAACCTTTTGAAAAATGTGCTACCCAGTGTAATACAAACTGCTAACTGCATGACAATATATCGACAAAGCAATGTGAAATTACACTTGGGTCTAAGGTGCGGAGTTATTTAACTCCACTTCTTTTGCTCACATCACAACATCTAATTCTTTGGTTGGATGCAGGCTACATCACAACATACCCTGTTTAAAATGTATGCGGCTCGTTAAGTGCAAAAATGATCTTTGTTGTTATGCTTCATGGAGATAAATTATTCACAGCTGCTCTATCCAGTGCTTCTCTGCTGTTTCTTTTACATACTGTTTAAGGTTTCAAGATGCGTATTTTTGTACCAACATTTCTTCTTCAGGTTTGAAATCCGAATATTGCTGCTCTTAAAATGTAACAGTGCAGGAGTCATGAAACTCAGCAACAGCTGGTTACATTCAACAAAATACACTTCACTCTGCTGCACTTTAAATATTTAGAATTTCAGTTTTAAACAGAAGCAACGTGCATCAAGATTTAGCCAGTCTGTTTAGAATTTGGATTTCAAACAGTACTGACTGACTGGGATCGATTAATTTCAATGGCAAATTCCTCAAAAGAACTGTCTGCTTCAGTTGCCAAAGATGAAATATAATTAAGCAAGCTGCTTCCTGATGAGATCAGAAACTGTCTTTGTTCACTTTTTTTTGTAATGAGAGTTGTTATGGACACATTATTTTTTAAAAAGTTATTAAGTCATAGATTTATAGAACATAGAAATAGGCCTTTTGGCCCATCATGTCTGCACTGACTGTACTATAATACTGTGCTTGACTCTAACAATCTCAATGTCTCAAAATTAATTTTGATATTAAGAAAATAAAAAAGAATAGAGGGAGGTAGAAAACAATGAGATCTGGAAAGAAAACATTTACCTGAGCCACAACATTTAGCGTTCAAAAATTCATGGTTTTATCTTAGAACTTATTTTAATTCAGCATTATGAGGAAATGAAACTGGAATTCACTGTGTGCAATATTTGTCTGTTTTTTTTCAAAACTGCTAAACTGTACTTTAAGTTACTTATGTTATGCCACTGTGATCCATGAATGATCCCTGTATCTTTTAAATTGTTTTTCAAATTGAGAAAAAGGATTATTTTCTGCAGCTTCAAGATACGTGGATCAGTCTGTGACATTGTTTATGACATCTAAAGATAACCCAAAAGAAGTTCTCTGCTATTTATGAACTTAGAAATGACTGAATAAGAAATTGAGTAGAATGCAATTCAGCTGAAGGAGGCAGCAGGGTGTGGAAATGTTTCAGTTGATAAAAATGGAAAAGGACATTGAGTGTGCCTGTCTTGCCTTTTACACACACACACCCACACACATATACAAACACACATACATATACATGCGTGTGCACACACGCACACACACATACATCTTTGGCTTGGCTTCGCGGATGAAGATTTATGGAGGGGTATGTTCACGTCTGCTGCAGGCTCGTTGGTGACTGACAAGTCCGATGCGGGACAGGCAGGCACGGTTGCAGCGGTTGCAAGGGAAAATTGGTTGGTTGGGGTTCGGTGTTGGGTTTTTCCTCCTTTGTCTTTTGTCAGTGAGGTGGGCTCTGCGGTCTTCTTCAAAGGAGGTTGCTGCCTTGTACCTCTTCTTTGGTGCACCTCTGTCTCACCAAATAATACGATCTTGGGAAGGCGATGGTCCTCCATTCTGGAGACATGACCCACCCAGCGCAGTTGGGTCTTCAGCAGCATGGATTCGATGTTTCCGGACTCTGCCAGCTTGAGTACTTTGATGTTGGTGATGAAGTCAGTCCAATGAATGTTGAGGATGGAGCGGAGACAGCGCTGATGGAAGCATTCTAAGAGCTGTAGGTGATGCCGGTAGAGGACCCATGATTCGGAGCCGAACAGGAGCGTGGGTATGACAACGGCTCTGTATACGCTGATCATTGTGTGCTTCTTCAGGTGGTTGTTTTTCCAGACTCTTTTGTGTAGTCTTCCAAAGGCGCTATTTGCCTTGGCGAGTCTTTGTCTATCTCTTTGTCGATCCTTGCATCTGATGAAATGGTGCAGCCGAGGTAGGTAAACTGGTTGACCGTTTTGAGTTTTGTGTGCCCGATGGAGATCTGGGGGGGCTGGTAGTCATGGTGGGGAGCTGGCTGATGGAGGACCTCAGTTTTCTTCAGGCTGACTTCCAGGCCAAACATTTTGGCAGTTTCTGCAAAACAGGACGTCATGCTCTGGAGAGCTGGCTCTGAATGGGCAACTAAAGCGGCATCGTCTGCAAAGAGTAGTTCACGGACAAGTTGCTCTTGTGTCTTGGTGTGAGCTTGCAGGCACCTCAGATTGAAGAGACTGCCATCCGTGCGGTCCCGGATGTAAACAGCGTCTTCATTGTTGAGGTCTTTCATGGCTTGTTTCAGCATCATGCTGAAGAAGATAGTAAAGAGGGTTGGTGCAAGGACGCAGCCTTGCTTCATGCTGTTGTCAATGGAGAAGGGTTCGGAGAGCTCATTGCTGTATCTGACCCGACCTTGTTGGTTTTCGTGCAGTTGGATAACCATGTTGAGGAACTTGGAGGGGGGGGGGGGGGCATCCGAGGCGCTCTAGTATTTGCCAAAGCCCTTTAATGCTCACGGTGTCAAAGGCTTTTTTGAGGTCAACAAAGGTGATGTAGAGTCCTTTGTTTTGTTCTCTGCACTTTTCTTGGAGCTGTCTGAGGGCAAAGACCATGTCAGTAGTTCCTCTGTTTGCGCGAAAGCCACTCTGTGATTCTGGGAGGACATTTTCGGCGACACTAGGTATTAGTCTATTAAGGAGAATCCTAACGAAGATTTTGCCTGCAATGGAGAGCAGCGTGATTCCCCTGTAGTTTGAGCAGTCTGATTTCTCGCCTTTGTTTTTGTACAGGGTGATGATGATGGCATCATGAAGGTCCTGAGGCAGCTTTCCTTGGTCCCAGCAGAGCATGAAAAACTCATGCAGTTTGATATTCAGAGCTTTGCCGCCAGCCTTCCAGACCTCTGGGGGGGATTTCATCCATACCTGCTGCTTTGCCACTTTTCAGTTGTTCAATTGCCTTATATGTCACACACACATATATATATATATATATATATATACATACACACACATACATGCACATGCGCGCACACACATATACACACACACATATATACACACTCACACACACACATATACACACTCACACACACACACATATACACACTCACACACACACACATATATACACACTCACACACACACACATATATACACACTCACACACACACACACATATATACACACTCACACACACACACACATATATACACACTCACACACACACACACACACACACACACATATATACACAGTCACACACACACACACACATATATACACACTCACACACACACACACACACATATATACACACTCTCACACACACACACACACACACACACATATATACACAGTCACACACACACACACACACATATATACACAAACACACACACACACAAACAGGACTGTGATTACACAAGAATGAATCCTTGAGATATGACCATATCGTGAAAAGTTCCATTAAAAATTGAAACTAATGATGGCTCATTAATACTGCCAGCTATTAAAAAAAAATGATTTTAACTCTTGCTTGGTATCTAGATCTTGATAACTTGGTTATCAATGTACCTCTGGGTCAAACTTGAAGTTTGGCTCTTTTGTAAATATGTAGCTTAGCGTATGCTATAGCAGCTTGCCTCAAATGCAATTGTAGTTAATTATCCAGACAGGTAGGCTGCTGTGGATGTTTTATCTGGTGAGAACTAAGGGCTGAGAATAGAGGACCAGAGAACACCCAATTGATCCATTGTGTTTAACTATTATTTTCTATACACTTTGAAAGACAAGGAGGAAAAAGAACTTCCCAGATCGACACCCTGCTACCAATTTTGTCGAGAACTGCCTACTGTGGCCTTAGTCTTGAAATCCTGTTTCTATCGTCTCACGCAATTTTGAGTTGGCGACTGAGCAGGTAGAGATGTGGTCTGAAGTTAAATCATCCTGGCTTGTGCCATCAAAGTTGTGGAAGACATGTTGTTGGTGATGAGTTCTCCACATCCTCAGGATTTTCATTGTTGGTTAAAGTTTATGTCTTATATTTATGCTATCATCAAGATATTAACGGGAAATGTGTCTGCCAATTCAAACACTTCCATAGAAAATTTTTAGAATTTTGGTTTTGATGGTCATTCATGAGTTAATTGTTGATCAAAGCAGAAGAAAGAGGTTGTAGTTAATTGGGAAGCTTGGGTGTCAATGGCCAGAATTAGCTTCTACAATGTTGTAAATAAAATTTCAAAAAATCAAATAGAATTAAAAAGCAGCAGTAACAAGGATAGTTCAATTTGTCTTAAAGCTCTGTATGTCCTCATCACAATTTTTCTTTGTATTAGCAAATTTTGTTCTTGTATAAATAGCATAAATTGCTGAGGTTCCAACATGATCTCTGTGGTACAACAGTAGTTTCCAATTACCAATCTGAAAGTAATCCACTTATCCTGACTCTGTTTTCTGATCAGCCTCCTTTTGCCCTTTATGTACCAAAGTATTATCCACAACTTTATGAGTTCTTCCCTTGTGCACTTATCTTTTGCAATAACTTTTTAAATGCCTTCCAGAAATACAAACACACTTCATCAGTTAGTTCCCCTTTAGCCACCTAATTTGTAACATCCTTAAGCAATTCTCGCTTATCTGCCGCAGGTCATTTTCTCCACACTAGATTGACTCTGAGTCACTGAGTGACAGTTATAACAGCACAGAAACAGATCATTTGGTTCCTTCACAATAATGACAGCCATTAGACATTAAGACTATTATCATACATCTGCCTTTGATCTGGACTATGCTTAATTATCTTGTAATTTTCTAAATGACCTATTACCTCTTTTATCATGTATTCTAAAATGTTCATAACTTGGCCTATTCCTTCACACTTTCTCTCTCCTTTCTTAAATTACATTACACATACAATTTTATTCCTGCCGTCATAAGACTATTTATAGGTATCTAAGAATATATGAAATTATAATGCAACATATTGTCCAAGAGATAACAATCCTGAAGTTCACTGAAACAAGGCAAGTACACTTAGGAATGTGTTGTGTTGCAGAACAATCATGTTTCTGCTGCCCAAGGTGTTGGGCACTACTGTTACGAGCCCATAGGACCCCAAAACCCAGCACCAATAGATATTCACCAAGACAAATGGTTACTTAAACAAAAGTTGCTTTTAACTATCTTTAAACATGAAAACAGAATCACACTTTAACTTATCACTATTGACTTCACTAACTTAACTCAACCCCCTTCTAACTTTAAGCAAACATGTATGTAATGTGTATGCAAGTTCAGAAAAGTTCTTTGATTCACAGTCCAGTCTCACTTCTCATTCCTCCAAATTCACTGGATGCAGGCAATTCTTTTACTGTGCACAGAATTTATCACTTATGAAGTTCACAAGGCTTTGGTGCTTGAAAGGTGAAAGGTTACCGCTGAAAAAAATTCTTGTCACTGTTCAGAGAGAGATCTGTTGTTCCTGTACACAAACTGCTCCTTTTTAATCAGCCACGTCAGTGTCTTGCCAAAGAAACTTGCTCCATCAGGGTTTTCCAGATGATAACTTCTTTCTTTTAGGTCACCACAGAGTTCCTTGTCGTTTCTCTTATGTCAAGTGAAATATTAAGCAGCCAGTCCCCTCTTATTGTCAGGTCCACAAGGGCTTTGACCAGGCTGAACTAAGCACTCACAACCAGTCTTCCAAATGGGGTTTTCCACAAGCTTTCCAGCTTGTCCTGTTCTAGTCCCAGCTGCTGACAGTAGCTCTGCAGAACTGATCTCTCTCTCTCTCTCTCTCTCGCTCTCTCTCTCTCTCTCTCACAGAGAAAAAAAAACCTGTTTTACTCTCTGTTTGCAAAAACCATGTGACCCTCTTAGAACAGCAAGCTGCACTGCCAGACACCCTGCAGCTCCGAACTACTCCTCCCATCTCTTTCATATGTTGGTTTTCAAAACAATAATCCTATAGCGAAGTATCTTGGGCACTCCCCAAAGTTTTTGCAAAGTCCCCCAGGTGCTGCCCTGTCTGGCTTGAGCAGCGCTCCAGAATTTTAAATTAGATCTGCTTTGATGTGTTTGTATATGACCTATACTAAAAAAAACCTGCCCCAATTTACCTCCCAAAACCATATCTACAATACATACAATACAAACACAACATAATCTGTCACAATATGACCACTGATTATGCAAATAAAACCTCCATTTAAAATAGGAGTGGGGAAAAGTCTGCAAGATTTTGTAAGACCAGTGGTTAAGCATTTGGAGTCAAGTCAGGTATCTGAAGGAGCTATCATTGAAGTTGAGCACAGACTGGGAAATCAGAATCTCAGCTGAATTTAGCTGGGTAGTTCAGGCAGTTGGATCAGACTTCTTTGATGAATCAGAGCTCCATTAGGACCAGTATTTTGGAGCTTGGATGGCCAGGAAAAAATATTGCTGCAGGGGGATGGGTGCTTGGAGCAAGTAGTCAGATCACAATCAGATTTACATTGGATCTATAGACAAAGGGCTCAGATCCAGGAGATGAGATCCAAACTAGAAGACCATCTGAGAGTTGCAAAATGTTGTGTGGATAGGGTGTTGATATACAAAGGAAGGAAGTCAGATCTCAATCAGATTGACATTGGGTCCATGGTCAAAGGGCTCAGATCAAGAAGATGGGATCCAGATCCAGGAGATGGGATCAAGTCTGGGGGACCATCTGAGAGTTGTGAAATTTTGTATGGGTAGGGTATTATCACACAAATGGGTGTACATAAAGGAAAGTAAGAGAACTTAGCTTCTAACCCCAGGATGGAAACTACTATAGAAGTAGTATTGTTGAAGAATTGTTGTTCCAAAAAAAAAATGCCTAACAACAGCTGCACCTCCAAATAAAGTGATCTAATTTCTTGGCCAGACACTCAATGAGAATTACATCACATCCGACTCAGAGATCAGGCCCCTGATGCATGAGTAATTCACAGCTGCAGGTGGCCCATTAAACATATGGAATTGGATTGTTATCTTCAGAAATTTGATCCATTCCAAAAATAAACCAATTTCCATAAACATAGCTCAGAAAACATATGGATATGTATGCCTTTCAAGACCAATGTCCGCACAGTGTACTTTTTTTTGTACGTATTGTAATGTGCAACTGTAGCAATTTGTGACCTTAGAGTGGGACTTAAATACAATTCCCTGACTTACAAATCAGACCCCGGAGATCATCAGTGTTAACAAGTTTCCTCCACATTGCTTAATCAAAAATACTTGGTTCGTGCCCACACGCATTCAACTCCCATTGTCCAATTAAAGTCTCCTCAGCTTCTAATCCAAGTGAACCATAATAAATATAAAGCTTATATTGATTAAAATATAAAAGGTAAAAACTGAAATATTTTCTTTGAATAAAGACAAGAATTTGGATGTACCAGTTTCAACTGACTGTGGTCACAATAAGATCAAAATTGCAAATTATCTACTTCAAAGCATCATGCTCTCATCACAGAAATCGAGACAAGAAAGCCCGTAGAAATAGAGATTAATTATAAAACATAATAACACCAGAGCTTGAAATGGAAACTGGTCTTAAAATAATCAATTTTTATTGTATTAAAGAATACAACAGGAATGATTACATTACCAAAAGGGAAATCTAATGTGAAGTTTACAAGGAGGTGTTTGACGATATTGCTTTGCCCAGTTCATTGTAGTGGAACAAAGTCTACAGAAAAGTTAAGAAAGTGCACTTGAAAAGCACCATATGATTAATAATTGGTACTGGCCATGGAGTGGTTAAATTACCAGATTCGTGACTTGAAAGGAACTCAGAGACCGGAGTTTAATCCCATTATGGATATGTGGAATATTTTTTTTTAAAAACACACAATGTTGGAGAAACTCCAAGTCAAACAGGACACTTTAAATAGCAAAGGTAGATACATAATCAATAGTTTGGGTTATCAAGGTATCTTGATGAAGGGCTCAAAGCAAAATATTGATTATGCATTCTTTACCTTTGCCATATAAAGGAGATTGTTTGACCTGTTGACTTTTTCAGCCTTGAGTTTTTAGTTCAATCACGGTATCTATCGACTTGTGTTTTACTCCTATGAATATGTGCAATTTAGTTTGGGTTGATAATCAGAAATTTAAAAGAAAATGTGCCATTACTTAGTTCTTTAGTATCCATTTCTATGCTGTAAAATTCTGACTCAAGTAACGAGTGCTTCCGGATGTTCAGGAAATCCCATCTTATTCATTGGGATTTTCTTAAGGAAAACTTCCATCCTTACCTATTCTGATCAACTTGTAAATTCAGACACAACATGCCTTTTGAAATGGTCTAGTAAGATATTTAGTTTAATGGCAATAAATTCTGGTTGTGCGATTGATGCCGATACAAAAAATGAATAAAATAATGGAGAAAGAAAATTGAAGACAAGATAAATCAAGAGCCATTTCAAGGTTAAAAATGAATTAATTTGGTAACTATAAACAGGCACGGGTAGTGTGAAACATCAAAATACCAAATATAAAAACAGATGTACAAAAGTAATGATGAGTTAAAGTCACTTATTAAATGCTGACATTCCATATAACCATTTACTGAGCAGAAACAGGCCATGTTGGCCTTTCGAGTCTGCACCGGTTCTCCAGTGTTGGTTTTTTTTTAAAAAATGAACCCTAGGAATTTTGAGTGAGCAAAGTTAAAATATTTGGAGGAGAATTAAGTGACTCGTTCTGTTAGACAAGGCAGTTCAGCTGAAGGAAAGCATGGAGGCATGACTTGATGTACTGAATGACTTAAATTTGTGTGCAACCCTTTTTGAATGAAATCTGATGGAAAAGCCAAAGGGACTAGTATTTAATACATTTCGGGGCCCATATACTGTTTGAATAGTCAGTAAAATATGTTCTCAGTTGTTCAGTAGTTTTGATAGAAAATATAGATAAACTTAATTATTTATTCAGTGGAATATGATATACAATTTCATGGGTTGATAGCTAATGGCAACCATCATGAATTCTGTGATTAAAAATCAAAGCAACCTGCTAAAGCTATTAAAATTCTTTATTTGAAACTCACCTTCATATCCTTTGGGGTGTAACCATGCCACAAGAAATTGTTTGATTTAATAGGCTCAATCCTAATATTGCTGATGCGATTTCCATCTCGAGCAAAGTCTGTCACAGCCATCACTGACAGAGAACTTCTTGCACAGCTTCCAGCCACACAAGGTGTCTGCACTAAATCCACCTGGCATGAGGAGAGTGCTATGTTTAAGGGTGCAGAACCCTGACTGTCTGAAAATACAACAGCAAATTAAATTGTTAAAAGATATTGAATACAAGTTTGTTTTCATGGAATTTCAGCACTTAATATAGAGAAGTTAATTCTGAAATATCATCAATTATCATTCCAAAATTCAGTCAAAGACATACAATTTCAATTCAATGTAGGAAAAGAGACATCAGATCAAAATTTGTTCTTTGCACTCATTTTGTGATGGATTATGTTATATTTTATATTATATATAGATTTGTGTTAAAGGAGATAAATAGTGGATTTTTTTTATAATGTAGGTCACAAACACAAATACTTCAAACAGATCTCATTTAAAATGCCAGAGCTTGGCTCAAGCAAGACAGTCCAGGCTCCCAGTGCCTTTGTAAGACAATGGAAACTGCTTTGCTGAAGGACTTCACAAGTAGGTGTTAATTGGACATGCTGTGGAGTAATGGATTATTGTTTTAGAAAGCAACAGAAGGTTGGGTCTGGTGCCACAGTCTATCTGAATGCAGTTTGCTGCTTTAAGAAGGTCATGTGTTTTTGCAAGTAGAGAGAGGGTTTTCTCTGAGTGTGACAGAGAGAGAGAGAGAGAGAGAGAGAGAGAGAGAGAGAGACTGTTGGTTTTCTGCAATGGCTTTTGGAAGCTTGTGAAGACAGATTGTGAGTTCTTAGTTCAGCCTGTTCAAAGTCCATACAAGAGGAGATGGCTAGCTGTATAATGTTTCACCTGAGATAAAGGAAACAGAAAAGGAACTCTATGAAAGAAAGAGGCTATCATCTGGAAAACCCTTATCTGCAAGACACTGATGTGGCTGATTGGAAGGAATCAGATTGTGTGTGTCCAACGAGCCACAAATCTCTCACTGAAAACCGACAAGAACCTTCCTGAGTGGTAACCATTTACCTTTCAAGCACCAAAGCCTGGTGAAGATTCATAAATGTTAAATTATGTGCACAGTATAAGAATTTCCTGATACCAGTGAATTTGGAGAAGTGAGATTGGACTGTGAATCAAAGAACTTTTCTGAACTTATGCACACATTACATACACATGTGCTTAGAATTAGAAGGGGGTTAAGTTGGGTTAAGTTAATAGTAATAAGTTAAAGTTTGATCCTATTTTTAGGTTAAAAAAAGAGAAACTTTTGTTTAAGTAACCATTTGTCTTGGTGAATTTCTATTGATGCTGTGTTTTGGGGTCCTCTGAGCCCGTCACAGACTCACCTTTGATAATGTTTGAAAGTGACATGAGTAAGAAAAATTGTCAACATTTAGTTCTAACAAGGGAAGGATTATAGGAGCAGTAAATACTAATTTAATTTTATGCATTATATGTCAATAATTCTGTAATCTGAGTGGAATATAAGTAATATAAATGTGAATTTTATGACATCAGGAATAATCACAGAAGGGTGTTGAACAGAAGCAGTTTATTCATTCCATCAAATCTCTGCTGGCTTTTCATTCACAAACTTTAGTCAAATGCCATTCTCTTATCTACTCCTCAAACTTTCAGGTTCACCTTTTCAAAGTTCATTAATTTCCCTTAAAATACACCAGCAATTTTTTTTTTTGCCTTATTGTGAAAGCTCTTTGATTTTGCTCCTATCCTTTTTAATCCACCCCAAGTTAATTAACTATCACAATGCTTCATGATAATATGGACAATATTTTTGTGGATAGATTTTGACCAAGTAGGGGAATTAAGGGATATGGTGGAAAAGGCAGGTTGATGGAGATGAGCCTATCATCATGAATCATTGAATGGCAGAGCAAGCTCATTGGGCCAGATGTCCTACTCCTGCTCAAATTTCCTACATTGTTATGTAATACCAGAATTCCAAGATGTTCATCTGACTCACCTTAAATGTTTACTTCCTACTAGGGTGACAAACAAATGAAATCTCCTATTTTACTCAGAAATTTCAATCTTCTATGTCTACCATTTCAAATCGGAAAAGTGCCTGATATCATTCTTTTCAAAATACATACATATTCCTGATTTGTTGCTCAGTTTCCAAGTTTGCTTTTCAGGCAAATCCCACTGTCCATATGAAAAAAAAAATCTGACTTTCCAGGCAAATCCTAGCTGTCCACTACCTAAAACCTCTTTCCAGAAGCAACAACTCACATACATTATTTTTTTAATGATATGATGTGGTTCTCTCAAAATCAGAGAAACCAAATACAAACTGGGGGGCTGCTGTATCACTGTTCAGCTTATAAGAGTATTTCAGTATTCTATCACTTTCATTTTCTATTCTGTTCTCTCTTTGCCTTTTGCTTCCTTTACTAATCTAATTAAGTTCAACTTAACAGATATCAGTTGAGGACAGCAGAGAGAGACACATTTCGGCACCATGGTGAGCATGAGAAGGAGGAAACAAGACAGAGAGGACAATTTATTTTTTGTTTGCAAGGTGGGTCAGACAGGTGATTTCGTGGCTGCAAATGAGTCTCCAGGTTGGTATTTGTCTCCTTGGTGCTAGGAACAATGATGTATTACAGTATCTGCAGAAGAGCTGGCATGGTTAGCGATTGGGACTGGACCTGGGTTTGAATCCCACGCTCTCTGTAAGAAGTTTGTACATTCTCCCCGTGTCTGTGTGAGTTTTCTCCAGGGGCTTCGGTTTCCATCACCATTCAAAACGTACTTGGGGTGTAGATTAATGGGGTGTAAATTGGGTGGTACAGACTCACGGGCCAAAATGGCCTGCTACCAGGCTGTATATCTATTTTTTTTAAATTAACACTCTGAAATAGGAGGGTGAACAGCCAATGGTCATGGAACCATTGACAAGAATGAGAAGGGATGAGGTCCCATAGCATTTAGTGTGATAATTAGCAATTTAAAGATCCGTCACCATCTAAAAATTGGGACCTCAAAGGTTGCAATGCTTCAGACGCCACAAACAAGTAAGTATAGGAAGAGAAGGATGGGTCATATGAATGTGTGGCTAAGGGGATAGTACAGGAGGATGGGTTTGGATCATTGAGACTATTTCTGGGGCAAGGTGGGATCCATACATGTGGGGCTGTTTGGAACTTCATCAGAGTGGGACATTACTGGGAGGTTTGCTGAAGTTGTTGAGGAGGTTTTAAAATGAATTGGCTGGGGAAGGGGATTCAGAGTAGTTGTTCAGATGGAGAGTACAAGGAGAAAATTTTAACAGGAGAAAATGGAACTATGCGGAGAAGGCAGTCAAAATAAGTTGGCAAACATCCAAGGAATTCAGAGGTAAGTTGCATTTATTTTGCTGCAAGGATTACCTCTGGCAAAAATAAATGAACTGAAGGTCTCAATTGATCATGGGTTCTACAATCTTGCCATCACTGAGACATGGTTGAGGGATGGACAGGACAGGCAACTCCACATTCAAGGGCATAGAATATATAGGCAAAATAGAGGGGAAAATGGCAAGGTGGTATGAAACTGTTCAGCAAAGATTTCATTTATTCAGTATTGACAGAGGCCATTTGTTTAGAGATAAGAAATTGCTGGGTGATATTATAGACCTCCCTGCTGTCCACAGGAGAGAGAAGAACAGATACGGCCAGATATCAGAGAGATGTAATCGAGTTATTTCATTTGGGGATTTAAAATCCCCAAATATTAACTGGGAATGCAAGAGGGTTAAATGTAAAGAGGGAGCAACGTTTTTATGGTGTCTTGGAAAGCTTTTAGAAGCAGCATGTAGATAGAGATCAATAGGGGAATATGCTTTCACTTTTCCTTGAGCAATGAAACTGGTCAGATGGAGGGATTCTCAACAGGAGATCATTTTGGAGATTGTGGTTGTATCTCTTTTCATTTTAAAGTAGTTATGGAAAAGGACAAGAATGGACAAGTAATTAAGTTGTTAAATTGTTTGAAGGCTAATTTCATTAATTAAAAGGAAGAGAGGTCTATTAGGAACATTAAGTTTGGATCAGCAGGTCAGTTATAGGAAGAGTTCAAGGCCAACATGTAAAGGTAAAAGCCAGACATAACATGTATAGGAAATATGAGGGATATTAAGGGCTGGATGAAAAAAATAAAAGAAGCACATGACAGGTTTTGGGAATGAATGATGGGGAGGCCCGTCAAGAGTATAAACAGTGCAGGGAGACACTTGAAATGGAACTTAGAAAGACAAAGAGGAGTCTCAAGAAATGACTGACAGACAAAAATCAGGTACTGAAGGCATTCCACATGTATATTAAAGGCAGGGAGAAAAAAAGCACCAAAGGAAATCTATGCATAGAGCTAGAAAGGTAGGTGAGATCATAAATTAATACTTTCAATTGAATTTAGAAAGGAAACAAACTTTGGAGTTAGAGAATTCAGTGAAGGTATATTTAAGGTGAAGGTTCCCATATTTAAAGAAAAGGTACCTGATGATGGAGACAACCCTGGGAGTAGATGAGATTTATCCCAGGCTGCTCAATGGGCAAGGGAAGAGATTGCTGAAGTTTTGGCTGAGATTTTATAAATTATCACTAGACACAAGTGATGCAATTCACAAATATGTTGTAGAAACTTAGCAGGACACACAGTACCCATAGGAAGCAAAGGGATCAGATTACTGGATCATAGCAAACAAGGATAATATTTTCAAGGGGGCCTGGTAACTATAGATTTCAGAGCTTGACATCAGGAAAGGCAGGGATTAATCAGAAGCAGCTAACATGGGCTTGTCAAGGCTACATCCTCTCTCATCAATTCAGTTGTATTCCAAAAAGATTTTTTAAAAGTCCATCAATGAGGGAAAGGCAGTAGATTGATTTACACAGACTTTCATAAAACCTTGAACAAGGTTCCTAATGGGTGGCTGATTCAGAAAGTTTGGGGCATGGGATCCAGAGCAAGTTAACAAACGGAATTCTAGATTGGCTTGTAATAGGAAAGGATGACAGAAGATGTTTGTTTCTGTGATTATGTGTATGTGACTAATGTTGTCCCACAAAGATTGGTGCTGGGATTCTCATTACTTGTAAAATACATGAATGAGAAAGAAGAACTGCAGATGCTGGAACTTGAGCAAACAATGGAAAGGTGAAGGGACTAAATGGATCAAGCAGCATCCATGGAGAAGAATCATCAGTCAACATTTTGGGTTGACACTCTTTCAAGATGACTTTAATATGTAGAGGTGGAAGAGAAGATCTGTAAATTTGCCAATGACAAAGGAGTGAAGAAATTTACAGTGTGCAAGTTAATCTTAGGCTGGACATATATATATTTATTATTTCTGATATCAGTTCAAAAATTATAATCCAGGCAAATATGAGGTGATGATTTTTTGGAGCAGTAATTAAAATCCACTAATGAAAGGTGAAGTCTAGAAGGTTTTGAGGAGCAGATGGACTTCAAAGTACAAGTCCATTGATTGTTGAAGGTGGTAACAATCTGGGTTAGGAAGGCATACAGGAAAAATTAATTGGGAATGTGAATAGAGAATTATATTTCAACTTCATAAAACCTTAGTCCACTCTCGGCTAGAGTACTGTGTGCCGTTCAGGTTACCAAGACATACGAAAGATGTGATAATTCTGTAAAGGTTCCTTTATCATCACCTAATACTACCATTACAATGAAACATTCATGAAATTCTTCAGACAGAGACATCACTTTGTCCAGCACCACTCAGAGAACTTACAGCATCTGGTGATCCGTGGTGATCTCCCCTCCAACTACTGACCAGCCTGCATAGCATCCAAGATCAGACAATCTCAGGCGTATTCAAGTTATTAGGTTTCAGAGGATACAGAGAAGATTCACCAGGATGCTGCCTGAGATAGAGCAATTCAGTTATGAGAAAAAACTAGGTTCTTTACCCCTAGAGTGGAGGCTAAAAGTGAACATGATTGAGGTCTACCAAATTATGAGGGATATAAATTGCAGCGAACATCTCCGATATCAGAAGTAAAAAAAAATAGAGCACATAAGTTTAAGGAAAAAAAGCAAAATAATGAGGAGGATATGAGGTGAATTTTCTTCATTCACAGAGTGGTAAGTACCTGAAATGGATGCCAGAAAGTAGTTAAGGCTGAGTCACTGACAGTTTTTGAAATATGTCTGAATGAGCACATGAATCACTGAGGTACAAAGGGCTAAGGACAAAGTGTTGGCTGACAGGGTTAATAGAGGAGTGCCTATTGGTCAGTGTGGACAAATTGGATCCAATAACCTATGCTGTACATTTTTATGACTCAATCTCCCAACTTGACACGTACAATTTTCAGGACTCAAATTTGAATACAGTTATTTTAGATCATCAGTTTTTTTCATCTTAGTATCTTAAATTTCTCGTGTTTTGTTTTTCTCTCTTCTGCTTTGATATTGATATTTTCATGTGACTCCTCTCATTTATATTTCGACCAAATCATTTCTTTACAGCAGCAATCACTCCAATAAATACCGATCCATCTCCCCCAGGCTCCACCCAATCACAGATATTCCCTACTGTTCCATCTGTCCTGTCTTTTTTTTCTCTGCCACACAAAACATTTCACTGCCTACTTTTCCCACTTGTGACAAACAATAATCAACCTGAAACATTCACCTTCTTACTCCCTCTAAAGATGCTGCCCATCTTCTGAGAAATGTCAGCATTTCCATTTTTTATTTAACATCCAAGGTCTAGCTGCAGGTTGCTTTCTACGATTCATCCATTTTTTTCTCTGCCTGGCCTTGACTGTACATGAGCAATTTGACAAGACAGGTAGTATTGGGATTTTGAGGCTCTCATGGAGAGCTCACAATACAGAGCCACATGATCACATCTTTAAAAATCTGTGAAAAGAGATTTCCAACATTAATTAGAGGTAGGCATCAAAGGTGTGATTTCTATAGTTGCAAATGAGACAATGATATAAAGGGGCTACAGAGTGAAAGAGATGGGGTAAGTGCATGGCTAAAGTCCAACTAATGGAGTTTAATGAAGCAATTGTTCATTTTAGTAAGAAAAGGAACAAGTACATCAACCAAGTGATGTGGGATTACAAAGCTCTGAGATGTCGAGGAATCTGCATGATTCATAAAAGGCTAATGGGAAGGTACAGCAAATTATGAAGCAGGCTAACAAAATATAATTGTTTACCACTGAAGGAGTTGAATGCAAAAATAGGCAGTTTGCACTTCAGTTAGAGAAGCAGTGGTGAGACCATATCCGGAGCCCTATGTAGAGATTTTGTCTCTTAACTAAAGAAGAATGCAAATGCATTAGAGAGGTTTCCTAAACTGATATCTACAATGAAAAATAAATAATTGTCTTCAGTGGGGAGTTAGCATAATGCTATGACAGTGCCAGTGACCTGGGTTCAATCTGGCACTGTCTTTAAGGAGTTGGTACGTTCTCCCTGTATCAGTGAGGGCTTCCTCCAGGCACTCCAGTCTCCTCCCACTGTTCAATATTTTGGCAGCACGGGCTCGGGGGCCAGAGGGCCCGTTACCATGCTGTATGTCTAAAATGTTAAAAAAAAAATTGAACAAGCTAGTCATGTATCAATTTGGAGTTTATAAGAATGAGAGGTAACTGATTGGAATACATTGGATACTGAGAAGACTTGACAGAGTATATATGAAGAAGACTCTTCCTATAATGGGAGAATGTAGAACTTGGGGTCACTGCATAAAACATGCAAGAAAAAGAGCAGTTTTTTCTTAGGATATGTGTCTTTAGAACCGTCTCTAAATATTTTCAAAGTAGAGGTTGAGAGGTTCTTAATAAACGAGAGGGTAAAAGTCTACCAATGATACACATAAATGTAGATTTAAAGTTACAATTACACAAGCCATTATTTCACTGAACAATTCTGATCTTGAATGATCACTGTGAAAACATGGGTTTCCTGTGGGTATTCCAGTTTCTACAACATCTCAAATGCATGCTGGTAGGATAATGATGTATTTGAAATTACTCTCACTGTAGATCAGCCTTTTGGTCCCATAGCTGCCAAAGTTTATGGACCACCTTCCATGTGAAGCAGTCAATTTTTTGTTTCTGTTGTACTACATTAAAAAAAAAAATTATAATGACAGGAGGTGAAAAGAAAATAAGGCTTTTACTTAAATGTGCTGTGGTCCCAACCCCCTCTCCCCCCCACCCCCCACTCAACACTCCCATTGAAAATGGATGATACAGATAAATATTTGTAAAAATCTAAAGGAATATTGTGAGCAAATATGAGAGAAAATAAGTTGCAAGACTATGGGGAAATAGACGCAGAAAGAACAGGACCAATGGAACTCGATATGCTGAATCGCCAGTAATGTTTTATACGTGAGGTGAATTCTGGCAAGGATGAAGAATGAGCCCATTTTTAAATTATATTTTTGCTGTTTAGTCCTGACTGTGTGTGCTTGTTGTTTGACTTTCAAAGCATAACTTCTTAAAATCAACATTAATGCTATTATTTTCAAACCTTATCTCCTTATGATACAAGTTCGTTTGTGCACACACAGGGTTACATTACAGAAGAAGGTTCACAGCCTGGACAATCTAACTCTCAAAAAATTTACAAAATATTCACATTGACATATTACTTCAGAGTCTTTTCTTATATAAATATTATTCTCAAAGATTTTCTTTTGAGAAAAAGCACCTCATTTCCATTACTGATATTCATATTTTGCTTCACACAATGCCAGTCATTTTTATCAGTTCAAAGGAATATGGATGAAGGGGTTGATTTGGTGAAACACCAGCAGGAATATGCAAAGGGATGACTTGCTCAATCTCTTGCTCAAATAATTTTACATTGTTATATAAAAACAAATATGTATGAAATTCTCACCAGCTGAGATGGCACCAAAGGAGAGAGAAAGAATTAATGTTTCAGGCCATGCTCTTTCCTCAGAATTCAGTAATGATAAAGATCATCAACCTGAATATTTAATCTGTTTCTCTCTCCATGGCTTGGCTGATCTGTAGAGTATTTCCAGCAATTTTATTGTTATTTAAGGTTTCCTTTTTGATTGCAGTTACAATGTAAAATGTTCAAGTGATAAACATATCCTATGCAAATTCATAATTATTATTCATTATTTTAATGTGGATTTTGGAATTCATTTCAGACAAATATTAATAAAATATGTTAAAATAGGCATTTGCATGGCTATATATTACAGTTCAGAGCAGTTCCTTTCCCATTATCAAGGAACTGGGTAATACATGCTGCTAAATATCATATTACTTTCTTACAGGCTAGACAATATAAATCATACAGTTATGACTCTTTATTCTATTCCCACATCCATCAGTAAATCCAATGTAATTTTCCTACATCTTCACAGTATGGAAAAATACTGCACACATCATAAATGGTGCCATATTTAAAACCATTTGAAACATGCACATTCTGATGATATCTTTTTCATTTTCAGCAAAATAATTTTGATGCGCAAGGTAAATCAAGGTCTCATTTAAAGTGAATGAATAAGTAGTACAACAGGCAAAAATTGCATTGCTTAAGGAGAAAACAACAGAAAACAATCAAAATAATATTGATTCCATCAGCTGATTAACTATTCAGTGCATCACATACAACTTGTTGCATTCATTCACAATCTTGGTGCTTACCTGAATCATTTATGGTTAGCCGCAAAGTTAATTTACAATTCTTTAGATTCTGACTGGCTTCCTGACAAGAGACAGGTATCGTACTTTGGATTGACAAAGAATGCTCCTTTCCGTCTTCTGCTATGTGCAAAAATTCTGGCTCAAACTGTGTGAAAGAAATACATTTTAATTTGCAAACTTTAACACCCAGTGCATTTTTTAAATTATTCTAAGTCACTGCAGTATTAAAGTTACATATCAAATGACTTCCTAGTTAATTGATCTTGATCAATTACTTCATGGGTTTTGATAAGAAGTTATTTTCGGTTTTAATCAGAAAGGACAATCAGCCACATCTTTCAATTATATTGTATGTGTTTTTTTTAATGCTTTAACGGAATCTTAGCAATTCTATGGCTTTCAAGAGCAATAAAGGGAGCAACAAAGAGACTGTACCTGCTAATGTCCGTTGCACAAATTAATCTGTGGGAGAAACTCAACCAGTTGAGCAACATCAATGGGATAAAAAGAATAATTAACTTTTTGGGCTGGAGCCCTTCATCAAGCAATAAGGGGAAGTTCTCCCCAGTTTGTGATCATGCATCCTGGTGGGTAATTACAGAGAATATGGAACTGGGGTGGGGGGGGGGGGAAATTAAGCAGATTGCTTTTTTTCCTGTTTGACGTCTATATCATGCTGGCCCATTGAGCTTGGGTGCTGTCTCAGAGTATATTATTGCTTAAATCAAGCTGTGACTTTTCTTCTTCAATGCTTGCTTCTATCACTGCCAAGACTTATAGATGCACAAAGCCTCAATGGCCTTTCCCCTCCTCGATAATCTTGACCATCCCTTATATCTCACTGAAACTTCTTCCCTTGCCTTTGGCATTGATGGCCTGCGGTGCTCTGGAATTTCTTCCACTGTCTCCTTTCTCTTTCTCCCTTAAAAATTTTCGTCAGAACTGCCTTTTTTAGTCCATCTTTTAATCTACTGCTTGATATGTGATGTAATAATGTTCCTGTGAATTAATCTTGTACAATTTCACTACATTAAAAGCAACACTTTAGTGCAACTGTAATTCTTATTATTGAATGGCACTCTAGCCTAAAGCACAGATTAATAAATGGGAGCATCTTATCAAAATGGTTCTTTATCAATAATTGAATGAGTTAAGTCATATCACTGGATGAGATAAAACACTAAATTCAGGATTATAATGTCACAAGATACTTTCTCTGAATCCATTTCAATTAACGCAAAATTTGACAAACACCATCATAAAGTATGTGGAATAAGTTTGAAGTTAAATTAAGAGAATATTTTCATTTACCTTTATTCCAGCAAAGAATGGCTCACTTCTCTTTGACAGGCTGTGAATATCTGGAAACTCTTGCAAGAATGTTGATACACTACAGTAAACCTGTAAAACAAAACATAATAGGAAGTACAGATTTTAGTTCACTTCATCTGCAAACATTTTAAGTGATGATATTTTAGAAGAGATCACATTTCCCACTCTGCAATGGGCCACTCACTCTGTCATCCCAGAAAAAAACTGAAACCACTTGTCCCTGCTGGGAGTGCCAGATGCAAAATAAAACATCCTCAACTTGTGCTGTTGTTCAAAGATAATTATTCACATTCTCGACAAAACTTAGCTAGTATCAATCAAAATAAATCCGTACATACAAAACTTCTGATACAGCAACATTTCAGTAAAATATCAAGTTCACTGCAGAGCAGGGAATGTGCAGGATGTCAACATTAATGCTTTGATTATGAAGCTCAGGGAAATATTCAAAAAGTTTATCATACTTTAGCAAGACTCAATCAGTAGACTGAAAATAACAATCTGCTGTTATGCAATTCCAAGAGAGTCCAGTTTGGAAAAGGTTAGAGCATGATAGAACTGATTCTTGAAGCTGGACTTCTGTTGGGTTTGGTTAAACTAATCTTTACATCACAGGACATTTTTGATTAAAGAGCATCCTTGGTGATTTATAAGAGTAGGTATTACAATCCCTGACATTTCAGTATTAGTTAAATTAATCCTCTCTCATTGAGTTAGTCTGGTTGGTTGCCTCAATTACAATAATGCAGCATGACTACTAGGGATGACTGTCCAGTCTCGGACACATCTTCAGTTCTATTCCCTGGTATCGTAGGGTGTTTCGGCCTTTTAAACACAAGACACCCTCTGCCAAGGCAGGTCCACCACAGGCTGATCCAATATATAGGGTGTGTCTCATATCCGTTATTCCAAGTGGTTATTTGGAGCCCAGATATACCCCTAACTTTTAGCCAAAGCCAGTGACTGCTCATTTCAGTAGAGGCAGAGAGGAATTTAATTGACTCTCTGAGGCCTGCCCTTTGATTCCTACTTCTCTCAGATGGCTTGGTCATGGATTTGGCAACAAATTCTCTACAACCAAATTCAACCGGACACACCCTCATTTCCCAGCCTTGCACTTCTGCTTCTGTGGCAAGATTGGTATAACACAGTGTCTTGTTCTTGCACCTCATCCTTGGTACCTCCCAAGGAACCATCAGCTTAATAATGAAGGCATTCTGCTGAGACCGGGACCAGAATACCAGATCTGGTCTCAGGTTGGTGCTGGCATTTTCTGATAGAAAGAGGAGTTGCTAGCCAAAGCCACAAGGAATTTCAGTTGCTGACTGTTTTCAGATGGCCTATGTCTCGGAGTGAGGAGGAGTGGGTTTGGTGATTTTTTTTCCTCTCTCAAATGAAAGGTATTAGGTATGAGAGAGTATCTGGGTGTTTGACAGCAGGGCATTCAAAGTTTTTTTTTCTTTGAGTTCGACTCTTGGGCATCTCAGCACTTGATTGTGTCACCAGGTATACCAGCCTTGGGTGAGATTGACCTTGCACCCAACCAAAATGTGCTTGAGGGTAGTAGGAACTGTGCAGAGGGGACATGCTATGTCCTTTCCTGATCATAGATTTAGATTTGTGGGAGAGGGCAGGACATCATACGTGACTGGTGATAAGACTTGCTCTATTGGACTCCTTATTCCACAGGTCCTTCCAGGTTAGTCTCCTCCTTTCAATGCCCTCCCATCTTGTCCATTGCCTTTGTTTGGTTGAGATATGGCTTTGGCAAACGTGGTTGCTGCTCCTTGTTGGTGTACTTCTTCCACCACCACTTGCTAACAGTCAGATGGACTTGCTTTCTGCCAGGTGGGTTTCTTTGTTTCTAAGCCAAAGTCTCCTCTACCTTGTGGCACATAGCCCACTATGACCTGGTGTCTGAGTGCTGATTCTGCATTCCGTACTGCTGCAGCTGGTGTCCATTTTCTATCTGTTGAAAAGGCTAGGGCAGCATCTCTAATGCACAAGTCCTATGATTTTCTGAGTGTCAATTCCAGCCTCACTTTGGTACATTTTCATTCTTCCACAAGACTAGATAATGGCAACAACACAATTCCATCCCCATAAAGCCCTACAATACTAGATATCTGGGAAGTCCAAGCCACTTCCTCATTTGTGAGCTAAGCTGTCTCTTCATTTTCTCAATGTATGAGAGATTCTTTGTATATTGTTAATGTCACGAGTCGGGGTAGCAGACCGGACTGGAGACACCACACCTTTAGTTTCCCTGGGAGAGCCGTGTTGTATATCCTGCCTAAGTTGTTCAACTTAAGGTGCTCAGTTTCATTTAGGGTTGCATTATTCTAACATAACAGTATATAACAATTACAGTACAGAAAAAGGCCATTTGGACACCTCTAGTCCGCACCGATTTAAGTGATCTCCTCTAGTCCCACCTACCTCCTCCCTGTCTATAACCCTCCAATCCCCTCACATCCATGCACCAATCCAACCTTCTCTTAAATGACAAAATTGATCCTGCTGCAACCACCTCTTCTGGAAGGTCATTCCATTCAGCCACCACTCTCTGAGTGAAGAAGCCCCTCTCATGTTACTTCTAAACTTTTGCCCCTAACTCTTAAATGATGACCCCTCATTCCAATTTCATCTACCCTCAAGGGGAAGAGCCTATTCACATCTACTCTATCCATCTCCCTTATATACCTCAATCAAATTCCCCCTCAACCTTCTACACTCCAATTAATAAAGACCCAGTCTACTCAATATTTCTTTCTATTCTAGATACTGCAATCCAGGCAACATCTTAGTAAATCTTCTCTGCACCCTCTCTACCTTATTGATATCCTTCCTATAAGGTGGGGAGCAGAACTGCACACAGCATTCCAAATTTAGCCTCACAAATGCCTTGAACAGTCTTAACATCACCTCCCAGTTCCTATATTCTATGCTTTGATTTATAAAGGCTAGCATACCAAAAGCCTTTTTACCACACTATCCACTTGAGAATCCACTTTGAAAGAATGATGTACCATTATTCCAAAATCTCTCTGTTCCTCTGCATTCCTCAATGCCCTCCCCTTCACTGCATACGTCCTGTTTTGATTATTCCTCCTTCACACTTATCTATATTAAACTCCATCTGCTCTTCTAAGCAGTCCCTGAAAACCATCTTCACTATCCACAGGTCCCCCAAATTTTGTGTCGTTCACATACTTATTCACCAAATTTACCATTCCATCATCCAAATCATTAATGTAAATGACAAACAACAAGGGACCTAACACCGATCCTTGAGGCACATTGCTCGTCACTGACCTCCATCCTGACAGTTATCCATCATGACTCTCTGGCATCTACCTTCTAGCTACCATTGAACCCATTTGACTATCTCAACATTAATACCTAGCACCTGAACCTTCCTTCCCAACCTTCAATGTGGAATGTTATCAAAGGCCTTACTGAAATCCATAGAGACTACATCTACTGCTCTACCCTCATCAACCTTCCTAGTCACCGCCTCAAAAAAATTCAACACGATATGTCAAACATGACCTTCCCCGAACAAACCCATGTTGAGTGTTCCTGTTCAGTCCCTGCCCCTCTAGGATAGTTGGTATTGGTTCTTCATTAATGCAAACCTTTTGTCTACAAGCCTGCCTTTGGCAATGGAAATACTGTGAGATTTGCTTGGTTTGATTTCCATTCATGCTCATTTGATGTTGCTATGAAGCTTATCGAGGAAATGCTTAGTGCAGGACTTTTTTTAAATTAAACTTTTAAAAAACTTTAAATGTTGATGTTCAGCACATTAACAGGCCGTTTCAGCCCATAAGTCCATGCTGCCCAATTTACACCCAATTAATCTACACGCTCCTTCTCATAGTTTCAAATGGTGGGAGGAAGCCAGAGCCCCCAGTAGAAACCCACGCAGACACAGGGAGAACGTACAAACTCCTTACAGAGAGTCTGCTATTCGAACCTGGGTCTCGATTGCTATCCACTACGCCAACCATGACGCCTTTGTTGTTGTTAATGTGGTGATGTCATCTGTGTATGCTCTAATTGGAGGAAGACGTAGCCCACTTTTCAGCCGCTCCCCTCCTGTCACCCAACATGCCATGGTGAAAGCAAAGGGAGAGATGGTGCAACCTACCATTATACATATTTCCAGGTTGTAAATGGGGAACTGGAGATCCTGAAAATATGCTTGGATGAGATGCGTGATGGCTTCTGAAACCTGGAAGAAGTTGAAGGCTGCTTGTATCGGGTGCCAGATGATGCTTGTGTGTTATAAGCAACTCGACAATTCCCTTACTCCTGTCTTCTGCATGATGTATCAACAAACTTATTGTTCACCAGGGACGTAGAGAGTCAATGAGCCACAACACTGAAGAAAATCTTTCCTTCTGTGTTCAGAAGACTAATCTGTCAGAATTGCTTGATGGCTGAGTTCTTTAATTTAGGAAACAAGATCCCTCCTGCTCTCCAACATGCCTTTGCTATGATTCCTCCCCATGCCACTCTCATAAGCTTCCAAAGGAACCTCAGGTTGCCAGTGGTGTTCTTATAGACCCCATTCCATTGGGCTCTGGGGCTGATGCTGTTCTTGCCCACTTTACCGTGCACTTCACCTCTTTCCATACAAGAGGCCCCTCATCCAGCTGATGTTCTGGTTGGTAAATTGGTGGCATGCTCGGTGGGGGGGGGGGGGGGGGGGGGAGAGGGGGATGTTAATTGGATCATTCCTAAGAGTATCTGCATGAGTCTTTCTTAAGTGTTCCTCAAGTTCCCTCCTTGGAACTTGTGACCCACTCTTTTCTATAGTGAAAATGCCTTTGATGAACGCAATATCTTTGTAGAAGTTTATTTTTGCCCATCTTTCATTCTTTGCTGCCTTTTCAGGCACTTTTTCTCCTCTGATGCCTTCCTCCATTGTTTTCTCAGTTGCCGCTTTTCTCTTATGAGTTTCTCAATTTCCCACCAACTTCTTGATTTAAGCCGACTTAATTCCTTCTGTTCCTCTTTCTCTTTTCCTTCACTCTAAATCTGTGCACTCCATAACTTTCTTTCCCATCTTTCCAAGTTATTTTCCACAGATCCCTTAATCCTCGAGTAAGTGAACAAGAACTGTGTTGATGGAACTGCTATTCTTGTCTCCTGCAAGACTTGGGCCACAATGTTTCTATTTTGCACCTACCGATCTTCCTTTCTGTTGCTGGTTTTGGCTAGTTGGACTCCAGACACCTAGATGTTGTTGGGTCTGTAACTGTTTGAGTTTTTCTTGTGTTTGGGATATTGAAACCCTGCATGCTGTGGTGGTTCTCCTGCCACTGGGCTTCATTCGACTGATTTTGCCTACTTCTTAAAAAAAAAAGTGGTCAATGCAAAGTCCCTCATTAAGCTCTCTCAAGCACTTTTTCTTGCCTTGATAGATCTTAAGCCCCCTCTCCAAGGTTACCTTTGTCCAACCATAGATGCAACTTTGGAGTTTCTGTCCTACAAGTGTGGTTGATCTATCAGGTCCTATGCTGATCGTCTGGCTTGTGGTCATTTCTGTTCCTAGGTCTTTGGCCGTGTGGTCTGCCATTGAGTCATCTTGCTGACTCCAGGGGTACACTTTGTTTTTACACTTTCGTAGCCATTAGTGGATGGATCCAACACAATGTACAGTGATGGCTCCTACAGGCAATATATTTGATTCAACTTTTCAGTTTTGTTGTTGTTGATTATAAAAATTAGGCAAATTACAGGAAGATACTTAAAAGGAAAAATTTGGAGTTGACATAAACGGAAAATAACCAACAATATAATCCAATCACTTTCTGCAGAGAACTATAAAGGAAAATAGGAGCTTGAGATATATGAGTCTTTGAACCAGAATCACATTGGATATGAATGTATATCACAATATAGACTCCTGGGTATGGAGGAAAATCACATGCAGATTAGTCGACTACTTTGCTGAACACTTCTATTCATTCCACTAGTGTGACCTCAAACTTCCGTATCTGTCCCTTTCCACCCTAACTTTTCTCTCTTTGATCACTTACATTATTCCAATCAAGTCCAACAAATGCTTGAGAAACAACACTTAATTAGGGGAAGTTTTGACAAAGCATATTACATGCTTTTGTGAATGAAAATGTTAAAAATCTGCAAATGTTGGAAACCCAGGCCAAATTTTTTTTAAAAAGCCGTTCTTCAGGCTTGCTTTGTTTCCCAAAGTAACAGTAATGGAGGCTGAAATGACTGAGGTCCAAGCAGGAAAATCTTATAACTAATGCTGGGGGATATTTTGTGGGCCAGGTAATATCTGTAGAGAAGAAGACAAGGAGTTAACTTTGCAGGCTAATGACCTTTCAGGTAAAATGTTGTCCATTTCTCTCACCACTGATGCTGTCTAATCTTTTGAATGCTTCCAGCAACTTCCATTTGTTTTAAACTTCCAACATCTGGAGTTTGCAAGTTTTCAAATAAAAATGTTCTAACACAATAATGGATATAGATGCAAGGAACTTGGAAATCATTACCGTGTCTCCAAGTCTCAAAGAGGTACCATCCATTTCCACAAATGAGAACATTTGTCGGGTCGTGACCCTCTTTACTTCTTCCTTCATGTGAAGTGGGGAGATCCGGGACCACACCACCACATATCCCACACTGCCATTTACAGCTGGGCTCATGTAAGTACACTTCAAATGGATGTCAGTGCCAACTAACTCAGGAGTAATTAGTGGTTTGTTGGGCAGATCAGGAACCCTGGCTGAGAGAAAAAAAGACAAGCATAATTAATTCAAAATTTGACCACAAATTCCATAAGTTCTACATACTCTAAATAAGACTCAAACAAAATTTGTTTTTTTTTAAATGTGAAGGACTCCAAAATATGCATTTTTGAACACTGATAGACAAAGTGGCAAGCATATAAATAAATGCTGCTCCAGTAATGATTACACGTTCTACCTTTGATATGCTTCCTTTTGCTATTGTAGAGATGGTCACTATCACAAAATGGACATGGGGAAATCAACATGCATTTGGCAACCAACCTGAAGCTTTAATTTTGTTTCTCTCTTTCTTAAAAATACTGTTTTCTAAACTACTAAATATTTCCAGCAGTTTCTGGTTTTTTTTTCTTTCAGGTTTCCAACATCTGTAGTAATTGTGGCTAAGAGCGTGTGGGGACATCTGTTCACAGACATGAATCCTTATAAGAATTACTGGGAAAAGATGGCCATGGAGGCCAATGCAATTGCATATCAACAAATTGCTGGATATACAGTACTAGGTTTAATAACCTCACATGCACAGTCAAGGTCAATGGATCGATCTTTAACTGCAACGTCATAGTAGTAGCATCACCACTCTCGCTAACCGAGCGTCAGGACTGTGAAATAGCTTTTACATCTTCACAATCTTAGAACTGCCGTAAGCCTCACATCTTTCCAATAATCACTACTACATCATGTAAACATATTGCACAACACCCACTGAATTTTCTTATACACCATAAATAAAGGAGGGGGAGCCAATTGCAGGGGCATAGTGTGTCTACATTCTGTAAGCGACACGGAAGAGATCATTATGGAAAAAGCTACTGCTGAGAACCAAGCCATTGGCCAATTGAGACAATGACTGAGGTGGTATCTTGATTCTCCGTAGACAAATTCTTTACTGATTTACAAGTCCAACCTGGTGGAAATGTGTACCTGTTATATTAATTTTTTTCATCTTTATGTTGGTTGCTGGTTTTTCCCTCCATTTAGATGTCCTAAAGCATTTCTCTGCCATGTTTAAAATCTAGATGTCACTGAAAATGGGCACACATTATGAGAGTTCACATTCATCATCACATTGTTAGATATTACACTACACAAATATTAAAAGATGCAGCAAGAAAAGACTTGCAGATGATCAAACAAAGAACAGATATGTACTGCTTCAAAACCATACAACAAACATCTGGGTGCTAGGTAGCAAGATCATACGCATCAGGCCATAATCAAGTTTGTTGATGATACCACAATGGTTGGTCTGATCAGAAGAGACGATAAGACAGCCAACAGGGATGAGGTCCAGGACCTGGCCGCATGGTGTGCCGACAATAACTTGGCCCTTAACATCCAGAAGATTAAGGAGATAATTATAGACTTCAGGCACTCTGGCAGCCACACTCATGCCCCTATCAACATCAGTGAAGCTGTAGTGGAATGTGTATCAAGCTCCAAATTCCTTGGTGTCCACATTTCTGATGCGTTCATCTGGCCCCTGAACATTCTGATCAAAAAGGTGCAATAGTGCCTTTATTTCCTGTGGAGCATCAAGAAAGCTCACCTCTGTCCCAGGATACTGATGGATTTGAACTGTTGTACCACAGGAGCATAGTCACTTGTGTGGTAACGACAACTGTCCTGTATCAGACAGGAAAACACTCCAGTGGCTGGTGAAAACTGCCCAGCGGATTATCGACACCCAATTGCCTACAATTGAGAACATCTATCAGAAATGCTGCCTGGGCAGGGTGAAAAGCTTTATCAAGAATGCCTCTCATCCTTGACGCTGGGCTTTAAATTGGATAAATTTCAAATGGCATTTATTTATTTAGCTTTGACAGTTGCTAGGATATGTGTAGCAGTTACATGGAAGGAGTTGAATGTTAAAAGATGGCATGCTGAAATGAGAAGCTGTACTCCTTTGGAAAAGATAACATAACTCACATGATAATTATTTCTTTTTTAATTAAAAAATGGAATCCGTATTTGAAATGCATGGGTTTGGAATGGCTCTCTCTACAGCAGCTATTAATAATAACTAATATTGCTCCTATTTTTTTTGGAAGGGAGTAGAGGTTAGTGGGGGGAGGGGGAAAATTGTATTGTTATACTTTAATATCTGTATTTTACTTTTTTCTGAATAAATAAAGTTTAAAAAATGCTTCTGACCCTAACTATGGACTTTTTTTTACTCTCCTTCCATCCAGTAGATGCTACAGGAGCCTCCGCTCCCGAACCAACAGGCTCAGGAAGAGCGTCTTCCCTGAGGCTGTGACCCTGCTGAGCCTTACATCACAGTGCTGGGCAGTATTGCACCCAGACTGTACTGTCAGCATTTTTACACTTGTTTCTTTGCTGGAGTGCTTGCTTTTATTCACAGTTACTTGCAAGTAGCACATTCTTTGTACTTCTGGTGAGATGTTAATTGCATTTCATTGCTTTCCATCTGTACTTGGCACAATGACAATAAAGTTGACTCTAATCTCACTTTATATTTTTAATTTTTTTTTAAAATCTACTTTTTTTAAAATATATTTTTATTGAAGTTTGCAATAATACAAAAAATAAACAATACAATTATTATATTGAAATACAAATTCCAAGAATAAAAAAAATATTAAATCAAAACCCCTACCACTATACAAGGTTGGGAGAAAACAAAACTGTGGGTGATAACAATCTGGAAATAGCACAGCATCAAAGCTTATAACAACCCTAAAACTTTAGATGTGGTCATGGTCCATTAAAGGACCCCACATCTTTAGGAAATTAGTATTTATATCTTTAGTAGCATATCTATTTTTTTTCTAAACTTAAAAAAGACATAATATCATTTAACCATTGTGTGTGTGGGTAGGTAGAGTGTTATATTTCCATTTGATAAAAAGTGTATATCTGGCTATCAGTGAAATAAAAGATAAAATTTTGGATTTAAGTGAGCTCAGTAAAACGTCATCATCTTGAAATGATCCAAAAAGAGCAATTAAAGTCCAAGGTTCCAATTTAACCTTAAGAATCACCGATACAATTTGAATAATATTGTTCCAAATTTTTTTTCTAAACTAGGGCAAGTCCAAAGTATGTGAATCAAAGAAACCTCAGCAATTTTACATTTGTCGCAGAATCTAATCTAATTGGAAGACCTGAGGAGGAAGACAGATGTGTACACACCATGAAATCCCTAGTGCAGGGGAAAGCCTTTTAAAGAAACTGTTTTTATTGCCCAATAGGAAGGATGTTGCCCAATGCTTGGAGTGTTCTCCATCCAAAATGGAAGAGGCAGACAACTCCATCAACGCATCTGTGAACCAACAATGATTTTGTCTGATGGCGAGCTGATACCAATCCAGGTTTTATATAGTGCCCTCCCTCCTTTATCCACCTTTTACTTCTTCTCTGTGAGTGTGTGTTCCTCCCCTGCCCCAGCCCCACCATTTTATTCAGGTGCCTACCTACATTTTACTCATACCAGGATAAAGGCCTCAAGTCCAAAACATTTGTTATCCATCTTTATCTTTGCTGTACAAAGTACAATGCTTGACTTGAGTTTCTCCAGCATTGTGTTTTTATTTTAATCTAATTTCATTGTGTGCATTTTTCATGCAACACCGAAAAAAAAAATCATTGGTGGGCTCTCCTCTTTCCATGACAAACATCCACATCTGGAAAATAATAAATAAAATAATAATAAAAATAAAAAGGAGTTCACACAACCCTCATGTAAACTGTTCTCCCTTCTGCCATCTGGTAGAAGGTACCATAGCCCTCGGCCTCTTGCGTCCCAATTGGGCAATAGTTTTTTTTTCCCCCAAGCTATCAGGTTCCTGAATTCACAGAACATATGTGGATATTGTACCATGGACTTCTACTGTATGTGTCTTAATGTTTTAACTTGAATTTATATAATTCTGCTCTGTAGTCTTGGAGAAAAACCATCTCTTTTTACAGTGCAATGCATAGTATAAATGACAAATAATGGTGACTTGACAGATTTACAATAGCCATCAATAATTTTTTTAAAAAAGCAGCTTTTAATTTTTGTTGTAGCACAAAGCAACTTTTTATTGGATTAAGAGTGTTCACTCAACACTAGAATGTCGATGGTGTAGTCAACCAAATAAAAAGCTGTGGACTGGAAAACAATGAGAAGAGATAAATTACATTTAGGGATACAGCACGGTAATGGGCTCTATCAGCTGATGGGCCCGCGCTGCCCAAATACATCAATTAACCCACAAACCCTGTATGTTTTTGGAACATGAGGAAATCCACATTGTCATGAGAGAATGTTCAGACTCCTTAAAAACAGTGCTGTATGGGCCACTAACGCTGTACTAGTGTTGCACTATCTGCTATGCTAACCGTATTTGAAGCAATACTTCACTTGTACATCCAGAGGACTTATCTATTGCACATGGTGCACCCTTTGTGGCATTCTCTATAATCGGAGAGTCCAGTCGCAGACTGGCAGATTATTTCGATCAGCAATATTCCTCCATTTGCAACCACAGCAACCTCCCAGTGACCAACCATTTCAATTCTGGGTCATATTCCCACACTCACGAGGCTGTCCATGGCCTTGTGTACTAACCTACCCTGTCCACCCACAGACTGGAGGAACAACATCTTATTTTCCAGCTGGACACTCTCCAGCCAGATGGTATGAACACTGACTTTATTGTCTTCCATTAAACCTGCTTGCCTTATCTTCCCCCTCCCCCTATCCTGTCCTTCCAGTTCTTTCATTCACACAGCTCTACCATTTCCCCCCACCCCAGTGCTGCAGTCCCCTCCCTCATTTCTCCACCTATCATTTCCTTGCCACCCCCAACCCATTTGTTCAGAAGCTTGCTAGCATTTTCTCATACTTTGATGAGGGGCTCATGCCAGAAACGTCAGTTATGTAAGCCTTTGCTTCAGAAAGGACACTGTTTGACCTGCTGATCTTCTCCAAGTTCTTACTTCAACCACAGTGTCTACAGAATTTTGTTATATACTTAATGCTAACTGTATTGATCCATGTTAACTGAAGATTACTTGAGCTACTACTCATGATTTTGATGTCTTTTTTTTTTAATTGGTTGTGCAGAAGAAGCAGAAAACTGATTGGATGGATGGAAACAAGGAATTATGGAATTTGGAGGCAGCCACATATTCCAAGGTTCATCATGCATTTGATTTTTTTTTAATGGGCCTGGCCAGCCCTTCCTATTCTGCTGTGTGTGAACCTGGGGCCATTCTAAGGTGTAGCCAAGTCCTATTTTGTTTCACGGCCTATTACATAGTGCTTGTTGCTGATGAAGCAAAGTCTTGATTCAAAGATTATTTATCTTGTTTTGTTTTAATTCCCTTCATGGCCTTGAAACTCCTTTGCCCGGTAATGCCCTCCAACTTCATGGCCCTGTATATCTATTACTGTCATCAAACCTGGGGATCAATTATAAGCCAAAATGCAAGTTCCTAAGATATGAATAAACCATTTGGAATCACCCTTAGTCAGATGCCCCATCCAACTTAGCTTACTTAGAATCCAGTCTTCATCAAAGTTGATCCTCTCTTTATAGAACCATAGAGCACTACAGATCAGAAACAAGCCCCTTCAGCTCTTCTAGTCTGTGCTGGACCATTTACAATTGTACTACCAATCAACCACAATCAGGCAGAGAATCATGATTAATAGGCTTTAATCACCTTTAAGTGTCAGCACAGCTTGCATGTTGCTGGCCCGGTTCCATGGCAGGTACTGAGGGAGGGGTTTGGGCAGAACAGCCTTGATAGAGATATCTGGGAGGGAAGAGTCACAGGTTCAGGGGGTGGACCAGCCCATGCATACATCTACACACATAGTGGTAGCACCACAATGAAATGGCTGTTGGTAATAAATAGAGAAAAGATGAAGGGAGCAGGAAACATTTTGGCATTATGTCTTCTCAGGCAAACAAAAGTAAATAAATTTTGTGTATATGTGTACATGACAATAATGAAACGGTGAGAACTCCTTCAAAACTAGATGGACCAATAAGATTTTCAAGCTCAAATAAACAATCTGTTTGACACCTAGGGCAGCCAGTTCAGCAGGCAGGGTTGGGAGGAGGCATCTTTAATGGCACACAAAGTATTTCTGAGATTCAGGTAAAAGGTCTGTTCTGTAAAGGAGCTTTGCCCATAGTTAGGTCATTTTGCTCAGGAGGGTCTGGAAAGAAGAAGAGTTTTAGCAGGTGGATACAAATAAATGCATACCCCTTGCTGTAGCTAGAATATTATTCCACTGAGATTCTGATTGGGAACAAATCCTGGGAGTGTACATTTTTGTTCCAGGACCCCATGTTGAAAATGTCTATTGGCAGACATCAAATTTATTATACATTTGTCCCACAAATAGAACAACCAGCTGGTAAACTGGAAATATGCAATACAACAGATATTCTTTATTCCTGGCTCCTTACCAATTCAGATACATCTGAATTAATTAGAAGAGGTGCTGATGCTCCAACAATTTGAATTACTGGCCAAATAGCCAATATTATTCCAGAAGGGCAAAAATCAGCTCTTGACAGGTTATTTATCACTCCTTTTGCCTTGAGACTGACAAGATGGTGTTTGACCAAATTATATGCTCTTGGATTTATAGCTGAACTCTTAAATAAGTCTCACCAAGTTTTCAAATTAATTAAAAAGTGAAAGAGGCATTTTTATGGCTTCTAATGAGGACATTAGTTTGTGTAGACAAGATATATGATGTACAGTGAACACTGGAATCTGTGGAGTATGAAACAGAATTAATGTCTCAAATTGCTAGCATTTTATTAGAATAGAATAAAGTTGATAATTAAACATGTTTTAAGTTTCAGATAAAGGGGAGAGGGGGCTGTTGTGTTCAGAATAGGTTCAAAGGGTTCAAAGGGAATCACGTGCTAGTCTTCAACTACCGTCTATATTTATATATGGGGGATTCACCAAAGGGCATACACTCATGTATGCATAAACAGCAATAATACACAACAATCTCAACACCTGATTGCAAAACGAGGGTTAAACCTACCGTGCCCACCACTCACAGGCACAGTACACCAAGTACACAAATAAACAAGGGTTAAATATACAGTGCTCACCACCTATAGGCATGGTATACTGCATAACTAAATAAATACATTCACCTGAACCTGCTCTCCAGTGTCACCAGTGTCGATACAGTTGGCAATCCAGAGCTGCCCATGGCCCGCAGCTCAGCAATGGTCACAACCAATGAGCACACACAACCTGGACTCATGTCACTGTGGGTCAAGATACAGAACAGGCCCTTCAAAGCTGACCGTGGCTTGCAGCCTAGCACTCAGCAATAGCCTTGAAGGAGTAGCAAAAAAAGTCAACAGCTCCATGTGGTGGGCTTTTTCAATGCAGGGCCCATCCACGTGACATACAAGGACCAATCACACGTCAGCCTCACCTATGGGCTGATCTAACAATTGATTGGCAACTGGAGGATCAATCAAACATCAACTTCGAGGACCAATCATGCTTCAGCCTCACAGGTGGGCAGATCTAACCCTTGATAGGCAGTTGAGGTCACTTCTGATCTTTTTTGCCTGCTGGAGAGGTCACATGACCCTCCCATTACAAGAGTGGAAAGCACAACATATTTGTGATGGGATAGACATAAAGAGTGATAAAGAATGATAAAACTAATGGTAGTGGCAGTGACTGAGGGGTGTGAAGATTCATTAAGCTCCTTCGATCTTCAGGATCCCCAATTCTCATTCTCATCGATTTCCTTCTCTTGCAGTATCCCTTGTTGTAAATTAAAGCCTCTCAATGTTTTCACTCCAACATTCCCTTTCTGACATGAATAACTCCAAAGTCCAATCCCAACATTGTCAACATCCCTGCTGATAAGAATGATGCATCTGATAATCAGCAAATGACCTTACAAAAGCTATGCATCAGGTCTCTGACATCTTCTGACTTCCTTTTCAACCATATCCTACCACTTAATATCAGACGGTTACTAACCTCATTCTCTCTGAAATCATTCCCGTTCAGCAGTGCTATGATATACTGACGAAACTTGGGACTATTTTATGCTGGAGCATGAACACTGCAAGACTGTAAGAGCCATATCACATTTGAGTGGTGAACATGCTCAGAGCAACACTGTATCAATACATGACCAGTAACCTAATGTGAGTAAAAAATTGTGCTGTTAAACTTTCAAGCCTTCCTAGTGTTTATTAAGACCTCTGATGGTACAATGAGGACACAACAAGTGATTCTCAACCTTTTTCTTTCCACTCACATACCACTTTAAGTATTCCCTATGCCGTAGGTGCTTGCTGATTAGTAAGGGATCACTTAAGGTGATATGTAGGTGGAAAGAGAAAGTTTGAAAACCCTGTTTTAATCGTACCTAATTGAGTCGTTATGTGCATGGTTTCATAACTCCAAAGGAAATGGGTCAATGATCATTTTTCTCAAGCAAAATATTTCAGTTACAATTGGGTCTAGAGCAGTGGTTCTCAACCTTCTTTCCCACCCTCATACCACCTTAACCAACTAATCACAGAGCACCTATGGCATAGGGAATACTTAAAGTGGTATGTGAGTGGAAATAAAAAGGTTGAGAACCACTGCTGTACAGTTTCTCAGTACCTTAAGAGTCTCATCTAAGAATTACAAACAGGTTATGCTAATGGATTCATCAGAACCAGAATCAGTATTTATTGACATGAATATGTCAAGAAATTGTTGATTTGTGGCAGCATCACAGTGCAAACATTTATACACATCACCGTACAAAATAAATAAAAATAGTGGAAGAAAAAATAAAGGTTGGGTCTGTGGTTCATTGTTCATTCAGAAATCTGTAGGCAGAGGGAAAGAAACTGTCCTTTTGCCACTAAGTGCTCATCTTTAGGCTCCACTACCTTTTTCCAGATGGTAGCAAAGTGAAGAGGGCAGAGCCTGGGTGGTGGTGATGGGGGTGGGTGTTTGAGGATAGAGGTTGCTTTATTAATACACCACCTCTTGTAAATGTCCTTGATGGAGTGAAGACTGGTGCCAGTGATGTTGCAGGCCAAGATAACAACCCACTGGATATTTTTTCTTGTCCTGAGCATTGGCACCTCCATACCAGGGAGTGGTGCAACCAGCCATAATGCTATCCATGGTACACCTGTAGAAGTCTTCACGGGTCTTTGGTGACCTACCAAATCTCCTCAAATTCCTTATAAAGTGTAGCCACCGATAAGCCTTCTTTGTGATTGCATCAACATGGAGGCTCCAGGAAACAACAGATCCTCAGAAATGTTGACACCCAGGAATTTCAAGTTCTTGATCCTCTCCACTGAACACTCCTCAATGAGGACTGGTTTATGTTCTCCTGATTTCCCCCTTATATCCACAATCATATCCTTGGTTTTGCTAACGCTAGGTGCAAGGCTGTTTTGGTGGAACCACTCAACTAGATGATCTATCTCCCTCCTGTACACTTCCTCATTTCAACATGTTCCAATTCCATAGAAATCTTTATTCTTACCTTCACTCTATTCAATCTCATCTTGACTTATCCCTTTCCACTTCCATCCGGGACACCTACGATGCCTTGTACCACTCTGGCCATTTCCATTTCATGATGGACATCCAATCCTTCTATAGCTCCACATTACATGGAAATAGTCTGAGGGCCTTTTGCTTCTTCCTTAAAGAAAGATCCAATCAATATGCCTCCAGAACCACCCTCCTTTCTCATGCCGATATTGTGTCGCTCCCCTTGATCTTTACTGTGTTAGAGGTTGCAAGATTAACATTTTCAAAGGTGTCAAGGTAGTCTGGGTGTAGATAGAAGGCACTGCAGCCACTGCATGCCAGGAGAAGGCAGCCAAAGATCCTGTATCCATGCAATGAGACTGTGACTCTCAGCCAAAAGCATCTCCAGCATTGATGCTGCCCTGATCTTTCACGGTCATGAAGCACCAGATGATCAGCATGACCTGATATAGTTCCAATGCTTGACATTGAATCCATGTGAAACATTTAATAGTTCCCTCGACACTGTCAGTAAGCACATTTTTTTGCAATTAAATTCCAACCTCCTACGGTACCTCTGAAGATGAAAGGAACTTTCAGATAACATTATTTTATTTCTGACTTATATTATTCAATTAAGTTCATTTTAATTTTTTGACAGTATGGTAAATGTGAATGACTTTTGAATATTTGTAAGGGTAAAGATATTTTAGATGTCTTTCAGAAAATAATTTAAAAAATGAAGAAAATAATGGATAAAGAATAAGAGAAAAACCTCATAAAATTAACAATAATTTTAAAAAATTATAAAATTAAGTAAAAATGTTGTGTATCTTTCTCTTTGTCACCTACTCTGCAGCTTTGCAATCCCTATTAAAATTAAGACTGCATTAGATCCTAAATCCAATCCAACTGAGATTAACCTCCAAGTATAACAGAATAATATTGACAAACATCAGGAAAAATTAACTGTGTGCTCTGGGCAATGAAGCAAAATGACCTTTCAGCATTTCCGATCTGCCAGTAGATTCAAGCCAGTATGTGCATGGATATCTAAAACTATTGTTGATAAAACCATCAAAATGTAGACATTTCAGGCCTGACCCACCCTCCCCCCCCCCCCCCACTTCAAGGTATGAATGAAAAATTAGGTGTCTGAATTAAAGGCTGGGGAAAGAAAAGGAGGAAGTATTGGGTGGGGGAGGTGGTGAGGGAGAGGAGTACGGACCAACAGACAAAAGGTGTTCATTTGATTTGATGAGGAAAGGTGAGAAACTTGGACCTCATCCACGTATTCTCTACAACCCATATATCTGCCCTGGCCTCCTCTTCTGAATGTGCAACAAGGGCAGGATTCCCCTACCACCTCACCAGGTTTCGCATCCTAGATATCCTCCTTTACCATTTCTACCAGGGCTGAAGTGATCCCACCACCATATATGCTCCTCTCCTCTCTGCCTTCCACAAGACTACTGCCACCATAACTCTCTCATCTACTCTTCTTATAATTGCTCCCTTGTTACCTACCCCTGTTACTGCGAGAGATGATCCAAATGCGCCCACACCTTCTCCTTCACCACCATTCACAATTCTTAACTTGTGAATCTGCAGGGGTTATCTACTGCATTTGTTGCTCTCATTGTGGTCTCCTCTGTACATTGGAGAGACTTGGCACAGACTAGGAGATTGCTTCTTTGAGCATCTCGGCTTTGTTCACTGCAAAAGCATGGCTGCCCATTTCAATTCCCTACTTCATTCCTTTGATGACGTCTATCCATGGTCTCGTGTACTGTCAGACTAAGACCACCTGCAAATTGGAGGAATAACACCTTATCTTCCACTTAGGTATGCTCCAACTGGATGGTTTCCATTAGAAACCACCCCATCTTCTTCCCGTCTTCTTTTCTCTCCCTCTGTCTCCTTGCATGGAGCCAAAATCACATCTCACCTTTCCGCTTATTACATCCAATTAACACCCTTTTTCTGTTGGTCTGTACTCCTCCCTTTCTCATCTGCCTCTTTTCTTTCCTCAGCCTTTAATTCAGAAACCTGCCATTTTTCAGTCATACCTTGCAAAATGGCTTAGGCCTGAAATGTCAGTAATATATCTTTGCCTCCTATGGTCGCTGTGAGACCTGCTGAGTTCCTCCAGCATTTCTGTGCTTTGACTACAATCACAGCATCTGCAGACTTCAACGTTTCACCTGCTCCTTAAATAGTTCAAGACATGCAGTTTATTTTGGAATCCCTGGCAAAAGCCAGCAAGATGCAGCCCAGTGTCAATATCATTAACATTACAGATTGCAAACATTGATTTTGGCAAATATTTTAAAGAAAACTATGGTTACAAGACTAGCTGTAAGTTTCGGCATCTAAATCTGTCCATTTAACTAGTAACTCTGAGTCATACAAAATAATGTTCTATCATTTATGGTAATTTCTTTACCAAAAATCTCAAACCAAAAATTGTATAAACCACAGAAAAAGCAATGGATGATAAAGTAAAAATATCCAATCAGAATCAAGATGTTTTTCAATTCATTTCCACCATTAAATATGTTATGATCGATCTACTTTCCAACATTGTTCCTGCTTACAAATGAACAGCTCTGCTTCTAACTTGCTTGGAAGGAGTCCAGCAAACATTCCAGCACCATGATAATGTTATCAATAATACATTACACATACAAGAAAAAAAAACTTTTTTAAAATCAGGAAATGATGTTTTGATGTTGTCTTTAAACTAATTTATTTTTAAGCTTCGCTAATAAAGTTCATTTTGAATTGAAGTATCAAAGTAAATGAACCCTTACAATTGCAGCTGCTTCAAGATAAATGTCCTGTTCAAAAGTGTTACTCTTTAATTTTAGTGCAAGGCTCGAGGCACAGGAAAATGGAAGGAACAAGTACAGTATATGAAAGACCTGAATTGTACATAATTACCTGGGTGTGAACCAACTTTGTTCTTACAAAAGGCAATACTACAGTGATCAATGTCTGTCATATCCATATTTACTACTAGTAATGATGTAATATTCCCAAGAGAGAAGAATGAGTACAAAGCTTACAGGTCACCATGCCCCCCTAATATAACTCCATACTTTGTTGGTGTATAGGCAAAATGTATGCTGGTCTGAAAAGAATGGAAAATGTCCAATGTTCCAGATAGTTGGCAAAGCATTTGCTTTCCTCAGAAACAACTGTGCCTTTAATTTAATTTTGATTAGATGATTTACTTCTTTAACGATTATATTTCTTCACTTAGACCCTTTTATTTAAAAAAAGATATTTTTGCAAGTTGCAAGCAAATATTAAAGATGAACAAATGACAATAAAAAAGCCTGAACTTTGCAGAAATCATGAAATATCTGTTTGATCTTGAAGTCTACGTGATTTTGTTAATACTCTTAAGAATTTATAATAGAACAAACATTCTAAATGTTTGAGACACAAAAGACTGCAGATGCTGGAACTCTGAGCCAAATAAATGACTGCTGAAGGAACAACTGAACAGATAGCTTCTGTAGTCGCAACAGGATAGTCAACATTTCAAGTGGAGATGCTGCACCAGGTCCGAGAATGTAAATGATAGGCAGTTAAAATAAGTGAATAGGAGGGGTGAGGTACGAGCTGGTGAGTGATAGGGAGATCCAAACAAGGAAGGAGTGATGGGCAGATAGATCCACGTAGGGAGGGTAGGAGAGAGCAACAGAGATGATAAGTAGAGACAACAAAAGGTTACAGATGTAGAAATGAATAAGATATTAAGCTAAAATTGAAATATTTACCAGAAAAAACAGAATATTATTTATTGATAGATTTGTGTGACATGGGTGTCATTGACAAGGCCAGCAAGTATTGTATATTTATAAATGATTTGGATAGGATAGCAGAGATGCCATCTTCTTGACCTTCAACAATGTGTGAGATTCTCACACAGGTCTATTGTGTGGAATATTGTTACAGAAGCCCAAAGATCACTTTTAAGAATATGCTGAAATTTTTCAGGTCCTCAGATCATCGGCAGAATCTTGCATACAATGTGCAAATTGAGAAAAAAAATGATGGCACTGGATAACAAATGAAGCAGGTAATAGCCATGTGGTCTCTTGATAGCCTGTAAACCTTTAAGACCATAAAGCATAGGAGCAGAAATAGGCTATTCAGCCCATTTAGTCTGGCCCACCATGTGTTCCTCACTGCTTGGCCATCTCAGCATAACCTTTGATGCCCTGGCTAATCAAGAACCCATCAATATACCAAATGACCTGACCTCCACAACCTCCTGTGGCAACAAATTCCACAGACTTACTACCGCCTGGCTGAAGATGTCCCTCCGCATCTCTTTCAATAATCAAACACCTTTCAACCCGGAAGTTATGTCCTCTTGTCCTAGACACTCCCACCATGGGCAACAGCCTATCCACATCTACTTTGTCCAGGGCTTTCAATATTCAAAATGTTTCAGAGATCCCTCCCTCATTCTCCTAAATTCCAATGAGTACAGGCCAAGAGCTGTCAAACATTCCTCATAAGACAACACTTTCATTCCCAGAATCATCTTTGCGAACTTCCTCTGGACCCTCTCCAACATCAGCCAATCCTTTCTTAAATGAGGAGCCCAAAACTGCTCACAATTCTCCAAGAGAGGTCTCACCAGTGCCTTACAAAGCCGCAACATCAAATCCCTGCTCTAATATTCTATTTATCTTTAAATGAATGCCAGCATTGCATTTGCCTTCTTCACGACCAACTCAACATGCAAGTTTACCTTGAGACTATGCAGTATGAGTCCCAGATCCCTTTGCATCTGGATATTTTCAATCTTCTCATTTAAAAAAAATAGACTGCTGCGGCAGTTCGGCCATGCAAAAGGTGAACCAGCTCATGGAGTCACGGACAAGTCTGTGGCAGATCTGACTGTGACAGCTCCAGGTGCAAGACAAGCCCACACCCTGGCAGCTGATGTCATAAAGGTACCGGGAGTCACAAGAGTCACTGAGTTCCGAGTTCTAATTAAGTCATTTAGTGCAACTCACTTTCGATTGTGTGGTTCCTTCACTCGCTGCGTGCCGAGTACAACCGAATTGGTGATCCTGATGGAACAAACAGCATTTGGGCCCAACAATGACCAACCCAAACACACAGAATACAGTTTCACTGAAACTGCCAACTTTCTGGACCTCACAGCCCAAGGTCTGATTTGAACAGGCTGAAGCCCAATTCCAGGTGAAGTAAATTGTCTTGGATGCCACAAAGTACTACTATGTGGTCAGCTCACTTGACCAGGAATCAGCAGGCCGAATCATTGACTTCCTACTCCAGCCACTGTTTGTGGACAGGTATGAAACAATCAAGGCACTCCCGATCTGTACTTCTGGCCTCTCCCACCATAAGCTCGCAGCGTGGTTGCTCCACATGGATGGCCTAGGTGACCACGCACCATCAGCCTTACTAAACAAGATGTTGGCACTAGCAGAGGGCGATAATCCATGTCTACTGTTCGAACAAGTCTTTCTCAAGAAGATGCCAGATGATATCTGCCTCCTCATCACTGACGAAGATTTCAGTGACTCACACTGTGCTCCACCACCCTGCGTGAATGTACTGCCACTACAAATGGCTGGCTAGGAGCATGCTGATGATGTCGCGATGACATCATCATCCCGTGACCCATTTCACTCACCCCTTTCCCTCCATGACCTCCTCAGGGGAGGAGCAGCCGGTGGGGGCCAGCAGGGCAGGGGCCAGCAGGGCAGGGGCCATCAGGGCAGCAGTGGCCGACAGGGGCTGTGACATCCCCAACAGTCACTCACTGGGTAGCTTTGTCCTTTGGGGTCGCTCATCAGTGCCAGCAACTTAATACAGCATAGCAATGGCTGTCTTCCCAACCCATAATCCCCCATGCAGCTGGAACTGTTCTGGGAAACGTGAAGCGTTTGATCTTGGGTAGGGAAGATGGCCATATCTCCATCACATATTTATGACAGACGGCGCCACGGCACAGTCTCCCAGTCTCCCCACCTACAGCAGCTTCCGACAATGCACCGGAGGTGCCACTCTGCCTAAAAGCAGCACTGGAGCAGCCTTTTAGGGGCGCTCCATGAACAGATGAGTATAAAGTTTTTATCCACCTTTTCAGCAGGCCTCAAAGCGAAGGCCCAGCATGAAAACACTTAATGACTGTATTGGAGCTGGATCTGGCATCGCCGTCATAGCATGAAAATGCTTATTTCAATTTCTGTTTAAAGTGATAACTCCAAATGAAAATTTGCAATTTCACTGCTTTCTCACTAAGACAAAAGAACAAATCCTGCCCCAGGCATCCAGAGCAAATCAGAACATTCATGCAGCAAAATTCAGACATAAACTCCACTCTATTTTCCCCTTCGCTATTTTCTTCACATCTTCCCTTCCCCTCTTCATCCCATGATTGATTTCCCACATTCTTTCTCCCCTTCATTTTTAACAATTCCTTGATTTAATTTAGTCATACTCAGCATTCACGGTGAAAAGAGCATTGTCAATATTTCCATAATTAAACACGAGTCATCCTCACAAAATTGAACCCAATCTCATTTACAACAATCTATTTCTTTCACCTTCACTTCACGAACAACAGAAGCATTCCAGATTAATCAATTTATTGAATCTAAATTCCCAGCTGCAATGCAGGAATCTGTGATAAAATCTCTGCAAAAATGCAACACCTGAATTAAAGCAATTGCATTGCAAGACTATCAATGTCATACCTTGTTATAGCTAAAGGAGGAAATTACAATCCAACAAAATTTCTGTTCCATACTATTAAATTACATGCACATTTTAACTCAACTTTGTGCCATAATTTACAAATTACTTTCTGGTATGAAGAAAACCTATCTACGCAGAAGCAGAAGTCAAGCATCAGCCCAATCTGATCTCAGCAATCTGGTCTAATAGTTATTCATTATGATCCAAACTTGACACACTTCAAAGTGCTGTATTTTTCTTGAAGATGCAAGGTTAAACTTTTCACAAAAGGAGAAAGACTGATGCCTTTCATCTTGCATTCTACTAAATGAAAAGCCTGTAATTTACACACAACCATCAGCAGATTCCCTCACCAACCACAAATTAAAGTGTGAATGATCTCATCCTTTGCTTTTTGAGTAGAAATTAGATGACAACTTTGGAGCCACTTCTGCTTTGCAACTAATGAGTGTGCATTATATGCAATAATGTTTTCTTCCTTCTACAGTGCAATACTTGAGTTTCAAGAGCACAGTCACAAGGAATCCCAAAACATAACTAACCTGAAAACTCAAAGTGAATGCAAAAGATTGCTGTAAAATCTTGAAACTCTACTAAATTCATAAAAGCTTTCATTACCTTGACAAACTCCATCTATTTCCACTTTTCCTGGACCACAGGATGTTGACTTTTTTTCTGTGATGGCTATTTACAATAGAAAGAAAATTTAAGAAATTAGAATGAACAACTTCGAAGGTAACAAAGTGCATTCAGAATCACTTTATATTCAAGGCAGTGGAACTCGTTTGAAGAGCTAAGTAACACTTTTTTGTTGGCAATTTGTCTTCATTTAACCCAAAGTTAAACACAAAAGCGGGCAATGCTGGAAACTTGAGCAGACACTGGAAGCTTGAGCAGATACAGAATTGCTCGAGGAACTCAATGGGTCAGACAGCGTCCATGGGTAAAAATGGTCAGTCAATGTTTCAGGTCTGGACATTTCTCAGGGTGAGTGGGAAGGGAGTAAAATTGTAAACATAAAGGAGGAAAGAAGCTGGAGAGGGGCCCACATGTGAAAGGGTATAGGGCAGGTTTGAGAGGTGGGGAGACATTTATTTTGAGGGTGGAACCATTAGGAAGGGAGGGAGCTGGAAAGAAAAAAAATATACTAAATACAGGAAACAGTAGAGATGGAAATAGTGAAATCAGATGGAGGTGGAGATGATCTAAAATCAATTTACTCTTTTATTTTATGATCACAACTTAACTTTTATATTTTATGCTATGAACTACAGCATGCTTATGTGAAATTATTTTGGCTACCATTTCAATGACATAATATTACATTTGTTTTGCCAAAATATTTGCACATGAATGCATCTGTTATTGTATCGTAATTTCAAACAAGATTTATTGTGCCAGAGTCATACATATCCCACACAAGTCCACATCAACCATCAAACACCTATTTAAGTTAAATGCATTTTTAAAAACTTTCCCTACATTTCCATCAACTCCCCCATGCTACCACTACCAGCACCACTGGGATAATTTACAGCAGGTAAATAATCTGCCAACTCACATTTTTTGGGGGAAGTAAGGGGAAACTGGAGCTCCTAAAGGAAACCCACATGGTCAAAGGTAGGTCAAGCAAACTCCACACAGACAGCACTGGAGGACAGATTTAAATATGAATCACTGTAATTTGAGGTTCAATCTTTATAACATGTGCTAAGTAGTAAATTAATCTACAAAATCTGTGGAAGTGAACAACTGGCTGTTTGTTACTTGCTCTAATAAGAATTTTTGTAGTATAATTTTCTTTAAAAATATTTTAGGCCTGATTAAAATTCACTGATAATGAAACTCTATAGAAAGCTTGCCTTCTTTCGTGAAAACAAAAAAATAGTGACGTGACCATCAAAAAGAGAAATTGAACATTCAGCATCATGCTACAGGATAATTTCTTAAAAAGGTCAAAGCCTTTTAAATATGTGTATAGCAACACCACTAACTCCAACTTGCAATCTGATATTTACAAAGGTATATGATGCCTTATTTAGAAAACTTTCCAAAAGTAACCCAAAACAAATATTCCATGAAAGCATGTAGAAAATGCCCAAGTATCATCTTAAACTTTGCTTCCAAATGGTGTCAATGGTCAAATAAATAACAAGACACCAGTGTTGATTAATGCAGTTTGCAGGCAAAACATTCCTTATCTGATTAAAAAAAAACAGTCCATCAATACCACACACCTAATGACTGACATTACAAAGATATAAACGAGAAAGAATTGAGACATTGTAGAGTACTTCTGGGTGCCAGTGTTTCATTCATTGAGAGGTTATTCATTTCAAAGAAACTAAATTATTCCAAAGGAACTGTTCAATAAAATTAAGGCAGTCTCTTGAAAAAAAAATGATGCATAAGGTAGCATTTCTGACACTAAAATTTTCCATAAGCAGGATATCCTTATTGCCTAAATTATGAGCTATCACAAAATCTGTGGTCTTGACAGATTCTTTTTCTAGCATTGTTTTCTCTGACAGGATTGCAGTCAGCTGTTAAATGATTTCTATTCCTTCAGCCTTTTCATATTTTCACATGACATTTTGCCCGAGTCTATGCCAGCTCTAAAATTAATCCCATTTCCCCCCAATTTATTTCACTGCAACCTATTCTCATTTACCTGTCCGTCAACTGCCCCCCACCTCCCCCCTTGATTCTCCAGCCACCCACTTGCATTAGGAGCAATGTACACTAACCAGTTAGCCTTCTTATACATCTTTGGTTTGTGAGAGGAGACCCATAGAACCAAGGAAAAAAAAAACAGTCATTTCAAGCAGCATTTGAGATTACTGTAGCTGTGCAGCAGGATTACCATAGGCATACTAATGTGTCTTTACGCTAGTAGTATAGAGAGAAGGGTGTTCCAACAAAAATCAGAAAATGTATCACCAACAATGAAATGATCACAAAGCTCACCAGTCAGTCCAAATGGAATACTTGGAAGTCAACCATCACCAGTGTTGGCAGAGAATTTTGGATCCAGAATAATGAAAACAGTTGCCTGCACTGTGAGACTTATCACTGATCAAAAGGTTAACATGAATGTCCCAGAAGAAGGAGGTGAAGATTAAAGATCGCTCTTAGGAAAGAGATTAAATTAGGGCCTGGTGCAGGAGCACCCCTCTTTAATGCACGTGTTGATATATGATCTAATAATTATTCCGATTAGTGCTGACTCTCCAAGCACCCTTATTCATAGGAGCACATGCAAATGCTAAAGTAAGGTGTTAGCATATGTTCTGCTACCTCCAGAAGGTTTTACCTTAATCATTCTAACAAGAAGGTTATCTAATGGTGTTAAATTATTATCTCTTTCTCGAGTCTAAATCTAAATTAATTTCACCAAGTTATACCAGCCTCAGGAATTGATTTCAACTATAAATTAATAATTATCTTTTCAATAATGCTGAATTAGTGTGATATAACTGAACGGCCTTTGTAAAGTCTGCTACTCAATTTATAACCTTTATCTAACAGTGCTGTGGATCTTTTACAATCACCAAGTAGCAGACAGCTCATTCATTGAGCAATAGCTTAGGTACTCCGAACAAATAGTTAACAGTATAAATACCATAGAATTTGAACTTATTGATGGAAGATAGTTTTAACTTGCAAAATTTAGCTCTGATAGTGTGTAAGTATAATCTGTGTGGTCAGCCTTTGACTAGATGCCAAGGTAAAGGGGACAAGGTTTGAGCTGGCAGCTTGTTAAATATTATTCAGTCGATGTAGTCTGCCCTTTATGTATGATCTGAACTCTGAGTTCTCATAACCTTATGCACTCTCAACAACAGTGTTTTGTTAAAAATAATGGGTTTATTTACAGAACTAACTTTATGGATTAGTTAGCTATTTAGTCAACTGCATCTCAAACAATGCCATACCAATAAGTATGTCCTCAGACATGTATTGTTTTCATTATAATATTCAAGATAATAAAAAAATAAAATGTATTAGCTAACCTTCAGTAGCACAGTAACCCATGCATCCCTGAGTAGGTTGAAGATAATAAACAAAGAAGATTCCACAATTTCTAAGAGAGACAGGGATCCTGAATAAACAACAGTCCTTGGTGCTGCCTGAGAAGAACTGCCATGTAGCGCAGGCTGTTAATTTCTTTTTCTCACCAGGATGAGGCAACGAGTTGGAATCTTCAAGGGACAGCCAAACAGGAGCTTGTGTGCCACACTTATTCATCTGACAATAAAAATTACAAGAAAGGTCAGAGTTCTAAGAGGATCCATAAACTCCTTCGTAAAAAATTGTTAAACATTTACATTTTTTGGAGCATATTGACTCAAAAAATATCATTTCAAAGCACCAGTTCCCATCATAAAGCACACTTGTCCTCAATTCATTTTATTAAATTGAATTAAATTTAAGAAATACAAATGTTGCACATACTACTAACTTCGATACATTTTGTTGGCATTTCAGCTGGCTTGTCTCCAATCATGAAACGATACCATCCTGGTGTCAGGAAATGATCACATATGAGGTCTTGGATTGAAAATTGCTGGAGCTCAGTAGAATCAAAGTGAATGCTGCGGTAAGAGCTCCTCAGAACTTGATATCCTCCTGGGTAGCATTCTGGGGCTAGAGAAAACAGAAGTTATAAAATTAGTCAAGAGAACAACTGCTTCTAAACTTTGTCTGTCTTTAGTTTGCAAAACCTTGTCACCAAATCACACACCTCAAGCATTTTCCAGGAAGCGTCATTACGAATTTCTAATCCACTTAGCATTGAAGAGAGTGTAACATCAGTAATGTCCTCTGTAAATTTCCCACTGATAACCACTGCTGAGCATTTCAGTTGATCAAATTGATCAGCAGGAAAATGGCCCATGAACGCTCCTTCTCCAACATCTTTTGTCTTCCCCTCCTACAAAATCTCGCAGAGGTGACAAGCAGGCGAGTTAACCCATGAGCACAGATGTAATGCTGCATAACTCTGAAGAAACAAGAACATTTGTTTCCTGTAGTTGACCATTCAACTTCCAAATGGATTACATTTTACATGTAAAAATATAGGCCTAGAAATGCTTAAGCTGCTAAAACACACACTCCAAGTGGCATTAGACTGAAAGGCCACGTCAGTTTTAAGCTCATTCAATTCCACAGCAATATTCCATCATAGGCATGACCCAGTGTTAAAGTGAATAGACAGGCAAGGTGGGCATCAGAAAAAATCTAATCAGGGGCATTAGGGAACTGCAGGGGGTGGGGGGGGATCAACAATCTGACATTCAAAGACTTGTTCAGCCGGGGTGGGGGGTTGTTGGTGGTGCCTACCTGCCATGAAACTTCTACGTGAACAGCCATCACACTTCCGCCTTCCTCTAACACAACAGACAAACATGCTACGTTTATCGTGTGGAGATAGTGACACGTTCTATGGGTTGAGGACTTTAGAGCGTGTCGAAAGAACCAAAGACTTGTTGATCCAAACCAAGGCTTTTGTTAACTAGAAGTCTGGAGCATTTCACAAGTAGGTCGACCAGTCCAGAATGACCTGGTCTTGCTTTGACCAGCCAGTAGGTGTGGCTACGCTCTCAGCCAATCACAGTCATCCTACACTACAATCTCTAGATATAAACATTGGTGATAGAATATGTACTATCACATTCACCCCTTCTTTGAGAACTGAACCCCGGTTGGATAGAGGGCTATAAAAAAAAGAAAGAGTAAAGGCCCGGTGGAGGTTAGGGGCTGTACCAGTCAGGAGGCCTGACCATCTGGCATGACCGCCGTGGTGCTGGGATTGGGGTTACTGGAGTTGTGTCGCCGGCAGGCTCGTAGGGTGTGGCCACTGCTTCGCTCAATTCCCCAATGGCATTGTCAGCAGTCAGTCCTGAGCTGGTGGGGTGGTGCTGGTCCCTCTGTTCAAGCACATGACCTGGGGGAGAAGGAATTGGGGGAAGTTGGGCTAAAGGCACTGCTGTGCCTGATCCGGTTTGGGCTAGGTCCCTTACCGAGACTGTGTCCTCCTGCCCATCCGGATACTCTACGTAGGCATAATGCAGGTTCGCATGGAGCAAGGTCACTTGGTCAACCAAGGTTCTTTGAGTACCGGACGTGGCGTTGTAGGAGGACCAGCCCGGGAACCGTGAACCACGCTGGTATGGTTGTTCCCAATTCGGATTTCCTCAGGAAAGAAAACATCCTTTCTTGCGGGGGGTGGCATTGGTCGCGGTGGATAGGAGGGAGCGGATGGAGTGTAGGGCACTTGTGAGCATGTCACAAGTGAGAGGTGGGGAGACCTTTGGACCGGAGGGCAAGAGTAACTGCTTTCCAGACAGTGGCATTCTCTCTTTTGACTTGCCCATTACCATGTGGGTTATAGCTAGTGGTCCTACTTGAAGCAATACCACGCTCCAGAAGGTACTGCCGCAGCTCTGCGCTCATAAACGAGGACCCCTGTCACTGTGGATGCAATTGGGGTACCTGAAGATGGTGTAGTGCAGGGCCTCTATGACTGAGGAGACAGTCATGTCCGAGCAGGGCACAGCGAACGGGAAGCGGGAGTACTCGTCGATGGCCATAAGAATGTAGGTATTATGGTTGGTCGATGGTAGGGACCCCTTGAAGTTCACGCTGAGACACTCAAAGGGACGGGTGTCTTTGATGACGTAGGTGTTCTCTGGATGGAAGTAGGGCTTGCACTCAGCGCACACCGGGCAGGCTCGGGTCATGGAGCGAATCTCCTCGACCGTGTAAGGCAGGTTGCAAGCCTTGACAAAGTGCGCGAACCTAGTGACCCCTGGATGACAGAGCTCCTCGTGGAGTCTCTGCAGCCTATCCAGTTGAATGTTGGTGCAAGTCCACCTGGAGAGCGCATCTGGCGGGTCATTGAGTTTACCAGGCTGATACAGCACGTCATAATTAAAGTTGGAGAGCTCGATTCTCCACTTAGCGATTTTGTCATTCTTGATCTTACCTCGCTGGGTATTGCTAAACATGAAGGATACCGCGTGTTGGTCGGTCAGCAGTGTAAAGCGCCTGCCAGTGAGGTAGTGTCTCCAATGACGTACTGCTTGGACTATGGCCTGGGCCTCCTTCTCGACAGAGGAGTGTTGGCTCTCAGGACCCTGGAGGGTTCTGGAGAAGGCGGCTACCGGCCAGCCAGCCTGGTTCAAAGTGGCTGCCAGAGCAAAGTCAGATGCATCGCTCTCGACTTGGAATGGGATGGACTCGTCAATGGCGTGCAGCGTTGCAGCAGCGATGTCCGATTTGATGCGGTTGAAGGGCGCTCTGGCTTCAGTTGACGGGGGAAGTCTTGATGAGTGGCCGTGCTTTGTCGGCATAGTGTGGAACCCATTGGGCATAGTAGGAGAAAAAGCCCAGGCAGTGTCTGAGGGCCTTCTGGATGTTTGGGGGGGGGGGGGGGGGGCAAGTCCACGAGGGGACATATGTGGTCACGGTCCGGCATGACCACCCTGTTCTCCACCACACAACCTAGAATTGCGAGCCAAATGGTCCGGAAGACACACTTGTCGAAATTGTAGGTCAAGTTCAGCCGAATTGCAGTCTGAAAAATTTTCTCAATGTTGGCATTATGATCCTCCGTGTCATGGCCGCAGATGGTGACATTGTCCAGATATGGGAAAGTACCAGTTAGCCCGTTCTGGTCCACCATGCAGTCCATTTCCCACTGGAAGACCGCGACGCCATTTGTGACCCCAAAGGGTACCCTGAGGAATTGATACAGCCGCCCATTCGCTTCGAAGGCCGTGAAAGGTCGGTCTTCCCGTGGATCGGGAGCTGATGATAGGCCGAACTTAAGTCAATGGTGGAAACTACACGATATTGGGCAATCTGATTCACCACATTCATGATCCGTGGAAGGGGGTACCCATCCAGAAGCGTGAAGTGGTGATTATCTGGCTATAGTCCCTGGTCGGCAGCGGTGCTGGGTCCCTGGTCAGCAGCGGTGGCGGTGATGGGTTCAGCGGTGATGGCAGCAGTGGGTCCCCAGTCAGCAGCAGCAGTGGCTGCGGCCGTTGAGATCGGGGCTGGGGCCTGGTTGAACGTTGCTTTGTGAGGGTGGGTGGACGTCATTGTGGCGAGGGTGGGTTTTACCTTCTGCACTTGGTGTCTGCCCAGTGATGTCAGGCGCTGCCGCACAGTGGAGCTCTCACATTGGACAAGAGCTCTGAGGAAGAAGTGTTTCAATGGGAGGGTGGAGATTGGGCTTCACACGAGGCACAGTGTTTGATGGTGGCCATTTTGGAGCGACAGACTACAGCAAAGTGGCCATTTTTAAGGCACTTCTGGCACCTGGCTTTTCTCACCAGGAACTGGGACCTGCTGTGTTTGTTCCTCCCACAGAAATAACACTTTGGGGTTGCATCAGTCTGCGTAGCGGCAGCTGACAGGCCGTCAGTGTGCCAGGGGGTAGTAGGGTAGAGGGAAGGCATACTACTCACATCAGAGTGTGGAGTCCAGCCCCGAGAGTACACGTCCATACTTAAGACCACAGCCTCCATTGTCTCTGCGATCCGGATCATGTCCTCTAGGTTTTCTCCCCCGTGATCTAGCAGGTGCTTCCTCACCTCATTCAATCGAACCCCAGTCACATTGGCATCCCGAATGAGATCGTCTGTGGTCTCCGCCTCAGTTCTGTCTGTGCAGGCACAGTGCCTGCCCTTTGCCCTTAGTGCCTGAATATAAGATCTATAGGAGTTTCCTCCTTGTTGGAAGTTTGGACCAAGTATAGACGCTGTTCACCGGACACTCATAGAGCCCTTTTAGCACCGTCATGGCTGCAGCGTAAGTGGTCGCATCCTGGATGCTCTGGTAGACTCTTGGGGACACCATAGTCACCAATATTAGTAGTCGATGGCTGTCCTGTATCATGGCAGGGTCAGAGAGCTGTAAGTATGTTTGAAGCATCTTACCCAGTGCTTAAAGTCATTTGAGGCTGTAGCTGACTGTGGGTCGATGTCGAGGCGTTCCAGCCGTAGCATATGCTCCATCCCTTCAAAACCTTTTTAGTTAATAAAATTGTAGAGCGCGTCAAAAGAACCAAAGACTTGTTGATTCAAACCAAGGCTTTTATTAACTAAAAGACTGGAGCATATCACAGGTAGGTCGACCAGTCCAGAATGACCTAGTCTGGCTAGGAGCAATCCTTTAAGACCAGCCAGTAGGTGTGACTACACTCTCAGCCAATCACAGTCATCCTACACTACAATCTGTACATATACACATTGGTGATAGAACCTGTACTATCACAGGGACACAATAATTAATTTGGGGGGGGGGGCAATGCCCGCCCTTGCTGCCAGCCATGTAGATAGACATTCAACCAGGATTTACCCAGAGCAAGTTAGTAAAATGCTGCTGGAATTCAAATGAAACTCAGTCATATGATAAACAATATCATTGCATTATGCAAGAGAATTATGGAGTCAATATGAATTTAAAAATTCTCTTCACTCACAATCAAGACAAGCACACCTCAAGGATGCTTGCTTAGCTCACAGTTCTGCTCGCTCTACATTAGTGGTTTTCAAAAGGTTTCTTTCCACTCACATACCACTTTAGTAATCCCTATGCCATAGGTGCTCTGTGACTAGTAAGGGATTACTTAAGGTGGTATGTGAGTGGAAAGAAAACATATGAAAACCACTGTTTTAATCATACCTGATTGACCTATTATGTGCACGGTTTCATAATTCCAAAGGAAATTGGCCAATGACAGTTTTCTCAAGCAAAATTGTAACAATTTGGTCTAGAGCAGTGATTCTCAACCTTTTTTTCTCCTGAATTTGCACTGAAATGCTGCCGCAAAACAACAAATTTTTGTCGGGTTCATGACAATAAATTCTAATTCTGATTCTCAATGTGACATGTCAACTGATGCAAGTTATTTTTGGAAAGAACAAGTGATGCTGCATCCAAATCTAACTGTCAAATCAGAAGGGATTAATAGATTTGAAAACTAACTCTGAGGTAGTAATGAATTGGAAGTAATTTGAATAGACAAAGGAACACAACAATGGAAAAGACAAATTGCAGCAAGAAATTCTTCAGTCATTAGTGGATTTATGAAAAGTGTTGATACTGCAGTGTGGTAGAGAGTGGGTAGGGGTTGGAAGAGATGGGGATGTTCTGGTAAGTAAGTGGAAACAGTAGTGAGGTGGATGCACGCAGTAATACTGCTTTGAGATTTTACGCAGAAAACTCATTCAAACTGTGGTGAATCACACTGAATCATTATCCCCAAAATCAGTAAATCTGATGAGGTCAATTTAACAGCATTCATCCAGTTAATAATCTCCCCAGTTTGGTATCATCTTTGGAATGGAATGAGTTGCCAAAAGCAAACAATTTTGACTAGAATATCAAAGTAAATTTAAACTGTATGTCAAGCATTCCTTATTTTTGTATTATTTTTCAGTGATACATATCCCAACTTTCACATATTTAATACAGTAAAAACCCTGCCAGATAAGTGTATTTCATGTCGCTAAAGGCTTGTTCTTACCATACCTAATGCACCTGAATTAAGAATAAACATTTTTTAAAAAGAAATAGTATACTGTACTTACACTGAACAAATGTCACTTGCATAAAGAAAGCATTAAAGCATTTTACTTTATTTTCAGTCACATTCTTTGAAAACGTTTAACAGTTGCTGCATCTTCAGGTTCTCTGACATCCCCACCCCCCCCCCCCCACCCACCTCCACAGAACTGCCCAAAAGACTAACATTGTAGAAAATTAACACCCATCCTCCCACTTTACAGATAGTCAGTTCATTCATGTTCATAATAAAAGCTGAACTCTTATAATGAAAGACTGTTGTCATGTATTCATCAGGGAAGTAGTGCTTATCTGCTGTACTCAAGGATACCAAGGTCAAGGAACATTTGGAAAATTCCCACCAAACACTTGTTAGCAAGTTCAGCATTTATGTTTTGCATGCAAGATACCATTTCTTCCTATATCTGGAAGGCAGAAATAGGACAATAAATTATCTCCCAGATCACTAAATATATTAGTTTCAATAGCTGCTTCTTAACTATTCAAGCAAGCCAATTAATGAACCAATATCTTTTTTTGTCTGACTAGTGTCATCCAGTCTTCACCTACCAAGGTGACAGCAAAATCTTGGACAATTAACCCTTGAGAATTCTGAACCCAAGTTCCAATGGAAATATGATATAATTTATGCCAGAAAAACTCTGCGGAATCAAATGGACATTCATTCCGAGACTTGACTGGATGATTAGATACAGAGTCGGATCATTGTATTACAACCTCACATTTCATGTGACTGGCATTTTAAGGATTAGTGCAAGTTGCAACCATCCTCAGCTTGTGGCAAGACAGAGTGGCACCATTAAGTATTGACTATAAACAAAGTGATACTCTAGAAGAACCAAGAACAACAGTTGTTAATTAAGGAAAAACAGATGGTGAGAGAGTGTCATGTGATTGAGTCATGTGATTGGGACACTTAAAGAAACGGGGTTTAGATTGATCAGCCAGCCATCTGATAAACACAGAGGTGGAAAGAAACTTTGTGAAATAGACAATTCGGCTGATTCTCCTTGTCAGGCGAATTACTGAAGCACCATGACCCCTATTGTAATGGTCATTTTGATTGACCCATATCTGGGTAAAGAAAGCACAAGAATTGCTTCATTGGATTGTTACCATTGCGATGAGAGATCACTTGTACGGTGTTACAGCCAGCAACAGCAGCAGGGACTGGAACAGGACAAGCTGGCAAGCTTGTGGAAAACCCCATTTGGAAGACGAGTTGTGAGTTCTTATTTCAGCCTGGTCAAATCCCTTGTGTTCATGCAAGAGGAGAGGACTGGCTGTCTAATGTTTCACCTGGAATAGGAGAAACAAAAAGGAACTCTCTGGTGACCTGAAAGAAAGAGGTTATCATCTGGAGAACCCTGAGGGGGCAAGTTTCATCAACAAGACACCAAAGTGGCTGATTAAAGAGGAATCAATTGTGGATGTCCTGGAACAACAAATCTCTCTCTGAAAACTGACAAGAACCTTCGTGAACAGTAACCATTTACCTTTCAAGCTCCAAAGCCTGGTGAACTTCACAAATGTTAAATTCTATGCACAGTATAAGAATTGCCTGCAACCAGTGAACTTGGAGGAATGAGAGTGAGATTGGACTGTGAATCAAATAACTTTTTTGAATTTACACACACATTACATACATGTGCACTTAGAATTAGAAGGGGGTTAAGTTAGGTTAAGTCAATAGTGATAAGCTGAAGTGTGATTCTGTTTTCATGTTTAAAGATAATTAAAAGAAACTTTTGTTTAAGTAACCATTTGTCTTGCTGAACTTCTATTGCAGCTTGTTTGTGATTCAAGTCACATCCTTTGACAAATACTTATTTAAGAGATGATTAAATAATAAAAATGCAGTAAATTGGCAAAGACATATCGTTAAAATCTGCATTGTCAATCTGTCGTAAATGTTAATAGGACTGGGGCGTCTAAATGTATTTCTCTGTATATCTGATTCTTGGAGTATTTGCCAAACTGTCTATATCCTTATAGAAATTGAGAGGAAGCATGTGTTAGAATCATAACAAACATTAATGTTAATGTTCAGGGGATCACTTAATCTTTGAAGCTAATTAAACAGCAGTTGATTGGGCAGATTATCTCCTGTAACCTCATGTGCCCAAGCTAAAAAAAAACTCAGTTCTGTAATATAGAAGTGTATTTAAAGATATATGCAGACAAGCCTCTCTTGAATCAAGCAACATCTCTTGAATCAAGCAACACGATTAATCAATTTGAATCTGTTTGAGAAAGAGAGCCCAATAAATAAAATACAGTGCAAACCTCAGCATATAAATTTGAGAAATCTATAAATCAAGGAAGTTTGAAATTGTTTTCTTGAAAAATAACTGAATTTCCATGGCTATTTTAAGATTTATTTGCTGTATCAGTATTGGACACATATTTCCTATAAGATAATGTTTGAACTGCGTGCATCTTAAAAAAAAATCATTTCAAAATGCTTCTACTTTGATTTTATGAGGTACAAATAAGGACTCACATTGAAGCCTTGAGCACAAAGAACAAGAAAGTCACCGGTAACAACAATAAAAGCATTTTGATAGACTTCAGAGGTGTGAGTGCAACAAGAGAAGAAATATTAAATCCTTAAGAAGGTAACATATTCTCTCAAACAGAAAACAATGTACTCATCCATGAATAAAGACAAATATTTAATTAATTTAAAATATAATTTCAGTGAGCTATAGAGTTGTACCCCAAGATCCCTCTGTACATCGATGCTCCATGAAACCTGCCATTTTCTGTATCCTTTCTTCTTGCATGTGACTTCCAAATTGCACCACTTGACATGCGGCTGCTATTTCTCCACCCTGATCAGGCTATCCATTTCAAAGCATCATAATTTTAAAGTGAGATTTGTGTTGTATTAGAAACCCAATGGATATCTTTAGAAAGGAGCTTCCCTCAGAATGGTTGGCTTCCAACAGCAGGCTGAAAGCTGTGAATGTCATGACATCTGGTTAGAATCCAAATAATATCATCCACATAATCCAATCTTGTTACTTTATTAGAACTTGGAACAGGACAGCACAGGAAAAAAAAAAACCTTTCAGTCCATAATGTTTGTACTGGCCTTGATGCCAAATTAAACTGATCCTATCTGCGTATCTCTCCTGTATTTCCTGCCTGTTCATGCATTTCTCTAAAAGTTTCTTCAACATTGCTATGTTTGTATTTACTACCTTCTCTGGCAGCTCGATCCAGGCATCTACCACACTTTTTGTTAAAAAAAAATAGGCCTTAAGCATCTCCTCTAAACATTCACTCTCTTGTGTTAAACCTATGTCCACTAGTATTTAATATTTCCAACCTGGCGTTCTACCCTATCTATGCTTCTTGTGATATTATAAAGTTCTACCAGGTTGCCCCTCTGCCTCCATTGCTCCAGAGAAAACAAGCCAAGTTTGTCCAACCTCTCTGATGGACTTCTTCTGTACACTCCCCAATGCCTTCAAATACTTCCTGTACTGCACTGACCAGAACTGCACACAACACTCCAACTATAATCTATCTGAAATTTTACACAGTCGTAACATGAGTTGCCAACTTTTATAGTCAATGCCCTAAGCAAGGATGGAGAGCATGCTGAATGCCTTCTCTACCACCCTATCCACTTGTCTGGCCACTTTCAGTGAGCTATAGAGTTGTACCCCAAGATCCCTCTGTACATCAATGCTCCATGAAACCTGACATTTTCTGTATGTTTTCTTCTTGCAAGTGACCTCCAAATTGCACCACTTGACATGCGGCTGCTATTTCTCCATCGATATTTCCAGCTGATCTATATCCTGCAGAATCAGTTGACAAATGTCCTTACTATCCACAACTCCTCCAATGTTCATGTGATTTGCAAAGTTACAAATCAATCTATATTTTCATCAAATCATGTTATGATTTGGATAATAATAACATATCATGAACAGGGGAGATTACAGCACCGGTCCTTGCAGAACACCACAAATCTTCATTTAGAGAACCACATTCATGTTCTATGACCAAACCAATTTTGTATCCAATTTACCATCTCACCATGGATTCCAAGTGGTTTAGTCATCTTGATCAGTCCACCATGAGCGACTTTGTCAAATGACAGTAGATAACATCTGCTGTCCTACCTCCATCAACCATTATCGCCTCCTCAAAACTCTCAATCAAATTATAAGATAGGATCTCCAACACACAATCACACTGACTGTTCGTAATAAGTCCAATGCTCCATGATTTTCCAAATCCAACCAAGTACTGTCACTAAGAATCCTCACCAATAATTTTCTGACTATTGATTTAAGGCTCAATGTCCTATAATTTTCAGGATTATTCCTGGTGTCCTTCTTTACAAAGGAACAATATTGGCTATTCTCCAGAATTCTTTGACCTCATCTGTAGCAAGGATCTCAGCCATTTATTTTCTTGCCTCCTTCAATAACCCACAATAAATTCAATGAGGTTCCAGACACTGATTCACCTTAATGTTCTCACAATGCTTCCTTCTTTGCATCGACTTGTTCTAGAATACTCTTCTCTCGGCTGAATACCAAATCCAAAGTACTCATTAAAATCCTTACCTGCACCCTCTAGCTCCACGCATCAATTCCTCCTTTGTCATTGAGTGGACCAATAAAATGCAGATTTTCCTTACCCAATTTTACTAATTCCTTTTGGGAAGACACTGTTGAAATTGGTTCCACCCTGATCAGGCTATCCATTTAAAAGCATCATAATTTAGTGCGTAAACACTTTCCCTCATGTTTTATTCTCCATTTTGCTGAAATGTGGTACCCCACAAGAAATTATGAATAGAATTTTTTTTAAAGTTATTAGTGAATTTAACATTGCAATTCAAAGAACCTGCTGTACCTGTTTTTCTTTGAGTGCTCATAATTTACCTCACTGTGACATACTGTTACTTCAGAACAAACTGCACACCAAATATTACATAGCGGCTGAGACTCTCTCGCACCCCCCTCCCCCCTGCTACAACCCCACTATTGTTCAAACTACAGCTGGAGAAAACAAAAATCTTCAAATGGTAAGTCAATCTTTTATTCATTTGATATGTGCTTGAGGATTTCATCTGATTAACTTCCTGCTCTGAGCATGAATTGAAGATACAGCTTCCTCTTCAATAATTCAGTTTTGACATATTGAAGTAGCGCTGGAATTTTCCTATCAACTACTGGAAAAGTTAATTGACCCTCAGTGACTTTGGAAGCTTACTCTATCAAGCTAGCATTGCCTCCGATTTCTCTGCAAGATGTGTGTTATCTGTAAATTTGTGATCTGAATACATAAAAGCCTTGCCGACTTCCTGCTAATCATTTTGCATACATGTGTTTGACGCCAAACAGTGCAAAATGCAGGGAATTATGGCATAACATGAAATGACTTCTCATTAGATTTTTCAAGTGCTAAAATAAAAGGTGTTGAATCTCAATGTTTAAGACTGCACAGGCTAAATATTCACCAAGATCAATTCAAATCATTGCAGAAAATTGGAATGCGGGGTGGGAGTGGAAAAGTGATGAAGATCCAGAAAAACGGAATGAGGAAGCTGTTTCACGTTGCCAAATGCACTCAACTGTGGCGTGTTAAGAGACCACTCTCTCTCCCCCAACATCTTTAAAGGACAGGTGGGATGTCATTTTTTAGCATCTTAATGTGTACTCGGATGAAAAGATTTTAATGAGGGCTTGGAGAGTTAAAATGAGCCAGCAGCAAGAGGCATAAGTGCAACTGAAAAGACTCAGAATAATATGTCACAATTTAGTTGTTTTCTCACCCGCTACCATGTAAGGGGTTGTTCATTACACATGGACTGGGAGAGTTATATTACTTAGAAAATTTGGAAGTCAAATCTGTACCTTGGGTACCTTGGGTTTCTGAGCCATCATGAATAGTTGCATGGACATTAGACAAAGGCTAAGATGACAATTAGCAACACTAATGGCAAAAGCTGAGGAAAAAATAGCATGCCAAAAATATACTGGTGATCAAAAATGAGAAACTCCGAAGGAGTTTGAATTAGCAGCGTGTTGTAGGTCGTACCTAGCACAGAGGGATCTACAGGTAGTGGATATGCAGTCAGTCCCATGCAAAACACTGATGAGCAGACCAGCATGTTCCACACCAATAAAACTTTATATGGACAAAAAGAAGGTGAAAGGACTCAATGGTTCAGGCAATATCCATGGCTAGAAACGGTCAGTCAATGGTTGTATGGGCTGATTGGATGGCCTGCTTGCAAAACAAACTTTCTCACTATACCTTGGCATATGTGACTTGAACTTTGAGTCTCTGGAGTACCAAATATTGCATTGATTAGACACAGACAGTTACAATCTGCTGAAATAGGATCGGCCATGAATTGGGCCTTCTTTAGAAGTTCTGTCAGAGTCCTTATGATCTGTGACCCTTTTAGCCTCCTCCAAATTACAGTAGATGGGTTACAAATTTATATGGCATCTGCTGGGAAACTGAACATACATGACCTGACGACACCTCAACAGTTCCATGCAGAAAGACTGGCCAGTGGGAGTGTGAAGACCAGAACATTTCAGAGCACGGCAATATGTGCTCGAGGTCAGATGATGGCATATCTGCCTCCTACTTCACTGATCGACTCAACACTGAAGTGCAATAGTGATTCAATACTGTACAAGAGGTTTGATATACTTCATAACTATCTCCTCAACCTCCGTGTGCACTTAGTCGGCATATTAAACACTTAAAATGGCCATTCCCTTCTCACCAGCTTCAAGGTGCATTGTAGCATACCATGTTGACATCTAGAGCCCAAAACATTTTTGGCTTTATATTTAAAAATCAGTTAAATTAATGTACATGTGAAGATGAAGAAGGACTTTGATAAATTTTAATTCTTTAAATTATTAGCTGCTGGGACAGATTTCTGCTCCCCTGGCTTCACATGTCAAGAGCAGTGGTTAAGCTGGCATTGCAGTGGGAGGCACATAGTTGTGGATGGGAACAGACCAATGGAGATTAGGGTGGAGGCACAATTATGTGGCATTACCCATAATCTGCCCAATAGTGCATGGGAGTGAATTTCAGGACTTTAACCCTGCCTCGATGAACCATTAGATAACTATTTTCAATTCTGGGTAGTGTAAACTAGGAGAGAAAAATATAGATGGTTATGTTGCTATGCACTTGCTAACCTTCCAACTTTTGGCAGTCCGTAGATCTTGGGTGTTGTTAAGTATATCATAAGGAGTTGTAGAAGAGCCAGTGTGAAATGAATGAATCTTTCAGATGGTTGTTGGGATGCCAATCAAGTGGCATCTTCTAAGCAGAAGCCCCTTTTATACAGAGCTTTTATTCGCCTTTCAAGCGCTGTGTGAAAGTATCACAAGGTGGAGCGGGAAGTATAGACTTACCTGTCTTCAATCCACCTAGGTAGGTAGTCTCAGCAGTGGAGCATATTTGACTCATGGAGCCGGCTTGTTTTTGGTTCTGTGTCAACATGCAAGCTGGCCTCCTAAGACCAATCACGTCTATGGGAATACTGCACCTTGCAGTATAAAGGGAGCTAAAGTTAGAGCTGCATTTATCTAGAAAAATGGGGTGTACATCATTACACTCTGTGTCCTGTGGATAGAACAATCAGGAATGTGGTGGGATCTCATAAGGTGAGTTAAATGCTATGTGATAGCAAGCCTTGGAACTGCTCCTGTTGCTACACTATTTACACGTCTCTTCTTCTTAATCAATGATATCCCCCAGGATCTGGAGATTAAGATGTTCAAAAACAAAATAACTGCTGATGAGATAAATTGATAACAAGCAGAAATATCTGGAAATGATGAGGCACCTTTGGACTGGACTTAATTCGCTTTCTCTCTTTGCACAGATGCTGCCTGATGTTTTCAGCATTTTCAATATGTAATTTGGATACCAAAATGCCTTTGCATAGCAAGCCAGAGATGTACTTTGCCATCCCCTTCTTGGAAATGGTTACTGTGCAGCTCTAGTGGCTCTCTGTTCAAGTAGGTCGACTGCACAATCCTGATTGACACCATTTAAAAAAAATGGCAGAGAAACTATCTTTAGACTCGGATAAAAAAAAAAGATTGCTTAGATTTATATTAAAAATTACTCCTAATCCAATACTATCAATGCAGCTTCAAATGGTTAATTATCTGTCACACTTTACTCTGCAAAATGTACTTGTCTACAAACATAAATAACCAAACTTCAGATAATTGATTCTCTGTAAAGCATCTTGAGGAAATTAGGAGTACTGGATCAAAGTGGCCTTTTTTTCCCCTCTCTTTTAATGTTCACTGTCTAAACTCAGATGTGGTGAGCTGGTATCTCAAATAATACTGTGACCCTTGTGTGCCTTTCATTAAAACTTACATTTTATTCTTGCAATTTTTTTTAAACCCTGAGGTAACACTCATAGCAAATCTGTCCAATTATAGGGTACTAATCAAATTACACTGCTTTGAAAAGCTGAAAGGTTTTAACAGTAATTAGAGAAAAGTAAATCTGTTAATTTTGCATGTGAAATGCAAAGTAGCCACCTATTCATGTTATTTCCTCCTTGTTTCACACCCACTGTGGGACATGTAACATGGTTGACAAAAAGTGACCTGCTCACAGCTTCTCTCGTAAATTTAAATTAGTGATCTGAAACTCAGAAGATAGGTCTGTGAATATAGCCTTGAAGTCAATGGAGTCTGCCCTTCCTCCTCTCTTTTTCTTTGACCTGCACCTATCAGTCACCTCCCTCTGACTCCCAGCTCCACCTCTACCTCACCCAGTTCCATCTGTCCATCATACTTCACTCCTCCTCATTTCACCAATCCCTGCAGGTCTCTTTCTCACTCCTCACACCCTCTCCTACTATTTCCCATATCCATGATCAGTCTTGTTAAGAGGTTCAATCCAAAACAGCAACAATTCCTTTCACCCCTCCAAGCCCCACAGATGCTGCTTGATGCATTGGTTCCTCCAGAGGCTGATCTTTGCTTCAGAATCCAGCATCTACAGCCTCTTATAATCTTCAAATAGTATTGTCAATTATGAAAGCATTTCTGCAGCAAACAACATAAGTACACTCTCAGGAAATATTTAATTCACATATGATTTGCAACTGGCATCAACTTTGAGAAACATTCCCTGCTCATGTTAAGAAACATCCTGCCGCAGTACGGGAGTTGGGAATGCTACATTACAGATCTACAAGTTATTGGTGAGGCCATATTTGGAGTATTATGGGTAGATCTAGTCTTCTGGCTACAGGAAGAATGTCATTTTGTTGGAAAAGGCGTAGAAACCATTCATGAGGATGTTACTGGGACTGGAGGGCTTGAATTGCAAAGAGAGACTGGATAGACTGCAGCTTTATTTTTCCTGGAGTGTAGGAGGTTGAGCGATGACCTTATGGAGGTGTACAAAACCATGAGGGGCATGGTTAAGGGCAGAGTCGGCCAATCCAAAACTAAGGGGCATAGGTCTAAAATAAGAGGGGGAAGATTTAAAAGAGACCTGAGGGGCAACATTGTCACACAGAGGGTGGTGGTTCTAAGAAATGAGCTGTCAGATAAAGTTGCAGAAGCAAATAAAATTGTGATAGTTAAAGGAGATTTAGACAAGTGCTGAGGTAGGAAAGGTTAGGAGAAATAACAGTCCACAAACAGGACTACTTTGGTTGGATAATCTCATTGGAAGGGGTGAGTTGGGCAAAAGGGGCTGTTTCCATACTGCATTTCTTTAAGACTCCATGACTTGAGTTGTAAAACAAATTTAGTGATAAATAAAAGGAAATACTTACTACTTCAACCATTACTTCAAACAAAATATAATGAACCAATTTTGGTGACTTAATTGTTCATCTTCAAAACAGTTGATCACAGACTGATTAGGAAACAAATAAACATTTCTTGTGGGTCTCAGAAAATTAAATGAGAGACCATTGACCTTCAAATCATTGAAAAGAATTTCAAAATCTAATGGGAATAACACTAATTAAAATAATGCATTCTCTGTTTTCCACATTTCTAACTGCAATGAAATTGATGAAGATGAAATTTTCATCTTTGAAGGGATAAAGAGGCAGAAGATGCCAGGAATCAACAGGACACCAATAAAATCATATTTCATGTGCGTATTGCATTTTCAAAACATATATTCGACTGAAGTCCTTTTGAATACATTGAATTTCAATCGAGATCTCAATACCAACTTTTAAAATATGGGAAGTAAATAACTTTCTGCACATTTACATGAGCGTGCTTGTGTCTCTATTACTGTCTTTTATGAAGTGACAAATTTGTAAGTAACAAAAGTCATTCAAATGGAACAGTTTTATTTTACAAAGCATAGCTACTATAAGGCTAACATCAATGGAGTCAATTAACTCGTTTAAACAAGCGAAACCACAAATATCATCGTCTCCTCGATATTCAATTTCTGAAACAAAAAGATAAGGGGACCACTGTGCACAATATATTTATGACAAGAGATTTTTATTTTTTTTATTTATAAGTGAAATTTCCCTTCACTTATCTGAAACACTCTGGATGGCTTGATGTTCACATGGTAACAGGGAAATATTCAAACTATAACATTTGGTTTCCAATCTTGTATTCTATGAATGATTAATAGGTAGAGGCTGCATAACTGTGGATCACAGGGGTTAATAATGTCTGCAGGATATAGGTACATTTAAAGGAACATTTATGACATATTTAAATACTTCATGCAAAAATAGTAGAAGAATATGTTCTATTATCATAGGATGGAGTCCCCAGTTAACACAGCAACCTGTTGCCAAATCCAATGGGAAGTTTATAAAACAAGACAAATCAAAATTTACTAGATAAATACTTTTGCCTCTGTTATGCCACCCAGCAATTATTCCCAAACATTTCTCACCAGCATTCATCCAGAAATTAAATCACATATCAATTTAGTGATACAATCTGCTCTCCCCTGCACATTTTGGCAGCTTGAATTATGTTAATTGCTTTACTTACTCAAGCTGTATAGGAATGCTCATCTATGATGTACTAGTTCCACACAGCCCATTCTCTCCATTCACAGCAACTTGTGTTGCCTCCAGGTGATGACTCCAGGTTCGACATCTTCAAAAATGATTTTAACCCTTGGGGTAATAGAGATGGGAGCAAGGAAAGGCAAAGGGTGGTTGCGTGAAGTTAAAAAAACCATCTCTGATACAATGGCAAACTAACCCTTGCCCCAATCTTAACTGCATTAACAAGCTTTGTCTCTCAGTCAAACTTCATGACTACATATTCTTTATGACTGCAACTTTCAGGCATGAGTTTGCTAATAACAAAACAAAACTGATCATCCTATTCAATGAAGCCAAGACCAGCTCCCTGGGCACCTACGAGGAAGAATCTGGACCAATGCCAGGTTAACTGGCATATACTTTATAATGGAGCTTTTATTGTACTATCCTTCAACCGACAGACCTTAATTGAAGGGAGATTATTTGCAAATTAAACAATCCAGAATGACATTGTATTGGGTTAAAATCTTCTCCTTTAGAAAAAAAAACCCATAATATAAAGTCCAACACTATCTTACCAAAATGTTTGTCCACTACAATATATTTTTCACATCTCAATAATCAACATTGTTATCTCCATAGTAATCACATTGTACGCACTATGAACAAATATCCAACTATTCTAATTAATAACTGCATTAAATACAAATTAAAATTAGTTTAATGAACTACTAAATATCTTGAATGCATTGGTAAGTTTGGTTTACTTTTACCACTCTCATCTTCTTCTTCCCAAGCCACACTTTGCCCTTTCTTCTTTCGCATTTTCTATGAATCTATACACTTCCTTTTGTTTTCAAGTTAGTATCTTGGGCTCTGCCTCCACAACACTCTTCACACAGTAGTATTGTACTGGGGCTACAGCACACCAAGATAATCTACAAAACCAATCTTTCTTTGTCCAAACTGTGATTGAAATTGATAGGCTTAAGCTTAGTTTTCACTTCCTCTATGGAACAAATGTTCTCCACCTTAAGTTCTCTGGGCAAAATTGATAGAGTGTGCATGCCAGGAAACTTGAATAATGCTCATCACAAACTATGTTCTCTTATAACTTCTCATCAGGTCTATCTTGTTTACATCATTGTCATTAACTTCTTGAACAGGCATGCTCCCCCAGTGTCGAGATCTCTCCAATCTTGATTCCATAGTATATTCCCAGCACTTGAGTCATTGTCAGGGTGAGGCTAAACATAAGCTTGAGGAGCACAGTCATATTCCTCCTGGACAGTATTAAATCTAACATGAAGACAGCATTCTCATTGTTGGTAACATCTACCCCACCTGAATCCACTATTTCCATGTTTTCTTTACCTTCTCCTCTGACACTTATGATGTCTCCCTCTACTTGTCTCTCAACCTTTCATACCTTCTGTCCTTTGAGGCCTTTCCCTATTTCCTTCTCCCTTCATATGTCATTTTTTAAAATTTTAGTCTTGATAAACTGTTCTGACTTGAAGAGTTAAGATCGCAACAAAAGAAGCAAAAGTCAGCCCATCAGCCCCATTCTCCAACCTTCTCCCCATAACCCTTGATGGCCTGACTAACCAAATACCTGTAAATCTCTGCCATAAATACACCCAACGACCTCACTTCCGTAGCCCTCTGTGGCAATAAGTTCCAGACTCATGAACTGACTCTCTGACTAAAGACATTTTTCAGCATCTCTGTTCTGAATTGATGTCCGTTTCTCCTGAGGTTATGCCTCTTGATCATTTCTACCCATAGTAGAAACCTGCCGACTTCCTCCAGAAATTCTTTGTTTCCCAAGTCCATGTAGGTTTTAGACTTGTCCAAGTTATTTTCCATCATCTCCTCTGCACCGCCAACCACTGCTGCTTATGTTCCTATCTGAGGTTTCCTTCAAATTTTATTTTTTGCTATTGTGTTTTCTTCATTGGGAACTCATGACACACACGATCTGCTCCCAGCCAAGATTATACAGATGTCTTTCTGTCTCTGCTTAAGTTTTTAGTCTGTGCTGCTCACTGTTCCATATCAGCATGTTTCTCATCTTGTGTCATTTCCAAGGGAGCTATTATCACTGACACATCTCCAAAATCACCTTCAAATTCTGTATCATGATAACTTTTCTGCAGTAAGCATCTTCAGATCCTACTATGTTTTATATTGGTTATTTTGACTTTAATATCCACAGCACAGATAACCATGAACTGACCATGTTCCACAGCTCCAGTCCAAAGCCAACACCACAGACACTTTATTCTTAAACTCTATAAAATGCAACACCCTAAATTCATAAAAGGCTAAAATCTGCAGCAGCTTTTTTGCATCAAAAGAAGTGCACACAAAGAGGGAACTATTTAACTTGGGTGGCTGGAGCAGTGAGGCAGGAGTTTTACTAACTGCACCACATGCTGCCCCTCATTGTTGGAATTTTAAAATGAAATGTACTAAGCAGCTGTGAGCTTTAATCTCTCCAAAGCTGACCTCCAAGGGAATACCTTTCTTCATGATCCTCCCATTGTCACAAGTCTTTCAGTAATTTGATCCAATCCATTTTACATATGTATTCTCATAGACAATGACCAGTGGACACTACCATACCAATCAATCTTTCTCCCCATGCCTCTTAAGAATATAATACACAACGTTGGTCAACATTTCTAAAAGACGCTAGAAATATTCTCAATGTACTACCTATCATGGAACAACATTTCGAGATGAATTTTTACATCTCAATCTACAAACATGTATTATCTTTATTATGCTCGGATATGTTACAGATATCATTAAGCATTCCTAGTTTCACTTCTGCAGCATCTACCTCCATTATGTGGATAATATCCCAATCTTTGAGGAAGAGAGGCTTCTGGCTTTCAGGTGACCTGCACTATCCCACGTTTTCCATAACACTGTCTTCTTGAGAAGTGCAATTGATGTTGTATGCCTCCCATGCTGTTATTTAATATTGAACTTTATATTATGTGTTTGTTGCTTTTATTATGAAGGGGAAGTTAACATATAATTTTATCATGAATAATTCTTATAGGTGTTTTGTTTAGTTTGCGAATATCTGCCTTCAATCACGCTTTGCACCCACATGACTTGCAGCTTTCTCATCTTTAACATTCATATGACCTATTCAATTCCTGTCAAGCCCATTACCAGTGTCTATAATATGGGCCAGAATCATTCCTATTTCCATAGCTCAGTCACAACCCTGAGTAAAACATGTTCTCATGCGCAATTTCCCCAATGATAGAAATCTTGTCATTTGCTTGATAATTGGACACAACTTTCATGCATTAGACAGAAGTATCCACTGAAGGTTTATAAAATGCATTTGTAACAGAACTTCCTCAATGATTTATGGTACTCCCAGATGCTTCTACCTCATTCTGTATATCTGAGGCCTTACCACTAGCCTATAGAATGACCTTCCTCCCCTTACCTTCCACTGTTATGTGTACTTCCTTAGGACATTGCCATTCACCTTAAAGAACAACTCTTCAAAGTTGAATGTTGAATCCACTTTACTCTTAAGGCTGCTCAAAATAATTTGCTCGTCCAATTTCTGCCATCGTCAACTAGCAAGAGGACCCAGATTCTTATGTTCTACCTTTATACTATCCAAATATTTTTCCAAATGGAACTTTGAATGCAACTGAATGTCTTTCAAGTCAGTTTGTGGGAAGTAACTTCACTTGACATTGAATACAAATTTTATTTTCTATACCTGTATCAATCCTCCAACTTAAGACACCCCCTTTAGAAAAACTCAACTTTTTACATCTTACTTAAGCATTTAGTCCCCTTAATTTTTGCATCACAAGATCACATAATTTGACATTTGCTGACCCTTTCACCAAATACTATTATCTGTAGTGTAATATACTATTATCTGCATGTTGACTGTAATGAATATAGGATTTAGGGACAGAATTATGTCAAGGCCACTTACCACAGCCTTCCCACATTAGAGAAGGATAATAAATGGTGGCTTTGTAACTGAGTGGCGAGGCGTGATGGCGTAGGAGAGAGACGTGGTGGAACATCTCTCCCAGCAGATTTGAATACCCATGTTGAAGTGACTGAAAATTACATCAAAGTATTTAAACTGAGATTTAATAAGTAATCAGTTACAAGTATGAAGAAACCAAGAGTTCAGACTATGAAAAAAATTGATTTTGACACCAACAGTAAGTTTGGAAGAAGTTTAACCTACCTTGGAACTGGAGCCTGCGACCTCGATTAGTCCTCCACCCCCCCCCCACCCTCCACCCCTCCGTGGACAGCAATGACTGCCGGCAGTGCCACTTGGAAAACTGGCTTCTGTGCTGAGGAGCCCCAGGAAGGATGGCGTCCAGAGCTCCCCTCCCGAAGCCCAAGAGACGGTGCGCATGTGCACAATACCTAGTATTTTTAACCCCGGGGGGGAGCTGCTACTCGTCGATCCAAGGAGTTTGGATTGACTGAGAGTAGGCCACATACCTGAGGGGAGGTGGAGAGGGAAGCTGAGAAGACTGTGAAAGAATTTAAAGGGGCAGCAGAAGGGGGAGAGGATCAACCACAAGGACACAGCTCTGGAGAAGACCCAGAATAAGAGCCTGAAAAAAATTAAGCCTGGTCAGGGTCGGCCTTTTACTGAATACAAAGAATATTTTGATGGACAATTTCAAATTATGGTACAACATATATGTCAGTGGGTTTTGATTCTGTTAATCAACAACTGGCTAGTGTGAGAGATGACATTTCTAATGTTAAGGCAGAAATGGTGAAACATGCAAAGGTGGTAGAGAAAGTGCAAGAAAATGGATGATAAACTGGAGGACTGTGTTAAATCTATTGGTCAATATCAAGAAAAATTCAATACATATGGCTTTGTAACTAATCTCCAATACAGTAAGTTAAAAACATTATACATACAAATTCACATTCATACTTGTTGACCAACATGAATCGCAGTGTCCCGAGTTCAGTGCAGGAATGAGAACATCTTATTTCAATCTCTTCACACCCTTTATCTAGCCTCTTTCACTCACTCATCTTCCTTGTCATCTGCACAATTCTATACACGTCCTCATCCTCTCATAGACGAGGATAATTCTCCCTTCAATAATATCAGCTCAAAATTTGGATGGCTATTCCTGAAGCTCTCATTGCATTTAATTTGAAACTCATTTCAGGTCTCCAGAGTCATGTCTTTACAGACGCTACAGTAGGAGACCGCAATAGTAAACATAGCTGGTGTAGACCCCTATGGAAACATGGTGGCAGTGCTGAGGCCGGAGCTGCTGTAACTGCAGCACTATTACTGGTGCAGATCTGTGGGCTCCAACTGTCCAGTCCGACTGCTATCAGCTCAGTACAGCCTTTAAACAGCTTATAAAAGGAGCTGACGGGGTTTTATTTTTAAATCCCAAAACCTCGGCGTCTTCGGCCAAGATGGCAATACCTATGATCAGTAGTAGCCCCAAGCGGTTTCAGACTCTAGGGAAGGAGCGGACTGGTGCAGATCATCAGAAAGCAGGGATACCACCCCGTCTGAGCAGGATAAGCAGAGGAAATGCTGCACAGGCTGTGGGGTGCTAGAGACTGCAGACAAGTGACTCATACCAGATGGTGGACTTCTGGAGACTAGGTGTAGGGGTACCAGGTATCAGAACCGGATGCGAGAAGTGCTGATGTTTAGAGCTGGAGGTCAGGTTGCTGATGGTTTGAACTGCACTCTGTGTGGCTGCGGAGGCAACGGGAGCACTGGAGGGAAATCCACAGACACTCAATGACTCTGTGGGGAACTCCCTTTTGCTTCTCTTTCTCTGACTGTAAAAGGTGCTTCAGGCAATTCCTGCCTGTGCCGAATCTGTCTGTCTAACAGCAGACAAAAGGCAATTTTGTGCAATATGACACTTTTTTTAATTCATGAGAATAAATTGAATCTTGAATCATAACTACCTCCTGTTCAGTTTGGAATATGTTGTTTCCATCAAGCACAGTAGCATAGTTCTACATGTTGATGACTCTCATCAAGGAGAGGGCCTGCTGAGCAAGAGTAAGGACCTCGGGCTCCCAGGCTGGAACAGCGATGGCGGTGGGGAAGCGATCGCCACAGGCAGAAGCCTCGGGTACTGGGGCAGGATCAGGATGATGGTGGTGGGGAGATATCAGGGATCAGCGACAGCGGCAGGAGCAAGGACAGTGGTGGGGAGGTGTTGAGGATCGGCGACAGCAGAAGCGGGGTGGCAAGGGAAAGGTGGCTCGACCTTTATGGCCTAGGACCACGGGGTAGGAATCATAGGGTACGAGTCATCTGTGGATGGGCCAGCTCCACATATATACAACCGACAATGATAACTATATACAATGGAGGAAACATATCACCACACAAGTCACAGAAATCAAACTGTCACAGCTGAATTGCCCGGTATATTTGTACCACAAGTAGTAGATTAAGGTTCTTTAGATCCCTGAAAAGCATATTTCTTAAACAATAATTTTTAAATTCTTTTCCTGATCTTCTAACTTCCCCTTCCCTCACATGCCATGATTTTACACATCTTTAATTTGTCATCAGCGCCATTTAAGAGCCCTTGATATGAAACAATTCCCCCCCCACAGATGCTGCCAAATCTGCTGAGAATTTCCAGCATTCTCTGCTTCCCCCCCCCCCCCAGATTTCATGCAATTGTTTTAGTTTTTATTCTAAGCTATCCATATACTGTCATTCTAACCTTCTTGCAATCTCCCATCTTCAATGTCTTGAATTCCCTCCTAAACCTTTCAGCTACTAACCTTCTCACCATTTTTGGATAAGGGGAAGTCCATAGCATCTTATTTTGTCTTAATATAGCCTGATGTCACTTGTTATTTGACTTTATTTCTGTGGCTTTTTGATGCTAAAGCATGCAGAAAAGTTATACAGCGTGGCTGAACACGATTACATACATTTATGCTCCTTGCCTATGAAGAATTATATTCATAAAAATCCTGATGCATGAAATTTAGCAAACGTATTATGCATTCAGACATTTTGTTTTTTTTAAATAACAAGATATGGTAAGGATAATAAGCTTCTCAATCTCTGTGTCAAGGCTAGCATTGAATTATAACAACCAATTGCAATAGTTGAGGGTTGCAATCAGCTTTGTGACTGGAGGAAGTTTTGCTATCTCTACCCGCCATTCTATATACCTGAGGCGCTGCTCTAAAAAAGAGAGCTAGGTTTCTGCAGCACCAACACCGTTTTGGATTAAATTTCGCAAGTTCATGTCCACTCTGTGAAATGTCCCAACTGCATTTTGAGGAGGGCGACTGTGTGACAAGCTTTGAAGTTTGATCCAAGTTTGTCTCAATAACAATGAACACCCCTTTTTCAACCTGTTGCGTTGCAATGCCTTTTAGACGGCGTTTTTGAATGAAACAAAGCATTAAAAAACATCTTTCCCAGGATGATAAGTTTCTGATTTTATATTTTGACTCCGCTGTCAACAGCAAAACCCTGGCGCCTGCCGCGATTAATATTCCACTTGTCCTGCACCTTCGCCCCCCCCCCCCCCCCAAAAACATGCTGTTTGTTCCTGATTTAATCGACAACCTGGGCACATTCAACAGATCGTTCGTCTAAGATTACAAATGCGTGCATGTCGACCGTTCTTCCACAACAACAGCCCTGATAACGAGCCCCTACTACCTTTCATCGCCAGGAACAGCCGCGGCCGTCTTTGATGTCTTCTCAACTTTTCTGGGAAGTTGCGCCCGTCGACCTTCCCCGGGGTTTTAGCGCAACCAAAGGTAGCCCTAAAACGGCCTCACCGGGAAAACTTGCCACTGACAGGCTGGTGTGTTTTTGGCTGCCCCTTCAATAAGGCAGAATGCAGCTGCCAACGCAGTGAGATGCTTTGACATTATTCAGTCCCCACCTCATTTGTGCTGGAATGTTTAGCCATCGAGCAAAAGTTATATTCAAATCACTCCTAATTCTTTCAAATGATCAACTTCGTCTTACCAAAGTGTGCAGAAGACACATAAACGTTGAGGAGGAAAAATCCCAGCAGTGGACAGGGACCAGATAATGCTGGCAGCCCGAACGAGGACATTTGCGCCACGCTGTTCACCACGAACCGCTGAATCCTTGTGGATTCCGAGCAGGATCCCATCAGAAGAGAGCTGCAGTCGGCGCCATGCAATCCCCGGCTAGTGTCAGATCGCAAGAATCCTGCAGAGGGCTCGCAGCGTTCCCGCATTAGCATTTCCGACACAGGGGAAGGGGGCTCGTGTGTCCAGCCCACTAAAATCTTCAGTGACAGATGTTGGGAAGGGGTTTAAATCATTCTTTCTACTGTGGAGGCTATTTCGCACAGCCATTTGTTTTTTTTAGCTTGATAGTGTTAAACAGTTCCTAATTTTAAATCAAAGTTAGAAAGTATTTATTCTCCAGTGCCCAGTTCCTCTGCTCCCCTGCAAATCCAGAGTGGACAACATTTAATGAATTTAAATGTACAAAATTCCTAATTTTAAATCAAAGTTAGAAAGTATTTATTCTCCAGTGCCCAGTTCGTCTGCTCCCCTGCAACTCCAGAGTGGACAACATTTTCCCATTTTTCTGCACAAGGCTGAGAAATAAAAACAATTAAATGTTGAGTGAATTTAAATGTACAAAATTCATAATTTTAAATCAAAGTTAGAAAGTATTTATTCTCCAGTGCCCAGTTCGTCTGCTCCCCTGAAAATCCAGAGTGGACAACATTTTCCCATTTTTCTGCACAAGACTGAGAAATAAAAGCACTGAAATGCTGAATGAATTTAAATGTACAAAATTCATAATTTTAAATCAAAGTTAGAAAGTATTTATTCTCCAGTGCCCAGTTCGTCTGCTCCCCTGCAACTCCAGAGTGGACAACATTTTCCCATTTTTCTGCACAAGACTGAGAAATAAAAGCACTGAAATGCTGAATGAATTTAAATGTACAAAATTCCTAATTTTAAATCAAAGTTAGAAAGTATTTATTCTCCAGTGCCCAGTTCGTCTGCTCCCCTGCAACTCCAGAGTGGACAACATTTTCCCATTTTTCCGCACAAGGCTGAGGAAAAAAAAAGCACTGAAATGTTGAATGAATTTAAATGTACAAAAAAAAATCCTATTCCCAACCTGGCAGACAGGTTCACAGTCAAGCATTGCCATAAACTACTTTATTAAGTGTTATGTCTTCAACCATGACATTTTGAAAGGACACACAAAATGGAAAGGATGGGAGGCCCTGATGATAAAGGATGACTTCGGGGCGCTTGGAAGAAAATATTTTACCTTGAAACATCAATAATATCAGTAAGTTTGGAGATAAGAGATAACAGTGATTATACCTTTGGGCAGAATTTTACAAGAGCTAAGCGGAGCGTCCAACAAAATTTGTGCACTAATTGGAGGAGATTTTAATCTTCATGCAGACTGAACATACTGTCAAGATTAGTTTAAAGTTCAGATTCTTAAAATGTATTTGACAGAGTTTTTGACCAACATATCACAGAATCGAACGGAGAAAAGGCTATTTCATATGATTTTTTTGTCGGAATCAGGAGGTCAATTATTAATCTCCTAGAATGAGACAAAATGGGGGATGTGATCAGAGTCTCATGATTTTATACTGAGTGTAAAACCACCATGCTCTGATATAAAAATTATTTATATCTTTTATATGTCGATATTATTAGGCCTGAAGAATATATCTAATTTGAAAACAATAGGCACAAACCTGAATAAAAACAATGACAACCACTAGACAGTAATTGGTTTAAGTAAATTCAGAAATTGGGTTAAAAAGTTTGATGTTGATTAAATAATGGTAAATATTTAATTTTTAAAAATATGATTTTCAATGAGATTCTTTTCATTAAGAGATGTAATAAATCACACAAAAATATGGACCCATTCTGGCTAAGTTATTGGTGTAGCAACCCTGGAGCATTGATTCAGAGATAAGAGTTTGAATCCAAGCACAGATAAGAATTTAAATCAATTGTTTTTCAGCAAACTGAGATGTCAATGAGGGAATGCGGACAAAAGGCATGATCCAGGTTGGAGGAGTACGTTCTGGGGGATGAACTCAGGCTTGGCGGAGCCATTGCAATGGCGCTGTGAGGAAGGACCACAGGCTAGATCAACCATTCTCAACAGGGGCCATACGCCCATCCTGCGGGGGGTGCATAAACCAAAATCATTTAAAAAAAAAACTATTTTTTTATGGAGTCAAAAGAAGAGAAGAACAGAAGATAGCATCCAAACTTGACAGCTTCACAGGGAAGGGGGCCCATAAATTTTGAGTCCTAAGGAGGCGAAAAGCAAAAGAAAAGGTTGAGAATGGCATGTCTAGAGCTCTTCCATGACCGAGCATTGAAGGCCTGAGACCAAGGGGAAGTCCTTCAAACAACAGAGGTGGGAAGAGTGATAAATGGAGAACGACTATAATAATGTACATTGATGGAAATGTATGCATATGAAACCAAGGATGTGAAAAGATGTTGAATGCTTTTCTTTTTTGAAAATAATTGACTTTGAAGAAAAAAACTTATTTTCCAAAAAAAATATAATTATTTGTAAAAGTTATGGAACATTAACAGGCCTTTCCGGTGCTTGAGCCATGAGGTCACAGGAAGAACATCCAAACTCCTGACAGAGAGCAACGAATTCTGACCCGGTTTGCTTGGATTAAAATCATTTTGTGCCAACCACTATCAGGTACTGATATATTTTAAAAAGCTTGACCTAGTTGTCTGAAGTCATTTATGCAATGAAGGCTGTCATCCTTGCCTGCTCTGGCTGAAATATAATTCCAACCCCACCAATGTGACTTACTCTTAACTGCCTTATTCCAGACAATTAAGGATGAACAATAAATCATAGCATTCCCTGGGGACATCCACTCCTCATGAACAGATAAACTGAGGCTGTTAACCATCAACCTAAAAGAAAATATGTCAGAGGATTGGCAGCATGTTAGATACCAACAAAGGAGGGCTAAAACAATCAGAGGGAGCAAATAAAATCCAAGTAAACCAACAGGAAATATTAAAACAGATTGTGATATATTTGAGTAGCAAAAGTAAAGTCAGATTTCTTTGTGGGGGAAATAGAAGAAATTATAATGAAGAAGAGAGAATGCAGATACGCTAAATGCATATTCACAGTTGAATACACAAATATTACCAGAATTATTCCGAAGCTAATAATCTAATAAATGTTGCCACTGGCTGTGCTGATCCGCAAGCAAACCAGGTCACGGAGGTGCAGGCTTGCATGGGGCTGAGAGCACCAAGAGTGTTACCTGCCCTCCAAGCTGATGTCCCATTTGTCCTGGGGGCAAAAGTATCATGGGGACTGTGTTTATAAACTCTCACAGGAGATCCAGTAAAATCAGTTAAACCGACTCACACTGATGACTGTCTTTGTTCATTTGGTGACCTTGACGGCCCAAATCAGCAAATTTGGACCTCACGACAAATGATGCTAATGCAATCTCCTTGAAGCTGCCTACATTCTGGACCTCACAGCTAATTCCAGCAGGCTGAGGCTCAGTTTCATGTTAGGGAAATCACCGCTGACACCACAAAATACTATTACGTGATCAGTTCTCTAGACCAGGAGACCGCCAGCAAGATTGTTGATTTCCTGCAGCAGCCCCCCACTGAAGACAGGTATGAGGCACTCAAAGCACTCCTCACCCCCACTTTCGGGTTTTCCCACCTTGAGCGAGGAGCGAAGCTGCTGCATGCGGACGGAGTGGGTGACCACACACCATCCAGCCTCATGAGCATTAAGCTGGCACTGATGGACAGACACAGACCCTGGCTGCTGTACGAGCAGATTTTCCTAGAACAGATGCTGGAGGCAATTTGCCTACTCCTGGCTGATGATGACTTTGGCAACCCTTGCTGCCCGAGTCAATGCCTTACGGCAGGCTAAGTAACATGGAGGACCTCCCATTGACTATGTTGCCACATCACAGGCCAATCAATATGGCAGAGCAGCCATCGACCGGGTTGCTACATCACACCAGGGTGCTCATATTGTTCCAGGGCCAGAGAGAAAGTCTAACACAGTGGGGACATCATGGAGAAGAAATGGTAGTGCTACTACCAACAGCGCTGGGGTTCTGCTGCCCGCCACTGCCAACCACTTTGTTGCATTTGGGAAATGCCTTGGCCAGCTATCATTGATTGGCTACCACGGTTGGCTGTTGAGGCAGCCTGCTTTATCTTTGGGACCAGCATTCCAGTCAGTATTTCCTGGTCGACACGGGAGTAGAGATCAGCATATTGCCTCCCATGAGCCGGAACACATGTGCTTCGCTGCAGCTAATGGCAGCAATACCCAAACATATGGAGCACAGACTATGCCTCTAGAGTTCGGATCCTGCCAGTTTAAATGGACCTCCACACTGGCAGATGTATCTCAACCCCTGCTGGGTGCAGAGCTTCTCTGAGCACAATGTATCCTTGTGGACCTGATGGGCGCCGCTTAGTGAAATTCAAATCCTTCCAGTCTCTCGCCCTCTGCCAGATCATACAACTTGCACTTCACCTTGACTCGGTGACTTTCCCTGACATGCTCACACCAAGATTTTAGCAGAGTTTCTGAGCACAGTCACCCACCCCCACCCCCAATTCTCCTCAGCCATGCCAAAACATGGTATCCAGCATCACATTCCCACAAAGGGACCACCTGTACATGCTCGGGCCCGCAGACTGCCTTCTGACAAGGTGGAGGAAATGGGAATATCACGATGCTCCGACAGTACATGGGCATCCCTCCTGCACATGGTCCCAAGGAATCTGGTGGCTGGAAACCTTGTGGTGATTATCACTGGCTCATCAACAACACAACGGCAGACAGATACCCAGTTCCCCATATCCAGGACTTCACCTCCAAACCTCACGCTGCAAAGATCTTTTCAGAAATTGATCTGATTAGGTGATACCATCAGATCCTGGTGCACCTCAACGACATCCCAAAAATAGTAATCATCACTCCTTTTGGGCTGTTTGAGTTCCTGCATATGCTTTTCACATTAAAGATTGCAGCACAATCCTTCCAGAGGCTAATGGGCTCATTATGCTGTGGCTTGGACTTTGTGTTCATGTATCTGGATGATATTCTTATTGCCAGCTGCTTCCATCAGGAGCACAGCAAGCACCTGCGCCAGCTCTGCCAGCGCTTTAGCGAATATGGACTGGCTGTCACTCCTGCAAAATGTCAGTTCGGGCTTACATCCATTGATTTCCTCGGGCATCACATTGGACAGCATGGGGAAGTGTTGCTTCCTTCCAAGGTGGAAGCAAAATGTAAGTTTGTCTGGCCTTCCACAGTTAAAGACAGGTATGAGGCACTCAAAGCACTCCTCACCCCCACTTGTAGGCATAGTAAATTTCTACTACTGCTTTTGTCCAATGGCAGCCAGGATCATGCAACCACTCTCGAAACTACTTTTTGGCCAGCCCAAGGACCTGAAGTGGAACGAGGAGGTGACTCCAACTGAGATGCGCTGGCCAATTCCATCATGCTTGTGCTCCCATGAGTCAACGTGTCCACAGCCCTCATGGTCAATGCATCCTTAAAAGTGCTCCGACACAATGGAGTGACATGTATACTGGACATTGGTGGCAGGGAAGTAGCATTCACCATTGACTGTCTCAAGCTGGCACACGTCGATCTGGAGCAGCAGGTGCTGGTAGCCTTCCCATGGCGGAGAGTTCGGGGGGGGGGGGGAGTCACATAGCGGGCTACACCAATCTGCAAGCGAATTGGGTCACAGAGGTGCAGGTCCACGTGGGTCTAAGAGCCTGAAGACACTGGGAGCGTTGCTAGCCCTCCAGGCTGATGTCACAATGGTCCCGGGGGCAGTAAAGTATCATGGGAGTTGTGATCACACAGGAGTTCCAGTAAAATCAATTAAACTGACTCACCTCGACTACTGGGTTTTATTTGCTACAGTGTAATAATAAAATTATTTTTATTATCAGAGAAGTTAATAGGACCAAAGGCCATTAAATATTTAAGTCCTGATGGCTTATATCCTGGTATTCCAGTGAAGGTGGCTCATGATGCATTGATGGCAATGAATCAGCATTGATCATTCTGAAATGCTTCAAACTTGGAATGATGTCAAAGTTTAAATTGCAGTAAATTTAACATAGGTGAAAAGAGGAAAGAGGAAAATATATGTTAGTTCACCTGACAGTAGTTCAGTAATTTTTGGGAAAGTAGTGGAATCCATTGGTAAGGAAATATTAGCAAGAAGTTCAGAAAATTGTTAAAATGATTGGGAAAACTCAACATGTCTAATAGATCAAAATAACATTATTGAGAATGTAAGGTTAGGGTGGGCAGGATGGTTGGAATAAAGTTAAATCAGAAGCAGGTCATTTGACCCCTTGCATTTGATCTGTCATTCAATATGATCTCTTGATATCTGTGTCCTCCTTCATTAGTCCCACAGTTTTAAATAATTTTAAACATAAAAATCACAAAATGGTTCAGCATGGAAGGAAGCAATTTGAACAATTGTGTCAGTCAAACTCGACAAAGTAGATGCTGACAAGTAATTTCCACTGTCTGGAGAGTTTGCATCACAAGGGAGCAATATCTCAGAAGAGGAAGTAGATACTTTTAGACTGATATAAGATTTTTATATTCATTCAGAGTTAACCTTCCATCACAACAGGCTTATTTGAGGCTGAAATGGAGAGATTTTTGGGCACAAGAGGGATCAATGATACAAGGATTGGTTACATTGGCTGACTGCCTATTCTTGATCCAATAAGTCTCAGAGGTGGTGAAAACATCAAAATGTCAGGGCATGAGCTTTCAATCAATATAAAGCATGCAAATGTTATTAATCCATTTTCAGCGTGCATAGTATTCTTAAAAATTAACCAACTGGCCCAGAAAGTGCCCTTTGACTTTGATTAGGATTGATGTCATTCCTCATACTTAAGAGTAAAATACTGCAGATCCTGAACATCTGAAATAAAGTAAACAATGCTAAAAATGCCAGCTGGTCAGTTTGTGGAGATCAGAATCTTTCCCATTCCTAGTTGTTTTAATATTGGTTTCTTTCCAAAATTGGTTGACTTTCATTTGGCATTTGAAATGACATTATAAGCATATCAGATGCTGAAACAGCTTTTAGTAGCTTAAGAAGCAAGTCATCGGTACCCTCTGAAGACCACAGAATGACAATGGAAAAGATTCTGATGAAAGGACATTGATCTGAACCATTAAATGTTTTACTCTTGGCAGTCTTTTTTTTCCCTATTTCCAGCATTTCTGTTTCATTTCAGATTCAAGACCCTGCTGTATTGTTCTTCACTTCCACATCCTCAGACTAAATAAAGAAAATAATTAGAAATAAAATTCTGTGCATTATTGTTAACGATAGGTACAGATATAATTGGTTTGGTGATCAGGCCCAGAAGTATGACAATATGGAAGGATGGTGTATTAGAGCAGGGAAGATTAACATGAGATTTCAGTTATTTTGTCACTTTATCATTTTTTAAATTAACTGACTAATAATTATTGGGTTTAATGATTACAAAAGTATTTTATGCTATGCACAAAATTTCTGGACAAACTCAGCGGGTCATGCAGCATTCATTGGAACTAAAAGGCAATTGAGTGTCTGGGCCTGACCCCTTCCATGGGAGTACCACAAATAAGACACCTGAATAAAAAGGTGTGGGGGAGGAGAGGAAGGGGAGAAGCACAGGTTAACAGTTAAATGAGAACAGAAAGGGAAGAAGAGAAAGAAGTTAAGAAGTGATAGAGGAAGAGTGCAGAGGGTTGTGAAGGGTAGCTCCCTGATAGAAGGAAGGTATGGGGTGGGGAGCAAAGTCGATAAAATTGACAAACTCTTTGTAGGTGTAGGAGATGGCACCAATGTCATCATCAATGGAATAGAGCAAGGGTTGAGGTGCCTTGCCTGTGTAGGCAATTCCTCCACATATCCAACAAAAAATGCAGGTTAAATTAGGAAGTCCCAGCCCAGGGAACTGAAGATACCTTGATGCAGGCATTCATTCCTCTAGCTCCACACACCCTTCATTTATTTTCTTCTCAGAGAGTAATACTTCTTAGCCCTCTGCCATCTACCCCTATCAATTCTCAGATTTTTCTTTTACCCTCCCACCTGTATCCATCCATTACCTTTTACCTATTAATCTTTGTTCCCTCCCCTTCCCCCTCTCTTCCCCCCCCCCCCACCTTTTTATTCAGGCATTTGCTTGATTTGTGCCACTCTTGAGGAAGGGCTCAGGCCCAAAACCTGACAACCTATTATATATTTTATGCCTTTTAGGTTTTTCAATTTGACATGACTCAAATGAATATCTGCGAGATTTGCTTGACTTTCGAATGAAGGGCTTGTTTTGCAAACCCACTCTGACCATTGTCCCACAGAGGCAACTACTGGAGGACACAGAGTAATTAAGTCTGAACCCCCATTTAGATAAAGCATGAGTGTATCACAGTTGACTGCATATTACAGATTTGTGATCGATGTTAACATAATTTTTCTGCCACAGTAGGCATTGGTCAGATTCAGAAACATACAAGGCAGTCAAGCATAACTTCTAGGAGGCCATATCAATGCAAAAAGATGATCCTAAATGAAATCACAGTCTCAGACATTCAATAGCTGTAACCGAGTTTGCATGCCATCACTTCTTGTCAGACAAAAACAAGTAGCATCAGTAATTGTGAAGCATCTCTTACCAACAAGATGAACAATTTTTATGCTCACTTCAACGATGAAACCTCATGACACCCCACAGCCCCCAGCATTGTATTCCCAGTTTCTGATGCCAACAAGGAAGAATCAACAGAGAATGTTCCCCTAGACAGTGTACCTGGCCATGTCCTTAAAATTTGTGCAGACCAATGGGCTGCAGTTTTCACTGACACTTTCAACCTCCCACCTGCTTCAGAAGGTTGTCCATCAGGAAGAAATGATTTGAGAGATTAGTTATGGAGCAAATGGACTCCTGACTCATGCAAGAAACTGACCCATTTCAATTTACCTATCATCACAAGCCAACAGCTGATCTTTCAATCTGTGTTCGAGCATCCAGGCCACACAAAATTAGTTTATTGACGACAGTGTTTAAAACCATAGATACAGTTTATTTGCTCATGTGGTAACTCAATTTATGCTATTTGTTGGTGTATTTTGTGAACTGGTATAGCTGCAGCAAGCAGTTTCAAGTACATTGTTCTTATGTTGGTCAATGAAGTATTATTTCATCTCAATGGGGGATTACCATGGCTTTTTCTGAAACAAAAGAAGCAGTCTTCATGAATGCGACTCCTACTGCATGGACTTGCATCTCAAGAGAAAAACCTGAAGCGTGCTGCTATAATGATTGCAGATAAATTAGTAGACTGGTTCAGAGACCTCACTGATATCGGCATTCACCTGCTCAGTAAGCCCTGTGAATAGATGCCCTCCAGCTGTTTTGCTTAGTTGCACAGTAGCAATAACATGGCATTCATTTCACCACAAAGGATTAGCATTTTTTAAAAAAAGGCAAATAATATGCATAAAGGGTGCAAGATACTGAAGTTGTATCCACTACTTTGCTCTTGTTCACTGTTTAAATCCTTATAGATTTAACTAAAGACTGATGATTGCCAATTTAACAATTGACTGAGTGCATCTTTGGAAAAAAAACATAACCAATCTGTTGGACATTGTGCTGTTCTGTACCATCACATAGATCTACATATGTAGCAACAAAATTCCCATGTGTATAATCTAAAGTAGAGCCGGGCATTGCTGCAGATACCCAAAGTAGGGTTTTGACTCTTTTGTGTTTAATACAGCTGGTTAATTAAAGCCAGAAGATAGTATGCCTGGGAGGACATATTCTGGATTCTGCAAATTTAAAGAGCTTTTTATGAAAAACTGGAGATTGACAGGTTCTTGACTAATAAGGGCATCAAAGGTTGTGGAAAATGTTTAGCATGTCATGGTCAATTTCAGTGTCTTAGATTGTAGTGTGTTATGTCAGGACTTTCCTATAACTTGTTGCACAATGTCTGAGTAAAGAACTGATAGAATTTGATCAAATTGGAGATTGTGGCAATATTTGAAGAAGAATTAGAGTTAATTTATTGTCAGAGTACAAACGTGACATCACATACAATTGCCACTATTGGTCACTGTTAATTGTACCAAAAAAAATCTTGAATGGTATCCTGACTCAGAGCGCAAAAGTATTGGAGAATGTCAGCAGATTATGTAGCATCCACAGAGTCATATAAATGGCACCTCCTGAATGTGGTCTCAGGCCCAAAATGTTGACTGCCTTTTGCTTCCTATGGATGCTCCTTCACCTGTTGACTTTCTACGCCACCTTTTTGTGTTCAGCTCTGGACCCCAGCATTAGCAGATTTCGTGTTTAACTGATAATTCTGACTCTTCAGCTTCCTTTCACATTTAGATGGCGAACTGGAATGTTTCCTCTTTGCTTCATATGAGTCTTGTCAGTGTTCTTTTCCCATTTCCAATCAGATGACACTATAGCATTTCACCTGAGATCAGCCTACTTCTGAAATGCTGACTTCAGATATGCATTCCATCAATATGCTCCCATTTACTTCTCTTACATCTGGACCAAGTTATGCATTGCTGGTGGTACCGAGATCTATGCCTTGATGCATATCACTTGTGCCATTGCTATGGTGATCATTGAGAATTCCCAACCGGCAAATTTAAGACTTTGTTTCGAGTCAAATTAGTTCTTTTGATTATTATCCACCTTTGATTTTCAGCATGAATCACCTCAGAGTCTATACAACTGCAGTGGCAGCACTTCATCCTAAGTCCTCATAGACTCCTAAAGATGTGTCTTTCTGCACACTACAGACAAAATACTGAAATGTGTGCCATATGTTTTAAGAGTGTCAAAATGCAAATTGTAAACAAAAGCCCATCCAAATCATTCCATCTGCAAAAATTGGCTCATTTTCCAACTTGCAATTTTATCTTTGGCAAGGCTCATTTCAGGATATAATGGAATACTCAGTAAGCACATTGAAAGTGAAATTGCAACAAATTTCCAGCAATTTAATGCTATTAAAGACAAAGAACCCTTAATACTGATCCATATTCTGCCACTGAAACCAAGATCACCATCCACCCCATGATGTGAATATTCCATAGAAAGGAGGGATTGCAGTGATTCTCCAAGGTTATATTTAATGGAGCTCCTAATTCCATGATCTGGGCAATCAGGAAGAGGAAAACGTGCACCAACATGCAACCACGTGCAACAACTCATACATATATTGACTTTGGACCAACATTACTATTCCTTCATTATTGTTGGATGAAATGCTTAAATCTCCAACTAGAGTCCTAGAGGGATTATTGTCAGCATTGGTAACTTAAAGCAGCACATCATGGAGCAAAAAATAACATGCATCCTACAATATCAAAGGCTGATTAAATTTTAAATCCATTTTGGGAGTGTTACAAATTCAAAATGTATTGGGGATGTATGCTAATTAGATGCAAATTGGGTGGCATGATCCCATGGGCTGAAAAGGCCTGTTACCATGCTCTATGTCTAAATTTAATTTAAATTTTAAAACTTAGTTATATATGTTAAGATTTGCAATACCTAGAATGTGGGAAATTGGAATGAAGGAAGACAGAGAAAGTGTAAAGAAGTTGGGAAATTGATACAGAAGTAGGCATGCAATGAGTTGACTTTTAAAATATCTGCAAAGACAGGAACTTGTAGAAATCACTGTGAAGGTAAATTGAACACAGTACCATTCCTGTCAGAGTTATCAGTGAGTGACACTAATTGTTCATTTCTACATTTCATGCAGCTTTTCCTTAATAAAATTAAAATTGGAATAGTATTCAGTATTTCGAGTTACAACCCAAGACGATCATACATAATACCAAGAAAGGGAACAAGCAGAAAAGAGATATTTCAGATCACATTGTGTTCTTGTGGAACCATGGTGTCAGTTAAATAGCGAATTTGTTCTGATTTTACAGAGGCTGAAATCTTTTGGAGAGGGTACATAAAGATGTAATTTCCATAGATTTGACAAGTGACAAAAAATGTTTGAGTAATGTTTCCACCTTTATCTAGTAAGACCAAAGTAATTTTTCCAACAAAATTAGTGCATTGCAAAAGACAGAGGAGGGGAAGAAAACTATGCCCTTATTAGGCACTATGAGACCTCATAAACCCACATCACATATTGCCAGGTCTATCACAGGCTCTGACTTCTTATGACTGAATGCATGTATATGAGGCGCTGCCTCAAAAAGGCAGCCAGCATCATAACAGACACCCTGGTCATAATCTCTTCTCACTGCTACCTTTGGGCAAAAACAGCACCTCAGTGGAACAGTTTCTTTGCAATAGCTAAAAAATGTCTAAAATCATGGCTTTCTCTGACATCACAAATGACCTTTTTGCAAAGAATTATGGGAAGGGGACTTCTGCTGTAGCAAGTAGTTAATTCTTTAATAGATTAGTAGCCACAGCTGCAGAATAGAATAGGTCAGGAGTGTTAAGCAACAGGTTGCTTGGAAAGTTGCTGTGTTGCAAGTCACAGAAACTGTGAAGGGCAGAAGTAGCTGTGAAAGATAGAAGTAGCAAAAAGATTAGATTGCCAATCGTGCGAACACAATCATTGTCCTAGAATCAATTATGATAATTATGATCTTGTTCTTTCAGACTTGGTGTCTCGAAAATGAACTCTCTCTCTGAGTGCAATGGTGTCTCTGCAAACATGTATGTGAACATTTGTTTTATTATAACATGGTTCAAATGCTTTTTCTGCATCAAGCGCAACCACCATTGACAGGTTGGGTTGCTGACTCGATGCACTGATCAACGTAATCATTCTAAGAATATTATCAGAGGCATACCTATTTTTAATAAAACCCACCTGGTCAGTATGTACTAATTTAGGCAAATATTTAGCAAGTCTATTTGCCAATATTTTGGCTATTCTTTTATAATCTGCATTCAATAATGAAATTGGTCAATATGAGGCTACATTCAATAGAACTCTTTTTTTGCTATTACTGTAATTATCGAACTTGAACATGATTCTCGTAAAGATTGCTCCTGAGTTATTTGTTGAAATACATCCAAAAACACAAGAGACAAATCTTCATAAAACACCTTATAAAACTCAACAGTAAATCCATCATCCCCTGGAGACTTCCCATTTGGCATCTCTGGTATAGCTTCCATAATCTCAAAATCTGTAAATGGAGATTCCAATTCTTTCACATCATCTTCTCCTAAAGCCGATAGATTTAAAGCAGATAAAAAAGATTCAATAGAATCATCATCTCGAACCCCCTCAGAAGTATATAATTTCTGATAAAATAAAGAAAATTGATCATTAATTTCCTGAGGTTTATAATTAACAGTTGAATTATTTTTCACAGCATTAATAGTTCTTGAAGCTTGCTCTATTTTCAGTTGCCAAACTAAAACTTTATGAGCTCTATCACCTAATTCATAATAACGTTGTTTGATCTTTGAATTAGATGCTCATATTGATAAGTTTGTAATGTATTATAAATTTTAATTTTAATTTAGTTAATGCTGCCTTTTTATCTTCAGTACAATGTTTCTGAAACACTTTTTCTAACTCAGTTATCTGTTTCTCTAACTCCAAACTTTCTGCCAAATATTCTTTTTTTTCTTTCACTGAATAACTAATGGTCTTGTAGATATGACTTCAGTGCATCCCATAAAATAAAATTACTCCATAATGAAATTCATATTTGTACTCAAAAAAGCAATTTGCTCTTTAACAAAACTAACAAACTCAGGTTTCTTCAATAACATTATATTAAATCTCCAACGATAAGTTGATTGCATAACTTCAGATCCAGCATAAGAAATAAGTAGCATAGAATGATCAGACACAATTCTACTCTTATATTCAGCCTGAGTAATTTGAGCTTGAAGATGTGCTGATACCAAAAATAAATCTAACCTGGAAAATGAATCATGTCGAGAAGAAAATGAAATATCTTTTTCTGCAGGATTTAGTCTTCTCCAAATCTCAACTAAAATCAGATCTCTCATCAAAGATGCCATTTGCACAGCCACCTTCAATTTTTTAAAATACTTTTTGGAGATTTATCCAATAATGGATCTAAAATACAATTAAAGTCTTCCCCAATTAAAATGTTTTCCTTGGCCTGATTTAACATCAAAAAAGCTTCAGATATAAATCGTTCATTGTCTACATTAGGCACATACACATTCAACAATGTCCATGATTCTGCAAAAAGTTTACAGTTCCACGTTAAAATTCGACCAGCTGTTTCAAAGAATGATTCCAGTTCAAATGGTATTTTCTTATGGACCAAAAGCGCCACTCCTTGTGCCTTAGGATGAAATTACATGTCCAACCCAATCTCTCTTCAATTTTAAATGTTCTTTATCAGTTAAGTGTGTTTCCTGCAAAAAAAGCAATATCAACTTTCATCTTTTTAAATATAAGCCAACACACGCTTAATCGGATTATTTAAACCTTGTACAATAAAAGTTGTAAAATTCAAATTAGACATTTTATATTAAAAAAAGACTTACAAATCACACGTATCTAAAAAAAAGGCTCCCCTTGCTCAATTAAAAAAACTTCTCTAATAAAAAATGCACAAAAAAATCTTTCCCAAAACTACACCAATGTAGTAATTCCCCAACTAACTGGGTGTGGTTAAAAAAAATTCCACTAGTTGCAGATGTCTTTCAAAAGCATCACAGTCATCCACCCTCCCCAGTCAAACTTTCAACAGGTATCTATCTCAATTATATCATGCTCTCAATTATATATTCCCAATGATTTCAGTCACAAAGCTTGTTCCATATCCTCAATGTCAATCAGACCCTTTGACATTTCTCCTTTTTCCATTCCCATTCTTCTTATCAGACATTTTCCTCTTAGGTGACAATTGGTGATCAACTCCCCGTAAATCTGACAAAGAATTAGCAAAAATTAATGCATCATGATCATTCTTAAAAAATTGAGATTGAAATTTCCCATAAAAAACTTTCAATACGGCAGGATATCGCAGGTGAACTTGTATTCCTTTCTCCACAACACCTCTTTTGTTGAGTTAAATTCTTTATGCTTCTTAATAATCTCCTGATTCAGATTGGCTTAAAAAAAAACTCTACTACATTGAACCATCAGTGGGGTTTGATGTTGTTGAGCATTCTGCACCGCAATTCACAAAATTATCTCCCTATCTTGATATCTCAAACAACAAATTAAAACTGCTCGAGGTGGTTGACCTGGATAAGGTTTCTTCCTCCACACTCTATGTGCTGTGTCCAATTCCAGATCATCTGGAAAAATATTCAACACCCAATACATCTGGGATCCATTTAAATTTTTATTTTACTGGATCTGAACTCTCAATATCTCCAGAAGTCCCACTATTTTCACATTATTCCATCACCCTTGATTTTCCGAAGAGTCAATCTTCTTCAATAATTCTTTCTTCCGAATTTCCCATCCTACAAAAGAATCTTCCACTTTTTCTATTTTTTTTCTGTTCCGTTCCACTTCTTCTCTACAGTTATGAAATGCCCCTTCAATTTTTACAAAATTATCTTGCACTGTATCCACCATTTCAGACATCTATTAACATCAGCTTTAACAACAGTCATGTCTTTCTTTACAGAATCCACTTCTTCACAAAAATTATTCATTTTAACTGTCATGTCCATAAACCCTCGATCCATCTGTGTAGACATCTGAGTTGAAATATTGCCCATTTGATGAGCAAAATCTTCCAAAACTGTAAAAATTGCATCAAAACCAGACTCTCCAATTCCTCCTTGAGGTCTATCTTCCTTAACTTCAATACCAGCAGCAGCTTCTTCTTGGGCCCATTCTAATAAGGCAGGGCTTCTCTCCTCCTCTTCACCTGCACTTATTATAGGTTTAGTAGTTTTACTACATTAACATACTGACCGACACAGGGTCGAGCTGCTCAGCCCATTGCCGGCCAGCCCCTCCCACAGCCCAGACCTTATTGAGAATGTCCTGGAACCGTGACACACCGCACATGCCTGGCAGCACCACTGTCGAGCGCAACCATGGGTTCGCATGATGCTGCCGATGTCTGCCGCTCGGCTACCCACTGGGCGCACGTACCAGAGTCAGCTGAGAAAATCACAGTGCTGGTGCCATTTTGTGACTGCAAGAGGTGGACTGGCATAATACTTAAGCGGGCTGGAGTGCGCTAGGCTTTGGAAGACAGGCTCATTGACTCAATGGTTTCAGGATGGTAAGTAGGCCTTAATTCCTCTGCACACTTGCAAGGTAATTTCTTCTGTAGTTGAGTTTTCGGCTTCTTTATATTAGTAGTCATTGGCTTCTTTCAGTATTCAGACACTTTTAAAAACACTTTTCAAACTTTTCCAAAGTCTTTCATTCTGGCATTAATTAGTTCAACTGGGGAGAGGTGGGATTACACGTCTTCTTATGCCATCACGCCACACATTTGACCAAGTTGAGTGGAACTTTTTATTTAAAGTGCTAGAAAAATTTAAATTTGGACTGTTTTTTACTGGTTGGGTTAAGGCATTATATAAAAATCCAGTTGCTATGGTGGTGACAAATGGTCAAACTTCTTCATCATTTAAATTAACACGATCAAAGTGTCAAGGTTGTCCATTGTTGCCAGCCCTGTTTGCATTGGTCATGGAACCATTAGCTCAAGCAATAAGACAAAATGGTAATATTTAAAAGGGATAAAGAATGCAGATGATGAATACAAGATTAATTTGTTTGTTGATGATGTATTGATATATTTGACATATTCAGAACAATCTTTAAAATACTTGCAAGAATGTCTGGAGCAATATGGTGTATTATCTGGGTATAAAGTAAATTGGGATAAAAGTGAAATATTGCCAATTTCACATTGGGATTATAGTGAGTGTAGACAGATTAGTAAAAGCTACGATGGTCTGATAAGTTTAAATATTTAGGAGTAATGGTTAATGCCAAATATCAAATGCTTTACAAATTAAACTGTGTACCATTAATGAGAAAGATTAAGATGGATTTGATTAAATGGAAAGATTTACCGTTATCATTAATAGATCAGGTAAATTGTATTAAGATGAATATTTTTCCTCATATTCAATATCTTTTTTTCAGTTGAATCCTTGTCCTCTTCCAAAAGTATTTTTCTAAGATTTGAATACAGCAGTACAGGAATTTTTATGGAAGGGGAAGTTAGTGAGAATAGCATTGCAAAAATTGATGTGGAAGTATGCTTTAGGTGGTCTACAATTACCTCATTTCCAAAATTATTATGAAGCTGCACAGTTAAAATTTATTAATAGGATGTCAGATGCTACACAGCCCCCCAGCTGGGCTAAAGTGGAATAGCTAGAATCTCTGAGTCTCAGGTTCATCAGTTTATATTTAAGTGGAAATCTGGTTTAATTACAGGGAATTAATGTACCAGTTTTAAAACACTTATTAGGGATTTCAACTAAAAGGAATTCTATTATAGGTACGAAATGAAAGATATCAATTCAAACTCCATTATATCAAAATAGACATTTCTTTTTCATGGAATAATAGGTATTTAAAGGACTGGGAGCTTGAAGGTTAAAGGTGATTGAGGATTGTTTTGAAGAAGGATGATTTCTTTCCTTTAATCAACTTAGAGAAAAATTTGGAAATTTTTAGTTATGTTTATTGGTTATAGGTGACCCTATAAATTTAGTTTAACGATAGTTAAATCAGTGAATTCTTTATTTGTGTATTATCAGGTTAGAGCATTGGTAAGGGATAATTTTAGAAGAGAAATGATAATGCCTAAATTAATGAAATATGTATTTTTGATTTTGCATTCATTAAAAAAGAGTTTTATTTCTGATATGTATGCTTTATTGCAGGATAGTACGGACAAATCAAATTTAAATAAATCTATAAATAGATGGGAAGGGGATTTATCTTACGAAATACCTCAGGAAGAGTGGGAAACTGTGTGCCAAGATGGGGTGAATAAATTACTTAATGTAAGATATAGTATGGTTAATTATAATTTTTTGCATCAATTGTATTTGACCCCTCAGAAATTGAAAAAATATGGATTTAGTAATTCGGATTTATGTTTTAGGTGTGGACAACATATTGGAAAATTTTTGTACTCAGTTTGGCTTTGTGACAAGGTCTGACAATTTTGAGAAAAAAATTAGAGTATTTTTGTAAAAATTATTTAAGATTAAATTGTCATTAGATCTAGAATTTTTTTTTACTTGCTTATATTGTTTCGTTGACTGGTTTGGGGTTGGATAAGTTTCAGATAGCTTTTTTTAGTCTAACATTAGTGGTAGCCCATAAGTATATAGTTATTTCTTGGAAAGATGATGTAGAAGTAAATATAGTTTGTTGGGAACTATTAATTTAGATCCTGTATTTCTTTCTTTGGCTTGGCTTCGCGGATGAAGATTTATGTAGGGGTAACGTCCACGTCAGCTGCAGGCTCGTTTGTGGCTGACAAGTCCGATGCGGGACAGGCAGACACGGTTGCAGCGGTTGCAAGGGAAAATTGGATGGTTGGGGCTGGGTGTTGGGTTTTTCCTCCTTTATCTTTTGTCAGTGAGGTGGCTCTGTGGTCTTCTTCAAAGGAGGTTGCTGCCCGCTGAACTGTGAGGCGCCAAGATGCACGGTTTGAGGCGATATCAGCCCACTGGCGGTGGTCAATGTGGCAGGCACAAAGAGATTTCTTTAGGCAGTCCTTGTACCTCTTCTTTGGTGCACCTCTGTCTCGGTGGCCAGTGGAGAGCTCGCAATATAACACGATCTTGGGAAGGCGATGGTCCTCCATTCTGGAGACGTGACCTACCCAGTGCAGTTGGATCTTCAGCAGCATGGATTCGATGCTGTCGGCCTCTGCCATCTTGAGTACTTCGATGTTGGAGATGAAGTCACTCCAATGAATGTTGAGGATGGAGCGGAGACAATGCTGGTGGAAGCGTTCTAGGAGCTGTAGGTGATGCCGGTAGAGGACCCATGATTCGGAGCTGAACAGGAGTGTGGGTATGACAACGGCTCTGTATACGCTAATCTTTGTGAGGTTTTTCAGTTGGTTGTTTTTCAGACTCTTTTGTGTAGTCTTCCAAAGGCGCTATTTGTCTTGGTGAGTCTGTTGTCTATCTCGTTGTCGATCCTTGCATCCGATGAAATGGTGCAGCCGAGATAGGTAAACTGGTTGACTGTTTTAAGTTTTGTGTGCCCGATGGAGATGTGGAGGGGCTGGTAGTCATGGTGGGGAGCTGGCTGATGGAGGACCTCAGTTTTCTTCAGGCTGACTTCCAGGCCAAACATTTTGGCAGTTTCCGCAAAACAGGACATCAAGTGTTGAAGAGCTGGCTCTGAATGGGCAACTAAAGCGGCATCATCTGCAAAGAGTAATTCACGGACAAGTTGCTCTTGAGTCTTGGTGTGAGCTTGCAGGCGCCTCAGATTAAAGAGACTGCCATCTGTGCGGTACCGGATGTAAACAGCGTCTTCATTGTTGGGGTCTTTCATGGCTTGTTTCAGCATCATGCTGAAGAAGATTGAAGAGGATTGGTGCGAGAACGTAGCCTTGCTTCACGCCATTATTAATGGAGAAGGGTTCAGAGAGCTCATTGCTGTATCTGACCCGACCTTGTTGGTTTTGGCGCAGTTGGATAACCATGTTGAGGAACTTTGGGGGGCATCCGAGGCGCTCTAGTATTTGCCAAAGCCCTTTCCTACTCACGGTGTCGAAGGCATTGGTGAGGTCAACAAAGGCGATGTAGAGTCCTTTGTTTTGTTCTCTGCACTTTTCTTGGAGCTGTCTGAGGGCAAAGACCATGTCAGTAGTTCCTCTGTTTGTGCGAAAGCCGCACTGTGATTCTGGGAGAACATTTTCGGCAAAATAGTAGGTATTAATCTATTTAGGAGAATCCTAGCGAAGATTTTGTTTGCAATGGAGAGCAACGTGATTCCCCTGTAGTTTGAGCAGTCTGATTTCTCACCTTTGTTTTTGTACAGGGTGATGATGATGGCATCATGAAGGTCCTGAGGCAGCTTTCCTTTGTCCCAGCAGAGCTTGAAAAACTCGTGCAGTTTGGCAAGCAGAGTTTTGCCGCCAGCCTTCCAGAACTCTGGGGGGATTCCATCCATACCTGCTGCTTTGCAACTTTTCAGTTGTACAATTGCCTTATATGCCTCTTCCCGGGTGAGGACCTCATCCAGCTCTAGCCTTAAGGGCCGTTGAGGGAGCTAGAGCAGGGTAAATTCTTGGACTGAGCGGTTGGCACTGAAAAGAGATTGGAAGTGTTCTGACCATCGGTTGAGGATGGGTATCTTGTCACTGAGGAGGACTTTGCCGTCTGAGCTGCGCAGTGGGCTTTGGACTTGGGATGAGGGGCCATACACAGCCTTTAGAGCCTCGTAAAAACCCTTGAAGTCGCCAATGTCCGCACTGAGCTAGGTTCGTTTGGCGAGGCTAGTCCACCACTCATTTTGGATCTCCCGGAGTTTGCGCTGAAGATGGCTGCATGCGCGACGGAAGGCTTGTTTCTTCTCTGGCCAGGACAGCTTTGCAAGGTGAGCCTGGTGGGCAGCTCGCTTCTATGATAATTATTCTTTCTTTGTTCAAATGTGGTCACTTTATTTGAAATGTATGGGTTTAGAAATATCTTAAGATACTATATAGTTTATTTCTGTATTTGGTACTTTTTTGGCTCCCCTTGCGGGACATGCTGAGGGTGGGGGGAGGGTGGGATGGGTTTATGTTTTAGATTATTTTGATATTATCTTTATGTATTGTTTTTATGTATTTTGAAAATCTTAAATAAAGTTTTTTAAAAATTTTAAAAATATAGGTCGACTTCACCATAGGCATAGTCAGCGACATCTTGTTGGGACACCTAGGTACATCTAGACTGAGTAAGCGGCAGACAATATTTGGAAGGCTGAAGGGGGAAAATAAAGGTGCCTTCAGATCCCTTATGCCCAATTCCTAAATCAGCCTCCAGGAGCACTGTGTTCCTTTGTCTGAGGTAGACCTGGCTCCCTGCCGAGATCCGAAAAAGAACCAGGAAACATTAGAAGGAAGCGTTCAGGTTAATACATGTTCAATTGGTGATACATAGATGATTCGTATGGATGAATAATAAGTTATTTTGGAATAACTTGAGTTTATTTGGAAGATTATAGAAATACTACAGGGTTCGTTTGGAATACATGAGCAGGGCCCCAGTTAAATTTAAAATTCAACTGGTGGCAGAGAAGGCCAGATTGGCATAATGGTGGGTGCAACACCTTTACAGTGCTCGTGATCAGGAACTGGGTTTAAATCCCATGCTGTATGAAAGAAGTTTGAACATTCTCCTCGTGTCTGCATGGGTTTTTCCTGGAGGGTTCCAGTTTCCTCCCACAATATTATGAAGGTGTAGGTTAATTGGGTGTAAACTGGGCGTCAGGGACTCGTGAGGTGAAATGGCCTGTTATTGTGCCGTATGTCTAAATTTAAATCAAATACAATTTAGGAAGCAGACATGTAATGAAATGGGACAAGTTTCAGATAAAAGCGAGAACAAATTTGTTAATTGCACCCAAAACATTGAACGGAATATCGGCAACTATCAGCAGCATTTAACGAAAAGGTTAGGCAATGAAGAATGGCCAATTGGTGGTCCGTGGTCTATGAGGGAGAAAGAGAAAATGGAGCAATTATTATGGGAAAAAATATAGGGAAAAATTGAAAGTGAATAAGGGAATGAAAGGAGCAAGGTTTAAAAGAACAAAGGAACGTAGTTGGAGGGACAATGCAAGTAGAAGAGAGGTAGTGGTATGTAGAAAAGAGGGTGCTCCCAAGGATTGGGAGGTTTGAAAAGCTGAATGTGAATGGCATGATAACCAAGAAAAGAAGTGCAGAAGTAATGAACCTCAGGAACAGGGCCGAATGATCAATAAATGGCTAAATATAGTAAGGACAATGATGACCCTGGGGACCCGTTTTCAGGCATTCTTGTAGAATGATGAGGGATCAGAAGGTTCCTTTTGGGCAATACTACCCCTGCCACAGCCCCCCAAGACCCGAAGGAAATACCCCAAGCCCCATCTCGCGTTAGTTACGGTGAAGGAGACATGTAAAAATGAAGCCAAGATCTATCAGAAGGCTGTAATGTGTTTGTAGGAGCCAAAATTAGTCACTTGTTTACTACCTTGTTAGGTCAGAGTCCTGTTGGTCCCCATGGTCGTCGGAGGCATCCCAGGTTCAATTAGCTGGGTGTAGCCATCTTTGTTCTTGTGCAAATTTGCGAGTTCCAGGAGCAGGTGCAGTGCATTAGCATCTCAGAGTACCAGCTGGAGCATGCAGGGTGCATTCGTGTATTGTAGTGCCAGTTGGAGCATGCGCAGTAATGTATATTATAAAAACATGGTGGTGGTGTAGGAGGGTGAGTGAGATCGTCATAACTTTTATTGACTGCCTTTATGACTATTACTTTGCATTCACCGAGCTTTAATGCAGATGTTATTTATATTCATTTCATTGAATGTTAAAGAGTGTTACCTGTTTATGTGTTAAATAAATGATTTAAATACATCTGGATTTGTATTGGGAAATAATTGAAACACTTCATGAGGAAATGTCTTACCTAGCCTTCAAGTGACTATTTATTGGATCAAAGTCACTATAGTGTTTGAAACAAGATGAAATCTGCTTCACTAGAGCTTTGTAGAATTAAATTGGCGCTGAAATCGTGGCGACTGTGGCATGACTAGAAAGAGCACGACTCCTCGTCAGTTAATCCAGGAAAGGGAAAAGCTAAAACGAGAGGAGGTCAAGAAACAGCAGTTTGAAATGCAGCTACAGCTGACCCCCTTCCTAATCCTCCTCCGAAAGATGTTAGAACTGCTCCAGCAGAAAGACACAGGAAACATGTTTGGTGAGGCGGTGGCATTAAAAGAGGTACCAGATAATTTGGGTCACATCAAAAACCCAATGAACTTCCAAACAATGAAGAAACAGCTTCAAGGTAATCAATACTGGATGTTTAACCAATTTGAAGATTTTAATTTGATTGTGAACAACTGCTTAGGACATAATATTTTACCATGCAGCAATTAGGCTAAGAGAGCAAGGAGGCAATAGAAAATAAGTTTTGATTATGAAGCAGGACTGCATGTACCTGAACAAGTGCCACCAGCAGATATGGGTCAGCTTTTCTGAGAAATGGATTGGCTGCTGGTACCCGAAAACAGATCACACACGCCATTCCCCAAAGATATACTGATACAGTAGTAGAGGCTGCTGTCTGCCATCACCCTCTCTCTGCACAATTAGCTGAACTCTACTCTAATGTGTGCCTGTATCAAAGGAAAGGATATACTCCTTAACATTTACATGGGCTCACGATACGTCTTTGGAGTTGCCCATGATATTGGTGCATTGTGGCAGCATCATGAATTTTTGACCTCCTCAGGTGACCCTATAAAAAAATGTGAAATTTGTGTCTAACCTGCTGGCATTTCTGTCTCAACTGTCCCACCTTGCAATAATTGTACTGCTTGGCCTGCCTTCATTACTGTAACTCCTCCCCCTCCAGGATCCTTAATAAAGGCTGTATCACTCAATCCCCCTCCCTCAGTACTGCCTTGGAATTGGGCCAAAAGCAAGTAAGACATGATTGTAAGTTTATAGTGATTAAAGCCTATTAATCTCAACTTCTTGTCTGTCGGGTCTAATTGAAAGTGCTACAATTTAATCACTATAACTATGTGCCATGGACAAGGCTATTCGAGCAGAGAAGCTGAACACTGATCCCAATAATCTAGAGGCCTCCGTAAAATTAAATCAGTGACTGTACTGTCTGAACACCTTCATGAGGCGACGTGACATCTGGGATGAGGTTGATAAGAGAGACCTACTGCTTCCACAGATTGGCCACCACATCTTCCGATAATTAGAGACTGTGAGACTTACTCAGCCACTCTGGGGCACCTGCAGAAGCAGTATCTGACCCCAAAGAATGTGATTTATGCCAGATACATCCTGTGCAGTCATCAACAAGCACATGGTGAGTCCATAGATAAATATATTCAAGCCTTGCGGGAGCTGGGGAGAGCTTGTGTTTGCACCATCAGTGACACCTGAGTGGCTGGACTCAGGTCTGATCATAGCAGGAAAAGACTCCTGAAGAACAGTGATCGGACCCTGCAGGATGTGGCCAATCTTACAAATGCACTAGAGATGGTCCATCAAACATGGAGGTTTACTCCACCGTCAGTGTGACCATCATGTGGGGAGTTCACCATCTTGGAATGTGGGGTCCAAAACTGCAGCTGCTATCGCCAAACACCCAAAATGCTATTACTGTGGCCAGACAAAGCACCCATGGAAGAACTGCCCTGCTGGAGGAGTGACCTGTTCCAGCTATGGAAGAAAAGAACACTATGTACAGGTATGCAAGTCCAGACCTTTTTCTTCCTACTGTGTAGGAACAGAAACCGTGGCCATCTTGGACCACTTCACTTGCAGATCAACTTCCAGTCGTGAAAAACAGCACAGTGGGGGCCTGAGCACTATGGCTAGAATCGCCGTCACTTCTGGGTTCACTACTGGTGGCAACTGTGAGAAAACTTTGGGTGAAGCCATCTTTGGGGTGGACACCTTGAAGGCCACCAACTCACATGTACAGTAGCAGCAAGTCAGACAACGAACTGATGCTGGCATCCATCATTCTGAATCAGAGCAACCCACATGAATTAGCAAAGTCTACCATGGACATTGAGGTAAATGGCCGCATGACGAACTGCTTGTTTGATACAGGAAGCACAGAAAGCTTCATACACCCAGGAAACATCGAAAAATAAGTTGGCAAATTAACTGAAGAAACAGGACATAACTGGTTGAAAGTACTCCCTCTGGCCCTTTTTGAAATGAGAATTATATCACACACTAGCACTGGACTACCCCCTGTGGAAAGATTGTTTGGAAGATAGCTGCATACACGTCGGCCAGCAGGTAAAAAAGTAGAAGTGTGTCTTGACCTACATGCCCTCAGTACAGAAATGATTAATTATGTACAAGAACTAAATGAAATTCTTGAGCATTTGCATTCGCAGATACGTTACACTCAGAGAAAAAAAAGGAACACAACATAGAAGGGCCCTTACCAAAAATCCAGTCCGGAGATTAAATTCTGATAAGGAGTTGGGAGCAGCAAAAGTTAGCACCAAATGGGAAGAGTCCCTGCAAGGATTGCAGTAAAGGTTGAGAGGAAACCTCAGGGGAAACATCACACTGACTCTAAAAAAGATTCCCCTTGGAAAAAGGACACCATGATGCAACAGAGGACAAGCAAGATCCCTGGCCAAGCTCTTGAGTGGTGAACATGAACAATTCTTCTTCTTATGGATGTTGAGGGCTTTGTTTTGGGCCTCCTAGTAATGAGCAACTTGATAAAGGGGAAGGAGAATGCAAATCAGATATCTAAACAGAAATGGCATGACAATACTTATGTACATCCCTAATATATGTTGAAACTATAAATGTGTCCTGCTATTGGACCTGTACCGATATACCAACCTATAATGGTCAAGGGATTCCAATGGAATCAATACCATTTAATGATGCAGAATATCTAGCATGGAGATGTCACTCCAACTGGACTCTGAGGGTTGTACTGGCAAAAATGTCAACCTGTTAGACATTTATTTATTAATTGGTATCAGCACTTTCCACATGGCCCCTATATTTTCTGCCGAACAAGTTCACCGGGGGTGGGGTGTGGGGGTGCTGGGGCCACCTATTTTCGTAGGGGAAAGTGAAAATAGGACCAGAATGGACCATTGCACTAAAGTAGACAATTTGGCTAATCTACTGGGAAGCAACCTTAAATGGTACCTGTCTTTGTGATGGACAGAAAGCATATCCATGGCTGCCATACTATTGGCAAGGGTGTTACCTTGCCCCGGAAAAACAGGATTTTGAGGATATTACTGACCATCCTTTGATACTTGGTGGAGTGAAAAGAGCCATTTCTGAGACTGAAAGGTTCTTTATGATTATCTGTCCTAATTACGTTGTTGCTAAGGCAGCCTGAGTATTGATTAAGCTTGCAATGAAACAGCTAGGATTTAAGAAAACACAAAGACCCAAATTCATGAACTTCCCACTAAAGTAGTGGCCTTACAAAACTGCTAAGCTTTAGATTTCCTTTGGCCAGGAAATGAAGGAACATGTGCAGTAGCAGGACAGGAATGTTGTACTTGCATCCCTGGCGCTTCAGAAAATATTATCCATTTAGCAAACCACATCAAAGAATGGTTACATATAGTACAGAGAATAGAAAGACAATTCCACAATTACAACTCGTTGGGAGCATCTTGGTGGCCTTTGAAGGGATGGTGGACAACATTTATCCAAGGATTATACATTCTAGTAATTAGGTTATTCATAATAATTAATAGATTGATTATAATTTAAAAAAATTAACATTTATGATAAAAGCATTAAAAACAATCAATATTTTAATTAATCAGCATTATTTTCAATTTGAAAAGTATATCAAGGAATACTTTTTAAACAATTTTTTAAAAAAATAGCCCAATATTGAAGCTGATGGTAGGTTTTTTGTTCATCAAAGTTGGGCATGGAAACATAGGAATCCTGCTTCAAAATGGCAAGCATTTCCACTGGAAGATCTAATTTGTGTATGCTCAAAGTTAATTTATCCTGTTTATAGTAAGACATGCAAAGAATAAAATTTATTTTTAGTTATCTGATGTTGTATTATCGGGATAATGTTTTGCATGAATCTTGAAAAAGTACACAAAAACAATGTTTTTCCCAAGAGGAAAGTTGTAATTTTATTACTTGGTACAAGTTGATATCCAATAAAAGCTTGACTGATCAACACATTACTGAGATATTAGAGGAAAAAATTTGAGGGCACAACCTGACTGATAGCAGAACATCACACTGAACAAGAATGCCCCAGGCCACTGTAAGGGCAGAGCTGAGGTTATATCTGGAACATTAGCTCAATACTGCACTAATACCTGGTTAACAACAAATCCAAGTGAAACAAGAAGGTCTGCAGATGCTGTGGTTGAAGTTATTACACAAAAGTTCTGGAGAAACTGAGAAGGCCCACAGTGTCCATAGGAGGCAAAGATATACAACAAACATTTCAGGCTTTAGCCCATCTACTGATGTCTACCCATGGCCTCTTGGCTGTTAGCCTGTGCTCTTCCCCTTATGCCTTCTTCCCTCCTATCCCTGCCTTTTTATTTGGGAGCCTGTCTGCTTTTTTGCAGATTCCTTGATTAAGTGTTCAGGCCTGAATCATTGGGTGTATATGGGAGGCTGTTGGACCTGCTGAGTTTCTCCAACAATTTTGTGTATTAATAGCATATTTGATTAGCCTGCATCAATCTTTACCATCTTCATGAAACATTGGTAGAGGGAATAAATCTTTAGTTTAGCAACTTGTCTAAAGGATGACACCTTGATTAAAACTTCTTCTTTGGCTTGGCTTCGCGGACGAAGATTTATGGAGGGGGTAAAAGGTCCACGTCAGCTCGTTTGTGGCTGACAAGTCCGATGCGGGACAGGCAGACACGATTGCAGCGGTTGCAAGGGAAAATTGGTTGGTTGGGGTTGGGTGTTGGGTTTTTCCTCCTTTGCCTTTTGTCAGTGAGGTAGGCTCTGCGGTCTTCTTCAAAGGAGGTTGCTGCCCGCCAAACTGTGAGGCGCCAAGATGCACGGTTTTAAAACTGCACTGAGTGATTAAGGTTACATCTGCATTTTCAAATTTCTAACAGACAGGGGAATGCGATATAAATGGCAGGATATTGACTGGAATAAAGATACAAAGAGTGCTGACAATAGACTATTAAAGATTGCAGAAGCATTTGACATGGTGCTTAAAAAGGTTAGCAAATTACATTTGCATTGGAGATAATGAGATGATATTACCAGGAGTGAAAAATTGCAGCTGTGGTAAAACTTTGGATTTAATTGTAACAGAAGAGTCTAATTATTAATTATGATTAATATGGAGGGGGTACTGAGAGAGTAAATGGGAAGGGTTTATTCCCTGAAAAAAAGGGGTAAAAAAAACCAGCGAGATAGATAAAGTAATTGCAAAAATATCAAAAGTGAGATGAAGAAAGTAAAATAATCGAGGGGACTTGAGGAGTTTGGAATTCACTACCTGAAAGGGTTGTAGAGGCAGATATACTAAACACATTCATTAAGTATTTGGATGTTTTCTTGGAGAACATGGAGCTGGTAGCTGCAGTTGGATTGGACAGACAATGAGCCTAGTGATCGCAATCTGACATTGGTTCAATTTCTATTTCTGTTATTCTTACTACTGCCAAAGTGTATGATTTTAAAAATGAACAAAAGGTAGAATAAAGATGAGAATTATCAACATATCTTTGGATGTAATCTCACCAAAACTTTCATCAGTGAGCGGAATCATTGGGTAGACAGCATGCATCATGCATTGCAGAAGTGGCAGAGTAGCCAGGCACTGCTCAGGAGACCTTTACTAAAATAGTGTAGAGAATGAGAGAACCCAGAGTTCTCTTAATCAATGGAGATCCCTAACCCTCGGACATGGAAGCTAATGAAGTTATTGCCAAAAATGATGCACCAGAATGGTAATGGGGTACAGGAAAAAAATTAGTGATCCTCAATAAATGGTCAATGTCGGTGAATAAATCAGCAAATCTCACTGTTGGAAAACCCTTCCTCCAGCAGGTCATTCAGGTGAGGAAATCTGCTCCTTACCTGGACAGGCCTATATCCAACTTCAGACCTCCCACAACAGTTTTTTTTTTAAGTTTAGGGACCACCAGAAATATAAAATTTGTTCCAGAATTGCCAGTGACATCCATAATTAAAGAAAAGCAAATAACTCATGCAAATTTCAGTTGTGAGTTCATAAAAAAATATTGTTCATGTGTTGACATTGAAAAGTATAACTAAGAATAGGAAGTGTGTTCTAGCTTTAAAAATCAACACTGGCCAACAGGTGATATACCTTGATATATTAATATAATAATTACTGCTTTTCATAGAATTTCCAAATATGTATTTGCATTTGCAGTTAATGAGATCAGAAGTTAGGTTGCGCATTCTATCTCTTGAATGTTTGTAACTTCCTCATTGGTGCACAAAAGGTTCAGCAAAGACAGATGCTTATTTTACTTGATAATTTTTTCCCCCACTGCGCTTGATTTACCTTCCTTTATACAGATACTCCCCAACTTGCGACCTATGCAACATGCCCATAATATTGAATTTTGAATTTGCACACTTTACTTTTATGCATGCGCCAACCAAACTCCAATACGTGAACCCACCATGCATGTGCCAACCAAAGACTTGTGCATGTGCACAGGAATCAAGATGGCGGAGGACAACCTATGGACCACAGGATGCCGCCTAACAAAGTATGTATGCACATTTTGGCTCTTACATGCATTGTAAGCCAGTTATATAGTTTGTCAAGTAAAACATTTGATTAAAAAGTTTGTTTTAAGACTTCAGTATATCATTCACATGGGCAAAATTCTGAATTACGTCCATTTCGAGATGCACTCTCAATTATGGTCGCAAGTTGGGGAGTACCTATATTTATCATCCATTACAAGACAAATGGTTCTGGACATGAAACATTTTTGGGTTATCATTTGGAAAGAATGTTGGACCAAACAAACATTACCCTTACTGCACATTTATTAGGTATTCTGATTTACTGGTCAATTACCCTCAGCTGTCGATATCTTCATCCTGCTAATCCATCACTTCCTTTTGAATCTTTTTATTAAACATATTATAAGTAAATAATACATGAGGAGAATAGAATACAGAACCGAATAGTAAAAAAAGAAATATTAATATATTGCAATACACAATACAACAAATAACATTATAACAAATTCAACATTATTATCCTTTTCTCCTCAATTTGGGATATTCAAAAAAGTGGAAAAAAAATTATTGTTAAAACCCCATCTAACCTACCAAAATAAACAAAGAACAACAACAAAAAAAGGCTGGGCAGCCTAAACTGAGGGTTCACTACAACAGATCAATACAATCTATTTATCTGGTGTTCACCAATTTAAAAAAGAGAAATCCCAAATCATCTGGAAGATAAAGTCAAAATACAAATGAATTTGCGTGAAAATAGTTTATAAAAAGACACCAAATTTCTTCAAACTTAACGGAGGTATCAAAAGTGCAACTTCTATTTTTTTTCTGAACTTAAACATGACATAGCATAACTTGAGAGAACCATGGCATCAAAGTAGGTGAATTAGGATATTTCCATTTAAATAAAATGGTTCTTCTGGCCAACAATGTAGTAAATGCTACAACCCAATGTGCAGAAGTAGGAAATTCGACCTACCTATAGAACTATAATTTAAAAAATAGATGTCAATGAATTAGGTTTTAATCTAATGTCCAGTATTACTGACAAAGTGTTGAAAATATCTGTCCAATATAGAGCAAGACCAAAATATATGTGTTAGTGTGGCCATTTGAGATTTACATCTATCATACATCAGATTAACATTAGGAAAGATACGGGCCAATTTATCTTTCGACATATGAACCTGATGTACCAATTTAAACTGAATCAAGGTATGGTGAGCACATAAAGAAGAGGCATTAACCATTCCAAAAATCTTTTCCCAAAGTTCTTCTGGGAGAAGTGACTGAAGTTCTAATTCCCAAGCTCCTCTAATTTTATCATTGGATTCAATTGCAGTTTTAATAAATCGTTGTAAATATTATCTATTAAACCCTTATGAGAAGGATTCAAGTGACAAAGAGTATCAACCAAGAATTAAGCACCCTGATGTTAATTGAATTTGTGCCATTAAATCTCACACATGCACCACCAACTGAATTCCAATATGCGAGCCTACCACGCATGTACAAACTGAAACTCGTGTATGCACAAACCAAAAACTCATGCATGTACTCAGGAATCAAGATGACCACACCCAGTCTATGGACCCCGGGATGCCGACTAACAAAGTATGCAGATTTAGGCTCTTGCATGCAACATTTGCTTAAAAGGTTTGCTTGAAGACAAAATTCTAGCTTATGTCCATTTCGAGATACAACCGATCCTTCAGTCTCAATTATGGTTGCAAGATGGGGTGTACCTGTATTTAGCTTCCATTACAAGGTAAATAGTTCAGGACATGAGGCATTTTTGGGTTGTCACTTGGATAGAATGTTTGACTAAACAAACATTATGCTTACTGCGCATTTATTGGGTATTCTGATTCACTTTTCAACTAGCCTCAGCTGTCGATAACTTCATCCTGCTAATCCATCACTTGTTTACATGCTGTGTGGAATGCAGTTCATTTAGTAGTTTTTTGGAATTATAGAATGGGCACAGGAGTTTAGCTTGTGGATTGAAGCAAGGAATAAATTGATACTCTATATAATTGCCTTTCAAGTTTCTAGGGACTATTCCAAGTCATCAGCATCAAAGGCATTGATTACAGGGAAGGAATAGAAATTTTAAAGTATTATAACAGGAAAGGTAATTTTGGCGAATGTGTGGAAATAAAGTTTCTTGCTTCTGTTTGCAAATATCACCTTCAAAATATTGTGGAAAAAATGTTGATGGTTAGTAAATTTTGATGCAATCATTGTTAACAATGACGCATGATTGACATTAAGCAATGAAGCTGGTCTTTTTGAAAATTCTCATGATCAGCACTCAAGAAGAAACAACAACAAAAAAATTGCAAAATTTACTAGGATGTTGCCAGATGAGTTACAAGGAACGGTTAAACAGGTTAGGGCTTTATTCCCTGAAGTTTAGAAGAATGAGGGGAGATTTGATAGTTCTGAGTGTATGCATTGAGTAAATGCAAGTACAATTTGAGTCCCTGACTTACAACCATAATTGGGTCTGATGATTGGTCATAATTCAGATTGGTTTTAAGTCAGAGCAGAGAACTTGGACTGCCACCAGGAATGGGAATCACTGTATATGGTACTTTTAATACAAAATATGCACTTACAGTATCATTAATAAAAAAAAATTAAAAAATGGTTGTATGTGTGGGTGGGTGTAACTCTCGTAGGTTGCAAGTCGAGGACCACTGAATTAGGTGAGATACAAACCAGAAGACTTGGGTTAAGGCTGAAAGGGAGAAAAGTTTAAGGGGAACATTAGGGGGAACTTCTTCTCACAAAGAGTAGAGGGAGTGTGGAACAAGCTCCAGCTGAACTGCTGAGTGCAGGATCAATTATCACATTTAAGAAAAATGTGGACAGGTACATGGATGGGAGAGGTATGGAGAACTATGAACTGGGTGCAGGTCAGTGGAACTAGACAGAATAATAATTTGGCACAGACAAGAAGGGCCAAAGGCCCTGTTACTAGGCATTAATAACTCCATCTTGGAAGTCACAACTGCATATAATACAGCTGCAAAAGTACTTTTTAATTCAGAATATTAATAATATTTTTCTAAAATCTAAGAAGTTAAACATATGCACAAACATGTTTGATACATTAGCTATACGGTAGGCTTGTCTGTGCTTGAAATCTTATCTACTGTATGATATCCAGTTGGATTTTGTAACCAAATACATGTAGGCACTTTCATGTCCATTCTCAGATCAACTATTCTCTACAAAAAAAAATTGCAATAGGTTTGTCAGGCATGACTTTCCTTTCCATGCTGACTTGAGCCCATCTTTTCATGAACCTCCATGTATTTTGTAACAACATCCTTGGCAATCAACATCCACCAGCTTCCCAAAAATTGACATCTGGCTAATAGGTCAATAATTTCAATTTTGCTGCCTCGCTCCCTTCTTCAACAGTGGAGTGATCCTCCAGTAAACCAGAACCATGTCACAATCCACTGATTCTTGAAAGTAAAACACAATTCTGTGGACACAATGTTGGAGAAACTCATCAGGTCAAACAGTGTCCTTTATGTAGCAAAGCCAGAGATACATAACCTATGTTTCGGGCTTGAACCCTTCATCAGAGTGTGAGAAAATGCCAGTGAGCATCTAAATAAAAGAGTGGGAGGGGGTAGTGGCAGGGCAAGAAATGATAGATGGAGAAGGGAAGGAGGGAACACCAGCACTGAGGGGGAGGGAAGTTGAAATGGCAGGACTGGGTAGATGAAAGAACTGGAAAGGCAGGAAATGGAGGAGGGGAAAGGCAAAGGGAAGCAGGTTTAGTGGAAGGCAGTGAAGTTAATGTTGTTGCCATCTGGCTGGAGGGTGCCCAGACAGAAAATAAGGTGTTATTAACCTCCAACCTGCGTGTGGTCAGGGAGGGACAGTACAAAAAGCCATGTACAGCCATGTTGGAGGGTGACCCAGAATTGAAGTGGTTAGCCACTGGGAGCTCGCTGTAGTTGTGAACAGAGCAGATGGTGCTGAGCGTAGCGATCTCCCATTTTGCAACCGGTCTCTCCAATGTAGAGAATGCCACAAATGGAGCACCGGATACAGTAAATAAGTCCCCGGAGGTAAAGGTAAAATGTTGCTTCCACCCCCCCTCCCCCTCAGTCCTGCTGTCACTTCCCTCCCTTGTCCATCTATTATCCACCCCCTTCTCCCTCCCACTCTTTTATTCTGATGCTCACCAGCATTTTCTCATACTTTGATGCAGGGCTCAAGCCAGAAACGTCAGTTGTGTATCTTTCCTTTTGATACATAAAGGACACTGTTTGACCTGCTGAGTCTCTCCAGCATTGTGTGTTTTTATTGATTCCTGGAACATCATTACCAATGCCTCCACAATCTCTCGAACTATCTCCTTCTGAATTGAAGGCTGCATTCCATTCGGTCCAGGAGACTTATTAACCATTAGACCATTTATCTTCCAAAGTTCTAAACTTTTGTGATCTTGACTACAACACTAATGAAATCATTCTTTTCTGTCAGCACCACTGTTCCACAAACCTGGTGTAATCCTTTCTCCTTGTTGCATGATGCTGGGTCAGAAAACTGGGTGCCAGGAATCTGGTAGGAGTTCTTGCCTGTGGTTCATCATAGATACGCTACAAGTTCAGTTTGCGGCTGGATGAGATGGGGAAAGTTATATGGATGCTTTTTACTGAGATATAGGCCTCAGAGCCTGTCAGAGTCCAGGATCAAGAGCACGATAATGAATCAGGACTCTGGAGGGATAGCACTAGGCCTCACACTCTAGTGTAAAAGAAATGGTATTTTACTCTGTTTTCTTCTTCCATGTGTCTGGTGGTCTATAGGTGTAATGTTATTCGTTTGGCATTTGACCTGTTGATGATGTCACGGGGCTGGCTTCAGTATTGTGCTTTTCTGGGTCAGACAGAGGTGATAGAGCTGAAGGAGGGGCCCCACATGAAAAATATACTATGGGGTTGCTTTCAGTAAAGGTTCTAAATGCTAAGCTCAAAGTGGTCTTTATTGTGTGTATGTGAATCCAACACAAAATGGTGTCAGAAGTGGAGCTGCTTTGATCAGAGAACAGACATCCTGCTAAAATAAAGAACAGCATGAAGAATGAGCTGTGGCATGTGGAAGCGCCTTGACCAGGAACTGTGACACCTCTGAGAGTGAATTTCACCATTAAACCTCCGGAACCCTTTGACTTCTCGAAGACACAGGAGTGGGAGAAGTGGATTAGGAGATTCAAGTGTTTCAGACTGGTGAGTAACTTAAACAATTTCACTGAAGCTAACCAAGTGAATGCACTGGCATACTGCATGGGGGACAAAGCTGATGATGTGCTACGAGGGCTGGATTGACACCATTCCTGAGTAGCGGCAGCATTACGATGCAGTAAGGAAAGGTTTCAATATTTTTATGGGTTATATTATTATGGTTTATGGATAAATGTGCCTTTAAAAGAGATAGATTGTGGGGTATTTAGTGTAGATCACTTCACAAACAGAGTAATACTGCATATTTCATTTAAAATGCAAGAACTTTTCTGAAGCTAGACATTGAGGCTCTGAGTAACTTTGCAGAGACAATGGAACTGCTTTGGAAAGAACTTTAAAAAGGAGGTGCAAATGGTCAATAAAGTCCAAGCAGAAATATACTGATAAAATTGATAAAATCTTTCAAATAATTGATTTGGAGCCCTGTAGGAAGTCATTTGGGTTTTACAAGCAGAGAGAGGGAAAAAATAAGCAGGATTAGAGAGAGAGAGAGAGAGAGAGAGAGAGAGAGAGAGAGAGAGAAGTAGAGGCTGCAAAATGGCAAGCTTGCATGCTTGTTTAAAAAAAAAATTGAAGACACATTGTGAGTTCTGAGTTCAGCCTGTTCAAAACCCTTGTAGTCTGTACAAGAGGAAATGGTTGGCTAGAGTGTTTCTCCTAAAATAAGGGAAACAAGAACTTTTCTGAGTGGTAACAATTTAACTTTAAACTCCAAGAGCCTGGTGAAGATTCATAAATGTTAAATTCTGTGCATGGTATAAGGATTGCTTGATACCAGTGAACTTGGAGAAGTGAGAAGTGAATGATTGGACAATGAAGCAGAGAACTTTTCAGAGCACATACACATTACATATATGTACGCTTAGAATTAGAAGGGGGTTAAGTTAGGTTAAGTTAATAGTAATAATTTAAAGTTTGATCTTGTTATTATGTTTAAAGAAAATTAAAAGCAACTTTTATTTAAGCAACCATCGTCTTGGGTGAATTTTTATTGCTGCTGGGTTTTGGAGTCCACTGGACTCGTAACAATACATATTTTGTTCCAAAAATAAAACATGATATATGAACAGGTTAAGTTTAACAAGAGAGTACAGCAGCCTACGGAAGCAGTGGACTCATTCATCACAGCATTTTATGCCCTGTCAGAGAACTGTGAGTATGGAGATCTGCATGACGAACTTTTGAGAGACAGATAGTAGTGGGTCTTGGAGATTATTCACTGTCAATGAGGATCCAACTTGATAAAGACCTCACCCTCACGAAAGCTATCACAATGGCTAGACAGTCAGAGGAAATAAAGCAGCAACAGACTGACTTGAGAGAAGAAATGAGCACTAGTAAAGTAGCAATCAATGCAGTGCACATAAAGAGGGGAAAACTGCACCAATACAAACCCAAGGAACAGACACAGGAACAACCAACATTTAAGAAAACAGTGCAGAGCAGGGTGGACCACAAAGCATGCCCCAAATGTGGTAAATCAGCTTTCCACTCAGCATTTCAATGCCCAGCCAAGAGTGCAGAATCCCACAACTGTGGTAAACAAGGACATTATGGAAAAGTCTGTGGGTCAACCAGCACAGTGAATGAGGTTGAGAAGGAAGTGGATGGACTGTTTCCAGGAGAGGTGTCTTCCAGCAAGGAATAATGGATGGCTGACATTAACATAGGAGGCATTAAGGTAACCTTCAAAATTGACACCAGGTCGACATTACAGTCATTCCCGAGCAGGTGTTTAAAAGAGTCAGTCATACTAAGATAGAGTAAGCTAGATAAAGCTCAGAAATCACTCTATGGTTGGGTGGAGTGAAACTGATGGTTCTGGGGTCAGCTACTGAAACACTCTCATACAGAGAGAGGAGCACCACAGAGGAAGTGTTTATGGTGAGAGATCTACAGGTGGCACTATTGAGAAGACAAGCCTCAGTGAGTCTTAAGCTAGTAGCCAGAGTTGACTCCATAGTCCAAAAGACAGTCAGAAATACATATCTTAAACTTGATGAGGGGCTCGGGCTGGTTCAGAATCCTAACATCATTAAATTCAAACCCAACCCAAAGCCATTTTCTCTTAAAGTGCCATGACGGGTCCCATTGCCACTCATAGGCAAAATGAAGAAAGAGCTAGAGAGAATGGGGTAATCAGCTGTCTGGAGGAACCAACAGATTGGTGGTAGCCCTGAAAAAGAACAGAGGATGTCTACATTTGACACCCCAAAATGGGTCAGTGTGCTGTGAAAAGTTCATCCTTCCTTCTGTAAACCAAACCTTAGGCATGATCACAGGTACACAGTATTTCTCTAAGCTGGATGTGAACATGGGCTTTTGAAAGATTCCCCAGTCTAAAGATTCAGCTCTCTATACCACATTTATCATACCATTCGGGTGTAACTATTTTTAACCGCCTGCCTTTTTGTATCTCCTCTGCTTCAGAACACTTCCAGAACAAGATGGTGACCGAGGTTACCACAGATCTGGAAGGGGCTGTCTGCCACATGGGCAATATCTTCATCTGGGGACTGCTATGTCTCTGTATTACTTGGGATCCTTCTTAAATAACTTAGAGGTGCAAGATTCAAATAACAGAAGAGATTTTACTTACTGAGTTCTTCCACCATCTCAGAAAAACTGTTCACAGACTCTTCTATACATATAAGTACGGCCCACTGTGGTGCACTATAGTTAATATAGTGAGATGGTTGTATTCTTATGTGGTTACAAAATAGTTCACATTATACTGACTATATAACATCTCTCCTTCTCAAGATAAAGAAAAAAAGTGTTCTTTATCACTTACTTTCAAGTGCAATCTGTGGACCTTTATGAATTAAGATGTGCTATTTCTATATAGCTAGAGAAATAATCCACCACTAGAAAATAGGTACTGTGACTGAGAGTGAATAGATTTGCACCTAGTTTTACCCAGGGCCTGATTGGAAAAGTTTGGTTGGCATCAGAGGCTCTTTTGAATTTGCCCTTTCCTTAAAACATTCTCTGCATTTAAGGACAAGCTCATTTACCTGATTCCTTAGTTCAGGCCACCACACTGTCTGACTAGCACGTTCCCTGCACTTTACTACCCCATGGTGGCCTTCGTGTATTTTCTCAAATACATCACTTCTCATGTTAGCAAGAATAACTACCTTTATGCAATGCAGGAGAAGTCCTTCATGCACACTTAGAACTGTCCTCTTATGCCAGTAGTGTTTGACTGAGTCCTGTACCTGGTTCCTGTCTGGCCAACCCTCAACATAATATCTTATGACTTGTGTGCATTGTTGGCACACAGCTGCTCGCAAAGCTCAGTCAGCTGAAGTGAATGCAGGCTCAATTTTAATATTTAAGAAGAATTTGGACAGTTATAAGGATGGGAGAGATATGAAGGAGTATGGAGTGAGTTCTGGTTAGTGGAACTAGGCAGAAAAATAGTTTGGCACAGACTAGAAGCGCCATAATGCCCGTTTCTGTGCTGTATTGGTCTATAGTTGGAGAGTAAGCAGATGGAATATTAATCGTTGTTCCGCTAATTTGCAGGTGGCATCAGTTTGGCAGTGCATGAAGCCATGGGGTGTGGAATTAAAATTGTTGGCCACCGTGAGGTCCCTGTTATTGCAGCGGATTGAGCAAAGGTGCTCAATGAAATAATTTACCAGCCTGTGTTCAATCTCAGTGATACAGAGGATATAGTCGATGACTCTTTGGGACTCCGAATGATTGTGAGGGTGGAGGTGTGGGTGCATATAGCATTTCCAGCAGTCACTGGGGTAGGGGCAGAGTGAGCGATTAGTGGAAGGGAATGAGTGCATGAGGGAGTCCCATAAGGCGCAGACTCTGTGGAAAGCAGAGAGAGAATGCAATGAGCAAGAGGCGTCTGGTGGAGGGATTACTTTAACGGTGTGGAACTTGCAGAGGATACAATGTTGCACGTAGATGCTGGTGGGGTGGTGGGTAAGGACAAGGGGAATCCTGTCCTTGTTGTGTCTGGGGGGTGGAGGGGGGCTGGGCAGATGTGTGGGAAATAAAGGAGATGCGTAGAAGGAAATGCTCCCCTCCCCTGCCTGCTTTTTGTTCAATCCTTGATGAAGGGCACAGGTCCAAAACGCTGGTTCTATCTCTTTGCTTCCTAGAGATGGTGTGTGACCTCTTGAGTTTCTCCAGGACTTTTGTGTATTGAACCTGGAATATTGTGAAGAGTTTTAGCTTCCTTACTTGAGAAATAATATACCAAATAAAAAGGAGTGCAGCCTTCTGTGGTGAATGTCTGCCAAGCTGCCTGTCTCCCCTCTGGCGAGCCTTGCTGTACTAACATTGTCTCTACTGTTAAGGACACTCCCCTTGGTTATAACTGTATATGCACCTATTGTCTTTCATTATTGTACCATGAGTTTCTGCTAATAAAAGCCATGATTATTGTTTGACCATATCGTCTTTGTCTCCTTCATCAATGGGCACTTAACCATCATGTGATTGAAATAATTCCCATGAATTTCTCAACATACCTACCAGATAATCATTGTCTATTTAGGAGAGATTTGACTCAGAAACAGAAATAAAATCCAATTTGCAATTAACCTTGATCAAAAAAAGAAGCATCACTCAATGAATACCATTTGTCTCATATTTTTTAAATCAATGACTCCAACTCTTTTCACATATTATCTGCACTTTACATATTTCCAACAAATTTGCATTTATTGTCAATTCTCAGTATTGTCAAGACATCTGTTTAAATATGAACCTTGAGATTTTTGATGGTGAAAAATTAGCCCATTCACTTAAGCTACAAAGAAGAACATTTGGACCAAAATGCAGTAAAGAGCAGATGTTGCTTCAAAAACCTGTTGTTTTATTTTCAGTTTCAATTCCTACAATGTGTAAGACCCAGTACAATGCCAGCAGCTGGAATTTGTGGTTTGTAGATATCACACACAACAAAATTAAACCCAGTGGTGATTTTATGAAACAATGTACTTCAAAGCCAAACAGACTTTTATATTCAATACTGGGTTTCATGTCAGTTCCTTATAACGATCAAAATTTGTGTCTTGGAAATTTTTTTGAGACACTGTGTTGATGCACAACTCTGCTGTGACGAACTGGCCCCACTTGTTACACACAGTCAGCGGGGCAGTCACAGCAAAGATGGTGCTGCACCTCCTTCTCTTCTGGTCCAGACCGGAAGTTGGCGTATGTGCTGTGTCAGCATGACACAGGACATGGGGCAGACGCGCGGTCTGATTGGAAGCCGAATAAGTGAGCGCGCCAAGTTCAAATGAACACTCTGTTGTGATACTTGAGCCAGCAGCCTGCATCTCCGGTCTCCCTCACAACAGAGTCCTGAAAACTCAGCATCATGGACCCCGCAGTAGTCGGTGGCATAGCGCTAAAACTACAGATTATCTGGACTAATCGGCCTTACACTGGGCCAAGCAGAGGCCCAGTTGCAAATCAAACAGATTTCTTCAGACGCAACGAGTACTCCTATGTAATTAGCTCGCTCGACCAGGAAGTCGCTGCCTGCATAGATGACCTCATTCAAGCCCCACTGGAGGAGGGTAAATATGCTGCCTTAAAGAACCTCCTCATTACTACATATGGGCTATCCTGCTGCGACCGGGCAGCCAGACTCTTACATCTGGACAGTTTAGGGGAGAGAATGCCATCCATGTTATTGAATAAGATGGTTGAGTTGGCAGAAGGCCATAAGCCCTGTCTCCTGTTCAAGCAGGCATTTCTGGAGAAAATGCCAGAAGATATTAGTCTCTTGCCCGCAGAAGCCGACTTCAGTGACCCTTGCAAGGTCGTGGCAATAGCCGACATCCTGTACCGTACAAAATGCAATAATCCCAAGGCGGTCCACCAGGTGGCCAAACTGCTACAGCCTCCAGACCGCAAGCCTAGTCCCGCCAAGGAACACTGCATTAACCATCAGAGCCGGACCCCCATAGAACAGCGTATGTGCTTCTATCACCAGCACTGGGGAGCCAACACCCTGAGATGCCGCCATCCATGTTCATTCCAGGGAAATGAACTGGCCAGCAGCCATTACTGGCTGCAGCTGGTAGCTGAGAGAACAGCCTATTCCATGTGTGGGATAGCATCTCAGGCCACAGATTCCTGGTTGATACTGGGGCTGAGATAAGCATCATCCCTCCGACTTCTTTGGAGACGCACACGAGTCCGCATGGTCCCACCCTGCAAGCAACCAATAAGTCCACCATTTCTCCCTTCGGCCGTAAATTCATAGCTCTGCATTTTGGACAAACTGACTATCAGTGGCAGTTCACTTTGGCGGCAGTGGGAAAACCTCTGCTGGGTGCAGACTTCCTCTGAATGCAACCCTGCAAGGCAGGCAGTTAGTCCATGCCGAGACCTTCCATGCAGTGCCCCTGGACTCCTCCAATGAAGCTGCAACCCACCTCGCTGCTGTACAGTCTGCAGACAAGTGCTACACTCACCTGCTCGATGATGACCTCACCATTCTTCACCTTTAGTTCTCCTCATCACAGCCACACCACGGAGTCCAACATTACATAGTCATCAATGGCCAACCCATCCACTCGAGGGCCCGGCACCTGACAAGATCAAGATGGCCAAAGAGGAGTTCATGCACATGGAGTTGGGCATCATCCACAGATCTAAGAGCCCGTGGTCTTCACCCCTACATATAGGGCACAAGGCTAACAGCAGTTGGTATTCCTGTGGTGACTATCATCAACAGAATGAGGCCACAGTCCTGGACTGCTACCCTGTACCCCACACATAGGACTTCAATGCCAACCTCACCGGGCACATCTGTTCTCTAAAGTTGACCTCATCCGGAAGTACCTTCAGATACCCATTCACCCCGATGATGTACCAAAAATGGCCATAATCACCCCATTTGGCATTTTGTAGTTCCTCAGGATGCCATTTAGCTTTAAGAACACCACCAAGATGCTCAAGTGCCTAATGGATGCCGTAGGGCGGGACCTGTTGTTCCTTTTCATTTACCTGGATGACATCCTGGTGGCAGGAAGTACACCAGAGGAAGATGTGGCCCACCTTCCTGGTCTTTTCTCTTGCCTGGCACAGTTTGGACTCATGATCAACCTCACAAAGTGTGAGGTTGGCTGCAAGTTCATTGACTTTATGGGCCATCACATCAGCAAGGACAGAGCAGTTCCCCTTCTGGATAAGATGGATGCCATCTGCTATTTCCCGTGACCTGAACACTCAAAGGCCTGCAGGAGTTTGTGGGGATGGTCAACTTTTACAACAGGTTCCTGGCCCATGCCACCATCCTCACATGGCCACTTCTTGATCTTCACTGGACGCGCAGATGCCACTGTAGCATTTGCCGCAACCAAGGCAGCCTTGGCCTTGGCAGACTCCACCATGCTTGTGCACTCACAGTGGATGCATCTGGTACAGCAGTGTGTGCATAGACGACACATCGAGGCTACTTGCCTTCTTCAGCTGTCACCTCCGCCCGCTGGAGTGCAAATACAGGGAAGTATATTTCAACAGGGAACTGCTTGCCCTCTCCCTGACTGTCCGCTATTTTCGTTACTTCACCACGTACACTGACCATAAACTGTTGATCTTTGCTTTCACCAAAGTGTCGAACCTGTGGTCTGCACACCAGGAGAAGCACCTGTCGTATATCTCCAAGTATAACATCTTCATTCGTCAACTCTCTGGCAAATGCAACCTCATTGTGGATGCCCACTCCAGACCGGTCACGTGCTCGCTGTCGTAGGGCGTTAACTTTTATGAACTTGCCTATGCCCAGGAATCTGAACTGGACACGAACTGCTTTTGCACATCTGTAACCGGCCTTCAGCTGCAGGACTTGCCTTTGGATAGTGGCAAAATGACCATCCTCTGCAATCTCTCCACAGGCAACCCCCATCCACTTATGCCACCCAAGCTGCAGAGGGCTGTGTTCGACCTTGTTCACAATTGGTCACAACCCTCCATCAGGGCTACCGTCCAGCTGGTTTCCGCTCGTTTCATCTGGCATGGTCTCTGCAAGTCTGTGACATAATGGGCACAGTCCTGCCCACACTACCAAAAAGCTAAAATGCAGACACGCGCGCCCTCATCCAACAGTTTGAGCCTGCAGCACGCAGTTTCCAGCATGTCTATGTCGACGTAATAAGTCCTCTACCCATTTCATGTGGGTACCATTACCTCCTAACTACGGTGGATCGATTCACCTGGTGGCCGGAGACAACACACCTACCTGCCACAGACACCTGCACAAGGGCTTTCCTGTCCACTTGGGTCTCCCGTTTTTGAAGTCCCCTCCGACATCACCTCCAATCGTGGTGCCCAGTTCACCTCCACCTTGTGGGCTGAGCTTTTCAAGCTCCTTGGGACTGAGCTCCACTGCACGACTGCTTATCACCCACAGTCCAACGGCCTTGTGGAGCGCTTCCATAGGCACCTCAAATCTGCCCTCATGGCACATCTTGAGGGTCCAAACTGGGCAGATGAACTACCTTGGGATATTCCTAGGGATCTGCACAGCCCCCAAGGATGACTTGCAGGCCTCAACTGCTGAGTTACTCTATGGGGAGGCCCTAACCATAATCGGGTCAGTTCCTTCCCACCCCCCAATGGTCAAGCTCCAGATGCTAGGAACATGCTTGTGCACACCAGGGAAAAACTGGGCACCCTGGCCCTTCCTCCACCCTCATGCCACGGTCAGCCCCCTGCTCATGTTCCCCGTGATTTATTATCTTGTGCTTATATATTCGTACACAGGGGCGGCCACCGGGCACCTTTCCAATGTCCCTATGAGGGACTGTACAAGGTGCTCTGCTGAACAGGTTCCACCTTCACCTTAAAAATCATGGGCAAAGAGGAACAATTCACCATGGACAGCCAGAAGCCAGCACATTTTACTAGATGAAGTCGGTCCAAATGCACCAGCTGCCATGCAGAGGCAGGCCCTCCAAGCAATAGGACACCACCGGTGCCTATTCTGGGGGGGGGGGTGGGGGCTTATGTGACAACGCACAACTCTGCCATGAAGAACTGGCTATGCTTGTTATGTGTAGTCAGCTGGGCAGTCGCGGCAAATTGGTGCTGTGCCTCTTTCTTTTCTGGTCCAGACTGGAAAGTAGCGTATGTACTTGCCTCACCATGACACAAGCCTTGAGGTCCAACTGGCAGCCGAATAAGCGAGCGCACAAAGTTTAAATAAGCAATCTATTGTGATACTCAAGCCAGCAGCTTGCATCTCCGGTCTGTTCACTCACTCTCCCTCACAATGCACTACAACACTTCCAATGGATACATCCTTTCCTGCATTGTTTGCTTCATTAACATTCCCTCTTTCATTTGCAATTAAATTACTCCAATTTTCCACCTCTCTCAGAGTTTCACTTTTGTTCTTTTCTCGCCTTCGATCTTTTTTCTGTCCCTTTACTTGCAGAAACAATTTATGAGGAAGGAATATATTTCAAATTATATCAATGTTCAACTCAGTTCAATGACAACATTTTCATTTCTTAATCAGAATGTTCAAAGTTCAAATCTTGTTTCTGGAATTAATGATCAAAATCTAGGGACTTCTGAGGAAAATTGACCAAGTGATTTTATTGTCAGAGATTTTGTATATAAATATTCTGTTTGCTCTTTCATGAGCATGTGCAAAAAAACCATTTAATGTTCAAAGATGATCAGGGAATTCACAGTTGTGAATCTTCTCTGTCAAACAACCCGAGCTCCAGATCCGAACATACGACACGGCGAGGATCCCTTCAGCACCACCTCGCATTCCAGTTCTGATACTTAGTGCCCCTCCAGCCAGTTCGAGCGAGTTTCCAGCAGTCTGCAGCCCAGGGCGGGTCTCCCGACAGCAGTCTCCAGCAGCCCACAGCTTCTGTGGGTTCCTCACCTTGAGTTGTCAGCAGCCCACCACATGCACTGGTCCTCAGCCTCAGGACCCCCCCCCCCTTTCACTGGCCCGTTGATGTGGTCACCATCACTGCAAGTTGTCTTCAACGCTTCTCCCTCTCAGACGGGGTGAGATCTTGTCCTCTGGTGCCCTGCTCCAATCGTCTGCTTCTGCAGAGTCTGTAGCCCCTCGTGGTTGCTGCCGATTAATAGGCACCGCCATCTTGCCCACAGACCCACGGTTGTGGGATTTCAATTAAAACCACCATCAGCTCTGATTGCGGAATGTGGGAAATCGGAGAAAATACAATTGTCCCCGATGACTGCACCCGCATCAAGCTGCAGCTCCTGACAAACCAAGTTAGAGAACTGGAGCTGGATGAGCATTCATGAGGCAGAGGCAGTAATAGACAGGAGCTTCAGGGAGGGAGTCACTCCCAAAAGTCAGGAGGAAGGTAGCTGGGTGACCGTCAGGGAAGGGGAATAGACAGAGAGCAGAGCACCCCTGTGGCATTTCCTATCCACAATAAGTACGCAGTTTTGCATACTATTGGTGGGGACAACCTACAAGGGACAAGTTGTTGAGGCATGTCTCCGGCACTGAGACTGGACTGTCAACTCAAAAAGGAAGGAGGGAAAAGAGAAGAGCAGTAGTGAGAGGGGATTTGATAGTTATGGGGACAGATAAGAGGTTCTATGGGAGAGATCGGGAATCCTGAATGGTCTGTTGCCTCCCTCATGCCTGGGTCCGCAGTCTCTCAGATTGAGTTCTCGGTATTCTCAGGAAGAGGATGTCATTCATGGTCCTTGTAGGGACCAATGACATTGGTAGGAAGGATGAAGAGGTTCTGCAAAGAGAGTTTAGGGAGTTAGGAGGAAAATTGAAGGATAGGTCCTTTGGAGTTGCGATCTCAGGAGTCCTACCTGTGCCATATGCTAGTGAGGCTCAAAATAGTAAGTTAATGCAGTGAAATATGTGGCGAAAGAGATTGTTCAGGAGGGAAGCTTCATGCTTCTGGACAATTGGCCTCTGTTCCAGGGAAGGTGGGACCTGTTCTGATGGAAAGGCTTGTACCTGAACTGAAGCGGGACTAACATCCTTGTGGGTAGGTTTGCTAGTGCTGCTCTGGTGGATTTAAACTAGATTTGCAGAAGATGGGAACCAGAGTGTTAGAGCAGATAGTGAGTTGAAGGAGGATAAAGGTCAATGTGCGGACTGCATGTATAGACAGAAATCAAAGGTTTGTATGTGATAGAAATGTTCTCAGCTCTATTTATTTCAATGCAAGGAGTATTGTTTGAAAGACAGATAAGCTTAGGGCATGGATTGGCACATAGGATTAAGACATTATTGCAATTAATGAGACTTGGTTGCAGGAGGGGCAGGACTGGCAGGTCAATATTCTGGGGTTCCATTGTTTCAGACATGATAGAGGGGGAGGGATGAAAGTGGGAGGAGTCAGGGAAAATAATTACAGCTGTGCTTTGACAGGACAGCCCAGAGGACTTGTCTACAGAGGTCACATAGGTGGAGCTGAGAAAGATGTGACCACATTGATAGGGTTGTATTATAGACCATCCAATATTCAGAGAAAATTGGAGGAGCAAATCTGTGGAGAGATAGTAAACCAATATAAGAAACAGAAAGTTGTGATAGGAGATTTTAACTTTCCACATATTGACTGGGACTCCCATACTGTAAAAGGGCTGGATGGCTTGGAGTTTGACAAATGTGTTCACGAAAGTTTTCTAAATCAATATATGGAGGTACCTATGACATAGGATGCAATACTTGATCTCCTATTAGGGACCAGACAGGTCCGGTGACCAAAGTATGTGTGGGCGAACATTTTGGGTCCAGAGACCATAATGCCTTAGTTTCAAGTTAATTATGGATAAGGATAGGTCTGGTCCTCGAGTTGAGATTTTAAATTGGAGAAAGGCTGATTTTGTGGAAATGAGAAAAGATCTAGGAAGAGCAGATTGGAGTAAGTTGTTTTCTGGCAAGGATGTGTTAAGTAACTGGAAGGCCTCAAAGGCAAAATGTTGAGAGTGCAGAGTTTGCTTGTTCCTGTCAGGATTAAAGGCAAAGTTAACAGACATGGGGAACCTCGATTTTCAAGGGATATTAGCAATCTGGTTTAGAAAAAGATGAGAAAGGTGTATAGCAGGCATAAGCAACAAGGAGCAAATAAGGTTCTGGACGAGTATAGAAAATGTAAGAAAATACTGAAGAAGGAAAAAAGGCAAGAGGTTGCTTTGGCAGATTATGTGAAGGTAAACCCGAATGATGTCTACAAGTATATTTAGAATAAAGGGATAGTAAGGGACAAAATTTGTCCCCAAATAGATCAGAGCAGTTGTCTGTGTGGAGCCTCATGAAATGGGGGAAATCTTGAACAGTTTTTTTTTGCTCCCTATTTACAGGAAACTGGCATGGTGTAGAAGCAGTAGTTTCAGATTTTTTTTTCCGGCTTCAGATTTATTGTTAGAGTACATAAATGACATCACATATAACCTTGGGATCCTGTGGGCATGGCAGTGTTACTATTAGTGCAAAAAATAAACTGTACATAATGCAAACATGTAAAGAAATAAAAGAACTGTAACAGATAATGAATATAAACAAACTGCAGTACAGAGAGAACAAAAGAAAATAAAAAAAGTGCACAATTAAAAAATCCTTAACTGAGTGTCTGATTGAGTTTGTTGTTGACGAGACTGATGGTGGAAGGGTAGCAGCTGTTCCTGAACCTGGTGGAGTGAGTCTTGAGGCACTTATACCTCTTTCCTTGTGGCAGCGGAGAAAACAGAGTGTGTGCTGAGTGGTGTCGGCCTTTGAAGATTGCTGCTGCCATGTGTCATGGAGTATTTAGAGTTTAAACAGGAGGAGATGTTTGTGGCCTTACAGCGAATAATGGTAGATAAATCCCCTGGGCCTGACATGATATTCCCTTGGACCTTGAGGGAGTAAGTGTAGAAATTGCAGGGGCCCAAGCTAAATATTTAAAATGCCCTTAGCCACGGGTGAAGTGCCAGAGAATTGGAGGGTAGCTCATGTTATTCTGTTGTTTAAAAAAGGCTCCAAAATAAACCAGGAAATTACAGGGAAATGAACCGGATGTCAATAGTAGATAACTTATTGGAGGGTGTTCTGACAGATCGGATATATAAGTATTTGGACAACCAAGAGCTGTTTATAAGGAGAGTCAGCATGGCTTTGGGTAGAGTGTGTTTATCGAATCTTGGAGGTGCTTCATTTTGGTAAGAAGAATCGAACAGGACATACGTGGTAAATGGGAGAGCATTAAGGAATACAGAAGAGCAGAAAGATTTAGGAGTAACGGTACATCGTTCCCTGAAGGTAGAAACTCACGTGAATAGGGTGGTGAAGAAGGCTTTTAGTATGCTGGCCTTTATCAATCATTGCATGGAATATAGGAGTTGGGAGGTGATGTTGAGACTGTATAAGACGTTGGTGCGGCCTAATTTGGAGTTCTGTGTGCAGTTCTGGTCGCCTAATTATAGGAAGGATATAAACAGAGTGGAGAGAATGCAGAGAAGGTTTACCAGAATGTTACCTGGGTTTAAGCATCTAGAGTACAGGGAGAGATTGGACAGATTAGGTCTTTATTCTTTGGAGCGTAGAAGGTTGAGAGGGGATTTGATAGAAGTATTTAAGATTATGAAAGGGATAGACAGAGTGGATGTGGATAGACTATTTCCGTTAAGAGGAGGAAAGATTAAAACAAGAGGACATGAGTTAAGAATTAAGGGGCAGAGGTTTAGAGGTAACGTGAGGGGGAACTTCTTTACTCAGAGAGTGGTAGCCGTGTGGAATGAGCTTCCGGGAGAAATAGTGGCGGCGGAGTCAATTGTATTATTTAAGAAAAGGTTGGACAGGTATATGGATGAGAAGAAGATGGGGGGTTATGGGCATTGTGCAGGGAGGTGGGACTAGAAAGGGGTGTTTGGTTCAGTGTGGACTAGAAGGGCCTAATGGCCTGTTTCCGTGCTGTAATTGTTATGTTATGTTATATGTTATGTTATTGTGGAGGTTACCAAGAACATAGATGAAGGAAAGGCTGTGGATGTTGTCTACACGGACTTAAGTAAGGCCTTTGAAATTATTAGTTCAGAAGTTTCAGACACTAAGTCTCCATAGAGAAGTTGTAAACTTGATTCGAAATTGGCTGAATGAGAGAAGATAGACAGTGGTAGTAGATGATTGGTTCTCAGCTTTGGGGATCAGTGCTGGGACCATTGTTGTTTGTTGTCTAAGTCAATGATCCGAATGAGGTGATAAATTAGATCAGCAAGCTTGCTGATGACACTTTGATTGGAGGTGTGTGGACAGTGAGGAAGGCTTTCAAAGGGATCTGTACCAACTGGAAAAATGGGCCAGAAAATGGCTGATGGAATTTAATGGAGATAAGTGAGAGGTGATGCATTTTGGAAGGACAAACTAAGGTAAGACATACACAGTAAATGTTAGGACGCCAAGGAGTATGGAGGTACCAAGGGATCTGGGAATACAAATGCACAATTCCCTGAAAGTGAGGTCACAGGTAGACAATTTTGTAAAGAAAGCTTTTGGCACATAGGGCTTCATAAATCAAAGTTGGGATGTTATGTATAAGACATTGGTGAGAGCAAATTTGGAGTATTGTTTGCAATTCTAGTCACCTAACTCTGGGAAAGTTATCAGTAAGATTGAAAGAATGCTGAGAAGATTTACTCAGATGTTTCTAGGTCTTCAGGAGTTGAGTTTCAGAGAAAGATTAAACAGTTTAGAACTTTATTCTTTGGAGTGTAGAAGAATGAGGGGAGATTTGATAGAGGTTTACAAAATTATGAGGGGTAAGGACAGAGTAAATGTGAGTAGGCTCTTTCCACTTAGATTAGGAGAGATAAATACAAGAGGACATGGCTTTAGGGTGAAAGATTTATGGGGGGGAACTTGTACACTCAAGAGTGTTGGGAGTGTGGAACGAGCTGCCATCTGATGTGGTAAATGCAGGCTCGCTCTAAGTTTTAAGAATCAATTTGATAGATACATGGATGGGAGAGGTCTGGAGGGTTATGGACTGGGAGCATGTCATTGGGACTAGCAGAAGGTCAATGGAGCTAGCAAAATAAAATTTTGGTACAGACTAGAAGAGCAGAATAGCCTGTTTCCTGAACTGTAGTGTTCTATAGTATTTGTTGTTTTTTTTTAAAGCTGTTCAATTTACTGAAATCTTTAATATTTATTTTTTGGAGTAAGTTGAGTAGGACCGATAAAATAAGGCACCGTGTAGCTGTTAGCACAACACTGATACAGCGCCAGCGATTGGGTACAGGGGGTTGAATCCTGTGCTATCTCTAAGGAGTTTGTACATTTTCTCTGTGACTATGTGGATTTCTTCCAGTGGCTCTGGTTTCCTTCCACCATTTGAAGCATACCAGGCGATTGTAGGTTAATTGGGTGGTACAGGTTTGTGGGATGGAAGAGCTCGTTACTATAGTGTATATCTAAATATAAATGTAAAATGGACAATTCACAATGTTTAAGAGCCTTTGGAAGACTAGATTGTGGCTCTACAAATATTTTATTATACACCTTTGTACATTTTTCCCCAGACGTTTTAATCATTTAATCATTTCAACATGCATTTTATCAGTAAGTGGCTTCAAATAAACAGTTCAGAAATAATTCCTCATGTGCTTAAAATGGAGAGTGGAAAGGTTTTGATTAATTGATATAAATACATAAGATTTAATTTTGAATTTAAGATGTTAAAATATAATGTCCTTGCTCATTCATTATCAATTTTACCATGAATAAAAGGATATAATTAATTGAGAAATAATGAAGCATTGTATCAATGTGCAGAATAGTGACATCTGTCATGGTTAAAAATGGACCAAAGCAATAAAATGAACTTCAGAGATAATATAGTAAAAAAAAAAGGTTTCCTGAGAGTGATTTAAAGAATGTAATTTTATGATGGAGTTGAACTGATCATATAAGGCACTGGAGGCTCGTTCAACAAAATAATGTTCCAGTGCTTTGAAATCCTACTATTTATCCCGTGTTCTGTAAATGGAAAGCTACAAGTCCGTAAATGCTATGCAACTCCACATCTGACAATAAAGTTTTATTGTGAGCCTCTGAAAAAAGTGGCTCACTTCTCACTTATCCGGAGCCAGTTGTCATCCAATTTGCTGTCGCCTTCAACACACCAATTCTACCTTTAACTATTTGATAGAAAGAATGTTTGAAAATAAAGCACTCAAGCGCAACACAAAAAATGTGGTCAATAGACATCTGACACTTGAACTAAAAAATAGATCAGGAGCCTCGGGGCACTGCAGAGAACCCACCAAAGTTGTTTCCATTACATTTTTCACATCTTAGAAGGATGCACAAGCCAAGATCCTGAATTTCCTTCTCAAACCTTACCATTTCTCAAGCTATCATCCCCAAGGTCAATATTTCTAGCATTTAGGTACTGACTACATTTTCCATTGGGTCAGCCATGTTGTTGGCATACCTGACACCAGACTCTTAAAATAGGCTCATTATATGTGGCTCAATCCCCAGAAGAGATAAAAAATTGAAAGAGAAAATTATTCAAAAATATTTACAATGGCTCAATGAAAATTTTGGACATTCATGTTGACACTGAGAAATCCCGGACCCATTACATCTCAAAGTAGAGAAGTAGAATTTAGGATAGCAAACATGGAAATTGCCAAGGTGTGTTCTGCTCAGTTCCCCAACAAGAGAGAATCCAACTATACATTCATGGCATAATCATTATAAATCTCTCACTGTCAACCTCTAGTGAAAATGAGTGCATTAAGAGAGTACAATTAAAATTGGTGGGAATGAGCAGGAGGAAAGGGAAGGGATCATATTGACGAGAAAATCAAATGGACCAAGCATGTGTGGCTTTGAGTGGAGTCCAGAGGTTGGCAAACTAGCAGTGAAAAGCAAAATGCTCTCCACTATTTCCATAGTACAGGATGATGGAATACCCTTTATTTGACTTGATAAATGCTGTTTCAACAACAATCAATCAGACAAAACAAGCAACATGACAAGATGCACCATCACTTATATAAAGAGTCATCTCCTTCACTACCTGTAGCTGCTGTGTGCAATGTACAGACATGCCTGGCAGCTAATTTCCTTGTCTACTTTGAGAGAACAAAAAAAGAACACCACCATCTGCAGGTTCCCTTACACATCATACTATCTTGATTTGGAAATGCTTTGTTGTTTCATGTTCAGAGTTTAAGTTTAATGTCCCATTGTTGTGTTTGGAAACGTATCAGCTTCAGTGCGTTCACAGAGAGAGGAGTCTGGACACAATCTAAGATAATCTTAATGAACACACAGGAGACAAACAGGGAAGAGTTCAAATGATATTTAATTACTCTACTACTAAATAACGACATAGACATTCAAATCGGACTGAGGTTGGACTCCGACGCTGGTGGCTGCTTATCCTACCTCACTCTCCTACATATGTAGACTCTTCACAGACTGGACCTTTCAAACACACTCTTGACTTTGTGTATCAACATGGGTGTGGCTCTCTGCAAGGACTTATCTATTGCAGTACTATGGCTCAACTCATTGTAATGCATGCCATACCCACAACTCCTCCAGCAATATCCACAGTTGCATGGAGTGATGCTTAGGACTTGTACCAAGAGGCAGAGAGAAAAGAATGCAATATGCATCAATGTTTTATATTGTTCAGAGCTGGGCATCTGGCTAATGATGACCATTCAGCCAAGTTTTCAATCTCCATCCTGTATGCTATTGTCATATTGAGTTACACAGTTGTAGGTGTAAAGTGAGTAGAGTTGATTCGCTCTTTCTCCTGTTATTAATGTTCTTATGTAAATCTGTACTCCATAGGAGGACTGTCAAGCAGAAGAACTGTAGTGATTGAAAAAGGCAATTCATCTTCTCAAGGCTGGTGAAGAAAGGGCAACTTGGCATTGTCAGTGAAGCCTACGTCCCACAAAATTAAGTTAACATAACATCATTTATAACTTTGGAGTGATTATGAGGGTTTGTTTTTAAGTTTTTCATCAGTTATGTCTTTTAATTATTATTGTTTTAATTATTCATTTTTCTGGATCTGTTGTCACAGGTAAGGCCAGAAATTATTGCCTGCATCTAATTGCTCTTGCAATGGTGGTGAGGAGCCATCTCTTTGGCTATCCATTCTCCAACTCATGAAATACCAAGTTATATTTCAGGTTTTCTTCACCACATCTCAAAATGCTCACTATTCTTCCTTGTAGAAGAAATAAAGGGCTTTTCAAAATATTGCATCACACGCATCCACAAAGACAAAGTAAGTAATTTAGATACAGGTACTCGAATGTTCTAATGTACTCCCATTGATCGATTTAGCACAAGCATTTCAGAAATTGAGACAGTCAACTCATAATAAAGGAAATGTTATTAATCATTTTAATTGCCTTTTGCAAAACCCATTTTCATGTAATTGTAGCAATTAATGTGATTGTAATCTTTGCTTTCTTTTCTTTGGCTTGGCTTCGCGGACGAAGATTTATGGAGGGGGTAAAAAGTCCACGTCAGCTGCAGGCTCGTTTGTGGCTGACAAGTCCGATGCGGGACAGGCAGACATGATTGCAGCGGTTGCAGGGGAAAATTGGTTGGTTGGGGTTGGGTGTTGGGTTTTTCCTCCTTTGCCTTTTGTCAGTGAGGTGGGCTCTGCGGTCTTCTTCAAAGGAGGTTGCTGTCCGCCAAACTGTGAGGCGCCAAGATGCACGGTTTGAGGCGTTATCAGCCCACTGGCGGTGGTCAATGTGGCAGGCACCAAGAGATTTCTTTAGGCAGTCCTTGTACCTTTTCTTTGGTGCACCTCTGTCACGGTGGCCAGTGGAGAGCTCGCCATATAACACGATCTTGGGAAGGCGATGGTCCTCCATTCTGGAGACGTGACCCATCCAGCGCAGCTGGATCTTCAGCAGCGTGGACTCGATGCTGTCGACCTCTGCCATCTCGAGTACTTCGACGTTAGGGATGTAAGCGTTCCAATGGATGTTGAGGATGGAGCGGAGACAACGCTGGTGGAAGCGTTCTAGGAGCCGTAGGTGGTGCCGGTAGAGGACCCATGAATCGGAGCCGAACAGGAGTGTGGGTATGACAACGGCTCTGTATACGCTTATCTTTGTGAGGTTTTTCAGTTGGTTGTTTTTCCAGACTCTTTTGTGTAGTCTTCCAAAGGCGCTATTTGCCTTGGCGAGTCTGTTGTCTATCTCATTGTCGATCCTTGCATCTGATGAAATGGTGCAGACGAGATAGGTAAACTGGTTGACCGTTTTGAGTTTTGTGTGCCCGATGGAGATGTGGGGGGGCTGGTAATCATGGTGAGGAGCTGGCTGATGGAGGACCTCAGTTTTCTTCAGGCTGACTTCCAGGCCAAACATTTTGGCAGTTTCCGCAAAGCAGGACGTCAAGCGCTGAAGAGCTGAACAAGAAAATAACCCATTAAAATTACATTGTTTTCCTTTGTAATTTCTTTCAGAACCTTTTTATGTTGAAAAGAAATGAAATTTGAGATTTATTTTAAAAATGTAAAGCACAATAAGTTAATTAAAACAGTGACAAAATGATTTTGAACCATGGAAATAAAGCAATTTGGGAGAATAATTGTTTTGCAATTAACTTTGGTATTTCACAAAAAAAAGCACCACTTGAAGCTGCACACACCAGGTATTGATCTCAGTTACACAAAAGGACATCTGGAGTTTTTGAGATTTTTGTCAATGAAACATTGGTTACCAGAAATAACATGAAGCATAGGCCACAGCTGACAATTCTTCATAGAATGGGAGGCATAACTATTTGATACTACATACCATGACTGAAGAATGACAACCTCAGTGGAACCAATAGCCCCTTTTCCACTGGTATCTCAGTTAATTAGCTGTTCGGAGTGTTCTACCTTCAACCGGAAATAGGTGAATTTCTGCTGTCCCTTTTCCACTGGTTTAAACAGCACACCAGCGTCAGCAAATGCCAGGGTTATGAGCGGGGTAGAGGCGGTTAAGCCCCGGCATGAAATGACATCATTTGACACCGGCCTTTGGACAATGTTCCTTTTCCACTGGACTCTGTCTCAGTAAATTCCCAGTTAATTCCTGGGACAAGGTGCTAGTGGAAAAGGGGTTAATGTGCACATCTTTGTGTAACATTTGAATTTATGGATCTCTATCATCTTTATCTTTGCACTCCCTCTACTTCCTAATAAGGTTGAGGAGGGGGGGGGTGAAATCTGTCCTGTCTAGCTACATCATTGTGTGGTATGGTAGCTGAAAAGCATCAGACCAGAAGTCAAAACAGAGGATCATCAAAATAGCTGAGATCAATGTGGTCTCCCTTTCCTCTATTGATGATATATACTAGGAGTATTGCTTAAATGGAACTCAAAGAATTATAGAAGATCCTTTCCATCCACCACACAGCATTTCTGACCAATTAACATAAAGAAGGAGGTACAGAAGCATTTAACTCAGGCTAGGAAATAGCTTCTTCCCACAAGTTGTTAGATTGATGAACAATATCTTGTAAGAAAATCATCCCAAAATATTAATATATATTTAAATTATAATTATATACATGATCATTAAGTACTGTATATTGTGTGGGCATGCATGTGCACTGTTGTCTGGAGAAAAGCTATATATATATATATATATATATATATAGTTAAAACACACAGAGATGATAATAAACTTAAACTTGAACTTATTGTTAATTTTCAAATCAGTTGCACAGATTTTTCAGGATTGTGCCAGCTCTTCCATTTCGAACTGGAGGACCGAGTGAATTTCTGCACTCTTTTGCCAATGAAGAACTCTTAAACTAACTGATGTCTATGGAGTACAAATGGAGAGCATATAAGGTACCCAACGCAAATGCTGGAGAATTTGCTTTGGGATCCTGTTTCAGGTTAGACAGATACAAAGTTATTCAACTGAAAATAGATCTGTGAAGAAGAAAGCAAAGAATAAGTTACATGATGATTTTTAATTGTGTTTGGTGTCTGTAATTATTACCAATATATATTTTTGCATGCATTGTGTTGTTTATTTTTTAAAACAATGTTTTTTTTTTACTTCTTACTTAATTCATTTTAAATGTTGTTGAATGCCAGAGTGAAGTTGGGTGGTAAATAGTCAAAGATTTTCAGAGGAAACTTGTGGGTAGGGAATAAGGCCTAAGCACCCAACTCCAGAGCTATCCGAGCCATTGATAACAATCCATGGTCAACCAGTTCAACCTTTACTTATTGCACATCTCCTTCAGTCCATGAATCAATCATTTGGATGTGCTATGAAAAGCCTCCAATGTTCAGATATATCTGCTTAAATTACAGACCAAAACTGGATGCAATCTTTCAGATGTGGACTCATCAATACCATGAACTGTTGTACCATTGCATCTTTGCTTTTATATTCAAACCCCTCTGCATTAAATAGCAACATTCCTTTTGGTTTCCAGCCTTCTGAATTTAATCTTCAATAAATTCAGAACCCTTTTCTGCAGTCTGTCCATGAAAATAAACTTCTTTTTCCATTCATCCAAGCAAAGTGGATGCCTTCATATTTCCCACATCATATGTAGCCTGAAATTCTTCCTTAATCCTAATACACCGCTTTTGTAATTTTTTTGCATCCTCTTCATAACTTGCATCAAGATTTTATTCCCATCCAAACGAGCATCTTGTTGTGTGGCAAGGAATCACATTTTGTTTGATAATACTCCTGTGATGCTTAATGAGGTGTTTTGCCATGTTAATTCTATAAGTTGTACTTATAAATGCTTCAAATGAAACTCACCTTATTTTTGGACATGTTGAGTTTCTGTTCAATTTTGAAAATTTTAATTTTATTAACAGCACAGTAGAAGTTTATTCTGTCCATTTAAACCTGTGTCGCCCCAATTACATCCAAATTATCCAACAACCCGTATATTTTGGAAGGTGGGAGGAAACCGGAGCACCTGGTGAAAACCCAAGCAGACATGACAATAACACACAGACTTATTACAGTCAGTGGCACATTCAAACCCAGGTTGTTGGTGCCATAATAGTGTCACGGTAACTGCTACACTAACCATGCCATCCAATGCATACGAATACACTGAAAACATTAAAATGGCTACTGTCTTTTTTTTTGCATTGGTTATATCTCATGGGATCTTCCAGCATTAGGAAGTTGCATTTCAAAACTTTCATTTTTACTTGTCAAACTGCCAAGAGTTCAGAACTATTGACGAAGATTTTCTAGGACTTGGAGTCAATTTATTGAATATCATGAGAAAACTGATGAATATAACTTGCCTTAGTTGAATACAACGCTATAAAAAGTCATACTGATTTTCCTGAATCATATATTGCTAAGACTAATTACAAGTTGTATTTTATTTTTGCTCAATAAAAAAATTCATGATGTGTATACAAAATATAAGAAAGATCAAATCACCATTGAGCTTCCAATCTTTCAGCTGTAAATAATAATACATCTTTAAATCAAGACAGAATATTACTGGATGCAAAATATTTAAGACAGTCTTAAAGTGTGTGAAATTTGCAAAATGCACTGCATTTATTTCAGCATACTAGAATTTAAAAAAGGGTGTCCATGATCACTTTCTCACTTACCCAGTACTAATCAAGTGTTTTCGAGTTGAAGTGGTAACTGTTTCACTTTCCATACTGGCTTGCTTGGTATTTCCAAATTTACTGTCTGTGTGCCAGTATAAAAGTTGTTTCAACAACATCTATATGGAAAAACAAGAAGATTGATTACTAGTCTACATGTATTTTTTGATCATTTCAGATAACCAGCTGTTCCTAATTGAGTCAGAATCACTGAAATCAACACAGTGTTATTGCAATTATTCTCTTTCTACTAAAGCTGCCTAATCTGTTGAGTATTTTCAGTTATTTCAGATTTATTTAGCATTTCACAATTCCACAACGTTCTTTCTCTTTCATTGTTTCCATTCATCTACTAATTAGAGAGCTCCAAAAGCATGATGTCATCTGAATAATCTTAGTTTCCAGCCAATCACAGACATTTCCTTTGTTCTGTCCAGGGCTACCTCTGAATGTCTGATCTCAACACAATGACAAAATCATTGTGATGAAGAGATTAAATATTAACTTTCATTTTCTACAACTGCTTTCTGATTTGCTGAGTGCTTCAATTTCTGTTTTTAATCCAGATTTCCAGAATCTCCTGATGTTGCTATTTTAATTAGATTAATAATTGCTGATTGTTATGTATTTTTTTTGGAACTGTAAATTACTTTAATATTGCTTGCAAAAAAGGCGTAATGTCATGAATCTTTCTGTGTGGACATCTGTGTTTGCTCATATGGCCATAGGTCATAGTCAAAGAGCGTGAGGACAAACACTTTGGCCTACCTGGAACACATCACCCATCAATCACAATTTACACTAATCCCATTTTATTCTCCAGCATTCCCATCAACAATGTTCCGACCTGAAACATCCCCCATTTAAAAAATTTTATTGATGCTGCTTGACCTACTGAGTTTCTCCAGCAGATTATATATTTTTTTGCTCCAGATTCTAGCATTTGCAATTTCTCTTGTTTTCTTCATTTGTGGTAATGATTTGAAAGAAGGCCATTCAGCCCAACCAGTTTATGCCACCTCTCAGAGCAATTCCATTCCCCAACTCATTTCCACCTCAAATTCCCAACAACTTTCTTTGGATTCTATCAGTGAATTATGCATTAGAGACAATTTACAACAGACAACAAACCTACAGACCTTAATTTCTTTTGGTGGTGGTAGAAATAATGGAGCACCTCATGGAACTCACCCATATGGGGAACATCTGAAAACTTCATGTAGATAGAGGCCATGATCAAACCTGAGTTGTGTGGCAGCAGTTCCACTTAATTGAAACTCAGGTAAAGTATCAGCATGACCACAATTTTACATTATTACTCTTCTCTGTTTAAGATCTTGCATAACAAAAAAATAAAAGACTTTGAATGGGGACAAAAGCTTTCCAAATCCACAGCGGAGATCATGATTGAACCTGAATATCTCGTGATATGAGACATTGGCGCAACTAGCATTTGGACCACCAGATGTGCTACTGGGTGGCTCTATTTGCATAGGGCCATTGACCCTCTTTAAAAAGGAGAGTGAAACTAAATGGTGTACTTTGTACTTTTGCAAAATGTTAATCAAATTAATTAAATATATTTAGTATATACATTATTAAGGTTAATGTATTTTAACTGTGTCAAAATGTCTTTGATTATTTGGGACAATTGTGGATTGTGGTCCAATAGCAATCAGAGTATTGTAGGTGTGGGGCTCAGTCTACACAGCTTGAGGTTGTATGGCTGGTTGTGGATGAGCCACGTAGTCACAAGAGGCAAGTGTGACTATTGGCATTCAGCTAGAGGTGGACTTGAAGCTGGGGAATTTTGAACAAATCCAACCTTGTCAAAATTTATTTGTGAATGTATTATCATTTCACCAAAATAATTAACAGACTGAGTTAGAAATTGTGGACAGCTATCAATATCTTAAACAATGTTCATGGCAGAGATGCAATGAGTTCAAATCATACAATTTATTTTCAATCCTGTTTAATGATGAGAAGCTCGATCAAATCTGTGTCCTTATAAAACTTGTTCAAGTTTGCCAAATTCTAAAGAAAAATACTGTAGAAGGTCACTTAATTATTCACAATCTAAGTTAATCATGATAAATTAAGATTGAAAGACCATAGTTAACAATCTTAATTAGAAACAGATTCAATTTATCACAGGTTTTAAACACAGAAGTATGCAATTACTTTTGTTGGCGTTTTGTAGCAGTCACCTTTCAGAACGTGATCTGGTTTTGGCAACAAAAAGCATGAAATTGTATTACTTTCTCCATAAATAAATAAATAAAAATTTTGAAAATTTTAATTATATTATATATATATATATATATATATTTGTTTGTGTTACCTGAACATATTTTCCCATTTTTACTTAAATATACAGTAAGTTATATTTTTGCCATATAAATGCCAGTGCAATAAAATGCAAGAGAACATTAGCAACCCAGAGGTTATCATTGACCAGAAGTTAATTGGAGCCACTATATTAATGCCATGGATTGAAAAGCTAGGGAAGGACAAGACATTATGTGATGTGAAAATCAACAAATTGCAGAGAATGGAAATCTAAAATAAAATCTGAAAGGGAAACCTGAAAAAGAAATATATTTGTTTTCTAAAGGAAAGCAAATGAAATGATTATAGTTCTGGTTTGGTCACCATTGATTTTGCCGCTTATTTGTACTGCATTATAATGGGGGAATATGTTCATCATGAACATTGATGTTTCATGACAGGCACTGAAGTCTTTCTTTTAAACATATTGCAATCAAGAAAATGCAGCAGTCTATTTGCACGCATGTTTCAACAGACAGCAATGTAATAAAGACCAAGCAATCCGTTTTGATAATCTTGGATGAAGAATGAAGACTGGATAACACTTCCATTCTTCTTTAAAATTGTGCCTTAAAATCTTTTATATCCATCAATTTATGTCTTAACGAAGAAAGTTGCAGCTCCAAGAGACTCCTATGCCATCGGTGTTCTGTGATTAGTAAAGGATTGCTTAAGGTGGTAGGTGAGTGGGAGGGGAAGGTTGAGAATCACTGCTCTAGACCCAATTGCTACTGAAATATTTTGCTTGAGAAAAATTTTCATCGGCCCATTTCCTTTGGAGTTATGAAACCTGTACATAATGAGTCAATATGATTAAAACAGTGGTTTTCAAACTTTTTCTCTCCACTCGCATGCCTCCTTAAGTAATCCCTTACTAATCTCGGAGCACTGATGGCATAGGGATTACTTAAGGTGCTATAGGAGTGGAAAGAATAAGTGTGAAAACCACTGTGTGTCGACCATTTCCATGCCATTGATAGATCAGATGAGATTTTTATGCCTGGCACTGGTATGAATTAAAACACTTGTGAGGTGATGGTGTTGCTTATTTGGATATGAATGACACTTGAAATCAATAAATTGATTGCAAAAGAATTTGGCTGGTGCCAGGAATAATGTGGAATGCAATAGCTGTGAATTTTAGAATAAATGAAATTATTAATGTTAGAAGGAATAAAGCATGTTTTATGGTTTCACTACTTCTATAAATCTTTAGAAATCAGAATGGATATGATGAGGTTAAATGCTCCATTATGTGGGGTAATTTCAGCAGTTTATTTTTCCCCACAATCAGATGGACCTTTGCCCTAATCCATCACTTGGTGGCTGGTTCCCATAATTTTTTTTCTACATCATTGTGATTGAGTACTATTACGCACTGTTCCACTGATTCAATCTTCAATCAGATGTAATATCTTGCACAAGGCAATCAGGGACAAAATGTTCGAATCACATCTTTATTGGTCAATTATAAAGACTTACGTCACATTAAGTATTTCTTGGGTTCTTTATCTCAATTTTCTCTGCTGATGGACATCTCCAAATCTTTAAATAAAATCAACTCTGTCATGCGTGCCTTAGGAAATGTTAATGTATCTTTCTATTGACCTGGAGGCATTAATATTCATGGTGAAATTATAAAGCACCTAATACCATTGTTTTATCATAGCTACAGAGGTGGTCACAATAGGAGGCTCTCAGCCCATGAAGTCAACAATGGATCCAAGCAGCTGCTGGTGAATTTTATTGAACATAATTATCATGTCTTAACAAATGCTGTATATTTATGAAATATATTAAAATAATTATTGTCATTATTCATTTTGACCATGTTGTTGATGTTTCATTTTCTGTTTTTTTTTTAATTGAGCAGTTTAATTGTACACTTTGAGAAACTATTCACCAACTCATAGTAATTATAAACTAGCTTAGAGACAAATTAAGAGACTATTGACTCCCTGCAGAGCACAGGGCCAGTCCAGTGTGTTCTGGCTCATCTTCATGTCATTTTCATTTTTTTTCCCCCACTTTATTTAATTCTAAACACATATTCTTGTTTTTGACACTTACTGGTAAAGGATAAACTACATTGATCATTTTTACAAATATTAACGTTGAAAATAAGCTGTTTCAGTAAGTAAACAAAAAATATATATTTTAAAATAAGTGCTTCTTTCCAGTGAATGAAATTAAGCAAGAAACATAGCTCTGGTCATTTAAAAATAGTTTTTTGGAAGTTTAACTCCAGTCTTTGGATGCTTATTGTTAAACATACAATGCAATAATATTCAACTTCAATAGTTCAGAACTTCAGAAGCAGAGAGTAATATGTCGGCACTTCAACAAACCTGCAAAGAGAGATTGCTTTTGTCAAATTTCACATCACAAGCTCATTGACCATCAATGAGCAGGCTCTTCAGAATTTTCAAGGGAATGATTTAATCCAATAGCTCCTTACAAATCCCCACATAAATAAAACTTTATAATATAAATTACATTTAAATGTTTTCTTGTAAAAAAAAACTGATATCTTTGCAAGATATGAGAAATGAAATAATAATTATACATTTACAAACATGTGAGAGGAACTACTCAATTTTTTTAAAAACCTGTGCTGTCTAAAAGGAATCTTATTAATTGTAGAGCTGCCTTCAAGATTCAAGTTCAGTTGCAAATCTGCAAAGTGGAGAAGTCCTTTCATGCCTTGTGCTGTGAATGTCACATTTGTATCTTGGCAACTGTATTTCATTTCAAGATTTTTTTTCCACTGGAAGGAGTTACATGTTTGAACTCATTAATTCACTTGGTGAGCAATTTTACTATCATCCAATATCAAAGATAGCATTAAAATATAGTAAGCGGGTTAAAATATAATCAAGACACACTAGTACACTGCTATGACTGATGTAATCATTATACTGCTTTTTGAAAAAATCTATTAAATTAATATTGTGCTTTCTGATCACGTCAGAAAATATTTTGCATTTATTGTTTTCACTGAGTAGGTTAAATAAGATGTAAAATAGAAACCAATAACAAAAATGATACTTATTAGTTGATGAACAGTATTATTCTTTTTAGCCCCACCATTCCCTGAGAATGCCTTGAAAAATGCAAATTTTCCAACTATTTAAGAATTGATCCCTGTTTAGTTGTAAATTCTAATATATTAAACAAAGGTATTGTTATTGTTAATTCCCTTCCAGTTGAAATTCTATTGTCGTTTAAATGAATAGCTGCAAAATTACTTTGGTCCACAAATTGCAAATCCCATGGATGGGTTCATTGTGACAGTCCAGACATCAAGATCAAACCAGAATAATGAGTAAGACAACTACTTCCACCCTTCTGACCTGAAACATTTTCATTCTTCAGAGATGTGGACATCATTGGCTGGCCAAACATTAGTTGCTCATCACAAATTGCCCCTAAATTGGACCACTCCATAAGAAGTTCGAAAAACAATTAAGATTCATTTAGGTGCAGTGCAATAATGGGAAGATCAGCAGATTCCCTTCTCTGAAGGACATCAATTAGCCAGCTTTGTCATTCATTTTTATTCCCGATATTTTCTTTAATTATTTGTATACCCACGCCCCAAATGCTTTCATAGAATTGGAAATCATGACTACATGACTCAGGGCTCAGGGCTCAAAAATACTAGCCCAGCCTCTTCACCATTTTTAAACTAGCTAGGAATTACTGGGGTGGACTGGAATACAGTGACCAATGGTGGAAAGGAAAAATGTGCTAACATTTCATGAATTAAACAATGCCTTTACTGCGTTATTTCAGACATCCAGCATCAGCAGTTAATTATTTTCATTCGGTTATTAACATTTCATGATTGAAAGAAGACTTTTTAAGAAATAAACACAGAGTAATTGTAATCTGGACTGTCTAAGAAGGGGGAGGAGGCAGGTACTTCAACAACATTTAAAAAAGTACTTGGTTGAACATAAGAATTGGCAGTGCATGGTCAGCTAATTACTGAGTTCTGGTAAATGGGAGTAGAATGGATGGGGACATGATAGTTTCATACCAATGTAGGCCAAAGTGCTTGTTTCTGTGCAATATGACTACTGAACTTGAAATTACATTGATTGTAGTGCCTAAAGTGGCCAGGTTCTGCATTGCTATTTAAATTTCTTTTAACCATATAGCATGGTAGAGGGCCGTTCTGGCCCATGAAACCCATGCCATCCAATTAACCTACCAACCCCATATGTTTTGGAAGGGGCGAGAAACCAGAACACCTGGAGAAAACCCAGAGGGTTTATTGTCATGAACAAGTCATGAAATTTGATGTTTTGAGGCAGCATCACAGGGAAAATATTCATGTTCTAGCCATCTTACAATATTACTATATAAAAAAGTGTACGAAAAGACCATGTCTTTGGTTATTGATTATTCAGGAATCTCATGGCAGCCGGGAAGAAGCTGCCCTTGTGCCATTGAGTGCTCATCTTTAGGCTACTTTACCTTTGTCCTAATGATAGTAGAGTGAAGAGGACATGGCCTGGATGGTGGGGTTCTTGAGGATAGAAGCTGCTTTTTTAAGGCACCACCTCATAAAGATGTCCTGTGATGTCACAGGCCGAGTTAACAACCCTCTGGATTTTATTATTATCCTGAGAGTTGGCACCTCCATACCAAGCAGGAAGCAAGCAGTCAGAATGTTCTCCATGGTATACCTATCGAATTTTATGAGAGTCTTTGGTGACATACCAAATATCCTCAGACATCTCACACAATGTAGCCCCTGGTGAGCTTTCTTTGTGATTGCATGAAGGTGGAAACTCCAGGACAGATCCTTGGAGATGTTCACACCCAGGAATTTGAAGTTCTTCTATTTTCTTTTTTTAAATTAAAAAAAATATGGAACGCTTCACGAATTTGTGTGTCGTTCTTGCACAGGGACCATGATAATCTTCTCTGTGTCGTTCCAATTTTAGTACCTGTGCTGCCGAAGTGAGCACAAATTTGAAGTTCTTGACCCTCTCCACTACTGAGCCCTCGATGAGGACTGGGTCCTGTTCCCCTGACTTCCTCCTGAAGTCCACAATCGTCTCCTTGATTTTGCTGACGTTGAGCACATGGTTGTTGTTACACCATTCAATGAGCTGATCCATCTCCCTCCTGTAGACCTCCTCATTGCCATTTGTGATTCCTCCATCGAGTGTGGCAAATTTATACATAGAATTGAAATTGTGCCTGGCCACGCAGTAATGAGTGTATAATGAGTAGCACAATGGGCTAAATACTCATCCTTGGGGTGTGCCTGCATTGATGATCAGTGAGGAGTCATTGCTTCCAATTCATACTGACTGTGGTCTTCAATTATATATAGAGAGTTTTCAGCAATAGCAGGGTTTTTTTTTGTTCTTCCAATTGAATTTTTTTTTCCTGTTCTGTTGTAATCTTGGAATGATTCATGTGCAGCCCACTTGTAAAATCATGGATGGCTCAATAAATTTGGAAGTTACCTTCAGGGACAAATTAATAGTTTAGGGGCAGCTCAGTTAGTATAACACTGTTTCACCACCAGCAGTTTGGTTGGGGTTTGAATCCTGCACTGCCTGTAAGGAGGTGATAAGGTCTCCCTCTGTCTGCATAGGTTTTCCCCAGGAGCTCCAGTTTCCTCCCACCATTTGAAAAATACAAAGGGTTGCAAGTTCATTGGGTGGCATAGATTCATGGGCTGAAATGCCCTGTTACTGTGCTGTATGTCCAAATTTAAAATAGGAAAATCTGCAATTCTTATAGATAAAAGTTTCAGGAATACTGAGAAAATCTTCATTGAGTACCAGAAGTGCAAAGGGGATTGTAATCAAATGTCAGTTTTACCTTAAGTGTGCATTAATTGGCCCATCATTCTTGATTGGTCCCATTTCCTGGTGCTGCACTTAGTATGTGTGGCTCATTCGTGGCATTCGATCTTGAGGCCAAGCAGTCTTAAAGCAGGGGTAGTGTTAATTAATTCTGAAAAATGTGGATCAAGTACTCTTTCAGAAGATTATGGCTCAGTAATTCTTGGAGTATTCTGCTACCCTTGTATCGTTGATTGGTAGAAACCATGCTTACTACAGAAAGAGCATTCCCCCACATTTCTGTCAAAGACACGGAGCTTGAACAGAAGCAGTCCTGGCAAACTCCCAACTCACAGTCCAAGTTACTTTAGGCACTTTCAGGTGACCAATTTCCCCACATGTAAAGCCGTACATTTAGGCAATATGTGGCTGTTTTGAGGCCACCTGAATGTGCAGGAGGCGCTCTTGAGGTGAGCTACGTAACCCACCTCTGAGAGGGATAATCAGCTCAGCTCAGTGGCTCCCCCAGCCACCTGAATGCAGCTGCCTGAAAGTGGATGTTAAAGGGTCAGGCTGCTGATCACAGCTGACACTGGGCAGGAGCCGAGTGTGCTCAGAGCCGCATCCTGTGCAGCTGTGTCATTCAGGTGGCCAGCATTGCACTTTAAACACTGCCACCTGAACGGCAATTTAAAGGGCCACTTCTGCTTCTTCAGGTGCATTCTATGCTAAGAATGCACCTGAAAAAGCCTTTAGAGATCATGATAAGGTCAGCTATGAAGTATCAACAGACTAGCTTTAATGGTAGGTCCATAAGTTAATATCCTGAAGTTTTAATGACTTTAAAATGGATCTTCAGCATAAAATTTATTTCATTAATCACAGCAAAGAAAAGACTGAGTATTAATAGCACTGACATGGTTAAAATGGGCAATTATGATTTTTTTCATCTAATTTTTATGCTGCCTTGAGGAGCAAAACTTGTTCTTCATATTCTAAGTGCTATACATCTCTTCATTGAGTTTGCTTTCCATAATGATTAGGAGAAATAGGTTTAGTGGGTCAATTCAACTCTAATTAATATAAACCCAGTAACCTACTTAATTTATGATATATTGAAATTACAGAGGAGTGCAGTGAAACAGAGGAATCTGAAAATACAGATAGAATTAATTCCCTCAAAGTGGTGTCACAGGGAGATAGGGCCATAAAGAGAGCTTTTAGCATGTTTTCCTTTCATAAGTATTGAGTATAGGAGTTGGGGTGTTCGAGTGAAGTTGTACAAGACATTGGTGAGGTCAAAGTTGGAGTTTTGTGTGCAGTTTTGGTCACCTAACTGCAGGAAAGATATAAGATTGTAGGAGTGCAGAGAAGATTTACTAGAATGTTTCTGGAACTAAAAGAACAGAGTTACAGGGATAGGTTAATTAAGTCAAGTCTTTATTTCCTGGAGCACAGAAGAATGAAGGGAGATTTGATATATTTATATATTGAGAGTAAATGCAAGTAAGTTTTTTTTCCCCCCCCAACTGAGGTTTTGAAGTTATGGGTTGAAGGTGAAATGGTAGAAGGGAACATTATAGGGCAGAGTATGAAACGAGCTGCCAGCTGATGTTGTGAATGTGGACGATTTCAAAATTTAAGAAAAATATGGATAGGTACATTGATGCGAGACTATGGTCTGGGTACAGGTCAATAGGACAGGTCAGAATAATAGTTCTGGATGGATTCGATGGGCTAAAGACCTATATCTGTGCTGTAGTTTTCTATACTTCAATTTTGAGCCTCTGCTAATAAGGGGCTGGACAGCCTGAAATTTAGAAGACCACCACTCCCCTCAGATGACTGGTCTTCCTATTGGCCATTTCCAGAACTTAGAATAAGTTAATCGAATCTTAGCCTCCAGATCCATTTGTTCCTATGAGCACCACTTGAATATCTGGAAAGTGGAGCAAAGAACCAGTGTGACAATAAATGGAATGTTGGTTATTGACAGCCTATATATAAACTATTTATATCATTCATTTTTCCCAAAAAAAAAGTTTGGATGATTGTACCAATAAACTCTATTAATGGATGTTTTATGCAAGAATTTTTTTGCAGAACAGAAATATTATCAGATGTTAAAAGTTTTATTTAAAATACTTAAAAAATACTGTTTTACCCCTATAACCTAATAATGTACATCTATTGACTTTTCAAAATTAATGCAATTATTAGAAACCAAATATTTCTTTTCCACATTTTCTCTGTGCTGACAGCAACTTAGCTGCAAATTTTTAAAGCTCCTCCTGCATTTTATGGTGGTGGGGGGGGGGGGCCCTTAAGGATACCTTTTCATATTCAATGAAACAGTTAAAAAAACAGAAATGGGAGGCCTCTTGGGATAGCTCCTTCATGGAGACATAGAATCATACGACAAGACCAATTAAACCCCAGTCACTGCATTTCCTCTGGATAATTTGAAATTTAGGCCTAGGTGAAGACTACATCTCAGTTGAAACAAAAGATTTTTTTTTCCCCTCTAAGCTCTCATTCAAACATCATTTGACAGCAGCATGTT